>NC_059336.1:4662500-6063750 GCF_018350155.1 Leopardus geoffroyi
ATCAATTCACCGTTTCTTTAAGCCACGGCGTTCTATAGCTGGCTTGGGGCGGGTGGGAAAGAACCATTCTCCCCTTGGAAAATGTGAGGCATATGTATATTTAATAAAGTACAAACTTTCTGTGCAGATGGAACATAAACCAATGACGTCAGTAGAGCCATCAGTCTCTCGCTGGGGCTGCACAGTGGCTGAAGTACCAGAGGACAGAGCGCGCCGGGAGGCCCGGGGCCCCCAGCCCCAGCACGACTGACGTCAGCGACAGGTCGTGCAGGTGAGGCCACCGAGGGCCTGTGGCCATTGCCGCCCGCTCCCAAATCTGACCTCCAGAAGTCCATCGTGATGACTAACGGGCCCGGGAGGCTTGGTACAAGGTGGGAGTGGGGGCGGGTAGCCAGGGAAGAAGAACCTGCGGTTTCTTTTTCTTCTCTAATCCTTTAGAATAAAATCCAAACGCCTCACCAGGGCTCAGGCCCTGCGGGGCTTAGCCTCTGCCTGCATCTCTCCCTCCTCCCTCCCTCCTCCCCCCCCCCCCCGGATCAATCCCTCCCCACCCCCAGCCCCGTCAGTCTTCTTTCCATGCCTCCAAACCACCAAGCTTGCTCCTGCCTCGGGGCCTTTGCACATGCTGCCCCCACTACCTGGAAAGCTCTGCCCCACACCTTCACTTGCAGGCTCTTTCTTGTCTTTCCGGCCTCAGCGCCAGCTCCCCTCCTCAAAGGTCCCGAACGGGCAACCCTCACCCCTTGCAACCTTGCCTCCAAGCTCTTCCATTTTCTGAAACTCCTTCTGTTTGTTTTCTTAAGTACTGCCTGGAGTGGGCCTCCAGGAAGGCAGGGACCGCATCTGTATTTGCTCGCCACTGCGTCCCTCTGTACCAAGAACACGACGTGCTCAACCAACACTTGAGATGATGGAAGGAAGGACGGAAGGAAGGAAAGCAGGAAGGAGGGAGGGAGGGAGGGACCATATGACTCTGCCTCCATTAAACGATGCGGGCTTCTTGGGTGAGGCCAGGAATGGGGAGTAAAAACTCTAAACATGATCTCCGTCGGCATGGGTGTGGCTGTGGGTGTGCTCCCCAAAAGCAAAAGTACAGAACCCTCGCGAAGGGTGGGTGACGTTCTTTGAATGTGCTACTTTAATAATGCAGATCGCCATCCCCACGACCCGCTGAAATAGGCTCTGTTAATACGCCCACTTGCCAGAAGAGGAAGCTGAGGCTCAGAGAGGTTGGGCATCTCGCCCGAGGCCACACAGCCCTGGGCACGCTAACGCCTTAGCCTGCCTCCCGCCAGGACGGTCCGACCGAAGTTC
This sequence comes from Leopardus geoffroyi, assembly GCF_018350155.1. Classification (NCBI taxonomy): domain Eukaryota; kingdom Metazoa; phylum Chordata; class Mammalia; order Carnivora; family Felidae; genus Leopardus; species Leopardus geoffroyi. The sequence goes on from NC_059336.1 coordinate 4,663,815, forward strand.
CTCCACAAGGAGGCCTCGCCCGACGTCTTGGTGTCACCCCAGGCCGCCCGACGCAAGGCCTACAGGGATCTCGCCAAGTGACCGAAAGTGACATATTTCACGAACCGGTGAAAGGCAAGCAGCCCCCTAGGGCCCACCGCATGCGGGCCGCTGTTCCGCCGTCTCCTCTCCAGGATTTTATGACCTGGCCCGTCCACAGAACCAATTGTGACCAGCTCTACAGAGAAACGGCCCTACTGAGTTTTTTTTAAGTGAAATCTATCCATAATTTATGCCCTGCCTGCTTCCCAAAAGCAGGTGGTTTACGACGAACGACCCATAACACGGAAAGGCTGTTCGCTAGAAAGAGCAAAATCAAGACCAGCGCGCAGCGTGAGGGGACAGAAGATCCCCCAAATGCCCAGGCTGAGGGCGAAGGGGGCAGATCCCGCACTCCGCTCCCACGCCCCGCACCCGGGCGGCCGGCGCATCCCCGCGTGACTGCTGCTTCAGGCAGCAAGGTGCTTCCCGGCTGCCTCCGTGACTCAGAACTTGGCGCTCGGCGGCTCACTTGTCGCCAGCAGCCTGACTCGACCCCCCAGGACCGGCCTCCCCTCCTCCCTGTCGGTACCCCCCGACATCACACCGCGGCTGCGAGTCAGAATCTCCTCTTCCTTGTTTCACAGGTGAGGGGACCGAGGCTCAGGGAGGGGAAAGCAAGCTGCCCGAGGCCATGGCCGAGCGAGAGGCAGAGCTGGGACCTGCATGCAGGCAGTCCGGCCCCCTACCCCCACCCCGGGCCACCACTCACGCCCCCGGGCCCTCCTGCGACCCTCCCTTCTCTAAACCGGGTGGCCCTGCCCATCGGGGAAACTGGGTGATTGCGCAGACCGGCCCTGTTTCCGAGTCGCAGACTGACTCCTGAGTTGTCCACGCCAGCCTCCACAGAGCGAGCCCCCCATGCCACCCTGAACTCTGCACTCTTCCTTTCCTGTCCTGCTGCTCTGCGGCTGCCTCTTTCTGGAAGGTTCTTTGCTTCCTTCTCACCCTGGCTAGCACCTATTCCTGTAGCTATCTATAAATACGTACGAAAACAAGGGGGAAGCACGTTCTGTGTTGCTGGGACCACACACCCCATCAGATGGGGACGCTATGGGGGCCCCTAGTAAAACTTTCCCTGTGCACGGGGGCCCCCCAGCAGTCCTGCGTCTGCGCAGCTGTCCCAGAGAGGCATTCACACCCCGTGCCATTAAGCGGGTGCCCCACCCCCGGCAACCGCGAATGCCCTGTCTCTGATTTTGCCTGTTCCGGGCATCCCATGTGAGCGCAGTCAGGCAAGACGTAGCCTTTTGTGTGTGGCTCCTCTCACCGCGTGTAACACCTCTGAGGTCTCGCCGTGTTGCCTCAGATGTCAGTGCTTCGCTGCTTTTCGTGGCCGCGTGGCCGCGGCGCGGATGTGCCATGTTTCGCTTATCCCTTCCTCTGCTCGTGGCCGTTGGCGGTGTTTCCACCTCTGGATCCCGTGAATAGTGTGCTGTGAACGTTCACGTCCAAGACCTCGTGTGGACACCTGTTTTCTTTTCTTCGGGGCCAGCCCAGGAGCGGCGCTGCTGGGCACGCGGTCACTCACCGGGGAATCCCGCGTCCTTCTCACCTGCCGCGTGCTGTTCCAGGGCGCGGACCGCTGGGGCTGCTTCCCTCGCTCCTCTGTGGGTGGAGGCTGAGGGGGTTTGCTGTCTTGCCGTCTTCAACCTTGTTCTTTCGGTTCGTTCATTCGTTAGCGTCTCCAGCCTCACTGAGATGTGACTGACGCAGACCATGCTGTAGGCAGGGAGCGCAGGCGGCAGGCTAACGTGGACAACGTGGTCCGGTTAACGGAAGAAAATGATTAAAATGCGTTTGAACGCGAACAGTTCGTGGGTGACGAACGGGGTGGCTTTTGGCGGGGAGGACGGAGGGGAAACCCCCACTTTGAGTCCTCCGGGGAGGTGTTTTATTTTAAATTTTTTTTTTAACGTTTATTTATTTTTGGGACAGAGAGAGACAGAGCATGAATGGGGGAGGGGCAGAGAGAGAGGGAGACACAGAATCGGAAGCAGGCTCCAGGCTCTGAGCCATCAGCCCAGAGCCCGACACGGGGCTTGAACTCCCGGACGGCGAGATCGTGACCTGAGCTGAAGTCGGACGCTTAACCGACTGAGCCACCCAGGCGCCCCTGGGGAGGTGTTTTATGGCAAGAGCACGTGCTCAAGCTCCTTGCCCATGGATAGTTCTGTGCTCGCCCCCTTTCCTCCCTGTGGCCAATCCCTCCCCTGGGCGTCCTGGCCTTTCTAGGGACCCTGTCACCCCCCACCCCCACGGAGTTCTCTTCCTTCTTGCACGCAGCCAACCTCGCTGAGGCTCGCTCCACCCCCCCCCCTCTACCCCGAGAACTCGAAGTCCAGCCACCACCCCAGGACCATCCATCATTTCAGTCTCTGGAGCATCAAATTCAGTGATGCTCTCCAGAGAGAAGATTCTGGAAGAGCCCCCAGGAGACCTGAAGTGTGAACACCCACAATTACCTGGGAGGCTTGTTAGAGCACCCAAATTCTGAGCCAGAATCTCCAGCCTGGGGGCCCCTCCCCAGGGCCAGTTTGGGGAGCACGGCCGTCAGCCCCACTGCAGCTGCCAGCGCTCCTGCTGCCACAGCCCACATCCCCTCTGCCCCTGGCAAGACACTGGGCCTGCATCCACAGCCCTCCCGATGTCCTACTGGGGCCCGGGGGTTACGGGAACTCATGCCTCACGCCAGCCTTCCTCCCTCTGATCCCACGGGGGCCCTTGAAAAATGTTAATGCCCAAGTTGGAAAACTCTTAAGCCAGACGACGGGCCCCTGTGTCAAAGGCGGACCACGCTCCTCAGTCAGATCGATAACCTGTAGCTGGAAATGGTTTGGGTTTGGGAAGCGAACGTGACATTGGATCGGAGCTGCCAATTAGCCTGCAGACCCGGCCCCGGCCGGAGGGTCTGTTTGCTCAAGGTGCTGGTCTGCTTATGGAGGTTATGAGCCTTTTATGTGCCAACCTGTGCCCTCCTGGCCTCTTCGCTGGGCCATTTAGCTGTGTCTAAATCAAGACATCTCCGTCTGCAGCGACCGTTAGGCATTCACGCACGGGGCCGCCTTTCTTCCCCCTTGTAATCGAAATCTAATTTATTGGCCCGGGGATGTAGGGAGCAGCCTACGCACATAGCTGGTGTGCACTGAAGAATATAATATACAACGTTCCCGTGTAATAAGGCTCTTTATAGGAGGCATTAAGTAGGGGTTGGCTTGGAGCGCAGACACCACAGTGATTAATTCCCGCCTGGAAAACATCTACGTTACAGACCTCAGAAGGCTCTGTGGGGGCAGGACGGGGCCCGGCGCCTCCGAATTCTCTGGCCGGTTTTACATCTGGGTGGTTTATAAGATTAGATGTGATTAAGCTCCCTGAGGGCAGGAGTCATGTGTTATAGGTCCCTCTCCCCCGTCCGGCCGTGATGAAAGGTGTACAATAAAATCTTGCTGAATTAATCTGCATGGAATTGAAGTGGAAAGTTATTCTTTGTGCACTTGCTATGACTTTGGGTTTGGCTTCCTCGGCTGATAGAGAACCGTACCCCCCCCCCCACCTCGAAGGGCCCGTGAACCAAGGGGGCACGCGAGCCGGGAGGCCTGGCTCCTGTCGGAACCGCCGCAGCCGCCCGGCCTGAACAAATCCTTGGTCTCCTGGGGCCTCAGTTTCCACTTAGGCCCTGCAGGGCGGTGGGGGTCCCCTGAGGGAGACTAGAGGCTGCTCGGAAGATGTTCACAGAACATCCTACGGAACCTTCTTCGAGGCATCGTTTTCCCCGCCGAACACGCGGGAACACAACTGAAGCAATCAGTCACTCATTCATTCATTCACCCAACGGAGACCACATCCCCTTGACTCTAAGAAACACAGTGATTCACGTTATAATCTCTTGGACACTAGGATGCCTTGCAACACTGATATTTTTTTTTTTAATTTTTTTTTCAACGTTTATTTATTTTTGGGACAGAGAGAGACAGAGCATGAACGGGGGAGGGGCAGAGAGAGAGGGAGACACAGAATCGGAAACAGGCTCCAGGCTCTGAGCCATCAGCCCAGAGCCCGACGCGGGGCTCGAACTCCCGGACCGCGAGATCGTGACCTGGCTGAAGTCGGACGCTTAACCGACTGCGCCACCCAGGCGCCCCACAACATTGATATTTTTGATTCAGCAGGAGTCCATAAAGGAAAAGGCAGTGCAGAGACAGAAATCCTGGGTGGAGAGTCCCGGGGGCTGGGAAGCCCAGAGGCAACACCTGACCCAGCTGGTGGGTAGGTCACGGAGGGCTTCTTGGAGGAGGCGGAATCTACGTTCAAGTATAAGGGATGCCTGGGGATGCATTAGTGTTCGAGCTGAGAGCAAGGGCCTCAAGAATCTGTCAGTCCTCGGTACTTCACGGGCTGTGCCATCTTAACTGAGGCTCGTCACCACTCTGTGCTTCTGTTTCCTCATTTCCGGGGGATAACTGCGGTGACAGTAACTACGACCAGTAAGAGTGACAACGACAATGCCACCCTCCCGAGGCGGTGCAACAGCAGTTACTTAACAGATTTTCTATTTGCCTGGCCCCGGGGATACGTAGGACACAGACGCATGCCTGGTCCTCGGGAGGGGAGGGAGAGAGCAAATCAGCGAGTAAAGCAGTGCGTGATCCTAAACCGGGATAAATGCTCTAAAATGCACAGAGTGGAAAGATGGAAAGCGGGCATGGAGGGTGGGGTGGGGCCAGGGACAAGAGACATAGGTGAAGTCTTGCGGTGGCCGGTTCATAGCCCACACTGGCAGGTTGAGTTCAGCCCCCGACCCGGCAGCGTCCCCTGACCCCCTCATCTCCGAGCCCTTTCCAGCCAGGAGGGTGGCCAGAGTTCACCTCATGCGCCTCCCCCACCCCCAGCCCCCCGACCCGAGGTCCCCAGTCACTCAGGAGTGACGTCCAGCCCACAGACAAATTTCACTTGTCCCGCCTGCAAAATGTTTTTTCTCTTCCAAAATTTGACTTCACTGCCAAACTTAGAGATCAAGAGCTGATTTCGCTGGAAGATGTGGCCACCCCAGGCCACGTCTGCTTCCTGGCTGAGCAGGCCGGTCTGGCCTAGTCTCCACCTTTCCCTTTCCTCGCATGTCTGTCTGGCTCCCCTTACTCATACACCTGCCAGCCTACGAGGCCCCCGTGTCTGAACCCCCAAACCAGGTGCTGACAGTTCCCCGCAGGAGCCTCACATGCCCCCAACCTTGCTCTGGACCCCAAGAGGCGGCTCCTTGGGGACCAGCCAGCAGGCCCTATGCCCTCCAGCTTCCGGGCCGTTCAGCCGGTGAAGGCACCCGCACAAGTCCTGGGGAGATTTGTCCTCCCAGCTCTCTTCCGGCCACACCTCCTGCCAAGCAGCCCCCCGGGGTCACCCTCTCTGGGCTCGAGGTGAGAAGAGGCCCGCTGTCACCAGCCCTCCAGGACCACACCATGCGTCCTCGCCTCCCCTGAGCCCTGCCCACGCCCCACGCCTTTCAAAGAGTCGCTTCGCCAAACCTTCCCAAAGGACCTTCGCCCCTGCCTGACTCTGATCCGTGGGTTGGCACACGGCGGGTGCTCGGGGCACGGACGCGGAATAAACGAACGCGCTGTTGCCTCTGTGATCTCTGGGCTTCTCCCTACGACTGTGAGCCAAGGCGCTGGTCGCCTGTGGCCCGTACCCCCAGCCCCCAACGACCGGCACCCCCACCTCCGCAGCCTCGGAGCTGGGCCCCAGAAACGTCTCCGTCCCAAACCGCGCCACCTTCCTGCCCGGAATTCGCGGGCCCGCTTCAAATGCAAGTCTCGTCCGCCCCGCGAGAGCGTAAACAAAGCGTGTTTTAAATCACATCGGGACGCGGGACCAGCGCTCATTACAGGGTCTCTGAGAGGGAGTTACAGCTGTCATCAGGTATTTTAACATGGCCATGGAAAGCCACGGGCAGGCTCGGTCAAAGGCGCGGCCTTTGTTGGGTCACAGGCAGAGGCTGTCGCAGGGGCAGTGAGGCTGGGCCGCTCGGCCCAGGGGAGTGATTTCCTACACCTTTGAGGACAGAAACAGAGAAAAGAGCACCCCTCACCTGCCCCTGCTCTCGGCGCCCAGAAAGCGCCTTGCCCCAAGCACTAGGAGCCCCAGCTCTGCCTTCAGCCAAAGCCCAGCATCAAAGTCTCGCTATGGTGCGTGTGCTGAGCGCCTACTGAACGGACACTGTGTTATCTCAGTTCACAGAAGCATTCACTGGGGCTCGAACACGCCACAGCCCTCTCTGCAGAATCGCAGTGAGAGCGGAGGCCACACCGCCCGTGGTCAAGATCTGCCATGACAGCCCTGCCGTGGGAGGGTGGGTGCCAGCCTGGGGGTGGGCAGGCAGGGCGCCCGCGAGGTCAGCGCTCTGCTTAGAGCCACTGCCCGGCCCGCTGATGCTGACGGAAGACACCGGCCAGCAAGAGGGCGACGCGCGAATTTCCACACCCATTGGAGGTCACGCGAGCCATCAGTAGAAACCTGCTTTCATGAGGCTCCTTGGATGGCCTTGGAGAATTGACGGAGGTAGTGACGAGGCCAGCCCGGCGTGGGGGAAGATGAAAGTCCGACATTAAATAACCCGAGTGGAGGGGCGCCCGCGTGGCTCATTTGGTTGAGCGTCCGACTTCGGCTCAGGTCATGAGCTCACAGTTCGTGGGTTCGAGCCCCACGTCGGGCTCTGTGCTGACTGCTCGGAGCCTGGAGCCTGCTTCGGATTCTGTGTCTCGCTCTCTCTCTGCCCCTCTCCTGCTCATGCTCTGTCTCTCTCTGTCTCAAAAACAAATAAAAACATTAAAAAATGTTTTTAAATAAAAATAAAAATGCAAAAACTATTCTTTGCTCCTGGGCCATACAAGAACAGGCAGGGGGCTGGGTTTGCTCCATCTATCTCTTCTATGAAACATGACAAAAATTCCCCCCAAAAAACCCATAAATTCCAACTTTTCTGTCCTTAAGATGAGGGAGAGACACCACCCAGGACATTTGGAACTTGGGGTGATTAGCACTATAGGAATTAATCTCGCCAATACCTGAACTTCTGAAATGTTCTGTTTTTATAGGCCTGGATAAACATTGTAGGACAAACTTGGAATGGCAGACAAAGTCACCAATAATTAGATTTCTTTAGGGACTTCTTGTTCAAAAAAAAAAAAATAGAGGGGAGCCTGGGTGGTTCAGTCAGTTGAGCGTCCAACTTCGGCTCAGGTCATGATCTCACGGTTCGTGAGTTCGAGCCCTGCGTCGGGCTCTGTGCTGACGGCTCAGAGCCTGGAGCCTGCTTCGGATTCTGTGTCTCGCTCTCTCTCTGCCCCATCCCCAGTTATGCTCTGTCTCTGTCTTAAAAATAAATAAAACATTAAAAAAAAGTTTTTAAATAACCCGAGTGGCGCAGATGCTCTATTTCTGCAGGAGTGGGGCATGAAATCAAGCATGAGCTTGGAGAACGGCTCCTGCAAGGCATCCTATCGAGGCCATTAAACATTCTGGGATTCAAATGCGCTGCCCGCATGAAACATTTATTGAGCACATACTAAGTGCCAGCCCTGTACTAGGCACTAGGGCTGGAGACGAGCAGAGTCCCTGCCCTCAGAAAGCTTGTGGGCCAGAGAGGGACAGGCCGAGGCACCACTCCTGCAGGGTGACCCAAAGAGGGCAGTGCCTGCAAACCCCAGTGTCCCCAGCTCCTCGTGGCCCCGGCTCGTAATGAGACCTACTCAGGGATGTGCATCCCAAACAGCCAAAAGCTTATCCAAGAAATTAAAAAAGAATGCCATTCTAATTTGCTTCTTTTGAGAGAATAAAAATGGCACTAAAGCAAGCCCTTCCTTCCTTCCTTCCTTCCTTCCTTCCTTCTTCCTCCCTCCCTTCCTTCCTTCCTCCTTCCTCCCTCGCTTCCCTCCTTCCCTCCTTCCTTCCTTCCTTTCCCTCTTCCTTCCTTCCTTCCTTCCTTCCTTCCTTCCTTCCTCCTTCCTCCCTCACTTCCCTCCTTCCCTCCTTCCTTCCTTCCTTTCCTCCTTCCTTCCTTCCTTCCTTCCTTCCTTCCTTCCTTCCTCCCTCCCTCCTCCTTGCCCCGTTTTCTCAGCTCTTCCCCTGCACCCTGGCGTCCAGGTGACCATACCTCTCGGTTGAACTGAGCCGGTGCTGGTCTGTGCCTGTCGCCCTGGAATAATTTTGAGTAGCTTTTCTTCTCACCCTCGAAAGTGTCTCCGTTGGGACAACCTGTTCTTTCTGTGAATACAGCACCTTTTGGTGAGGCCCACGACTGCCACAAACCTTCTTTTAGGTAGGCCCCCTGATGTCCTTCTCTTTCTAGATGGCCTACTCTTTTTCCTCGTGGGTGTCTTACTTTGAAACTCACTATTTTGTTCGAGAGCAGGGCATGTGTTTTGTTTTCCACCTACACTAGGACCTACACAGTACTTGGGTCCTATTAAAGCACTAAACACGTGTGGTAGAGGGATGTATGGACAGATGGATGGATGAACGGATGGATGGATGGATGGATGGATGGATACATGGCTGGCTGGCTGGATGACTGGATGGATGGACAGATAGATGGTGGGATGGATGGGTGGATGGATGGATGGACGGACAGACAGATGGATGGTGGGATGGATGGGTGGATGGATGGGGTTTAGGAAAACCATTAGGAACTTATTATAATCATCCAAGTGAGAGAAGGTGATGATCTAGAAGGAGATGATGATAGAGAGAATGGGTGCTTTGGAGTTATTCTGGGTGGTAGTTTGGGGACCCCTGCTTTAGGATAGAGAATGGAAATTCTTCAGGTGCCCATTTTACCACAAATATCAGTTGTCAGATGTGTATACAACAAAGAGTTATAAAATGGGCAATTACAGCGTCTGTGTGGTGGTCCCAGGATTTTCTGTGAAAAGATGTGTAAGGAATCCCTTCTTGACATTTCTCTGTGGGAGATACTAAGGTGGGTTTTCTGATTGAATGCTAAACCTCCAAATTGTTGTGTCCTCGGAGAGGTGTTTTTCCTTCCCTCTTTCAACATCGTTCAGGAAAAACAAACCAGTCTTTCTGCATGGGTGAGGAAGAAAGGAAGCAGTGGACTGAGAGAGATACATCATCTCAATTACTCAACCACCTTGAACCCACGCTTCTCCTGGGAATACGTCGGGTACGTGCGTAAACGTGATTTTTTTTGTGGAAAGAAAATTCAACTGGGTCCTTCAGACGAACATATTGCTCCTGGACATCAGTACCAACCCTTCTTAGAAATATTTTCCAGAGGGTTGGGGTGGGGGTGGTGAGGCCACTCTATGACTAGACCTTAGCTCTTCTGCCCTCTTTCCGTTGAGCTGGTGGCTTCCAAAGTCACCACTGCATAGGTGGCAGGAAAGAATGGGGTGGAGGAGGAAGGCACAGAAAATGAATTTTTTGGAACTGTCGGCACATTTATAACAGAATGGTAACTGTATAATGTTATTGTATCATTCAACTGACATGGCTACTTTGGAATGTTTATAACTACTGTAAATCAAGAGGCTGTCAAGCCAGGGCAGCGGCCGCCCATAGACATTCCAAGGAAAACGTATAAAATAAATAAAACAATCACACAGTATCAACATTCCATTCCCGGCTAGAAAACGGAAAATTAACAGCTCCCGCACAAACGCAAGCGCCCAAAACTGAGTTTGTGGGAGCTGAGGTGGCCGGGGCCTCCTTGCTAGCTCTCCATAAAGATGTCAAGTGAGAAAAAAGTTAGGAAGGCAGTAAGAACAAAATGCTTGACCCCCGACAGCAGCCTTAGTCCCGCCACCTGGCTTCTTGGGCATTCCCCCACGGCGGGAGGGTGGCGGCGGGACGGTGTGTGGGTGGGTGGGTGGGTGGGGGGCAGCTCACGGATTTCTACATCTACAGTGTGCGACTTCCTGCACTGGGGAGCAAAGTGGGAAATCACAACAGTCCTGCCCCTTCCCTGTTTTATGACTTCTGTCCGATTTACATCATCTCAAGAAAAACAAAGATTTGTTATCCCCAAGGCAAAAAAAAAAAAAAAAAAAAATCTGGGGATTTACAAACTGCTTGAGATTTCTGACCTCACTGATGGTCTTAGGGCTTCGACTACTTTTATGTTTTGACCAGCGGCTTGTAAAATGCACGTCGAAATGAATTCCGGCTACGCAGACATCTGGTCACCAAAACTAGGTGGGCCCTTGGTTTGAAGTCCGTAGCTCTGTCATCCTTCTGGCTCATCGGCACTCTCGGGACACCTGGTGCCTGTCTTTCTTTGCCTCACACGCTGGGACGTGTGACAGTACAGTTAGAGCGATGGGTCCCCAGACTGTAGTTGGCTGGTTTTGTGTGTGTGTGTGTGTGTGTGTGTGTGGCCTCTGAGGTAGAAGGTACGAGCTTGGGTGATAAAAACTACCAAAAGTTAAAAATTAATAACCACCGGGGATTAATCACCTCTTGGCGGACTATCTGGGAGTGGAAATAGTCTCTGCTCTCCAGCAGCCATGGAGGAAAACGCCAGACTCGTTTCCCCTAAAATGCTCGAGGACACAACTACAAGGTACTTTCAGACGTTCCATTTTCGTCTTCTCGAGTTTTTCTTTTTTCTTTTTCTTTGCACATCAAGTCAGGAAAATGGACAGACTCTGGATTTTTCTGGAGGTTATGTTTGGGAGTAGGAGGGGGGTGCGGATACATCTTCTTCCCCACCTCTTTGACGGCCTGAGACATGTTCAGAAAGTTCAGCATAAAAAAGTACGGAGACACACAGAAAAGAGAATTTCCAGGGGCGGGGGGCAGTGCCAATAACAGACTCCCCGGCACACCACGGCCACTCCAGCCCCTTGGTGGGCAAAGCGTCTCCTTCCTTGGACTTTAATTTCAGAAGGAAAAAAAAAAACATCTTCAAATTCAGGTCTAGAGTTCATATTTTGAGCCCAGGACCAAAATGCAGGGACAAGTGCAAATATTTGATCAAGTCTGGCTTCTTTCTTGGTGCTTTTCAGAGGAAGTCGGTTCGGAGAGCAGTTGCTTTTTTTTTTCCTGCAAGCCTCTGTTGGTCTTGGGTTTGAATGCTTGTTTCTCCGGATTGTCAGTCGGTGAGGACGGGGCGTAGCGGGGGGGGCCTGTGCCCTTGCAGCCTCTCCTGTGACAATTCGAACAGAACTGAGCCCTCCCTGTACCTGTCCTTCCCCAAATGCCTTGCTATCTGTCCACGGATGGGAAGGAAACAGAGCCTGATTAGCCCCCGAACAGACGACGGGGGCTTTGACTGCAGAATCCCAGATGTTGATATTTGTTATTATTGGATCATAATCACATTTCAAAAACACAACTGCTCCCTGGAAGTTACAGCAATTGTCCCTTCTTTGTCCTTCGTCTGCCTCCTCGAGCGGCCCTCGGGTGATTTATTCTTTCAGGGACCCAGAGGGGACGCAGCATTGCCTCTCTGCAAAGGTCATGCGGTTAGAACAGACTTTATCCGGGTCAGGAGTTGCCCTCGGACACCAAGGGGAAGCTCCTGGTGAAGTTCATCAACACCCAGTCCCGAGCGGGTCAGTGAGCCCAAGCTGGAATCCGGGAGGGAAACCCGGCCTCCCCGTGATCCGATTTCTCTGTGAGCACATTTCCTGCCACCCCTTCGTCCCCCCACCCCCGATGAAGAAATCCGTGCTTTCAAAACATTTCCAGTTCTGGTCCTAGCTCCACTCCCGAATGAAATCCTCGAAATCCATTCTCCATGGAGTGATGCCTCTAAAAAAAAATCAGTTATCTTGGGCCTTTTTCTCTCCTACCGTAGCGCAGCTGGTGAGTGTGGGAAAGACTTCAAACATCTCCACGGCTGGCCCCTGGGAAGCAAGCTGAGGTCTTAGGGGTGCCCCCGCTGGAGTCTGGGGCCTGTTTAGTATCGCAAGATGCAAGAAAGAGGTAAGAGGGGAAACAACAGGTAAACTCCAAGTCGCCCCTGACGTTTCCGGGTAAGGCAACAGGTCCTAACGCCACTAAGGCGCCCACGGGGCCATCCGGGGTGACATTTGTAAGTTTCAACCCACAGCCACAGCTGTTCCCTCCAGGGCGCTGCTACGTGGCCCTGGTGTGGGGAGTCCCGTCCACACTGACCTAGACCAAGGCTCACAATTTAGACGACGGTAACTAGCCAACGGCCCACAAAGAGCCCCTGAGGACTACTCAGCGCCCCCCCAGTACCCCCCAAACTTCCCTTCCGTGTAACTTTTCTCTGGTTGAAGGGACACACCCAGGTGGGTGGAGGTGCCCATGAAAAGCGTACCAGGGTCACCGTTCTCAAGAAGATGGCAAGAGGGAAGTGGTGTGAAAAGTAGACGCTGCTTGGAAATCATCCCGAATCCCATTTTAAAAGGCCCAGAAACCCCAAACGCAGCAGCAGCTGGCCCTTCCTCCCCATTCGGGGAAGGACCCGCCGTTCAGATCTGCCAGCCCCCCGGGGTCCGCGAGGAGGGCTCCCTGAAGCATGGGGCTGGCAGCTTCTCACGTAACGAAGCTGGTCTTAGCAGCCGCGGGCACACCCCGGCCCGAGCTTTCCTGTGGGTTCCAGCACTGAGATAATGTGGGCAGAGGAACGAGCCAGGATCAAGCACAATTACAATGACTGACTGTCTCCAGCTCTATATTAATCTTTCAAAACGGCTTCGCTCTGGAGGTAAGGGATTAGGTGGCTCAGCCAACTTCTTAAAAACGTTCCTCTTTCTTTACAGAATGTCAAGTGAGATTTCAAGGGGGCATACTTCATAACCGAAGTATGTTTTCCTTAGGGCAATAAACCACGACTACGTTTACTCTCCCTTACCCCGCCCCCCGCCCCAACCCTCCCAGACTTCCAGCCAACACGTTCATCAGAGAAACAACACAACACAACACAACAAAGAACCCGTGGGTGATTTTTCAAGTGCGGTGAAGGTCCCTCCCGGGTGGCAGTACGACACTTAGACAAACTTTATAAATCTCCAGGGAGAGCTGATTTTGGCAGTAGGAAGAGGTCGAATGGGTTTTTCTGTCGGCGTCATTTAACATGGTACCAAGAGGGGCCCTGCCTCCCCGGGGCCCTGGGGTACAGAGGGCCGGCTGGGCCCCCCGTGTGAGTGAAGGGAGAGCACAGAAGCAAAAAGTCAGGCTCTCTTGACTCCGGGGTACCCACCGGGAAGAAAGAGCAAAGGGCGGGAGAGGGGCAGCTGCAGGGGAGGTTTACAGGGGCTGGACGGAAACCACGAAATCAGTCGGTCAACATGATTGTACTCCATTCTGGGAACCCAAACCGCGCAGACCCAGATGTATCTGTCACCGACTGAACAGGAGCCAGGGCCAAAGGAAGAAATTCGGCGCGATGTACGTGCGCCCTAAGTTGCACGCCCCTTCTGGAGAAGTCACAACGTGAAGACCACGCTCAACGGAGTGAAGACCTTCTCCGGAGGCCGCGTGATGCCAAGGGGACATCTCCGTGGCCGGGGAGGGTGGCAGGTGGGGGCTTTCTGGGGCAGGAGCAGAGCCTCGGGAGACCCTAAGTGTGTGGCCGGGAGGAGCAGTGCGGGGTCCGTCACCGGCTTCCCGTGGAGCGGCCGGGACTCGCCCAAGGTCGCCAAGGGAGTTAGGAAGAAACATTCAGCTCCTACTCTGTCCCTAACAAGCAGAATCCTGTAAAGAAGAAGAAAATGACTCTGGGGATTTGAACAAAGAAGCCAGGCTATAAATCCACTCTGCACACAGCTGTGGTTCATCTTCCTGAAATGCAAATCGGATGTCGCCCCGCAGCCATGGGATGCCCTTCAGAGGCGGCCCGGCGCCCTCGGGAAGGATCTGAATCCTGAGCCCCAGCCGCGGGGCCGGGTGGTCTGTGGCTGGACGATATCTGGATGCCACTATCAGCCCCCTTGGCCTCCGCACTCTGGCCGTCTACACGCGGGCATACCGCCTTTCGTGGACTTCTCCGTGTCTCTGTCTCTCTCTCTCATCCAGACACTCATTCAGTCCTGCAGCAAAGACTTCTCCAGCACTGCCTTTACCCCTGGCCCTGGGCTGAGCACCAGGGACACAGGAAAGAACAGACGGACAAAATCCTGTTCTCCTGGAGCTTCCAGAGAGAAGTTAACCGAACAATCACACAAGCATTTGAAATGTAAAACGACGTAGAGGGGCATATCTGTAAAACCCGCAGCTTAGGCAAGTTCAAGGGGACTGGGGGGCATTGACGAGGCCCTGCCTCAGAGAGGGGTGGGGGGACATGTGCCTGAGAAATGACCCCTGGGGACTGGAGGCAGGAAGGGCAGGTGTGTCCCGAGGGGCCAAGAAGATCAAGGCTGGACGGAACCTGAGTGGCATCGGGGGTCCTGGTCTGGAGGCAGCATCACGTGCACGGGAACGTCTTGCTCTGACCCCCCATATAGAGCAGCAGCAGCTCTGGGCTTGATCATGCTCATTCGACTCCCACACGGTCCCCTTTCATCCCCTCCCCCGCCCCCGGGGGTAGGTGCTGAGGAAGCCAAGCACAGGACATGCTCAGAAACGTGCCCGGTTGCAAACCTAGCAAAGTGGCAAGGCTGCGATTTGAACTGGAGACCTTGGGACTCCAGAGACTGCTTTTCCCACGCACTTCTGCTGCCCTGTGCCCATGCCGCCCTGTGCCCATGCCTCCCAGGCCCTGGTGTCATCAGAGAATGAGCGTCCGTGGGGATGAGTGAGCAGCATGTCTCCTGGGCTGCGGTGTCCCTGGGCTGAGAGGAACAGCCTCCTTCTGGGAAGGGACGCTCGCCTGCACCAGAACCTTCAGAGGCCGCAGAAGAAGAGGTCCGTCTCACCTGATCGCCTGCCCTACTGAGAAGTCGTGTGGGCCCCGAGGTACAGCGCCCACTTTGAAGGGGTGCTGAGCCGCCTTGGGGGTGCGAAAGACGTACTGACGCCCATCGACAGGGCGTGTGGGCCCGCATTGATCTGAAGGAAATCTATTGTTTTGGAGAAGGCCTCGCTCAGAGGGAAGACAATATGTTAAGACTATAAAATCGGGGGTGGGGAGAAGTTAAGAATCCAGAACCGCAGTTTTGGAAGCGAGAAAAATGAGGCACACATTTAAGCCAAAGTAAATGGAAGGAAAGGACACTCTGGGGAGCAGGAAGAGAGGTCAGGGGAGAATCCAGAACATACACCCTCACCCCCT
Source organism: Leopardus geoffroyi (assembly GCF_018350155.1). Lineage (NCBI taxonomy): Eukaryota > Metazoa > Chordata > Mammalia > Carnivora > Felidae > Leopardus > Leopardus geoffroyi. The sequence continues at coordinate 4,679,092 of NC_059336.1, forward strand.
CGCATCGAGGTGAGCTGGAACCTGGCTGGGCTTGACCGCAGGCGCGGGGGGACTGGGGGCGCCCCGGGGGCTCCTGCATCCCCGCGGTTCCAGAATGCAAACAGCCTCCGCGTGCACACGGAGGGCAGAGCTCGGACAGCCCCCGAGGACGGACCCGGCTTCTCTCGCAGGAGGGAGTGGGGGGTTCGGGGCCGGGAGCGCGGCCTGGGCAGACAGACACACAGGGCCCCGCGCTCAGGAGGGTCCCCACTTGGTTCAATGTTCTGCTGCCTCAACATTCTCCATCTTTTCTGGACAGACAAGGCCCACCTTCATTTTGCACGAGGCCCTGCGAGCTCCGCATGGGAGGCCGTGGACAAAGGCCACCTCCAGGGGCCCGCCATCTGCTTGGCGCTTTCCTGGGGCAGCTGTGGGGAGCGTGGGCTCGCCCGGTGGACGCGATTTCACACTGCCGAAGAAACGTGCTTGCGAAGTAGTGAAGCTCATTTACCCGTGGCTCTGGTCGCCAGTCTAAAGTTAATAGTAATTGGGGCCACTCGCTCCCACTGACGACGGCTGTGCCTCGCAAAGGGAGCAGCGGACAGGGCAGAAAGAGAGCTTCAGAGAAGCCCTTGCATCAGGAGAAAGGCAAAAAAAAAAAAAAAAAAAAAAAGCCCCCAAACGGCGACAGGAAAGGTTGAGGGGCCTCCTCTCCCCCACGTCTGACCCCTGAGCCCCCCTCGCTTCCCCTGTAAAGAAAGGGACCTGGGCCACCAGTTGGTATGGCCTCCATTCACATGAATGTTTGCAATCTGACAGGTTTGTTAAACTTCCAATTTTTAAACAATTTCTTAAAGTTTGTTTATTTACTTTGAGAGAGAGAAAGAGAGCCAGCCGGGGAGGGGCAGAGAGAGGGAGAGAATCCCAAGCAGGCTCCACACTGTGATCACGGAGCCGATGCGGGGCTTGAACTCACGAAGCGTGAGATCGTGACATGAGCTGAAACCTACAGCCGGACGCGTAACCGACTGAGCCACCCAGGCGCCCGCATGCCGATGGCTTTGCTGTGAGTAGAGGACTCACAGCAAGGCAGCTGCGCGTGGGGCCCTTGGCTGCGCATTCATGTGGTCAAATGCAACACCTCCACCAGGCATCCGAGGCCCGGCACCATCTGGCACTAAATTTGTCGCGGGCTCTCCCGCCGTCCCGCCAGCTTGCCACTAGGCTGGTCCTCTTGAGCACCTCTAACTGGGCTTGTGACTTCCCTCTGCTGCTCAGAGCCTCTGGGGTCAAGATCCCATTTTGCCTGCCCTGGGAAGCTCGCCTGACCACCCAGCCCCTTCCTGTCTTCCCCCGTTCACGTCCGTCTGGGCACGATGTGGTGCTGACAGCTGAGCTCTTGGTTTACACCGTCAGCTTCGTGCTTGAGGACACGCCAGAGCCAGACCCACTCGGAGGCCACAGACCCAACACTGCGCTGGGGCCGGAGACCTGGTGGTAAAGGATCGCGGCCCTCTCTGCCCTAGCGGATGAAATGAGATGATGTGAGAAGCCAGAAAACCAGCAATACTGACACTATCCTTGCTTTGATGAAAAACACAGCAGATTGAAGACACAGTGGGAGAAGGGCTGCTACAGATGGGAACATTGACCAAAAAAAAAAAAAAAAAAAAAAAAATCACTCTGGCAGCAGGCCAGCCAGAACAACTGTCAAAATTGGACACAAGCACGTCATAAGACCTAGCAGTGTAGACCGAGCAGGGCAAACACGGCCACAGACCTGAAAAGATCACGGTGAGGTCACAGCAGCCCTGCCCGGGTGATGGAGTTTACGACGAGCAATTCTCCGGGGGCACACGCCCAGAAGTGTGATGCCGGGTCAGATGCTAATGGATCTCCGTTCTTAAGCAACTGCTAGACCTTTTGTCCAACCAATAGTGTAGGAGAACTCATTCTTCCACATCCTCACCACCACTTGGTGTTCTTGGTCTTTTTAATCCTGGCCATTCTGGGGAGCGTAGTGAGTGGTATCACATCGTGGTTTTAACTTCCATTTCCCTGGGGTTTAGTGATGCCGACCATCCTCACGCATTACTAATTGGCCATGCGCGTGTTTTCTTCCGCGAAGCGTCTTTTCAAATCCTTCTCCATTTCATAGGCGGCTAGTCTTTTTTTGTTACCGAATAGTACGAGTTACTTACATATTGTAGCGACAGGTCTTTCGTCAGATGGGCGTGTTCAATTTTTTCTCCTAGTCTGTGTCTTGTCTTGTTGTTTATTTAATAGTGCCAGAAATTCTTCCTCTTTTTTTTTTTTTCATTCCAGAAAGTTCCTGCATGACTGTTTTTAATCGACCCCCTCCCTCCACCCATGGGCTTGCTTTTCCCAGATTGTGAGCGTCACGTAAACGGAATCATATGTGATCTCGCCTATTGGCCTTGGATGCGTTTCCCCATCATGATGCCCTCATAGTTACCCCAGTGGCTGGGCCAGCCCTTTGTCTCAATACCGCCAAGGAGCTCCATTGTGAGAATGTCCCACCCACTCATCAGGTGACAGACATTTGGGTTTTTTGGCTTTTGGCAATTAGGAATAAAGCCACTCTAAACATCCGCGTGCACGTTTCTGTGTGCATCTGTTTTCATTTCCTTTGGGCAAATTCCTAGAAGTGAGATCGCTGGGCCTCGCAGCAAATGCGTATTTAACTTTGTAAGAAACCGCCTGACTCTTTTCCAGAGTGGCCATCCTAGTTGGCAATTTGGCATTCCCATGAGCACAGGATGGGAATTCTGGTTTTCCCTCATCCTCACCAGCATTTGAGAAAGTCGGTGTCTCTGGCTTGTGCTTCTCAGCGGCTTTATGAGCATTCCATGGCCGGGTGTTGTTCGGCACTAAAAAGGTCAGTCGGACCGTGCTGGTTGAAAACGTTGGTCGGAGCTTCCACACCAGTGTTCTTCCTACTTCTGTTAATTCAGGGATGTTGAAACTTCCAACGATAACTCTGGATTTGTCTGTTTCTCTTTCCAGTTCAGGTGCTTTTGTGTCAAGTATTTTGTATCTCCGCCATTTCTGTGTGTCTCTTTAGGATGGTCATGAGTTGACTCCTTGAGCATTAAAGAATGTCTCTTTTTAGCTCTGGCAATATTTCTTGTTCTGAATTCTACTTAATACACCACTTCAGCCTACTTTGACACTTTATTTACTTATTTATTTATTGAAAGGGAGAGAGTACACATGCAAGCACAAGCATGCACAGGCAGGGGTGGGAGAGGGAGAGGGAGAGAGAGAATCCCAAGCAGGCTCCGCACTGTCGGATCGCAGGGCTCAAACGCACAAACCTCGAGATCGTGACCTGAGTGGAAATCAAGTCGGATGCTCAACGGACTGAGTCCCCCAGGCGCCCCCAGCCTGCGTTGGATTAGCGTCTATAGAGTCCGTCTTCCTCCACCGTTTCTGGCTCCTCTGTCTTCACGGTGCAAGCGGCTTTCTGGAAGACGGCATGCGGTGGTGTCTTGCTTTCATATCCAATCTGATCATCTCTCTCTTTTAATGGGGGTATTTCAACCATTGCATTTAATGGAGATTTAATATAATTATTGACGTCGTTGGGTTTATATCCACCATCTTGCTGCTGTATTTTAATGATCCCATTGTATTTCCACTCTTGGCTCACAAGCTAGACGTCTTTGCTTCACTTTTGCGAACCTTCACCTTTACCTTATCCTAGTCTATGCCACTCACATACGCTGTGATGCTTTATCACATTTGATTCTGCTTGCCCCTCTCATCCTCTGTGCTTTCGTGATCACACATTTCACTTGTCCGTGTTATGAAAAAAAATTTTTTAATGCTTTTATTTATTTTTGAGACAGAGAGAGACACAGCATAAGCAGGGGAGGGGCAGGGAGAGAGGGAGACACAGAATCCGAAGCAGGCTCCAGGCTCCGAGCCGTCCGCACAGAGCCCGACACGGGGCTCGAACCCACGGACCGCGAGATCATGACCTGAGCCGAAGTCGGAAGTCCATCCGACCGAGCCACCCAGGCACCCCTCACTTGTCCGTGTTGTAAACCCCAGCTGCACATTGCTACCGCTTGTTTTGAGTATTCAATTATCTTTTTCAATAATTTTTAAATGAAAAACAAATATCTCTTATATATCTTGCATATATAAGAACCTTTCTGTAGCCAAGTTTCTACCTGGCATTTTGCTTCTGCTCCAAGAACTTGCTTTAATGCTTCTTCAGGGCACATCTGCTGCTGTTGTCGGATTCTAGCAACTATTTTCTTCTTCCATAAGAGTCTTCATTCTGCCATTGTTCTGAGTAACATTTTTTTTCCGGGTATAGACAGATTGTTTTCTTTCAGAACTTCAAAGATTCCATCATCATTCCATCATGATATTGTTGTGGATTTTTTTCTTCCTCTTTACATAATGCGTCCATTTCCCCTAGATATTTAACGTCTCTTCTTCTTTGTCCTTGTTCTTCAGCACTTTGATTATGATGTATGCCGGTGGGGGTTGGGGAGGTTGCTTTTGTTTTTGTTCGTTCTGTTCTGTTTGCTGTTTACCCTGTTTGTGGCAAGCTGTCCTTCTTGGACCTGAGCATTTACTGCGTTCATAAAATGTGGAAAATACTCAGTCATTATTCCTTCAGACTAATTTTTGCCTTCCACTCTCCTCCAAGAACACACTTCTCTTCTTGAGACTCCTAATTCCACATGCGTGGTATTGTCCCATGGGTCACTGAAAGTCTGTTCCATTTTTTTCTAGTCTTTTTTCCTTGTTTCATTTCAGCTTGTTTCTGTCTTCAAGGTGATTACTCTTTCCACTTCATTTTCTAATCTGATGTTAATGCCATTTGGTAACTGTTACATGTCTGATATTGTATTTTTCACCTCTAGAAATTCTGTTTGGTTCCTTTGATCTCTTAAATTTCTTCCTTAAATATTGAATTTCCTTAAGTGTTGAATATACATTTAATAGTTATTTTAGTATCCTTGTTTGCTAATTCCATAATCCTCGTCATTTCTAGGACTATTTCTGTTGACTCTCTCTAGCTTATGGGTCACATTGTCCTCCTTATTAATATATCTAGTAATTTTTGATTGGATGTTGGACATTGTGGTACTACACCATTGAGTTCAGATTTGGTTGTCTTCCTGTAAAGCATGTTGGGCTTTGTTTTGGCAGGCAGCTAGCAAAATAAAGACTTTTGTGGACAAAGACTTTTTCAGACAAACTGAACTTATGGTTCAGTTTGACCTTTTGAGGCTTGTTTTTAATCTTTGTTAGGGTGGGTCTAATGCAGATTTTATTCTAGGATTCGTTTAGGCCACTATGAAGGTGAGGCCTTCTGGTTTCTCTAGTGAATGCCCTGAGAGACCAGTGAGGACTCTTGACTGTGGTTAATCTAAATTTGAATGCCCCCCAACCCCCAACACACACACACACACACACACACACTCACACACTCACACACCCTAGGAACTGTTAGCCTTAGGAACTGTTTAGCTCAGAGCTCCTGAGTTGTTATTTGCATGGCTTCATGAAATTTCATCCTATACGCATGTAACTCAATGTTCAGCTAAGACCCAAACCAACACATATTCCTGGAGTTCTTTCACTGCATAGCTCCCTCCTCTGTGTAATCCTGCTCCACACATTCTAGGCTCTTTGACCTCCCCAAATTCCTACCCCTGCCTCCTCAGCAAATTGAGACTGTTGTGTTTGCTTGGAACTGTGCCCCCCCCCCCCCGCCACGGCTCCACAGACAGGAAAGTGGCTCCAAGCAGAGAGCCAGGGTGACTATAGGGCTCCCCCAGTTTCTGTGATCACAGTCCTGGACTGCCCAATGGTCACCCCGTTTAGCCCCTGTTATCCACCTGATATCCCTGTTATCCAGGCAGAAGGTGACCCTGATTTTCCACAAATGTAAATCAGTTCATGCTTAACTCTTGCTCAGGATACTCTCCATCATTCTGAGGATAAAGACCACAGTCCACTTCCCCTAAAGTCTTGCCTGAACTTACCCAGGCCCACCCCTCCACCCCTTTCCCTCTCTGATCAATTGTCCTTCCCTTAGGGAAGACCTATCGGACTATGTCTCCCTATTATATCCTTCCCTAACACCTTAGGCCACTCCTTCAAAGAACCCACATTTCACACAACGTGTGACTGCTTTGTGTTTATCCCCAAAGAAAATAAGTGCCAGGAGGCACGGACTTCTCTCTCCCCAGCTCCTACCAGATGCCAATCCTATGGTAGGTGCTCAGTGAGGATTACTGAAGGAAGAGGCATCTACTAACAGGCCCATCACCTGTTCCCTTTCTCCCCATCCCCCTTACCTTAGTTTAGACTCTCCCCATGTGTTGCTTGGACCACACAACATCACCTTTGTGATGACCACCTGATCACACCCTGGCTACAGTTTCACCTTTCCACACTGCAGCCAGGGTAAGCCTTCAAAACCACTGACGGCGTCACTCCCCTGATTAAAACCTTCGTGGTCTTGTCTTTCCCTGACGGACTTCCCTCATATATGGAATTCAACAAACAAAACAAAGGAACAAAGGAAAAAAGAGACAAACAAAAAACCAGACTCTTAAATACGGAGAATAAACCCGGCAGTTCCCAGGAGCGAGGTGGGTGGGGGGGTGGGGGGAAGAGGTGAAGGAGACGAACAGCACATTTCTCGTGATGAGCTCCGAGCAATGCATAGAATTATCGAATCACTGTATTGTACACCTGAAACTAATACGACCCCGCATGTCCATTATCTTTGGACACAAAAATAATAATAATTACAATAAAACACCTTATGGAGCTTCCTGTCACCTCTGGGGGAAGCAGGAGATAAAAAATTTGACCTTCCCAAACTCTCTGTCTTTTCACATCCCATCCCAAACTTGACCCTCTAGCGACATCACTAATTTGCAGCCCCCAGACACTGCACGATCACAGGCCTCCGTGCCGATGCCCAGGCTGTCCTTGCTGCACGACAAAACACAGATGTGTCTCTGCGGAGGTAGCATGTGTGCTGGCCTTTCTACAACCAGCGCCAGTCTGAGTCAGAGGGGACCAGATAGATCACAGGGGTTAGAAGTTACCACAAGGGGGCTCCTACCTCTGAGCCACGCCCCCGCTCACATGGCCCCTGAGCTGTTGGACCGTTGCTGGAGATAACCCTCCGTCAGCAAGACGTCCACGGATCCTCACTTGGCCCCCACAGGGGCCACCTAGGGAATTCCGGACCCCCTGGATCTGGCAGCGGGGTGCTGGGAAACTGATGTGCACCAAAGTGGAAATACGGCCACGCTCTCTTGTCACGAGCACATGACTCTGGACCCAGACCTGCTTCTGGTCCCGCTCTCGGGCCCCATCGCCTCTTGTGGCCTCAGTGGGTTGGCCAGTACTCTTGCCTGTCAAGGCCTCCCTTAGAAGGGTGTGACAGGGGGCCGCCTGGGTGGCTCAGTAGGTTGAGCATTAGGCTCGGGTCGCGATCTCACGGTTTGTGGAATGGAGCCCTGAGTCAGGCTCTGAGCTGAGCACAGAGCCTGCTTGGGATTCTCTCTCTCCCTCTCTCTCTGCTCCTCCCCTGCTTGTGTTCTCTCTCTCTCTCTCTCTCTCAAAAATGAAATCAGTAAATATTTTTGAAAACTAAAAGAAAAGGTTGTGAGAGGGAGCCCAAACCCAGCAGGCTCCCATCCAAACCCGGACCTCCGTCTCCCTGTTCCAGCTCTTCCTGACGCACACACGGCCGTGGGGCACACTGCGACGTCCTCCTCGCGGGGGCCAGCATCATCCTCCTTGTCAGGCGACCGGGGGCACTTGGTGGCCACCCCCGCTCACACACCGCGAGACCGTTGGGGGGAGGTGGTCAAGGCATCTTGCTTTGTAGTAACACAGGGACTGGGAAGGCTGTTGCAGCAACTCAAAGAGACTGGGTTGGCTCGGCCGGTCTGACAACGCGGGAGGCCGAATCTAGGGGGGTTTCAGCGAGCTGTTTACACCCCAGCAGCAAAGCGGAGGCTCACAGGCAAAGCTGGAACCCCCTCCCTGCTGGCTCTCCTGCTGTCCGACTGCTCTGGAAAAAGCAATCCAATAAAGTCAATATGACCCACGGCAGGCGTTGACCTTCCTGGCCCTGGGGAAGGTTCCGGATGACCAGACAGGTTCCTGACAAATCGGAATTTCTCCTGCACTCGGTGAGGGCAGGTTTGGAGGTAAGAAAGTCATAAACCACTGTGGTGCCTTCAAAAAATGAGATAATGCACTCAAGCGACACCGGCATTAGGCGGATGGGGGGATGCCCGACACACTATTTCCTCGGAAGGAGGCCGTGCTGCTAGCCCCCCCATCTGGGGAGGGGGGTGGTGCAGAGGGCAAGGAAGTTACGGGTGGGGGAGGGGGCTGAAGTCACAGCCGCTTGGACTCTTGGGAACTTTTCCTTCAAGCAAATGATAACTTAATGGGGCGAAAAACTTGGGTGGTTTTGAAATTCGAGCACAACGCCCCCCCCCCCGCCCCTCTCCCCCCACCGGTGGAGTCAAGGGCACGGGCTTCGGCCTCGGTCACTGATGCTTAATTCAGCCCACGGTCCAGATCCAACAGCTGGGGGACTGGCCACGGGGAGACCATGGAGAACAGCGGCAGAGGTAGATTTAACCGGAATGACGGCAGTGGCCAGCCACGTGGCTGTGACTCAGGTCCAATTTCTCCCTCTCCGCCTCTTGCCTTGGATAAACTCCATGTAGGTGACACCAGAGTGATTGCCTGGCTGCCATTTGAAGGCACCGTGACATATAATAAGCCACTCAAACCATAAGTCAACATTTATCTGTAGGGAGCCACATTCTGCACGTCTAGAAAAGGCGAATTTTCCAGATGAGAAGGACCTTGAAGATTTTCTACTTCAGTGGTTTCCACCCTCCTGGCTTCCCAGCATCACTTTTGTTCTTTTCCCCGCCAGGCCTCGTGTTTGCAAAGATTGTGTCGCCCAAACTGCCTCCGTTAAGTAGTAATTAATTTGTTTCCCAATTGTTTAATTAATCAAAGACATAAATAACTGCCAACCTGAGCTTTTAATCGGTGTGGGGGTAGAAAGGGCCAAAACGCTGACACTTATTAAGCACCTGCCACGCACCAGTCGCTGGCCAGACGCTCTCCCTGTTGTCTTTATCTTGTCCTCACACAACCCCTCTGTGCGAGGACACGGAGGGGCAGAGAAGCCCGTCTCCTCGTCCAAGGTCACACGGCCAGACAGAGGCAAAGCAGGACTGGTGCCTGGGTCTCCTTGAGGTCACAAAGGGTCTACTCTTCCTACCACCCTGTTCCTACCTCTACACTCGCCACCCTGGGGTGCTATAAATCCAGCACAAGGCGGAGGAAAGGCAGCCTAAAACACTGAAAATGCCTCCTGTGTTGGGTCAAGACCCTCTCCACTGCAAGTGACAGAAACCGGCCTCAAACTGACCCAGGAGAAACAAAGGGAACGGGGGCTGGCTGGCTCACATAGGTAGAGTCAAGGTGGGCAAGCTTCAGGCATGGCTAGATCCAGGAGCTCAAAGTCGTGCACTCTCCCCTCCGCCCTACCATGTCCCGACTCTAATTGGTTCCGCTTCTCCTTGCCCCTGGCTCCCATGTTCTCCTGCCCCAATGTCCCCACTACATGCAGACTTAAATATGCAACTACCTCCTTGAAATCTAAAATGCATTTCTCATTCGACATGGCTACATGGGACTTTCTGACCCTCCTGTCCCGAGATCCGTTCCTCCTCACCTTCCCCCAGCCCCAGGGAAAGGGGCCCCATCTAGCCAGCTGCTCAGGCCTGTTGGGAGAGCTCCATCACCTCCATTCTGCCAGTATCTGCCATCCAATATCCAATATCCCACAGCCAATCGTGCACTAGATCCTGGGTGCTGGCCCCACCTCCACAACAGATCCCACATCTTCCTCTTCCCTCCAGCCCCTGACAACCACCCCCCTTAACGCCGTCTAAGGCACCTGGTCCCTCTGTGACTGCACAGCCCCTCGCTGGCCCCCAGCCTCTCTTCCCACCCGCGGCCAGAGCAAGACATCGAAATGAAGCACAGTTAGCGTTTTACTGCACTTAAAATCAAAACTCCTTCCTGTGGTCGGCAGACCCTGTGCCATTTGGCCCTGGCCACCTTACCAGGGACTCTCTGGACCCTTCTCACCCTGCTGGCGAGCCTCTCACCCCACTAACATTTCTGTCTCTCAGAACATCTCAGTTCCCACCCACCTCAGGGCCTTTGCACTGGCTGCGCCTAGCCCTGCTCTCCCTTGTCTGGCTCCTTGTCCTTCATGTGATGGCTCCAATGTCACCTCTTCAGGAAGCCTTCCCAGAGCACCCCACCTAAAATCATCCTCCCCTGAAGTTCCCCGCCAGGGGACCCCTCAAATATTTATTGCCGTGTGTAATTATCTTATTGAATTATCTGGTGGCTTCTTGTCTTCCCCCAGTTAGACGGTGCTTGGCTGTCTGGTCAACCTCTGTACCCCAAGCTCAGGACCCGGCCCCTGCTATCGTAACTGTCTGTTGAATGTTGAGCCGATGGGTCTATTGGGTGAACGTGTGATTTCTCTGCAGAGCACCAAGGATCTTGTCTCCTTCTGGGGGTGCGTGCGGGTGTCACCCACTCTGTTGCCCCATCGTAAAACATTCTGGAGAATCAGCACCCGGGACCCAGGCAAAAGGTGTGCAACATTGGGCCATGCCTCCTTTCCCTTCCAGTGTGGCAGAAGGCGTGTGCTGGGGGCCTGTCTGAGGGTACTGTGATGACAAACACATTTCAGCCTCTGCTTCTAAATGGGACTCCACGTTTCTGAAGCCAGCACCAAAGGAAAGGCATGCCGACTAAAGAATTAGGCCTCGTTAGAGACATTCTTGCCGGTAACGAGGCATCTGGACAGCAGCCTTTTATCAACACTGCAGTCACGACTCAGCCAAGCAGAGACTTGAGGAAGGAGGGGCAGGCTGGCTGGCTCCCCCAACCTGCCCTTGTCTGGGCTCTGGCCCTCCGTTTACTCTGGTCTCGCCTGCAGGGATCCGTGGCCCTCGGCTTCTATCTCTCCGTGTCCAAATCTCTCCTCTAAGTAAAAATGCCACCTCCTCCACAGCCCTCAAGGATTCACCTGAGGAGAAGGGCTCTCTCTTTTCCTGAGCTTCTAGTACTTAATTTCCCCAAGGACAGAAATCATTATCTGGTTACTTGTACACAGGAGATAGTTTGTATTAAACTAGAAGCTCCCTGGGGTGCCTGGGTGGCTCGGTCAGTTAAGCGTCTGACTTCGGCCCAGGTCATGATCCCACACTTCGTGGGTTTGAGCCTCGCGTTGGGCTCTATGCTGACCGGCTCAGAGCCTGGAGCCTGCTTCAGATGCTGTGTCTCCCTCTCTCTCTGACCCTCCCTCACTCTGTCTCTCAGTCTCCCAAAAATAAATAAACGTTAAAAAATTTTTTTCAAACTAGAAGCTTCCTGAAGACATCTTAGATCTACCAAAGCCCTAGTGTTGTGCCCAGAGTATGGAATGACCCATCTGGAAAATGTTTGCTGGCTGGATGCTGCTTGCTTGGTTGTACAAATGATGAGTGGATGAACGGGTGGATGGGTGGGTGAATGGGTGGGTGGGTGGATGAGTGGATGGGTGGGTGGGTGGGTGGTTGGATGGATGGATGGATGGATGAACAGATGGTTTGGTGGATGAGTGGATGAGTTGGTGGGTGGGTGGCTGGATGGGTGGATGGATGAACAGATGAGTTGGTGGGTGGGTGGGTGGATGGGTGGAGGTGTGGATGGGTGATGGATGGATGGATGGATGGACGGACAGATGAGTTGGTGGGTGGGTGGGTGGATGGGTGGATGGGTGGGTGGTTGGATGGGTGGGTGGATGTGTGGGTGGGTGGGTGGATGGGTGGGTGGTTGGATAGATAGATGGATGGATGGATGATGGGTGGATGGATGGGTGGGTGGGAGGGTAGATGGATGGATGGATGATGGGTGGATGGATGGATGGATGGAGGGATGAGTTGGTGGGTGGGTGGTTGGATGGGTGGGTGGATGTATGGGTGGATGGATGATGGATGGATGAATGGATGAATGGATGGGTGAGTTGGTAGGTGGGTGGTTGGATGGATGGATGGATGGATGAACAGATGGGTTGGTGGGTGAGTGGATGAGTTGGTGGGTGGGTGGCTGGATGGGTGGATGGATGAACAGATGAGTTGGTGGGTGGGTGGATGGGTGGAGGTGTGGAGGTGTGGATGGGGGATGGATGGATGGATGGATGGATAGATGAGTTGGTGGGTGGGTGGGTGGATGGGTGGATGGGTGGGTGGTTGGATGGGTGGGTGGATGTATGGGTGGATGGATGATGGATGGATGGGTGGGTGGGTGGGTAGATGGATGGATGAATGGATGGATGGATGGATGGATGAGTTGGTAGGTGGGTGGTTGGATGGGTGGATGGATTGATGGATGGGTGGGTGGATGCGTGGGTAGATGGGTAGTTGAGTGGGTGAGTTGGTTGGGGGGGGGGATGGAAAAAGATGGATGACTGGATGAATGGACAGATGGTTAGTTGAATAAGTGGTAGAGCGGATGAATGAATGGTTGCTCGCTGCCATCTTTTAAAGTTATAATCGATGACAATGGTAACAGTGTAATGCCAGTTTAAAGCAGTGTATCCCAAAGTGATTACCACCAAATCCCTAGCCCATGAGAGGTACCTCAAACTAAGCATTCGTACCTAAGTAGGTTTGCAAAACATTGCATATTATAACCCCCTTATGGTGTGCTCATGATGTCTATTAGCATGTAACAGCCCTGAGAATTCCTGCAGCAAGGGAACGTGTTTAGTGCAGGGTACTTTGTTAAATATTGGCTGAAAGCCTTTGTGAAGAACTCACTCACAGAGCATCCCTCATCCAAGGTTTTTAAAGCTGGTTAACATTCCAAGCAGGTGAGTGAGATGGTGGAGACCCCGGGCTGGAGGCTAGCTGAATGTCTGCTAAGTGGAGGTTGGGGACCAGGGAGCCGCCTGCCCCGGCCCATCTTCCTTACTCCTGCACCCAGGCCATTGCAGGGTGGGGGTGGGGGGCTGTTGTCTCACTTTCCTGAGCTTTCACGACCCAAAACTGAGTCATCCCACTTTATCTTCCCTTTGTTACATTGGCAAGCATTCAGATGGTTTTAGCTGTAGCTACAATACAGCCGCAATGATAAAATACTGTCTATTCTCCTTGGAACAAGAGGTCGTGAGGAATCTGATCATTTTTCCTGAAGAAATCATCTTACATTTCAAACTGAAGACTCTCCAACCTCTCCAGTGGCTACAGCATACAAAAACTTAAGATGCAAAGGCTCAGAGACTGCACGAGAAACCTATCTGCCCCCCCCTTCCCCACATCCCGTAAAGGGGGGAAGGCAATCTATAGCCCCCACCTGCAGGCACCGCTAAGGAGGGTCCTAACCAGCCTGCAGTGAAACAGCAAAGCTGGGCTTCCGCCCCCCCCCCCCGCCCTTTCCCTGCCACACGGACCTTGTGCCCCAGTAGCTTTGTGCACCCCACTCTTTCTGTCTGGATCACCTTCCCCCCACCCAGCAGAGTGGTCTTCGAACACCCCTTGGTGAGCTCAGCTGTCCCCTCCCAAGCACACTCACTCTGACCACCGTTGTCTGCTTCCTTACACTCTCACGATGGCCAGGCCTACGCCCGCTGGATCTCACATCCTCACACCATGTATCACTCGTCCCCGGCACAGTGCTCAGTGCATAATAGGTGCTCAATAAAGAGTCGCTGAATTGGTCACTACCCAAAAGTGGCATTTCTGGGCATAATGAGAGGATGATATTTTCAGAACGGGGCCACCCATCACCTCTCAAAAAATCACCTGCACATCTCTCCCATCGGGGTCACTCATGGGGCCAATAAAGCCACGGGGACAGTAGCCTCGCTTTCCTCTTTCCTTCCTTCTGACCCACCATGGATCTGAACATTCATTCCTGGAAGAATTCTGTTTTTATCCTGAGAAAGAAAGTGCCCCTTGCCAAGGCCCACGGTGACAGGCTGGCCCAGAGCATCCAGCAGCGGGGTTCTTTCTGAGACGCCCCTGCACATGCATGCAGGCTGGGAGCGAAACCGTCCAGAGGCCACCGCCGTTACCCCAGAAAGGGAAAGTGCCCACCAGAAAGTCCCGGCCCGTGAGTCTGTAGCCGCGGATATTTCGGTTTAGATGCCGGAGCCACTGCGTGCCCCCATCCCAACCCCTGTGTACTGAGTAACTTCATACTTGGAGAAGGCTGCTCTGTAATTAGACCCCTCCGGCAGGACTCGGCTGGAGCCATTTCAGAATTCTCTCTTGCTACTTCAAAGCTTTGGGGGTCCCCCGCCCTTCCTTAATTAGATAATGACAGAGGGAGGCAGTTACACAATCTCACCAGCAGAATTCTTTTCTGCTTGCGGCTTTGCTCTCACTCCGAGAATCCATTTTTAGCTTCCAGAAGAGGGTTAAGGGCGCGAGGCACAGAGATCTTAAAAGCGGTGATCCGTCCCCTGAACCCTAGTGAAACCCCATCCTGGGAAAAGGCTACCTGTGTCCGCTCTGACAAAGCAGGGCTGAATGAGGAGCTGGCTGGGTACCATGATGCTTCGTCCAGCTCTCTCTTCTTCCTCCGCTAGCCCCACCCCCTAAACATCAGCTACTAGGCAAGTTCTATTGCTCCCTGGATACGTGGACCCCAGTCCCAGCTTTGGGCCTTTGGCTATACAGCTTCCATTCCCAGGAAGAGGTGACCCCTTTCCTGAACTCAAGGACTCCTATGCATCCATCAAAACCCAGCATCCAACCCCCTCCTCCCCTTCTAAGTGCCTTCCCTGACCGCCCCAGCAGATTTGGGTGACTTTCTCCATGCTCCAAAGCTCAGCATACACAGCCCAAGTTGTCTCTCCCAGCCCAGCATTGTGGCAAAACTGTCTTTGTACCGTCCCTGCACCAGCCCACGTCTCAGGGCGCCCGATGGTCCCTGGTACAATATGGGCGTCTCGAGTCCCTACTTTGCTCCTGGCTGAGCACTGCGGTGGGAGTTCCAAGGCCTCGGTAGAAGCCCTGAATCCGGCCTGGTTATCCCTGAGACTTCAGGCAAGTCCTCCCCTTCTTAGGCTCCCAACTTTGTCACCAGTAAAATGAGGGGTCACCACAGGACCGTGGTGGGGAGAAATGAGGGGTGTGGAAGTGAGGGGAGCACGTTTACTCGTTCAGTTCTTGATCCAATAAAGGGCTTGTTGTTCCTGTTACCTCGGCCTGTCTTCCATTTCTCCCCTCCTCTCCTCTGGTCCACCACTCCTCCCCCGCCCCCCACCTGCTGCATCATACAAACGGGGCCTGTGGGAAAACGTCCCCCCGCCCCGGCCACCAGGACAAACCCCAGCTGGAACCCCCGAAGCCGCACGGCTCTGCTGTCGCCCCGGGTGCAGCCCCACTGGTGTGGGGAGCGGTGTCTGCACCATCTCACTGCTGTTAAGACCCGATCGATCTCTCCAGCAAAGCCTCCTGCAACAGCAGAACTGCGGCCAACAGACAATGGAAGGATTAATCACGGCCGCCCCTGCGCTCTCACGACGTTCCGCACCCACCCCTCTAAGTGCGGTTAATCAGAGAATGTGCAGAAAGCCTCCCCCCACCGGCCTCGGTGACCGCAACGGTGCTCCGTCACACCGCTCAGGTGTCGCCTCTTGGGGAAACCTTCTCCGGGCCCCCTCCCCATCCCGCGCCTGCCGGGGACCCCCCCTTGCACCCCCACTGTCAGACAGTCTTGCTGGGCTTTCTGCTGACTTCTTTGTGCCCGTGAGGGTCTGGGTGCCTGGGCAGCAGGTGTGGGGCTTAGAGACCAGCCTCCTGGTGTCACCAGATCTCCTTGGAGCCACTCAAGGGGGGTGTATCACAAAATCCAGGTCTAGGCAAACCCCATTTCTTGAGCCCCAGAGCATTTGCGTAGGAATGAAGGTTTCTGCAAAAGGACATCTTATTTACTTTCTCCGAGCCTCAGTTTCCCCACCTCTTAAATGGGGGTCACGATCCTCCAGCCTCTTGGGGTGAATATGAGCGGCTCTCAGTAAGGCTCCAGCCTGAGGCCTGACCCCTCTACAAGCTCAATAGATATGGGGGTGCCTGGGTGGCGCAGTCGGTTAAGCGTCCGACTTCAGCCAGGTCACGATCTCGCCGTCCGTGAGTTCGAGCCCCGCGTCGGGCTCTGGGCTGATGGCTCAGAGCCTGGAGCCTGTTGCCGATTCTGTGTCTCCCTCTCTCTCTGCCCCTCCCCCGTTCATGCTCTGTCTCTCTCTGTCCCAAAAATAAATAAATGATGAAAAAAAATTAAAAAAAAAAAAAAAAAGAATAGATATGAGCAAATCACGTTACTGTTATCATCAAGACGAATGCAAATTGACACATCTCATGGGGAGAACAGGAGCCCCGGAGGGGGAAAGAAAGGAATCATTTTATTTTCATGGATGAAATGCAGTAGCTTCAACTATTGCCGCGATTTTCAGTGGGGGAGGGGTGGGGATAAAGAGCTAAGGCAGCACGTGTCCCTTGGGGAATTTCCACAGCTCAACTTCCCACTGCAACTGGAGTTTCACTCCCGTCAGGTTCCAGCAGGGAGCCAGTGCGCCCCACCCCCACCCCGGACCCGTCTTCCGGGGCGACATTGCACCCACCGGACCCACGAGGGATGTGAGGCAGAGCGAGGGCCAGCATGGAAGGGATCCAAGCACTGATACACGATACAGCGCCCATGAACCTCGGGGACGTGATGCCGAGCAAAAAGCCCGACCGACACGAAAGGGACAGCACCGTAGGACCCCGTTTCTATGGGAAATGCCCAGACGAGGCGAGTCTATAGAGACAGAAAGCAGGGCAGAGTCTGCTCACGCCTGAAGGGGGACGGGGCGCAGGGGTGATAGCGAAAGGGCCCAGGGTTTCTTGGGAACAAAAAATGTTCCCAAATCTGCTGCCGTGGTGGTCGTGCCCGTCGATGAATATATTAAAAACCATGGGCTTCTGCACGTTAAGTGGGTGAATTGTACGGTGTGTGAGTTATATCCAAATACGGCTGCTTAAAAAGGAAGGCAGACAAGAAAGGGGGAGGCGTTTGCTCAAGGCCACGCGGCCAGAAAGTCCCGGAGGCACGTCTCAATCCGGGAGACCCTCACCCCTCCACCCCACGTCACGTCTGCAGCCGCCGGCCTCACAGACAACGCTGGGCCCTCGGCGCCTGGAGAACGTCCGTCCAAGGGCCGAGCCCACCTGCCCCATGTCCCCACCCCGCCAGGGCCCTGTTTTCAAAAGTGCAAGGCGACGATCCATTTCGCGATCGCACAAACACTCTGAGGATGGTACTTTCTGGAAGCCCCCCACCTCCACAGGCCCCCAGCTTATCTGATCTGGTACAGACAACTATAAATAAGCAGTTACAGACTGCCCTGTCTGGATGAGCCATTTTCCGAGATCATATGAACTTGCTTTTAAGTAGCGGCTTTTCACAGATCGGTTGCTATGAGGCACTTTATTAAAAACCACCCATTTGCAGCTAAAATCCGACTCCGACCAAATCCAATTTTCGTATCTACTGCTTTTTTAGACATAATGATGAGGACATCGTTTCTGTTTCTATGGGGAAGAATGGATTCCAAGGGCTGTTTTTCTGTGTGTTTTCTCTATTTGCCATGGCCCTAGAGGCCTTCAATAGAGAACAAATATTTATGCTTTGTTAGCGCACACAGACATTCTCGGCAATGTTGATTAGCGCTTGGGGCTTATCCAGCCAAGGTCAGGGGCCTGTGCACCCCCCAAACTGGGCCCATTAGCTTCTCTTAGAGGTAAAGTTTCGGCCTCAGCCCCCACGCCAACCTCTCGCTGACTAACATATTACTGATTGTACCGGAGACTGAATGGAAGACGTGGGTGGGTGGAAATGGTCTGCACCAGGGCAAAAACAAACAACATACCCTTTCAACAGGACCTGTACATCATGCAACCTTTTTAGAGGCCCAGAGACAAGACACATAACGGTGGGAGGCAGGGATTCAAGTCCACCATCATGGAGGACCCGATGGCCTCGCATGGCATTCTTTGGCTGTGTGATGGTGGCTAAGGCTTTCTACCTTGCGTTGCTTTACCTCCAGTGAGGGTCACGGCGGAACTTGCTTCAGGGGATCGCAGGAGATCAGAACAAGCCAATATGTGCAAAGCCCTCGACACGGAGCTCGGTAAGGACGATACGCTCCTAATCTCAGGAGCCCTGATGACCACGATGTCTGATACACCCTCAAGACGGCCTACGTCTACCGGCAGTCTTTTCGACTTTTTTTTTTTTCCCTAAATTGTCACTTGTTTTCATCGCTTGCAATGAAATAGATCGGCTCTGACTCAGCTTGGAAGCTCTTCCCCAGGCTTCCGTTTCTCAAATGCTCCTTCGGCTCTTTCTCCCCCATGGCCTGGATTTGAACACACGTGCAGTCGTTTGATAGCTATCTGCAGAGACCTATGGTGCGTCAGGCCCTCCCAGGGAAACTCAAATGAGCAGCCTATGCTTCAGGGCATGTGCATCTCCTTGAGGCATCAGAAACAAATGTGGGTCATGCATGCAGTCTGCAGATACACAGCAGGTCCACAGGAAGGGGAGGGGCTGTCCCTGCACTTGGTGGGCAGGGGGAAGAGAAGGGTCAGTAGAAGTAATCCCTGCAGCAAGGTTTTAAAATCTGGAGACGAGATGTCACGGGGACGGTGGGGAAGAAGCATTAAAGGAAGAACGTCCAGTAATAGGCAGTCCAGTGAGTGGGGCTGGGGCTCAGAAGAGAAATGAGCCCGGGCATCAGAGATCTGGAGGCCACCCTGGTGGGCAAATCGTCAGGGCGGGGCGCGGAGGGCGGTGCTGGGAAGGGCCAGGCAGGAGGACTGTTAAGAGGGTCAGGTGGGGCGCCGGGGAGGGGGCTTCATGGTAGGCAAGTAAAAGGAGGCTTCCTTTCCAGAACGCTAGGGAATTCTCCCTGTAGGCTTTCTTCCATTCACTGATTCATTGCTCACTCACTTTGCATTTTGAAAGGTGACTCATGCTAGCTCTGATTCCTTTAGGGAGCCCTCCTGTTTCTCCCTACCCTCATCAGACCCAACCACGAGATGCTCGCGACGGCTCTCCCCCAGGCTGGGAGAGCCACCTCTGGACTTCAGCATTTGGAGGGGATATGGCTCACTACTTAAAAAAAAAAAAAAAAAAAAAAAAAAAAAATCAAAACAGTCATCGGGCTGAGATAAAACTCTCGTCTCCGCCAACAACTTCGAAACAGAGATGAAAGGCTGGTCTTAAGACTTAAAGGCACCCGGTTGATGGCTTTGGGTGGGAACCTGTTTCTGCAGAATTCATAGTACCAGCAATTGTAGAAACAGGTTATAATAACAGCACTCACCAGAGACACGCTATGTTCTGAGGTCTCTGGATGATGAAGTGGATGGAAATAGCTGATTTCCATCCCCAAATTCACTAACAGAGAGCAGTTAGCCAGGGCAGATCACGGGTGATGACGCTCGGTTGTCTGTGAATTAATTTCTGGACGTACTGCCAGGAGCTAATGCATTTTTCAGTGAAGAATAGCGTCAAGAAATCTTGATGCTAGTGCGGATTGGTTAATCATTATATTTACATCGTCTCGGTGGGGTGAGGGGCCAGCTGGAATGTCCTCTGGGGTTAATGGACATTTTGGAAACTGTAAGGATGCAGGCTTGGCAGGGCAAAGATACATGAGCCGTCTATCTCAACCCTGGGGCTCTGCCTGTCGTCAGGACTGCTGAATCGCCGCTTGGTCGTTTTGGAATTAAAAATGCAGCTACTTTCTGATTAGCAGAGTTCAGCTTCTTTTGTGAAACTTCTCAGGTTACCTCCACATTTACTCTCAAATCTCTCCTCCGAGGAGAGGCTGGTGTCAGGGCAGAATTGACTCGGCAGCTTAGTGTTAAGTGATTTATCGATAGCGGCGTGAGATAGTCTACAAATTTGGCTTCTCGGTTTGATGTATTGGCCGTACCTGATGATAAGGTATGCGTTACTATAAAAACAAACTCATTGTGGCTCCTGAACGCCTTTTTCTTTTTTTCTTTTTGGCTGCACAGCATACCCGGGAAATTATTAATAAGACGTTTCATTTAAGTACCGAGCAATCTAGACACTGAGCAGAGGCACCGGCGCCCGGATGCAGGAAAGCTTGAAATTAA
The DNA here is from genome assembly GCF_018350155.1 of Leopardus geoffroyi. Classification (NCBI taxonomy): domain Eukaryota; kingdom Metazoa; phylum Chordata; class Mammalia; order Carnivora; family Felidae; genus Leopardus; species Leopardus geoffroyi. The sequence continues at coordinate 4,699,362 of NC_059336.1, forward strand.
CAGGCAGCCATAGAAAGTATAAGATTAATTTCATTTTCTTTTCTTATCTTACGCTCTTTTTTATGTCTTTCCCCATGTAAAGGGGGAGATTAATTAATCCAGGAACGATCTTTTTGTTGGCAATTTTATATTATGTTTGACTACTTAATAGAAATCTGAACTATAGCGAGGCGCCATGCGGAAAGCGTATCCCGCAGGACAGAAGGAGTCATTTTTGAGCAGAGACGGCACATTTCATGGCTACTCTCAGAAGCCGTGGCCGGGAGAGGGGAGCAAGTGTCACAAGGCATTCATTCATTCATTCATTCATTCATTCACGGATTCATTCATTCCACAGACACTCCCGGCCACCTGCCTCCCTCTCACTGCCCCTCTCCCGGAGAAAACCTTTGGGCCGCACCTGACCAAGTTTTTAGGATGATTTGGAACCGATCTGAAATTCAGTTCCATTCGGTAAATATTTATTGAGCCGCAGCCATATGTTCAACACCATCCTGGCTGTGTGGGGAATATCAAAAGGGGAGAGACATGGTGGCTGTCACCGAGGATCTCGCATCTAATTGGGGAGGTGAGATACACACACACAATACAAGGCAATTATGGTAATAGCACGCATTTAAATACCACTCTCCTGTTTACCCACATTTTCATATCACTCTCTCATAATGTTGTTGGAGCCTCTCAACAACTCGGGGAGGGGAGGCAGGGCAGATATGATGAGTCTCATTTTGTAAATGAGGGATCGGAGGCTCAGTGGGGTGGGGAGGCTGGCCTCAAATCATCCAGCCATAAATGACAGTGGCGGCCGGGCCACCGGCCAGAGTCCTCGACCATTCTGTGGTGTGTTTCAACTAATCAACTACACTGATTAAATGCCCGAAGAGGGGGCACAGAAGGTGAGCTGGAGGGGCACTGGCACCCCTCGGCCACCCTGGTGGGCAGAAGCTGACCTCATCAGGGGGTGGGGGATGGGATGGGGGACGTCCATCTTGCTTTTGAACCCTGCCCCGATTTTCCACCAAATACCCTGATGGCAGCATTGAAGAAGGGCCCCCTTCTCTGTGGCACCCTACCCCTAGAAGAATCCTGCCCAACCCAGCAGGAGACCAGGCAGCTAGGGAACACAGGTCCAGGAACAGGTGGCTGGTTCAAGCACTGGATGTCGAGAATTGGTGCTGATCCCTCGCAGACCCCCCTCTCTACCATCAGGGGCGGGCATCCATTTTAGGGTACCATGCCAGCAAGGGCACAGATGATGCCAGAAGCCAGGTCTCCCCGGGATGCGGGCGTGGGCACAGCGAGGGGACATCCAGTAGAGACTTCTGGGCCAGCGCCTGAATGCAGGCGCCTGGCCGCCCTCGTCTCGGGAGGCTGCCTGTAGACACCCAGCCTGCCTTTGCCTGGTCTCTCCTGCCTCTCATTCTGAGTGAGAAGGACAGATGAAATCAGTCCTACTCAGGCCCATTAGCCACATGGATCGATAGCAAGGAATAAAGTTTGGATTTTTCAAAAAATCTTCGCAGCAGACAGCCCCGGGAGACCAATTGCAGGCTAAAATATGACAAGATTCCTAATTAAATATAATTAAATAAGCATTAAGAGAGAGACTGATGCTCTCCTCCACACATTACGCCACTATGTGTCCAAAGAATATAAAACTGAAGATGTCATTCTCTGGAGAAACACACACACACACACACACACACACACACACACACATACACACACACGGTACAGCCCAACTCCCCGGTGACCCGGCCGGGGAAACTGAAAACAGAGGGGGTTTATGGATTCAACCAGGGCCGGCGGGGGGTGGAGGGCCCATGACAGAGAGCTGACCAAGAAAAGTAGACCCCCCCCCCAATCCCCTTTGGAGGCAATGCTGTTAGCATCTAAAAGGCTGTGCCATTTGCATGCTGCGTGACCTTGGGCAAGCTGCTCGACCCCTCTGTGCCCCTTTTCTTCCAGCAGACCAGCACCGTGCAATAGAAATGAAATGTGAGTCACATATGTTGTCTTTTGGGTTTCTAGCAGTCCCATTGTTATATGGGTAAGACAAGAGTACGTTGTAAAAAGAATAGAATTCGATCACATGGTTCATGTAACACGGTGTGTCCAAAAGAGTATCATCCCACATTCCAGCATGGAATCAATATAGAAAATTATTAATTAAGCAGCTCCCCTTCCCCCCACCCCCCAAGTCTGAATCTGGTGTGTTTTTCGCTTACAGCTCCTCTCAGGGTGGACCAGCCCACCCTCGCAGCTGCACACGGTGAGTGAGTGGTTGCCATATGGGACGTCACAGGCCCAGAGGATGGGCCCAAGAATCAAATCCAACCCATTGTCTCGAGTTTTAAAACAAACAAGACGTGAAAGGCACCGAGCAGCCCCCTTGCGTGTCATTAGCGCCCAGTAAACATCAGCGACGACTTATCAGAAAATCCCTGTCCCCACGGTTCGTCCAGACAGGCCTAGGATTCATGGCTCCTGTTTATGAAATGTTCTCTTTCAAATCCCTTCCACAAAAACAACCCTGGACACCGCCGCAGAGGGGATTTCTTTAGTCTCTTGGGTAAAGCTCTTGAAAACAAGTTGTGGCTTTTGGAGCTCGCCCTTAAAGCAGTCGTTGGATCCCAAGATTAAAATTCAAATTCTGTTATAAATGGCTCCACTCCACCTGGGGTCTGGAAGCCGGGCAGATGTAATCCCCCCTCCTGGGGATGCACGGATGAAAACTGCCTCCCTCCATCACCCAAAGCTCTAAATCAGCCGTTATCCTGGGCCTGATGCGGGAGGCGTGCGGGGTCCCTGTCTACGGCTCTCTCTCAATTCCGTGGCCAGGGCTTCCTAAAGCCTGTTCTTACCCAGCAATCCAAATAAAAATAGCGCTATTGATCACAAAGGCATCAATAACGTCAGCCCTAAAGCTACTCGTGCACATTTTTAATTGTCCTGTCCCTTCATGTATCTTTAAATATTACCATAAGCTTCCAGGAAACCTGCTCCTTCTGGTTTCCTTCGTCCCACACGTCCAAGAGCACCTCAGTACGATTAAGCATTGTGAGGTCTCTTTTTAAAAAAAAAGGAAAAGAAAGAAAACAAAACACCAGCTAATCCCATGTTGGGCTCGGTGTTCTAACGCGTCAGGAAATGCCGCCCAATTACGCCTAATTTCTCACTGTTTTTCTGACTGGATCGCATCTCAGCAATTACACTTCATTTGCTGTAACAGAGAAAAGTAAAATCCCCAGCTGGTAGGCAATTTCCCCATGATTAAAGCATCGGGCTGATCAGAAAGTCGACGTCCAATAAATTAATCAAGAAGTAAGGAATGAACACCCATGTCTGATGTTTGCAAATTGCACATGTGGATCGCCAGATGTTGTGACTCAGTTTTTCACCACCACAAAAAAAAAAAAAAAAAAAAAAACCCTAAGAGAAAGAAAATCGGGAGTTACCCCAAAAGGCAGGCGAGCCCCTTGCCCCGCCCCGAAACGCACAGCGATGGTCCAGCAGCCTCTGGAACTTTCTCGTCTCCGCTGAGGGCGAGGCTCTCCTCAGAGCCTTAAGCGCGGGCCTTTGCTGGGCCTGTGCAAGTGGGCGCGACGTGGAGAAAAATTATCGGCTCCGAAATTCAACAAGAAATCAGCAAAATCAAAATTAATAAATGCTTCATTAAATGCCTGCCAAATGCAGCAGTGAGAACCGGCCGCGTGCTGGATGCAGTGTCCATGATGTAGTGGTCATAAAAACTTCATTACCTTTGAGAAAACAGTTGCAAGAATTCCTAAGGATGCCATTGGTCGTGGGGGAAATCACAGGTAATTGCCACTTTGATGAATTACCCACCGCCAGATAATTTAAGAAGCAAAATCATTAAACCCCTTTCAAATATTTTTACTGCAAATAAATTATAGCGAAAGTAAAGCGTGGGTGTGTTCTAATTTGCCCGAGATGGTGGGGATCGAGGTCTCCGAAGGGAAGAAGGCTGCCGGGAGCTCACAAAGGGCTCACGGGTTAGCACCCCGCGGTGGGGGGGGAGGGGGGGTGGCTGCCCGGGTGTGGGGGCGTGCCCCCTCGTCCCTGGACAGCTTAGGTAGCACTAGCCGCCTTCAAGGGCCCAGAGGCCAGCCGCACGCATCCTGTCCCTGTCATCGTTGACACTCTCGACCCGCTCCAAAGGCGGCTCTCCCTCTCCCCTCCCCCCAGCCCAGCGCAGAAACGCGCTCCCCACTTCTGCGTGCCTGCGACTGAGGGTGCAAGCTGGTAATTACATGCTCGCTTAGGCAGTGACACTTCCAAGTGGCGCTGGGGAGCTGATTAACCACCTGGTTTGCAGGCACAATTCAAATGGGCACCTGGGAGGCAGGTTACGACGACTGGTAGCTGGGCTGCCCGGACGGAATCATGCACAGGACACAAGAAGATGCCCTCTCCACTATCTGCGGCCCACAGCCTCGCTCACCCAGCCAGAGGTCTCGAGGCTTCCGGCGATCGTTTCTCCCCGGGAGTCACTCGGACACGTCTGGAGACATGTGGGGTTGTCACGACGGGGGCCAAGGCGCTGCTAACAGCATCTAGGGGGTGGAGGAGGCCAGGGATACGGCCAAACGCCCTGCGGTGTCCAGGGCGACCCCGCAGCCCCCCGCGATGCGGTCCCTGATGTCAGTTAGCACCAGTTCGGAAGCCCCGCCCTGGAGGACCATCTGAACCAAAGCAGCCCGCCTCTGGGGGGGGGGGGGGGGTCTTTCTTGGGGACCCTGTACAGCTCAGAGGGCGGGAAATCTCAGCCTGAGGGGCCTCACCGATTCCCAGCAGACAAGATACCCGGATCTCCAGGCCGGGGGGAAAACTGTGTGGGGTCTCGCCGGCCGCAGAAAATCCACTTGTTTGGCAGCTCTTGAGACTGGGCGTATTTTTGATGGAGTCAGACCCAGATGAGGTCGTGAATCACCAACTTTGGAGAGGACAGAGCTCTCCATTTCTAAGCCATAAATTCAGGACCGGGCCTCTTCGTGCCATCCGTGGCCGCCACCTCCCCCAGGGTCCCCAGGCCAGTGCTTCTCCGTGAGCCGTGCTCTCTTCTTCCCGCGTACATTTCCCTTTTCAGGGGAGTGTGTTCTGTCTGGGGCTGGTTTTAGATTATTCTTTCAGATAAAATAACATCAGAAGAGATTAATCATAGCCTGAAATTGAATGGGATGAAGCCACATCCCATGGTGACCTTATAATTTTCACCGTGATCGCCCGCCCGGTCTCAGAGGAAGGCTGGCCCCGGGGTGGGTGGTGATGTTTTCAAAGTGGCCCTCCGCTCCGAACCCCACTCACTGCAGCGACTCTGACAGCTTCTCGGATTTACGAATTAAGCGGCGACCTCGTCAGTATTAGTTTGGAGCCTCACAATGGAAACAGTGATAATAAGTACTGCTCATCAGCGACTGTGCCATCAGATATAATTTGGGGGCTGTTGATGGAATTGCCTGGTGCTGGCAGAGGTACGAGATGAGCGCCCCAAAAACAGTGACTAATTCCTGCGTTACTGTGAGCGGGGTAGATATTAACTCTATTTTCCAGGAGATGAAACCAAGACAGAAAGGTTAGGCAAGGCCTGCCCTGTTCCACAGGGAACCGGTCCTGGAGTGGAAATTAGAACCCCAATGTTGTGGGCACCAAACAGGAGATAAAACCTTCATCCACACGATAAATTGCAGTTTGAAAACTCCCTGCGGCAGTGTTGAGGCATGGGAGCACAGGCAACCCCTGATTCGAAGAAAAATAAGGGTGGAAGGGAGCCGAGGAGAAAGGGCTGGTTGGGGTGGGGGAGGGGGAGGGAGGGAGTGGGACCCATCAGCCCCATGGTGAGCGTCTCCTCATCCTACCCTCGGGCTTCCTCCCTCACCCCAAACCCCTTCTCTAGTAACAGGCGACTCCCAGAAGCATCCTGGAAGCGGAACCCAGTGGGCTGATTCCAGAGCTCCCAGCTCAGATACAAACTGGGGGAAGGACTCAGCCTGATGATTATTAATCGTGAGGAGCGGAGTTCGGAAAAAGCACCCCTTGCCTGCTTTCATAACTTTTCGGGAAACGCGGCACAATTATCCTTTCCCTTCCCTCGCTTAAAAGTTGAACTGAAATTAATTTTTTTTTTTTTAAACGAGCCGGTTATCAAAGAAAACTATAATGCCTAGCCACTGGGTAATTCCTTCTTGATTAAAGACGGGGGCTGTTGCTAAAATTGATGCCCACTAAAGCTCAAAGCGGATGAAGACCTGTGTCTGATGTTCATTTAGGACTGGATGGGTTTTCCAGGCAGGGGATGAACTTTTGCAGGAAAGTGGGGCAAAGCAAACCAAAGTGAACTGAGAGAGGGTGGCGCCATGGACAGAGGTAAGGAGACAGGATGGGACAGCTGGTGTTTTTTTCCTGCCCGGAATGAACTCACCTTTTTCCTAGTAATAGCCCCTCGACTTTACTTGGAAGGCTCTCAGTCCACGAGGCTCATATGAGGTGGCCCTGCAGCAACCCTTGCCGCCCTCCCTCCCTCTGGGGAAGGACACACAACCCAGCCTCGTTATTCACTCTCAAATCTCCTGCTCCAGGTATTGGGAACAAGGTGCCGTCTTTTTAAGAGAGTTGCAAAACTCGCAGGGTGTACGCCTGGTACCCCTGAAAATCAGCATGGACACCAGAAAAGAGAGTCTTCTGAAAATAGAGCCACTATTCCTCACCCTGGGGGAATCCAGGACCTGAGAACAAAGACAGGGGCGCCACATACAGCTGGGCAGGGTGTGCACTGCACAAGGTCTTCTAGCTGAAGGGGCAAGTGGGGACTGAAAGCTAGTCCACGCGCCGCTCACCGAGCCACATACCTGGAGGGGCACCTCTTTCCAACTGGCTCAGAGGCATGAGCTGCTTACCGAGGGGGTACCGGAGGGCTATGTCTGCTCAGAGGGGGATGCCTTCTTCAAATTCACATAAAAAACACCACATGGGCTAGTGTTGGCCTGAATACAACTGGATCTGTAGTCTGACCTTCAAATCCTCAGTTAAGTAAGCCAATATATTGTTGATTGATTGCTTAAGCCAGCCAGAGCTGGGTATTTATCGCACGCACCAGAAGAGGTGAGATGAGGATACGAAATGAGCAACAGTACCACCTTCAAAAACAAAAGGAAGGAGTGGTCAGGAGGTCCTCTCTGGAGGAGAATCACCCAGTGATGAGACTGACCCGTAAAAAGGGAGTCTCTCTCTCTCTCTCTCAGCAAAGCCCGGAGACGCTATCAAAAGGGCATTGGGAGAAGCTAGGCTTTTTCAAATGCACCTCGTTTTATACTTTTGGCTTTAGAGCAATGAAATTGTTTACGTACTTAATAAAACAAGGGAATTTTAAATGAAAAAGCCAACAATTTAAGTGAAAGTAATTGCAAATCAAAAGGAAGTATATGAACCTGTTCATCAAGTTGGTGATCTATGGTGGGGGATCAGCAAAATATGACCCACAAGCTGGCCACATCCAGCCTGCTGCCTGTTTTTATAAATAAAGTTTTATTGGATCCCAGCCCAGCGACCTCATTTACATTTTGTCTAGCTAGGTGCCTTTGTGCCACAATGGTAGAGCTGAGCAGTTGCAGTAGAGATTGGAGACCATGTGGCCCACAAGGCTGAAAATATTTCGTCTTTGGATGTATATCCTGATGGGACAAAAAGAACTACTAGGAAATCTTAAACTGTTTTTAGGAATAATGATATTGTTAGTAATGTCATTGGTACTGTTATTTTGAAACACACACACACACACACACACACACACACACAAAGCCAGTTAAGTAATTATGGTAATTATTGTCAGCTTAAGAAAAAAACACAAATATCAAATGAAAGCAATCAAGGAAAAACCTTGTCAACTTAAACTTGAAATGAAAGTCTCAGTAGGAACCCATGCTGTCTTTTCCCGTTACCTATTTCCCGGCTCTGTCCACTGAAACGGCCTAGAAATGGCGATCAGTCGGGTTGCACCGAGCACCCACACGACACAGGTTGTGGTCTCTAAATAGTCATTTCCCCTAAAGAGAACCAGGGGTCCTTGGAGAAAGGTCTGGTTCCAAGGCTGGAACAAGACATTTACAACATGGGCCCAAAACATCTTGTCACCCCAGGAAGCAAGAAAGCCATCAGACTCCACCCGGGGGTGGGGAGAGGGGATCAAAAGAGAACAGAAAACAACTTCAAGAGGCTCCCGCTGGCCAAGGACGGGACAGTGTCATCATCAAGAAGGATAATCACTGCAATTGATTAAAGCACATCAAATATGTTAAAATCATGAGCTCATAATGATTCTTACATTAAGACAAAACAATACATTGGTCACCTTCAGAAGTTGCGAGGGATGTAGCTCATTATTCTGGAAACAGGTAAATAAAGAGAAAGGTTCAAGCATTTATCCTGCCTTTCCTGTACCAACTATATTTCAGGGTAACCGAATAGTAAATCTGGAAATATGCTTCCTTTTGAAGAGCTCCAGCTAATAAATGCAGAAGGAATAATACAATTGGGATATAGCCATTTTACAATCCCTAGTGATCTGATGGGTGGCAGTAGTGATCATCATTGGCTGATAAAACCATGATGTGAGGGGCTAATGGTCCCCTTGTTAAAGGATGGATCAGGCTGACAATGCCTGATGCCCCTGGTCAATCTTAACATCACTGAAAGACAGACAGGCAGATGTCACATGCCTCCTGGTATGATGCAATAGGAAGTTCACAACACCACCTCTGACGCACCCTTGTCGAGAAATCTAACGAGTCTCACCAAACTTCTAGCTCTAACTGAAAGCTAACTACCCATTTGCAGGAAGCACAGAGAATAGAAGAACATGTCAAAGGACACCATGCATATGGAATCAGCAAAATCCAGACTATGGTAACTACTACAGGACAAGGGACATGGTTTTCAACAACAACAAGAAATAGCAAGAAAATAAAAAAGAGGAGGGAGACTCACTAAAGATTTTGAAACACGCCAAACAAATGCAATGTGCGGACCTTGTTTCGATCTTAATTTGAACACAGCACTGTAAAAAAAAAAAACACTTGTGAGGCAACCATTTACGGACCATTGACTAGATATTTACATGACATTAAGAAACCATTGCTCATTTTTGAAGAATAGCAGTGACATTACATTTACAGAGTCCTTATCTTTTAGAGACACATAGTAAATTATTTTTGAATGGAATGATATTACGTGTTGGATTTGATGGGGAGGGAATGGAGGAGTTAGCTAAGATTGGCATGTTGTAACTGTTGAAGTTGGATGATGGGTGCATGAGGATTTATTAATACTATTCTCTCTACTTTTTTATAGATCCCAAAATTTCCATGATCAATTGTTACAGAAAAAAAATAAAGACAGCAGGATGAAGAATCCAGAACCTATTCCACTGTACTTCAATGTATCTCAATGACTGACTGGCACAGATTCTAAACTCCCCATAGAAGGGACTGAAAACTCAATTTTCTACAGGGAGCAAATAACAGAAACAGAAAGAGAACAAGGAACAATTCAGACAGGTCCTTGACTTTGTGGAATTCACATTCTTGTGCAGGACACACATAATAACCAGATAGTTACACAAATGCACAACTACACACTGAGGTGTGTTTTGAAAAGGAAAGCACAGGATCAGAGCACACAGTGGAGTGGCCCGACTCCTTCAGGGGTCAGGCAAGGTGTTGTTGGTCTTTGATGCCTCCTTCCAAACATTCCAGTTTTCTCCCCTCCTGAACACCTGGCAGGACTGAACTTCCCGGCCCCCTGTGGGCGGAGTGTCCATGTGACTGATTCTGGCCAATGAGGAGAGGGGCGAAGGGACAGGAGGGTCATTTCTAGGCTAAGCGCTTACTTTCCTGTTTGAGACTTGCCAGAGCCCTCTTTTCCCTCTGCCACTATGCCCAGTTGTGTTCCAGGTACTGGCTGATCCACAGGACCAGGCCCTGGAAGAAGGATGCAGAAAGTTGAGAGCAGAGCCCCCAACCAACCCACAAAGGACATGCAATCTTAGCAGGAAATAAATCTTTACTGTTTTAGGCCACTGAGTGCTTTAGGCTGTTTGTTAATGCAGCTTCACTGAGCTTGCACTAACTGCTATAGGGGGCTTCTCTGAGGATGGGAGCTTTACCTGAAACTTACAGGATGGGTATGGATTAGTCCAGGGGGACTGGAGTCATGGGGGATGGAAGAAAGGGACATTTCAGAAAGCAGAACATCAACGACTGACCAATGGTGATAACAAATATTCACATTCCCTTACCACAAGCTAAAGCACTGTTCTAAGCTCTCCTGCACATCACCTCCTCACAGCAACTCTATGGGGGGAAATTATTATCATCGTCGTCCCTGTACACATGAGGAGTAAGACCCAAGGCAGGCTGGCTTCAGAGTGTCTCCCCTTAGTCTCTAAGTTACTCTGCCTTCTGTGGGATTTTGGAGTGGAGGCAGCAGAGTTATATATAAGAGAGTCCAGTGTAGCTGAAGGAGAAAAGCCAGAGAATGGGTGGCCCAAGGGAAGGCTGGAGAAGGAAGCAGGCAAGAACATGTAGGGCCTTTCCACATGCTAATATAAAGAAGGAGAGGCCATGAGGGTGACATGGTCAGATTTCTCTTTTGATCGCTGAATCACATACAAATGACAAAGGAAACATCCAGATGAAGAATTACTACAAGCTAAGGAGAAAATACAAATAATCTGATACAAAAATGGGCAAAAGACTTGAACAGGCACTTCACAAAAAGATATCCAAATGACTGATAAGCACATGAAAAGAGACTCAATCTAATTAGCCATCAGGGAAATGCAAATTAAAATCACAATAAGGTACTCTGTCCACCCACAGAATGGCAAACTAAAGAGACAAAATAAAACAGACACAAAACCGCTGGACAGTAGTATTTCAAGGGCACAGAAGAGCTAGAACTCTTGCACCTGCTGGCAGAAGGGTAGCATAGGACCGCTGTTCTGGCAAACTGTTTGGCAATGTATATAAAAACATACCATACCCTATAACACAGAAAGATCAACCTGTGCCCAACGGAGACAAAATTGTACAAGAATGTTTGTATAAGGGTTGGTGATAGTAGGAAAATGGGAACAACAATCTAGTATCAAGTGAATGGATAAATGAATTACAGCATATTCGTCAAGAGAACACTATCCAGCAAAGACAATGACAGAACTAGAACCACACACAACAGCTTGCTTGAGCCTCATCTTAAAAATGTTATGCAACGGGGCGCCTGGGTGGCTCAGTCGGTTGAGCGTCCGACTTCAGCTCAGGTCAGGATCTCACGGTTCGTGAGTTCGAGCCCCGCGTCAGGCTCTGGGCTGATGGCTCAGAGCCTGGAGCCTGCTTCCGATTCTGTGTCTCCCTCTCTCTCTGCCCCTCCCCCATTCATGCTCTGTCTCTCTCTGTCTCAAAAATAAATAAACATTAAAAAAAATTTAAAAAAAATGTTATGCAAGTGGTGCCTGGTTGGTTCAGTCGGTTAAGCATCTGACTTCAGCACAGGTCATGATCTCACGGTTCATGAGTTCAAGCCCCATGTCGGGCTCTCTGCTGTCAGCACAGAGCCTGCTTCGGACCCTCTGTCCCCCTTTCTCTCCATCCCTACCCTGCTCTCTCTGTCTCTCTTTTTCTTTCTTTTTTTTTTTTTTTAAACTTTTTTAACGTTTATTTATTTTTGGGACAGAGAGAGACAGAGCATGAATGGGGGAGGGGCAGAGAGAGAGGGAGACACAGAATCGGAAACAGGCTCCAGGCTCTGAGCCATCAGCCCAGAGCCTGACGCGGGGCTTGAACTCACGGACCGCGAGATCGTGACCTGGCTGAAGTCGGACGCTTAACCGACTGCGCCACCCAGGCGCCCCGTCTGTCTCTCTTTTTCAAAAACAAAATAAAAATGTCTAATGTTATGAAAAGGAGCCAGACACAAAAGAACAGAATCTGAATTGCTCCATTTAAAAACAGCCCAAAAGCAGGCAAAATGAAACGACAGAGCTGGATCTCAAGACACTGGTTCTCTCTGGGGGGATAAGGAGGGGACAGTTTCTAAGACAGAGCAAGGTGACCTCATGATCTGGGTTGACGTTCCACAGAGGAGCACTGCCTGATTATTCTGTGATTCCCTCTTCTGTATGATGTTACATTTTCAGTTGAGGGAAAGAAAACTTACTTTGGCTTCGGTGGAAGGTGGAATGTGGGCAGGGCCCAGCAGGAGCGGGAGGGAGCACGGTCACCATTCCGGAAGCTGTGGCTCTTGTCAGGTGAGAAGTGAGGATGGCTGGGGCTGCACTGAGGTGGCAGGAAGAGTTAAGGTGGATAATGAATGTGGACCGAGTGGGACGGGCCTGATGTGGGGGTACCAGCAAAGTGGGCCTAGCACAGTGCCTGGGCTTATGCATACGACGCACCTCTGCCCTCCTCATTACTTTCAAGAGGGAGCCCCATTTTGTACCTGGACCATATGGCCTTTTAAGAAAAGGTTTGTCAACTCCTCATTTAACCAACTCGAGAAGAATCATTTCCAGTGTTTTGAAAACACAGCGATACGGGTGTGCTTCCCCGGTGGGATACACAGAACGACTAAGAAGTCTTAAACTGCCTTTAGGAATAATAATATTGTTAGTAATAACATTGGTACTGTCACTCGGAAATAGATACAGAGCCAATAAGCAATTCTTTAAATTATTTTCAGCCGAAGAGAGAAAAGGAACACGAAAACAAACACGGAACTGAAGCGATCAAGTGCCCGGCTGGGACCCAGCTCGCACGTGCTGGCTGGAACCACCCTGCAGTACCCGGGCCCTGCGCGGGGCCAATGTTTGTGCCTGTCCTTCTCCCCAGGGTATGGTTCCATAGCTCCCCCCATCCACGCCCACCGTCCGTGCCCTGGTACTCCACTCGTCCTTCAAACCTCTGCTCCACACTCACATTTTCAAGGAAGCCTCCCCAGCCTCTGGTGGTCCTCCATTATAACCTCCCGTGTCACCTTATGAGGTCACTGTTTGTCATTGGCTCTGTGCATGCGTGTGTGTGTGTGTGTGTGTGTGCACGTGTGTGTGTGCGATTGCTTGTCACCATCAGCCTCAGTCAGTGAACACACTATTATATCCCTGAGTTAACAATGCCTGGCTTGGGGCGCCCGGGTGGCTCAGTCGGTTAAGCGTCCGACTCTTGGTTTCGGCTCAGGTCGTGATCTCACGGGCTCGTGGGTTCAAGCCCCGCGTTGGGCTCTGTGCACGGACCGCACGGAGCCTGCTTGGGATTCTCCCTCTCCCCCTCTTTCCCTGCCCCTCCCCCACTTGTGCATTCTTTGTCTCTCTCAAAATAAATAAATAAACTTAAAAAAAAAAAAAAACAAAACCATGCCTGGCACATGGCAGAAGCTTAATACATATATATTGAGTGGGATTTTGAGGACATCGTAAAGAGCTAATGCTTTCTGGGCACTTATTAAGCACCAAGCTACGGTGAGTATTTCCTCATTTAATTCTCTCAGCAACAATAATAGCTAACATTTATGCGAGGGCTCACTCCACGCCAGGTCCCACCCTAACCACTAAATACCTCCGCTATTCTCCACGTCGGCCCTATACCACCCGTTACGGCCAGTGTCATGTGTCAACGTGGCCGGGCCATCGGACCTCCTCGTTCCAACAAACACCAACCTGGGTGTTCCCGTGAAGGCCTTGTGTAGATGCATTAGCATCACCGGGTGACTTTAAATAAAGGAGATGATCCTGAATGATTTGGAGGGCTTCATCCCATCAGTTGAAAGGCAACATTTAGGTTTCTTTGAAGAAGAAGAAATTCTGCCCACGGACAGTTGGCCTCAGCTCCTGCCTGAAGGTCTCCAGCCTGCTGGTCTGCCCGGCACATTTCAACTCACTCAGCCAGACCTCCGTCCGGGAAGCTGATTCCTTAACACGCGTGTCCTAAAATGTATATCCTACTGGCTCTGTTTCTCTGGTATGACCCTGAGCCATACACCGTCTAAACTTTAATCAGGGAAACTGAGGCAGCGGCGGGTTTCTATAGCTCGTCCCAGGTCACATACGCACACACGCAGGGCTGTATATGCTAGGGCTTGGATTGGAACCCAGGCCGTCAGGCTCCGGGGCCAGCACCCCTACCCACCGCGGTGCTCCAGCCCTAGCAGTGAGAGCCACCATCCCCACCCAGTGTCCCTCATGGCCAAAGAAAGGGACGGTGCCCGGGGACAGGCAGGTGAGAAGGGAGCCGCGGCAGAGTCAGTGGAGACCCACTACGCAAAAGTGGAGTTAGAAATTCCCGCCGCATCTGGATACGGGTGGAGTCGGGTCAAGGGTGGCAATCAAGAAGATTAATAAAGCACAACTTGAGTTTTTATTCCCCCTGTCGTGATGGATGAGGCCTTTGAAGCAACTAGCCGAGGCCTCAGCCTGAGCATCCGGGAGAGATTTGTGGACACATTTATATGAAGGATCTCCGTCTAGCTCCCACGAGCGTTTAAGTTGACTTGCTTCAAACCCAGATCAAAGAACGGGCTGGAGATATTGTTTCGCCGATTTGTATAAATCAGCCAGACAAACCGCGGCCTCGACAACCACTGATGTTCCTCCGGTTGGAGGTAACTTGTTAAGAAACATGTCGGGCAGCCGCAAAAATCGGAGGGCCTCCTTGGGGTAGGAACTTCTAGAAGAATTGATCACTTGCTGCCTGACTTTACCTTAACTATTTCTGAAGCCATAATTGAAAAGGCCCCAAGGTCCACTTTTCACATATCCCTCAACCTTTCAGAATGGGTTTGAGTGATCATTTTTAACACCGAGGCCTCGTGTTTGTGGGGTTTTGAGACGGCCACAGACACCGTCATGTCTCGACTTTGTAACAATCGTATGAGGTGAGTGAGGGCAGCAGAGGTTTCTGCCATCTCGCTGATGAGAAATTGAGGCGCGGGGAAGTCAAGGGTCCTTCCCAAGGTCAACCAGACACATGGCTGATAAAAGTGAGACTAAGCTGGGGGTCTGTTCCCAGTTCCAGCCTCTCTCCATCAAAGACGATGCAGAATTCCTTCTTGTCACTTTCCCAGTGTTTACTGAGTGCTTTCAATGTGTCCAGCACTGGGCTTAATACTTACATGCTCTCTCCCGCTCTCTTCAAATATTTCCTGATCTGCACATTTTCTTTTGCCTCAGGATATGCTTCCAAGGTGGACGTCGTGGCAGAGAGAGAGACTTCAGAGAATTCCATCAAAGCCTCAAACTAACACGCTGCACGCACCGCCCCTCCCCCCCCCCCGCCGGCCCCCACATACACCAGTCAGAGTCCAGGAGACGTGGGAATCATACAGAAAAAAAAAAAAGAAACACACAACTCATTTCTCATCTGTGTGTGTCTCGACCTGCCTCTGCCTCCTATACAAAGATGGTCTTCAGGTCTACAAAAAATTAGCGACCACTGCTTACGGAGCACTTCACATGAACCCAGCCACATGCCAAGCACTGTTTAGATATTAGCTCTTTTTTAATGTTTATTTATTTATTTGGGGGGGAGAGAAAGAGAGCGTGAGCGGGGCAGGGGCAGAAAGAGAGGGAGACAGAGAATCCCAAGCAGGCTCCGTGCTGACAGCACAGAGCCCGATGTGGGGCTCAATCTCATGAACCTCAAGGTCATGAACTGAGCACAAACCAGGAGTCAGATGCTTAACCGACTGAGCCACCCAGGCGCCCCTATATAGTAGCTCTTTTTCTCAATGCAATTAAAAAAAAATTTTTTTTTTAGTGTTTATTTATTTTTGAAGAAGAGACAGAGTGTGAGCGGGGGAGGGGCAGAAGAGAGGGAGACACAGAATCCGAAGCAGGCTCCAGGCTCCGAGCTGTCGGCACAGAGCCCGACGCGCGGCTCGAACTCGCGCGCTGTGCGATCTTAACCTGAGCCGAAGTCAGCCGCTTAACTCACTGAGCCCCCCAGGCGCCCCTATATACCAGCTCTTTCAATCCTCTGGAGTAGATCACATTTGATCTCCATCGTACAGAAGAGGAAAAACTGGACGAGGTCAAGAATCTGACCCAAGGTCACAGGGACGGCGTGAGATGGGCCGCAGGTCCCAAAGCTCTTGTCCCCTAACATAACGTTCCCTCAGATCGCAGCCCCACCCACCACTTGTACTATCCTTTGCTTTGCATCGTGAACTTATTGTTTGAAAGGCACATTAGCTTTTACTGAAAAACAATTTTTTTTTTTTTTTAAGTCCGGCAACCGTGGGTGCAGAAAGCTGGAAAGAACATCGCTCCTCTTCGACCACTACAGCAAGAAAACAGGCCCGGCCATTTGAAATGTTGCAACTTTTCTGTAATCCAGCAGAGAGCTGAGGTTGCCAAGCAACCAACTAACCTGAACTACAAGGAAAGATAGGCGCCTCCAAGGAGGGACGGGAGCGCTTGCTTACCCCGGGGTAAACGCCATTGGACGCCGGTAGGAAAAAATAAGCTCAAATATTTAACAAATTGCTGAAGATTGAGTGTGAGCTCGTGAGACAATACAGCATTTCTGGGAGTCACACACACCAGAGGAATTCATTCCATACACAGGTTTGTTTCCACTGCTGAACCGGCGCTCACAGAAAGATCACGAAGGGAAGGGGGACAATCCGGAGAAGGCTCCCTCCCAGTGCGTGTCCCAGGGAGGGGGACAGCAGCCACCACGGGGAAAGCACAAAGCCCCGCCTGGATCCTTCTCCCCCCTCGCCCTAGAACTTCTAGGGGAAGGGCAAGAAAACCTGGCACCCTTAAGCACCCGGTGTCCAATGGCGGGACTAAAGGAGACGGCAACAAAAGCCGTCTATTCCCGGGGTGGGTGGGATGGGCCGGAAGGCATCCTGAGCCCGGAGCCACGGCTGGGGGTTGGACGGGATCACACCGCGCCTGGATGCGACTGAGGTATAGTCAGAACAGCAGAGAACGCTCCCCACTAGGCAAACCAGCCTCTACTGCTTTGGGCAAAGAGCAAAAGAAGAAAAAGAAAACAGACCTAAAACTGAGAGTGGAACACACCCTGAGGAATGCCCCCTAGGAAGCCAACCCCCAGCCCAAACCGAAAGCCCGGACGAGAGGGCTTTGAAGCAAGGGGCGCACTGAGGGTACAGCTCCGTCTACAACAAGGCATAAACCCAGCCCAGCTCCTACGTAAACGGACTCACCTCCCCACACTAAAGGCCTAGCAGAAATAAAGGCACGGACTTAAAGATTATTCACCTCGGTCTCTACTGTCCTGCAGCGGGTATCTGGCCTTCCATAAAAAATTGTGAGTCTTTCAAAGAAGTGAGGAAAAGCAACACACCATTGAGGAACAAAAGAATCCACAGAATCAGCCTCCAAAATGGTACAGGCGTTGGAATGATCAGAGTTAAAATAACCATGATCAGCATGTTAAAGTCTCTAGTGAAACTGAGGACGCCATGAATTATCCCAGGGGTAATTTCAACAAAGGAGCAGGAATTGTAAGAGAAAATCAAAAGGAAGTGCTGGCAATAAAAACCTGTAACAAAGATAAAGCATGATTTTGATAGACTCATTAGTAAACTTCACACAGGTGATAAAATTGAAGATGGGTCAATAGAAATTATTCAAATTGAAACTCAAAGAAGAAAAGCGGTGGGTTTTTCTTTCCCCCCTTTAAAGGAGAAGCAGAGAATTCAAGAATTGTGGGACAATAATAAATGGTCTAACAGAAATGTAATTGAATTCTCAGAAGGAAAAGAGAGAATGAGGCAGAAAAAAAAGTATTTGAAGAAACAGTCGTCTCACTGACATTTATAGAAAACTCTACCTAACTACACAAGGAACCTTCACCAAGACGGACCGTATTCTAGAGCATGAAAACAAGGTTAATAGTTTTAAATACTTAGTATAATTGAAATCACACCATAAACACAGTGAACATTTTCCGAAACGAAGGATGCATACCAAATCACAGATCCAAGAAGCTTGGAGAACACCCACCAGAGTAACATAAACAAAAACAAAGACCGAAGCATACCACATCAACACTGCTGAAGATGGGAGCACCTGGGTGGCTCAGCTGGTTAACCATCCGACTCCAGCCTTCGGCTCAGGTCACGATCTCATGGTTCATGAGTCCGAGCCCCGTATCGGGCTCTGGGCCGATAGTGTGGGGCCTGCTTGGGATTCTTCTCTCTCTCCCTCGCTCTCTGCCCCTCCCACTCTCTCTCTCTCTCTCTCTCTCTCTCTCTCTCTCTCTCTCTCTCAAATAAATAAATAAACTTTAAAAATCTGCTGAAAATGAAGGACAAGGAGAAAAATCAAAAGTAGGCCGAGGGGGGGGCATTGCCTTACGTACAGAGCAACGAAGATAAGAATTATGTCGGGCTTCTCATCAGAAACTCGATACGCCAAGAGACAATAGAAATGGTGTCTATAGAATGTGAAAAGAAAAAACTAGCCTCCAAATGTATTCCCGGCGTGGGGGCCATACGCAGCCTGCTGTCCATTTTTGTAAAAGTAAAGACCTACTGAATTCCTAAAATTCATATATGCATTGTCTATGGCTGCCTTCACACCACAATGGCAGAGTCGAGCCGTTGTGGCAAAACCCATAAGGCCTGCAAACCTACGAGGTTCACCACGTGACTTCTTACAGAGTTTGCCAGCTCCCGCTCGAAAGAGTGGGAGCAAAAGTAAACGCAGTAGGGGCGCCTGGGTGGCGCAGTCGGTTAAGCGTCCGACTTCAGCCAGGTCACGATCTCGCGGTCCGTGAGTTCGAGCCCCGCGTCGGGCTCTGGGCTGATGGCTCAGAGCCTGGAGCCTGTTTCCGATTCTGTGTCTCCCTCTCTCTCTGCCCCTCCCCCGTTCATGCTCTGTCTCTCTCTGTCCCAAAAATAAATAAACGTTGAAAAAAAAAAAAAGTAAAAAAAAAAAAAAGTAAACGCAGTAGCAAGCCGCGACTGTGTGCTCATTACATATGCAAAAGTGAAATACACGTAGCACCCGTGGCACAAAGCATTAAGGGAAGAATTATGAGCATCTTGGTGTAAGTTTCTTAGCCAAGACATAAAGCAGTATCCTATTATTTGAAGTTAGAATTTTTAATTAAAGATTCATATTGTAAAACCTAGGGCAACCACTAAAAATGTTTAAAGAGATATAAATAATAAGCCAGCGGTGAAGAATCATAAACAGAAGGAGGGAAATAATAATGAGCAGAAATTACTGGAATTGTTAGCAGAAAAATAATAGAGAAAATAAATAAGACCCCAAGCTGCCTCTTGGAAAAAGATAAATTAAAAAAAAACCTGATAAAACTGTAATCGGATGAACCAAGGAAAAAAAGAGACTAACATGAGTGATCAATTTCAAGAATGAGAGATCGGCCATCACATTGCAAAGATTAAAAGATAGTAAGAGGATATTACAATCAACTCTATGCTCCCAAATTTGACCACTTAAATGAAATAGAGAAATTCCCTGAAAGACACAAAATACCAAGCTCACTCAAGAAGAAATAAATAACCTGAATGAGTCTTTATCTATTAAAGAAATTAAACATACAGTTAAATCCTTCCAAAAGGAGGGGCAGGAGCACCTGGGTGGCTCCGTCGGTTAAGCGTCCGACTTCAGCTCAAGTCACAATCTCACGGTTCGTGGGTTCCAGCCCCGCGTCAGGTTCTGTGCTGACAGCTCGGAGCCTGGAGCCTGCTTCCGATTCTGTGTCTCCCTCTCTCTCTGCCCCTTCCCTGCTCACACTCTATCTCTTTCTTTCTCTCTCTCTCAAAAATAAACAAACGTTAAAAAAAATTAGAAACAAAACAAAACAAAACTTCCAAAAAAGAAAACTCCAGACTCAGATGGCTTCACTGGTGAATTCTACAAAATACTTCAGAAAGAAATAATCCCAATTTTACACATCTTCTCCCAGAATACAAAAGAGGAGGGAATACTTCCAAACTCATTTTATGAGACCAGCATTTATCCCGAGGCCAAAATCACACAGAGACATTACAACAAAACTACAGATCGATAACCTCCATGAATATAGTTAAAATCCTTAACAAAATATGAACAAATCAAACCCAACGATATGTAAGAAGGATAATTCATCATGGCCAAGTCGGGTTTATCCCTGGAATGCAAGGCTGGTTCAACACTCAAATACCAAAGAATGTAATTCACCCTATCAGTCGACTGAAGAAGAAAGGTCATGATCATCACAAGAGATGCAAAAAACCATTTTATAAACACACATTCATGATAAAAACTTTCACAAAGGGAGGAGTAGAAGGGCAGCTAACCTGATAAAGGGTATCTATAAACAGCCTGCAACAAACATCCTACGTGATGGTGAGAGAGCATGCTTTTCCCCTAAAACGAAGCAAGGATATTGGCTCTCATCATTCATGTTCGGTATTGTACCAGTGCACTAAGTCAAAGGGGGAAAAAGACATCCACATTGAAAAGGAAGAAACAAAACCATCTCTATTCATAGACTACACCATTGTCTACATATAAAATTCCAAAGAACCTATTAAAAAGCTACGAGACATTGGGGCGCCTGGGTGGCTCAGTCGGTTAGGCGTCCGACTTCGGCTCAGGTCACGATCTCACGGTCTGTGAGTTCGAGCCCTGCGTCGGGCTCTATGCTGTCAGCTCAGAGCCTGGATGGAGCCTGCTTCGGATTCTGTGTCTCCTCTCTCTGCCCCTCCCCGACTCGTGCTCTGTCTCTCTCTGCCTCTCAAAAATAAATAAATGGAAAAAAAATTTAAAAATAATAATAATAAAAGCTACGAGACATAAAAACTAAGTTCAGCCAGATCACAGAATACAAGGTCCACATACAAAAACTAATTGTGTCTCTATGTACCAGCAGTGAACCGTTGGAAATTGAAGTTTTTAGGGTACCGTTTACAATAGCACAAACCCATGAATACTGATGGGTGTTTTGTGTTACAAAACACATGCATACCATATATGCCATAAGCCAGAAAACAGCAATGAAAGAAACCAAAGACCTAAATAAACAGAAAGACATGCCATGTTGATAGTTTGGAAGATAGTATTGCCAACGTGTCAACTCTTCTAAAACCAATTCACATACTCAAACACAATGCCAGTCAAAACCTGAGGAGGATGTGTTTTGTAGAAATCATTAAGTCAATTCTAAAATGTATATGAAAAGACAAAGGAAAAATAATGAAAACTCTATTTGGAAAGGAAGAGTAAACTTAGAATAAAATAATAAATGTCAGAGAATACAACCATTCTACCTGATTTCCGGGCTTACTATAAGGCTAATGTGGTCAAGACAGTAGAGAAATTCATTGGAGAAAAGGTAAATAGATGAGTCAATGAAACAGAATAGAAAGTCCAGAAATAAACCTATGCCTATGGGTCAATTAATTTCTAATAAAATTGCAAAGAGAATTAAACGGACAAAGGATAGCCTTCTCAACAAACATTGTAGGAACAGTCAGATATCCACCCAAAAAATGTGATCTGTATCTCATACCACATATAAAAATTTGATCCAAACAGATCAGAGATCTAAATGTAAAGCCAGCAGTGCCTGGATGGCTCAGTCAGTTAAGTGTCGGACTTTGGCTCACATCATGATCTCACGGTTCGTGACTTCGAGCCCTGCTGTCAGTGCAGAGCCTACTTCATATCCTCTGTCCCCCTTTCTCTCTTACCCTCCCCCCGCTCACTCTCTCGCTCTCTCTCTCAAAAATAAACATTAAAAAAATGTAAAACTAAAACTATACAAAAAAAAACAACAACAACACTTTAGGAGAACACACAGAAGAAAATCTTTGTGATCTTGGCCTAGATAAACATACCTTGGATCTGGCCCCCAAAGTACAATCTACAAAAGAAAAAACGATGAAGTGTACTTCATCGCAATGAACGCTTTAGGCATTTCGAAAGGCACCGTTAAGAAAATTAATAAGGAATGCTACAGACCAGGAAAAAAATATTCGCTAGTCACATAGCTAGTAAAAGACTTGCACCCACAATATGTAAAGAACACTGAGGGCTCAATAAAAAGAAAAGCCAACGCACCCAAATAAAAAATGGGCAAAGAGCTGGACAGATACTTCAGCAAAGAAAACATATGGATTGTGAAATGAGCCGTCATGGGAACGGGTTTCCTATTGGAATCCGGAGCCAAGAAAGGAGGGAAAGCGCGCTCCAGGAGTCTGGAAGTTGTGCAGGGTCAGTTTCTCGAGATCGGCAACTGTGCTCTACGCTTCTCACCTCCTTCCCACGCGCTTGGGATGTTATTGTGGATGAACGATCTGCTCCAGAGGGAGACGGGGACTTGCCCAGGGCACACGGGAGCCAGTGGAGCGTCTAGGATAGAGCCAGGGCTCCCGACTTCTGGTGGCCTCCTCCTCCCCCTCGTGGTCTCCCCGGCCAACACTGTCCAACGTTCACCTTGTGCCGCGCACTGGGTTATGTCTTTACGCACATGTTATTCATTCAGAACACAAATCCTGCTCATGGCGGCGCACTACCCCTCGAGCCCACGGGACCCGCGTCCGTGCTGGGCAGAGCTCACTCCAAGAGGCAGGGCCACCTGGTGAGATTTCCCTTGTTCCCCTCCTGCACTGTGACATTTTTGGTAGAGGACACACCGTTGAGACCCATCAAGAAACCACACAGCCTTGAAGACACAGCAGAAACCAGTGGATTTAGGTGGGGTTCAGGGGCAGGCCCCCCAGCACGGCCTTGGGGACCAGCTTCCAAGGAAATGCCTGCTGCTCTCAGGGGTCCGCAGGTGGCTCGCTCATGGCACACAGGTGCCTACCGGCTTCCCCTGAGGCCTGCGGTCTGCTCACGTGGCCCCGGAAACCCCTCCCTTCCCCTTCCTCTGTAGCCAGCAGGCCACGAATGAAAGAGAACCATGGTTGAGAAGGTTCGAGAAGGAGAGTCACTCACGCCTCTGCATCACTGTGGCGACCCTTTGCATCCCCTGGCGCCTCCGCCTTGTCCAGCAGCGCCCGTAAGGAGGGCCAGGATCACTAACAGCAGGGTCCGCGTCGAGATCCTAGGCCTCCGCCGGGATATCTGCTGTTAGTTTGTTGAAAGCGTTTGCTAAAACCGATGGCATGTTTCTTAATTTCCTGGGGCTCTGGGAAAACAGGCCAGGAAAACAACAACAACAACAACAAATCAGCCTCCGATTCATTTTCTCGCCACCTTCCGTGAACGGAAGGAGAGAGCTGAATGGGTATCTGTGGCTGATAAATGTCGAGTGGCTTAAATCAAAGCCCCTCGTTCCCCACTACACAGCTCCCAGGAGGCCTGGAAGCTGGCTCTCTCAACAGGTTTCAATACAAGCACCCGGTGGCTACAAAGGCACATGCAAATCTCAGCTGCATCAAACCCAAGTGTTTACCACCTTAAACCCCAGTGGGAGGACCCCTGGGGTGAGGAAGGAGGGGGAGGAAGCCGTCCTTTCTCTTTAGAGCGTTTTTTTGCACCAGGAGCGCCATCCCAACACACGTTGACCTTGGCCTTCAAGAATTGGTCTGTAAATTCTTCGTGCGAGCTTCGCATGAGCCAAATATAACAGGTATCTGTCCAGACCTGTTTAAAAAGGAGAAGCCCCAGCTAAGCCCACAAATCGCCCCCCACTGCGTTTTATCGCATAAACACGGCCAGAGAGCCAAATGTACCTGAGTCCAAACACAGGTTCTTACTGTGATCTCATTAAGCCCATTAAATATGTAGGAAAGAAAATGCCTTCACATCCTGGGTCTGGTTTAAACTATCAGGGAACAGATTAGAGTTAATTAATGCCGTGAACTCTGAAACCACCAGCGGGAGGGAGGCTCCCGTCGGAATCCACACCCGTCACGGTCGGACGCGGCTTCAGAAAATCTTAGGTGGACGCTTCTGCGTGCGCCCCCACCCCCGCAACCACGCCCGCATCCCCAACGCTAGAACCCTGAGTGCCTAATCTTTAACTCCCGAATCTGGATCAAGAGATAACCCCACCCCTGAGACAGAAAGTCGGTGGACTTCAAGCAGAAACCGTGCAAAGGTCTCTCGCTGGTGCTCAGGAAATTGCCATGGGTTCCAGGCCGCAAGGCAAGACTGCTAAGTTGCTTCTGGCAAGTTGGAAAGAGCTTATCAATTATTCATGCAACTGGATAAACAGGGATTTTATCTTGTAGCATGAATCAAGAGATAAAAATTCCATTTCGAGAGGGAGGGTGCAGACCAAACCCTGAATGTTAATTGTAAACTGAAGAAAAAAAAAAAAAAAAAAAAAAGGAAGCAAAGAAAAAATAAGTAAGGTCTTCTGCTTTGGTCGTGCCCTGAGCAAGTGTGGGATCCTCTAGCCCCAGATTTCTGTCTTTCCCCTTGAATGTGGACTCACGGACAATGCGCCATCGTCTCCTGTCGACCGGCAGTTGGTGGTGGGGGCACCTTGGGATGGATTTTTTTTAAACGCCCAAACAACACCACCTATAAGATATTTCTATTTAAAATCAATTTGCCTCCTCCAGACCGAAATCAGAAGCGGAGGACAGTTTGCAAACAGCTGCCTAATATGGTGAAAGGTTCAAACAAAACAAAACACAGGCAGATCCACCATGCAGGATATTTGGATCAAAAAGGAATGACTGCTTTCTGCCCTTCTTGTCCACCCCCCCCCCCAACCCCTCCCACAGCCTTGCACCTGCCTGGTCCTTAATAGCTGGTAAATTAACCCGAAAGATGAAATTGGGGAATTAGTGGTTTATTTAGACATTGACATGATTAAATTTGACCACAGATTGGAAAAAAAGTATATGTAAACGGGGGAAAAAAAAGTCATAATGTCAGCAGGGGCTTGTCCTCGGGTGATGGAACTGTGTGTGACTTTCACTTTTGTTCTTCCTCCTCTGTATTTTCCAGAGTATATTAGGAACACTGTTAATTTTATAATGGGAGACAAATAATAAACTTTGTGCTTTCTGAATCTATTAGATATATTAGCTAATAAATTAGCTTTATTAGGAACATGTAATGCTTTTTATAATGGGAAGAGAACAGTAAACTTTTGCTTAAAAAGTCAAGTGTGAAGCCACGCATGTCCCCTGCCTTCTTTTTTTTTTTTATTTTCCTCTTCCACAAAAAGCCCCTCGGCCCAGAGGAATTGTCCCAACGGGTGGCGGCTGGGGGCTGGCGACTGTGGGAAGGGCAGACCCTGCTCTGAACAGCCTTTGTGCAAATACCAAGGAACGAGAAGAAACCTGCCCCGAGCTTCTGGGTCTAGGCTCGGAGGGGAGAATTCTGACTCTAGTGTGATACCCCACCGCCGCCTTGGCAATCCCTCTGCCCTTCGCTGTGCCTCAGTTTCTCCATATTCGAGAAGGGGGAAGTCAGGGGTTTCCCGCCTCCTTTGCTCCCCTGACTTTTTGGAGCTCAGATGCAGAAAGTCGAAATAATATTGCTGGGTTCATGTGTGCTAGTAACCTCAGTGTCTGCAAGGACCCTCGTGTGTATTTAGGGTAATTTCTCTTTTTCCCACACCCACTTCCCTCCTACAGGCATCTACTCACACGTGTGTGATGTCCTGCCTCCGATGCACACGTACGTGAAAAGCACGTTGTCTGCTGTGTGTAGACCTGTGTTTGGGATTTACATGAGTGAGCCTTTCCGCTTCTTTCCCGAGACACTATGCCTTCTAGATCTCTCTGTATTGCGTGTGTATCTCCTTCATTGCTCTAACAGCTCTGAGGAGTCCGTATTTGACAGATGCACTTAGGGGACCACATCTCCCCTCCCTAAACAGAGCTCTGTGATGCTGCTGAGGCCGGGCAGGTGGGGAGAGCTGCCTCCTTTCCTGTCTCCTCCTCCTGAGGAGACCCCCAAGGAACCATTGGGAAAGGAGCGAGCTAGATGATCTCCTGAGGCCCTCCAGCTCCAACACCTGCAGGACTGAGCCCAGCATGAGGTCTGGGTGTACCACAGGGGTCACGCATCTCTGTGTTTAGGGGACGCATCCACCAATGGTAACGGCTACCATCTTACCGAGGACATACAACCTGCCCCACACTAAGAGTTTTATTGCATCACCTCCCGGGATCCTCCCCCAAGCCTCTGAAGATTCTCACTTTTGATGAGCCAAAGGCTCAGAAAGGCTGTCCAAAGTCATGCACCCCGTGAGTGGCGATGCCAGGACATGAACTCCCGCAGGCACCAAAGCCTCCTTTCTCCCCTGGACTGGACCGCCTCTCCTCAACCCTGGTGTCAACACTAAACGTTCTTGCTTCTCAAGTAAAATGGACTAAACCAACCCGTTCTGTCTACACTTGGCCTGTGAGCCCCGGTGTGTCTAAATAGCTCCAAACTGTCCATCAATCCTGAACAGCGACAAGCGACTGGGTGTTCCATAGACAGAGCTACTGGCGTCCAGACTGGGAGGCTCATCCAGTCATTCCACAACCAAGCATGAGCAGTCCTGGCATCAGAGAGGCTGGGCTGGGCTGGGGGACCCAGAGATTTAGAAGGAAAGCCAACCCAAACTTCCCAGGCAAGCAGGCCTGGCAACATAAGAACACGAATCTGCTCTTCCCTCGGCAAAGGGTTTAAGCACTTACCCACTACGTTGGGCTCTGTGGCTACAGAGTTCCTATGTGAACACATAGTCCCATCTTGCAGAAGAATGCCCTTTAAGTGCAAGGACTGTGATGCACCTCCACAGTTTGGGAACTTGTAATCCAAGGGTTAGTTGATGCATTGATGAATTATTACTAATAAATTAATGGATGTGAGGATAAAATCAACACACCGTTCAGTTAGGGCACCACCCAGAACAACTGTGACAACTGCAATGCTCGTAGCTCCACCTGTCCATTCACTTGCCCACTGAGTCATCCATCCACCCACCTACCCATCCATCCTTCCATCCCTCCATCCCTCCATCCATCCATCCATCCATCCATCCATCCATCCATATAGTCATTCATCCATCCCTCCATCCACACACTCACCCACTCACCCACCCATCCATCCATCCACCCACCCACCTACTCATCCATCCATCCATCCATCCCTCCATCCACACACCCACCCACTCACCCACCCATCTGTCCGCCATCCAACCACTCATCCATCCATCCATCCATCCATCCATCCATCCATATAGTCATTCATCCATCCCTCCATCCACACACTCACCCACTCACCCACCCATCCATCCATCCACCCACCCACCTACTCATCCATCCATCCATCCATCCCTCCATCCACACACCCACCCACTCACCCACCCATCCGTCTGCCATCCAACCACTCATCCATCCATCCATCCATCCATCCATCCATATAGTCATTCATCCATCCCTCCATCCACACACCCACCCACTCACCCACCCATCCACCCACCATCCATCCACTCATCCATTCATCCATCCATCCATCCATCCATCCACCCATCCACCCATCCGCCCACATGTGCTCACTGAACACCTACATGTTTGGTTAAACCCTCCAATGCCTTCCAGCTCCTACCACAGCCTGATGGAGCATAAAGACTGAGACAGGTGTGAGGACTAGCGGGGGAAGCTTCTGGGAATCCCAGGGCATTTTCACAACCTGCCTACCCCAGAGGCAGCTGAACAAGGAGCCATTCAGACCCCAAGCAGCTTAGAGCCAGGCTGAGTAGCCAGACTTTCAAGTCCCAGACCCTGTTGTCAGCCAGGCTCCATCTCACAGCAGCTGTGTGACCTTGCACCTCTCCCCAGAGTCTCAGGACCTGGCAAGACGAGATCCTCTATCCAAAGCTCATTTCTGCAGACCCTGACTTCTTAATCCCACTGGGCAGCACACGCATCATCCCCATTTCCAGAAGAAGAAACCCAGACTCAGAGTGAGTCGCAGAACGAGGGCTCGGGTGAGGCAAGCTTGTATAGGTGCAGGGTGGGCACCTGAGAGTGAGCCCCCCCTTATGCGTTGAGCCCTGGTGCCCCACTTCCCTCACCCTAGCCCTGGCCCCAGGAAGCTGCTAAGTGGTGGCATTAAGATGCGTGACCACTGGGAATGCAAGCTGGTGCGGCCACTCTGGAAAACAGGATGGAGGTTCCTCAAAAAACTAAAAATAGAACCACCCTACGACCCAGCAATCGCACCACTAGGCATTTATCCACGGGATACAGGGGTGCCATTTCGAGGGGACACATGCACCCCCGTGTTTACAGCAGCACGATCGACAGTAGCCAAAGTATGGAAAGAGCCCAAATGGCCATCGATGGATGAATGGAGAAAGAAGATGTGGTCTATATATATACAATGGAGTATTACTCGGCAATCGAAATGAATGGAATCTTGCCATTGACAACTACGTGGATGGAACTAGAGGGTATTACGCTAAGCGAAATTAGTCAGAGAAAGACAAATATCCTAGCACTTCACTCATATGAGGACTTTAAGAGACAAAACCGATGCACATAAGGGAAGGGAAACAAAAATCATATAAAAACAGGGAGGGGGGTGAAACAGAAGAGACTCATAAATATGGAGAACAAACTGAGGGTTACTGGAGGGGGTGTGGGAGGGGGGATGGGCTAAATGGGGAAGGGGCACTAAGGAATCTACTCCTGAAACCATCGTTGCACTAGAGGCTAACTAATTTGGATGTAAATTAAAAAAAAAAAATTTTTTTAAAGAAAAAAGATGCGTGACCACATTTTCTGATGTAAACCCAGTGCTCATTCATTCATTCATTCATTCAGCAAAGCTGTGATGAGCCTCCATTACACGCAAGGCATGGCCTGAGCACGGGTACCCTGGGGAATAAGGCTGATGCCATGGCAATCACCAGAGGGGACAAATGAGTGCCAGTTACCCTCCCCCGGAGGGCAGGAACATGGTTTCCCTGCCTCAGTTTCTCCACCTGGAGCACAGGGTCCACAGCGAGGATCTGGCCAGTGTGACGCTGCGTAGGCAGGGATGGCCACCAAGAGGGACCCAGCCACTCTGGCCTGCCTCTCACTTCATCCAGAGCCACCCCTCCCCCACCCCCCTCTGCCAACCAGGGAAGCTGGCCTGGTTGTTTATTTGGTTGTTAGATAACCAAGTCTGAGCACTCTGGCTTTGATCAGGTACCCCTGATAACAAGCAGAGGAAGCAGACCATTTTATGGCAAGATTTCACGGGGCGATTTTACCTTCCCACGGCGTTGTTAGCAGACAAGGAGCAGGAGGTAGGTGTTTGGTGGGGAGGGAAAGGAACAGGCTCCATTCTACCATTCTATTGTGCTTTCCACGGACCCACCCCCAGACTTTGATCTGCGGGGAGGGGTGGGTGGGACGTAAAAGCAAAGCATGGAAGGCTGGCCTCCTGCCCTCCCATCATGGACATCTGGCTCATGGCTGCCTCCCTCACATTGGCTGTGCACGGCCCCAGAAAAACGTACCCTGGGCCACCCCCCCCCCCCAACCAGCCCCAATAGCTCCGACCGCCTGGGGAGGGTCCCTGTGGTTAACAGCCCAGAAAGGCTCGGCTCTGGAGGCCAAAATGTGATAGTGCCCATGGATGTGACTCACAGCCAGCAGAGTGGGGACTTGAGTAAGAATTCGCTTGTCCCCCAAACAGCCTTATAATTAAGTGATTGTTCTGTATGTAAAAAAGGGGTCCGGAACCGAGCGTATACCCACCCTTCCTCTGGCAAAATGCAAGGTCCGGACAATATCGCTTGTTTGTTCGTTAAAAATAAATATATTTTGAGGCCAGTTAGTAAGTTTTAGCTTTGGTCCCTTCTTTCTGTTTTGTTTTACCTCCTTGTAACTACAGGAGAGTCTTATTCAAACATCGTTTGTTCATTTTCTTCGCTTTTTTCTCTTCGGGGAGTAAAATCTGCCTCAGAACAGGTAGCTCGCTGTCCTGAACTTCTGTTTCCTCCCCTGTACAGGAGCCCGTATCTGTCCCGGAATGGCCTCTCCTGAGGGCCACCCCGCCACGACCGTGAAGAGGAAGTGGGCACGGGTCCCAGCCCTAACTGTCGGGCTCCGTGGCGGGGCCCCGCTGAGGCTTACGGACTGCTCTCCCGTCATCGTCCTTCCAAAACTTCTTCCCAGAAAGGCTGTTGGTACAGAATGGGCTTTTTCCTTTAGGATCTTTGGACTTGGGGGCGCCTGGGTGGCTCAGTCGGTTGAGCGTCCGACTTCGGCTCAGGTCATGATCTCGCGGTTCATGAGTCTGCGCCCCGCATCCGGCTCTGTGCTGACAGCTCAGAGCCTGGAGCCTGCTTCCCATTCTGTGTCTTCCTCTCTCTCTGCCCCTCCCCTGCTCATGCTCTGTCTCAAAAATAAATAAAACATTAAAAAAAACAAAACCGTCTAGGATCTTCAGACTTAGAACAGAGCCAGCAGCGTGGTGAGACAGAGCCCCCACGGAGACACAGAGCATCCTGGTCACAAGAAGGGACTCTGCCACTTTCCAGCTGTGTGGCCTTGGGACCGTGGCCCACCCTCTCGGAACTCAGTTTCCCCATTTTTTAAAATGGGGCAAATGAGAATTCTTACCTCCCATCAGGTCGCTTGCAGGGAAGGCATATATGCCTCTGAAGCACCTGGCCCACGCCGGGCTCTCAATGCCACGGGCAATTGCACTTATTTATAAATAAGCCAATCCAACAATTAATAACTGGGCACCATCCTCAGTGGGGGGGCTCCCACGTCGAATAGCAGTACGGTAACTTCTAAAAGCACTGACTTATAAACCCACCCGGGTTATAACAGCCCCTCCCCACGACAAACCCGGACAGCAGCCTGGGGCTGCAAAAAAGCCCAGACCATGCAGTCTCAAACGGTAAGGACAGGACAGCATGCAGTTAGCACAACCATCCGTCGTCGTACGTTTTGCGGATTCAAAGACACAAAATTGCCACAAATAATCCCAATTACGCAATTATAAACAATCATCCCGAGCAACTCCCTGCCCGCCATAAAAGTCAGCCCCCCACACACTTGAACTTAATGCGTGCTGTGGCCACTGCCTGCAGGGAGAGCTGAGACCGCTCTGGGCTTCCGCGCGGCCACTCTGGTCTCACGCTGTTCTCAGTAATCCATAGAGACCAGAAAAAAATGTCATTTTCAGGAAGAGAATTGATCGCTTCTCTCACATTTCCATTTGTGTAAGATCACGCTGTGGCCTCGTTCTGCCCTTCCTGCTCATATCTGCCGCTTCTGGAGAAGACGAAAGCTAGGGCCCGGCCCGGGGCGGGGGAGAGGGGGTCCCCAGATCGGGGGTCCTTGAGGTTGGAGTTAGCTGAAGGGCTCCTGGGGGCCTCACCCAAGCTTCTGGAGGAATCCACAGGTGGGTGCTGTCTCAGACACCCGCCCCAGGACAGAGGCGGACACATGGGTCTATAAACCCTTCAGAGGGCGGGCCGGCGGTGTGGACGTGCACCCTGGGAGACCTGCCCCGAGGTCCCCATGCCGTCCGGAGAGGACAGTCTCCATCTCTGCTCTGCCCTCCCATCCTCCTGTCTCCTCTTTGTCTCTCTCCCGCGTCTCCTCCTGGCTTCTCTGTCTCTGCCTCCCCGCTCCTCCTTTGCCTCTCTTGTGCCCCTTTCGCCCTGCCAGCTCTCTTTCCCTTCCTCTCTCTTCCCCGGGGTCTCTCTTCTCTTTCGCCCTCCTTCCGTCCTCTCGGTCAATGGCAACCCCGTGGAAATGGACCTCAGGTCTACGTGTGTCCAGCCCCCATGCCTCCCTCCCCCACACAGCTTCACGTCCATCGCCCACATGGTCCATGAGGGCAGAAATGACCCAGCTAAAGCCCTGATGCTTTTTCTCTGCTTCCATCACAAACCCAACAGCTGCAGAGGACCTCCTTCCCAGATGCTCATCAAGGATTCAAGGATCCCCTGGCACTCAGGGAGGTTCCCGGGGAGGCCCCCGGGCCTGCGGTGGGGGACAAGAGCTGTCTGGTTTGGGGGCATGGTGTTTGTCTCCTCCTCCTTCCCCTCCTCCTCCCCCCAGCTGCCCTGTCTCTGCCACCCTAAACTGACTCACTCAGATGAGAAGGGGGGGGAGGAGGAGGAGTTGGGGTGGGGTGGGGGGACGAAACCGCCCTGGTCGGCTCCTCGCTGTTTGCCTGGATGCTCTCTGGAGCAGGACGCGCTCCTTACAGAGAGAGGCTGCTGGGCACCCCAGGTTGGCCACTCGCACCGCGCTCCCGAGCTCTCTGGGCTCCAGGTTGACCGCAACTTTTCCAAGAGTATCTGAAAGGCCTGAATAGAAACATCGGGGGTCCTGGGACCCAGCGGGGCAGAGAGGAGTCTCCCACCAACGCCCATGCCCTTCCAGGGACCGGCCTGGCTAGGGGTGCGCTTTGGCGGGAGGACCGCACCGCTTGGGCTTGGCCGGGACAAGCCTTGCAGGGAGGCCTCCTTGCTCACCGCGAGGAGCTCGGGGGAGGCGAGGCCCAGGGGACGGAGGGGGGTCCGCTGGGGGGTCCGAATGGCAGGAGGAGCAGCGCCGGAGGGCTGGGCGCGCTGCACTGGTGTGCGCGCAACGCCTGGGGCTGTCTCCACCTCTTCTGGCAAGTCGGACCTATGAGTGCGCGGCTCGACTTACAGCTATCAACAGCCCGGGCGGGTGAGCGCAGTGAACGCCGCCGAGGGGGGCTCGGGACCCTCGCGACTTCAGCGCAGGACCCCAGCTGTAACGCCAGCGCCCCGCGCCCCGCGCCTCCTCTCCACGCACTGCGGAGGCGCTCCGCGGGCCAGCCGGCCAGCCCCGACGGGATGCCCACGGCCATGCTCCCCTACGCTTGCGTCCTGGTGCTTTTGGGAGGTAGGTGCCCCCGTCCCCCAACACCGGCTCGCCGCCTGAGTTCGGGAGGGAGGGAGCTCGCCGTCGGACTTTCCTTGGGAGGGCCGCAGGGACTGCCGTGGGGGCCTGCGCACGCACGGGGCCGGCGGTGCTGCGCCCCGCGAGCTCTTCCTCGGCCTCCCCGGCCAGCACCTGCCGCTCCTCCCGGGTCCTTCCGCGCCCTGCGCCCCCGCGGACTATGTTACCGTGCCTCGTGCTCTCCCCTCCGCACCGCCGTGCTGTGTGCCGTCGGGGCCCGGACTCCAGGCGCCTGCCGGGCCCCCAGGGGGACCCCGACCTCCAGGAAGATGTGGGAGGATCCCAGGCCCACTGAAGCCCCCGTGGGAAGTTATAAACCCCAAATCCGTCCGATCTGGGCTGCAGGATCCGGTCTTGCCCACTGAGTCCTGAACTGTGGGTGTTCAGGGTTTGTCCCCTGCGGCAGAGCTCGGGGGAGAAGTTTGGGAAGGGGCAGTGACCCTGAGCGCACACTGTGTCCGACAAGCCTGACGGGGGAGGAGGGAGGACAGCCAAGGGACTCCAGGTAGAGGAGGCAGTGCTTTCCTCAGGACTAACTGCTCTCCCGCTGGGTGGGCACAGACAAAACTCTCTACAAATGCCAACTGACCACACTGCGTCACCACTGGCCACAGGGGCAAGACCGGCCATAGTCGTGGAAGTGTTCCCCGTCCGAGGTTCACCCCCAAGCACCTTCGCATGGTGAAGGGTTAAGAATCCTGGCCCCGGAGGGGCGCCTGGGTGGCTCAGTCGGTTGGGAGTCCGACTTTGGCTCAGGTCACGTTCTCACAGCTCATGGGTTCGAGCCCCGCATCGGGCTCTGTGCTGACAGCTGGGAGCCTGGAGCCTGCTTCGGATTCTGGGTCTCCCTCCCTCTCTGCCCCTCCCCCACTCACGCTCTGTCTCACTCTCTCTCTCAAAAATAAACATTAAAAAAATTTTTTTAAAAAAAGGAAGAAGAATCATCTTGGCCCTGGAGTCAGAGCACCTGGCTCAGAAACCAGATCAGGCTTCATATCAAACCTGTGTGGCCTTGGGCAGGCATGTCCATCGGCTGTCTTAGCCTCAACTTTCTCATCCGTCAAATGGGCTTACAGAATCCTCCCTCTGCCTGGGATTGTTGTGAGGGTGCGAGAAGGTATGCAGGGGAACCCCTCAGCACGCTGCCTGGGAGCACTCTCCAAGCTGGCAGCCGGGTGCCACAGGGCAGCCCGTAAACTGGCAGGGGCCACCGGCCACTCTCCTCCACTTGCGGGCAAGGAGCAGTCTGGGCCACCTACAGGACCTCATCCGCGAGTCTGTTCTTCCCAACCCCAAAGTTCTAAGCAAGATATCTGAAGAAGAGAGGGAGGGGGTCCGAAGGAAGGTCGAGGGAGGGCCGGGTTGGCAAGGTGGGGAGTCTCAGCTACATCCATCAGAAGGGGCTATTTTTTCCTGCTGCCAGGGCCAGGGGTGAGCAGTCACTCGCCCGTCCTCTGCCCGGGACTCGTCCACCAATGCAAAAGCAGGCCAGGGCTGCCCTGCTGGTCCATGAGAGAGGGCGGGAGAGAACGAGTGGAGGGCGAGGGGAGAGCCTGGCCAAGGACGTCCGCACTTTCCTCTGGGGGCCGAGGTGGGAGGAGGGCGGGGAGGAGGCTCCCCCCACCATCGGCACCGCCGGGATGGGGCCATCAAGAGCAAGAGGGCAGATTGCCCCAGAAACCTGCAGTCTTGGTCACAGCACAGGGCTGTTGTCTTTGGCAGGCCCCGCACTTCTCGTCATGCTAATAAAATCGCTGAAGTTCAGCATCGCGGCTGGCTCTCGGGGAGCCCGGGCGCTTCACTCCTTGGCGACCTTTTGCCATAGCGAGCGCGACAGATTCCACAGGAGAGAAGCCAGGAGCGCCTGACGGGCCCCGGGGGGCAGACGGGGACGCCCCGGAACCCCCGCTCGAGGCAGATGCTGTGGCTAGAAAGGGTGACGGTCCCCTGCGGGCAGCCCTAGCATTTCCCTGCTCGTGACTCGGGCACCGTCTGCTGCTGAACACTTTCTTCAGAAGTTCTTTTCACCCCTGGCTGCACCTCCCGGCAGCAAGACCCTTTGGCCTTTAGTGAAAGGAAACAGAACCCCGTTAATCCTTCAGATACGTCCATCATTTAGGCCTCCGGTTCTGCAAATCTGGTATCGAATGGCGGGCACACCAGGGGCCCCACCAGGCAAACTCCGACTGAGGACACGCGCGTGCACACCGCCAGGGTGGCTCAGCCCCAGTACCACTGACCCATCCTCCGCTCGGGGGGCCGTTCCTTGTACCAGCAGGATATGTAGCGGGACCCCTGGCCTCTCCCCTCCCAGATGCCAGCAGCAGTAGCTTCCCAGTTACGAGGACCCAAAGGGCCTCCAGACGGTGCCCAGGGTCCCCCAGCTGCAAAGCCGCCCCGGGTCGAGAACCACTGGAGTGGATCAATCCAACTCAACTGGTGGCTTTTCAAATGAAATCTACCAAAATCACCGGGTCTGATGAATTTTGTTATTCTTGCTTGGAGCAATCAGGAAATCAAAGGCACAGTGGGGGCCCCAAGAAAAACAAGGCAGCTTAGGTAGTTTCTAATTTGGACGCTGATTTTTTTTTTTCCTCCCTCCCTCTTGTCTCTGAAAACGTCCTCCTCCTCCTCGGGGATGACGGGAGCGCGGCTGTGGGTAGCGGTCTAGTCCCCCCGCTGCAGCAGAGACCTTCCCCCAAGCCCTGCAGTGCCAGACGGGGTCCTGTGCCAGTTCACCAGCTTCCAGCGCTGGTTTGCTCCGCAGCAATTTCTGGCTTCTAAAAATCTCCTTACTCAGCAAGTGCTGCTTGAGGGGGAAAATGAAAAACCACAGCCTCTTTTTTTTTTTTTTTTTTTCCCCCTCATTTGTATTTCTTTTTTCTAATTTCGGTCCTGCTTTTATCTCGAGCCATATTCTCTGTGATGGCAAGTTATCGTTTCAAGACAGATTAACTAAAACAGAGTCACAGGCTGTTCCGTAATAAATGAGTTGTCGATGTGGGACTCCCTTTCAAAACCGAGAGTAAAAACTGGGAAGAAAATTAAGGACGCTCATCTGAAGATCGAATGCGGATGAAGACCGGTAATTACATTAGTTATTTAAAAATTTTTTTAATGTTTTTTCATTTTTGAAAGACGGAGAGAGACAGAGTGCAAGCAGGGGTGGGGCAGAGAGAGAGGGAGACACAGAATCCGAAGCAGGCTCCCAGCTGTCAGCTGTCAGCTGTCAGCACAGAGCCCGACGCGGGGTTCGAACCCACGAACCGTGAGGTCATGACCTCAGCCAAAGTCGGACGCTTAACCGACGGAGCCACCCAAGTGCCCCTGAGTTAGTTATTTAAAACATAGACAGGGGCACCTGGGTGGCTCAGTCGGCTCAGGTCATGATCTCACGGTTTGTGAGTTTGAGCCCCACGTCGGGCTCTGTGCTGACAGCTCGGAGCCTGGAGCCTGCTTTGGATTCTGCGTCTCCCTCTCTCTCTGCCCCCTCCACCATTCACGCTCTGTCTCTCTCTCTCTCTCTGTCTCTCAAAAATAAATAAACATTAAAAATAAATTAAAAAACAAAACAAAACAAAACACAGACAGCTGTCATAGGAAACTTCCTCTGGCCGCACAGGCAATGGCTGGGGACGGATCTCGGTGGCCAGCTGTGTTGCTTATCTCCTGACCGGGGGTCTAATCTCCAAATTCAAAATAAGCAGCTCCAGGCAAATATAGCAGCTTCCTTAATTTCAAAACCATCTGGATGGCAGACCCATTAGAAGCCACACATGAAGAAACATTTGTGCAATGTACTGGAAGTTAACTGTGTTAATGAAAGCTTCAAGCCAGAATGAGCCCCTGATGAAACTTCCAAGGCATATTGCTTTCACCGCCAAAGCCGGTCTAGAAAATGAAGATCGATAGCCCGATGCAGGGAAAGGAGGACCCTGAAATCGGACTGAACTTGAGGACAATGGAGCTGAGACCTAAATTCTGAAGTTGACACCAGGGGCTGGCCAGGAGGTGTGGCCAGACGTGTGGTGTGGTCGTTGCTTAGGCCCAAGTGGCTTTCGGGAACCCTCTGTGCAAAGCCAGTCCCCCGTCCTCCTGGGATATTCAGACAGTTTCCAAAAGACCCTGATGCAGGAAACGAACTGTACGACCCAGTAAGTGAGCTGCAGAACACGAGCGGGCGGGGAAGGTGCCACAGGGACTAGCATATCCCAGCGAATGTCACACCTCCCAGCTGGAGGGGCCGCCTGTGGTCCAGGGGGTACCGAGACAGCACGGGGGAGGGGGTGCGGGACCGGTCCCCACCCAGGCCCCCCCACTCCCCCACCTGTGCGCCCGGAGCCCTGCCGGGCGTGGCCGAACCCAACGCATGTTTTGTGTGCTGCAGAGAGCTTGACAGCGGCATCTTGGGAATTGGGACGGACCTGGTCCCCACCCTAGCTCTGGCACCGATTCTGTCCCCGATGTCCCCATCAGTCAGTGGGGAATAGCCCTAGCCTTCAGGCGGTGCCAGAAGGGTTACGTGAGACGATTTGAGGCCAGCGCTCGACCCAGAAGCTGGTGAGCCCTCCGTGCTCTCCCTGCAAAGAGCCAGACCCTGCACGAATTTCTCCAGCCCTGCAGAGGAAAGAGGCAGGCCCCGGCTCTCCGCCAGTCGCCGGTTCAACCCGAGCTTGAGCGAGTCCCTCAACGTCCGTCTGGTTCCCACTCGGGTGGCCTGCATGTCCTTGAGGACACCGTGACCGCTGCGATGGGACCGGCAACCCTGACAAAACGAGGCATGCCCCCCCCCGCCCCCCATCCTCGTGGAAGCCTGAGTCAAATGGGCGAGGAAATCTTCAGTAGAGCAACTGATGACAAAATGATGAGCACCACAGAGAGGACATCCAGGGGCACGGAGCCTAGGCGGAAGGCGGCGGGGTGGGGCGGTGCCATGCGAGCTGAAATCTGACCAAAGAGGAAGCGTTGACCGGAGGAGGAACATCCACGGACAGGGACCGGCATGTGCCAAGACCGAGGTGTGAAAGGAAACAGTGACCAGAGACGAGGCCCCCGGGGCTGGCGAGGGGGGGGCGGAGGGGCAGGGGGGTGGCTGTGGGTGAGCTCGGAGGTTGGCAGGGGCTCGATCAGAGAGGGCCTCGAGGAGGAGTTGGACTTCGCCTTGAGGGCAGTGGAGGGTCCACTGAAGGGTTTTGGCAGGGAAGGAACCCGCTAGTGAGTTCCCCATCACTGGAGGCATCCAAGAGCGAACGGAATGATGGCGGGGGGGGGGCTGCTTCGGTGAGGAAGCTGCCTGGATTTGCCTCCAGCCCTGAAAGTCTCTGAGCCTAAGGAGCTCCACCAACAAGGACACATGCTTTTGACTGTGGTTTTGGCCCCCCGCAGGCTCCCCGAATCCCGAGCCTCGGAGTCATGCTGGTAAGGGCGGTGGGCTATCTGAACACGTCCAACAGGCCCACGCTCCACGTGGCACCCACGTCAGCACACGCACAGCATTCCCCGGAGGAGAAGCAGGGGTGGGAAACACAGCCTCCCCAGCCTCCAGCCCTCGGTCATTACTCTGGCTCCTCGGTCCTCATTTCTCTCCCTCTCATTTAATCGAGGCTGTCAGCCACTTTGGGGGGGGGGGTGCATTTTGAGATTGAAAATGCTCATATCCTGTCACGATATAGGCTGTAGGAAAGCGTGCATGGGACTCAGTCGCAGCCAGACCCTCTGTCCAGCTCAGCGCGTTCTCCACTCACCCCTCTTCCTTGCGACTCTGTCCTCTCTCCTCTCCTTCTGGTGCTCGTCAGTCCCCATCGGACCCACGTCCCCACACATTTCCCAGACAAGCTTTCTTCCGCCTCGGAGAAGACGGCGGCCGCCAGTCACCGCCGTGACGCAGTCACAAGGAAGTCCCTTCTACCACGGTCTCCTTGCACACACGTGCCGTCCCTTCTGTTTGCCGCACTGGTCTTCCCCCAGCCTCCCCTTCACCCATGCATCTGGGTGTAAGTTCTTTACAGTGGAATTGCCGTGGCAAAATGTGTGTGTTAAATTCTTTCACTAGCCTTCCTTCCAGATGGGTTGCACCAGTTAGCGCTCCCCACAGATGGCCTCGGACAGCACCAGTTCCCAACCTTGCCAGGCCTCGTCATTATCATTCTTCAAAAATCTTGCCAGTGGCGATGCTTGCTTGTTTGGATTTGCATTCCTTTAATGACGAGCAAAGAGGAACGTCTGTTTGGATTTTCATGGACCCCTTGAATTGATTTTCCTGTGAACTACTGTCTGGTCATATCCTTTGCCCATTTTTATATTGACCTTTTGGAAAACATCTTTTCTTCTTGTTGATTTGTGAGTGCTCTTTACATAGAGAAAACAAATGGTCTCCTGTGTATGTTGCCGTTTCTCGCAGCCTTCCACTTGTCCACTCATGCTTCCTAAAAGGAACTTGCCAATTCCTCAGCCTTTTCGCTTCTACTCCATTGGAACATGTGCAAGGGCACATTCATAGGCTATAAGCTAAACGTGCATTTTTCCCCAGAGGGACGGATAGATGGCCAGATGTTCTTACCATAAATGACCACATGTTGAGCGTATGTGTGGGAGAGCAAGACCGACTTTCCTTGGGGAGAAGGGCATAGCTCAGGGGGCCGTGCCAAGCACACCGCTCGCTTTGCCTCATTCTCGTGACCTCCCTGTGTGATGGGCACATTTCACGGAAGACAGAAGCAAGATCACGCGCCCAGGGTCATCCGGCGGGAAGCCCAGGGCCCAGACTCGTGGGCCACGGAACTTCATGCCTTAACCAACCACGCCCCGCCAGTGAGGGTCCAGCTCCAAGCCCAGGCAGGGGCCTCCCTGCCCTGCTGCCTTCCTCCACGAGCCTGTGTGAGGTCTGGGCACCGGGAGACGCACTCGCCCGAGGCATCGGGGCCCTGGTCTCCGTGCGTGGCCCCACGTGGGGAGCACATACAGAGACTGCAGGCAAGCCGGCCGGACAGCTTCCTAGATCCCCGATTACGTGCTGATCAGAAAGCTGTTGGGGCTGGAAGGACCCCAACTGTCCGTCAGCGAGGACCGCGGTGTAGACTGGGTCCTGGAAACAGCTTCCCACATTCAGACCCCAGCGGCTGCCCCTCCATTCGCTAATTACTCATCCTTCTTGCCTCGGTCTCCTCCTTTGCCAGATAACGTCTACACCACGGGGTTGCTGCCAGGAGACTCTGTGGGTGGAAAAGTCAGCACAGCGCCAGGCACAGAACAGGCACTTGCTGGGCCACTCACACCATTAGACAGGGACAGGACGCTGCCCTGCGGGTTCCCCTCCAGAGACCAAGGGACACTGCGTCTCGGGGACAGCTGCGAGGCCTCCGGGGACAACAGCAGCACGGCCAGAGAGGAAGGGTCAGAAACGGTTGGCCGGGGGCACAGAGGACGGGGAGGGGGTCAGAAGCCCAGCTTCCTGCCTCCACAGGTGCGAGGGGGGTGGCCTCTGCCCGACCAGGTAGCCAAAGGGCCCACCGTGGTGGGTGGTCTGATGCCATGTGTTTCAGGCAGAGGATTTGGGAAGTGTTTCTGCGTCGCGTCCCACGCTGCCGTACAAAGTACCGCCGAGTGGGTGACTCAAAACAACGGGAAGTCACTGCCTCGGGCTTCTGGAAATCTGAAGTCCCGGTGGGAGCAGGGTCACGCTCCCTCTGAAACCCGTAGGACAGGATCCCGTCTTGCCTCTCGTGGCTTCTGGTGTTGGCTGGCAATCTGTGGCCTCCCCTGACTTTAGACGCAGCCCTCCAGTGTCTGCCCACGCCGTCACGTGGCTGCCTCCTGCGTGTCTGTCCCTCTTCACCCCTTCTTGGAAGGAGCCCAGTCGTCTTGGCGTAGGGCACCCCTCCTCCGGTATGACTTCCTCTTAACTATTTACGTGTGTAATGACCCTATTTCTAAATAAGGTCACATGCCAAGATACTGGGGGGTAGGATTCGAACATATTTGGGGGGGGGCTGCAAATCTGCCCGTGACGCCTTGTGTTGCATCCGAAGGACCCACCCGTGGGTGGGACGGCAGCGGGTGTTTCTGGGAGGTGGAGAATCTGGAAGTCATGTCACCGGTCTGCAGCTGAGAGGTGGGACGGACTCAAGCTGGACCCAGGGACCCAAGGAGGGAAGGGAGGCCGGGAGACCAACACCTAAATATTCCAACTCGAGGCAACGACTTGAATAAATTTGGAGGGAATTACGCACCCACAAAAAAATCCAATGTCAGAAAACCACATTGAATGATACGGAAAGATATTTTTGATAAAACGTTAGAACAGAAACCCGGTATCTATACATTTGCTCTCAGGTTTATTTTCACTGGTGGGGGGTGGACGGGGGCATCCTTATTCTTTAAAAATGAACTAGACGAAGATAGGCGAGTGAGTGGTTATCTCTGGGAGGTGTGATTATGGGTGATTTCTCTGTCTTTGTGTATTTCCTACAGGATCAATTCCATCTGGGCTGGGTTTGCAGCCTCCCAGAGCCACAGTCCCCCGGGTTTGCCAGGACCCCCACCGGAAAGTCTGGTTGGAGAAGTCATGAAGGCTGGGGTTTGCTCAGCCTGCCCCAGCTGCGGGGTGGGGGCCTGGTGTCGGGTCGCAGGCCTAGAGAAGCTCTTAGGTGCCCCTGTGCCCTGTGAAGTACATGGGGCTACAGGACAGGGGACTAGAGTCCGTGTAGGGTGACTGAGGCCAGGCCATGGCTCCGGATGCATCCGTATCAGCAAAGGCTAACGTCCACCGGGCACCTGCTGTCATTAAGCACTTTAGGGGACATTACGTTATTTCTTCTCAGCCACTTTGTGATTCGGGTATTGCTGTCATTGCCATTTTTTCAATGTTTATTTGTTTTTGAGAGAGAGAGGGAGACAGAGAGAAAGACAGCATGCGCACCCTAGTGGGGGAGGGGCAGAGAGAGGGGGAGACAGGGGATCTGAAGCGGGCTCCTCGCCGACAACAGAGCCCGATGTGGGGCTCGAACTCTCGAACCTCGAGATCACGACCTGAGCCAAAGTCAGATGCTTAACCACCCAGGTGCCTCTGTCATTGTCATTGGACCCCCAAGTGAATGGAGGCCACGGGGTTAGGAGGCTTCTCAGGGGCAGAGGCCTGGACAGACCGGAGCCTGTGGGTTTGTGGTTGTTCAGGAGCCATCCAGAGCACGCGAGATGCCGGACCCTGTGAGCCCAGGGAGCCTCACTGCTCCCTGGCAGACCAGAGGTGCAAACAGTCTCCGCATGGGCAGCCCAGGGGCTGAGGGACCCACTTCTCACCACACGGGAGAACCAGGGAAGGTGTGGTCCTCCCCAACACCCGGGAGATTCGCTGCATTGATTCCTTGGCCCTGAGGAATCCCCCGCCCACCCCCCTTCTCAAGTCCTCTTTGCCCGACGCAGAATGTGACGGACAAACGCCTCCTTCTGCTCACAGCAAAGTTCCCCCGTTGACTCTCATTCTGGAGGACTTGGCAGTCAAGGTGCCTCCCCTCCAGCTGGGGGAGGAGTGTCAGGCTGGGCAGATAGGGTGCTGGCTCCGGGACCTAGAATCTCCGTGCAGTGACCGGAAGCTTGGGTGCACCCTGCCCACGCGGGGTGTCCTAGGGACACCGTAGGATAGTTCCCACCAGCCGGGTGCAGGGCACCGCTGAGGTCAGTGCTCACCCACGCTCTTCTAAGGAGTTCCCTCTCGGTTTGCTGAGTCAGGCGCGGCTTCTGTTGCTTACAACCAAAGCACCTACCCGGTGCCTCCAATGTCCATTTTGAGACCGTGCTGTCTGAGCAGTTAGCTGGATGGTGTGCATGCTCTGGTCTCCATCGTTAGCTCTCCCCAGAGCTCAAATCTGGGCTGCCGTCCCCCAGCCTTAATACTAAATTATGCAGAGAAGGGGAAGAAAAACAATAGCTCACACCCAACCCCACTCTTCCCGAAAAAACATGCCTAGAAACGGAGAGCAAGACACAGATGTATTTAGCTTGGAATCACCAGCGACCGCAGTAAAACTAAATTGCTTGTTCTTTGAAATATACAATTAGAGTTGTTTTAACATGTGTTTTTGGTGGTTGGGTGTGGTTTCTAGATAGTTGGAAACTTAAGTCTACTGTTTAGCCCGTCAGCTTCAACCAGATCTGTTGGGCTCCAACTTCCTTCCCAGCAGCCCCCAGTGACTGCAATGAAAACCAACATGCCAGTGGGCAGGGGTGCCTGGCATCTTACAACGGCGGACCTTCGGCCTTGTTTTTTCCTCCCCGGTCTTACCAGGCTTTTGCGTCTTCGTCGGCCTTTTGCGACGGATCCGTTTAAAGGAGACACTGAGGGGCGCCTGGGTGTCCAGCACTTGGTTTCGGCTCAGGTCCCGCTTCGGACCCCGTGCTGAGCACGGAGCCTGCTTGGGATTCTCTCTCTCCCTCTCTCTCTGTCCCTCCCCAGCTTGCTGTCTGTCTCTCAAAATAGATGAGAGATAGATAGATAGATGGATAGATGGATAGACAGATAGTCTTTAAAGTAACCACTGAAGTCTCAGACAGGGTAACTCTGTGCAGCACCATCATTCTCCTGGCAAACCCCACTCCGAGCGTTCAGGGCTGGTAAGCGCCTGCTTAGGGACAATTCAGAAACTGTGTTATGCTGTTAACCGTGCTTAGGGACCGCCTCACTTCCCATCGGAGCCCCCCAGGTACATGTGAGGAGCTAAGTCCGTTCCTATCCAGAGCATTCATTATTGCTGACGGAGGCCCAGGGAGGACAGGCTGGGGCCTGAGCCCCCCCAAACCCTCTAAGGGCTTCACCAAGGACACAGATTCGCCTGGAATTTACATATCCGTCTCCAGAGCGATCCTCCCGGGAGCCTGAGGCCAGGGCTTCTGCAGTTCATTACTGACAGGGCGAAACACAGGGTTCACCCTGTTTACATAGATTAATTTGCTCGGAAAGTTCTTTTCCTTTTTTATCCCGCTTCAGTACAAAGACACACTTCTCTCCCTTCATGCAACTTCATGTAACTTCAACTCAATGGTGTATTTCTTTGTCCAAGTTTTCAGTTCTTCAGCAGGCATTCAGGCGGTGCCTACCGTGTGCCAGACACCTGTCCTACACCCTGGGGGAGGGGGTGACGCAACAGTAAACAAAACGGGTGTGGCCCTCACGGGGCTCACATTCTAGTTCTGTGCGGGGCTTGGGGCGGGGAGGGGGGAGCAGGCAATAAGGAAAGAAATAAACGAGGAAATGACTGAGGGTGACGTCTCTGTGACAAGAAGAGAAGCCAGGGGGTGGTGTGACCCACCAGGGGCAGGGCTGCCCGTGAACCTGGGAGGAGGCCACTTTGGAGCTCGCTCCAAAAAGATGAAATGAAAAGAAGCTGGCCATGGAAAGATCTAGGATGAAGGGAACCAGAGTCGGGGACTCAGCAGGTGCAGAGGCCCGGAGACAGAAGTCACTTTGGTCGGTTTAGGGAACGGGAGGGAAGTCTGAACAGCTGGAGGAGGAGAGGGTGATGGAGACAGGTCAGAAGGGAGGGCAGGCCAGCTCGTGCGGTGGTAGAAGGTCTTGGACAAGGTTGTGGTCAAGTCCAATGGCAAATTTAGAGGCTCAAATAGGCTGTCCGGCTGCTGGACGGAGAATGGGTCTCTGGGAGGCAGCGGGGAAGGCTGGGCTGCCCTGGCGGAGATGGACAGAGCAGAACTATCTCTAAATACATGCGGAGGCAGAACACTAGGACTCGTCAGTGGACCGGATGCAGATGCCGTGAGAGTGTCCTGGGGCTGCCAGACCAAGGTACCGCCAACTAGGGCTTAAAACAACAGACATGTATTCTTTCCTAGTTCTGGGGGCTGGAAAGTCAACGTATCGGCAGGGCCGGGCTCCCTCCAAAGGCTCCAAAGGAGACTCCTTCCTTGCCTCTTCCAGT
Source organism: Leopardus geoffroyi (assembly GCF_018350155.1). Taxonomy (NCBI): domain Eukaryota; kingdom Metazoa; phylum Chordata; class Mammalia; order Carnivora; family Felidae; genus Leopardus; species Leopardus geoffroyi. The sequence goes on from NC_059336.1 coordinate 4,744,190, forward strand.
TTCTGGTGGGTCTGGGTGTTCTCCGGCTTTTGGTCACCTCATTCCAGTCTCTATCCCCGTCTTTACACGGCATGGTTCCCTACGTCTTCTGGGTCTCTGTCCCAGTTTCCATCTTCTCAGAACACCGGTTATTGGACTAGGGCCCCCCCTCATCCAGTATGTCATCATCTTAACTTGACCACCTCTGCAAAAACCCGATTTCCAAGATCATATTCACGGGTACTGGGAGTTAGGACTTGAACGTATCTTTCCGGGGAGCACAATTCAACCCACGATGGGGGGTGACGAGATGACTCCCAGATGTGTGCTCTGCTATCAGGAGGATGATAGAATCTGGGGAAGACTGTGGTGGTCGGACCACCATGAACTATGGGGTGGGTTGTCCACTCTACAGGAGTGACATGGTATCTGTGTTCCACAAGCCCAGCCAAGGGCCCTGGTGCGGACTGGGCCTGCCCGGAGGGTCACCTTTTTCTAACTCGTTGTCCAAATTCCTTACTAGCCTTAGGGGCTAGCTGTAGCCCAAATGGATCGGGTCGGAGGTGGAGGAGATCCAGAATCCGGATTGGCCATATGGTGCTCAAGTTACCCGAGAGCAAGGATGTTCTTAGCTATGTTAGCACTCACAGAAGTCACCTGTCTGCTGAACGTAGCCACCGCCCCTCCTTCACAGAGACCGTGGAGGTGGCTGCAGAAGGGTGACATGACAGCAGTCATGTGGATGTGTGAATGACAGCAGTCACAAAATCCTAATGCAGGTGGTACACTCCGTAAGAGCATGGGCTTCCCCCCTCGGAGACTCAGAGAAGGCCTCCCTGAGCACAGGAGTTTTGGTGAGGTCCCGGGGGGACAAGTGGGAGTTGGCCAAGAGGACACGAGGAAGGACGATCTGCCGTCATTCCTGGCTCACCGCGGTGGTAGGAGGCAGTCAGATGGAAGGGGACAGGTCGCAGAGGCCCCCAGCCCGGCCTAGGAGCTTGGGCTCCATCCGGGGCCAGTGGGGCACCCAGGGGTGATAGACTCGGCTCAGCAGAGCAAGCTCATGACAGGCTCCCTCTGACAGCCTGCATGGTCACGGAGGCTTGTTTTCTGTTGCTGTTTTTTAACTGGATGTCGTCTTTCTTTAAAAGCTAAAACTAGGGGCGCCTGGGTGGCGCAGTCAGTTAAGCGTCCGACTTCGGCCAGGTCACGATCTCGCGGTCCGTGAGTTCGAGCCCCGCGTCGGGCTCTGGGCTGATGGCTCAGAGCCTGGAGCCTGTTTCCGATTCTGTGTCTCCCTCTCTCTCTGCCCCTTCCCCGTTCATGCTCTGTCTCTCTCTGTCCCAAAAATAAATAAACGTTGAAAAAAATAAATAAATAAATAAATAAATAAATAAAAGCTAAAACTATCAGATTCCGAAAGGCCTGGTGCATAGTAGGCACACACAGAATACCTGTTGGGAGATTAAATGGAAGCATTCTGGTGTGGCCAGGCGGTGGGTGAGGCCAGGGCAGGTGACAGAGCTGAGCAGGCCTGAGTATTTCTGAAAAGGGTCAGTACTTCTGAAAGGACGCAGAAGGTTCTGGAGAAGGAGAGGGGGCGGAGCTTGGGGGGAGGGGTGCAAGGCAGGGGGAGGGGACTCTTCTTGAGGGAGGTGGGATGCGGAGACGGGGATGTCACCCCCAGAGTCGGGCCAGCGGCTCTGGGAGATGAGGAAGGTTTGAAAGGGACGCCGAGGGGAAGGGAAGCAGCTGACTAGGAGCGGCTTGGTCCCCTGCACATCTGGGGACTTCTCTCCAGCAGCTGCTGGGCAAGGAAGATGGGTCGGTGCATGATGTTTATGAAACCAAACACCGAGCTGGTGGCTCCGGGAGGGCAGGCGGTGGACAAGAGTGAGAAATCGGGGCGGGGGGGGGGCATGGGTGTGGTTGGCGGGGAGCCCCCCCCCAGCACGCCTTCCCCTCCTCTCCCACCGTTCCTGAGTCCCTTCTGCTGGCCCAGTGTCGTCCAGCCTCGAAGCTGGCGGGCCACCGGCTCCGTGATGTGTGTGACTACCAGGACGGGCACACCTGTCCCTCTTCCCACCTCCCTGCCCCGGTTGGCGATGCAGACACGCTCGGAGTCCATTGGGCCGGACACACAGGCGACGGTCACACCGAGGCGGGAGGCAGGCAGCCGGGCCTGCAGAGTAGAAACCAACTTCCAGCCGGCGTCAGCCACAACCGCGTCCCCATCAGCGCAGTTGGTGCGGGAAGTGAGGAAGAGAGGGCTGTGGGCCCAAGGTGGGGACCGGACGGACACCCAGAGGGACACACGGTGGAGACAAGACTCCAGGGAAGGGGGGCGGGGGGATGTGAGGGCAGAGCCCACGGCCTCAGCGAGGCAACATGACATCCACCAGGAGGTGACCACCAAGGGCGGAGCTCCAAGGACAAGGTGCTTTGGCCTGATGGAGGCGGCAGAATGTTCTAGAAGCAGCACTGGCTTAGGGTCTGCAGTCAAAGACGCTGTTATTCAGTGGGACACCAAGTTTATCAGGGATGGGGGTGCCGGTTCGGCTGGTGCCCAGACCAGGACAGAAGTCAGGTGGCCAGTTTGCACGTGTTCTTCTAAAAGTTCTCCTTAAGACTCTTTTCCTGTAAGTGTCGGACTTTGGCTCAGGTCACGATCTCGCGGTTCATGGGTTCGAGCCCCGCGTCGGGCTCTGTGCTAATGGCTCGGAGCCCGGAGCCTGCTTCGGATTCTGTGTCTCCCTCTCTCTCTGCCCCTCCCCTGCTCTCTCTCTCTGTCTCTCTCCCTCTCTCTCTCAAAATAAACATTTTTAGAAAATTAAAAAAAAATAAGACCCTCTTCCTGGTCAAGTGTGTCCCTGTCAGCCCCCCCGGACCAGTAACAGGCGACTGTTCTTTTGTCAGAGGCCAATTCAAGAAGACCAAGGATGTTAACGGCCTCCTTTTTTTTAGTCTTTTTTTTTTTTTAATTTTTTTTTTTCAACGTTTATTTATTCTTGGGACAGAGAGAGACAGAGCATGAACGGGGGAGGGGCAGAGAGAGAGGGAGACACAGAATCGGAAACAGGCTCCAGGCTCTGAGCCATCAGCCCAGAGCCCGACGCGGGGCTCGAACTCACGGACCGTGAGATCGCGACCTGGCTGAAGTCGGACGCTCAACCGACTGCGCCACCCAGGCGCCCCTCTTTTTTTTTTTTTTTAAGTTCATTTATTTATTTTGAGAGCGAGAGAGTGAGTGAGCAGAAGAGGGGCAGAGAGAGGCGGAGAGTTAAATCCCAAGCAGGCTCCACACTGTCAGCACAGAGCCTGATGGGGGGGGGGGGGGGGGGCTCGAACTCACAACCATGAGATCATGACCTGAGCCGAAATCAAGAGTCACAAGCTTAACCGACTGAGCCACCCGGGTGCCTCCCTGTTTTTTTTTTTTTTAACTCCAAGAAATTATATCCTTGTTAATCAGGAAATGTGATATTTGGGACTGCACTCAACACCCTCTAATAGGCTAGGTTCCCAGCCACCGAAGGGGCTCATTTTAGAGGCTAACACTTCAGCTGCACACAGCCAGCCGACACGAGGCTCTGATTATGATGCCGGCCCCTCTGAACAAATTTCATTATTGAGCAAGACACTTCTGAAGCTAGTTTACATTGTCTTTGCTTGGCTGACCTTGTACGCTATTGAATTGGAAAATGTAGTTTGTATTGTAAGGCCTCTTAATAATGTATTTTTTTTTAAACAAGGGACGTTTCCATTGCAAATGAGACAAAGAACACCATACTTAGCACAAAGAATGCCTCCGTCTGTTTTGAAACATAATTTTCATTAGCCAGGTTTTTCACCGTAACAGGATTTAAATTTTATTTTAAACACAGCCTGCCCCCCCCAACCCAAGAACACATATTTATTTATATTCCTCCATTTAAAAAGCTGTGGAAAGATACACAAACTAATAATAACAGTTGCTGCCAGGAAGGGGCAAGGATGTTGAGAGGCTGTTGTTTCCCTACACTGGATTATTTTTTAATAATGAGAATATATTGATAGAGGCAGGACCCAATCCTGCGAGCGGGGGTATGTGTTATGGGTTGAACCGTGTTCTGCTCCCCCCCCCCAAATTCATACTTGAAGTCTTTTTTTTTTTTAATTTTTTTTTTTTTAAATTTTTTTTCAACGTTTATTTATTTTGGGGACAGAGAGAGACAGAGCATGAACGGGCGAGGGGCAGAGAGAGAGGGAGACACAGAATCGGAAACAGGCTCTAGGCTCTGAGCCATCAGCCCAGAGCCCGACACGGGGCTCGAACTCACGGACCGCGAGATCGCGACCTGGCTGAAGTCGGACGCTTAACCGACTGCGCCACCCAGGCGCCCCCATACTTGAAGTCTTAACCCCAACCCACTACCTCTGACTGTGACCTTTCAGAGGTGATGGAGTTAAACTGAGGTCACTGGGCTGGGTCCTTACTCCACGTGACCGGCATTCTCATGCAAAGGGGAGACTCGGAAGGCATGTGAAATACACAGAGAGAAGCCCAGGAAAGAAGCTGCAAACGAACCAACCCCACCTACACCTTGGTCTGGGACTTCCAGCTTCCAGAACTGGGAGAGCATCCGTTTCCATGGTGGAAGCCGCCAGCATGTGGCGTCTAAGGGCAAGTCGCGAGCGGGTCCAAGTTCCTCCTCTGTGGAGTGTTCAGATGGATGCGAGCTGGACGCGGAGCCACGGCCCCTGGATCACACCTACCTCCTCCAGTCTCTACCCAGGCTGCTCTTACGCCTGCCCTTACATCTGCTCTCCCACCAGCACCACCAGACGCAAGCAGTTGGGAGGGATCCGTATCACCGGATCTCACCCACGCTGTCCACTTCCAGTGACCCACACGTTCTCTGCCTTCTCTCGTTCGATTCTCTGGCAAGTCCCTGAAATCCTCGGCACACCTTGTCAGGCACCCCCGGCCCCCTCCACCGGTTCCCCAAACTGACATAACCCCTGCCACCTCCACGGGACCCCTTCTGAACTCACCCTGCCTTCTTCCTCCTCCCCCCTCCCTTCCGGGGGCCACCAGCGACAGGTTCAGCCCACCCAGCTCCCCTCGTCTGTTCTCTGCTCCCTGAATTTGCTCCTCTGTCCCTTGCAGGCTCCTGCCCCTTAACGTTTACTTATTTTTGGAAGACAGAGAGAGACAGAGCGAGAGCAGGGGAGGGGCAGAGAGAGGAGGAGACACAGAATCCGAAGCAGGCTCCAGGCTCTGAGCTGTCAGCACAGAGCCCGACACGGGGCTCGAACCCACGGACCGTGAGATCACCACCTGAGCCAAAGTCGGAAGCTTAACCGACTGAGCCACCCAGGTGCCCTGGCTCCTGCCTCTTAAGGCAGGGCTGGTCAGTGGGCCTGGATGCTGGCCACTTGTGCAATTTTAAACGGCCTAGTAGCCACCTTGTTAAAAGGTAAAATGAATGAAATGAAGTTATGTAATTACATATTTCAATCAATGTTTAATTCTCTTTCTATCTATTTTCTTTAACCCAATATATCTGAAGTATTATGATTTTGACATGTAATATATTTTAAAATTATTGAGATAGTCCCATTCTTTTTCCACAGTAAGTTTCAAAGTCTGCAGTGTATTTTTACACTTAAAGTACATCCCATTTCAGACAGAAAATTTTCATTAGAAATACTTAATCTTGGGGCACCTGGGTGGCTCAGTCAGGGGGGGTCCAACTCTTGATTTTGACTGAGGTCATGATCCCAGGATTGTGGGATCGAGCCCGGAGTCAGGCTCTGTGCTGAGTGTGGAGCTTGCTTGAGATTCTCTTTCTCTCTCTCTCTGCCCCTCCCCAAGCTCACGCTCTAGAAAGGGAGGGAGGGAGGGAGGGAGGGAGAGAAGAGAGAGAGAGAGAGAGAGAGAAAGAAAAAGAAAGAAAGAAAGAAAGAAAGAAAGAAAGAAAGAAAGAAGGAAGGGGGGGAGTGAGAAAGGAAGGAAGGAAGGAAGGAAGGAAGGAAGGAAGGAAGGGAGGGAGGAAGGAAGGAAGGAAGGAAGTGAGGGAGGAAGGAAGGAAGGAAGGAAGGGGGAAGTAAGGGAGGAAGGAAGGAAGTGAGGGAGGAAGGAGGAAGGAAGGAGGAAGGAAGGAAGGAAGGGGGGAAGTGAGGGAGGAGGAAGGAAGGAAGGGAGAAGGAAGGGAGGAAGGAGGAAGGAAGGAAGGGGAGAAGTGAGGAAGGAAGGAAGGAAGGAAGGAAGGAAGGAAGAAAGGGAGGAAGGAAGGAAGGAAGAAGGAAGGGAGGAAGGAGGAAGGAAGGAACGAAGGGAGGAAGGAAGGAGGGAAGTGAAGGAGGAAGAAGGAAGGAAGGGAAGAAGGAAATGCAGAATCTGTATTTAGGTTTGAATCTATGGTTGAAACAGACATGCACTTACCCATGTGGTTCCAAAACGTAAGTTTCCCAGTATCTGAGTTGAATTTCCGCTTTCAAATTTGAATTAAAGATCTAGTTTCTCAAAAGAGGGACCTTAGGAAAAAACTAAGGAAATCTGAATCAAGCATGAGTGTCAGTAAATGACGATGGTGCGACATCAGTTCGTCAGCGGTGACGAATGTGCTGGGCAGCGTGAGAGGTTGATAGCAGGGAAGTTGGGGATGGGGTTCGGGAGGACTCTGTCCTGTCTCCCCAACTTTCCTGTAAATCTGGAACTCTGCTAAATTTCAAGTTTATTCATCGTTCAAAATCTCAGCTCCTCAGTCATGCTGGCCACACCACACAGATCGGCCACATCGCCTCTGAGGGTCTTGGCCGTGGCCCCTCCCGCTCATGTGGATGCCCGCATTTCCCGGCCTTGAGCCTCGTGAGGCCCAGAGGCGTCCTTCCTGATTGATGCGTCGGGCTCTCCTGGGGCAGCTCACCCCCGAGCAGGGGTCCTCCTGGCCAGGGCCCCAGGCCTCCCTGGAGACCTGGAGAGAAGTCAGTCCCCAGGCCAGACTCTGGCCCGGAACCGGCCCCTCGGGCCTCCACTCCTCGGGCACAATGGGAGCCCCCAGACACCTCAGCTCGACTCCCTGAACACCCAATCACCGTCCCCCCAAAACCTGGTCTGCCTCCAGGGCTCTTGGCTCCAAGGGCCCCCTGGGCCCTCTCCCAGCCCACCCCTGCAGCTGCCCCTCTCAGAGCCTCTCCCGCAGGGTCGCTCTGCAGAGGGACCGCCTGACCAGGTCCCTGAGCTCAGACATTGTAATGCACACACACAAATTTGAATGGTGACTTTTTTTTTTCCAGAGTTTGGGTAACCTATTTTTTTTTTTTTCACTTGAGCATAGATCAGAGTCTTACTAACAACGCCCCCTTTCCTCTGTGCAAGGCCCAGGCCTCCCCCATCCTCGTCCGGCTCACCGGGAAGCCCCTGAGAGGGCCCCTCCTGCCCCCCTCCGCCCCCTCTACCGCGCTGAGCTTGAGGCTTCCTCCGCTGCTGCCTCTGCTCCCAGCGCCCTGCAGGGGCTTCTGGGGCCTCTGGATAAAGTCCAAACTGCCCCGAGCCTTCGGGCCTGATCCCCAGGCCACCGCCGCCCCCTGGCCCCGCCCTAACCTCCCCCCGGGTCTCTGCACTCGCTGTTCCCTCAGCCCAGCTGGGGAGCCCCCAGCTCATGCCCGCGTGTCACGCCCCAAAGGCACCTCCCCGGGCCCCCGTCTTGGGGAGCCCTCCTTGCTAGTCCTTTCAGGGGATCCCTCCGGATCTCCTTGGACATGTCAGGATTTGCCATCGCGTCTCATCCGTGAGCACGTGTGCACCACGTCTGTCCCCGCGTGCATCTGCGGGCAGGACCTCACACGAGCCCACAGCTCCGCTGCGTGGAGCGCACCTTGCACGGCCCCCGCCCCGCGGCGCCCACGCCCCGCCCACCCCACAGCCACCGTTGCCCCGGGGTCTGGCTCCCGGGCAGGGCTGGGAACCCCTCCGGCGCCACTTAGGCGTTTTGTTCCCATTCACGGCCCTCCCACGCGTGACCCGGGGCTGGGCGCAGGTTACTGCTAAACGAAAGCAGTAATTGCACAGACTAAAACTTCTTTTCAGGATGCAGAAAACCAACCTGAACCCATTAACCCCGGGGGAAGCGGGACTGAATAGAAATGCCCCTTGCCCTCATCTGCTCATAAAAATAGTCGTAAAGAGTGAGCGCCCCCCCTCCCCCCCCCAGCACCCTCTGTCATGTGGTCCTCACTCCCGGCTCCAGAAATGAGTGATGTGGCTGCGTTAGCCCCGGGCTGAGGATGCGGAAACGGAGGTGTGGGGAGGGGGCCAGGTGCCCACAGGCAGGCGAGCAGTGACCTTTGAGCTGGGGGTCCTGCCCCCCCGGAGCCGGCTGTGTGCAGGGAGGCAGCACCTGCTGTGCCTGGGCGGGGGGGGGGGGGGGGGGGGGGGGGGGGGGGGGGGGGGGGAGGGGGGTCCCACCACGGCCCAGAGCGGTGGACCCACGCGCTCCTCCCTCAGTGTCGCGACGGGACCACAGACGCGGGTGGAGCTCTTCCCTACGCGGCACCACGCGGAGCGCTTCACCTGCGTGTCGCCCTCAGCAAGCTCTGAACCCGTGGGACAGATGAGGAAATCGAGGCTTCCTGGGGTGAGGCACCCAAAGCCACAGAAGCTGGATTCCAGGCTAGCTTTGTCCGGCCCAGCCTGGGCTCCAGCTGCGGGGCACTGCGGCCTCGGCCCTTGCCTTTAAGGGACAGGTGTATGCCGGGGGTCAGGGAGCAGTGAGGCCCCTGCCTGGTCCCCTAGGAGAAGCACGCCTTCAGCTGGGGGCGGGGGGGTTATGCGGTTCACAGGTCACTCAATGAGACCCCGAGGCCCTGTGCTGTTGCGTGCAGGTTCCAGCTCTTTCCCACATTAATCTGCAAGAGGGCCGGCCTTGTGGGCGCGTGGCCTGGGCCTTCACCCAGGGCCCCAGGCTGAGAGGGGCCTCACACTGGGTTTAATGCTCTGCTCTCGCTCTCCTGAAATTCTTCAGTTTCTGAACATGGGCCCCGCTTTTTCAACATGCGCTGAGCCCTGCAAATCATGTAGCCGGTTCTGGCGGCCAGTGTTTGCTGTGAGACTCTGGCAGATACGGCAACAGGCTTGGCGGACGACAAGGGGAGCAAGACAGAGGCATCCCGGCCCTCCCTAAGATCACGGTCAGCTGCAGGGCCTGTGGTCAGCGAATGCCCTGACCTGCACTAACAGTGGTCAGTGCTGGGAAGGTGGTGGCCAGGGTTTCCATTGTTCCCTGTAGGTTGGGGGGAGGGGGGAGGAGGGAAGGGCGGCACAACAGGCTCTAGGGGGCACCAGAAGGCCCAACTCAAGATAGGGTCATGGGAAGCTCCCACCAAAGAGGGAGCTGAAGGATGAGAAGGAGCCAGAAGGTCCAAAAAGAGCATCCCTGGGACAGTGCCAAGTTCAAAGGCCCTGGGGTGGTTACAAGCTGGGTGCCTCAGTCATTTCAGGCTGCTACAACAAATACCATGGACAGAGAGGCTTGAACATGTGGTTCTCGGTTTGGGGACCTCAGAGGCCCAAGATCCAGGTACTAGCAAATTCTCAGTCTGGTGAGGCTCCCCCCCTGCTGGTTTACCTTCTTGCTGTGCCTGGGGGTCTTGCTTATTCTTGTAAGGGAACTAATCCCAGTGTGGGGACCCCACGCCCATGACTACATCTAAACCTGTTATCTCCCAAACGCCCCACATCCAAATGCCATCACACTGGGGGAGCAGGGCTTCAACCACTGACATTGCAGAGGGTACAAGCATTCAGCCCATCACCGCAGGTGCGATAAAATATCGACCGGAGGTCAGTGTGCCTGGCACCAGGCGCCAGGAGAAAATGACGAGGGGAATCCCAGGCCAAGATCGGATTTCTTAGGACTTACAAATGGGAAGAGTATTAAACAGGAGAGCAACTTGATCGTATGCACGTTTCTATGACCTAATACTTGATAACAGCAAAACTCTGTGTCCTCTGAAATGTAACATAAAATGAGCACCTGTGAACCCGTCTCTCGCACGATGACCCGGAACCTCGCCAGCGTCTTTCTCCACCTGTCGGCTTCCCTTCCCTTCCTTGTGTTTATCCGGCCTTGCCTCTTCAGGGCACGTGCGCCCCGGATGTACATTTTAAGCCAGGCTTGTTCTTGAGCTCCGTGTTACTGCTTACTGTATACATTCTTCTGCACCCACTTACGTCACTCCGTATTCTGTTTCCACCATGTGGGGGTGCTGTTGGATGTGGCCACAGTTTATATCCATTTTTCACTGCTGTATAATGTTCCAATGGATAAGGCTGCTACAGGTTACTCTTCTGTTCTTCGGTCTACAAACATTCCATTTGTTTCCAGTTTCAGGCTATCACAAGCGAGTGTGTCACAAACCTTCCTGCACTCGTCACCGGGTAGCACGAGTGCGAGAGTTCCACGATCTGAGTGGTGATTACTGGCGATTTCGTGGGGCCCAACCCAGTGGGTTTTATTCAACGAAAGAGAAGAGAATGCTACAGAGCGGTCATCTCTTAGAGCCAGTATTGTTCCCCCAAACTGCTACTTCTGTCCTGTGCACGTGCGTGTGTGCGCGCGTGCGTGGGCAGCATACATAGTGGGTGTTGAAGTTAGACACACTTCCAACTGGGAGTCACAGGAAATGCTTGTAAGCTGCTACTCTCAGAGGGTAAACTTTCAGGAAACTGGGTTACAAGAGCTGCTTTGCAAAGTAATTATCCCAATTTACGCTCCCACTGACAGGGTCCCCACCAATCTTCACCTGCACTTGCTGTTTATGGAATTTGTAATTTTTGCTAATCTAATGAGTATAAAATGTTACTTCATTGCATCGTAATTTGCATGGCCCTGACTATTAATGGGTTTGAGCACGTTTCTACATAACTTTATTTACGATTGTGTCTCCTCTCCTGTGAAATACTGGCTTGTGTTTTGTGCCTGTGTTTCTACTGTATTGTTTCTTCTCCTTAAGATTTGTAGGACTTCTTTGCATATTCTGTATATTAATCCTTTGCTGGTTATTGTGTTGCAAATTAGCGTCTCCTGGTTTGTGGCTTTTCTTCTCATTCTCTGCATGGTGTCTTTTGAGCAACACAAGTTCCTAATTTTTATGTAATATTGTCAGCTTGTCTTTCTTTGCATTTTGTTTAAGAAGTCCTTTGCTACCTTGAGGTCCTAAACATATTCTTTTACATTTTCTCCTCAAGGTTTTCGCATTTTGCATTTATATTTAAGTCTTTTATCCACTGGAAATTGGCTTGGGGGTATGGTGTGAGGCAGGACTCCAATCTCGTTATTTGCTGTGTGGAAACCAGTTGTCCTGGTCCTGTTTTTTGAAAAGACGTCTCTTCCCCACTGATCAGCAATCCCGTCGCGTATATCAAGCTTATAAATTTCATGAGCCAGTATCTGAGTTCTCGATTCTACCGGTCAATTGATCTCTTCACAGAATATACAATGTTATAATTATTCAAGTTTTCGATAAATCTTGATCTCTGAGACAACAGGCCCCCATATCCTATTCCTTCAGTATAAATTTTATAGCCATCTTGTCAAGATCCCAAAAAAAAAAAAAAAAAAAAAAAAAGCCTGTTGGGATTTTTGACCGGAATCCATTGTGTCTGTGCATCAGAAGAGAACAGACATCTCTCGATCCATTAATATATCACTTCATGGGGCGCCTGGGTGGCGCAGTCGGTTAAGCGTCCGACTTCAGCCAGGTCACGATCTCGCGGTCCGTGAGTTCGAGCCCCGCGTCGGGCTCTGGGCGATGGCTCAGAGCCTGGAGCCTGTTTCCAATTCTGTGTCTCCCTCTCTCTCTGCCCCTCCCCTGTTCATGCTCTCTCTCTGTCCCAAAAATAAATAAACGTTGAAAAAAAAAAATTAAAAAAAAAAAATATATCACTTCATGTCTCATATCTTGTCTTTTAATATATTTTTGTAGTTTTCTCCAAATATGTCTTGCTTACTTTTATGAGATTTATTCCTAGGTACCTTATACTTTTTACTACTGTTGTAAATGGTATTTTTCCCCCAACTATTTGTTGCTGTTACAGAATGTAATTGATTTTTTTACATTGATTTCTTTTATCCAGCCATCTTGCTAAACACTCTGATTATTTCCAGCCATTTTTCTGTAGATGTTGAGTTCTGTACAAAGATAAGTCTATCTTCTACAGACAGTGATATTTTTATTTCTTTTCTAAGCCTTATGCCTTTTTTCCCTTACTGCTAGGACCTACAGTGAGCATTGAAACCAACTGGCATCCACTGTGATGGTGGTATCTTTTCTTATTCCTGATCTCAAAAGTTCAGTATCTCACTATGAAGAAATATCATTTAGGGGCACCTGGGTGGCTCAGTTGGCTAAGTGTCTGACTTCGGTTCAGGTCATGATCTTACGGTTCGTGAGTTCGAGCCCCGTGTCGGGCTCCGTGCTGACAGCTCAGAGCCTGGAGCCTGCTTCGGATTCTGTGTCTCCCTCTCTCTCTGCCCCTCCTCCGCTTGCACTCTGTATCTCAGAAATAAATAAACTTAAAAAAATATACCCTTTAATGTACAGGTTTTACTAATGCCCTTAATCAGCATCAGGACATTTCAAAATTATTTCTCTTTTGATAAGATTTTTTTAAATTATCCATGGGTGTACAATTTTATCAAATGTCTTTTCTGCATCTATGAGTAGCAGATCGTATGGTTCTCCTCTTTTAATCTGTGAATGTGGTGAATGACATTTACAGATTTTTCTAATATGAAACGTGTTTGCATTATGGGGATCGACCCAACATGAACACGATGATGATCCTTTTATATGCCACTGCATTCCATTTGCTAATATTTTATTTGGGACTTTTGCAACCTTGTCCATAAAGAGATTGCCCTATAACTTTCCTTTCTCACTCTGTCCTTAATTTCCCTTCCTCACACTGTCTTCAAAAGGCTTCACGGTCTTTCTCTTGTGAGGGTCCCTTCCAACACCTGGAGGTGGGGGGCGGAACCCTAGCAACGTGTTCAAATGGAGATCAGCTTTCACAGACGTTGAACATGGAAGCCATTTAACATTATCCAGTTAGGAGAGAGTCTCTTCCTGCTCCCTGCTCGCTCTTTCCACCCTGACTCCCTTCCGTCTCTGCCTCTTGCTGTAAAGTGTTGGAGTGAGCACAGGCATTTGGGGGATCCAGTTTAAGGCGAGGTGGAGTTGGGAATCCTTTTACTTCGTGGGATATATTCACATGCTTTGCAGCCACGTCCCTGCATTGTTAAGTTATTGCTACCTGAGCTGGTGTGGGGCTGGCTTCGGGAATATTCTTGCCCCTGGGTGGGTAGTAGGAGCTACAGTCATGAAGGAAGGTGCATTTGGATTTGTCCTCGGGCACCAGTCACCTCAATCATGCGGGTGGTGGAGAGACAAGGCGTGAAACATAGGGGGTCAGAGCTAGCGAATGGAAAGTTACTTGGCATCATTTGGCTCATATGGGAAAGAAATTTGGTAGCGATTTCCCAAACGTTGATAACACCCTATGAAATGTAGGACATAGAACAATGAGCTTGTGAACCAAAAAAAAAAAAAAAAAAAAAAAAAAGGTTCTAAATGATCAATAACCAAAGAAAGATATTTTTAGTCAACAAGGGCAGAAGAAAGCCTGAATGGCCTTTCTACTCTTGCCAAAGAAAACGGAAGTACAAAATCCTTGTCATATGAGGAGGTGATCGAAGAGTCCTGAACCCCAAAAACGTTGGCAAAGCGGCTGCAGAGGGGTTGAGCAGCTGACTGATAAGGAGGGTGTGCTGTTCTCCCGGTGTTGTGTTTCTGACATCTTTCGACGGCCTCCCATTTGTCATTTCTTGTGATATTTTTCTCCTTCTAAATCAAGATTTACTTTTATTTCACTTTTTTTTTTTTTAATTTTTTTTTTTCAACGTTTATTTATTTTGGGGACAGAGAGAGACAGAGCATGAATGGGGGAGGGGCAGAGAGAGAGGGAGACACAGAATCAGAAACAGGCTCCAGGCTCTGAGCCATCAGCCCAGAGCCCGACGCGGGGCTCGAACTCACGGACCGCGAGATCGTGACCTGGCTGAAGTCGGACGCTTAACCGACTGCGCCACCCAGGCGCCCCATCACTTTTGCATACGTCCGCACGGGTCGCTGTCAGGGAGATCTCCCAAATTGGGGGAACTTCAGGCCCTGCCCTTGGTAAAAAGGCCTCACGTAGGAGGAGAGAGATGCTCCCTCATTTTCTACTTTTTGCAAGAGTTTATGTAAAATTGGAATGAACGGTTTCTTTAAAGTTTAGTGGAACTCCTGTAAAAACACTCTGGCCTGGGGTTTTTGTGTTTGTGTGCTTGTTTTTCGTTTTGTGTTCTGTTTTGTTTTCTGTTTATTGGCGGGGTGGGAGTTTTCAAATTATTGCTCAGTTTCTCAGCTATGAAACTACTTAGGCAGCAGTTATATATATCGAATCATAAGCTTCTTTAAAAAAAAAAATCTCGGGGCGCCTGGGTGGCGCAGTCGGTTAAGCGTCCGACTTCAGCCAGGTCACGATCTCGTGGTCCGGGAGTTCGAGCCCCGCGTCAGGCTCTGGGCTGATGGCTCAGAGCCTGGAGCCTGTTTCCGATTCTGTGTCTCCCTCTCTCTCTGCCCCTCCCCCGTTCATGCTCTGTCGCTCTCTGTCCCAAAAATAAATAAACGTTGAAAAAAAATTAAAAATTTAAAAAAAAAATTAAAAAAAAAAATCTCTGCTTGATCCGTAGTTCTGCCCCCTTTCATTCCTGATTTTTTTCTCTTCTCGCCCACCCACCCACAGTTCTTTTCTTTAGTTTTAACAGAGATTTATCTCATTTATTAAGGATTTCAGAGAATCAATTTGGGCCTTGTTTATTCTGTGTTTTTTGAGAGAGAGAGAGAGAGAGCAGGGGTGGGGCAGAGAGAGAGAGAGGGAGAGAGAGAATCTCAAGCAGGCTCCACACTTTAGCACAGAGCCCAATGTGGGGCTTGAACTCACGAACCTCGAGATCATGACCCGAGCCAAAACCAAGAGTTAGACGCCCAACCAACTGAGTCACCCAGGCATCTTGCTCTAACTTTTTAAGTTGGATAAGTATCTTTAATTTTCAGCCTTCTTCTTCTTTTTTTTTTTTCTTTTTTTTTTAAGTTTATTTATTTTTGAGACAGAGAGAGACCGAGCATGAACGGGGGAGGGGCAGAGAGAGAGGGAGACACAGAATCGGAAGCAGGCTCCAGGCTCTGAGCCGTCAGCCCAGAGCCTGACGCGGGGCTCGAACTCACGGACCGCGAGATCGTGACCTGAGCTGAAGTCGGACGCCCAACCGACTGAGCCACCCAGGCGCCCCATCCTTCTTCTTTTAAATATGTTTATAAGTGTATAAGCTTACCTCAAAGTCTTGCTTTCTGTGCATTCTACAAGTTTTGATATGTACTATTTTCAACTTTTACTCAGCTGTAAGTTCTGTTTTTTATTTATTTTGATTTCTTCATTAATGCCTGAGTGTTTTAGAAGTGTTTTTAACTTCCAAACACATAGAATTTCTTAAAATGTTTTTATTTATGACTTTTAATTTAGTTGCATTGTGATCAGTAATGTGGGCTGTACAATACCAATTCTCTGAATTTGTTGAGACGTAATCTATGACTTAGCACAGGGTCAGTTTTTGTAAGTATCGTATGTGTGCTTGGAAAGAAAGTACATTCTTTCATGGTTGAGCACAGTTTTGTGCTTATACAACACACATAAAATGAATTCGACTTGTTCATTGTGTTTTTAAATCTTCTGTGTCATTACTAACTTTGCTTGACCTATAAATAATTGAAAACATTTTGTTATAATCTTTCATCAGGATGATGGGTTTGTCAATAGCTCCCTATGTCAACAGCAATTTTTGCTTTGTATATTTTGATACTATTTTATGATATCTGTCTGGCAAATTGGACCATTTATGGAGTGACCTCTATCCTTGATAATGCTTTTTATGGTGTATCCTACTTTATCTGACATCAGTGTCCTTTTACTTAGTACTAGTAGATGAGTGGCTTTCGATCACTTTACTTTCAACTTTTTTGTATTCTTAGGCTTTGAGTATGTAAATAACATATAGCGGGAGCCCTGAAAATCCACTTTGATACTGTCTTCTAAGTGGCAAGTAAATCACATTTGTTTCTATCACCTGCTTATTTTCTACAAATTATGCTTTTATGCTTTCTTCCTCCTTCCTTGTCATATATATTCATATATATGTATGTGTGTATATATACGTATGTATGATCTATATTTGTGTATCATATACGTGACACCTATGTATTTAAAAGATCAGTTGGGTTGTGTTTGTTCCCATTAGTTTTTTTCCTTTCTTCTGGTTTGGAAGCTTACACAATACTTTTATAACTTTCGTGACTGCCTCTGAAATTAGAACACGTTAATATCTTCACCCTTCGCTTATAGCTTCACCCTTTTCCTGAGAACACAAAGAATTTGGAACACGAACCGAAACATTCCTCTCCAAAATCACATACTCTTATTTTCCAATATTTTAGTCATGTCTTTTTTGTTTTGACCCCACAAAATCAGAGATTATTACTTCAGTTGGTGTTGTCGTTGCTGTTGTTGTTGTTTCGATTTACAACATTCTCAAATTCTTGGCTCATGAAATCGTCTTAAAAGCCAAACATTCCTTCTTCGATTCCCTTGTATAAAAAGTCATTAGTGGGGCGCCTGGGTGGTGCAGTCGGTTAAGCGTCCGACTTCAGCCAGGTCACGATCTCACGGTCCGTGAGTTCGAGCCCCGCGTCGGGCTCTGGGCTGATGGCTCAGAGCCTGGAGCCTGTTTCTGATTCTGTGTCTCCCTCTCTCTCTGCCCCTCCCCCATTCATGCTCTGTCTCTCTCTGTCCCAAAAATAAATAAACGATGAAAAAAAATTAAAAAAAAAAAAAAAGTCATTAGTATAGTCGTCCTCTCAGTGCCCCACTCAGTAGTGATTACCTGAAAACGCCTTTGCTTAATCCTTGTTCTTAAAAGATTATTTGACCAGGTACACAATTCTAAGCCAATGGTTCCTTCCTCTCTCTCTCTCTCTCTCTCTCTTTACCTTTAGTGCTCTGCAGGTCCAAGGGTTAATTTATTTTTATTAATCTTCTTTGGTGCTCACTGTTGTTCCTGGCACCAGTGTTTGGGGGTCTTTTGTTGCCTCCATAAAATTATCAGTCATTGTTTCTTCATCTGTTGCTTCTCCACCACCCTTCCTTTTCTCTCCTTCTAGGAGATATCGGACTTTCTCAATATAACTGCTATGCCTTCCAACCCCTCTCTCTTAGTTTTCAGCCCCCTCTCTTCCTTTCCCGAATTTTGGGTAATTTCTTTACATCTATTTTCCAGTTCACTAATGCCCTTTTCAACTGTGTCTAACCTGCTCCTTGATCCAGACACTAAGTTTTCATGTTAATAATTTTTTTTTTTATTTCTTATTGTTCTATTGGATTCTTTTTCCAAATCTGCTTGGTCATTTCTTATAGGCTCATGTTTGTTATTCTTTTTTCTTTCTTTTTGCTTAGTAAAGATTATTTATTTTGATAAAGACCCTAAGCGCAGGAACTCTGCCATAACTTGGTATCTCCAGCACTACTTAGCATATTGCCGTGTGAGAAAATAGTACTTGGTATATTTGTGACTGAAATCCATCAGTAATAGATCATATTCAGACTGAGTTCTTCTGTTCTTTTGGAAGCAAGCTAATGAACAGATTTCCGGTGCAGGTTATATGAGCTTCAGCTTCTCCTACAGTATGACCTTTACCTGTTTATTCTTTAATAGCTGATACAGATGCACCTGTAATAAGCACTTGGTTTTTGTGATCAAGTACAGTCTCAAGGACAAGGCAAATTAGAAGTTAAAATGTAAACAGCCTAACATCAGAACTGAAGCAAAAGTATGTCTTCTTCCAACAGCAGTTTTGAAACTATTTTTATACAGTGTAATAACAAGGGCATCAACTTCATTATTTTCCAAATTGAAGTTTAGGTGATGTATTTTACTGAAATGATTATTTGCTAAATGTTAATTTTTTTTTAATTCCAAACTTTATTAAACATTTCATATATGCTTTTCTTTTTTCCGTGATAGTAATTCCAATATCTGATGCTCTTGGGATGTAAGATTTTGTTTCTGCTAACTCTTACTCCCATAGTTTACTTGTGTATTTGGTGATCTTTAGCTGAGAACTCATATTTGTTTGGTCTTAATCCATGGAAAATCTTGGGGGAAAAAAATGATCGTGCTTTTCTCAAGAGAACATTCGTATTTGTTTCTCCCAGCAACCTGGTTCTTGACCACTAACAATGCTGACAATGACATCTGCCCCCAGGAGGGTCTCCACGGCTCCCACTTCAGCTCGTTCTTGGGGCCAGGGAACTCAGAGGCTGCCCTACTTTCTGCAAAATTATACTTTACATCAAATCTAGTTGTGCATAGTGAAGGCGTCCTCCGAATATTCAGAGAGCCACCCTGCAGAAACAGGATGCTGATTTTCATCTCTTAAAGATCACAGTTGCTGTTTCATGGAGAAAGGATTACAGGGGCGGGGTGGGGGAGAGACAGAGTGGATGCTGGGGAAACAGTGAGAGGCAACTGTCAGTCTTTTAGGTGAGAAATGGTGGTGGTCTGACCCAGGGTGGGATCAGTGAAAATAAACAGAAGGGTATGAATCCAAGGTAGTGGAGTGTCAGCTTCTTAACCTGTGTCCCTTGCTTACTTATAGGCACAGAAATGTGTGCTTAGCCACAAACTCTCATTAGCTTGTAATTTCTCTTCCACTGTTCATATGTTAGATAGCAGAAAGTGAAAAATGTGATAATATCCAGTGTGGTCAAAAGGTAAAAGGACACACTGTGAGTTCGAGCCCCGCGTCGGGCTCTGTGCTGACAGCTCAGAGCCTGGAGCCTGCTTCGAATTCTGTGTCTCCCTCTCTCTCTGCCCCTTCCCCGTTCACTCTCTCTCTCTCTCTCTGTCAAAAATCAACAGACATTAAAAAAAAATTAAAAGGTAAAAGGACACAAATACTCTTGCATACCATCTGGGGGAGGCTAAACTGAAACAGCATTTTTGAGGACAATTTGGTCAAATCTATCAAAATGTTAAATGTACAACAAAATGTTAAATCTCTTTGTTAGGGATTTCTCCAAAGGATACATACAAAATGCCCACCAAAATACGTCAAAATGTTAACAGGATGTCCAACATATTGCCGTAGGTAGTAATAGCAACAAACGAAACCAGCCAGAGAAACTGACCACGGTCTGAATGACCATCTGCAAGGACCAGTTCGGTAAATGAAGATTCATCTCTTATCATGGAATACTGTTTTTGGTTGCCCCAAAGAGACACATCTAAGGTAGAAGGCTATCCCTGATAATTTAAGTGTAGAAAGCAAAATGCAGAACAAAGTGTATAGAAAGATCGCGTCCATAAAAAACAATTTTAACAGCCAAATGAAAACCATACGCATTTATATGCAGAGATCGGCATGAAACCATTTACTGGGAGGACACACGAGTCACTTAAAATGATGCACGTGGGAGAAAGCAAGCAGGGCTTCAGGGTAGAAAGCAACTTTCGCTTTTCATTTTATGCCTTTTTCATACATTTTGAAAATTCCACTGCAAGCCCTGTATTGCTTTTGTTTGAAGAGGTTAGCCTGTTTTTATCGGACTCTCCTTGATTAGGGAACCTGCTCCCCACGGTTACTATTTCTCCTGCTGGTGCCACTATATCATTTCCCCTGGTTCCTCCCTTGAAGACCGAATAATCCTTAGTCCCCCCGCCCCCCCCACCACCGGTCCTAAAAAGCCAACCTTCCCCCACAGGTCTCCAAAATCTATTATCAAGACAAAAACACACATTTCAAATAATATGCATAAAATGATCCCAGTTTTGTAAACAATAACGGAATAAACGCGAGTATGTGTGTATAAAAGAAAAAAAGAGTCGAGAAAGATTTATCCATTCATTCAACAGAAATGTATTGTGTGCCTACCGAGAGCCAAGCATTGTTGCAGATGCAAGTTCAAAGGGCACCAGGGCCCCTGTGCTGTCTCTGTCTGCATCCCAGACTCTAGAATCTGAAGGGTAATGTGCATCAGCAGGTTAATGGCAATTCACTGTGGGTGAGGCAATTGTGGCTAAGCTTTTATATCACCTTCATGTTTTTCTGTATCTTCTGATTCATTTTTTCTTGCCCTGTGTATGGCATAAAAGATCTTATATAAAAATAATAATGAAGCCATAAAACACAATCTCTCTACCCCTCTGGTTTCGTCTCCCTTCTCCAAACGCCTACACGCGTCCATGCGGTATTGGAGATGCACTGATACTAACGGATTTTTCCGTATGGATCTGGAAATCAAATTTCAGTGTGCACCTTGTAGTTTATCTGCAACCCTACTTTTAAACAACAGGCTCCCAGCACTTCTGAGCCTCTCCGAGGGGCCCTCCTCGGCCCTCCCTGGCCCTTCCCTTGGGGCTGCTTTTCTTGGGATTCTGCCTCTGCCCGACTTCCAGCCTCTGCCCTCACCCCCACGTGTGCATCGTCCCCGGATGGGTGGCCCCAGTGAGCCCTTCACGGCTGCCTCCTCCCGGATGCCCCAGAAGCTCCTCAAACGGCAAACCCCAGAGACAAAACTCCCCAGTTCTCCATCTGGGCGACGGAGTGGTACCCAACACCCCCCCCACCCGGTCTCCGGGCTGAGAACCCACACAGCCAAGCCACCCCTGCTCCCGCCCTCACCCCACATCTCAACGGCGCCAGGCTGGCTTTGCCCTTCAACACGCCTGCCCCCACCTCACCTCCGTGCCTGGGATTCGAGGGGGTCTCTCACAGGTTCAAGCCCTTCCTTCCCCACCCCCACCCAACACCCATCACTAGATCATCCTTCACAGAAATCAGGAGGCCTTAGAGCGTTGGTCCCCAACGGCCACCATGGCAATTCGGCCATATCTGATCACTACTGTCCTATAATTGGATTGCGCGCTCTCTCTCTCTCTCTCTCTCTCATTTTCACTTAGTTTAAAAAAAAAAAACCCAACCTATCCCTCTATGCTTTAGCCTCATACCAACGAAATCCCAGGCCTGATGTGTCAGTTATTGAACCAAATCAAAACAGACATGTAACTAATCAGACGTGAGCTGCCCATCATGTTCCCCCGGAATCAAGGCCAGTGTCACCCACGTAGGCACAGCCCTGCCTTTCAAAACGCCCACCCGCTCTCAGCCCCCGCATGGCTCCGTCTATTTGAAGAACACTCCAGACCCCTGAAGGGACGAACAGGGCCTCCTGCGTCGCTGCTGGTGCCTCCTGCCCCCCTCCCTCTCCCATGACAACCCTCACCCTGTGCCCGCCCGTCACAGGGACTAATTACGTCTCCTTCCCACTGTCGGCTGTTTCACACCTCCCTGCCACCTTCACAGCCTCTGCCCGAGTGCCCGTGATGGCTCTCGTCCACCTGTCAAGCAGCTCCTCTCAAGGCGTACGTAGGCGGCAAGGCCCCTCCTGGCGGCCCCTCCTTGTTCTTCCCTTCGGCAAACTGGGTCAGCATCGCACAGAACATCTCCAAGGTTCTGTTGCCCTGGAGCGGTACCCTGAGCCCTTGTAGAAGCATCTTTCCACCGGGTGCCAGGCACACAGTAGGTGCTCGATAAATGTCGAGCAAACACTAGGGGCTGTGTGTAGGTGGAAGGAGACTGGAGTTTACAGGGAACAGACCCGGTTTGGAGACTGGGCCTTTCCACCCACCGACTTATGTGACCGAAGCCTGACACTCTCAGACGCTCCTTTCCTGAGCCTCTGTTTCCCCGTCTGTAAGATGGGGTGATCAAGTTCCCATCCCAAAGGCTTTAGCGCGACCGGGCAGAGACGTGAACGTGGGCTTTGCAGACTCTGGAGCTTTACAGAAATGTGGGCTCATTCCCGGGATGGTACCAGGGACATAGATGATGAATCCTCTGTGTCATCCAATCTGCACCGCTGTGTCCCCTCTGTGAGCCCGGGGGCCTCCCCAGCGTGTGACTGCCCCCCGCCCAGGGTCGCAGGGGAAGGCAAGAATTACAAGCCTGTTTATTTAACATTTAGGAAGCCAACGCATTTTCCTGGCCCTCGTCTGCAACACTTAAGCCAATATTTGCGTCTTTGGGATTCTATTTGTATGGTAATTTAAAAATAGGGTTCGGACTTACAGCAGGGCCTTACTCCTGAAACTCTGAAAGCACATTAATTTTCTGGACGGTAAAATAATGCCATAATTAAATATTACCATTTCTCTTAAAATAAAATCTGGTAACTCCTAACAAAATGGGTTTTTCGAAGCATGATGGAGGTTTTCCCACAAAACTGCCCTCTGGGGAAATTCGTTATTTTCGATGTATGGAAGAGACCACGGACTTAATCTCAACGCAATGTAAGAAAAATTGATTTGTTAAATTACAATAATTTTCCTGCATTTAAAATCTCCGTGCTTCCTGTCGTAGCTGACCCAAAGCCCCCCTTCCCGCCCCCCCCCCATATGTGTCTTTAGGGAAAGACTCAAGGAGCCAGGATGTTTTGTTTTGTTGTTTATGAAGCCTCCTAGATGCCCTCTCTTGTGGTTCCAGTTGGAGTTTTTGTTCCGTGCTGCAAACCTCTCTGAAAGAAGGCAAGGCTGGGTGACCCCATTACCCGTGCCCTTTGGTCTCCAAATACGTTCTCTGTGGGAGTAGAAATGATGCCCTGTGGGAGAAAACTTGGGGCCCAGAGCTGGCCTTCCATGGGCTCCCTCTTCACGGAAGTCCCGGTGGACCAGGGAGCCTTGGTGGCCCCAGGCTGGAGGCCGGACGCTGGAGGTGGTGCCGGGTTTCACCCGGGGCGCCCAACCGCCCCAACCAAAGCTCAAGAGGGCCCCCTTGTGGAGACTCCCAAGAACAGCCCAGCAAGTGGTATACTTCCCCCAACATCGGGTTGCTCCCCGTGACCCCCCACGTCTCCCGGCAGTTCTCAAACCCAAAGACACTCAACGGAAACCATTGGCCTCCATCCTTCTCTCTTTAAGACCTAAATGTTTCTGCGGGACGAGAACGTTCTTGGCCCCTCCACGGAAGAGCTGGTGGAGAACCATCTCCCAAGGCCCCGTGAAGAGTTCAGCTCCTCAAGGTGCCGCTCGAAGATGCCTTTTGCTTTGCTTTCTTCCAGAGTCTTCACTGCGATCACACACACGTCTTCTTTCTCATTGAATGTGTCAAAACCTTGTGATCATCTTACCCAACTCCTGTTGTGTGCAACGATGAAAGCTTCAGGCTTCCGCCGAGAGGACGAACAAAGATTCGGTCCAATGGGACACACGTTCTGTTGAGCAAATGCTGACCGGTAACTGCACCCCTACGGCAGGCACCAGGATGTCCCGCTGGACTTGGTATCATTTAGGAACATCTAAGGACCAACATGCAGATCTGGGAACACGGGCACTGGAGTCGAGCTGACGAGGCCTTGTCTCTAAGACACCAGAACATCTGGGTGAAAAGGCAAAAACTTCCATCAATCACCCTAATGCCTTGACTACTTGGAAACAGCTGGGCTTTGGCTGGAATTTTCCAGTTTTCATCTGGGGGGATGCCCCAGCCAGAACGAGGAGTAATTAGCATGATCATGGGGCCGAGGGAGAGTTTTGATGTGAACCGTTTTTTGTACTGGAACATTCCTAAACAAACAAACAAACAAAAAACACTGGCTGACGAGCCGGGCCTGGTGGGCCAGACTCACTTCCCAAACCCCCCATTCCTTTCCCATCCCTGGAGCTGTACATTTCCTTTTCCCTCAGCAGGAAATGCTAGACACGAGCTGTGGGGTGGGGAAATGTCTGCGAGACCAGCCGCTCCCCGTTACAAAATGTTTTCAATTTTGGAAACACAAACGTAAAACAATCGCCCCCTCCAGGTGGCACCAAGTGAGACCCACCTTTTCCACCAACGCCAGGGTCCAGGCCGCCCCCAGGACTTTTCGTGGGGAATGGAGTGAACAGTAACAGACCCATTTGTGCCCTCCACTACCCTTCAACACACTGACATCTGACTCTGATGCCCTCTTTCTTCCCGCCAGCTCGGAACCTGCTTCTCCGGTCCCCCAGTCCCTCCAGGATTCCTCAGGGTGACTTTCAAATCCCTGAGCTCAGCAAGCAGAGGAGGGCACGCTTCAAAGTCCCGGGTGCTACGGGGAGTGGGCAGCGGCCTGTCCTTTCTCTAGGGCACGCCGTTTCTGAGTTTCCCAAGAGCACAAAGCCCATCTCCACTCCCCCCGCCCCAACTCCCCATCCCCAACACTCGGCCTTGAACACAAAGGCCTCGGATTGGATGGATGATGAGTTTCAATTAAGGCCAAATGAGGGACATATGAGGAATCCGAAGACCCCGCCGTCCACACCAGAGGGGAAGTTTTGACTCCTTAGAATTCAGCGTTTGTCTTCATATTTCTGCGATTTGCTGGTACCATCCTAGCATGACAATCCGTAACCTTCTCGGGGGAGTTTGAATGGAAAGTCTGCGTGCCTTTTGTGCGATGACTTCATTGGAAAGCACGTCTCTTGCTGTCGCAACACAGTGATGGCTGTCATTGCAACAGTCGGTTTCTGAAGCTTGTTGGCGAAGCAGCCGCTGGGTACCATTGCACACCAGCACGTGTCCATTTGGAAAACGCGGCCACCTCTAATCAGGAGGGCTTATTTTGGGGGGCGGGGGTTTTTATTGAAAATGTGCATAAGCTTCCAAGTCCAAACATTCCAGGTGAATTACCTCAAGCTGAGGATTTTGAAATAAACCAGAGGGTTTCCGATTTTCTTTTTTCTTTTCTTTTTTTTTTTTTTTTCAGCAAGAGAACACTTTTATCCAAAGCAGATCTTAATTAGCATCCCAATATATAAACCAGGGGCTACGTGGGCTAAAGCGGGGTGGGGGGGAGGCTACAGCTCCACTCACGGGGCCTCCCCTTTTCTCCCAGAAAAAAACGTTAGCACAAGCAAAGGTAAAACACACTCCATTCTTGAGCCAGAGCGAGGCCACCCATATGGCAGCCACCAGCCACATGTGGCCCCTGAGCCCCCGAAATGCAGCTAGTTCTAAACTGAGTTGTTTTATGAGTGTCGATACACAGCTGATGTCCAAGACTTCTATGGGAAAAAAGCATCTATCTCATTAATAGTTTTCATATTTATTACATGTGAAGACACAATATTTGGGGCTGAATAAAATATCATTAAAATGAATTTACCTGTTACTTTTTAGCCTTTTCAATGTGGCTACTAGAAAATGTAAAATCACGTGCATGGCTAACATTCGTGGCTCGCACTCTCTTTCCATTGAGTAGTGCCATGGAGCCAGGTGGAGCCTTTCCTGGGGGTATACAACCCCATGGGGGTCGTATACCAAACCTGGTTTGGCTGGGGTAGGTTCCAAGGTTCAACAAAGGCTTTGGGGCACCTGGGTGGCTCAGTGGGTTAAGTACCCAACTCTTGATCTTGGATCAGGTCCTGATCTCACATTCGTGGGTTCAAGCCCTGTGTCAGGCTGCATGGTGACAAATGCAGAGCCTGCTTGGGGTTCTCTCTCTCCCTCTCTCTCTGGCCCTCCCTCTCTCTCTCTTTCTCTCACCTACTCTCTCAAAACATAAACATTGAAACACACACACACATAATAACAACAACAACATCAAAGGATTTAAAGCAAAGCACCTGGCCTCAGGTTTTGATGTTGGATCCAGCCTGTCCTCGAAGCTCTCAGCAGGATCTGATGCTCACACTTAAATGTCTCTCCACCTAATTCTCTTTCTTCTCTACTTGTTTGGATCACCCAAGATCCCCAGCCTACTGGGAACTCCCTTATCCACCACCCTTGCACCTTTAGCCACATTGTTAGGGATCCCAACAACCATAATCCTTCTCTTTCTCTGCTTCTGGTTCAAGCCTGATCCTAACAGCCACACATGTAATGGAAATCACCAGCTGATTTTTAGGAGGGAAAACCCCAAAGTGTGGGAGAAGTGTCAACAGGGAGCTCATGTGCATCAGTGTTATGGTGCACAAGTCATTCATTCATTCAACTAAAGGAGCAATTATAGCTAGCATTTATTGAGCATTTGCTATGGGCAGGCATTGTTCTAAGTCCTCTCAAGTCTTGACAACAAATATGAATTGAGCATCCATCAGGCATTGCCCTAGGTGTTGAAGAATCAACAGTAAGCAAGAGAGATAAAGACCTGTTCTCATGTAGTGGACAAACTAGACAGTAAGAGATAGGAAGGAAGAAAGGAGAGAAGGGAAGGCAGGTGGGAAGACAAAAGAAAGAAAGAGAAAGAAAGAAAGAAAGAAAGAAAGAAAGAAAGAAAGAGAAAGAAAGAAAGAAAGAAAGAGAGAGAGAGAAAGAAAGAAAGAAAGAAAGAAAGAAAGGAAAAGGAAAGAAGGAAAGAAAAATGAGAAGAAAGAAAGGGAGGAAGGGGAAGGAAAGAAGGAAGGAAGGATAAAGAAAGAAATAAAGAAAAAGAGAAGGAAGGAAGGAGGGAAGGAAGGAAAGAAGAAAAAGAAAGAAAGAAAGAAAGAAAGAAAGAAAGAAAGAAAGAGGAAAGGGAAAGAAGGAAAGAAAAATGAGAAGAAAGAAAGGGAGGAAGGGGAAGGAAAGAAGGAAGGAAGGATAAAGAAAGAAATAAAGAAAAAGAGAAGGAAGGAAAGAGGGAAGGAAGGAAAGAAGAAAAAGAAAGAAAGAAAGAAAGAAAGAGGAAAGGGAAAGAAGGAAAGAAAAATGAGAAGAAAGAAAGGGAGGAAGGGAAGGAAAGAAGGAAGGAAGGATAAAGAAAGAAATAAAGAAAAAGAGAAGGAAGGAAGGAGGGAAGGAAGGAAAGAAGAAAAAGAAAGAAAGAAAGAAAGAAAGAGAAAGAGGAAAGGGAAAGAAGGAAAGAAAAATAAAGAAAAATGAGGAAAAGAAAGAAAGAGAAGGAGGAAGAGGAAGGAAGGAAGGAAGGAAGGAAGGAAGGAAAAGGAATAAAGAAAAAGAGAAGGAAGGAGAGAAGGAAGGAAAGAAGAAAGAAAGAAAGAAAGAAAGAAAGGGAAAGGAAGGAAGGAAGGAAGGAAGGAGAAAGGAAAAAGAAATAAAGAAAAAGAGAAGGAAGGAATGAAGGAAAAAGAAAAGAAAAAGAAATAAAGAAAAAGAGGAGGAAGGAAGGAAGGAGGGAAGGGAGGAAAGAATAGAGAGAAAGAAAGAAAGAAAGAAAGAAAGAAAGAAAGAAAGAAAGGAAAGAAAGGAAAGAAAAGAAAATTGAGGAAACTTGTGTGACACCCCAGCAACAATGAGCACACCCAGAGTCCAGATCTTGGTTTCTAAACACCATCCACCAAAAAAAAAAAAAAAAAAAAAAAAAAAAAGAACCAGGACTCCTTGAAAAAATGGTTGATTCCGGGGCAAGAGCAAGGAAAGTACAAAATAAGCCTGGAAGATCTTCCGGTGCCAGAAAATGAGGAAGGGCTCACAAAAATGACCAGATGACCAGGGCATAGAGAAAGTTACACAAGAGCTAAGTTGAAGGATCTCCCAATGACCAAATCAGGGCCAATTCAGCAACAACATGAATAATGATAGCAATGGATTGTAACCTACAAAATCAATATATCCGGGTTCATATTAATACAAACGACAATTGAATCAAGAGGTAAATGGGAGAACAGACAGTGCTTCCATACAGCACGATTCCAATCAATAAACTCAGAAGGTTTGATGAACTAGGGAATATCCATTTGGAAAACACTACAGGAATAATTGTTGTAGGCAAGAATCATCAGTGGTCATCAGTGGATGCTGAAATTAGTGGAGGTTAAAGTATAATGAAAAACAAGATATTTACATTATCTCTAAGCATATGCCCATACAATAATTATTAACTACAAAGAGAAAAGTAGTAATTTAACAGTGAAGAAACCTGGCGGTCAGCTCCTTAAACAAATAATCAAAGTGAACATCACCGGTATTGGGGCAAACTGACGTGACACCAGGTGTCTCCTGGGGTGTTGCGCTGGCAGTCGCACAACATCACCTCTATGGCATTCCGACCAAAACTACATAGGCTGAATTTAATCATGAAGAAACTTCAGACAACCCTCAACTGAGAAACACGTTACGAAATACTGGCCAGCGCTCTTCAGAACCAGCAAGGTCGTGAAAGACAAAGACCAAAGAAGTGTCTCCGATGAAAGGACACAAGAGGCGTGAAAAATAAGTGTGATGTGTGATCCTGAACCGGATCCTGGACCAAAAAGGAGACACTGATGGAACAGTCAGTGAAGTGTGCGTAGGGTTTGTAGATTAGTTCCTGACATTGTTATCAATATTAACGTCCCGGTTTTGACCAAGAACTACGTCTGTGCGTGCTATTAACATTTGGAGAACTAGGGAAGGGTATGCTAGCACTTTCCACTGCTTTTGCAACATTTTTGTGAGGCTGAAATTATTTCAAATTGAAAAGTCAACAAATACAAGTAAATAAACAGAGAGCAGGTAAATAGTTGCCAGGCGCAGCGAGTACCACACTTAAAACAAAGAGGGAATGGAAAAGAGGAGAAGAGGGTGTTTGATATCAGCCTGCCGGGGATTGCCATGTACTCTCAGACCTCACTGCAGAGGGAGAACCCAGCACAAAGCACATGGAACAGTGCTCTGGCTAAGGAACAGCATGTACAACAGCCCCGAGGCAGGAAAGTTGCATCCCTCCTCTTTGCTAGGAACGCCCAATAGAGAAATACGGTGGCATCTGTAGGCTGACACTGGAAAGACAGGAGAGAAGCCCATGTGTAGATGGAGGTGAAAACTGAAGCGATGCATCTACAAGCCAAGGGACGGCTGGAGCCACCTGAGGCCAGAGGATGCCTGAAGGATCCTCCCCTCCAGCCTCCGGACAGAGCATGGCCCTGCCCACACCTTGACTGCAGACTTGTGGCCTGAGGGTCTGACAGAATAAAGTTGTGTTGGGTAGGTCACTCCGTTTGTGGTCCCTTGTCAGAGCAGCTCGAGGACACACAGCCACTGTCCTTTTGCATTTTTGAGGTGCAGTGATGAGTTAACCTCACGCCTGTCCCCCTTCGTTTTGTGCACCTCCCTCGGGCTGTCTGTGAGTCATTTATGCATTTACTTATTAAATGTTATTTACTTTGAGCATTTCTTAATATTGTAAAATCAAGCACAGACCATCCCCCTTTTAAAATTCAGTCTTGTCCTCGGCAATGCGGACCGCACAGCACGGGTTTGCTACGGTAACTGTGGCTGCTTTTTTTTTTTTATTTATTATTATTATTTTTTTAACACTTATTTATTGTTGAGACACAGAGAGAGCACGAACAGGGGAGGGTCAGAGAAAGAGGGAGACACAGAATCTGAAACAGGCTCCAGGCTCTGAGCCGTCAGCACAGAGCCCGACGCGGGGCTCGAACTCACGGACCGTGAGATCACGACCTGAGCCGAAGTCGGACGCTTAACCGACTGAGCCACCCAGGCGCCCCGTGGCTGCTTTTTAACGCCCTCTAAAATCAGCGCACAACCACGAGGGTAAGAAATGTTCACAGCCGCACCCAGAATCAGCTGACTCACCTCCCAGAACCTCAGAACAAGCCAATTAGGACAGGAAGAAAGACTGCTTTTCTGTTGCTTTTTGCCCCCAAAAGAAGGATCTCTGAAGACCTGATACTCGTCTGGCTACAAACCCCTTTTCATTCAGGCCCACTCTTATCGTGCTCTTTAAAGAAAACACAGACGGGGGAGCTGGGTGTGAAAGTTCTCTAAGCCTTCATTTTCATCCACACAATGAGGATATAACCACGTCCTCTGAAGACCGGATGAGAAAAGGGCGCAGATTGTTAACAGCATTTCTATGAAATACCCAAAATAGGCAAATCCGTGGAGACAGAAAGCAGATTAGTGGTTGCCAGGGTTTGAGAGGAGGGAATGAAGGGTCCTCACTGACGTGTACAGGGCCTCCTTTTGGGGTGAGAAGAACATTCTGGAACTAGACAGCAGCAATGGTTGCACGGCATGGTGACTGACCTAAATGCCACTGGATTCTACTTGAACACTTTGAAACGGCTAAAATGAGGAGCTTTAGGGGCGCCTGGGTGGCTCAGTCAGTTGGGCATCCGACTTCGGCTCAGGTCATGATCTCACGGTCCGTGAGTTCGAGCCCCGCGTCGGGCTCTGGGCTGACAGCTCGGGGCCTGGAGCCCGCTTCGGATTCTGTGTCTCCTCTCTCTCTGCCCCTCCGCCGCTCGCTCGCTCTCCTTCAAAGATAAATAAACATTTAAAAAAAATTGAAACGGCTAAAACGGTGAGCTTTAGGGACGCCTGGGTGGCTCAGTCAGTTAAGCGTCTGCCTCTTGGTTTCGGCTCAGGTCATGATCTCATGGTGTGCGAGTTTGAACCCTGTGGTTGGGCATGGCGCTAACAGTGGGGAGACTGCTTGGGATTCTCTCTCTCCCTCTCTGTCTGCTCCTCTCCCCCACTCACTCTCTCTTAAAATAAATAAACTTAAAAAAAATTATAAAGTGATGAGTTTTATGTTAGGTGTATTTCGCCAACATCTATTTATGTTTTTTAATTGGGAAGGAAGCATCTGCCTGGGGTAAGTGACACCAATCAAGTCCCTCTGCC
Source organism: Leopardus geoffroyi (assembly GCF_018350155.1). Classification (NCBI taxonomy): domain Eukaryota; kingdom Metazoa; phylum Chordata; class Mammalia; order Carnivora; family Felidae; genus Leopardus; species Leopardus geoffroyi. The sequence goes on from NC_059336.1 coordinate 4,774,898, forward strand.
TCTCCGAACCTGTTTCCTCATCTGCAAAATGGGGGCATCGGCAGAACCTACGTCACGGGTCGTCGTGCGGATTATACCACTGGGTCTGTAGATGTGACCGGTGGGTACAGCACACTGACAGGCTGCTTCCCCTGGGACTGCTGGAAGGACTCACCACCCTAATGCAGACAGAGCAGCTGGTCTGCAGACGTGTGTTCAGAAGAGGCTTAGCGAGCCCCCTGCCCCCCCTTAAGGCCCCCGGCAGGCTCCATACGGTGTTGGCCTCTGTAGGCTGTTTCTGGCATTCTGACTCACGACGGCACATCAGCTCGGAGCAGATCATATTTTAAACCCCAGTAGCTTGGTCTGAGCAATCGGGCGCTCTGGATGTAATTCTGCAGGTAATTTGAACGATGCTATCTAATTTCAAATGTCCCTGCTCTTACGAGTGCGAAGGCAGCATAATTTTTAATTAGTGGGTAAACAGTAAATAATGGATGGCGGTAAGTGGACACCACTGTTAATTAAAAACCCATGGTTGATAAAAATCAATTTGGCCCATGCATTGAACTCGGTCTATCAGGTCCCCGCGAAAAGTTGTGCAACCGACCCACGGCACCATCTGCGTTCAGCTGTTCTTTTCGCTAAGACTTTTCGGCGGGGGGGGGGGGGGGGGGGGGGGCAGACGAGGTGGGGGGGAGAAAAAAAACAAAAAGCTACCTCAAAAGCTGCAACAGAAAGCCCTCCATATATTCATCGGTGACTGGTTGATTTCATGTTTGCGACCTTTAAATTGAAGCTTTGCAAACGGCCAAGAGGCGATGTTTTCTGCGCCACTCTGGTGCGTTCGCCACGAAGGTCTCCGGTTGTGTGTCGTGTTTTGCGTGTGTCTGCTCCGAACACAGTTGGGACTTCATGACTTCCCTAGATCCTAGTTTCTCCTAGGAAAACAGGACAAACTAAAACACGTTCAGCGGGAATATGCCCTCTGAGGACTCGGGACAGAATTTAACATCAAGGGCCATCTCTTCTCGGTACCTTCAGAGAGTACAGGGCGGAAAGGCTGGTTTTCTTTTGAACAGAAAACATTTCCTCCAGAAACAGAGCTTGGTGGAGACAATGCCAACATAACCTTCAGGGCCCGTCCGCTGTTTTGCTCTGAGACATAAGCTCGATTTTCCGGCCAGGCAGGTAACACCGACCCCTTCCGTTCTTTTCTTCCCTCTGCTTCACGAAGTCTCCAAATCAGCACTCTCAGACAGGGTTTGCTCACGCTGGTGATGTTTGCATTAACCGCAGGACTGAATCCAGGGGCCCCCGTGTCCCCCGATGAGGCCGCTCGTGGGAGCAGGAGGAGGTTGGAGGTGCTGACTCGGACGTGCACCCTGGCTCAGGATTCCTGATAGGGTCACGCTGGCAACGTGGCCCAATTTCAACGCCCGCCCACCCACGCCCCGCAAGAAACGAGATGTGCCCAAGTTAATACGGAACTCCCCACGAGCTTCCTCTTCAAGACTCCCCTTGGTATGGCCTGAGAGCCCTCCAGCAGCCACATGTGTCCATGTGGGGCCATGTCAGCCCCAGTTGGCAGGGTGGTTGTTTTCATTCCTCCTATTTAGTGGGTTAAAACCCATAAATCAGCTATAGGACACACTGGGAATATAGCAAGGACGCAGTGGGGCATCAGCGTTTTCATCCACCCATCCACCCAGCCACCCATCCATCCATCCAGCCAGCCAGCAAATTCATCCCACCGAGTCTTGAAAACAGCCCCTTTCTCCTCGCCTGTGATGCAAGACGGCCAATAGTGAAACCAGCCAGCCAGCCACAGTCTGACCACCTGGGTTTTGTCACATTTGGGCAGCACGTGCCCCTGTGCAAGCCAAGCCCAGCTCACCCAGCCTGCCTCTCTGCCCATAAGAGGAGGCTGATGCTGACGCCCGCCTCCGAGGGCCGTCACGAAAGTCAGCAGCGAATAAAACCCGCGGGGGGTGACACTCGGTGCACAGAAACTGTGGCTGCCATGACTGTGGTCACCAGGGCGTCACCTCTGCTTTCTCAGCGGATCTCGGGGGATCCCAAGGGTCTCCAAATGAGACCCCGGGGCCTCCAGGAAGTGAGGAATCTGCTCCGCCTCATTTTCCTGAGACGCTGCGGGGGCGCAGAGAGTTTGGGGGTCACGCGCCCCATCGGACGGCTGCGAAGGGGCTGGGGTGGGACCCTTAGGCCTCCCCGGGCCTGCCCTGGGGGGGTGCCAGGAAGGTGTGGTGTGCAGAGGAGAAGGGGGCGGGATGTACCTTTCGTCTGCTTTTCCACTCCACCATCGAGCCTTCCTGGGGCCCCTGGGCCGTCAGGGCCCGGGTCCCCCGCTGGCCCCCCATCGCGTGGGCCCCAGGCTCGGTGGGAGGAAGTGCCGTTGGAAAGCCCTGCCGCGGGAGCTGGCCAGCGGGTCGAGGCCGGCCGCCCCCGGACACGGCCCGTTGCCGTAATAGTTGGACGCTGCTCGCCGCCCAGCTTCCCACACATCCCGCCATCTGCGTTGTGTCAAGCCCGGCCCTCTGAGTGGAGATGACGGTTTCTGGAGGAACCGCTGCCCTTCGGCAGCTGAAGGCCCCGGGGCGCTCGCCTCAGGACAGCAAGCAGGAGGGATTTTGAACAGCCCCGTGGCCAAGCCTGGCTTGTCTCCATAAGATGAGCACACGTGGGGGTCCCTCGGGAGGATGTGAGGCCCCCGCGGCTCACGGCCGTCCTGCCCGGGCCTCCGATTCTTCCCCGGCCCCGCCGTCAGCCGGACGCATCAGCCCGGGTACCCACCACAGGCCTGCGCACGCCCGCTATGTGCCAGGTGCCGGCGGGGGGCCCGTGACGCCCAGACGGACAACACACAGGCCCCACCAAGGGGGGCCCGTTATGCGAGTGGTCTCGACAGGCAGGTGGCCGTTCTGGCCTGCTCCGTGGGGCAGAGGTCAAGGAGAACCTGGGCTCCTCGGTGGACCGGGCAGCGCCCGGCGAGTCTTTGGAAGATCTGGGCTCCTGGGAGTCTGGTGTGGCGCAGCAACTCCCAGAGACTTTCCAGCGCTGGGACCTGGGGTAATCCCCCTCCGGGAGGCTAGTACTCCATGGCGGTCACGTCTGAGATGCAGGAGACGATGGGTCCAGAGGCCGATTCTAGGCACCTTGATTTGGGTGCGGCTGAGGGGGAGCTGGGCACCCTGGGGAGAGGCCAAAGCCAGACTGTGCCTGGCTCTCTGCTGTGGCCCAGGATGGGTTGGGGAGGCAGGCAGGGCGGGCAGAGTCTCTGCAGGGAGTCAGGACCACTAACCCACGTCCGTCTGCTTTGCAGCCCACACGGCAGAGGCGACTGGGACGGGAGGGGACAGCCATCTACACTGGGAGCCTCGCTGCCAACGGCCCCTGCCCAACAGAGCACCCGTCACGGCACTGCTGCCCCCACGCCTCGATGGGCCCTGGGTCTCCACTGGGTAAGACCCTGAGATTTCACCCTGATCGCAGGCCCCTGGCAGGGAGACCTCACCCTCCCTGAGCCTCAGCGTCCACGCGGCACGACTCGTCCAGTGGTCCGAGAGGCTCACCCGCTGTCAAACACATGGCTTTGCCCGCCCCCCTCCACAGAGCAAACCTCGTAGGCAGGGCCGTGCTGGGCATCACGTCCCAGCGTGAATGAAATCCATATGAGCGCCTGGTAGGCAGTCCTCACCGAGTGCCACCTACGCGCGAGGTCTGGGGGAGCCACGGCGGGAACAAGCCTGAACATGGCTAACACAGAAATCAGTGACGTAAACTTGAGACGGCACTAAGCTCTGTAACGAAGGAGACGAGACCAAGGATGTGATAGCCAGTGATCTGGGAGGGCTCTCTTGAGAGTGGTCAGGGAAGGCTTCTCAGAGGTGGTAAGATTCAGCTGAGAGTCTGAGCTGAGGCAGGAAGCAGCAGGCGAGAGAGGGCCCAGGCGTCCCGCGGGTCTGTTGAATTCTCTACCTTGACCGTCTCGCCTGACGTTTCAGAGGCCCTGTCTGCTGCTCTGGGGCAACCGGCTTTGTGCTCCGCCCTCATCAGTGGGGCGTGAACTCTGCAGTCCTCCCTCCTGGGTGAGGGAGAAGGCAGCGGCCTCCTCCCCACCTAGTACATCCCTGTCTCCCCCGCCATCCCTTTTTGGGCCAGTCCTGCTCCGGGCTCAGGGACTGGGCTCTCCACGTCCCCCACGCACCTCGTGGGGTCAGGGAGAAACCCGACGGCCAAACATCTGTTAGCACTCTGGGTGGAGGGAGGGGACATGAGCTCTGTAAAGCCACTTTGGATGCACTCCCAGGCTCTGCCCCCGCCTCGACTCCAAAACCCAGGTGAGGTCCGGGCGCCACTGGCCCGGGTCACCCTGAGATAGAACTGGGGTGTGGGGAACATCAGAACTGGTTGCAGGCTGCTTCTGCCCTGAGACAACGGCATTCCAGGACAGTTCTTCTAGAAACTTCTAGAACTTTCTTCCTAGAAAGTTCCTCTTCGTGCCCTCTAGACAGGCTTTGCTGCTTCCTGGGGGCAGTGCCGGGAACAATCCAGAGTCCGGGAACCACTGAGGTATCCGCTGTGGCCTGCTGCACCCCATTAGGCAAATCTCCCACCTCTGGCCCCGTCTGGGATGCAGGTGAGGACAGGGCTGTGGCCCACCCTCAGGCGGATGAGTCACCCCTCTCTGTTTTTAACTAGCTCCTGTACTGGCATCTCCTTACATTTTTCTGTAAACCAGCTTGCTTTTGTTTACCTAAATATATTCATTTCTTTTTACAGCTTTATTGAGGTATAATTGGTATACAGTAAACTGCACACATTTACCACGCACTATAATTATTTTTAACGGAAGCGTAATCTCACTGTGGATAGGGAGAGCACAGCCACCTGCCATAAATAGGAGGCAACTGTAAAAAGAAAGTCAATGAAAACAAGACAACATAATTAAATTCTCACTGGATTCGTCGCCTGCCTCAGAGTCTGTTCTCTCTGGGAGAAAAGGGAGGTTGGCGTTAAAGACACGTTAGCTCCAACAGGGACTTTCTCCTTCACGTAATCAGAAAGACCGAAAGAAAGGAAAAGGGAACTGTTTGCGTGCTGGGTAAGAACATGTTTCCTTTGCGCCATCAGCGTTGGTCTGAAAACCCTTGCGAAAATAAGAGTAGAGATGGCGTGAGCCATGCCAAGGGGGTACCTGCCTGCTCTTTTGTTCCCCCTGGAACTCATCCAACATCCGCCCCATCTGAACCCTCCACAGCAAAGTCTGAACCAACACGGATTACACTCGGTCAGGGGACTCAACCTAGCGAAGGGGAGACCGAATGTAAGTGCCCATCGGTCACGATTCACTGAGTGAGGCCCCAGGGAGGGGCCGTGGGGTGCCAGGCTCTGGGCCAGGTGCCGGGGACCCAGTGGGGGAAGGACGGACAGGCCACCGCCTCCTGCAGCTCACAGCGCAGGGCTCCCCAAACGGTGCAAGGGAACCTCTGTTTCCCAAGCACCCCCCAGGCACTGTCACCGTGCCTCCGGCTTCCCGGAGGCCCTGACGGTGAGTCTGATGCCTCCACGTCACAGAGGAAGCAGCGGGGCATTACCCACAGCCACCGAGGGACGGGAATGAGATTGGAGCCCGGGTCCTCTGGCCGCAAGGCCCGCACACTTCTCGGGCCAGTAGGGATCCACAGGACCCACCGGGACCCGTGCCACAAGGGAGGGTGTCCGCTGAAGGAGGCCACAGGGCATGACGTGGCGGGCCGCTGGGCTCAAGGGTGGGGCTGAGAGCATGCAGGCAAACTAAGGCTGCAGGAGCCCAGCCCAGAGGGAGGCGCTCAGCTCGACGCGCTGGTTCTCACGGCTCTGTCCGACCCCCGTCTCTGTCCGACAGCTGCGAGGTGCGCCCGGGACCCGAGTTCCTCACCCGTTCCTACACCTTCTACCCCAACCGTCTCTTCCGAGGCTATCAGTTCTACTACAGGGACCCCTTCTGCCGGGAGCCCGCCCACTCCTTGCTCATCAAGGGCAAGGTCCGCCTGCGCCGGGCCTCCTGGGTCACCCGGGGTGCCACCGAGGCTGACTACCAGCTGCACAAGGTAGGCATCGTCTTTCACAGCCGCCGTGCGCTGCTCGACGTCACCAGGAGCCTCAACCAGACCTGGGCGGGCCAGGACTGTGCCCAGCGGCTGCCCCCGGCCCGGGCCTGGCTGCCCGGGGCACTGTACGAGCTGCTGAGCGCCCGGGCCAAGCGGGACTGCACGGAGGCGCTGGGCTTCACCATGCACGAGCTCAGCCTGGTCCGCACGCAGCGCCGCGTGCAGCTGCGGCCCCGGGCCGGGCCCCGGCTGGTGGACGAGCTGTACCTGGGGGACGTCCACACCGACCCAGTGGAAAGGAGGCACTACCGGCCCACGGGCTACCAGCGCCCGCTTCAGAGCGCCCTGGTGAGTCTGGGGCCCCGGGAGGGCGGGCACTGAGCCCCAACCCAGCAGGGCCTCTGTGGTCCGGTCCCTGCCTGGGACCCTCTCCGCACCCCCACTCTGGCCTGCGTGCCTCAGGACATCTGCGCGTGCTGTTCCCTCTGCCTGAGACACCTTTCCTCGGGTCTTTACGGGGCTGGCTTCTTCCAAAAGAACCGCTTTTCAGCCTGTCTGTGTCGGACCCTCCTGACATCCTTCTTGCGGGCCCCAGAGGGTCCCCTTCTGCCCTGCTGACCATGTGGGCTTGGGCAGGCCTCTCTCAGTTCTCAGATCAGATGTGCCCTCCAATCCCCACTCTGCACACTTTCCAGCGCTCAGCTTGCCCTGGGCTACGTGGTTTACTTGTTACTTGCCTCCTTCTCCTCTAGAAGTAGACGTTCCGCAAGGGTGGGGTCCCACTCTCCAGCGTCGCCACACGTGGCCCAGGGTCTGGCGTACTGTCGGGGCCACTAAATGCTAGTGAAGGAACCAGGGAGAGGTCAGCCACACAGCCTGTGGAAGGCAGCGCTCTAAAGCTCCGCGTGGACCTCCCTGTTGGCCTAGAGCCAGAGATGTTCATACTCAAGTCAGGGGCAGCAGCCCTTCTGAGGCTGACTGTTCTCACGACGCCGACTTGAGACGGCATCGTCTGGGCACCTTCTGAGAATGCAGCGTCAGGTTCTGTGGGTCCGGGGTGGGGCCTGGGGTTCTGCTCCCAGATGGCCCGTGGACCGCCCCCCCCCCCCCCCCACCGCCACTCTGGGCAGGAGATGGCAGTACCAAGGGACCTGCCCTGTGAGACCCGCCTCCCCCACCCCAACTCCAGCGTGAATTTCACTTGAGGTGCTTAACGTACATTTTTAAATGAAGCGGCCACTAACAAACCGCCCCCATTTGGGGCAGATCCCGGTCGCCCTTTCTTGCCTGCTGAGCACACGGGCGGAAAGAATCTGAGTTTCATTTGCAGAATGGACTCTCGGCACGGAAGGCAGAGCCTGGCCAGCAAGGCGCGGGGAGGTTCGTGACTTCTCCGGTGGGGCTACACCCCCCCCCCAGAAAAGTGTTTGCAGAAGCGTAAAATAAAATACAAAAGAATTTAAACGGAAACCGCTTCTACTAAAATAGTTACCCGAGTCTTAAAGCACTAATTTGTAACACGGGGAATACTAAGAACGCGAATTCTTTATTCTCCCTAATTGGGTGTAAACGATGTTCCCAGGGTCTGCAACACTGTTACCAGGAGGCCGGCAACAAAGTCAGAGGTCCGGGGGTACAGGGGTTTGCTGCCTACACTCACAATTACAGAAAAGTTCGCTTTTATTAGGGTTTATTGAAAGCGCGGTCAAGGTAGGATGCCATGGTGAGAATGTCAATACAAGGTCCCCAAGGAATATCTTTCAAAAGCGAGAACGGGGGCGCCTGGGTGGCTCAGTCAATTAAGCGACCGACTCTTGATTTTGGCTCAGGCCATGATCTCACGCTTCATGAGATCGAGCCCCGTGTCAGGTTCTGCGCTGCCAGCTCGGGACCTGCTTGAGATTCTGTCTCCCCCTCTCCCTCTGCCTCTCCCCACTCCTACATACCCACTCTCTGTCTCTCGAAATAAATAAATAAGCATTTAAAAAAAAACCCAAAACTGGGAGTAGATTGGATGGATGAGTTCAGGAGTTCTGCCACCCAGTGCTCTTTGGGCGCTTAGGCAATGCTCGCATCATTCAGCACGTATCGAGCGCCTACTGTGTACTCGACACTCACGGAACTAAACCAGATGGGCAATTTCTCATCTCTGGGAGCAGCTGCTTGCCAAAGTACCCCAAAGGAGGGCACGAGGGATGAGCCCAGCTGCCCTCCTCTCCTCTCCCGCCACCTCCTCCCAAGCCAGGATCCGGACAGCAGAGAAGCGTGAGAAGTTCTCATAATCAGAAAATCAGCCCGAGTTCTTTTCGTGATCTCAAAATTATTCCCTTTTTGGCAGCCAATGTTCTAGGCTGGTCTGACGTTAATCCTACTTAGAGAGGAGAAGGCTCTGGCAGTGGGGTGATTACTGGTGCCCACTACCTCATTAGGAGGGCAAACGGCTCTGAATACAGAGAGGACGGACCCCCGGGGCACAGAAGATGACAATTTTCAGGTCTCCCCAGGCAGGCAGGACTCTGGGGCCGCAGACTCCTGCCGTCCTGCTGCCTGACCAGCCAGCGTGGCCAATACAACCTGAACGGTGACTGAGAAGCAGATCAGGAATGTGGGCACAGGCAAGCAGTGCCAGATGCACAGACATTAAATTAAATATCCGCTCACCAACTGCCCCCTCCCTGGGAAAAAAAAAAAAAAAAAAAAAAAAAGATCATTTCAGAGAAGAAAATGCTGCAGATAAACCCCCAAGGAACGAATTAGTCGTTACCTTATGCTCTCTGGGGCCCAAGCTTTGCCCATGACCCAAACCAGATGGTAAACATGAACATTTTTAGAAGTTAATTTAAAACCAATTTGATCCCCAAATTCATTGCCTGGATGTAGAATCCTAATCAATCAGCCAACACTCGACCAAAATCATCTAAGCCTGCTGTCACCTCTGGGGGTTAATTAGAAACTGTTATGTGCTGTTTGAGAGATAACTTTATGTAACAGGTTTGAACCAGTAAGAGTTTGGCTTCCGCACAAGCGTGAATTCTGCTGGCTGGGGCCTTGTGTATTAACACGTGCAACTCCAGACCTCTGCAGGATGACGCCACAAAGGTTTTTCATTTTTCTTCCCCTTCAAGCGCAGCAGAGAAGGAAATGCCTGTTCTCTCTCCTCTCTCCTCTCCCACCTGCAAGGCTCACTACCTCTCGATTTGTTATGCAGAACACCAGTTGCCCCAAACAGTATCCAAACAGATTACCAAACAGTATCCCCAGTGTCCTGTCTGCAGAAGATTCGAAGGGAGCGGGGGAAGAGGCGGGGAGAACAGCCCTGGTGTTATTTCGATGTAATGCATCCTGCCCTGTCAATCCCCATCAGTGTGACAACAGTCCGAATGTGGGTTAAAACGCCTAAATTCGACCCTTATCAGCCAGCGTTGCAATTAACCGGCCCGGCAGCTAAATACCCAGCTTGCTCACTTCTGTCCGTCACATTTCTGCAGCCATTCGCTGGCATTTCAAAGTGCCTTCCCGTCCTCTGCCCTCACGTCAACATCCCCCAAGCCAAAAATAATGCAGGTTTCCATATTATGGAAATCGAGGCAAGTGGAGGTCCATCACAGACACAAATAATAAAAGCTGCTAATGTGGCAGATCTGAAAATGAAAAAAGCAAAAAACTAAAAAACTAAAAGCAAACACAAAAACCCCTGTTCTTAATCATCCAATATTTTCTTTCTAAACGAGAACTCCCGAAGGCCGCTTGTTTGGCATAAAACTCACCCAGCAGCAATCTGTGGAAATTATGTGTGTGTGTGTGTGTTTGCAAGACAAAAAAAAAATGGAGCTGACTTCCCAGCTGGGCTCTCAAAATGCCCCCTCTTTTCCCTGGCCTGTCCTGCCCGTGCCCCTGGCCTGAGGTTCCCTCCTGGGATGTCTGCCAGTCCCCAGTGCTTTGACAAGCGGTCGCTCCCAGGACATTTACCTTGGAGAATGATGCTCTGGATCAAATTCTGGGCAACAGCTCCCTTCCAAAGCAAAACAAAACAAAATGAAAACAAATGCACAAAAAACCCCACACCAAGATGTCTGTATCTGGTTCCTTTTTGGCCTCAACTGAGCCTCTTTCCTCCAAAATGTAGCCTGAGTCCTTCCCCACACGTGGATTTGGCATCCGTTTCCTGTTGACGGGTTTTACTGCAAGCCCAGCTCGGGGACTCTGTAAAGCAGGGACAACTTTAAGGCCAAAGAGGGAGGAGAGCAGCTCCCGGCCCGGGGCAACCAGGGGCCGTGGCGGTGGCTGACAACCTGTGGGCCACAGGTCCTCCCTATGATAAATAACACGAGAGTGAACATCTTTGGGCGGCGTCTCTGTTCCACGGTCTCCTCGGTGAGACTCTGAGCAACGGGCAGGAGTATTTTCGTGGCCCTGCCTCCCTGTCGCCACACGTGCTTTCTAAGGGAGGGAGAGAACGATGCCCACCTTTCCGGGGGACGTTTTTGAAGCTAAAAGAGTGCCTCTTCTCCACCCCGAGGTGGAGAGGGTGCGGCTCCGAGGAGGGTGAAGTTTTCAGTCTGGAAGGGACGGGGAAGAGGCTCCAGACGGCACGGTCCAGCCCGTCTCCACCACGTCCAGGCTGGGCCGTGGGCTCCCGGAGCTCCAGCAGCTTCGGCCAGAACACGTGGCAGTTGCCCGAGCTGGGCCCTGCACAACGCCTGGCACTTAGGAAGCTCCTAAAAGTGAGGGGGGGGGGGGGCTGGGAGGGGGGTTAACAGTGAGCCAGGAGAAAGGCCACAGACTCGAATGGCCGAATCTCAGGACCAAGCAGGCGGGGTGTGGGACAGAAAACCTCCAAATCCCAGGGCGTAAGGCACCTCCACTCTGTTTCTGGCTCATTCACCCACGCGTTATGTGGCTGCTGTGAGCCCGGCCCTGTGCAGGGAGCTGGGAACAGAGTAGCTGCGGGGCCTCCCGGGCTCTCGGGACCTACCATCCAGCGACGGGAGGGGGAGGGGTGGAGAGAAGAGGTCTGCCATCTGGAAAAGTGTCGCTAAGGCCTCCCGGAGCTGAGACTCAGGGGGGACAAGGAGCAGGCAGCCAGGCCAACACCCGGGGGAGGGGCAGCAGGTGCGGAGGCCCAGGAGGGGGCGGAGCTGACGGAGGTCCGAAGAGGGCAAAGTGGCCATTGGCACGGGAGGCAGGGAGTGACCGGGGGAGGTGGGGGGGGGGGGGCCCGCGATGCCCCGGTGCAGGCTGCGCCCCGACGCCCCGTCCACGTCGGACACTCACCGTTCTCCTTGCCTTCTGCCAGCACCACGCTCGCCCCTGCCCCGCGTGCAGCCTCATCGCCGGCTCCAACGAGCACCACCCGCCCGTGCTGCCCCCCCAGGTGGCCCTGCCCCTGCGCCTGGGCGGCCGCTGGGTCAGCCCCGGGTGCGAGGTGCGCCCCGCTGTGCTGTTCCTCACCAGGCTCTTCACCTTCCACGGGCACAACCGCTCCTGGGAAGGGTATTACCACCATTTCTCGGACCCCGCCTGCCGTCAGCCCACCTTCACCGTCTACGCAGCCGGCCGTTACACCAGGGGCACGCCGTCCAACAAGGTCCTCGGGGGCACCGAGCTGGCGTTTCAGGTCACGCGGGCCCGGGTGACTCCCATGGACCAGGTCACCACGGCCATGCTCAACTTCTCCGAGCCGAGCAGCTGCGGGGGCCCAGGGGCCTGGTCCTTGGGGACCGAGCGCGACGTCACAGCCACCAACGGGTGCCTGCCGCTGGGCATCAGGCTCCCCCACGTGGAGTACGAGCTTTTCAAGATGGAGGTAGACCCCCTCGGGCAAAGCCTGCTCTTCATTGGACAGAGGCCCACGGACGGGTCGAGTCCCGACTCCCCGGAGAAGCGCCCCACGTCCTACCAGGCGCCCCTGGTGCTCTGTGACGGGGTGTCCGGGCCCCTGCTGCAGAAGCCCGACCTCAGGGGCGGGGGGCCATGTCCCCGAGCGGCCCCTCTCCCCGCCCTGCCCCTTGCTCTAGGGCTGGCCCTCCTCGAGTGGCTATGAAATTAACGTGTGACCTGCAGGCCGCTCCTCTGGCCCCTCGCCGCCCCGGGGGACCCCCTCGGGGCACCGACCCCTCCACCCATCGGTGAGGAAGTGCCCGTCCCCCTCTCGGCTCTGTCTCCGCCGTGGAGAGCGACGCGGCCCCGCTGCCCCCCCACCCCCCCCCGGGGCGGGGGGGGGGGGGAGCTGAGCACCCGAATCCAGGCGCACCTGCAAAGCCCAGGACAGCACGGCGGGCAATTCGACGCGAGCGCTGACCACGAACCTGGGCGCGGCCGCGTCAACCGCCCCGCGTTTCTGAGCGCTCGCTCCGGGGTTTCCCGGGCGGGCGGAGGACAGCACCCCTTCTCCCACTCCGCCCTCGGCCTTTTGGGGGACCGGGCGCGACAGTCCGCACGGGGCCGGGGCTGCTCTTGTCGTCTAAAGACTATTAATCCGAATTTAGCGAGACAAACTCAAACCGCAGCCGTGAATTAAAGATGCTGCTTCCGGCTTTCGGGTACGTCGCCGCAGCTTTCTGGAGGAGCGCTGGTCTCCTTGGGGGCGCCTCGGCTGTCTTGCGCCCTGACTGCTGGCACTTGCCTGCACTTGCCCCTGCGTCTGCCAGCCGGGGCCTCGAGCCGGCCGCACCGCGCAGCCCTCCCGGGCCAGCGCTCCCCGGGGCCCAGAAGAGCGCCTCCCGCGCCCGCACCAGGCTGGCTGCTGCGGGCAGGTCTTTGGAGGAACCCGACGTTTCCAGCCCTTGGAGAGTAATTAATACTAATGATCGCGGTGACACCGGCCTGCTCTGTAATTAGCCCCGCACAGGCGTCCTCTGTTCTCAAGGCTCCCTGTGCTTAACTGACAAGGAGGGAGAGGAACCTCCGAGTGTGTTTTGGGGACCATCCCAGGGAGAGGTCAGGGTCACCGGGCTCCGTGGCAACTTCTGGAGAAGGAGGCAGCCTGCTCCCCGCCGTGTGATGTCCTCCTCTGCCTGGGGGGGGGCTGTCATCAAGGTGGGGGGAGGACACAAGGCCCCTGCCTGTGTTCCCAGGGCCTCCTCTGTCTACTGCGAAATTAACTAGCATCCTGGTGGGCTCAAGGGTTTCCGGGACTCTGTGCCTGTGAGACGCCCCCTGCTTCCTCCCCCCGATTCCTATCTCTGGCTCTTATCACAGATCTTGAACAACAATTGTCTGTGAGGCTAATGATGCTTTCAGAGCAAGCCCCTGTCTTCCGTGAGATTGTGTGGGGTTCCATTAGCCCGCTGAAATTGCTCTGACTTATCTACCCATTCTTCTTCAACAACAACAACGGCAACAACAAAAATACAAAAGAAAAGAACCCCAACCAAGTTAATATTCTCTGTAGGTCTCGCAAAGCTAGGAGAGTTCCTGGTGTATTTACCGAAGTACAAAAAGTAATTAAGATTATTTACGGTCTCAGACTGCCTCGGGGTGGGGGGGTGCGGTTCCCCGTGGGGAGGGGGGTGGGTGGCGATAATGTGTCCATGGCTGAGCAAGTCTTGTATCCGAGGCTTGAGGCAACCATGACACCATTTATCATCAAATTTGAATCTTTTAATAAAATTAAACAGCCTGAAAAATGTTCCTGCTGGTTATTAAAGTCAACCAAGGGGATTATGGTTCTAAAGAAAGGAAGCGAAGTGAGTGTCTCCCAGAGAATGTGTGAAAGAGAAAAAAAGCAGTGGAGGTGAACTCTGGCTCTCTGTCATGCTACTTTGGTTCAGGCTACCGCCCTGCCCTGTTAAAAACTCTCCAGGAGCTTCCAGCGCACTCAGAATAAAGTCCCAGTTCCTCGGTCACTGATGTCCGCAAGGTCTGGCCGTGCATCCCCACATCCTGGCTGCACGGGCCTTCCTTCTGTCTCTCGATCACAATAAACCGTGCCCTACCCCAGGGCCTTTGCATGTGTCATTGCCGTTTCTCTTTCCCTCCCCACCCCCCACCCCCACCTCCTTCCTCAGAAGCTTGGCTTTTTCTAGTCTCCTGCTTAGGGAGGCCAACCATCAGTAACCCCGAACAGCGGCCTCTGTTCCATCATGCCGTCTCTTCCTTATAATGCGTACGGATCACCGTCAGAAATGACCTCTTGCATTCATGTTTGTTCTCTGCCTCCTCTACCACAGCTGTGAGCTCCGTGGGAATGGGGAGGGACTGAGTCGGTCTCTGCCGTCTTTTCCAGCAGCTTCGGCAGTGCCTGCCACGTGCTAGCAACCTCAGTAAATACGGCCGAGTAAACAAACGTTGACGTTCCCGCTTAATCCCCACACCAAGACCTGCGGAGAGGCCACAGACACACGCCAGGCATAGCGTCCCTCATGGGGGGGGGGGGGGGCGGGCGGGCAACAGGGTAGGTGAGGGGTGGGTGACTGCATCTTGCTCGGGGGGGGGGGGGGATGCTGAAGGCACAGACCGGAGAAGGGGCCACAGACACACGCCAGGCATAGCGTCCCTCATGGTGGGGGCGGGGGGGGCGGGCGGGCAACAGGGTAGGTGAGGGGTGGGTGACTGCATCTTGCTCGGGGGGGGGGGGGGATGCTGAAGGCACAGACCGGAGAAGGGGCCTTGCCCCGCTGCTCCCCAGAACCCGAGGGCTAAGTCTCTGTCTTGGGGTGTCCTTCCGGGGTTCCAGTCCCTCACAGGGGTGGGATTCCTTGACTGTACTCGGGGAAAGCAAGTCAGAGCTGCTCTGTGGGGCACAGCATGAGCCACTTCTAACGGGAGGCTCTCTGGACTGGACTGAGCTGCCCTCTCTCCCAGGGCTGCTTGGTTCTGGAGCGGTTGATGCTGGTAGAAAATATCATAGCCGGAGAGAAAGACCACAGGCCTTTTCTCCTGGGCAAGAGGCCGTGCTTCCCAGACTCTGGGCTGAAATAAGGAGGGGTCACCCGGGCGGCCCGAGGGGGCTGGGGAGAAGCCCACAGACGCCAGCCTTCTGGCTCCTTCCTTGGCTCCTTATGATACCCTCCACATAGAACCCAGGATAGCTTTAATCAACGGAGGGGAAAGTAAAACCTATAGTTCTCGCTCAAAACAAAACAACACAAAATTAATGTTCTCCATTCTATGTTCAGTCACGTTTAAAAGGGAAAAAAAAAAAAAAAAACCCCATGCAGTTTATAATTTCATAGCGCAAGCTCCCAGGAGAGTAAATGAGCTTTTTTTTTTTTTTTTTTTTAATAAAAAGTTTAAATTGTATACAGCTCTCAGAGGCCCATTAACTACCAGATGCTGGTTATCAGAAGAAGCTGTTTCTTTGCCTTCTCTAAGCGAATGTGTTTAATCTCCCAGCGGTGCTACCGGCCTGGGAGAGAGCAGCTCACAGTGACGCGGGCTCTGCCGCCCGCACTCGGCCGGTCCCGGGGGGCCTGGGTGACTCAGGCGAGAGGGAGGCTGCAGGGGGCAGGGCGGGGGTGGCGGCTCCTGACGCAGAGGAGGCAGAGAAGCGCATCAGGGCCGCATCAGGGCCGCGGCCCAGGCCACCTCCCGGCCATCGGAGGCCGGGGAGCAGGTTCTGCTTCACTGCGGGGGGGAGCCTGGCAGCAGCTGGAGACCTCTAATCCGCGCCGGATGGTCCTAAGTGACCGGTTTCCTCCTCCCACACACCCCACTGGGTGGACGTGAGGGCCCAGGGCCGACCTGGGCCCCCACCTGTCAGGGTCTTCTCACCCCTCCCGCTGCCTGGAATGTCCTACCGCCTTCGCCTTCACTGTAAGGAGCCTTTGCTTTGTTTCCTTAGTTCTTGTCGGCCTCTCTCGTTTAGAATAGCAGGCCCTTGTCTGTCTGGTCCCCCCACCACGTGCCCAGGGTGGGGAAGGTGCGTGGCACATAGTAGGAGCTCAGTAAACACTGGTTGAATGAATCAACGCTCTGGGTGCTGATTGGAGGCTCCAAACCGAAGCACCACAACCCCTAAATCTGGTTCCGAATTTTCATGTTGGTGTATATATATATATATATATATATATATATATATATTTTTTTTTTTTTTTTTTTTTTTTTAATAAGATAGGCAGAGAAGGCACACAGGAGGCTCATTCGGTTGAGCATCTGACTCTTGATTTCGGCTCAGGTCATGATCCCAGGGTCATGGGACTGAGCCCCATGTCGGCCTTCAAGCTGAGCACGGAGCCTGCGTGAGATTCTCTCCCTCTTTCCCTCTGCCCCTCCCCCCTGCGCTCTCTCTCTCTAAAATAAAAACATTAAAAAAAAATTTTTTTAAATAAGTAATATAAATAAGTAAATAAGAGCCCAGAACTGCAAATTTGAGGAAATCTGTTTTTTCCTACCCAGGTGGGGCCAACTGCTATCCCAGAACAGGGGGGCCACACAGCCTGACATGGGATGGGGTCCCCTGGGAGCCCCCCTCAGGTCTCACACGTAGTCACAGAGATGTCACAGATGCTCAGCATCATGCAGGCACCTAAGACTCTCCACCCTTAGCTGTGGAGCCCCTGGTTCAGTTCCCTCGCCAGGAGAATGAGCTGAGACGTGTGGAAAGACCGTTCCTGGTAAGAGCTTCAAGAGGAAGCAGGGACACATTCTAAGAGGAATGGCTTTCAACAAAAACCTCAGTGAGGATGGGTCTTCTTCCAGTGAGGTTGTATTTACTTCCTAAGGGTTATTAATAACCCCCTACTCTCACTCCTACACTTGGTATTTTTTTAATCCCCCAGGAGAAAAATAATTAATAAAAAACCTTAGGTGGTCATTACTTCTGTTAAAATCAACTGTCAGGGAGCACCTGGGTGGCTCAGTCTATTAAGTGCCCAACTTTGGCTCAGGTCATGATCTCACAGATTCGTGAGTTCGAACCCCACATCAGGCTCTGCACTGTCAGAGGATTCTCTCTCTCCGTCTCTCTCTGCCCCTCCCCTGCTCTCTCTCTCTGTCCCTCTCTTTCTGTCTCAAAAATAAACATTAAAAAAAAAATCAACCGTCAGTTTATTAAGAACTGCATGTACGTACTGAGCACCCAACATGGGCCAGGCAGAACACATACCTTCACATCTACCTCCTTCTGAAATCCCAATAAATTACAGAAAGAGAACAAAAAGGCACAAGATCACATGGACACATGGAAAAGGAGAAGAGAACACAGTCAACGAGAGATGGCAGCAACCTTCTGGAGTCTGGAGGTCTGATGGGCAACATATTGACAGCAGGTGACAGAGAGCAGAGAAAAGGTGGGCTGCCAGGCCAGTTGAGGGGGAGGGGTCAGAAGCAAGTCCACTCGTGCCCCCAAAGTCTTAGCAAGTGGTGGCCCAAGGAACCTCAGAAGCAAAAGAGCCCTGGGGCTGAAGACAGGACTATTTCAAAGTCTACAAAGGAGGTCTAGCCCCAGATTCTCTTCCTAACCCCTGTATGAAACCTGAAGTGTTATCAGGGGATGTCTGGACTTAGAGACTCTCCAGGGCAAGGTGTCATGCTAAAAGCAGAGGTAGCAAATAAAACTCTACACATTAAACTGTTGGGTTTCACAGTTTGTTTGTTTTTTTCCTTGAGAGGTCAGTCTTCTGCTGCCAGGCAGGAGACAGGAAGATTCCAGAGCCAGAAGTTCCCCGGGGAGGTATCTGTGAGGCCCCTGCCCAGTAAGCCTGCATGGATACCTACCATTCAGCAAAGCCCGCCTACACAAATGCAGCTTCCCATCAGCCTTTTGGTGTTTAACTAGTAAATATATTAAAGGACAGTCAAGGATCACCAGACATTTACGGAAAGCCTCCAAAATGACAGAGAATAAAACCTAGTCCAAAGTGACTAGTATGAAGCAGATAATGCAGGGGACAGAACAACAACGAAAAGAACTATACCACCCTCAGTGAAAACAATGCTAACCTTTTAAAGACCATCGCCATTATCTAGTCCCTCTTATTCACAGAACAAGAAAAAAGTAACTATAATATCCTCAGTGAAAAGAACACATATATCTAGCAAGAGCAGGCTGTTATAAGCAAACAATAGTAATTAGAAAGGAAAGACTCTTGAAAATTATAAATACAATAGGAAATAAAAATCAAGAGAAAGTTGGAAATTAAAGTTGAATAATTTCCCCGGAAATTAAAAAAAAAAAAATGGATCAGGAGTTAAAATGGTATTAGACTTCTTAAGGGCAACACTGGAAGCCAGCAATCAGCAAACAACGTTCTCAAAACCCTCCAAATGATTTCTGACCTTGATTTTTATACCCAGTACAACTATCACTCAAGTGTGAGGGCACAATGGACCATTTTCAGATATGTAAAGTTCTCAGAAAAGTTATCTCCCATACTCCTTTCTCAGAAACCAGCTTAAGGATGTGCTCCACCACAATGAGGATGTAAAACAAGAAAGAGGAAGCTAGAGATCTGGAAAACGGGATCAACCCAAAAGAGAACAAAGGAAGATGATGGTGAAGGAAGGGCCTTCCTGGGATGAGAGCTGTGCAGCAGGTCTAGAGACCAATCAGTCCAGAGAGCAGCAAGAGAATGGAGGGCTCCAGGAGGGACTTTTCTGAGAAAATACATAAAAATCACAGAGTACCAGGGCACCTGGGTGGCTCAGTTGGTTAAGCATCTGACTTTGGCTCAAGTCACGATGTCACAGTTCATGTGTTCAAGCCCCACATCGGGCTCTGTGCTGACAGCTTAGATCCTAAAGCCTACTTCAGATTCTGTCTCTCTTTCTCTCTCTCTGCCTCTCCCCTGCTTGTGCTCTCTCTCAAAAATAAACATTAAAAAAAAAATTACACAGCACCTGACATGTGAATGCTCTTACACTTCTGTCAGAGTCTGTGGCTGAATTAATTATAAAGATATATAAGAAACTAAGAGGTGCCTGGGTGGCTCAGTCGGTTAAGTGTTTAACTCTTGATCTCAGCTCAGGTCTTTACCTCAGGGTTGTGAGTTTAAGCCCCATATTGGTCTCCACACTGGGCGTAGAGGAAGGAAGGAAGAAAGGAAGAGAGAGAGAGAGAGAGAGAGAGAGAGAGAGAAAGAGAGAGACAAAGAGAGAGAGAGACAAAGAGAGAGAGAGAGAAAGAGAAAGAGAGAGAGGGAGAGGAAGGAAGGAAGGAAGGAAGGAAGGAAGAGATAGAGAGAGAGAAAGAAAGAGAGAGACAGAGAGAGAGAAAGAGAGAGAGGGAGAGGAAGGAAGGAAAGAAGGAAGGAAGGAAGGAAACTAAGCAAACAAAACACTGGGATTTAGTAACTTTGGAAGGGGGATAAAGGTTATATATAAAAGGGAAATATGGGGGCACCTAGGTGGCTCAGTTGGTTAAGCTTCCAACTCTTGGTTTCGGCTAAGGTCATGATTTCACAGTTCATGAGATCGAGCCCCGCATCGGGCTCTGTGCTGACAGCTCAGAGCCTGCTTGGCATTTTCTCTCTCCTTCTCTCTCTACCCCTCCCCTGCTCTCTGTCTCTCCCTCTCAAAATAAATAAAATAAATAAACATTTAAAAATACTATCAACAATAGCGAGATTATGGAAAGAGCCCAAATGGCCATCGACTGATGAATGGATAAAGAAGATGCGGTTTATACATACAATAGAATACTACTTGGCGATCAAAAAGAATGAAATCTTGCCATTTGCAGCAATGTGGATGGTACTAGAGTGTACTATGCTAAGTGAAATAAGTCAGCCAGCCACAGACAAGTATCATAGGATTTTACTCAAATGTGGAATTTAAGAAACACAACAGATGAACACAGGGGAAGGGAAGGGAAAATAAGACAAAAACAGAGAGGGAGGCAAACCGTAAGAGACTTTTACTTTTATTTTTTTAACGTTTATTTATTTTTGAGACAGAGAGAGACAGAGCATGAGCGGGAGAGGGTCAGAGAGAGAGGGAGACACAGAATCGGAAACAGGCTCCAGGCTCTGAGCTGTCAGCACAGAGCCCGACGCGGGGCTCGAACTCACGGACAGAGAGATCATGACCTGAGCCGAAGTCGGGCGCCTAACCGACTGAGCCACCCAGGCGCCCCCATAAGAGACTTTTAAACACAGAGAACAAACTGAGGGGTGCCGGCGGGAAGGTGGGGGGGGGGGGATGGGCTAGACGGGGGATGGGCATTCAGGAGGGCGCTTGTTGGGATGAGCACTGTCATATGGAAGGGATGAACCACGAAATTCTACTCCTGAATCCATTACTACACTATATGTTAGCTAATGTGGATTTAAATTAAATAAATAAATAAAGTATAAGTAAATAAATAAGTAAATAAATAAATAAGTGGGAAATATAATCGTAGAACAGACAATATCTTGCTGTGAACATTTAAATCTTTATCAAGCAAAAGGATACCGACAGAGCCAAAAACCGTGACATGACACTATGAGAGGGAGGGAAAGAGACTGTGTTTCAGACGGGGGTGGAGAGAAAGGTTATCCTGGAACTAAATCCTTACGTTCCTTAGAAGAAAAACTCAAGAAAAAGTAATATAGCCACATGATTAAGAAATACAAACGCTAGGGGCGCCTGGGTGGCTCCGTCAGTTGAGCGTCCGACTTCGGCTCAGGTCTTGATCTCGTGGTCGGTGAGTTCGAGCCCCGCGTCGGGCTCGGTGCTGACAGCTCAGAGCCTGGAGCCCGCTTCGGACTCTGTGTCTCCCTCTCTCTCTGCCCCTCCCCCGCTCATGCTCTGTCTCTCTCTGTCTCAAAAAAAAACATACATTAAAAAAACGTTAAAAAAAAAAAAAAAGAAAAGAAATACAAATGCTAATAAGATTGCTGCCTGGACAAGCGGGAAGCAGGGCCATGAGGGTTACCGGCTTTCGTTGTGAGCCTGTGAGAACTGCTTTGCATGCGACACTATACACGTGACGGGCTTTGGTACAAGGTAAAAGCATCGCGAAACGCACGACGCGGGAAAAGATGCTCAGCATCACTCATCACCGGGGAGATGCAAGCCAAACCCACGATGAGCTGTCGCCTCACACCTGGCAGAATGGCTAGACTCGAGAGCACAAGAAAACGACAGGTGTCGGTGAGGGTGTGGAGAAGCGGGACCCACACCGGTGCAGCCGCTCTGGCAAGTAGGCAGGTGGCTCAGAAAGTTAAAACCAGAACGACCCTGTGCTCCAGCAATCCCACTACTGGGTATTTACCAAAACACTGATTCAAAGAGGTACGTGCTCCCCTGTGTTCACAGCAGCGGCATCTACAAGCGCCAAGTCACGAAAACAGCCCAAGCGTGTGCTGACTGATGAAGGGGTAAGGGAGATGGGGTGTATAACGAGGGAACATTACGCAGCCATAAAAAAGAAGGGAATCGCGCCATGTTCAATGACAGGGATGGAGGTAGAGAGCATAATGCTGAGCAAAACGGCAGAGAAAGACAAATACCACAGGATTTCACTCCCACGTCGAACTGAAGAAACAAAACCAATGAGCAGAGGGCGGGGAGGGAGGGAGAGACAAACCAAGAAACAGACTTTAAAAAATTTTCTTTTAACGTTTATTTATGTTTGAGAGACGGAGACAGACTGCAAGCGGGGGAGGGGCAGAGGAGGAGGGAGACGCAGCATCCGAAGCAGGTTCCGGGCTCTGAGCTGGGGGGGGGGGGGGGGGGAGGTTGGGGGGGGGGGGGGAAACAGCAGTTGTGTTTGTACAAATCAGACTCATCCTCAGTGTCGGAGACTGAGGGAAACACCGGAGAAAATGCCCAAAGCACCAGCCCTGAGCTGCCAGCCCCTCCTCTTTGACGGTTTCATCATTACGAACGGAAAATACTTTCTGTGCTTGGGAGTCACATTTAGGACCTTGGGCAATGTGACTGCAGGGGGGGCGGGGGGGGGGGAGGTTGAAATATAACAACGGGTCTTGCCTTGACTTTAAAAAGCCTCCTGCCTTCTATACACATTTTCCTAACATTTTTGCAGTAGCATTAAAGGCACATTTTTCAAAAAGTCCCTAACACGAATATTGTGTTTCTCCAAGTTTTTGCTTTTCTTCTTCGAAGTGATTTTGCTTGTCAAACGCTGCTAAGAACACAGAGACAGAAGTTCGACTCGGACTCGGACAAGCCTCGGCTCTAAGCGCAGCTCCCGAAGGGGGGGGGGGGTCCGTTTCTGGGGGGTTGGCTGGGTCTCCCCCATCCCAGGACCCTGGCAACTTCCCCCGTGGCAGATGTGTCTCCTGATGCACTAGTGATGGGATGGGATACTAGTGAGAGAGAGAATGCCAGAACGGCTCCTCCGACCGTTGGCTGGAACACACACACCTCTCTGCCACAGCCTGGATCTAACCGTCTAAGGGTGACCACCGTTTTGAGCCCCTTACAGGACCGCCCACGGTCTGGGCTGCTGAAATGTGCCTCATCTGTGCCATGTGTGAAAAGGACCCCTGGGAAGCAGGGAGAGATGCTCATTTAGACTAACACAACTGTGACGCCGCTAGGAGAGGTCACAAATGGGAGCTCCATTAGTTGGCAATAAAGGATGATCTCCCGCTGCCCAATCCGTTCCTATGCGCTCTGCAGCAAGTGATTTTCCCATTAGTAAAATACTGTACGTTTCTGCTTCCACACTCACACACGTACGCCTTTAGAATCTTCATTTCTGGGGCGCCTGGGTGGCGCAGTCGGTTAAGCGTCCGACTTCAGCCAGGTCACGATCTCGCGGTCCGGGAGTTCGAGCCCCGCGTCGGGCTCTGGGCTGATGGCTCAGAGCCTGGAGCCTGTTTCCGATTCTGTGTCTCCTTCTGTCTCTGCCCCTCCCCCGTTCATGCTCTGTCTCTCTCTCTGTCCCAAAAATAAATAAACGTTGAAAGAAAAAAAAAAAAAAAGAATCATTTTTGCTCTTCTACGACTGGCCCTTTGCACGGTAAGCCTTTACTTCCTTTGAATTTCCACCATCCCAGATCTTCACGAGCGTGTTCAAAGGGCCTTTGCACGTAGGAGAGGCAGCTCAGCCTCGTGCAAAGAAATGTGGACCGAAACTAAGAAACCGTGTGCCTTTTCCAGACGAGCAAGGATCAAAAAAACATCAGACATCGCGACGTGCTGGTGGCAGGGGGAGGCGGGCAGTGCCGGGACCGCGAGCCGGTGCATCCTCCTTGGAAGACGACGTGGAAGTCACAGACTTTAAAACGCGAGCCCCCTCTGACTCCAACATTCCTCTTCCAGACCCGTCCCCAGCTACTCTTGCTCATGCTAAGGGGTGTCGCCATAGCCGTGTTTGTAGCAGCAAGACTAGAAACTACTTAAGGGCACCTCCACAGAGGGCTGGCCAAGTAAGTTAATTCCGGGCACATCACAGACGGAAACGAGAGAGCCGTTAAGAAAATGTGTGTGGACACGAAATGATGTCGAACAGATGACAAAGTCAAAAAGCAACAGACACGGCCGGGCGGGTAGTGTGTGCTGTGTGTAAGGACGCACGGGGTATGTGCACAGGGACACAGGGGCAGGGGCGATCTCTGGAAAGAGTCAGACAAGAAACGGGAAACTCCAGGAGTCTCTGGAGAAGGGCAGTGGGTTTGGGCCTCAGGGGGGACTCTGCGGGATCTTTTGGACTTGCGTGAAGTCTTACAGGCTGCCTGCGTCACTCTCCCAAGAGGAGTTAAAATGTCCTCGTTAGCGTCTTAAAAATACTGTAAGATGGAGAACTGTCCACCACTGTGAAAGACAGAAGTCGCCCCACCTCGCAGACTTGGAGGCCATCTACACCAGCCAGGGCTCTGCATATACAATCAGTGACAAATGCCCCCCCACCCCGCTCCCCCCAGGAAAGTGCAGGAATGCGTGCCTGGCCCCCATACTGAGTCTCCCCGGACCAGTTTCCTCATCAGTAAAATGAGGAAGTTGACCTAAGTCACCCCTTAAGTCGGCTCCCGTCACGCCAAGTATCTATGATTTTCCATTTACACGGATTTTATGTTCCTAAGAGTTGGTGAAAGAATAAAGCGACGGGCTCTAGTGTGTTCTCTAAAGCATATCCGAATGCTCTTAAGCCATCCATTCAAAATAATTTTACACTGAAGCATCCTTTAAATATATTCAGAGCACAGAATTTATTGAACAGAATACGGAGACAGCTAGTACAAAAGTTTATGCCTCGGCCGGACAGGTCTCATCAGGCTGACACGGAACACGTAAGAACATGCTGGGAATGGCTCCTTCGATCAGGGCACTGCAGAAATACATCTCCTTCCCTCCGGGAAACGTAAAGTCAGCCATAAAACCATGAATTTATTACATATCAGATAACCAAAATGTACGATGGGAAAGAGGCCTTTCCTGCACAAACTTTTAAAATGGATTCTATGTCAAAACAGGAAATAACAACTTAAGATACAGAAAAGAAACGTTAAGAACACGAAAGCATTCTAAGACGTCGCTTAAAATACTCGATTCCCAAGACGTTCCTGGACATCGAAGTCAGGGCAAAAACACACGCCACGCACTGCGGAGAGAAAGACGTAAGGCAGACCAGGGACGGCATGTGCCATCGAAATGACTCTTTGCTCACAGAGGAGAGGGGAAGGTGAAGGGGACCTTTAAACAGACCACTCTGAGCTTCTCACAGGAAGTTTCAAATGGCAGCAGTTTATAAATTCTTTAAGAAAGGAAATGCGAGCCGCAGAAACGAGAGCCAAATGCATCTTGCCGTCTCGCGTGCATACAGAAGCCTGCAGCACCTTACCGAGGCTGCTTACAAATGGAACACACAAAAACAAATCGCTCCCATTGATTACTTCCTCCGCATCTCCTACAGTATCTAACACACAGACGGTAAACGGGTAAGTGTTTGCCAGATGAGTGACTGTTGGAAGCGGGCGGCTCTTGTACACATGGTCTCAGTGTCACAGACAATAAATTCTGACCTTTGAATCCAAGTAAAAGAGTCAATGGGAAAAAATATCCTTCTATGAATGCCGCGGGAGAGGGTAACAGCTGAGTGTAGTTTACTTCTAAGATAACAAAAGAAAGATGGGAATGCAGGCATCCGGCTCTTAAAAAAAGAACCAGACCTTGTTCGTATCACATGGAAAACCACGGAGACGACGTTGAGAAACATGCATGCTAATCTACATTCGTTTTTAAATCACAAAAAGCGATGCATCCTTGTTAGCACTGAGCCGTAATGAAACCGTGCTGAGATATCTGCTGTGTCTACCCTGGCCGGTGTGCACGAAGGGAAACGCGAAGTCAAAGGCAACCTGTTTGGCTGCGGCCGGCCAAGGCGTTGGGTGGGAGTCAAATGAAAGGCTGGGGCGGCAGCCGGGCCTGCAGAGGCCGGGCTGGGCTCCTGCCGCTCATCAAGATGCAGTGAGTGTCCGTCAGTCCTGCACCCACGTCCATTAGCCAAATGATTAAATATACGTCAACCCTGTGCTATAATAAAGTAATTCTAATAGGGCATTGTCACAGGATCAATGTTTCCTGGTTTAAAAATAAACATCAGCATTTATCTAGCAGCAGAAAACTATTATCCCAGGGTACTGTTTTATTCAACTGACATCTTTTAATCAAAGCAATCCATATCGTGGCAACATTCCAAGGTATCGTAATTGCAAATATCTACGGCAAGTTAGGTAATAGCTGTATTTTGGTTGCTGGCTTTTTCTGCCTCTTCTACAGAGTCGATGCAGACATTCTGTGATGAATTAATTCCATTAGGGAAAACATCGGAAGTGACTGTTATGACTCGAAACCACGTCTCACCTGCCTCCACGGGTTCCCTTCTAACTATCAGACGCAACCGTTCGTGTGCGTTCGTGTCTCCTAGATGTTTCTGTAATGAAAACGAGTAAAACGAAACCTTGTTTTTCAGCGGCACCGATGTAGCTGAACACCCCTACGGAGGGAGGTCTGGATCCCCCCCCCCCGCCGCCCCGGCAAGGGGCGGGAGGCCTCGTGCACCCCAGTTAACACCCGGGGAGTCTGAGCCCCGTGGACTAGGGGTGCGGCGGACGGGACTCGGGCTCAGGGGTGAGCGGGCTGGGGGTCTCGCTGGAGACGCATGCTCACAGCCTTCAGGGCCTGCCTCTGGGCTGCTGCCCCCCCCCCCCCCCCCCATCAGGGTCTGCTGTGACTCGCTCCCTTCCGTGACTTCCCGGAGAAGGGCAGCGCTGAATCGGGGAGAGGTCTGAGCCTGGCAGCTCGGCGGTTTTCAAACCCCGGCGGGCCACTTCCGGGATACCAATTTTAATGAACTGCCCTCGCTCCGCATTTAATTTACAAGTTATGTAAAGCCTCCGCAGAAAAGCATCCTCGCCACTGCCTCGCCGAGACAGACTGGCAATTTTCTTTCTACGGCCCCCCCAATTCATTCCCCAGGAGCATCAGGCAGAGATCTTCAGGCGATGAGAAAATGGAAACACGCGCATTTCTGCACCGCCTGAAGTGTGTTTAGTTTCAAAAGGAAAAATGAAACGCATCTCGGCGAGACTCGCTTCATCTTCAGAACGAGCGCACAAGCTATGGAGGCGAACACATCGAGGTGCGCGGCCGGTCGGGGCGGCCGGGGCAGGGAGAGCTCGCTCACCAGCCTTACACACGACTGCTCCGAGTGGGACCCGCTCAGAGGCACCCTTGGTGCCAAATGAGAGGATCTAAGCACTTGCTCGATTCAACCTCTCGGAGGTTCCATTTCCTCGTGTGCGCAACAGAGCCCCCGTGCCCCCTGGGTCACAGCAGTCGGGAGGATTCGGCTCAGTGACGGAATGTACCGGCAACACTCGGCACGGCGCGGAGGGAGCGTCGCAACAGTGGCAACTTTCTCTAAAAGGCCCCTATCAAAGCGGCTCTGCGGAAGGCTAAAAAAAAGGGGAGGGGAGGGGAGGGGGAAGCCACCTACAAATCCGATCAGGCCAGGGCCACCCTGAGGGACCCCACTTTACGTGCGGCACGTGTGGTCTCCGAGCTGCCCTTCGGGTACCGGAGAGTAATCGCAGGCCGCGTCAGATCTGTGCACGGGGACCAGGGACATCCGTCCACTGTTCGGGGGTCTTTCTAAATACAAGTCCGTTTCTGCTGATCTTTGGAAGCATTCGCTTCCAGCCAGCGGCACACACACCCAAGTTTAACCGACACAGGGCTCCCCAGAGTGCTCGCTTCTGACAACTCCAGAGTTTGAGTCGGTCCGCCTCCAGCCGGATGGACTCAACAGAAAGGGGCCGGGGAGGCCGCCCTAGAGCACAGGCCGCGCGAGACGCCCTCAGTGAGCTGCCATCGCCAGCAGGGGGCGCAGCGGCCTCTTCACCTGAGAAGGGCTGGGAGAGGGGCGTTACTCAAGGGTTCAAGGTGACTGACGCCCAGGTCCCATCTCTCTCGTTTTTTCCTTTTCAAACCAAGAATTCCCCAAACCGTAACCAGAAACTTGTAAATGGTCCAGTTCTTTAGAGAAAGGGACTGAAAATGACAAACGCTGTTGTATTTTGGCATGGATTCTGAGTTTGCAAATATAAAGATTTGTGAGTGCAAAAAATATAGGCACCATTTGAAAAATGTTAAGCTACTTACATATGGTACATATGCTACACACACGCACACACGCGCGCGCGCGCGCACACACACACACACGAGTTTGTTTTCAAATTAATTTGAAAGGCTATTTAGCTCTGAGCCATCACTGCATTCAGTTATATCTGACTCAACACAGCCTGCAAGTCCGTGCTGATATCTTTCGATAGCAATTCTGTTCCTGGGATTTGTTTGAAAGCGTTTAGGTTTTCACGGATCACTGGAGGTTCCTCATTTTCCCCCCTTCTGTGTTATGTAGGTATAAGCCGTCTCTCTAGGCATAAACTGTCCACTGGTAAAAATCAATTTTGATTTTATCAGTATTTATTACTGCTGGTGCCAGCAATTTAGAAGACTAGGGAGGGAAACGAAACATGCAAACTAGGAGAAGGAAAAAAAATTAAAGCCAGGTCCTCATACCTACAAATAACACAGCCTGCTGTCTTCAAGAGGTATTTTGGTACTGTGTGGAGAGAGCTTAAATTATCAATTTAAAAACTCAATCAATAAAAATTTAGAGGACTCTCTTATTGCTTACATTGCTTATGTATTTGTGGGCTTGGTGGCAGGTCCCTACGAGGGCACCGCTCCCAGAGGGGCTGGAAAGCGGTGCCCGAGGGCAGGCGGGGGGGGGGGGGAGGGGTGGCTTGCTTCCGGGCTGGCACCCCGGCCGGCATCAGCCCTGCCCGCGCCAGGCCAGTTTGTTCTGATTACCTCCTCTTGGGGCAGGACAGACCCACGTCAGGGGAACACACATCCACCTCTTTGCCTTTCCTCTCGTTCCTTCTCTTCTGTCCTTCTCATCTGAGCAAAAGACACTCAAAAGGTGCGTACTCCTCCAGGTTCGAGATCTTGACTGTCTGTGGCTCCCGCAACGGTCCCAGACCCTTGGCAGTGCTTGGCCCCCACACACTCACCCTCGCCTGACACGCCCTTCACCGACTGCATGGTTCCATGACATCCAGTCTGCCCACCATCACCCTCCGTCTCTCCCCGGGGAGTTCCCTTCTTCTGCTCAGAAAGTTCCATAGACTAACATGCGCTCACCAAATCTTAACCTCCAAAGAAGAGAGATCTTATAGGATGATTAGTCAGAAAGAAGACAACTCTGGATCTCAAATTCAGATTTTCAGCTGTGAGCAAAGTGCCCTCATCTTTGAGAAGCTGAATGCCGGCTCCTACATATACATGAGACGCTTTGCAAGACCCAAAACAGAACGGATATCCGAGGCACTCTTTTCAAGAACTCACTCGCCCCAGGATAGGCACGGGCAGACTCCAGCCTCCCCGGCCAAATCCCACCAGCCGTTCTCGTGAGTGAGGTTTTGTGGGAACGCACAGCCACGCCCTTCAAGAATAAGTCTGCGTCTGCGGCTCTCTGCTCTAGAGAAACGGGAACAGCTGGAGACCCTGCTGGTCACTTCCCGTCAAGGCCATGGGGTGCTGCCAGCCACGAAGAGTGGTTCGCTGCAGCTCCCACACCTGGACTGGAGTCTGCTTACAGAAAATTCATGGCAGAAAGCGTCTCATTCTGTTCCGGAAGCCCCCGGATCCGCACGCACGAGAGAAGACTGGACACTAACTTCTACTTGGGTGGCCCTCCACGTCGGGCGCTCTCAACGCGGTCTGACCGACAGGTGTGTGGCTGAGAAGCAGGGCCACTCCGTGTTCACCGTGAGCACTCGGGACGCACAGGAACTTCTCGTGAAGACAGAAGCTACTTACTTACTCAGCCTACAGGCATCCAGCTGCCAGGCTTTAGGTCCCTGACCAGACCCCCAGAGCCAGAGCCAAGGCCCTTGTGCCCCAGCCAAGTTCAGGAGCAATGTGACTCAAGTGAATGACTTCTAACGACCTTCTTCCTTTTGATGGATCTGTCTTTTCAAACCCACCCACTCCCTGGAGCCGCACTCAGCCTGCCTTTCACTAATCTTTCCTGCCTGGCTCCTTGACCCAAAGGAGAGTTCTTTTCCTACTGAAGGGCAAGGTAATGGAAGGGCGAGGGTGACCAGTTGCTTAAGATTTTCAACAGTTTCATTTTTATACTTTCAGTTGAAGCCAACGCGCCACACACACACACACACACACACACGCGCGCGCGCACACATGTATATAGCTATATCTATATTTAAATCATTAAACATGTATTTTCATTGATAGGGCTCATTTTAAAGCCAACCTTCCAATAACAAAATAATAACGAGGATCATAAAAATAATAATTTCCCCTCTACAGCAAAGGTGACAAAATGACAAAAGAACTCTTAATTCTGGGGCTTTATTTTAATTTTTTTTCTTTTTAAGATGCTACATAGTCGAACAGAATTGGATTGGTCTTTTATGGCATAAAATTAATTTACAGTCAAACTCCCAATAACTACTTGACGACTATCTGAAGAGCCTGTGGCCCCTCTCCCCGCCCCCACCCAGCTGGCTCCCTCTCCGCCACCACCCTGCCGCCCCATCTCGGGCCAGGGCCACACGGGAAAGGTCAGGACCAGACTCGGGGCGCACGTGCTGGAAGTGTCAGTGGTGGCTGAGGGACAGCGAAGGAACAAGAAAGAACGTCAGCTACTCTTCTCCATCAGAAAGGGTGACAGAGTTGACCGCTGATACTAAGAAAAATTCCCTCTCGATGACGACTGTCGTTCGTCTACACAGAGAAACACTTCGTGGCAGCTGTTCCCAACGTTCACAGCACCCCCACCTGCATCGACGCGCAGAGCCCAGAGCCTCGGGGGGGGGGGGGGGGGGAGCCCGCAGCCCTCCGGCAGCACAGGTGTGATTTGGAGGCCACAGCATTAATCATGATCTCGTGGCAATAAGGAAACATGAGAGGAAATACATTAAATAAGTTAAATATGCGTTACACATCTCTGAAGAACAATTCCATCTCACTACATGAACCAACAGTAATTCAGCTTGGTCCCTTTAAGAGAACAAAGCATTGACTTTAATTTCCAAAGTGGTGGGTCAGTCGGTCACCGTCCGCCTCCCGCTCCCGACGGGCAGATGTGACGCTGCCACAGCACAATTCTTCTGGCTTCTGACCCTGTTCGTCAGTCCCAGGGAACCGACGGCCAGGGCAGAACGTGGAGAGGCAGCCCGGGGAGCGAGGGGGCGGGTGGGGGGTTGCTCTGGGGAGGGGACGGCCCTCCCCACCCCCAGCGCACTGGGCTCCGGCTCCCCTGAGGGCCAGCACCAACCGGCAGGAAGACTGTCTCGTTCTAAGAGAGGTAATCAGTCCGCCACATGTACCAAGGCCACAAATGTTTAAAATGACACTTCCAACATGCCATTATGGTTTAATCACGGCTTCCCTTGTCATTCACAAAGATCATGATGTTCCCCCGATCACTTACTGTACATTTTTAACTTTCTAAAAGATTGTTACGTTATAATTTGTGTGTGTGTGTGTGTGCGTGTGTGTGTACGTGCACGCGTGCGCACGCGTGGGGAGGGGGTAATTTAAAGGCAAGACCTGTGAGATGTCATCATACATTAACTTCTTTTGACACATGGTTATGATAAATTCAAACCCCACAGAATGGCGGGCCCGTCAACGCAGTGTGCCATCCTCCGCCTGCCGCGTCTACAAGGCGATCTTCCCTATGATCACACCGACAATGAAGAACAAAACCACGAGAGCAAGGAGCCGGGCGCTGAGGCCCTCCTCCTTCCCAGCTGTGGCTGACACGGGGACGGGGCTGTGGCTCTGCACCGTCTTCCTCATGCGAAGTCCATCTTCTTCCTGCGGAAGCAAATGCACATTTTCAAAGACAACCCAAGGCCCCGGAAGCAGAAGTCGGCTGTACAGTTTAGCAGAGCAGGGTGGGCTTCTAAGCACAGACTTGGATCGCGTGGTGTGGTCCAGACTCTTCACTTTTCAAAGGGAGAAACCGAGTCCCACAGAGCAGAAGGCACTGGCTTGAGGCCAGGGAGGAAACGCTGCCAGCAGCCGGCCCCTCTTTCCTTCTACCCACCTACACGAGGCTGCCAGTGCACCTTTTTATACCACGCATCTAAAGCAGGGCCTCGGTTCCCCGTGACTTACAGAGAAAAAGCTCCCGACGGGGTCCACCGGCACGTGTGAGACCTGGGACCACCCACCGTCCTGGCCGCGTCTCCGGGCCACCCTTCTACACCCGACTCCAACCCTCTCTGTCCTTCTTCCTCTGATGAGCAGTCTTCCCTGCTCAGGGCATCAATGTGTGAACGACAGGCACTTCCCGAAGCACAAATCTAAAAAATCACAAGAAGCTACACAGGTAGGGGGCCCACAAGTTTTCCAGTGCAGAGCTCTGTAGTTGATGAGTTACATGGAGACTGCTGGATAGAAAACAATGGTATCTGGAATACTATTAAAATGTGACACAGTTTGACCAATGCATCTCAAATATTTTCGACTTAAAGCAAGGAATTCCCGCCAAAGGAGCAACATCCTTTTTCACACCTCTACAGACATTCGGCCACACTTTTCCCTCAACTACGTAGATATGTACAGAATAGAAACCCTTTCTTTCTTCACTGATCCCAAGGCCCAGTGCACATTCCTCAACAGGGCATGCGTCTCTCTACGTGGTCCCGGGCGTGCCTCCAGCTAACGACCCCATCTGCTCATCCCCAGACTCGTAGGTCCTGGAGACAACAGGCAGCCAGCCCGCCAAGCTGACTCTCCAGGCACTTGGGGCCATCTCTGTGGGACCACTCATCAGTCGGGTCTCTGGGACCCGTGTCTGTGTCTCCCCAGCGACCCCGGTCAACGGGGAGCTCCTCCATGGCAAGGACAGCTCACGTATGCACCCGCAGTGCCAGGTACAAGGGAGGGCCTCGAGAGGCGTGTTGGCCAAATGAAAGAGTGAAAGGACACAAAACAAGAAATCAGTGTTTGGCAGGGATAAAGAATCTTCTAACGTCAAGACTGGTCTGCTAGTATTGTGAAGATGTTCTGCTCAAGGGGCATGGCCAACACCACTGCACAGTGATGAATGAGCGGCGTTATTCGATTAACTTCAAAAAAAAAAAAATGGGCATAGCAAAATACAGCATTTATTTTATTGGGTTTATATAGAAGCTATTTCTACCTATTTATCACTTTAAACGTTTCTGAAGAGAAATACACTCAAGGAGAAGCTTCAGGCAGATCTTAGATTTTTCGCCAAAAAGTAAAGTGTCAGCTTCATAATTTACTCCACACTAAAAGTTACTGAATGAGGCAAATCAAGATTACTGCAAAGAAAGAAGATGATGCCATTTTCCAGACACTGTCCGTTCTCCTGTATCTGCTACACTGTCAGCATGAAAGAAGGAAAAGTCAACGGAACTGAATTTCTCATGTGCATCTGGTGCCATGGTAGTTAAAGAGCGACAGTCCAGGGCCTGGTGGGGCAGCAGGACCGAGAAGAAGACAACAGGCCGGCCTCATACTTAAGCTGCAACAGAAGTTCCTAGGATCAGATGTTCAGAAACCTCTTCAAGACCCAAGACCCCGTCTGAAACACACATACTCTTAAAGCTGGAAGGGGCCTCAGACACGTTCTGGGAGTGGAGGCCCAGGAGATGCCGTGACCACCACAGATTCAGAGCGGGTCAAGTGTAAGCAGTCACTACCACAATACGTGAGGGCTCCGGGGCCAAATGAGGTACGCCCTGCCTCCCCCCTCCCCCACCCGTGCAGCCCAACCCTCTAACGCCAGTGGCGACCCCTCCGTCAGCATCCGCCCACCGGAGACTCGGGGGCCTCCTTCTGTGGGCTCCACCTGTCTGCCGTGACAACTTCCTGTCTCCGAGCTCCTCACCACATTAGTAGTTTGTTGAGACCCACCTAGAATCTCCAAAATCCAGAATGACGCCTGTGTTAAAACAGAGTACAGGTCAGTATTTACCCTCCTAAAAAAGGACTCTCATCCAGTGGGGATGGAGTAGGATTTGAAAATGTGAAGTCAGGATATCCACTGCGGTTTTGTTTTTAATCTCAGAATTGATCTTCAATTTATACTAGTGGGAGGATGACAGAGGCTTTGTTTCTCAACACGAGGACAAGAGTCTGCAGGCTGAAACGGGAGAATGGGAAAGATGGGGACTCTGGGGCACACAGCCTGGGTTCTCATCTCACTGACCGTGTGATCTCAGGTAAGTCACTTAACCTCTCTGTTCCTCAGTTTCCTCATCTGTAAAGTGGGGATGATGATAATCCCTACACTTCACCAAAGGGTTTAGAAGATCAAATAAATTATAACACACAAAGTACAAGGGAACAAGAATTTGAATAGCTGAGAAACTTCTGCTCAAGGGACGCTGGTTAATTAGAGGGCAGGGGGTTGTTCAGAGCTCTTTTGAGAACCTGATGAAAGCCACAGACCTCTCTCCCTGAGGAAAGAATGTGCAAATACAAAACAACTCTACAAATTCAGGGATTCATCAACTTCACCACCCAAGATCACAGGAGGAAAGCCCTTGTTTTCTGCAGATTGTCAGGAATAAAATACCACTCGGGCACCTGGCTGGCTCAGTCGGTACAGCATGCGGCTCTTGGTCTTGGGGGTCGTTGAGTTCGAGCCCCATGTTGGGTGTGGAGATTACTTAAAAGACTTATAAACTCTTTAAAAAAACAAGAAAGAAAAGAAAAGAAAAGAAAAGAAAAGAAAAGAAAAGAAAAGAAAAGAGGAGAGAAAAGAAAAGACAAGAAAAGACAGAAAAGACAAGACAGAAAAGACAAGAAAAGACAGAGAAGACAAGAAAAGACAAGACAAGAAAAAAGAAGAAAAAGCCATTACCTTGAATTGCTTGTTCTCCTCCCGCAGCCTCTGAACTTCACCTTGCAGCCTCTTACACTCCTCCATGACCTTCTTAACCTCAGTGTCATCCAAAGAGGAGCTCAGAGCTTTAGACACCGTTGGTGTTTCTGTCTTTGATGCGGTTGTGGGTATGATTTTATTTATTTCTACATCATGCTGTTCAGAAATAAATGAAAGCCCAAGTGTCACCAACTGTGTAATAAAGGACTTTTTTATGCAAAGTAAAGTAGTTCTCAGCAAACACCACACGTGGTAGTGTTTCATCCACACTGTAAAATGTCACATTTATTTTAAAAATGGATCACTTTATCTAGTATCTTAATAATCTAAAGCAACGGGGCCCCAGAAATTATGGATAAGGGCAAATAATGAAGTTCGGCTGAGACTAATACTTCAGAAAGAGAAAAAGGGCCGTGCATACCGCACTAGCAAATCCCCGCCATGCAAACAGTAGCATATCGTAATCGTGCAAGCTCAGGAGTTACTAGCCACGAGTTACTGTCACCAGGAAGCCCTGAACATCCCCAGGATGGGCTGGGATGGGGGAGGGGGGACGGGGGAGGCCAAGGAGAACGTGACACCGAGGGCGGTTTATGTCACGAACTCAGAACTCTGAAGCTGCGTTGCAGGTGAAACGAGCTCAGCGTCTGTGATATTTCAATCCAGGGACATGCGCGTCCCCCACGTCCCGGCCGAGACGGTCACGACGGCCTCTGGAGAGTGCCTGGGGCGGGGATGTTCAGGTGTGCTGGGGAAAATAGAACAGGTGGGGACCAGCGTGCTGAGGGCTCCGTGCGGCCCCCGGAAAACGACTAGCTCTCCCTATCGCACCCTCGGGCTCGACCCCTCGTCTTCCAGAGGAGAGGAGGGGTTCCTGCCAGGGCACCCCCCACCCCCGCCTCCACAAAGCTGGCTCGGCACAGGGCCGGGAGCCGAACAGCGATGCCGACCTTACCGGGATGTGCAGCGGGAAGAGAAAAAAGCAAAAACAAAACAGCCCCCTACCCATCCGAGAAACAGGATAACGACAGCGGTCAGTCACTGAGCAGGAAGAAAATACTAAGCAGTGGTGACACATTATCAACAGCATCCCTGGACGCTACTGTGGACGATGTTAACAATGTGAGTGCTTCGATTTCCCAACTCCAGCTATTAACAGCCAGGGTAGTTGAATATTCTGTGTGTTTCAAACAGTGCTTTTAATACAATTGAAGCTTTTCTGACTAGGTTGAAGGAAGGTCCAAATTAGCACTTCGGATACAGTCTTCTGTCTTCAACTGGCCACAGGCAAGGGCCATGACAGGCTTGTCCCTTGGCTTCCCAGAGAAAAGCCAGTCGACAGCTTGGAGGAAGCCGGTCCTTTCAGCGACCCCCTCCGGCAACACGAGGTGGTGGGGGGTGGGGGGTGACTCCCAATGGAGGTGATGATTCCGCCCCCACCCATGCACAACGGGCAATGTCTGGAGACACCTTTGGTTGTCACACGAGAGGGGGGACTGTTCGTATCTAGTGAGCAGAGGCCAGGGGTGCTGCTGAACAGCCTACAAGGGCCAGGATGGGCCCCCAGCAGAGGATGACCCAGCCCCGATGTTAATAGTGCTGAGGTTGAGAAACCCTAAAGAGGCAGGAGGGGGAAGGGGAAAGAGCGGACGGACAGGGAGACCCGCGACGGAGGTCTGTGGAACAGAACCCGAGAGCCTGTCCGTCAAGCACCATGATCAACGGCAAATTATTCCCTGTTTCAGACTCACCCACTGTTTTACAGCAACCTATAACTTTGCCAAGTCAAAGAAGCGCTTTAGGATTTAGGACATTCCAACAGCCAACAGGCTGCACTTTTTAAGAAAAAAAAAAAGTTGTTTCAGTTAGGTGTCTTTCTGCAAGCCTCTCAAAGGCTGATTTCCTGGAGGCCCGCTTACTTGTTGACTTCAGCTTATTTTTTTCATCACATGTCAGAGGAAGGAAAATAATTTGCCAACTTAAATCTTGGTTTTGTAGGAGATGGTATGCAAATAAGTATCAGCTTGCAACATTCAATTATTGTTAACCATAAACATACTTACTGGTTTATCATTTTCTGCTGGCAATTCAAACACACATCTAAGTTTTGAATCCATAAGGTCTTCCGGTTTTGCCTCCTTCCACTAAAACAATTTAAATTTAATAATCGAGATATTACAAAGCTGCCGGAGGAATAATTTTCTTCCTATAACTGACAATTTCAGAAAAACACTCTTAATGAGAAAGCCCTGATGTATATAAAATAAAGAACTTAGGTCTGTAGAGATTTCAGTAGCTTTAACGACAAGATTAAACACACTAGCTTTCCCGAATACTTATCACGCTTCACAAGCCCAGTCCCGCCGCCTGATCCCTCCACACCAACCAATGCTCCTCCCTGCTGCTAGTCTACGGGAAGCACGTGGAACAGAGACGACTGACCATCACCGGAGGAAGAGGAATTGTCTAAATTATGTCCGAAGGACCAGAGGCAACTTTGGCTCTCCTTAGGAAAATAAAACGGACTTTGCGGGATACGCCCTTCTTAGAGAGAGGAAACGTACACTACCTGGGAATGGATTCAGAACCACACTGCCCACTACCAAAGGGGCACAGCCAGCAATCCAGTGTCCGGGTGGCCCCCCCACTCCCTCCAGCCTGCTGGCGGGAACACCTTGCCGGCTAAATCAGATCCATGCTCTGGGATGATGTGCTCCTGGCTCAATCCCCCTCCTTCTGGCAGTGAGGACAGGAATCCCAGGGCATGCTGAGAAGTGCAGGCCAGCACGGCAGGAAGTTTACAATACTCCCCCCTCCCCCGGGACCATGCAGGAGGCAGCCAGAGCAACGGTGGTCGCGAGAGCCAGGAACGCGCCAAACGTCAGAGCGGCCAGATGCATCGGGGCAGGTCCATTCAGTGGAACCGCACACCATTCAAATGCTACCAAAGAGCGTTTGCTTGCACCGAACGTTATGTGAAGAAGCTAGAAACAAGATCTGAAGTTTGTTCCTCTGTACGCACACACGAGCACACGTGTGTGTGCGTGTGTGCGCGTGCGTGTGTCAAAAGAGCATCAAGCAAGGATCACCGCTGGACGCTACAACCACCGGGTGAGGGCGAGACTGCTGGCGAGCAGCACGTTCACATGGTCTCCAAGTACCTGATTACTCAAGGGTATCACAGATTACCTATTCCCCAAGGGGCAACTGCGCTTGGATGTGGGAACGTTGGCAGTCACCTCACCATCGTAACCAAGGGATCCAACTTAGCATCACCAATAGAGAGACGAGCCAGTACTCCGTGCCTTCTGGCACGGTGCATACAGGACGTTACTTATGGCATATTCTTGCCAAAACGCATTTAACCTGAATGTGATCGTGAGGAAATAACCGAACAAGTCCAGAACGTGGGGCGTACAACAAGCTAACTGGCCTGGACTCTAAAAACTTCAAAGCCACGAAAACAAAAAAGGTTGAGAGTACTCTACTAGACTAAGAACAACTCAAGGCCAGTCTGGAGTAACTGGAAAATGCTGCATCAGGGTCTTTCTGCTAGATAATATGACTGAATGAACGCCAATTTTCTCAGCCAGGGGGACAGTGCTGTGGCTATGCCAGAGCACTGTCCCTGCCCTGAAGCACACACGACCGAAGAGTCGTGAAGCCTGCATCTTACAACCAAGCGGTTCAGCGAAAAAAAGAGTTTACAACAGAAATGAAGCAAATGTGGCCAAGTGTTAGATGGTAAATCTAGGCAAAGTTTATGTGAGTAGTCACGATATAATTTTTTCTACTTCCTGTACATCAAAACACACAAAAAAAAATAGTTTAAAGAAATGGCACAAGGCTCTCAAAAACAGTGGTTAGGTCAAGCATAAACAAATCTTTTAGTTTTAGTTACTTTTGGTTTTATTTTTGCTTACGTGTGTATTTCCACAGCTTCCTACAACGGACATTCCCTAGAAGAATTTTTAGCTCTTATAAAAATCATCCTAAAGGGAGCGAAACGGGGGCCTGGCCTATGACGGCCCTCAGACACGGCAACTCTGGACTCCGTGCCCGGTGTCGGAGACACACAGCACGCTGGGTCCCACGGCAACGGAGTCCCTTGGGTTTTTAGCCCCCTTTTACAGGTGACCAGACCCTAGGGAGAGTTAATGAAAACTGCCCGCGGCCACAACGGTAGGAAAAGGCAGGACTCCGCTCCACACCACAGACGCCCAAGCCCACGCTCTGGTCTCTGAGCCATGCAGCCAAAGCCAAGCAGAACACACTCTTGGAGTCCCCAGTGTCCCATCTGCCATGTATTTCCTCGCTCACACAAATCAACGTGAAGTGACGCATCACGTTGTGGGAAACAGAAGAGAAAGTAGTGAATGCGCCAATAATCATTCTTAGGAAAAGGGGAAGATCGCCTATTATCACTGATCTCTCTCGAACCTCAAAGTATCTGGCTTCCCCTTTATTTCCTGCCCCAAACGTGAACATCCACCAAGATGGCCAGTAATGCTTTTCTAAGACTGACCGAAAAGGCCGAGCGGTGACACTGGGACGAGGCGGGAAGCTGTGCAGAAAAAGCCCTCAGCACAGAATTTTGAAAGAGAAAAACCACAGTGCCGTGTGAGCCACCGCAGTCTCACGTCTGCAGGCACACCTCGGGTGACCAGTCTCCTAGTCTGGGCTGGCGAGCTGGAAAGTGATGGAAACGTTGAGAGAACCCTGCCCTTCTCTCCCATCCGTGAGGACTGGCCAGTCCGGCCTAGCTGGGGCGGTGGCCCAGGAGGTTATCCACACATGATTCCCGTGGCATCAGAATGCCTGCTGATTCATTTAAACGTGTAAGGAGCCTATTTTCAGGAGAATTCCCATTATAATCTTTTTCCAGAAAAACCAATAATATAGTATCACTTATTTGTTTTATAAAAACAAAGCCATCTTATTTTTACCAAAATTAGAGACAGTTTAACACGTATTGAAGCAGAGAAAAATGAGGGAAACAAGGGAGGCAGGGGGGAATCCATGCTTACCAGAAACAAGCAAAAACTAAACCCTTAAGCATCGAAGGACATTTAGCATCCCACTCTCTCACGTCCCTCTGGGTTCTCGGGGGAGTGATGGGGAGGACACGGTAAGAAACATCCCGTATAATGAGAGGTATCCTTTTCTGTGGGGGATGGGAGGGGAGACACAAAAAGGGGAGGGAATCCTCAAACATTTAAGATACCATCCATCAGAGCAAGGAAGTGCTGAAGCTAACGGATATGAAAGTCAGAAGAGTATTCTGGAAAGTTACATAAAATGTGAAAATCAAAGTTTGAGAAAAACCAGAAAGGTAGTCAAAGTACAAATCTCCTTGAAAACAACACTCCCCTTTAAAAACAATGTTGACACATTTTGAAATGCATGCACCCAAAATTCTGTACCTAATCATTTTCTTTTAATTACTAAAAAAAAAAAAACAAAAAACAAGTAAGAAGCATTCAGTACTTACTACTGCTTCCATATCAGAAGTGTCAGTTGGAGCAAACATAGACTGAACCATAAACTTGTGTTTACTTTTCTCATTGGGATCATAATCGAAAGGCTGTAACATCACTGGGAAAGAAAATATTTCATTAGGAGGGTCAGAGCTTGGTTATCAGCAGCCATTTGTCACGTTCAAACTCGTATTCTGGTCGTACAGCAGCTTACCAGGGCTCTCGCCCGAGCCTCCTAACGCCCAGGTGAGGTTAGCAGGGCAAGACGACCAGCGTCTTCTTGGCTTTTCAGGGCTCAAGCCTGAGATCCAGAAAGGCCGGGGGCCTTGCCCCACGCCAGACAGCAGGCGGTGGCAGAGCTGACTTGGGCGGAGGATTCAGGCCTCCGGATCCCTAGTCCGCGGCCCTTTCACCACCGTGCGCCTGACGCCACGTCTGCCACAGCCCTTGCGGGACAGGTAAACCGGGCGGAAACAGCACTTGCCGGTTGTGCTCCAGAGAACACGCCCAAACGATCTCTTCAGGAAGTAAAACGATAATCCAAGACATTTAAGTGACTGTTTAGTTTTAGCTTTTCTCTGTCCCATTTCCCATATAAGACATTCAAGGTAGTGCTTCAAACACGATTTTGCCGATAGGACGTTAGGAAACGTTCACAGCCTGCACACTCTCAGCGAGGGGAAACCACCACCTGGGTACACCCCACATTTTCTCCCCAAACCTGGAGGGGCCTCCCAGAAAGGCTCCCTTGGCTAAGTCACACCCACTGCACTGAGGAGGCCCCTTCCCGTTCCCACTGGCTTCCTTAGAACCCACCCTCGTTTAATGGTGGCGGCTTTATTTGTTTTAATTTTTCTTTTATGTTTATTTTTTGAGAGACAGAGAGACAGAGAGACAGAACGTGAGCGAGGGAGGGAGACACAGAATCCCAAACAGGCTCTGACAGCACAGAGCCCGACGTGGGGCTCGAAGCCATGAGCCGTGAGATCATGAGCTGAGATGAACTCAGATGCTTAACCGACAGAGCCACCCAGGCACCCCAAATAGTAGCTGCTTTAAAATACGCATCTGCTACAAGGCTCTGGCCAAAGCACACATCTGGCTAAGTTCTCTGACACACAACCTCTTCGCACGCAGGAAAAGGCGACCCGACCACGCTAAGAGCCGACGTGGACTCGACATCTCCCACGTGCAGGAACCCGGGCTGTACTTCAGGTCTACTATTAGCTCATTTAGTCTTTGCGAGGTAGGTACTGCTTCGGAAGTTATTTTAATGCCCGTTGCAGGCGAAAAAAACCGAAGCACAGAAAGGTTAACCGACTCGCCCGAGGTCACAGCGCGAAGGAGCGGACGCTCAGAGGGGGCGGGCCTCCGCCAGCGACCGAGTCCCCGCCCACTAAGGGCGCAAGCCGCGTCGTTCTCCACCGGCACCTCTGCCGCGCAACGCTCCCCAGGGTCCTCCAGCCTCTGAGCCCCCCTCTAAAGTGCCATGACCAACCGCCCCTGCAGCCGAGAGGGGGCCCGCGTCCTCCACCCTAGCTTACAAATGAAGAGCAACACGCGGAAGCGACTTCCTCAAAGCCACGGTGCCAGGAAGCAGCCCAACTTCTCCGAGGGGCCAAGTGCAAGCCAGCACCCCCCTCGGCCACACCGGTCGCTCCAACAGGAGGCAGACGCACACTGTGCACCCCAGGAGCACCGCCACGGACCTCGCGAAGGACCGCGACGGAGAGGAGAAACGCAAACAGCTCGGCCATTCAGGCTGCGGAGGCAGAGTCCCCTCCCTCTTGGGGACACAGAAAGTCCACTGCAGTCTGACAGCACGGCACGTTCAAACGCTTCCGTTCGGGCGGTCACGCGGTCCGCATCACCCATCTGAGTGCTCTGAGCGACAGGAGGCGTTACCGGGAAACTTCAGGACAAAAATCAATAAACGTGCAAACCTTTTTAAAAGTCAGGGCTTATGCACACACGACATCAAGTCTAGAGCCAACAAAGTTGTCCCGAGTACCCCAGATTCAGCATGACCATCAGCGGGGAGAACAAAAGGTCACTTAAAACACAGGCCACTGAGGTGTAGGCGCACGGTTCCCTCCTGAAAGAGCAGTCCTCACTGGTGGCTTTGGGCCCGGACGCAGCTAACTCCCACCCTGGCACCACTGAACTGGCAAGGGCTCTCCTGAGGACAGACCTGGGGGGTCAGTCCACACGTGGGCTTGACATTTAACCTAAGGGACAAGTGACCAGACCAACGGGTCAACAGCACAGACTCTTCTTTTCAAAGTTCAGTTCCCATCATGCTTTTTCCACCCCCAAGACCACAAGGAGGAAAACCCACATTATAAACTAAGGAGCCAATGTCTCCACAGGTACCGTCATCCTTCTTGGACGGGGGCTGTCAACCTTTTTTGAAGCTGGGTCAGTCTGCAAACTACTGTCAGATGTTCATTGTTAAAAAGTAATGTGAATCACGTTTTGAGAATTTCCGGTTTCACTTGGCTGCGACAAAGTCATGCTTTGCTATTCTGTCAGGACAGGAAGGGAGAGAACTGTGTCCTAGACCACACTCAGACTTCCAGCAGCTCACAGGCTCCAGGAGCAAAAACTGCCTCGCCCTTGAGACGGCACTTTCTCAGCTGTGAACGGCCCCCCATCATCCTCCACCATGGAGACCGATGAGGCTGAACCAGAATGATCTGTAAAGAGCCCCCCGTGCTCAGGAGACGACAGCAATCAGAAGACACTGCTCATCTCAGAGAAGCTGGCCTTTTAGTTCAAGCTACGGTGGATCACATGTACACAACGGACAGACGGGTCCAGAGAACCTGAGAACGCCCTTCCACCCACAAACAGCCTCGGAGGGACCTGCTGTTCCCTTTCCTTCTTGCCCCCAATCCTGGAAACAGGGCAAGTGAGAAGTGAGAGTCAAGAGACCCGCATGAGGATTCTAGGCCTGCGCTAGGGCAAGACTGACCTTTCCACCTCCCCGCCCCCACCGCTCCGGTGGCGTCACAAGGTCCCAGAAGGAAAGAAAAGACGGCCGTGCCGGTGCCTCCTCCCTACCAGGCACCGCAGAAGGCACGCTTTCATTACTTCTCCCATTCGGTCCTCGCGACAACCCACCCAAGAAGCCCGTGCTTCCCCCCAGACAAGGGCTGAGAAAGGCTGACTGGTCTCCCTCGGACCCCACGGCCGGCATACTAACAATGGAGCCGGCACGCCAACACTGGCCTCGCTTCCAGAGTCAGATTCCACACCCGGCTGCTCAAAGCACTTCCACAGACCGAAGCCCCCCATCCCCCCCCCCCCAATCCAAGAGGTGATCCAGCAGGTCAACGGCGTGGTCGTGGTAATCCCAAGACGTGCGTCCCCGTGCCGGTGCGGGGATGCTGAGATCCGCAGGGCCGGCCGGGCCAAAAGCAGAGCAGAAGCAGCACGGGGCGGGGCCTCCGTGTCAGGTGTCCTGCACACCGGCAGGGTTTTTTAAAGGCCATTGTCACTTATTAATATCCTGGACGAAGCCATAACCATCACTAATTTTACTAAACCTCGACCCCTGACAACGCATCCGAACACTCGGCGCAGTGAAATGCGAATGCGCGCGCGGCACCCGCTGTCCCAGGAAAGCAGCCGTACAACTGTCTGGGTCGTGAGCAGAGCTAGGACTTTCTCACGGAACACCACTTTCTCGAAAGAACAATCGGCAGAAAAACCACGGCCACGCAGACCTGGCTGGACGGCAGACATCGTCTCGAAAACGAAGCGTGCCTGTCCCTTCAAGGAAAACGACTTTCAACAGCTGGTACCAACGAGAAAATCCAAGCTTTGTACCAAAAATGAGACTCTTGGAAAGCTGGTATCTGCCATCACGAGCTCAGTTTCCCAAACACTTCAAGGCTTTTCTGATGAGATCAGCAACTTTTTGATGCTGTGTCATGAAGTATGTCAGCATTTGGAAGATCGGCATGACTCCACTAATATTCGGTATTCAAAAGCCCGTTCCAAGTGCAAGGAGAGACCAACACATTTCAGTGAAACAAAGTTCAAGTAGCTGACATGGCTTCAGATTCCACACTATACCAAACTTGAAGAAAAGTGCCCCTTGTCAAGTTTTGGTGTAGTATTAAAAGCACAATGTCCAGAATTATCTGGAAAGGCTGCTGAAGATACTCCTCCCTTCCTGAACCACAGATGTGTGTAAAGTGGTTTCTCTTCACATACATTCACCAGAACCACACGCTGTAACACACTAACTGCAAAAGCAGATGGGAGAGTTCAGCCCGGCCTCTACCGAGCCAGACATGAAGGAGAGTTACAAGACCTGCCAAATAATGCCAGGCTTTTCACTAAATTTTTGAAGTTATTTTTCATTGAAAATGTCACTGTTAGCATGTAAGTGACTTACTAATGTTATTCAATGAATGAGTACGCTTAAAATGTCTCACTTCAATGTATAATATGATAAATACTGATACAACCCACAAATGAAAAAGTTCTTTGGGTCTTCAGTTCCTAGGAGTATAAAAGAGTCTTGAGACCAAAAGGCTGAGTGCCATTATTCTAAACAA
The DNA here is from genome assembly GCF_018350155.1 of Leopardus geoffroyi. Taxonomy (NCBI): domain Eukaryota; kingdom Metazoa; phylum Chordata; class Mammalia; order Carnivora; family Felidae; genus Leopardus; species Leopardus geoffroyi. Next base: position 4,819,326 of record NC_059336.1, read on the forward strand.
GCTGCCTCACGTGCCCCTCCAGCAGGAAAATGATGTGGCTAAATCATTCAAGTGAGGCACCGGCAGCTTTGTGTCGTGCCTCTTGGGAGAAAGTGGGGTTTAAAAAAGAGAAGCAACCCGGGTGCCTGGCTGGCTCAGCGGGCAGAGCGTGCGAGTCCTGATCTCCCGGTTGTGAGTTCGAGCCCCAGGCTGGGTGTAGAGATTACTTAAAAGTAAATACATAAAAGAGAAAGTCACTTCACACAAACCGAGCCGTGAGCTCCAGCACGTACCCAGGCCTTGGGTGAAGACAGGAGCGCCCACGCGAGCACACCCACCACGGGAAGGGGTCCGGGGCCCCCCGTGCTCCGCTAACCAAACCTCCTCGCGGCTGCTCGCTCCACCTGTGCGGAAGGGTGCGGAGATCCCCTGCCACCCTCAGACGTCACAGACGGCACCAGCACAACCGCAGGCCGAGAGAACATCCTACCTCCCAAGCTGCCACGGTGCGGTCTGAAAGGAGCGCTACAAGGTATCCCTGACATTCGGACCCGAGTTCAACACGAACGTGACAACAGAAGCAGCGGGGACGGGCGGTGAGCAAATCACCTCGAAAGAGCACAGGGAGACAGCCGCAGGTAGCAGGCCAGATGACCCCTCCGAAGGGCGGGACTCGTGAAACGGAAACACGTGCCCCACGCGCTAGCGAGGCTGGCGAGCTGGAAACGCGACACCGTGAGTGAAAACCACGGCCTGCTGGCGGGCCTCCAGGAGACTCAGGGTCCAAGTGGCGCTCAGCCCCTCCCCACCCCCGGCAACGGTCCCCCTTGCACCTGCCACCGACCAGCTCTCCTTTCCTCGTGGGTTCGCAATCAGCAGCTGCAGGGGACAGCAAGTGTCCACCCAGACCTCGAGAAGTTTCGTGAACCCTCGCTGTGCCCAGAACCCACAGCCTGTCCCCCACTGCCCCCAACTCACGCCAGAAAGTTTGTATTTCTCAGCTACCACCATGTCCTGCCCGGTTCAATTTGCTATTCCCTATTAGCTGGAACTTTATGAGAACATGACAGAATAAATGTTGTTAATCGTTTGTTCTTTCAGCTCCATACATGCAAATGGTGACAGAAATTATGTACTTTTTTCCGTGACAGGCTATAAAAGAGCTTCCCATTAACTTAATTTATTTCACTTGAATATCGGAGACACTGATGATAAAACCCTCTTAAACGAACCATCTATCCTACTTTTAAAATGTATGTGCTGATACTCCATTAAAAAGAAGCCGGTTACCAGGAGACCGCTCACCATTCACCAACATTAACGCTTTAGGAAACAATGTCGGCCGTGTCACAGATGGCAAAAGCGGGGTCCTGCTGGGAAAGGGCCTTCGGGGGTCATAAAAGAGAGGGTCAGTAAGATCAGACTTTCTTCAGAAGAGAAGAAATGCAGAATATATGCCACTTACCACACACACCCCTCAGAGAAGTGACGAGCTGACTGAGCACAGGACAAAAGCTTCCCGGGAGAAGCCAGGCAACTTACACATTCACTTTCGTCTGCATCACGGTGCGAACAGAGCAAGCGAATGAGTCTTGCAAGCACCACGGCACATGCTTTATTATTTTTTAATCTCAGAATCTCTTCTTTTTTCTATTTTTCTTTTTTACTTTAGAGAGAGAAGAGTGCAAGCAGGGAAGAGGGGCAGAGAGGGGCAGAGAGAGAGAAAGAGAGAGAGAGAGAGGATGAATGAATCCCAAGCAGGCTCCGTCCTCACCGTGATCATGACCTGACCTGAAACCAAGAGTCAGACGCTCAACCACCTAAGCCACCCGGGCACCCCTGATCTCATCATCTTACCATCAAGATGTCTCTCTCCTCATTTATGTGACCAAATCTCAGCTCAGGCCTCCACAGACATCTAGATTTCTCCACCTAAGAGATCTTCTCCCTTCCTCCCAGTTTCTCTTCCAAATCAAGTCACCCTGCACAGCCCCTATAACCCTACAAACGTAATCTCCCCCCTACACACCCTACTCACCCTCACCATATTCCTCAGACCAAAACCCTCCTACAGAACAACCCTCTCTCCCAAGTAAGAGACAATCAGTTCAACTCCTCCCGGTCTCCTCAGGTTTCCTGGTCTGAACCCACAACACGGGTGCACGTGTGTTGGCCATGTGCCCACACCCACACAGGGTGCTCTGTCATGACCCAAGCCTCTTCTTATCACGTTGGCCACACCTGGCATGTCTCTCTGGGTCTTCCTGCCCTACTCACACCTCAATAGACCAACCTGCCAGGGCTGAACCCACTAATCTGACTTGGCAATGAGGGGGTCTCAAGGTTCAGCATACATCAGAATCACCTGGAGTTCTTGTTACAACACAGGTGGCAGGACCCCACCTCCAGAGCTTCTGATTCAACGGACTTGGGGTGGGGCCGCGAACGTGTGTTTCTAACATGGTACTGATTCTGCCGGCCCAGGGACCACACCCCGAGAACGCATGTTCGATACATCGCCTAACACTGGGGCTGCCACCACAATGCTATCTCACACCCTCATTCTTATTTGGGAACCTTATTCCACCAGTGGACATTGTTGACGTGAAGATGCCTAAGCTCCTTCCCACGCATCTGCCCTTCTACCCAATTAGACCGGGAGGACTCCCCGTTCTGGTGTCTCACGCTCCGGGTGTGCACCTTCTTCCCTTCCAACATTCAAAGCACACCTGAATCACGTTCCCTCTAGAAACCTCATTGGGGCAGCACGAAGAGAGAAAGCCCTTTTCAACCCTCAACCGTCTGGCTTCCCTTCTCTCCTACCTCCCGGAGCCAGTCACCCTCGTACCCATAGGTTAGGACACAGTTTCCAATCTCCCCATCGCCTCTCCTTCTCCCTCTCTCCCTCCTTTTGTATCACCTGTACACAAACAAGGCTGTTCTCTCCCAAACCGCATTTGTGGCGGAGTAAAGTGGTCACCGCTCTGCTTTTCTAAGCTAATCAGAAACAAGTCAGAGCTCACGATCAGCTTAAGAGACTTAAGCACCCTTATCATGAGTCAATGTATCCTTCTGTTAGGATTCTCAAAGTGTTGAAACCATAACTGCTTTCTGGGACTCTGCCTATCCACAGATAGGACAGAACTACTGATGGAACTAGGAATCTAGCAAATAATTTTATCTATTTATAAATAAGTTAACACTGAATTGTCTCTGTGTTCTCTATAGGATTTTCCAATTCAGCACAGCGCATCTTAGATAACAAACTCCCATTGTCTCGTTAATTTATTTGTGCAGAGACTAGTACAAATGTACCTCGGCGTCACTAGAAGATGAGATGTGCCAGATGCAGGCACTGGCCAAAACACAGGGCTCATTCACTCTTTTTTACAAATATCCTTTAAAGTACACATGGTTTTAAAAACTCCAACATACTTTCCTGTCTCCTATAATACTTCACGATGGAATACAACATAGCCTTTTCGTGATTACTCTGGGGATTATGAACACCCATTATATACAATCTGAGAAAGACCTACAAGGGCTCCTGAGATGGATTAACTGAAATATGGAGAACGGTCTGCCCTGAAGCTTAAGTAATCCCAGATCCCGGCTGTGGTTTCCAAATCCTCTCCCCCACTTGCTCTTTGTGGTATTCCTGTCCAGCCCTTCCCTGTGGCCACTTCCCAAAGCCCTCTGACCTCATTCCAGCCTGTGATGGGCTGAACACGAGGACAAGGCTAACGGCGAGTTTAAAGTAAGAGTAAACAAGAGAGTCGAGATGAGGCGCTCAGGGGTATAAATATCCAAGAAACTATCATGAGTAAAAAGAACGTTACTTTTGGCTGCTCGTTAATTTTTTGCTCCTCAGTGACTCTGCAGAAAGCTGAAGCTGCCTTCCACGAAGTGAGGCAGACTCAGTGTCCCTGATAGGTCCTCTTGATCCTGCTCTTTGAAAATGTAAAGAATAAATAAATCGTGTCATACTCCTAAAAAGAGAAACACAGGATTCTTCTTAAGAAACTTAAATATTACAGTAAACTTTGAAAAACAAATCTTAAAAAACATAATTAGGCTGAATTTTTGTTAATTTCCTTTTGTAAAACACCAGAATCTCTCATCTGGTGAAAAAGATTAAAGACATCTTTTAAGTATAAATGTGAGCTGTTCTTATCTGAGAGCAATAAACTTGGTTCGTGAAAACCATTTATAAAAGAGTTCGCTTATCAGAGACCTCCAAAGCAAATGATCAAATGAAGAAGAATGCTGCTGTTAAGATGCCCAAACCCCCCAAATTTAGCTCCTACTATCAGCACTTGACAGATGAATGGCTGACTTCTCTCTCTAAGGGCAGTGCACTTATATGCTGGTGCTAATCACCTAAAAGCCGCAGCCCAAGGTTGACTGGTCCAGGGCAAGCAAGCAGCTCCGTTAAACTGAGTCAGCAAAACCTTAAAAGGATTAATTATCAATGGCAATACTACCCAATTACATTAATTGACCAATGTTTCCATCCAAGAAGAGTTGCTGATATTCATTCTCTCTCCTTAGGATTTTACTGGAAGAACTTTATGCTTTAAAATGTGATTGAAATAAGTGCTGAAAAGGGCTATATGTCAGGAGTGAATACTGCTCCTTAATTCTTTGAATGTTAATTTAAAATACAGATGCAGACACTAAATTTCTGTTTGTTTGTCTTTAATCCACTTTCAATTCCCAGGGTACACTTAGTAAAGTGTATCTGTACCTAAATATTGGTATCTTTAATGACTCTTTCCAACGCCCCCCCCACCACAGACATTTTGCATTTCTAATTTGCTTGGTACAAAGGCAACCAATGTGCATAATTGAACTGCAAATGGAAGCATGCTCGCTACTTTAGTGGAATTAGAATTCAGTGAAGGTTATAAAAATATTAAACTTAATATCATATTACAGGAAGCATAAGTATTTTTGATGGGCCCATAATTTTACCACTTCACCTGCTGTATCCGCTGGCAAACATGGTTTGGAATATTAATGGAAAACTCCCTCATTATTAAACTGCAGTATTAAAAAAAAAAATTCACAACCACTAACAGCTTACCACAAAGACATTTTCAGAAATTATCTCCCTTAAAAATATTTTCCCACCAGACAGTTCAGAAAATAGATTTAATTTTGTAAAAGCTAGAACAAATGGGGAGACCCCCCACTGCTTCAAACAATTCATTAATTCAAAAAGTTCTATTTTCCTTGCATTTAAAATCTCGGGGAAGGGGGGGAAATCCAATCTCCTCTTCTGCAATCTCCATTTAAGTGTAGCTATTTTGCTGAGGTCCAGATTTGAATAATTCAAAACCGTCTCTAGTAGATGGTGTGTATCGAGGAGCAAGGGCCAAAACCACGGCGTTCGGGGCCAATTCACGCCAACAGAAAGCTCTCCGCACCCCTCACCTGCCACACTGCCTCGTCCGGCAGGCACAGATCCCAGAACGGGCCGCGAGAAGAATGGGCTGAGACGAGCATCTACAGAAAGGACAAAGAAAAGGACTCCCACCCTAGACCCAGGTGACCAGACCACAAATCATCCCTTTGAGAAATCCACACATTTGTTATGTGTGTTTCCAACACATTCCAAAACATTTGTTATGCCTGTTTCCAACCATTACTTTCCCACCTAGGTTTATAAAACAGACCTGTTATTTTTTCAGGACTCAATAAGTAATTTGCCATCTTCTGAAGACAATAACGTGACAGGTCAGAGTGTGGACTTCTGACGCACAGTGTAAGCTCCCTTGAGTATCCAGCCTACCTGAAAGCTGAGAAGAGCTTCACAGGGTGTGTTGGGAAGACATCTGACAACTACAAAGTCTTGCCTCCTCCCCCGATACAACCCTGATTTGTGTGCCTTCAAAACCTCGCTCCCTCTGGCCAGCTACCTGGGTGGACATCCTCCTCCTCCTCCTCTTTCCTTCCCGCCCCACTCTCTCAAAGAATGATTTATAACCTTCCCTAAGAGCGCATCCCAAGAGTTTTCAGAAATGGGAGAGAAATCTTGCACTAGGCATGTCCTCTCCAGGCGTGCTGTGACACTCCATGTGGTACACAGGGCAATACTGGTAGTAATGTTTGAAGCTGATGTGACGACCACCTTTCTACAGACTATATCTGAGATTTCACTAGAAGACAAATGCGTACCATAAAAAGAAAAAAAACACGTCTCTCTTCTCAAAATTAGAAAAACTCCATTAATTAATAAAATGTCTGGAATGAATTTATTTCTAGAAAGGTGTCATTCAAATAGGTACAATCCCCCTTCAACAAAAACCAGCCAGTTTTCGTCAAAACTAGGGGGAAGATAATGCCACCACACTCTCGCACCATGCACTCAGTTAACACAGCCCTGGGAAACACTCTGTGCGATAGATACTACTCCTTCCGTTTTACCGATGAGAAAATTACCAACTAGAGACAGGAGTGGAGCAGCCAAAGATCAGCCAACAGCAGCACCGCCAACGCTTTCTGCTCAGGTTCCCAGCTCCCAGATCTAGTGAGCTTTGAGGACAGCGGGTGGCACCCAGCCCGGCCACGTGCACACCTGGGGAAAAGGGAAGGCTGGCCTTTGGACACTCTGCACTGCCTGTCCGCAGGTGTCTTTCTGGTCCTGAGGATGGTTCCTCTCCCAAAGGAACCCAGAAACTCTAGGTACTCACTGAGGTGTCATCATACAGCTGCATTGTAAGAGGATCCTGGAGGAGCCCAGGGCTTTTCACCTCAAGACACGAAGGTGCGATAGATGACACAATGGCCCCTCAACACACAAAACTGCAGCGGACGGCACAAGCCTCCTTTGCCAACTGGAGACGCCGACCCAGAGATGCGATGACATCTGCTTTCACCCACGGGCACCTCAAGCACCGAATAAACACACACCGAACAAAAACAAGGGAGCCCTTTCTCGTGTGCGGACATCATCTTGATTCATCTAGGAGTAAGGCCTGCAGACACATGGGTATTTCAGGACTCAATAACGTCCCCCCAGATACATTCCATGTTGAGAACCCATGACGACGCCGTGGAGGCAGCTGCCCATCACAGAGGCGTCACTGAATCAGGAGCGAGGCTGGTTTCGAACACCAGCTGTGCCACTCATCACCCACGTGACGCTAGATAATCACACCCACTCTCCATACCTTACCTTCTTGTGTGCAAGAGAAAGCCCACGACCACAGAATCTTGGGTTTTCCTTAAGCAGGTAATTATAAATCAAAACAAATGCCCAGGGTTATCACTCTAAAAAACATTCCTGTGATGGGGGAAGGAGGACTCTTTCTGAAATACACACACACACACACACACACACACACACACACACACACTCTTATATTTAATACTGGAAAGCACACCTACGCTGTACAACCACCCGCTGAGGCTATTTTATTGAGAAACCATGTTGCTGCCCCCTTATTTACTGTGAAAATTGGTAATTCTCATCTACTGACAACCTGGCTCAAATCTGATATGGGCAAAGAAATGAAGAGGAAAAAAGTAAGTCAATAAAAAGGAATAAAAGATTTCAGCTACCCTTGATTTCAACAGACCAAATGAAACCATATGGATCCAAGGGGTACAGAAATGCCAACATCTCAGACCCCTTCCTTTCCCCAGCGTGCTCAAGTCCAGTCTGGGCTGCAGAGCCAGACAGAATGATCCACACCTTGGCTCTGTCCCTTGCTAGCTTCATGAGCCTACAGCCACTGGTCTCTTTCTCAGTACAAGGCAGGTAATGATGCATTCCTCACAGGGCAGACAACAGAAACTATGTGAGATAACGTGTGTGCTGGCCCAGCACAAAGGAGACCCCCGATAAAACCTGGCTCTCACCCTCCTGACTTCCTGGATAACAACCCAATTCAAGAGTCCAGATCAGGTCTGGCAGCCTCAGAGAGAAGCACACGGGGAGATAGCTGGCGTTGGAGCACCAGCATGAGAAAGACCAAAGGATGTGGGGAATAAGAGTTTGCAGAAATGATCAGATAATGAAACACCTTGTATCTTTCCAAAGAGGCGAACTGTTTTCTTTTAGGTATCAAATGAATAGCCAAATGCATCACAATCAAAATCTGTTGTGGAAAAAGCCAGTCAGGTACCCATTTCAAACGAGCAGCAGCCTCTAATGATGCAGAAGCCTCTGTGACACAAAGTCTCCTGAAACGTACAGGATAACCACCCCCCGCCAGCCCCGCCACAAAGACAGAAGGCACGCTGGGTCCAGAAGTTCTGATGCGCTCACTGCAAGTTTATTCCATTTCTAAAAGACATTTATACTCAAATCCATCGCTCCCATCTCCTTAATTCTCAATCCGGGCACTTTACCAGCATCTTTTCAGAAGTTGGACTTTGGAAAAGATATGCATCCTCAGACAGGAAAAGAAACACCCATCAGACGCGCACAAAACTTACGCCCTTGAATATATTCCAGTCTCCTCGGCTCTCATCTCCCCGAGCTTTTCACAATCAGTAAAATGCAGTTACCAATCCTCGGGAATGACATGAGCCTAATGTCAGAAACCATTCAGCCTAAATAAGAAAATAACTCCATTTAGCGTTCTCCCACAAAGTAAAATTAAGTTTGTTGAGCCCTTTTTTATTTATTGCCAAAGGGCAGATTGAATTGCAAGGGAGTGGAAACCAAACTCATACTGAAGTCAAGTCCGAAGTTACCACTTTAATTCTGCTCTAACCACTGAGGCGCAGAAGGCTGTAAGCATTAAAGCAAAGAGGCATTAATTGTGGAAAAACCAACAGGTGAGTGGACCCACTAAGCTTTTCAATCAGAGGGTGGACAGTTGAGGGAGACGGCTATCACCTGGTTTTGCTAGACCAAGGGCAAACTTTTAGGAACTCCCGCTGGCTTTAGGGGGACTTTTTAGGCCACCCTATTGGCCTCCGGCCTCAGGACTTACCAGATACATTAATCGAGGCCCCTGCATCGATGATCCCACTGTTGGGTCTCACACAGTACCTACGTGGTGCCGTGGTCTTCACTTTAAAACACACGTTTCGGTCTGTTGGGTTGCCAAGCTTCAGGTTGGTGGTGACGACATCGGTGAAGGGACCTGTGGAATGAGACAGAGCCACATTGGAGATCTTGTGAGGGAAGTTCAGAAGACTGACCGATTTATGCTCCGGGCTGGGAAAGGCTATGGAATGGGCCAAGGGAAGATTCAAGATCCCAAACCAGCTCACCCTCTTGGATGGGAGAAAGGAACCGAGGTCAACGCACCAGCAGTAGCATCTAAAATCCAGCACGCTCTCACCACGCCACCAGGCAACCTAGGGACGCGTGCTACCATCCAGACTCTCCTTGAAATCACACAACGCTACGGTCACTGCAGCTTTACAGAAGAGAAAACGGAGGCTCAGGAACGCGCATTTCCCATCTAAGTGTTCACGCTAGTTAGCGGTAAGTGGTCAGAATCTGAACGAGGCGGCCTGAATCCAAGGCCAGTTCTTAACCAACCTGTGTTAAATACTGATTTCCACGATAATAAGATGAACTCTAATGAGGAGAATGTGAAGGACCAGACTGGAGTCCAAAATGATTATCAAGGGCAGAGCGTGCCAAGGGTAGCAGATGTAGGAAAGACTGTGAGGTGTTAATGGTCCATAAACACAGAACCCCCTAACAATATGGTGTTGCTGCCAGGAAAGGTAATGGCAGTCTTAGGCTACAGCAAGTTCAGAGTCCTGCCAGGCAGCCCACACCTAAAACGTCACATTCAGTTTATAACTACTTGGGCTACTGGGAAGACTGAAACAGAGCTCAGTGCCCTGAGGATATTCTTTATTATTATTATTTATTCATTTTCTACTTTATTAGATTTTTTAATTAAAAAAGTAAAACATGCTTCTTAAAACAAGACAAACAATAAAAGATGTATAAAGAGGAAGTTAATAAGCTTTCCCTTGTCCCCCGAGGTAACTAATAAGGGAGATCTTTTCACATCATCTATGCTGATACAAACAGGACATACACACATGCACAGAGAGGGGAACTACCAAAGGGGATCTTACCATTCACATGACTCTGAAGCCTGTTTTTTTCCCGTTTACCACTCACCACTCCACCATGGACACCTGACCACTAGGTTTACTAAGGAGTCTAGTGGGAGGGTTGACTCCGAGACCTCTTCGGTCCTTTTCAACCCTTTTTTAAATTGCCACCTTTTCGCCATGTAAATCAAGGGTACCTTTGTGTTTCTTCCAAGCAAGCTCTTGACTCCCATCTCTGTATCTGCAAAGAAGTCAGGCGAAGGGGTGGAAAGGTCTGTGTGCTCCTATGCTCGAAAACCAAGAAATCCATAATGTTGGTCCATCTGTTCCCTACGGAGACCCAACCAAGGCCTTCTGTGCCTTTAAAAATTCTCAGTGAGACTGTGAGCTCCTGAAGATTCAGGATGATACCTTACCAGTTTTCTCAATTCCAGAATACGTTCTGCATTTCCAGGCACTGTGCCTGGCATCTAGTAAACGTCTCAGGGTCGTTATCTAGACAGACAAACAGAGAGACAGGCAAGCAGGCAGGCAAGCATACCCACCAAGGAGAAAACTACCTGGTGGATAAGCACTACAAAATTAAAATCTCAGGCTGCTTTCTCTCCTTCAAAAGTGTTCAGGGTATAAAAAATCAATTCGATAGGGGCTTAACTTAAATATAAATTAAGAAATCAATAATGATGGAAAGGAAGAAAGAAAAAGGGACTCAATTCCAAAATCAAATAAACTACAGCCAGTTCTGCTATAAAGCTTATTTTGAAAACGTGAATTTGTTCCAATGTGATTGATGTGCATATTAGGGAGACAATCTGAGCATAAAACAAATTTCACATTTGCTTAGGCATGATTTTGTCTGCAAGAAATGCTATGTGAACACAGAAAACTGCAGCCAGCTAAACCAAGCTGCCTAGAAATACATAAAATACACCCCTACTTACACCTCAAGCCCCTAGCAGCTACCTCAGTTCACCTGGGGGCTAGCAGCCACACCCACCGAACCTGGTGTTACACCTGCCGTCCTTCCTCCACCCAACGAACAGCGACTCACAAACACCACGTCTTCCTACGGCTGCTTCCAGAGGCAAACTCCACGTCTTTTTCGACGTGAAGTGCCATGTTTACTGAAGTATTAATGTGTTTCCCACCCATTTAATGTGTGAAAAACCATGTTACTTCACTTACTAGGTTCCGATCCGTGTGTGTGTGACCCACAAAGTTTTTGAATGCTGTGCACTTAACCTCACTTCCCTCTTGTGACCCGTGTCGTTTTTATCGTGCTACTTTATATAGTACGGTGATTTTTAGGAATGCATATGTTGCATTACAGCAGAATCAACTACACTCTTGGATCATCTACTGTCTGTAGTTACTTATACTAGAAGGTACGCTCATTCCATGGGCAATGACACACCTTCAAGAATGAAAGGCCTGGAGAGAATTCTTCCATTTGATTACCTTTCCAATAAGCCATGTCTTTGGCCCTCTGGAAGTCAAGCACCAGCTGTAGCCAGGTGTGGGCAAAAACACCTTCGCTAGTTGCAACTCCCCTCCTGACCCCCATCACAAACGACCCTCTCACTACGCCCCAGTCATCTCCTTACTGAAAACTAAAAGCTTACCCAAGAGGGCAGGTGTCCTGTGGCCTAAGATTTTCAGCTACAGTGAGAGGGAGCCACATGCTGACAACGCACCATCCTTGTCAAGGGAGAAACAGGAAACCTGGTGCCGAGACAGTGTTTGGGGGATTACGGAGGCAGCAGCTCTCTGTGGCTCCACCCCCCACAAAGCGCACAATCTGACTCATGATGAAGACGGAGAAGTCTTATCCCTCATAAATAGGCCTCTCTGCTTGCCCGAGAGTGGAGATCACTGCAGCAATGGTAAGAGGAAAAAAGAAAAGCTAATAAACACCACTCTGCTTTTCTGGGGTCTAAGAAAGCAACTAAATACACACACACACACACACACACACACACACACACACACACGCACCCCTGCATGGGCATAATCACCACATATGCACATTCCCTGGCCTTTACCAGGACTGCCAATCACAAAACCTCCACACGAGCACGGCTCCCGCCCCGACGCTGCCGCTGGGGCAAAGGAGGAGAAAACAGACAAGACACAGGTCAACACAGAGAGACACCCGAAAAGGGGTGAGCTTTCAAATATAAAGCCTGGGGCCGGGAGCGGGGAGGCAGCGACAATTTGAAGGTGATTTATAAAACTATCAGGCCTTCACGTCTTCCGGACAGAAGCTTAAAGTTATTAGTTCCAATAAAATTCTGTCTCAAGAACATGGGAGCATCTTCACATCAGAATGCCAAGAACTCATAATGGGCCACAATCTCATCCAACAAAAGAGAGACTTTCCTAAGGTGGTCTGAAGTATACTGAGCAGAACACAGGGCTGCCGGCAAAATTTCGCTGTGATGAAACTAAGAATATTTACTCTTTCCACCTCAGTTTGTAGCGTCTCTTCCTGCGTGCCCTACCTCATGAAGTTGGGGGTGGGGGAGGGAGCACCAAAGTTTAAGTATTTGTTTATCCCTTACACTGACCTTTTCTTCTAGGTGTCCCACAAAATAAACCAGATTTAACTGCAAACACTAAATGATTTTTGGAAATTCCCCCAGTTTATTAAGTGTTTCAACCCATATGAATCACATAAAAGGTAGTCTTATTAAAAGACAAATCCTACTTATAGTAATAAGCAGGATAAAATAAAGAACCCAGATTTCTCTCTCAACACTCAATCTTGGGCCTTTAAGTGTTTGGGATTTCTTGGGCTTACATAGGTTTTTATCTGTAGAAATCTAGAGGGAACTATGCCAAAAATACACGCGCGTGAACAACATCGTTAAAACAGCGAAGTCTCACGAGTAAAAATCCAGACATTTTGTGAAACCATGCCAGCCCTCCTCTCCCCACCCTGGGCAACGTACTCTAAGAATTTTATTGAAAATAAATTATATTCAATTTGAGTAATTATAGTAAATAAACCATGTTAGTGATCTCCTTTTCCCCTGTATTAATGAATTAGAATATACAAAAACCTCAATAAAAATGATGTAAGGGCTTATGAGCATCATTCAGATTTTTCCTAGTCACTTTCATTTCATAAAACTGCCATTTCCATTAAAGCATTATGTAAAAACTGGGATTTTACTGTCCCAACATGCACATTTATCACCAAACGAATTTAAACATTGCTTATAAAGTACAGAGTCAAGCTTACAAATGAAATCTCCTTCCAAAGTTAGACTTTTTTCTTACAAGAAATGAAAAAATGATTTGGTATCTCTAGGACCACAGCAAATACTTTTAATCATTTTTCTTTCCGGTTTTCTATTCTTTATTTCAAATAATGTTTATATAAAACTAGGAACTAAGGATCTGAAATGTGAGATGAAGGTCAAATAAATAAAGCAACAAGAATTTGGGAGAAAACAGGAATGATCTTTAACATTTTTTCCCTTTTTAACAATGTGAATAATAATCTTAACATGCTATATTATGTATAGTCATCTGTGAAAAGTCTTGGGTCTGTAGATGCTCACGAGTGAGTATGGACTCCGTGACACGTTCTCAATGGTATTTAGATGAAGCTGGCACAGTGTAAACGATTTCATCCACCAAGGCGTGACTTACAGTCATTCCCAAGTGTACATTCTCAGACAGTAAGGAGATCTGGAACTCACCTGTCTTAGAATGCAAATACAACAAAGAATACATTGCGAGCAGAAGTATGCATGGCATCGAAAGTGAAAGGAGAAACAGTTCATTTTTCAGTCTTACAAAAATGGAGCCTTGGAATTATAAAGCGCTTGTTTAAAGGTCAAGGAAAGGAGGTCACAATCCAGCAAACTTCTCAACAGTAAGAAGTCAGGTTCCAAGTATTGAAAATTTCATCGGGCACCTGGGTGGCTCAGACGGTTAAGCATCCAACTCTTGGTTTCGGCTCAGGTCATGATCTCAGGGTTCATGGGTTCGAGTCCAGCTTGGGACTCTCTTTCTCCCTCTCTCTGCCCCTCCCCTGCTCGCTCTCTCTGTCTCTCTCTCTCTCTCTCAGAAATAAACTTCAAACAAGTTTTTTTTAATTTGAAAATCTCATCAAAAATGTCTGGATAAACTTATCAAGCAGGAAACACAGGAGCATTTTGTAGAAAAAGTATTCCATTAAATCTTTAAACCTTTTACCAATCTATGTACAGTACAAGAATTTGCACCTCTTTCCTGTAATCGTTCGTTCGTTCATTCAGAGACCCAGAGAAAAAATGACCAATAAAACTCTTCCTTTCAGGAAATGCAAATACCATTTTTATAAAAGATAACTTGAGAGTTCAGGTTCCAACAACCGTATAAGGTAAGAGTGAAAGCTCCAAGTGAACTCAAAACTCCATCTGGGCCTTACTTATCTGTGTAACCTCCAGCACATCTTATCACCCCATCTGTAAAGAGCAACATGGAATTTTTTAAGGGGTAAATGTACCATTTCATTTTTACTTGGCAATTCAACTAGAACACATATAGATAGATAGATGGATCGATGGATAGATCAATCTATAGATACAGACATCGCAAGAAACTGTAAGAAGACAACACAGAAGAAAATCTAGATGGCCTTGGGTCTGACGGTGACTTTTCAGACACAACACCAGAAGCACAGCCCATGGGAGAAATCACTGATGAACCGGGCTTCACGAAAAGGAAAAATACCTGCTTTGCAACAGGCAGTGTCGAGACAGTAAGAAGACAAGCAAGCCACAGACCAGGAGGAAACACGTGCAGAAGACACACTTCATCCAAACATACAAAGAACTCTGGGAATTCAGCAAGAAAATGAACAACACGAGAAATGGGCCGAAGATCTGAACAGATACCACACCAAAGATCTACAGATGGAAAGACAAACAAATGGAAAAAACATACAAATAAAAACATGTTCTACATGTCATTAAGGAACAGCAAATTACAAGAAAGAAAGAAAGAAAGAAAGAGAGAGAGAGAGAGAGAGAGAGAGAGAAAGAAAGAAAGAAAGAAAGAAAGAAAGAAAGAAAGAAAGAAAGAAAGAAACTGCCAATTATAACAATGATCAAACAGTGACACATCCATACACACCTATCAGAAGGACCGAAATGTAAAGCGCTGACATCACCAAGCGCTGGCCAGGCTGTGGAGCAGTAGGAACTCTCACTCATTGCTGATGGGAATGCAACAATGGTACAGCCTCTTTGGAAGACAGCTTGGCTGTTTCTTACAAAAACTAAACATATTCCTGCCATACAATCCAGCAACTGCATGCCCTGGTTTTCACTAGAAGAGTCAAAAACTCATGTCCACACAAAAACCTGCACGTAGATGTTCATAGCAGCTTTATTCATACTGTCAAAACTTGGAAGTAATGAAGATGTCTTTCAGTAAGTGAATGGATAAACCGTAGTCCGTCCGGACAATGGAATAGTATTCCGCACTAAAATGAGCTATCACACCAAAATTCACACATGGAAGAATCTTAAATGCATATTGCTAAGTTAAAGAAGCCAATCTATAAAGACTTCATCCTGTATGTTTTCAATTATATAGCATTCTAGAATAGGCAAAACTATGGAAACAATATGGAAACTAAGAGATCAGTGGTTGCCAGGAACAGGGAGAAGGACTGAACAGAGGGAGTAGCGGGTTAGTTAGGGCAGTGGAACTATCATCCGTGACACTGTAAGGGCAGATGCTTATCTAGACTATACACAGACTTGTCAAAACCCACCGAAAGTACAACATCGAGCCCGGACCCTGATGGAGACTATGGGCTTTGGGTGATAATGACATGCCAATGTAGTTTATCAGTTTTGACAAACGTATCACTCGTGTGCTGGATGCCAATAGTTGAGCAGGCTGGGTGCCTGTGGTGCCAGGGGTATATGGAAACTCTATGCCTTCTGCTCAAATTTGCTGTGAACTTGAAACTGCTTTAAAAAATAAAGGTTTTTTTTATTTTTTCCAAAAAAAAAAACAAACAAGAGAGAGGAAAAAAGTATTTGGACTTGGACTTTCTATCAGTTCACTTTTGGTAGCACTCCCAACATTTCTGATATGAAATATTAATGTGACTTTGAAATATTTATGTATGTTACATGTATACACATAAATGAATAAAGTGTGTATACACACACACACACGTATACATGAAGAAAGATGCTTTGCTTTGCAAATAAATTGCTTTTCTTCCTTTTTCTGGAGTTCATGAAATTCTGGTGTTAGAAATACACATCCTTCCTTTGTAATATGTTCCTGATGTAGCTACAATACTTTGAAATTCAAACTGTATGTGTTGCCAGATAACTTATATACCAAACTGGTATATAATCTATCAAGTCTCAGCTTTCCAGATATAAACTTAAAGTTATTAGCTCCAAAACAGCTTTTTTTTTCACTCTGCATAAAAAGAGCTGTATTATTTTATATTTTTGCAAACACAATTTAGGTACTGTATCTCTCCTTTCTTCAACCCTTCCAAAAAACAACTTACCATATTTCACTTCCACTCTGAAAAGATTACCTTCTGGGAAGGTAATAATCTGTCTCCAGAAGCCTAGGACTGATGATAGATTTTGTTAAGACAATAAAATCATGCTTGAGGTTTCGATACAATAGACCCTGTGCCTGGGAAAAGTATATTAAAATGGGGAGAAATGGACACTCTAAAGTACAGTCTGTTGGACATCTTATAGATGTCTTTAAAATTTACCCTCTGACAGTGTATTTTCCTTAAAGCACCCTACTGCTTCCTGCTCTCCCTAACCATCTGCAGTGCACCGATCCTCGTGGTTTTTCCTTTGTTTATGTAAGTCTTCCCCTTCCAAAATGGAAACTCCATGAAAACAGAGACATTTCTGTCCCTCTTGTTCACTACTGATGATCAGCATCTAGAATACTTCCAGACACAGAGCAAAATACT
This sequence comes from Leopardus geoffroyi, assembly GCF_018350155.1. Taxonomy (NCBI): domain Eukaryota; kingdom Metazoa; phylum Chordata; class Mammalia; order Carnivora; family Felidae; genus Leopardus; species Leopardus geoffroyi. The sequence goes on from NC_059336.1 coordinate 4,836,307, forward strand.
CAGTAAATTTTCTGCATGAATGGTCACACCATGACCCTAGCTTTGTTTTAAGTATATCTATTTATTTCAGAGAGAGAGAGCGAGCGAGAGTGCACAAGCAGGGCAGAGAGAGTAAGAGTGAGAGAGAGAGAGAATTCCAAGCAGGCTCCACACTGTCAGTGTAGAGCCCCAGGTGGGGCTCGAACCCACAGACCCGAGCTGAAATCAAGAGTCAGACATTTAACCAACGGAGCCATGCAGGTGCCCCGAGACTAGCTATTTTAAGCAAAGGTTTACTCTGCACGCATGCCTCCCCTGTATGCACAACCAGGCTCCAGGTGAATGAAGGTCGAGACGGATGCTGCTCCCTTCCCAGCACTATCACCCTTTTCAGCGTCAGCACAGGACTGTGCTGTTCCCGGTCACCCGATGGTTACATCTGTTCCTCTCCTGACTGCCTCCTACCTAGAGTAAACCCCCATGTGAGAGGAAGCTGAGTCTGTCCTATTCATCACTGGATGCCCTGAGCCTAGAACAGTCATCCCAAGTAGTAAAGGGGTTCAATAAATGTGTACAACAGAATGAATGCCAGACTTCCTTAGGGGCAACTCGACTCTGATCCTGGCATGTTTCCTATAAACAGATGCCTACTCCATAACTGGGATCTGAAGTCATGATGAATTTGTGCTGTTCACATACAGGTTGAAGGTATTAAAAATGTTGACTTGAGTCAATAATGTTTTCATCATTATTATTCTATGATAATTTTGTTTAAAGTCACCCCCTCTAAAAAAATGAAAAAAAGATATCATAGTAACAGATACTCAAAGAGGGTAGGCTCTTAAATAACTATGAATTCAACAGTAAGGACACTGGGAGAAAATGTTTTTTTAATCTATTTTCTTGATTGAATTGTTAGCTCTCGCATTAAATCAATGCTTCAGAAACAAAAATAAAGCTTTGCAACCAATATATTTTTAATGCAGATATTGGATTCCAACGTATCAACAGAAAGCCTAATTGTGTAGGTCTTATTTTGAAATAACCACACAGAAAGAACCCTGCATAGACACATCCCTTTCCTGAAGAAACCTTAGAATGCAAAGTGTTCTAAATTAATAAATTAACCTTTAAATTCATAAAGTAAATAAAATAAAATATCCTCCGGAGACAAACACATCACACCCGTTATTAGAGCAAGAGAAATCAACACCAAGAATACTAATGATGCCATCAAAGGCACGCCAGAAGCCAGCCCGACTGAAACAGACTCGAGCAGCCTTTCAGGCTGTTTATTCAACTCACTAGTTTCCTAGCTCCTCTGGAGCAGAAAGAACTAAAAGTCAGTCTGCCACCAACTCCATGGGTGAGAAAAAGAGACCACAAACAAGGCAGTCTGCCAGAGTGTAAGAATTCAATGGAGAAAAGTACTGTGGAAGGCCTGAGATCAAACTCAGGAAAGCTACCCAAAAAAGACACACGGCTAGACAGCAAGGAACAGCTTAGGAAACTGAAAACTATTTGTAGCCGACGTGAAAAGATAGCCAGCTATTATTCAGACTACACAAAGGACTCCTTAATAAATACGCTACATTCTTATGAAGGAACACTGTACGACAACTGAAAAGAATGAACCAGACCTGGAGTTCAACAGGCGATGGTTCTCAAAAGCACGCTCAGTGATACTTGCGCCATGATGCCACGGAAAAGAACACAGACAAAAATGGAGGCGGTTCACACTAAACTCCTCTGGAGAAAAAAGAAAAGAGAGGAGCATGAATGGGCAGGAGTGTCTTCAAATTCTTAGGAAAGTTTACTTATTAAAGAAAGGAAGATTTAAAGCAACTGTAACAGACTATTAACATTTTGCTATTCTGTATTTGGCTGTTTACTACATTATCCGTATGTTTCTGTATTTAAGTTTTTCTCCACATAAAGAAAGCTACCTTTGGTTTACATCAGATCTAGGCAATGTTTGAAATCATTTTCTTCTTGCCCAGGATGCCTTGTATATATAAAAATACTGGAATCCTGAATTGTGGAGTTGCTGAAAACCAAAATACCTACATCAACAGCCATTCTTGTGTCATTTATAAAAATCAAGGCTGGGGGTGCCTGGGTGGCTCCGTCAGTTAAGCATCTGACTCTTGATTTCGGCTCAGGTCATTATCTCACAGACTGTGGGTTCGAGCCCTGCATCAGGCTCCACGCTGACAGCGCAGAGCCTGCCTGGGATTCTCTCTCCCTCTCTCTCTGCCCCTCACACACACTCACTTTCTCTCTCTCTCTCTCAAAATAAGTAAACTTTAAAAAAAAATCAAGGTTATCATTTAAAAATATGGTTAATGTAGCAGTGGTCTCATTAATTCAAGACAAAGATGCAAACCTAAAATGTTGACAAAATCTATTATTAGAACTGTGAAGACTGGAAGCCTTGACCCATCTAGAGATTAAGTACTATCACTACTTTCCATTAATGCAACACTTTTTTTTTCTAAATAGAAAAAGAGCTAAAAGTATTACATAAGGGCTGAAGCTTTATAATCCTATCTATACTCAGTACTGAGACAAGAGCAGACAGTTGAAGAGTATTTTAAGGTAATAACACCACACCTGACTAGTATCAATTTTATGTATCAGTTCTAAAAGTGTCTCAGACCATTAATGGTCTAATTTAACTGAATTTTTTCAAAGCACAATCTTTATGCATTGACTAACAAACACCTAGTCACTTTTCTCCTACCAGAAGACCAAAATTTGTGATTACAGTGATTTCAAAAATAAGAAGATAAGCAATATGCCACTCCAAATAAAATTCTACCTCAACAGGAGAGTGGCGAAATGTGACTCATTTTTTTCACACAAAGCGATAAGAGCCAAGACAGACATCATGGGGGCGCCTTGGGTGGCTCAGTTGGTTGAGCATCTGACTGCTGATTTCAGCTCAGGTCATGATCTCACGGTTCATGGGATGGGGCTCTGTGCTGACGGTACCGAGCCTCTTTGGAATTCTCTCTCTTGTCCCTCCCCCACTAGCATTCTCTCAAAATAAAGAAACTTTAAAAAAAGAAAAGACAGACATTATGCCCAAGTGAGGGATGTAAGTGGTGAGGGAACAAGGGGTCCCAATTTCTCATGGTTGTAGTTGCGGTTTTAATTTGAGTAAGTTAAAAATTAAAAGTTCAAGGGGCACCTGGGGGGCTCAGTCGGTTGAGCGTCCAACTTCGGCTCAGGTCATGATCTCGAGGTTCGTGAGTTCGAGCCCCACGTCGGGCTCTGTGCTGACAGCTCAGAGCCTGGAGCCTGCTTCCGATTCTGTGTCTCCCTCTTTCCCTGCCCCTTCCCCGCTCGTGCTCTTTCTCTCTCTCAAAAATAAATAAGCATTAAAAAAAAATGTAAATTAACAGTTCAAGTCAAGTGGGTGAGATACCAACACAAGTAAAAACTCCCCCGAAGTGTCCAATCTTTAGCGAACATGACAGCACATGAAAGGCTTCCACACCACAACGAACACATCCCCGTTCGCAGCAGACACACGGAGGGGTGAAGCAAAGGCCCACCTTGCATTTTCAGTTGGTGAGCAATGAGAGAGCAGAACGTGCTGTCAGTCAGTGTGCCATCTGCTCTGGTTTCCTTTTCAACAGAGAACCTAAGTGGAGACCCCAGGAAAGAGATTACCAACCAGGTCAGCAGCTTCTTAAACAAATCCAACCAGAGACCAGGGGAAAAGGCTGTGAGGCTTGGATAAAAAATACCTACTTCCCCCTTTCTCTGCCTTTAGGAATCATACTTATCCTTCAAAGTATCGCTCAAATGCTTCCTCCTTTGGAAAGGCTTACCTAATCTCTCAACTGGAAAACCAAGTATTCCTTCCAATACCGCATCCTAACAATACGCTAATGACTGCCAAATTTCTATCCACAGCCTGCTCCTCTCCCTGGATGTTGACCTGCAGGTGCACCAAGCATCTGAAGTTTATGAGGCACCAACCACCCTCTGGAGTCCCACTCCCCTGCCCCAAACCCACTGCTTCCCCATCTCAGGAAAAGGAACCACCCCTCACCAAAATACTCGGGCCAAAAGCAGGGATCTTAGTTCCCTCTCCTCCACGCTCCACTCTGCACGAAACCCATCAGCCAGGTCTACCTACAACACACATCTGGAATGCGAGCACCTGTCACCACATTCTCTCCACGGCCGCCGCCCTCCCTGGTCCTAGCCGCGGTCCGTCTTGTACACTTGGCCTGGGTTATTGTAGTAGCCTCACGGCTTCCATACACGCCATCACCCACACACCTCCCGTCTCCCAGAGCCCACTCTCCCCACCCCACGCCGTGGCCATTTAAACACAGACTCCAGGGGAGCCTGCTGGTTCAGACAGTAGAGCATGCAACCCCTGATCTTGGGGTTGTAAGTTCAAGCTCCGCATGGGGTGTACATTACTTAAAATCTTAATACATTACATAAATAAATAGGAAAGGAGAGGAGAGGAGAGGAGAGGAGAGGAGAGGAGAGGAGAGGAGAGGAGAGGAGAGGAGAGGAGAGGAGAGGAAAGGAAAGGAAAGGAAAGGAAAGGAAAGGAAAGGAAAGGAAAGGAAAGGAAAGGAAAGGAAAGGAAATCAGACTCTTGCTCAGAACCCTCCATGGTGTCTCGAGCACTCACAACGAAATCCCAAGTCCCTGCTGTGGCTGGCCTACCAGAGGGCTCCTCCTTCCTCTCTGAGCCCCTCCTCTACTGTCCACTAGAGAACTCCTTTTCTGCAGGCACCTGAGCTTCCTGCTCCTTGAACACTCCAAGCTCGGTGCCTTCGGGGTCCTGCACTTGCCCCTGCCCTTGCCTGTCTGGAATGCTCTTCCCTCAGATGTGTGTATGGCTTGCACACTCATTTCAAACAGGTCTCAGCTCAAATATCACCTTCTCAGGAACACAGCGTTCTCCAGTCACTGCTTGCTTGCTTGCTTTCCTTCTTTCCTTCCTTCTCTGTCTCTCTCTCTCTCTCTCTCTTTCCTTCTTTCTTTCCTTCTCTTTTTCTTTCTTTCTTTTATTTTTTTAATGTTTATTTATTTTTGAAGGAGAGAGAGACAGAGCATGATCAGGGAAGGGGCAGAGAGAGAGGGAGACAGAGAATCTGAAGCGGGCTCCAGGCTCTGAGCCGTCAACATAGAGCCCAACAAGGGGCTCGAACTCACAAGCCATGAGATGACGACCTGAGCCAAAGTCAGATGCTTCACCGACTGAGCCACCCAGGCGCCCCTCCAGTCAGCCTCTTGAAAAGAAAACCCACTGCCAAACCCCTTTAACCTGTGCACAACACCTCCCTTCCCACTGCCCCACTCAGCAGCTACTATTATCTGGCATCAAGTTATACACATTTCCTGTTTGTTTATTTATTTAGTGCCCATCGTCCCTACTGGAAGATGAGCTCACTAAGGCAAGGGTTTGTCAGTTTTTCACCTTGGTCTCTCAAGTATCCAGAATGATACTTAGCACATTATAGGCATTCAAACAGGAACTGATGAATGAACTGCCCGGCAGCCGTGCTAAGCCCCCAGCCACAGACATGGCTCTGCTGCTCCTACCCAAACCCCGGGAGACCTGAAGTATGCTGGGAGGACCATTCCAGGACCCATCCAGAATTAGGAAACAGGAATGTGGGATTGAGGCTCTAGGACGATATATCCGCAGGGGGAGGGGGAAGAAATGATCAGACACCAGTTAACATTCAGTCGTGCCAGGTCTGGGATGCCTGGCTGGCTCGTCAGTAGAGCATGCGACTCTTGGACCTCGGGGTTGTAAGTCAAGCCCCGTGTTGTGAGTAGAGATAACATTAAAAAACTAAGATAGGAAATCTTCTTAAAAATGAATAAATAGGGGCACCTGGGTGGCTCAGTCGAGCGTCCAACTTCGGCTCAGGTCATGATCTCGCAGTTCATGAGTTCAAGCCCCACACTGGGCTGGCTGCTGTCAGTGCAGAGCCCGCTTCCGATCCTCTGTCCCCCCTCTCTGCCCCTCCCCCATTGCCTCTACAGCATTTAGTATAAACCAGAAATAAGAAGGTATGGATTTGCACATTATTTGACTATGTATATGAGTGTGAGCGCATGTGTGCGTGCGTGCGTGTGTGTGTGTGTGTCTGAGGGCTTCTTAATCTGAACAGCATATAAATACTATAGTTGTTAACATGGAAAATAAAAGCTGACACTGTTTAAAAAAAGGAAAACAAAAGCCCAATTTTGAAAGCCTTTGATTCTGGCCTAGGAATTCTGAACACTAACCCATGTGATCTAGGGGGCCAATGAACGCTTTAAAATAAAGAAATGACATGATTAAACTTCAATTTTAGAAAAATAACTCTGAAAACTGTATACAGGATAGTTTGAAGGGTGAGGGAAGTAGGGAGAATCAGGAACGGAGCTGGGACAGGGAGAATAATCCGGAAGGGAAGGGGCCTGTCCTCAGGATGTGGCAGTGGGGATCAAAGAAGCAAAGGGGTGCAAGTGGTGCTGAATTCAGTGGCTCGAGCGGTGTCGGGTGTCGGAGGTGGAGCCTCGGGGCGACAGGAGTTTGGGACTTCTGGATCACCCAGCAGACTGTAGGGGCCATTCCCAAGATGTGAAACATCCGCTGGACAGGAACACGTGGATGAACTCTGCACGCAGAGTACGGGACACGTGGAGTCTGGGGCACTTGCGTGACAACCAGACAGGCAGGGATGGCAGGAGGCACACCGCAGAGACCAAAAGACCTGCTTGGAGATACAAATTTGGAAGTTTTCTGTGTAGAAGGGACAGCTGAAGGCGCTGTCAATGAGAAAGCAGAAAGAAAACGGTGAAACGGAGAAGACGGAGGACAGAGTCTGGGTAACGTCAACACCCGCTAAAAGAAACGAGGAAGAGGTGGGCAGTTCACCGGAAAAGTCAAAGATAAATGTCGCAGAGAGGAACCCGGCGAAGCACAAGAGGTTTCAGTGGAGCGGTGAGGCCCGAGAACTGACAGGGCAGTGAAGGCGTAAGCCAGTGACTGAGAGTCAGTGTTCCCAGAAATTTAGTTGTGATGTTGTGATGGAAGACTGGGCGTCCGCGTCCGCAGGGGAAGATCTGGGGTACGCGACTTCTTTTCAGGAAGGGAAACGGAAGCACGTCTGCAGGCGCCGGGCAGGAGGTGAGTAGGGGAGAAACGTGAGACACCGAACGGGCTGGCGAACGGAGCAAGATACCATCTGCGACGGGAAAGGAGCGGGCCAAGGACACAGGGTGAGGGAGCAGTTCTGACTCTGAAACGGCGGGGGAGGACGGGTGGGAAGAGAAGCGTGCAGACAGACGGAAGCGCCAGCACGGTAGGAAACCTTCGATATTTCGGAGCGGAGGGCCCGGGGTCCACACGGACCGGCTGCTCCCGGCTAGCTTTGCTGATGGGTGGACTTCCCCATCCTTCACCGCAGAAAGTCTTCTCCTCTCCCTGCTCCCCTCTCTCAATATTCTTGAGCCCAGACACCATCAGCGAACGCCTGGAGAGCCTGCCCCGGGCCGTGCACCGCGGCGTCTGGGGACAAAAGACAAAGGTCTTGTAAGCTAACGAGGAAGGGGGTCAAGAAACCAAACGCTCCTTACTATGGTAAGTGTGGGAGCACAGGACACGGGACAGTGTGAGTGGCGAGGGCGACAGGAAAGCAACCTCAAGGACGGAAGCCGTGTCGAGCCCTGAGGTACGTGGCAGGGAGCAGCGACACAGGGGGAGGAACGGACCCATTCTGCGTGGCGGAAGACAACCTCTGCAAAGCCCCAGCACCGGGGAGAAGGAACGGCTGGAACCGGAGTGGAGGAGAGAAGACGCCGGAGACCAAGGGCGACAGGCACGGACCATTTTCCGGGTCTTGTTAAAAAATGTACACTTCACTCTTTTGACAACGGGGAGACGTTCAATGATTTCAGGCAAGCAAGAGATGAGCTGGACCTGCGCGTGTGAAAGCGTCACCAGGACGGAGACAAGACAGAGGACTCAGACAGGAAGGCCAGTGAAGAGGTATGACAGTCACCCGGGGGAAGCGAGGCAGCCACGGAGGAACAAGGAAGAAGGGGCAGATCTGAGTCACGGGCTTTCTGAGTCACCGAACTGGTCACCCGCGCGGACGTGGGCCCCGCTCACACAGCAGTCTCTGCGGGACGAGGAGCCGGGAGGAGAAAAAGACAAGGGAGCGAGGGGTGCGGTTTGGCACCTACTGCACCCCCCGCCCCCGCGGCCCCGCGTATGGGCTCGGGTCAGGCCTGCGGGCCTCTGGCGGTCACCGGGTCACCCGCAAGTGCCAAGAAAGACCTCCCCAGCGGGGACGAGGGAGGACAGTGAGGGACGCTGAGAAGGAAAAGCGAGAAGAGGTGGAGAAAACCTATCGCCCTGAGCATTCGCAGCAGGACTCCAGGGGGAGCGGGCAAAAGCGGGCCCCTGGGTGGGAGAAGCCCGCGGGGACGAGGCTGGGGACGGAAGCAGGGCTCGGGAGCAGAGGGGCGCGTGCTGAGGCGGCAACAAGGGGGTGCCCGGGTGCCGGGGAAATGGCCATTAGGACCGCTACATCCAGGAGCTTGTGAGGAAAAGAAGGAACGTGAAGGGGGAACAAGCAAGGAGGGCAACCAAGACTGAGGTGGACGAGACGACGCTCGGGTGCGTACCGAAAATGACTAAGCCGCCACCACCCAGCACCGCGCTCAGCGTTGGATGGTAAAGAAAGAGAGAAACTATCTCTGCGGGAGAAAGGCAGCAAACGCATTCATTAAAAAAAAAAAATAACGAGAGGAGAAGATAAAAAGACCCAAATGAACTGACGAAGTTCCTCGGGACTTCTCCAGATGACCTCGCATGTTTCTCCCCCCGCCCCCCCCCCCCCCCCCCGCCATTCTCTGACACCGGAGGTCAACGAGACACCCACGGTAACTGCGATCCTTCTGTCCCCAAATTACACGAGAAGTTCTGAATGAATACACCTGCAGATTCTCTAAGGAGTGATTCATGGCTTTCCTTCATCCAATTAGTAAAGCAGTGTCTGACTTTAAAAAGGTCAAAAAGCATGGACTTAGATTTTCAGAGCAGTCCATCAGGATACATTTATATGCCAACAAATCAATTCAACCAACAGAATGAGAATTCAAATAAGCCTCCACAAGGACAAACCTTTGGTTTTTCAGCAAATCCCTCTTTCTAGTCTTAGGTATGCTTCTATTTCAAATGGTCCTACGGAATACTAAAAAGATGACCATGTCCAGGGTTGTGTCCTTTCTTTGGGGTTAGTGGAAGAAAACCACAGGAAAAGAATATATTCATTACTAAGTGAAAGAAATCAATCTAAAAAGGCTGCATACTCTATGATTCCAACTCCACGATATTCTGAAAAAGATAAAACTATGGAGACAGTAAAAAGATCAGTAGTTGCCAGGGGCTGGAGAGAAGAGAGGGATGAGTAGGTTGAAAACAGGATTTTTAGGGCAATGAAATTACTCTTCATAATATTATTATGGTAGATACGTATCATTATACATTGTCCAAACCCGAAGTGTGAACCATAATACAAGCTATGGACTTTAGGTGATTATAATGTAGCCGTGTAGGTTCATAAACTGTGACAAATGTGCTACTCCCATGGGCGGTGTTGATAACGGGGGAGGCTATGCCTGTGGGAACAAAGGGTATATACAAAATCTCTGTACCTTCCTGTTACCTTTACTGGGAATCTAAAACTGCTCCAAAAAAAAAAAGAAGAAAACAAAACAAAACAAAAAAAACAAACAAACAAAAAAGGAAAGGTGAGGGTCTTAAAAAGTACCTGGAGAAAAAGAAGGCATATTCTATTAGTCATTGCTGGAAAAACTAAAGAAACAAAACCTACAGGAGTTTGCATTCTAGAAGAGAAAATAAAGCAGTTAGAAAATGAAGCACCCAAGAGTAAGACATAAAATATGCAAATGATATACAATCTGTGCAATCTGAGGAGATGCAGAAAAAAGCTAGATGAGAAAAGGTCTAAGAATACTCAGGAAAGGTTGACAGAATCCTGACACTGACTGAACTTTTAAACAGGACCAAGAGGGTTTGTTAATTAAATACCCGGGCGCCCACTAAGGCACTAGTAGGTTCTATGGGAAACACAAGCCCCAGTTTCTGCCCTCAAGGGGCTTTCCATCTTTCTGCTTCAGCTAAAATAAACTCGAATGTCCCGTTCTCAAGGCTAGAGCTGGATGGAACAGCCAGTGATGTTCAGGTCAAGCCCCCTCATCCCACAGAAGAGGAAATCAAAGCCAGTGAGATTAGCAGAGGGTCTCCCAAGTGAGAGCGCCAGAGGGAACAAAGCCCCCCTTCGTAATACAAAACACACACGCTGTGCCGAGAGACTCCGGTGCAAATTCTCCCCCTTCAGGGTCCAGGCCTAGGTCCTCTCACTTCTCAACCGGAGATGATGAGGATACTGACAGGTACCATTCCTTTGCTTCCCTTTTTTCTACTCTACCATAGCTGCTGAATGATGCAACCGAAGGAAAATAGTAGCAGCTAAGCGACAATCATATGGGGGTCGCAGGCACTAGAAAATAAAGGGCTTCACGTAGGCCGACGGGTGGCAGAAGGGAAGATGCGGTGACAACACCAGGACACAATTTTTAACACTAACACATTAATGACGTGGTCAGAAGTGATCGAGGTAGAACGTGAGTTCTTAGGGGAGAAAAGCATTGGAAGAAAGGTATGTTTAACGTCAGTCAGGCACTCCAAGGTTCCAGAACAACTCTACGCTTCATGTCAGCATGCGAGGAGGCCATTACGGGCCGAGATTACAAGGAAGCACCTTTCCTTCCTTTTTCTCTCGTTTCTCTTTCAATTCTCCTTCTCGAGGCCCACTGTCCTACTTCCAGACCCCCTTTCATCTTCCTGACAACATAATAAATGAGAAAACCTAGGGCCTTCCTACTCGGCCACACGCCCACTGGTCGCGAAGGGAAGAGATACAGCCAACGTAAGGATAAAGGACACGGGCTCTGCGGGCAGATCTCGTTCAAATCCCAGCTCCACCCCTAATTCAGGTTCCTGAACCTGAACATCCTAACTGTTTCCACTTCCTAAGCTGTTGTAAGAACTACACGAATGAGCAGGTACAGGAAAATGCCTCGCACACAGTAAGAGCCCAGCAAGTCACAAATGTCAGATGCCCCCTCCCTGTGAGATCGAAACCCCGAAGAGGAACCCACACAGCTTCGTCTAACCATCCAGGTGGAGACGGCCCGTAAGTGCGCTGTCTCCAGGGTCTGCCCTGCCCTCTACCACCTACGGGCTGGGAACCCTGCGAGCCAGGACTCCTCAGTCCCCGACCCAATGCCTGGTCCCCAGGAAGCTTTCACTATGTGCTGGTGGAACCCACCCTCCATCAGCCACATGTTCTGTTCCTTCCACCAGACAAGAAGGCGCGGTCTGTCCATGAAGAAAACCTCAAAGGATGAGCTGTGGAAAAGGAGACACCCAAAATGTTCACAACTGGACGACCGTCTGTTACGCACACAATCATCATATCCGTGCAGGTCTCCAAACCCTCTCCAGCTGGACGTGTATGCGTGTAGGTCATCACGCGGGGGAGCGAGGCTTCCCAAAGCACAGCTCGTACAGAATAAAACGGCACTTTCTGTCACTATACCCCGTGAAGTAGTCTCTTTCGGCAGTCGAGAAACCTCTGGTTATCTACTAACTTACCCTTTTCGCTTCCGGCTGAAGGCAGGGGCCTAGCAGGAGCATGGGGACTAAAGGGTTTATAGCCCCAGCAGCAGAGCCGAAGGTGGCACCTGAAAGGTCATTTATGTTAGATATTCCTATCTTACCTTCTACGATACCCACTTCGCAAAACTGCAAACCTGTGACTTCCCTATCACGCACACATTTCACACTACCGTCCAAAGACTCAATAACACAGCTGCAAATTACTCGAAAGCTAATGTTTTCTACACACACAGAATCGTTAAGTACCATCAAGATCTGATATAAAAAGTGAATATTCACAAGGTAAACCAAAGAATGCTACACAGTCATCGACATGAACTTTTTAAATAAAAAGTACGGTCCAGAATCCTTCATAAAAAACTCCACGAAGAATAATTTTTAATTAATTAACGTTCTTAAGAAATTATCCTGACAGCTACTAACACTTCCTTAACGGTTATGAATCCTCTGCATTCCTCCCCCAGGAATGAATCCCTTTATGCGTTCGTTCTAAAGAGCTGACGGGGACGTACCGAAAAGAAACGGGCTTTAGCGCCAGGCACACCAGGGTGAAATCCCTGCGCCACCATTTACCACCGCAGCCTCCTTCAGGGGCCCGCTGTCTAACCACCGGGTAACTGACCTCACAGGACTGTGGCGCGGGGTAAATGAGATAGAAAACAGAAAGCACCTTACACTCTGTGCACTATTTCCTGGAAATTAAACATCCATCTTCCAGAAATGTTCGTCCTTCCCCTACCTTTGCTCTTCCAAATGGACGTCCGCACACAGCCACTGCTTTCAACTCCACGCCCAACCCAGAGGGGAAGCGGGGGGAGTCGCCCACTCAGCCCCTTACAAGTAAATATGCCCTCTGCTCCTAGCTCGCCAGGTCCAGCTTTCCGTTCCGCCCTCTCTGGCGCTCTCCAAGCCTTGGACAATCCAAGCAACTCAGAGTTGTAAAGGTTCCAAGCCGCATCACGAGCAATTTACACGTAGGTACATGGTCCCGGGGTCCATCCCACTGCCTTAGAGAACAATCCAAAAGGCACAAACAACAGTCTCTCTCTCTCCCCCAAATACGTATTTCCCTAACCACCCTTCCCAGATAGGCTGACGCTGCAGGAGCCTACTGAGCTGCCAACTGTATACAAACTCAAACATTATCACAGGTTATCTGTAACAATGTGGACCCACTAGCAACACTGGCTGCCCACGCGGACGTGGACGCACACCCATAAACCACAAAGCCTGACGGAAGACATTATCTGACACTGATGAAAAGAAAAACTAGCCTACTAGCCAAAGGCTGACGATACCCCTCTGAAAGGATAAAGGAAAACTCTCAGGTGGCATTGCTCCAGCTTTACGTTCTGTCTACAACGTTATGAAAAGAAAGCATTTCAGGAGGGCTTCCCGTGGAGCCACGCCGTTTTCTCAATGATTTTTTTTTCCCCATGCGAGGCAAGAAACGCTAAAGCACTTTAAGTTGTATCTAAACATCAACAGCTGCTGTTAACACATTTAACATTTTGAAAAATAGATATTCTAGAGATAGTTTTCTGCCGCGCTGATTTAAAAAAAAAAAAATCTTAAAATGTCTGTCAAGTCCGGTAACTTTGTTTCCATAAACAAAGCTTCTTTAAACGACTCTTGTTTTTGTAAAGCCAGCAGCCCAGGTCTGTCAGGTAGAAACTTCAAAGAAGGCACATAGCCACCCAGCAAGGGCCAAAGCAAGCGCAGATACGCTATGCTGATGACAGGCTAAAAGGGGCCTAAAAGGATAGAAAACGAGGAAGCGAGCCGAGAAAGCATAATGTAACTTTGTTTTTAACACAATCCCTGCTGCAAAATTACTGCGCGGAAGGCTTTTATTTTATTTTATTAAAGACACTCTATGGCAACCTTGTCTTGACTAATGGAACTCAGCACTCTTTCTTGTCACCTTGCTGAAAGCTGCGCTCATTTGTTCCAAATCATGGTCAGCCTTCAGATGGCAAATTTTCCAAATACAGATGGGGAGTGGATGAGGCGATCTTTGGAGATGATTCCTTATGTAAAAATTCAAGTTTCAGATTTTAAAAATCGAGCCTCAGGGGAGTACCAACATAGTTTACATGGAGTTACACGGAGTATCCATGGAGTTATATGCAGTTTATTATGGTTTGCATGGAGTTACCAGGAGTAACCAACATAGTTTACTCCCTTGACTCTTCCCCCTAATTTTCAACTATGCAGTGGTCATATCGCAGGGTCAAAGTTCTCAGTATTTTGTCCTCAGCATTAGAAAAAAAGATGCTATCCCACTGTAATAAATAACAGACAGTGACAATAATGTTTAAGAGTTCATGTCTTTAGGGGCGCCTGGGTGGCGCAGTCGGTTAAGCGTCCGACTTCAGCCAGGTCACGATCTCGCGGTCCGTGAGTTCGAGCCCCACGTCAGGCTCTGGGCTGATGGCTCAGAGCCTGGAGCCTGTTTCCGATTCTGTGTCTCCCTCTCTCTCTGCGCCTCCCCCATTCATGCTCTGTCTCTCTCTGTCCCAAAAAAAAAAAAAAAAAAAAAAAAGAGTTCATGTCTTTAATAAGCATCAGCTCAGACTAATTATTTTAATAAATCCACACACAGATGCAAAGCTACCAGGTAATTATGAAGACAACTATGATGCAAGTTACAACCACACACATCTAGGAACTATCACCATTTTCCAGATACGAGGACATGGCCAAGTCTACCCATTTTTTCCACTTAAGGAGTTAACCACGAAGATGGTAAGTAAGCGAATAAAAGAAAGTTAACTTCTGGCTCACATTTTTCCCCAGGAACATAAAGTCAGAAGTAAATAGTACAATCTAAGAAGATTGAAGTTTGATTAAAGCTTAGTAAGTTTAATGCCACTTGCTTTTGATGAGCAAGCTGGTTAATAATTAAATAAATGAAGATAATCTATTCAGGATGGATTGAAACCACGGCCATAAAGAATCTTAAGCACACTGCTGACGTTTTGTTGTGCTGCAAAACACAGCCTGTTCTACATGATCAAGAAATGTTAAGGAAATCAGTGCTATACTAAAGCAAAAGAACTAACGTTGTATGTAGCATCTGAAAGATAATTACTGCATTGAACTGACTATATCTACAAGGTTTTATATTTTTTGGCTTCCTAAACAACATTAAATTACACATTAACTTAAGGGGATGGGCTAGTGATTCCAAGCATGCTTTCTTCACACAAAAGACAGGGTCGCACACCTATTTTCCATCCACAGTGCCCAGGTTCCTATTTTCTCCCCAAGGTGGTAATTAACCACACCAATCTACTGGCGCCATCCCTACTGACCAACAGCGAGACTTCTTGAAGGCCAGTGGTTTAGTCTCAGACTAAAGCAAAGATCCACAGCGGGTTTAAACCTTAACTAATCACCCATGAGGACGGTTAACAGACCACTCTCATGTGACTGTGTCATGGGCTAGGATGTGAAGAAGGATTAAGAGTCCTGGACAATGACCAAAAAAACACAAGACATACTATTTACCGCAGACGGAATCTGATAGAAGGGGACAGAGAACAGAAAGAAAGTAAGAGACCAAAACGCCCTGAAAGTGACTTGTTCAGAAAGCTGCCTCTGAGCTGGGCAACAAGTGGGACGTCAGAGTTGGGAGCCGCAAAGGAAAGTAGTTAGGCCTTGAAAGAAATGAGATCAACAGAAAGAGCCACAAGGCAAAGCACACACTTCACAGGTTTCCAAAGACCCTGAACTCTTTCAGAAAGGTCCTCCAGTCCAAACGAGCCTCTACTATTTCAACACGGCAGATGTCACGGTGCCATGCTTCTTCCAGGAAGCCTGCAGTCCTTCTCCTTCTAATACTTAACACCGGCAGCCCGGCACTTTCTGGAAGTCTGAACAACAAGTCACATAAGTCTATGTTCTTTTCCTCCGTAACATCCTTAACTTCAACATAATCACACAGATGTACGACACGTGGGACTCCTGGATGGCTCAGTCGGTTAAGCGTCCAACTCTTGGTTTTAGCTCAGGTCATCATCTCACAGTTCTTGAGTTCAAGCCCCACATCAGGCTCTGCACTGGCAACTTGGAGCCTGCTTGGGATTCTCCCTCTCTGCCCCTCCCCTATACACACACACACACACTCTCTCTCTCTCTCTCTCTCTCTCAAAATAAACTCAAGAAAAAAAAAAAAAAAGAAGAAAAGAAAGAAAAAGAAAGAAAAAAAATGTCCAAAATGAAAAAGATTCAAACATATATAATCCCATATCATCTAAGGCTGAATCTGAAAGATGGTTCCTGGGGGGGCTCAGTCCCTTAAAGCCTCCAACTTTGGCTCAGGTCATAATCTCACGGTTCATGAGTTCCAGCCCCGCATCAGACTCTACGTTGACAGCTCAGAGTCTTTTTTTTTTTTTTAAATTTTTTTTTTTTCAATGTTTATTTATTTTTGGGACAGAGAGAGACAGAGCATGAACGGGGGAGGGGCAGAGAGAGAGGGAGACACAGAATCGGAAACAGGCTCCAGGCTCTGAGCCATCAGCCCAGAGCCCGACGCGGGGCTCGAACTCACGGACCGCGAGATCGTGACCTGGCTGAAGTCGGACGCTTAACCGACTGCGCCACCCAGGCGCCCCAGACAGCTCAGAGTCTTGAGCCTGCTTTGGATTCTGTGTCTCCCTCTCTCTCTCTGCCCCTCCTCCGCTTGCGCTCTCTCTCTCTCTCAAAACTAAACATGAAAAATTTTAAAAAAGAAAAAAAAAAAATGACTCTTGGGGCACCTGGGTGGCTCAGTTGGTTAGGTGTCAGACTCCCAATTTTCGGCTCAGGTCAAGATCTCATGGTTTGTGGGTTCGAGCCCCACACTGGGCTCTGTGCTGACAGTACGGAGCCTGCTTGGGATTCTCTCTCCCTCTCTCTGCTCCTCCCCACTCGTGCACATGTGTGCACATGTTCTCTCTCTCTCTCTCTCTCTCTCAAAGATAATTAAGTAAATAAATAGATATTTTAAAAAAAATAAATAAAAGATGATTCTTTTATTCCTTTAAAAGATAATTAACTTTTAGGGCACCTGGATGGCTCAGTCAGTTAAGCGTCCAACTCTTGGTTTCCGCCTAGGTCATGATCTCACAGTTCATGGGCGTGAGCCCCACATTGGGCTCTGTGCTGACAGCCTGGGATTCTCTCTCTCCCTCTCTCTCTGCCCCTCCCCTGCTCTCCCATGCCTGGTCTCTCTCCTTGTCGCTCTCAAAATAAACTTTAAAAAAATAAAAATAAATAAAAGTAATTAACTGTTTTCCTTTGGATGATAATTTGTGTTATTTTAGGCACTATAATTAATGCCTTATTAAGTGAGCTTGCAGGTTTGATTCATCGAAGTAAACCACCTGAAGTCAGAGTCATCACACCCTAACTAACTTGGAAGACATCTGCTAAAAGTGGCAATTCTCATCCTGAAATGAAAGAACTGTATACAGCAAGCCAGAGGACAGAGTCTCTATTCTAAATTGTCTTAGCCCTCAGCTTAAAGCAAATAAACCAGGGGCGCCTGGGTGGCGCAGTCGGTTAGGCGTCCGACTTCAGCCAGGTCACGATCTCACGGTCCGTGAGTTCGAGCCCCGCGTCGGGCTCTGGGCTGATGGCTCAGAGCCTGGAGCCTGTTTCCGATTCTGTGTCTCCCTCTCTCTCTGCCCCTCCCCCGTTCATGCTCTGTCTCTCTCTGTCCCAAAAATAAATAAACGTTGAAATAAAGCAAATAAACCAATCTCATAAAGCAGTATCTACATATGCCTGCAGAAGCCTTTTCTGAAGTCATGAGCCAACAGCTTTTTCAACAATCTGACACCCTGACTTTTCTTGGACCACTCTCCTAGCACAAATATCCAGTGACTTTGGCCATCATGACTTTGGCCAACCTAGGGCCAGAAGGGTCACTGTTTCTCTAGCTACACCTCGCAGGTAAAGAAGTTGCAATGATGAAACCAGCTGTCTAAATACAACCACCAAGCTCTGTAAAATACTGTGCATTTCCAAAGCTGCTGAACAGCCATGACATCACTCCAAAGCAACAACAAAACTTTCTACGGGAGGCTAGGTAGATGTGAGTTCCATCCCATGGACTGAGTTCACCCCAGACTTCGTGCAGTGAAGTTGCCAGCCCAATATCAAACATCTTTAAGTGAAAGAACCAGAACAAAAACTTCCATTTTCTCAAATCAGTGCCTCTTTCCATAACACAACATTGGAGGAGTGTTATGTACTGGGGGCAGGTTCGGGGGGTGGGAATCAATCAAGGGACTACCTAAGGAGAAGCAACACAATTTGGATTTGGATCCTGGCTGAGTCTGCGCACAGGCCTCGAGCCTTACTCCTGTCTCCTAGCTAGCCTCACGCCCTACCTTGCCCTGCAACCCCAGCGAATGCCGCTTGCTGCTGTCACTCAGAACTACCAGTGGCACCCCAAAGGGGCTCACTTGGCCTTCTTGCCTCCAGACACGGCATTCCCTCCCCACCCATTTCTTCTTCTGGTTTGCTTCCAGCTGACCTTTAAACTCAGCTCAAATGACATCTTTTTCAGGAGCGGACCTCCCTGGTGCTCTCGGAGCTCTACGATCACCTTAGATCGTGGCACTGTCCTGGTTGATTCTGTCATCTGCCCCCTTCCCTTCCCTTAAGTCCTGCAGTGAGGGGTTGAGGGAGAAGGGGACTCATCTCCCCTGGTTTCTGACACGTGGAACAGGCGCTCAGTAAAAGTGTGTGAACAAAATGAATAAAGTGCCAATACTCAGGAGTAGCCAGGCCCTGCTTCTGGGGTGCAGAACCTCAGACAATTCAAGTGGAAACCATCGCCCTCCACATTCACTGTAGCTACTCGGGTTCCCTTCCCAGCCTGGCTGCTCTAGAATGAGGCCGTGAGAACATCACGCAAGCCGAAGCACTGTCACCGAATGACAATCCACGTTAGGTTCGTGGGGCTTTTTTGTTTTTGTTTGATGTTCATTTCAACCGGAAACTCTTTGGTTCTTTACACATTTAGAATCGTTTCCGATTGTTATTTTGGGAGGCAAAGTGACAGCCACAGTTCTGGAGTATTTCCCAGGGGTCAGACAGCATAATCGTGAAGGACTGTGAGCTCTGGGGGGCACCGGGGTGGCTCAGCTGGGTAAGGATCCAACTCTTGATTTCCGCACAAGTCATCTCATGGTTTGTGGGTTCGAGCCCCACGTCGGGCTCTGCGCTGGCAGTGCGAAGCCTGCTTGGAATGCTCTCTCTCTCTCTCTCTCTGCCCCTCCCCTGCGTGCTCTCCCTCTAAATAAATAAATAAATAATAAATAAATCAATCAATCAAGAAAGGAGTCTAAGCTCTGAAGTCTGAGTTCACATGTGTCACATGCCAACAGGGTAACTCTGGGTAAGTCAGAGTGACCCTAAACTACCTCCTGCCAACACACAGGAAGCAGGGTGCCTCTGGTCAGCATTCGCTCCACGAACACCGCCTGAGCTCCGACCGCGGGCCGAGTGCTGGCGCTCCAGCCGCGCCCTCGCCACCCCGCACAAGGTGTCCTCTCACCTGTGCCCTCTCACCGTATCACCCGCTGGGTCTCCTTCCCAGACCTCAGCACCACCTGAAAAGAGTTTTTGCTTGCGGCTTCGTCTCCCCTCGCGAGAAGGTAAGCACTATGACAGCTGGGGACCTGTCTGCGGTCCATTCCTGGTCTCTCCAGGGCTCAGCACGGAGCGAGCACACGGTTTACTCAACGCATCTGAAAAGTAGGAACGGGCAAGCCTGACGCGGCCCCCTCTGCCCCGCGACGCTTACACTTCAGTGGAGAAAACACACAGGCGGCGTGAAGCCTGGCGATCCAAAGGGCCCTGGTTGGCCACAGGCACACGTGGCGCACTAGGCTTCCTCCGGCTCGTCCCTGCCCCCCGCCCCCCGTTGCACGGACGTGAGCCCCGGGCACAAGGAAGGCAGAGGCAGGCAAGTTGGGCCACGTCCCATCAGAACCGCCGAGGGCCTCTTCATTCATTGGCGCAGCAGACGTCCCCCGGGCTCCCGACAAGCGCCGGGCACGCAGCAGAGAAACGGCCAAGTCCTGTCCTCATGGAGTTTCCCTTCTAGCGTGGGAGCGCAGCACACAAGTGCGTAAAACTGCCCTTGGAGATGGTGTGAGCGCCGTGCAGACGCGGAGCAGGGGTGTGACGGGGAACGGCTGCAGGTGTCCGCCGCGGGGCGGGGGAAGGGGGGCGTCGGAGCGGGGCCTCTCGGGGGCGGCGACAGGTGGGCGAACCCCGGACAGGTCGGCCCCGCGGGAGGGGTGTGGGGGGGAAACAGCTGACCCTCGGCCGGAAGAGCCCCCGACCGGACGGCGTGCACCGGGAGGCCCCGGCTGCCCGACGGGCTCGGTGCGCGGGGCGGACGCACCGTCGGGCGGGGCGGGGACCGCGGGCCGCGCGGGGACCCACGTCACCGCCGCGCCGCCGGGGCCTGCGGGCGGGGGCGCGGGGCGGCGGGGCCGGGCCCGCGGCCGAACATGGCGGGCCTCCGGCTTACCTCGGAATTTGAGCTCGTGCTGCGGCTCGAGGCTCAGGACCTGCTCCACCTTCGCCATGTTCCTCAGCGGCGGGGCACCTCTGGCGGGGAGACCCCTAAGAGGTCACCTGAGGCGGGAGGCGTTAATGCTGCGCCCCCTTTAAATTTGGAAAGGGGGGGCCGGTCGGGATGCGGGCGGGGGTCGTCTACGGGGTGCGCGCGGGGGGGGGGGGCGGCCTACGCGGTGCAGGCGCAGGGGCGGAGGGCGAGGGCGAGGCCGCGGTGCCCGGCGAGCGCACGGCACGCACGCACGCACGCAGCGACGCACGCACGCAGGCACGCAGCGGGCTGGCCGGTTCGGCCCTGCGCGCGCTCGGGCGGCGGGAAGCTGCGCGCGCGGAGCCCCTCCCGGGGTTGTGCGCAGGCGCGGCGTTGGCCGCGCGGGGCGGGGCCACCGGGAGGCAGGGGGCGGGGCCTCGTGCAGGTCTGGAGGCGGGGCCGGGCCGGGACACTCAGCTCTGAGAACAGTCATCTCCGAGGTTGTTTAATTCGGGACCCGTGGGAGCCAGCCATTGTGTGAAGTGCTTTACTCCATAAGAAGAAACTTCCACTTTTCCCTTGCTTATGTAGTGCCAGGCACTGGTAGAGACTTTGAGTAATAACGAAAGTACTATTTATTCTTATTATAAACATGTTTATGAGTGAATGGTGTGTTCTAGGCGCTGTGACATATGGCAGACAATAAATATACAGTGAGCTGCCACCATTGCTTGCTTCTTTTGCGCCACTCTGCTGAGTGCCTTCAATAACAGCAGCATCGAATGTGATGAAAACTACTCTCCATTAAATGTTTACCATGTTACAAGCACTGTGCTGCATCCTTTCTTAATAGACGCAACCAATATTTACAAATACAATGATCAGAGAAATTGACCTGGTCCCTACCCTCCAACTAGAGTCTGTTGGAAGGACAGCCTTTGGAAAGATAACCACGCAAATAAACTATGCTATTAAAGATTGCTGGGAACCCGGATCTGCTCAGCCTCCAAAGTGGACACTACATTATGCCCATTTAAATATTATGTCCTTATGTAATGTTCACTACATAAAATATGTGTTCTTACTAGTCTCCTATATATATACACATGTAGAGGAAACACAGCAAATAGTTAAAGTTGGCTTTACTGTGGTATTCTTTGTAGTATTCCTTCCATTTTTCTATACACTTGAAATTTTTTGTAAAAAAAAGTTTTTAAAAAGATAATCTTTGTCTTTTAACTAGAGCATTTGGTCCATTTACACTTATTATATTTACTAATATATATCGGGATTCATTTCTACTGTCTTATTTTGTGCTTTCTATTTCTAAAATGTCTTTCTAAAAACATGCCTGTTTTTTTCTTTTTCCTCTCCCTTCTTCTTTAGGGATGTTTTTTTTTTTTCCTCTTTCTCATTTTCTTCCTCTTACACACTATTTCTGCTGTTTTCTTGATTACCCTAGAAATTGTGACATGGGTATTTATGAAAGTCCAATTTTTAAAATGCCTTTACCATGCTCCCTTGAAATCTGAGGACTTTGGGACACATTAACTCTAACCACCCATCCCCCAAATTATACGCCTTCATTACGGTGTATTTCAGGTTTACATTTTCCTTTTCATGCCATGAGTCATTACTAAATTGTTTTAGGGGCATCTGGGTGGCTCCATCGGTTAAGCATCCAACTCTTGGTTTCGGCTCAGGTCATGATCTCACACTTCCTGAGTTCGAGCCTTGCATCAGGCTCCGTGGTCTCAGCACAGAGCCCGCATGGGATTCTCTCTCTCTCCATCTCTCTCTGGCCCTCCCCTGCTTGTATTCTCTCTCTCTCTCTTTCAAAATAATTTGCTCATCTTTTCTTCTTGCATTTCGGAACTTAACAACTAGGATCACTTTCACTTCCTTGTGACTGAAGTACATTCTTTAAATTCTGTTTCACGGAGAGTTTGTTGAGGCAAACTCTCTCCATTTCTGTTAATCTGAAAATGACTTTACTTTGCCCTTGTTCTTGAAACATACTTTGGCAGGCTTATGAGCGACAGGTCTCTCTCAACACCCCGGAAGGTATCATTCACGGGTTTCTGGCTACCACTGTTACTGTTGAGATCCCAGATGACAACCCCATCGTCCCCTCAAAGGTGATCTGTTTTTCCACCTATTCTGGGGTTCTGCAGTTTTACCATGATATAGCTTTTTATTTATTGTCTTAGCCCATTCAGACTGCTATAACAAAATGGCATGGACTGGATGCCTTAAATAACATTGACTTCTCACAGTTCTGGAGACTGGGAAGTCCAAGATCAAAGCGCAGCCACTCCCTGTCTGTGAGAGCCCACTTCCTGGTTCACAGCCCAACATTTCTCCTGCTCTCTGGGGCTCCTTCTAGAAAAAATGCTAATCCTATTGACCAGGGCTTCACCCTCACGACTTCAGCTCCTCCCACAGGCCCCACCCCCTAACACCATCACCTGGGGGATTAGGTTTCAACTTATGAACCGGGGGAGGATACGGATGTTCAGTCTGTATAGCATCTATCCTGCTTGAATTCGCAGGGTTTTCTGAATTTGCTGTTTGGTATCTTTCATCTGATTCTAGAAAATTCTCAGACAACATTAGAAATTCATTTCATTGTTGTAAGATACACATAACATAGAATTTACTAGCTTGACTGTTTTAAGCGTGCCGTTCGGTGATATGGAATACGTTCACATTGTTGTGAGGCCACACCACCATCCATCTCCAGAATTCTTCCTCTTGCAAAACTGGAATTGCACACCCACTAAACAGTAACCCCCCCCCCCCACTCACTTTCCTAGCCTCGTGATCCTCAGTGTCTCCTGGCTTTTACATTTTCCGTTACCTGATTAACCATTCCCTGACACTAAATTACCTTTGTCAAGATAACCGTTGGAATTTCTGCTTTCCTGGCTGGACCTTCACTGACACTACATGCTACCAAGAGTGGTCCCAGGACACGGAGCCTCAAAGAAGGTATTCTGGGTCTGATGTGGTCACGTCATCCTGCCAGACGGCAGGGCCAGGGGGATGTGGGAGACAAGCAGGGCCCGGCTGGAGTGAGCTCCTATCAGCTTGTAAGAGCCAATGGTGCACGTCACTTCTCAACTCCGTTCAGTGACATCCCATAAATTGCTTAAAATCAGTCATGGTGGGAGTGTTTGCACCGCAGAAATCTGGAAGAACTACAAATCAGAGTTGTTGTTGTAGTTGTTTCTCCAGAGAGCTAGGTTAGCATGCAGCGCGAGTTACAAGGAATCGACAGGTAATATACATGGTGGCAGCATCATTGCTGATATCCTTGCTAATTACGTTATCAGCTGCATTTGATTGCCACAAGGCGCCCAAAGAAGGGCCTTGGAGAGCTGAGTGGCGGCTGGACTGCGGGGTGGGGCCAGCTGCACCCCGGTTCGCTGGAGCTATTCCAGAAAGGAAGTGATAAGCTCTTTCAACTCTAAGCTTCAGTCACAGTCAGAAAACCGGGGAGATTCTGCGGAGCCCTACAATAATCATCTATTTCTAGTAGCAACAGGTGTTTTACCTTGTTGAAAATCATACCCAAAAGTTAATTAGGCAGGTTGCAGAATTACAACCGAAAGGGAATTCACAGATTTGCCAAAATCTCAAGCAGTACCTTTGGATGTCTACTTTGGCTGAGAAATGACCGGAGAGCGCAAATGTACACTGAGCGGCAACCGGGGCCGGGGACACGCACGGCGGAGCTGGATACGATGAGAAGCAGGTGTGGAAAGCAGGGATGTGGATGGTTCTCGGGATGGGAACAGTGAGAAGATACTGGCGTCCCGTGCGAGTGCCCACCCGAGGGCATCCGCCGAAGCGGTGACTCTCCAATCATCAAGTGGACAAGGTGACACATTTTGCGGATGACAGTCTCTTTTCCCAGCTGTGCCATTGGGTTTATTTACAAAGTGGTCATGGCGCAGATGAGGAAGCCGTGTGTGGACCCAAGAACATGAACGTCCCTCATCACGCTGACCTGGCCACCGCCACCGCTGAGTGCCTGCAGTGACCACCATGAAGACTAACCTTAGAACCAATATGGCACCCTTCCCTGAGTAGGGGTGCAGGCTAAACCCGACGTTAGAAACCTGCCAAGTGACCACTTAGATATGTAAAAAAACAAAGCAGGACTTACAGGCTCAAAGAGTAAATAAATAAATAAACCCGGAAATGAAAAAGTCCTGAAACAGGGACGCCTGGGTGGTTCAGTCGCTTGAGCGTCAGACTTCAGCTCAGGTCATGATCTCACAGTGTGTGAGTTCGAGGCCCGTGTCAGGATCTGTGCTGACAGCTCAGAGCCTGGAGCCTGCTTCCGATTCTGTGTCTCCGTCTCTCTCTCTCTCTCTCTGCCCCTCCCCTGTTCATGCTCTCTCTCTCTCTCTCAAAAATAAATAAACGTTTAAAAAATTTTTAAAAACTCCTGAAACAGGTTTATCAGCAGCCTAAGGGAAAATTAGTGACTGCAAGGGAGGTCTGAAGAAATATCCATGATGTGGGACATAAAAATGAGAGATGAAGCTATGATAAGCTATGATAAGTAAAGAGATGTGGAGAATGATATGTTTTATAGACCTCTCTTTCTCGGTCTCTCTCTTTAGCACAGCCCACAGTAATAAATGCATTTTATTTGTGACTCGCTACATAGATATATGTATAAGTATGTTAATCAATACAACCGAAACAGAAGCTCCATGAAATAATACAATACACTCTTATATTTGCTATTTATTTTCTTTCTCAGCGCTGGTAACAACCTACTAAATTGATTTTATAAGTCACTCTTGGGAAACAACCTACAGTTTGAATAACACTGGTTGAATAAACTACTAGCCCAACATCCAGAAGAGAACAGTGAGAGACTTGGGCCGAGGCAATATTTGAAGGAGATGTTTTCGCACCTGCTCCAATACGGATGAACCTGGACGACATTACGCCAGGTGACATATGCCAGGCACAAGGGGACAAACACTGTGTGATTCCACTTAGAGGAGGTTTCTGGAGTGGTCCGAACCACAAAGACGGACAGTAGAACCGTGGTTACTAGGAGTTGTTACGGGGAGTCATTGTTTACTGGGTGTGCAGTTCCAGATTTATAGGAGGAAGAATTCTGGAGATGGATGGTGGTGTGGCCTCACAACAATGTGAACGTATTCCATATCCCCGAACGGCACACCTAAAATGGCCAAGCTGGTAAATTCTGTTACGTGTCTCTTACAACAACGGAATGGGGGCGCCTGGGTGTCTCAGTCGGTTGGGCGTCCGACTTTGGCTCAGGTCATGATCTCGCGGTCCATGAGTTCGAGCCCCGTGTGGGGCTCTGTGCTGACAGCTCAGAGCCTGGAGCCTGCTTCGGATTCTGTGTCTCCCTCTCTCTCTGCCCCTCCCCTGCTCATGCTCTGTCTCTATCTTTCAATAATGAATAAACGTTAAAAAAAATTAAAAAAAACAAAACAGAATGAATTTCTAATGTCTGAGAATTTTCTAGAATCAGATGAAAGATACCAAACAGCAAATTCAGAAAACCCTGTGATTTCAAGCAGGATAAATGCTATACAGACTGAACATCTGTACCCCCAGTTCATAAGTTGAAACCTAATCCCCCAGGTGATGGTGTTAGGGGGTGGGGCCTGTGGGAGGAGCTGAAGTCGTGAGGGTGAAGCCCTGGTCAATAGGATTGGCATCCTTCTAAATTTTTTTTTAAGTGTATTATTTTATTTTGAGGGAGACAGAGACAGCATGAGCAGGGGAGAGGCAGAGAGAGAGAGACAGAGAGAGAATCCCAAGCAGGCTCCACACTATCAGCACAGAGCCCGATGGGGGGGCTTGAACCCATGAAACCGTGAGGTCACGACCTGAGCCGAAACCAAGAGTAGGAGACTCAACCAACTGAGCCACCCAGGCACCCCAGGATTAGTGTCTTTCTAGAAGAAGCCCCAGAGGGCAGGAGAAATGTTGGGCCGTGAGCCAGGAAGTAGGCTCTCACCAGACAGGGAGTGTGGCAGGCTTTGATCTTGAACGCCCTGCCTAGGGTAGATGGAGAGACACAGTCATTAGACCCCAGGAAGAGGGGCTTCGTGCAGGTGGGAGGGGACTTCTGAGGAGGGGGTGTGGACTGGCCAGCACTGGGGGGCCTCTGAGAGGACGCCAGGTGGGCGAAGGGGGTCATTTATCCCACTTTACAGATGAGACCAAAGCTTAAGGAGTATGGCCAACAGGGGCCAGTGGCGACAAGCTCTTCTGTTATGCTTCAGAGTCTTATCCTTGGTTTTATCGCTAGGTTTTATCCTTCGGAAACCCTCACCCATCCCAATGTTCTTGTACAGAGAAGTACCGTGACCTGTTATTTTTTTTATTGTATCGTTGTTTAAAAATTCCTTGTGTCCGGGGCACCTGGGTGGCTCAGTTGACTGGTTAAGCGACCGACGTCAGCTCGGGTCATGATCTCACCGTTCATGGGTTCAAGCCCCGTGTCGGGCTCTGTGCTGACAGCTCGGAGCCTGGAGCCTGCTTTGGATTCTGTGTCTCCCTCTCTCTGCCCCTCCCCCGTTCACGCTCTGTCTATCAAAAAAATGAATAAACGTTAAAAAAATTTTTTTAAATTCCTCGTGTCTTTTTTGTTTGCTTAATTTGTTTTTATTTTTTTAATTTGTGTTTTTAAAAAATGTTTTTAAATAAAGTTTTTTGTGCAGTAATTTTATTTTTTATTTTTTATTTTTATTTATTTAAAAAAAAATTTTTTTTTCAACGTTTATTTATTTTTTTGGGGGGACAGAGAGAGACAGAGCATGAATGAGGGAGGGGCAGAGAGAGAGGGAGACACAGAATCAGAAACAGGCTCCAGGCTCTGAGCCATCAGCCCAGAGCCTGACGCGGGGCTCGAACTCCCGGACCGCGAGATCGTGACCTGGCTGAAGTCGGACGCTTAACCGACTGCGCCACCCAGGCGCCCAGTAATTTTATTTTTTAAAGTTTATTTATTTTGAGAGAGAGAGAGGGAGCGAGAGAGTGCACATATGTGGGAGGGAGAGGGGCAGAGAGAGAGGGAGACAGAGAATCCCAGGCAGGCTCTACACTGTCCACACAAAGCCCGACAGGAGGCTCAAACTCACGAACCGTGAGATCATGACCTGAGCCGAGATGGAGAGTCGGACGCTTAACTGACTGAGCCACCCAGGCCTCCCCCAGCATTATCATTTTCACATCGTTTTTACTGTTCATGGTAGCAATATTGGACCATCATTATTAACCAAACTCCAGACTATTTTTGGATGTCACCGGTGTTTCCACTGGTGTCCTTCCCCCGCCCCAAAGTTCCCACATTGTGTTCAGCAAGCCTGTTTTTCACAGACGTCCTCCGGAAGCCAACTGGAGGATGGACTGATATGAAAAAAACAAGGACAGCTGCCCTTGACCAAGTGCCCCGAGCAGGAAACCGTGCCAAGAGCTTCCTGTGCCTCACACATTCTCACAACAATGAAGTCGTAACATTATCTTCTCTGGTTTACAGGTGAGGACACCAAGGCACGGAGGTTTAGAAACTTACCCAGGAGGAGAGAGAAGCTGGAGATGGAGGGGAAGACTTAGATGAAGGAGACCACAGGGGCGAGCGAGGGGCACACTCGTCAGAACCAGGGGTCCTGGTGTGGGAGCCGGGTCAAGCCCAGGAGTTCCACTGGCCCTGCCACAGGCCCTTTGCACTTGCTGTCCTCGCCTGCACTGGCCTTCCGGAGGCTGTCTCTACACCGTCACCGTCATTACACAGCTTCTTGAATACCTGCCGCGTGTTGGGCATCTTGCCAGGTGCCGGGGACGTGTGGAGCCTGTTTTCAGATGGTGAGGGCACAGGAGACACATGCACGCAAGTGAAAACGAACCACGGGAAGGGAGTCCTCCGAAGAAAACACACAGCAGGGCACGGGGATGGAGTGTGAAAAGGCGACTGTGCGTGGGTGTGAGCACAGTGTGAGCACACTGGTTTCTCAAATGGCCGGTGCTAGAATGCCGTTCTGGAAAGCTTCCCTGAGTCTGCTCTCTCTCCCTTCCCAGCTCTTCCATTGTCTGTCTCCCACTGGGAAGCCGGCTCGGTCAGGGCCCCATCCCCGATTTGACGCCCTACCCCCCAACCCTTGGCGGAGGCGGGAAGCCCAGCGATCAACCGAGGAACCAGTGAAGGAAGGAAGGATGGAATGAATGAATGACCAGCCGGGATCACCAGGCATTGACGGTTCGGGACCAGCTTGTGCACAGGATGTGTTGAAACCCACGCACACTGGGCAGCTCGGCACCGGCCTGGGTGGGGGCTGGGGAGGTCCCAGAGTCAGAGCCACACCCACGGGTCTGCAAACGGGGTGCAGTCACGTGGCCTAACCCTTGCCCAAACAGGGGGCCCCTCCAGCCTCTGGCGGGAGAGCTCGGGAGCAGCTGCCCGCTCGGTTGAGGGTCTCCGTGAACAAGGTGGACGCTGGGAGGTTTGGGGGGCAGGGGGAGGCCGTTGCTTTTACCATTCTCACCCCCAGAGGCCAGCGCTCCCAACGCCCACGACTCCCTTGGTTCTTCGTTCCTGACCGTGAACGAATCCCCCACCAGGGACGGATTCTTGGTCCCCATCTCTGTGCCTGGCACGTAAAAGGTGCTCAATAAATGTTTGATGAATGAACGAAATCATGTAATTAAGAATTTGGGGAGGGGGGAGTTGGGGGAAGAGTCTTTTCAATCCTTAGGACTTGTCCCCGAGCACCCAGAAGGCCACATTTGCATACAAATAATTGATATTCTAATTACAAATCATTTGTATTGATTTATTAAGCAGATCCCCAAAGGATCTCTAGAAGATAATTAGATTCCTTGCTCCTCAGGGGTAAGGAAGGTATATTTACCTCATTGTTCCCCCAAGGCAGCATGAGGCAAAGAGCTACATGATAAATGTTTGATGAGGCAGGGAGCGAGCATGGTCTTATTGTGGGGAGACTTTGCAGGGTCCCCACAGATTATTTCCAGCGTGTTAGGGGTTGAGGGAATAGGAAACGCATCCGTGTGTGTGTGTGTGTGTGTGTGTGTGTGTACAATTTGCATACCTCTCTTTTCCCCTAAGCCCTAGTGATCGCCCGCTGTGTGGCCTTCATTCTTGGAGGGGTGCGTTGGGTGAGTGCTGGGGACCCCACTTGCTGTCTCCAGCCAGGAGTCAAAGCAAAGCAAGACCGTTTCCAGTGGCCCCTCCGGAGAGTGACTAGGGGCTGGGAGTGTTACAGTCCTCCCCCTGATCTCTGCCTGCCTCTCCCCGGCCACCCCGAATGAATGACAATAGCATGTAAAAAAAAGTCTGTAGGTCTAGGTATAGACGGCTATGGTTACCCACATCCACTGTCCTGCTGACCCAGCGGCCGCCCCCATGGCCCTCGGGGAACAGAACCTGTGGGGCAGCCTGGCTGGCAGTGTCACAGGGGAAGGAAGGTGGCCCGTCCTGCCTTGACCCCAGCAGGTGGCGGGGTGGGAGCGCTGGGGGCTGAGGTCAGGAAGAAGAGGGGTGGAGAGAGAGAGAGAGAGAAGGAGAAGGAAAGAGAGTGGGAAGGAGTGAGGGATAGAGCGAGAGGGAGGAGAATGGAGGGGGGAACGGAGAGGGAAGGGGGAGAGAGAAAGGGCTCCACTCCCAGGGATGCTTGGGACTACAGATTCCCCGGTGACCCTTCCGACTTTGCGTTTCTATCCGGAGGACACACAAAACCAGGGGACCCCTGTGTGTCAAGCAATGGAAGCATCCCCCGGAATCCGAATCGAATCCAATCGGATGTTGCTGAAGCCCCAGCATCTCCCATCCCCTCCTGGGTGCGAGAGCCCTGCAGCCTGGTGCCCACCCAGTCCCAGCAGCTTGGTGGGGGGGAGGGGTTAAAGGAAGTGGGGTTTGGCCCTGGGTTGGGTGCTCCAAGGGGTAGGTCTATGGCCGGGTGGGTACATAGGAATGGCGGACTAGAGCCTACAGCCCACCGGCAAAGCCACAGACACGATGATCATCGCTCAGATTAGCCAGGAGAGGGGATGTCTGGCCAGTTCGGGGGTTTTGATCTTGCTTTCGTCTGGCCCGGAATGATTACGGAGCGGTCTTGGTTTTGCCTTGACCCACGGTCAAGGTCACGGGGGCGGGGGGTGGGGGGCGGGCCTGGTGCGGGGGTCCAGGCCACACCTGTCTCCCGTGCGGAAGGTGCAGGGTGACGGTTCCCGCCTCCTAGATCTGGGGACGGTTCAGTGAACGAGCGCAAGAGAGGTTCTCAGTGCCGCGTGGCTGGCATGGGGGCAAGAGCCCGGATGAAGTATTGGCTATTATCATCGGGGTGCATTTCAAAGAGTCCCCCAGGCCTCGGGCGTGACATCTGGGAGGCTGGTGGACAGGGGAGCTGTCATGCTCCTGGGGATTATCGGAATGGCGGGGAAGGCTTGCAGGGCTTTGGATACTTTGTGAGGAAATGAGCTCAGCACGTAGGACAACCCCCCCCCCCCGCCTCCCCCCCAACATCCAGGAAACAAGACATTAACAACTCGTTCTTTGGGTCTCCCGGCTGGCTCAGTGGGTGCAGCCAGCCACTCTTGGACTCTTGCTCTCAGGGCTGTGAGTTTGAGCACCACGTTGGGGGTGAAGGTGACCTAAAGACAAGAACAAAGACTAAACTGGTGCGTTGTCACCAATTTGTAACTCTGTGAAGATATCCCCTCTCCCGCGGTCTTTAAATAAACGTTAATTTTTTATTTTTTTTATTTAAAAAAAAAATTTTTTTTTTCAACCTTTATTTATTTTTGGGACAGAGAGAGACAGAGCATGAACGGGGGAGGGGCAGAGAGAGAGGGAGACACAGAATCGGAAACAGGCTCCAGGCTCTGAGCCATCAGCCCAGAGCCCGACGCGGGGCTCGAACTCACGGACCGCGAGATCGTGACCTGGCTGAAGTCGGACGCTTAACCGACGGCGCCACCCAGGCGCCCCTAAACGTTAATTTTTTAAATGTTTATTTATTTTTGAGAGACACAGAGCGTGAGCGGGGGACGGGCAGAGAGAGAGGGAGACACGGAATCCGAAGCGGGCTCTGAGCTGTCAGCACAGAGCCCCACACGGGGCTCGAACTCATGGACCGTGAGATCGTGACCCGAGCCGAAGCTGGACGCTTAACTGACTGGGCCACCCAGCTGCCCCCTAGATAAATGTTACTAAACAAAAGTAAACACTTCCTAACTTGAGCAACTACAAAAGGGGCCGCGTGGTAGAGACCTTCTGTTATGTCCCCCCTATCACAAAAGAACACGCTCAGCAGATAAATGGCCTCCTGGGGTCCTCATGTGTTTGTGCCGTGATAACACACGGGGTGCGACAGGAGTCATAAAACCCTGTCCTGATTTTTCATTTATTTATTCTTCTGCGCTGAGACGTGGGGGCTTCTAGTGGCCTGAGTTTTTAACGTTCGACAATTTGAATAATAAATGGTGATGTGCCAGCCTCTGAAAGCTGGCATCTGGGAGGGGAGGGGGTGACAAGTGTCCCTTGTCGTTGCCAAGGCACTGTTTACAGATGCTTGTCCCTTCAGCTGCACTTGTCCCTCTCCACCTTCTCTCTGCTGCCTGGGCTTCCTCCGAGCTTCTTCGAGCTGTGTTGTTCTCATGCAGCTGGAGCTCTAAGCAATCTTTTGTTTTTTGCTCACTTTACTTTGCAATTTAAATCATTTGTATTTTCTCCATTTCGTGTTTGTGTGTGTACTCGTGGGTATGTGTGGGCGTATTTCTTTAAATCACAGCATTATGAAAAGGCAATTTTTTTTTTTTTTTTATATTTTCTTAGGCTGTATTATAGAAACAATAAAGAAGTCCCTGATGGATTCATGGTGAAAAAAAACCAAAAACAAAACAAAAAAACAACAAGCAAGCAGGCACTAAATGCGTTGTGGTTTTGCAACAGACAGTTGGAGGCCAGGGCTGGTAATGGAATTTATAGGTTTATTATTGGTGCGATTAATACTATTGATTTACATGGCTTGACTGCTTGCCATCATTAGCTATTCAGTCACCCCATAAAGTTGCATCATTATCGTTTTGCAAATAAAATCACACTCGGACTCACAGAGGAAGCAGCCAAAGTCTCAGCCTAGTGACTGAGTCAGCAAAAAAAAGCGTCTTCTTGCTGGCCTTGGAGCCCTCTTTGAAACAGGAGCCCCGGGCCATTCATCTCAGAGGCGATTTCCCAAGTAAACGCGATTTTATTCTCCTTCTTGAAATGTTCTCTTCAAGATTTCCGGATCACTTAAACCTGCATGTCATTTTAAACTAGCTCATGCCAAAGGGCCTTTCCAGCTTGGTGAGATTCTTCTTCTGGTCAAGGGGGCTGTGTATCTAGGGAGGGGTGGGGGAGGGAGGGCCAGGGGGTAATTGGATATACTCAATAATCATCTCCATATATGGACCATAAGAGGCTTTGAAACTTCAGCACCCACAAGGTTGTTGACGGGCCGTTTATAAAAACTGCCTCTTGGCCACCCATGTTCCCATCTCTTATTACATTCAGAAGATTTGTTTTGAGAGAAGTAATTTAAGAACAGGGTGAGAAAACCCACAGGGATCCTACTTCTTTAACATGAAGCTATC
Organism: Leopardus geoffroyi; assembly: GCF_018350155.1. Taxonomy (NCBI): domain Eukaryota; kingdom Metazoa; phylum Chordata; class Mammalia; order Carnivora; family Felidae; genus Leopardus; species Leopardus geoffroyi. Next base: position 4,869,243 of record NC_059336.1, read on the forward strand.
ACACTGGAGATAGGAAATAGAAGAATAAATTCAAGCAAAACGTTCTTGGTGGGATATTTCATGATCTGGAGGCCCAGACGGGAGTGACTGACTGAGCCAGACTACAGATCACCTGTTGATACAGAACCCTCGTGTCATTGCCGTAGTATCGGCTCACTTTATTAGTTTTTTTTAATTAAAAAACCCAAAACTATGATGTGTTCTCCTTTATATGCAAAGAAGACATGACTTCACCCCACTGCTGGGGCAGCGGATTGAAATTGGAACGTCGATGATAGTATACCACGGGACCGGCTTCTGTGCCCTAAGATTGTGCGTTACCTCTGCTTTCCATTCACGACCCTGCAATTTTCTTCTTAAAATGGTCTCGAATGGAATGGAGACTTCATAGCTTTCTCATTACGTTTTCCGTCTCTTTTGTTTTAGCAGAGGCCTGGAGGTAACACTCTAGGCCGAGCATTAATGGAGAGGATTCTGGTCCTCGCTTTAACAGCAAGAGCTGTGGTTGTTATCAACCTTAAAAAGGTAATCTCCGCATTCTTACGTTGTTTCCTGGAAGATGCTGAAAGGTTGTGCTGAAGGTAAAAAATGCAAGTGACCAGAGGTCGGGTTAAAAATCATAATTAACGAACTGATTCATTCTGACAAGGTGTTAGAAGTCTTTTTTCCTTTCCTCTTTTTTTTTTTTTTAAATTTTTTTTAATGTTTGTTTTTGAGACAGAGAGAGACAGAGCATGAACAGGGGAGGGGCAGAGAGAGAGGGAGACACAGAATCGGAAACAGGCTCCAGGCTCGGAGGTGTCAGCACAGAGCCCGACACGGGGCTCGAACTCAGGGACCGTGAGATCACGACCTGAGCCGAAGTCGGACGCTTAACCGACCGAGCCACCCAGGCGCCCCTCCTTTCCTCTCTTTTAAAAAAATATTTATTTATTTTGAAAGAGAGAGAGCATGCACTGGGGGTGGGGTAAGAGGCAGAGAGAGAGAGGGACGGAGAGGAAAGAGAGAGAGAATCCCAAGCGGGCTCCATGCTGTCGTGAAGACCCCGATGCGGGACTCTGTCCCGCGAACCATGAAATCACGACCTGAGCTGAAACCAAGAGTCAGACGCTCAACTGAATGAGCCACCCTGGTGCCCCTCCTTTCCTCTCTCTTATAAACTCCAGCAGTGGTCCCTTGGAAAGGGTATAGAAGTGATCCTTTGATTCTCCCGAGGGGTAAATTCGAGAGAGTGGAGATTCTTGACTTCCCAACCAACGCTGACATTTTTAGTAGAAAAATCATGTTTTTGGCTAATATTATTATAAGCCATACAACCGGAAATTTTAAAAGGCTTTGCATTTTATTTTATAATTTACCATCGTAATGGCAATCTAGTTCTTAACTTTTAATGGAAAAAAAAAATCTGCAATAAACATTAAGGTTGCTTGGAAACCCAGGTCCGTGATTTGGTTCTTATACGCTCTAAGGCAAGCAGCCAATTGCTTGTGGAAAAATAAAGCTAATTTGTTTAGTGTATGCGTTTAAAACATCCCTGTTTGTTTCGGGTGGGTGCTAATTTGTTTCTTCCTTTTTGGCATAGAGTCCTTCTCTTTTTTTTGGCATCCATACATGAGACTGGTTTCCCAACAGTACTATTTTGACAGGCTATAGATTAATATTCTTCTTCTTAACATATATTTATTTATATCCCCTCCAAGAGGATTTAGGGCAGCTTGAAAAGATTTACATCAAATATCACAAAGCGTGTAAAGTTCTACATACTTGCAGATGTGGCGCTAAGCTTTTCACTGACCACCTTGAAGGGGAGGGGTGTGGTTTATTTTTTAAGTTTAGTTTTTAAGTTCTTATTTAAATTCCAGTTAGTTAACACGCAGTGTAATGATAGTTTCAGGTGTACAATATAGCGATTCAGAGTTCCATAGATCACCCTGTGCTCATCGTGATAAGTGTATTCCCCGCCCCCATCACCTATTTCCCCCATCTCCCCGCCCAACTCCCCTCTGGTGACCATCAGCTAGTTAAGAGTCTGTTGGGGGACGTGGGTGGCTCCTTAGGTTGAGCATCTGATTCTTGTTTTTTTGTTTGTTTTTTCTATATATACAGCTTTCCCCACATGGGATTCTTTTTTTTTTTTTTTTTTTAACATTTATTCATTTTTTTTTTTTGAGAGACAGAGACAGTACGAATGGGGGAAGGACAGAGAGAGAGGCAGACACAGAATCCGAAGCAGGCTCCAGGCTCCGAGCTGTCAGCACCAAGCCCGACGCGGGGCTCGAACCCATGAATGGTGAGATCACGACCCGAGCAGAAGTTGGATGCTCAACGGACTGAGCCACCCAGGAGCCCCTGTCTCTTGGTTTTGGCTCAGGTCATGATCCCAGGATCGTGGGATCGAGCCCTGTATTGGGTTCCATGCTAAGCGTGGACCCTGCTTGAGATTCTGTTTCTCTCTCCCTCCACCCCTCTCCCCTGCTCGTGCTTGCTCTAAAATAAATAAATAAATAAATAAATAAATAAATAAATAAATAAATAAATAAACGAACTTTTTAAAAAAAGGTCTGTTTCTTGGTTTGTCGGTTTCTCCCTGTGTTCCTTTGTTTCTTAAATTCCGTGTGAGGGAAATCATATATTTGTCTTTCTCTGACCGGCATTTTGCTTGGAATAACATTCTCCAGCTGCATCCATGTGGTTGCAAATGGCAAGATTTCATTCTTTTTGATGGCTGAGTAATGTTCCCTTGCATATATACACCACATCTTCTTTATCCGTTCATCAGTCGAAAGATACTTGGGCTGTTTCCATAATTTGGCTATTGCCACTAATGCTGCAATAAACACGGGGAGGGGGCATGTATCTCTTTGAATTAGTGCTTTTGTTATTTTTTTGGGTAAATACCCAGGAGTGCGATTACTGGATCACAGGGTAGTTCTCTTTGTAACTTTTTGAGGAGCCCCCGCCCCCCGTCCCGCTTTCCGGAGCGGCAGCACCTGATTGCAGTCTCACCTACTGGGCACGAGGGTTCGAAGGGGAGAGGTGTGTTTTAAAAAGGAAGCATAGGACGCAGGTCACTTCCATCTATCTATTCAGCCCGTTTTCATTCGGGATCAGAGATAGCCATAGGGTGCAGGAATTCCTGAAGTTTTGCTTGGTTTTAATAAGAAAAAACCCACACACGCACACCCACTAAAGAAATGTAAAAAGCACGCGAGCGTATATAAGGCACTGAGAGAATAAAAGGTGACTTTGTCATCCAAGCCTCTTTCCTCAGAGTCAGTGCCTGCTAACAGCTTGGAGGACGCATCTGTGCATTTTAAAAGCATGCACATATCGTGAAGGCATGTGCAAGGGTGTGAGTTGTTTTATATAAACAGAGTCGGACTCCACACGCATAGCTGTTTTCACTCAACTGTATACTGGGCAACTTCCCACTAATTCGTCTGTGACAGTTTGTTTACGTTCTTCTCCATACGTAATAAACAAGGTTGCAGCGCTACCCTTGTTGACTTAGGAATTCTTCTATGGAACCTGTCTGGGGTTTTCAAATGTGGATCATTTCCTTTTTGGAGGGGCGTTCTTTTTGCTTTATAGACACTCTTAGTAAACTAAAGATAGTAATCCATTCTTCTGTATATGTAGCCAACATTTCCTCCCATTTTTTGGTTCACTTTTTAAAAAATTTCTTCTTTTTTTAAGAAGATGTCGAAGACATGTGTAAGGACGTTTGTTGTGGAACGCTCAGAACGGCAAACATCTGAAACGATCCAGCACCCGCGAGCGCAGAATGGATCGATCGGCAGTTTACTCACACGACGGAAGAGTAAGCAGCTGTGAGAACAAACGTGAGCAGTACACGCCGTGTTGAATGGAAGCCAGACCGGAACCGCAGGTGTGCACGTGAAGTTCGAAACCAGGCCAAAGTGACCTGTGATGTTAGAAAACAGGATAGCGACTGGAAGGAGGCACACGCGGGGCCTTCTGGGTTATGGATGATGTGCTTTTCGATCTGAGCAGGGGTTACGAGGGTGTCTCCTTTGTGAAAATGTAACGAGGCTTCCCCAGTATTTATGGCATTTTCTGTACATGTTCTACTTCAGAAAAAAACGCAAAAAAACCAACAAGCTAATGACAAATAGTTTTTTAAACTGAATCAGATAAAGATGGCCAGGGAGACGGCTTTTAAAAACAAATTAGGGGGGCCCGGGTGGCTCAGTCGGTCGAGCGTCTGCCTTTGGCTGAGGTCGTGATCTGGTGGTTCGTGAGTTTGAGCCCCGCGTCGGGCTCTCTGCTGTCAGTGTGGAGCCTACTTCGGATCCTCTGTCCCCCTTTCTCCCCGTCCCTCCCCCACGCTCTCTTTCTTAAAAATAAACAATTTAAAAAAAAGTTGTAGGGTCAAATATATTAAAAACAAAAAAACACAACAGATTATACGAAGAGTGCTTACTCTCTGTTAACGCTGCACTGAACAGCCCCGTAGGTATCGTCCCCAAGTATCAGCTTCCCGTTTCACAGATGAAGGGAACGGAACTCAGAGAGGTTGAGAGCTTTCTCCAGGGCCCCACAGCCTAGAAAGGGGCTGGCTGAGACTCAAACCCAGGTCTGTCCGTCTAGAGTCCTCTCTGGTGCCCGCACTGAACCCGTCAGTGCGGTCTGCACAATCGTAGCGGGTGGACAAAGGTACTTCTGTGCGAGGGACGTGGAAAAGAGAACGAGCAGGTGGGGCTGCACTCGTGTAGGTGAAGAAGGGCACCGAGGGACTCCAGGGTTCCAGCCGACGCCGGAACGGAACGGCACCTTGGATGAGACCCCGCGGAGGATGGAGGGTGGTGCGAAGCACTTCCTCACTTAGCAGATGCGAGTGTGGCCCCAGCAGCCCTGCCCTGGCCTCACTTCCACCTTCAGTGAGGAAGGTCACGGAGCAAGGGCACGGAGAGGGCGCCGCAGGGGGCCGGGAGGCCGGAGCAGTGACACAACCGCCTTGCTGCTCACCAGCCGGGGCGGGGGGCGGCGGCTGGCAAAGCCTGGGCACTTTTCCAAAACAGTTTTCAAACCGTTTCAGGGTATGTGGCTAAGAAAGGCACGTGCTCAGTACTGCCACAGAGAGACCAAACCATTTGAAAGGCAAATACACGTATTTGTAAACACAGCATTTTATTAACAAAATGTTTACACCCTTCTTACAATGCAACAAACTTTGGAGTGATTTAGCATGTTACGCGCTATAAAAGTTGATTACAGAATATGCAAGCTAAAACAATACAGTTCAATAAAAGTATGCCAAACCTACCACTGCTCGCAAACTACCTTCTACCAGCATTACGTAGAGAAAGAAAAATCTTACAACAACAAGAAAAAAAATCAAAAGATCTGGTTTTCTTTTGTCAGCGTCTACAAACGATACGGACATCATACGGTTCACATGTAGACTTAGGTCCAGCCCAAGGTATACACTGCAAAAATAAAGTCTTCGACGTCCGTACGAGCTTGGCCATCCCCCCGACAGTATTCCATCACGGGCAATCAAGCGATGTGTCATGCGGTGAAGCCACGGCTATAAATGCAGGCTGTTTATAGTGCTACAAAGCAGTCTAAGTTGTAAGCAACTTAATTGTGTGTGTGTGTGTGTGTGTGTTTTCATAATAGATGCTAGTATAGAAAGGCACAAATATCTTACTCCTTGCATTGGGTCTTGAAAAGGCATGACATCCTTAGGAGAAATGAGAGTTGCTGGTACGACAGCATAGCTTCTATTTGTTTATTTTTTTGTTCGTTTTTAAAAGTCGAGGCTCATCTCCACAGCTGTTTCTCTTCAAGACTTTAGACGTGTGTTTCTACACACTTTCCCAAACACCCTGTCACAAATTACGCAGCGTTCTGACCAACTATCTCATCACCGACTCTAAAACCCATCCTGCCACTCGTGTTGCCACCGTCCACCGGTGCTGCCCATCCCCTCTCTGGAAGCATGGGAGCCCCTCGCCTAGAATTATCCAGCCTTCGCGATTTCTGCCAGTGCTCGCTGGACGTGGCGGGCGCAGCCCACTGCCAGGCAGCCCCACGAAGGGCGCCACATGCACTAAGGAGGCGGCCGGTGCCGTGCGTCCTTAAGGGAGAGCCCACCGCCAAGTGAGAAGAAGAGAAGTAAGGCAAGAAGTCTGTTTCGATCACAGAGAAGGCAAGACATCAATTCTTAAGAAGGTCAGAGGCATGATTGACAATTATGTGAATGACTCATCAAGCGAAATGATGGAAAGACTGAGCTGGAGGAGAGTAAAAAAAGAAAAATCTTTTCCGGGGCAATACAGCTCTGTCTACACAAGACAACAAATGATTTAAACATGGAGCCACCGATCAGTTGCTCTGACTGGCCACCTGCCGATCACTCCACCGCCCGCGCCCAATCGACCAGGCACCCTGACATCGCGTGCGTGGCCCGCACGAACACAAAGTTCCATCGACTGCGTAATACCCTCATACGCGAAGTCAGCAGAGGCACACAAACTTCAGCCTTGTTTCCAAGATGTTTCAGGGGCTAAAACGGACCGTTCAAGCCCAAATTCGACGAGAAACGTGATCAAGCCCAAATGGTACTAGAACGAGGCCCCAGCGCGAAATGCCCGCCCAACAGTGTTCCAGAGTGGGGGTGGGTGTGCCGCCTGCCACGTGGCCAGCCTGGGGAGCCAGTGGGCTCGGACTCGCCCTGGCGAAGGAGGCGGGCTCCGCTGTTCTACAACCCGACACAGGATGCGCGAGTTTCCTGGACAATTTCGGTTCCGCGTGAAGATGATCGGCCTTGTGCACAGTATGCTGTTTGGACAGAGCTCCTTCAAACTGCTGCCTTAAACAATTCGCTTCCAGAAACAAGGACAAGTTCCTGAATGGAGAAGTGGCACGAAGACCAGCATGTTTTGTTTCCGCTGCGTGATCAAGGGGAACACGAAGATCTGCAGTTCAAGACTGCCAGTGAAAGAGGGCTTTTTCAAAAAAATCATTACTACCTTTCCCGTTCATTAGCTGAATTCTGGGCCCTTGGATTCCCGTGCATGGAAAGCCACCCCGAATTTTGGCTGTTTCATTTCCGAAGCATGTTGATGAGGTACGGGGCACCACACACGTTTGAAAATGAACTAGCAATAAACGCTTTTGCTGTTGTTAAATCTGTTCAGGCTCCCTGGTTTTAATTCCAGTGCCCACTGATGACACGTCGTCATCTCACCATCTAAAATATTCAATGCAATAAAAGGAGAAGACGGAAGGGTTAAAATTTTGCTTTTTATTAAACTTCGGAGCCCTTTTGTTTTGAAGCCAAAAATATTCTAGCATCTGTAATTGATTACACTCTAAAAGGAAAGAACACAGATATTAGTTATTTCTGATGGCGCAGACCATCAAATTAAAGTTGATCTATGCCGACTGGAAGTCCTTCTAGATTTGGAAAGTAAATCATTTTCCTATATACTCAGAGAATTCTGAAGGACAGACTGAGAAATATGGGGATTCTGTTTTATTTATTTACTTTCTTCATTACGTCTAATGAAACTTCATCTCACGAGGGCTCTCTTATCATTCTCTTAGATTAAAAAAGTAGAGGCTCCTGAAAAATGTAACACCCTTCTAATATTTTAGAGACTTTCATTTGCACACAAAACAGGACGAATGCCCCCAGAATGCCGTTAATGTTTTTTTTTTTTGCAAATCAGATCATCAAATTGCCTGGATTTCTATTCCTGGAAGTCAAGACAAGTAACTCTGCTGTCCAGGAGAACTGGCAGAGGTCATTTCTTCCACTCCTCAGCTGAATTTCCACCCCACGCCCTTTTTCTAAAACTATGCAGTATAATGCATAGCTCTCGGATAAATCTGTTGCTTGGACTATTTTTTATAATAGCACCACAGGGGTTAAAATAAGTCTCCTAAACATTACCTTGCATCGCTATTGAACTTTTGATGCACCAAGCTAACTGAAGGCAGGTACACAGTAATAGCTTGATCCTTAAAGGTCCCTTCCATTGCTTCCTTTAAAACACACTGGAACCGTTAAGAGGTAGAGGAACTCCTGAAGTCAAAGAGCAAACAGAAGTCATGCTCCTAGTCCCTTTGAAACAAATTTAAACGAGGGAGATTTTCCACAAGCTCACACCATCTAGCTTATTGCTGCCTTTAACTTGCATCATTATAGAGGTGGGAGGAACATTTACAGACTACAGAGTTTAGAGCCGAGAGCCAGGGGCGCCTGGGTGGCTCAATCGGTTGAGCGTCCGACTTGGGCTCAGGTCATTATCTCACGGTTCGTGGGTTCGAGCCCCGCGTCGGGCTCTTTGACGACAGCTCGGAGCCTGGAACCCGCTTTGGATTCTGTGTCTCCCTCTCTTCTGCTCACGCTCTGTCTCTCTCTCTCTCTCTCTCTCTCTCTCAAAAATAAATAAACATTAAAAAAAAAAAAAGAGGAGAGAGCCAGCCTGAGTTTGTGGGCTGTCTCCCCTGCCCCCCGCCCCCCACCAACCTTCTAAAGCAGGTGCCTAGTAGATATCCGAGGGCTTTCAGTAACTTTTCCCCAGAAGGAAAGGCTTCTCTCAGTACTCATACCGGTTCTTGCAAAGACGTGAATGTGTGAGGGCCCATTTGTCATGTATAACATACCGGGCTCCTATATCTTATATGACCAAGGGGCCATGAAGCATGTTCTCAGTGTGCTCTGGAAAAAAAAAGAAAAAAAAGGAAAGAAGAAAAAAAAAAAACAAAAACCCAACCCAACCAGAAACAAACGAGGGGAAAAAAACGCTTACAAGAGTTTATAGATCTTTAGCATCTCACCCGCAGAAGGTAACAGGTGCCTACGACCACGAACGAACGGCTTTCCAAGCTCTGAGGCTAACTTGCCAATTAGTGCCGTGTAACCCGAATCCGACCTGGCCGTTTGAACACGGCGCCATGAAAGTACAGATATTTCGGTCTGACATCTCCAGGAAAGCCACGCAAGCTACCTAAAGGACATTTGCGTTACTCTATCTCCCAGGGTTTAATTTAGAAGGTCTCCTAGACCTGTTTTCCTTCTTGAGAACAGAAACAAAGAAACTACAAGACTTAGAAGTTCTCAGGTTAAATGTGGTCTTCTTTCCCTTTTTAATAGATTTAAAAATAATGAGGATCGATCACCTCGAGAAGGGCACCAGCCCACGCAAAAGGGGGGCCGGGGGGAGGTCAAGCCTCTAATACAAACGGCTCGATCCTCCAGATACGGGAGGCGTCCGCTTCAAACAAGATCACAGATGGGCAACAAGGAGGTGTGTTATTTTAATTTTTTTTTTTTCAACGTTTATTTATTTTTGGGACAGAGAGAGACAGAGCATGAACGGGGGAGGGGCAGAGAGAGAGGGAGACACAGAATCGGAAACAGGCTCCAGGCTCCGAGCCATCAGCCCAGAGCCCGACGCGGGGCTCGAACTCATGGACCGCGAGATCGTGACCTGGCTGAAGTCGGACGCTTAACCGACTGCGCCACCCAGGCGCCCCTTGGAGGTGTGTTATTTTAAAAGAACTAAATCTTTCAGTTGCCGTGGGTAGCACTCGGGCTGCCTGCGGCTGAAAAGCAGGTGATGGAGGTTTCATTTGGAACCGGAAGGGCTTCCAATAGGTACTTCTCCCTAATCACTTCTTACAGAGAGTTTAAAATGAAGGACACTTAATCATCCTCTTACTTTATGTTCTTTTAATCACCAAATGATGGCTAATTAGTTATCAGAGAATCAGAAAAACACTTGTGTGAAAGGAGAGTTCTGGAGACCGATGGTTCCTGGGACTGGACACCTGCAAAAGAGCTCATTTCAATTTCTCTGAGAGGAATCGATATACCCTTGCAGCTAATTAGTGCTTTTTCTCCTTCCAGTCCCCAAAGTTTTTTCAAATGGCCCTTTGTCAGAAGAGAACCAAAAAGAAGATTTTTAGAGATGGGCCGTGTCTCAATTCCTTTGAAATCTAGTTTTTTTCCTCCTAAAACGGAACAACAGAGAACGTACCAAATGTGTATCAGATCATTGCTTGGTCAGGTCGTTAATCCAAAGTGTGTTCAAAACAAAACCCGGCTTCTGCCTCTAACATTCCTCTTTTGTATCACACAAGCAAACAAAACAAATGGAAACATTTCCCCCCTGTTTTCATGGGGTATGGACCACACGGATCTCAGATAAGAATCTGCTGCTGAGCAGGAAGGTGACAACCACAGGAGGAGCAGGGTCTCGTCCCTTCCCGAGACGGTCTGATGGAAACGAGGAAGGAAGGAGGCACTGTCAGCATGGAGCCCGACGCGGGGCTCGAACCCACGAACTGTGAGATCGTGACGCGAGCCGACATCAAGAGTCAGGAGCCTAACCGACTGAGCCACCTGGGCACCCCACATCATCCATTCTCTGGATAAAACGCGTGGCTGCAACCCGACAGAAATGCCCTCGACAACGGGGAGGCGCATGAGAAGTCATGAAGAGAAAGCAGCTGTGGGGGGGCTGAGAAGCTGGCCCTCTTTGGGCCGCATGCAGCCAAGGGCACAACAGGGAGGGGCGCCTCCCAGCGCCTCGCCGGTAAGAGGCACGGGACCGCCTTCCCCTGTGCACCCAGGCACCGTGAAATCACCGACAGGTCTGGAGGAAAAAAATGTGCAGGTCACAGACTTGCAGCATCTTTTGGCGGAACAAGCCGAAAAAGGGCCACGCGTGCATCGCCTCGAAGTTAGGAGTCAAGCAACCTTTGTTTCTATTTTGTTGGCCTTCGCGGAGAGAGAGGCCCGGCAGTGGGGATGTCAGGGACATACCAGGGCAGGGGCCAGATGTCCTGCCCCATCTGGATATATAGGAAATAAAGTTCACCGTCCCCTGCCCGCCCACTTCAGGTGTTAGGAGCCCACGCTTAGAACCGTGTGGTTTTCTCTCAGAGCTAACTGCATGGTGGGAAGGAAGCAAGAGGCTGGGAGGGCAGAGTCCACACGTAGTTTAAACACAACGTTAGAATTTTCCCTAGCCACATTCCTTCCATATGATTTCAGGAAGAGAATAAATAATTTCAAACGCTTAAGATATCCACCAGGGAAAAGGGAATCGTTTTTTACTTAATCTGCGTTATAATTTTCCCATTAAAATCTACCCCTATCAAGTGGGGGGGAGCACAGGGAAATAACAATTATTTTTAAAAGTTTCAACTGTTCGGTTTAAGGATAGCTCTGGAAACACAATTTAGTTTGAAATTCAAGCTGTTTCATTTCCTATTTAATCTTGTAAATTTCCTTCCCTTACAATACTCAGGTTGGAAGGGTGCCAAATTAGACCAGGAGCAAATTGTCACCAACTTCACTTCAGTGCTTTATTTTTAGATTATATTAAAAACCTCATTAGGCTCCCTGAGGGAAAGAGTGTTAACCACTAACAGAGGCAGGGGAATAAAGGAAACAGAAAGATAAGCTGAATTGTTAACAAGGAAAGCTCCCTTAAAACACTTGTCTGGGGTCGCGGTAAATGCTACAAGAAACTGATCGCCCAGACCAGGTGAAGTGACGGGAACGTGGAGCTTAATCTTTTATCCCCAGGCTAGGAAGGGCTAGTCAGGCTCGTCAGAGTGGCATATGTCTTTATTGTGATTTCCAGATGGGGTGTGGAAGGGAGGGGTGCGTGGAAGGTGAGGCAGAGACATCTTTAAAGACTGAGAGCCAAGCGCTCTGTGCCCTCGCACGACACGAACGTGCTTCAGAGTCTCCTGTGGACGGGCTGAAAAGTGGGCGGGCACACGAAGACACGGGGTGCAACATGAAATGGAGTGCTGGAGGAAACATAGAGTTTATTCATGTATTTACATAACTTATAACCTTTAAGCAATGGTCTCATAAATATAGACTACAACTTTACATACGCTGAGCAACAGAGAACTGGCTTCCCCACCGTTGACACCGCTTTGCTCTCTTCTTCCCTTCTTAAAACCACTGCTAGTCAGTTCCAACGTACGCAGTTTGGTTCATTCCAGGCACCTTCTCCGCCACCGCCATCTTGATCGCGAGAGCGTATTTAAAAAGGTGCCAGTAATGTATTTTGTGACACATACAGGACAAGGCCGGAATGCCAGCCTCGGGTGAGCCGTGCACCTGTTGGGACTGTATTGATTTACTGGATGCGTCACGGGCTAAAGTCTTCAAGGAAAAGTGCTTTTGAGATGGGGGCGGGGGGGGGGTGGAGTCATTTCCATCGGGCCTATAAATAACCCGTTCTATCTAGCTTCATATGATAATTGCCATCCCTCCGCTTACCGTCACCTACCACATCTTAAATGCTACGACTCCCCGTAGCAGCGGTAACGGGACGCCAAGGAAATTATGATCTCCACAAGGTCTTTTTTCCCTCGAGAACCACAAAAGTGCTAATTTTCCCTTTACAAATGTTACATAAAACCTTGATTACAAAACTACTCAACAGTTTGATCCTGCCATCCATACAATTACATGTTCCCTTTCCGCAAGGTCAAGTGATACAGTCCCTTCCTTTGCACAGCAGCAGACTCTACGGGATGGAGGTCCGCAGACTGAAATGGTACTGCTGCAGTCTCCAAAGAGGAAGCGGAACTGGCCAATTTCTCTGAATCTTTTTTGCACGAAGAAGACCCTAAACCGGCGAGGCGAAACCTGCCAGCAGGGCCCCCAGCCCTCCTGTTAACTCTCTGGACCACCTACTTCATCATCACCCAGTCCGGAGGCCGAGGCTCGGTCAGCAGCAGCTTCGCTGCGGCTCGGAAGGCTGTCTCCGGAGCTTGAAGCCCTTCCCGCCAGATGGTGGGCTGGCGTCGGCGGACGGAATTCTTCGACCTAGACAGAGAGGAGAGGAGGGAAGGGAACGAGCTTTAATTTTCCAATCGGTTGGTTCCCAGACGCAACGATTGTGCACATGCAGCTTGACAGGTTTCACTAAAGTAAAAAGGATTTCACAGATTTTCAATTTTCGATTTATAGAAAAGCTGCAAAGATAATCGCAGACAGCTGTCGCACGTCCTTCACCCGGGGTGTGTTAACATCTCCCATTCCCACGGACCACTTGTGACGATGAAGAATCCCATGCTGGCACATCACTAACTAAGGTTCAGACTTTTATCAGATGACCGCGGTTTTTCCACTCATGTCCTGTTTCTGTGCAGGGGTCCACACGAGGATATCAACGTTGCATTTAGCAAAACCGTTTTCAATCAGAAAGAAATTACATGTTGACAAAACGTTTTAATAAGCAGGGAACGTACGCACCCCGGTACACAAAATTCCACCATCGGAACATGCTGTCCCTCTGCCTCGGGGCAGAGCCACCGTCCAGAGACAGGTATGCACCCACACCTCTAGCTGTCCCCCTCCTTCGGCCCCGAGAGGGGCAGCCACGTGCGCGGTCGTCCACGCTGCTGCTTCCGCTGAACGTATTCTGGGGGCTGTTCTACCACACCACGGTTTTTCACGGCTCCGAGCTACTGCACTGCATGGAGGCACCGGAATTTACTTAACCACTCCCCTGTCGATGGGTATTTGGTTTGTTTCCAACACTGTGATGGTATTAACAACAGTGTAAAGAATAGCTCTGTGAACCGACGCGGAAGATAAATTAACAGGAAGGGAAGAACCGGGTCACGCTATTCTGCCCCTGGGTATTCATCTGACACCTACACCACATTCCCAGTGTCTATCTAGCACAAATGCAAGAAGGACGTGCACTTTAAATTTGGACAGATGCCACCAAATTGCTCTCTGAAGAGGCTGTGCCACTTTATCCTCCTACCAACAATGCATGAGAATGAACAGGTTTCACTTCACTGCTCCGTGAAGCATAATGTCAATTTTAGGAGAAACCTTAAATCGCCATCCACCTACCCAGACGGGAACCCAAGAGTTGCGTCCGTGCACGGAGGCCTTCCTGAGGCCCTCCCACTTCCTAGCTCTCTCCAACACCTCCGACCCTAAAGTCAGTCAGGAACCAGAAGCACGTGACTTATTTGCTTACGGAACTAGGTTCCTCGAATCAGACCCTAAGCTGTGCGAGGCAACAGGTCCTGTCTCTCCATCGTTGTTTCTGGGGTCTACTGAGCACACTACCAGGAACGGAGGTATTTTGAAAGCGTGGAATGAATGGATACGTGCATCTTTCTGCACGAACGAGGTTGAGGTGGAACCTGCCACTCTCAGGCCTTGGTCGCCAAGCCTGGAGCCTCCAGCAGGCTGAGCGGCCCGCAAATTCAGGTGGGCAGTACATGACATGGTGTCTACACTGGAAAGTGTCCCCCAGAGCGTCCTACAGCGACTATTCAGATGCCTGTAGACACGGCTGTGAATAAACTGCAAATTTATTTAGAAGCTTTACTGAAGCTTCTTGTTACACGTTTCCAATAAACGGATCGTGGAAATGCAGCTGGTGCTGCCATGTCTGAAACAGTCTTAGAAGAAAGCAGAGGAGAACATCTTCATGACCTGGGAACAGACCATGATCTCTTTTTTTTTTTTTTTTTTTTTTAATTTTTTTTTTTCCAACGTTTATTTATTTTTGGGACAGAGAGAGATAGAGCATGAACGGGGGAGGGGCAGAGAGAGAGGGAGACACAGAATCGGAAACAGGCTCCAGGCTCTGAGCCATCAGCCCAGAGCCCGACGCGGGGCTCGAACTCACGGACTGCGAGATCGTGACCTGGCTGAAGTCGGACGCTTAACCGACTGCGCCACCCAGGCGCCCCAGAGACCATGATCTCTTAAGTAGGAGCCAGAAAGTGCTAACCATAAAGGGAAATAAGGATAAACCGGATTATATGAAGGTTTATAATATAATATACATTAGGTATAATCACATATAACAATATAAGGTATTACTAATATATTACATATTAATATATTATATTAAAAACCCCAGCTCACCAAAACATTTGCTTCACAAATGAAAGTCAAGCCACCAGTACACGTGATCAACGACAGCCTCGTATCCAAAATAAGTGATGAACATAGTTAAGAAAAAGGCAGGTAGCCCAACAGGAAAACGGGCAAAGGTTCACAAAAGAGGATATCCAGATCTGTTCACATAAATGTAAATAAATATGGAGAAAGGGGCTCAACGTCATCAACTGCAGGTCGTTAACTGCAGATCAAGACCCACAGAGCGGATGCGGCCACCAGCCCGAGTGTCCGTTGGTGTAACCGCTTTGGAGACCGTTTGGCAGCAAATTCCTACGGGGCACCTGCACACCCCGCGACTCAGCGATCGTCTTCTGGGTCCAAACAGACCTGACAAACAAGCGTGCACAGAGGGTGCACCCTGGACACGGAGCGGAATGCTCACGGTACCACCGGCAATAGCTACGAGCTGCAAACATCTACTCAAACCCCCATCAACAGAACGGGTGACTACACCGTGGATGTCACCCCCTTCTCCACACGCACACGCACACACTCTACGGTAACGAGAGAGAGTCCGGCGACGATCCGGGTGGATCTGACAAATGTAACGTAGAACTAAAGAAGCCAGACGCAAAAGAGTAAATACGGTAGCTTAAAAAAAAAAAAAAAAAGTACAAAAATAGGCAAAACCAATCTGAAGAGCTAGCGGTCAGGACAGCGGTTCCCTGGGTGGGGACAGGAAGGACAGGAAGGGCACGCGGGAGCTCCTGGGGTGCTTCCTTGAGCTCCGTAATTCTAAGCGCCCTCCTGGACGCGTATTATGCTTCAATAAAAAGTCCGCATGCCAGGCACTGCGCTGATGCGTTTTACTACACCCGGTAAACAATAAACTCAATTTACGTCTCTCTAAATTTTTCTGATCTTTGGGAACATAGATTTTTTTATTTTTCACAGTGAAAATGAGCACGTACGTGCTAGTTTTTATTTAAGAGTTGTCACTGTTGGCATCATTCACTACCTTTGTTTTTAATACTACCGAAGAACACGCCAAGAAAATGGTAACGATTCTGGCACGCTCCCACCAGCACACTCTTGGATGTTTCCGCCTGAACTGAAAAATTCCTGACTGGTCTCATGCTGCCTTTCAAGTATGTATTTGGGTAACTGCTATTTACAGTCCAGGAAGGCACTACACGTCATGACTTCAAATGCTGAAGTGAAGGGACTGGACGTGGGGCTGGAGATCAGCGGGCCAGTGGCCCTCTGTGGTGGCAGATGGCCTCGGCAATACTCTGAAAGGACTCCGAGGACTCTCGCACGGTACTCTGACGACGCTTGAATCGGTGGCCCAGTCTAAACAATGGGACGTATCACATAAAATCCAGACCCTGAGCCAACTAAAACCATCGAAGAATAAAGATAAAAACCAGCCCAGCAACTGGGCAACCAGGGGCCTACATGCCAGTGTGACCCCACCTGCTGGTGCGGGGCCCCACACGCCAGCTGTCGGGGTCGCGGGGGCTGTCTGCGGCTTCCGCATCCCAGGGCTGGGGGCCCGTCCCTGCCTGGCCGTGCTGGGTGCTGCACTCCCCGCTCCCTCCTCTACACGATGGCCAAGTGCCCTTCCGGCCTCAGTGACCTCTGACCTCACACCGTCGACGGATCTGGACGAGTTAAGTTCACCGTGCCCTGTCAGCCTTCTCCTGGTCACCTGCAAGTCTGACGCGTCTGGCTAACGTGAACCCCAGGTCCCTGCAGAGCTTGACCTGTCCAGTCTCACCTCCTCGGGGAGGCCCTCCCTGACCACCAGCGGACACGCCTTCACTTCATCCCACGCTACCGTTTCCCATCACTGCAGATCACCGGGAGGGATCTTACTCATATTTGTGCTCGCTGCCTGCCTGTCGAAGCAGAAAGTGCGCTTCAGGAGAGCAGGGCCACGCCTGTCTTGTTCACCGCCGTCTCCCCTGAGCCAGGAACGGTTCTCAATAAATATTTTGATGAATTTGAATGAAATGAATAAACATAGATACAATCTGTAGAGGGTCCCCAAGGTATGCGGCAGCCTCCTTCCATCTAGCAGCATCATATTAACACTTCTGGAAAGGGGAGGGGGAGGGATGGGAAGGGGAGGTCTTACTTTTTACTCTCCTGGTATTAATTTTTGAGGGTTTTCTTACAGTGGAATCACACTTGAATTTCACTTCCCTTTATTGTTTTGTTCACCGTCGATGACTCTGGATGGCTAATTGAAACACATTTAGAGAGACAGAGCGCAAGATGACAGCTTCCAGGACCTCAAGGCCCTGAGCATTATTTATTCGGCAGCAACATTCTTTTGAGAAGGGTCGCAGTCATCAGGCAGGGGCTCTCCAGCAATGAGAACACGAGCTGAAACCCAGCCGCCACTCTTGCATTCTCCAATCTCGTGCCACTGAGAACAATGTCAGAGACCAGACTATTCTATGTACGGAGGGAATTCTCCCCAGCCATGTAATTCTGTATTAAGTTGCTCTGCACAGAGGAAACCCATAAGGCACAGAGATACTCACTAATTTCTATAAAGAGTTCATTTATGTTTATTGCGTTTTTCGCGCTGGTCTCCACAAAAATCGCATGGATGGAGTCGGCGTAGTCCTTAGCGTCTCTCTCCATGACTTCTCTGGAAGGCAACAATTACCCGGTAATTAACCAGATTTGTGATGACAAAGGATGTCATGAACGGCTAGTGACTGAGCCCTGAAAACATGGTCCTCCCGATTACACCACTTATATGGTTCCACAGAACAAAACAAAACAGAACCCAGCAGTACGAGCAATCCAGCTATCTGATAGAACGGTCACAGAATGGCAAGGGGGGGGGGGTTTCCCTCCCCCCACCCCCCAAAGGAAAGTCCTCGCTTTGGGAATCACGGAAGTGGTCCAGAGAAATTGCCAATAAACGTGCCTTCCTTAAGGTATACATGTTTTCCCCTATTCAAGTACCCTATGTCATGGGAACGGGGTGGGGGCTAGACTAACCTCAGATAACGTCAAGTATGATGTCACCAGTGCTTAAATGAAGCACACACCCGTCTCTCTCTCTCTCTCTGTAATCTAATCACCCCCAAATGTCTGAACTCTTTTTGTTGGAAACTTCAGGACTTCAACTGAACCAAGAGGAATTTTTCAATGTCAGAGATAAAATAAAAGGAAGATTCTTATATTGGATATTTCTCAGGAAGAAAAGGAACACATAATCAGCACCGTAATCTCCCGTTCTAATAACTTACCTGACGTCGATAAGATCACACTTATTTCCTGCTATGGCAACCACAATATTGGGCGGGCCATGCTGCCGGAGCTCCCTCACCCAGTTCTTTAATGTTGAAAATGTCTCCTGGAACACAAGAAAGGAAAGCGGCTGGAGGGCTAAGCAGCCAAAACAGGGGTTTCGGAACAGTCTAAGGAAAATGGAAAGTCTTACTTCTTTTGTGATATCATAAACAATTATAGCTGCAGCCGACCCTCGGTAGTACATGGGTGCTAAGGCACGGAACTGCGGAGAAGGGGGGGGGGAGAAACAACAAAATTGGGAAAGCGGGTTAAAGATGTTTTTTATTTGACTTTTAGGCCCATTATCCCTGCACAAAAGGTAATCTTTCTCTCAAGCCAGAGAAGATGACGTGATGCGTTAGAGCAGATGAACCGGTAATTACCAAAGGCAAAAAACCTTTAACGTAACACTGAATGTCTCTCAGAAGATAGTTTAGAATACAGTTTTATAGGAATTAAATATGGTGCTATAAACAACTGTTTCAGCTAAAAAGGCTTCTTAATTAAACTCCGTGTTATAATCCCCGAATTCATTTGTTCAATAGTCCTTTACACTTTGGCTTCCAAAACTATCACGGAGATAAAAATAATGCCGTGAATCGTTCTCCAGAGAAGTGGCTGTGTTTGGGTGTCGTAAAGATAACCCTGTAATCTAAATGCTGATCTAAATGCGTCCGCGTTTGCTTTCGCTACTCGGGGGACTTTGTAGCTTGCTCGTCTGATCTCTCTGCACACGTGGCAGTTCCCAAATGCGGGCGCAAATCTCATTCCGTTTACGTGGATCTCACTGTCCTGTGCGGCCCCTCCCCACCCCTCGCACCCCGGCCCCCGACCCGGGTAACCGCAGGGCCCCCTCAGCAGCCACCTCTCCCGAGGAGCGCGAGAGACGGAAAGTGGAAAACGGGACGCTGCTTGCTGGGCATCTTGCTCAGTGGACGTGATGTTTACCTACAGCCGATCTTCACTGTAGACCCCGACTTTGAAAGCTGAGCCCACCTACGGCTGATGTGATACCACTGTTCTCTGTTCTGGTGGCTGACCCCCAAATACAGGTGGGAACCGTCGTCACAGGTGAGTATCTGGCATACGGTACAATTCACATGCAGAATTACCGATTTTGCAACTTCTCTTCCAATGAGCTTAACCTTTGGCTTTTAAACTTTTAAGTTAATTTGAGTTTCGTACAAGAAAGTGAAACTACAACTGCAAGCTCTGTGAGGGGAGAGCATGTCTGCTCAGTCTGCCGTCTCATCTCTGGAGCCTGGTGCCTGGCAGGCTGTCGGTGAGCACGAATCGGGGAGCAAATGAATCGAGAACGGTTTCAGGATGAGGTGACGTGACCAGCTGGGTGCCAGACGGCACAGCCGTACGTATGAAGTGTCACTACGCTTTGTGAGAAAGATCTCTGCCTCTGGGGTGAAACCCTGATGATTTCCAAACAAACAGGTTCAGTTTGCGCGAGAAAAGAACAAAAGATGGCAAGGGAGAAAGCACTATGGAGTAGGAAGCTACGTTACCGGACGGGAAAGACTGTGGACGGGCTTCCGCGGGGTGAGGCGGCACAGCGGGTGACGTGTTAGCTTCCCTTTCCAGTCCCTTCTTCCCTTTGTGCATTCGGTCATCCGTCCGCCGCTGTCACACACAGCGGACGCACAACGTTCTGCTAGTTCCAGGTGTACCGCAGGGGACCTGGCAAGTTTATGCGTTGTGCTGTGCCCCTGGTCAGGACGGCTGCCAGTCTGTCACTGCAATTACAGCAGCACTGATCGACTTCTGCTGCTGCTCCTGCCCTCCTCGCGACTTCTTCATTCCGCAGCTGGAGGCCTGGCCCTCCCGCTCCCCTTCGCCCGTTTTGCCCACCTCCCCACCCTGCTTCCCTCCCGCAATCACCAGTTTGTTCTCTGTATTTATGGATCTGTTTCTGCTTTTTTTTTAGATTCCACATGGTAAGTGAAATCCTATGGTATTTGTCTTTCTCTGACTTATTTCCTTAGCATTATACTTTCTAGCTCCGTCCATATTGTTGCAGACGACAAGATCTCATTTTTTTCAATGGCTGAGAAGTATTCTATTGTTATGTGTGTATACACACACACACACACACACACGCACACACACACCACATCTCTGTATCTGTTTGTCTATCAATGGACACATAGGTTGCTTCCATATCTTGGCTACCGTAAATAATGCTGCAATAAACAAGGGGTACGTCTATCTCTTTGAATTAATGCTTTCATTGTCTTTGGTTAAATACTCAGTAGTGGAACTACTGAATCTTACGGTAGTTCTGGTTTTACTGTTCGATGAAGCCCCATCCCGTTTTCCACAGTGGCTGCACTAGTTTGCATTCCCACCAACAGGGCACGAGGGCTCCCTTTTCTCCACATCCTCACCAGCACTTGTTGTTTCTTGTGTTTTTAGACACTAGCCATGCTGACAGCTGTGAGATGGGATCTCTTTGTGGTTTCGATTTGTGTTTCCCTGGTGACTGGTGATGTTGAGCATCTTCCTATGTGTCTGTTGAGCACCTGTGTGTCTTCTTTGGAAAAATGTCTATTCAGTTCCTCTGCCCATTTTAAAATCAGATTATCTGTTGCTGTTTTCTGGATGCTGAACTGTGTTAAGTTCTTTAAATATTTTGGGTATTAACCCCTTATCAGATATATAATTTTAGCTTTCGTTTTTAAGAGAAAAAAAAATTTTTTTTAATGTTTGTTTATTTTTGAGAGACACAGACAAAGCGAGCCTGGGAGGGGCAGAGAGACAGGAAGACACAGAATCCGAAGCAGGCTCCAAGCTCTGAGCCATCAGCACAAGAGCCCAACTCAGGGCTCGAACCCACGAACTGTGGGATCATGACCTGAACCGAAGCTGGACGCTCAACTGACTGAGCCACCCAGGTGTCCCTTAGCTTTCACTTTTGATGTATGATACTGGCAACAACCTTTATAAAGTTGTTGGGTTTTTGGTTTTCTTTTTAAATTTGTAAGGGTAAAATTCATGTAGAGAAATGCAAAGATCTTAAGATAGATAAAAGACCTTAAGTTTTGATAAAACAACCAACGTGTATGTATACATCCATGCAAACACGAAGCAAGATAGAAAATATTTCTGTCAATACAGAAAGTTCTTTAACGTCCCTCTTATCACACCCTTTCTTTATTCCTGATAATCACTCTTGTCTTCAAGTCTATTTCACTGGTATTTGTTGATGGCGATGTAACCACAATAATTTCCTTTTGCTTATGATTTACACAGAATAGGCTTTTCCATTCTCTTATTTTCAAGCTATGTTTTAACAGTGAAGGTAATCTTCTTACATCAGTAAGTACATTAAAGGTAAAGGAACTGAATATTCTGTTTAAAAGGCAGACGTTATCAGATTGCATCAAAAACCAGGCTTGAACTATGTGCTGGTTAGAAGGTCTCCCATGTTGCTATTTGTTTTAGATTTATTTCGTTAAAAACACAATCCTGTTTTTCCTTTCATCCCCTCTTTTTTTCACTATTTTTAGCACTCAATTTTAACATCTTAATTTGCCCACTAGCCTTTCAGCTACACCTTCTTGTATTTAAAAAAAAAAAAAATTTTTTTTTTATATTTATTTCTTTTTGAGAGACAGAGCACAAGTGGGGAGGGGCAGAGAGAGAAGGAGACAGAATCCCAAGCAGGCTCCAGGCTCCGAGCTGTCCGCACAGAGCCTGACGCGGGGCTAGAACCCACAAACTGTGGGATCATGACCTGAGCCGAAGTCGGACGCTCGACCGACTCAGCCACCCAGGCGCCCCACACGCCTTCTTGTATTTTTAAGTGGTTGCTCTTGTGACTACAATACACGCTTTTTTCTCACTGTCTATTTAAGAGTTTAAAATGCACCACCTCGCATGAAATATCAGAACCTTGCGAGAGTCTAATTTTTTAAATCCCGTTGGTCTCTGTGCTGTCAAATATTCAAAGTCTACGTGTACTAGAAGCCATACGATCCAACGTTAGGATGTTTACATTCATAGCCAGTAAATAAGAAAACAAAAGACAGACTTTCCTCTTTACCCTTTCCGGCAGCCATTCTCACGGGGACGAGTTGCCACCCGGCGGTGCGTCCGTCTGGCCAGACAGACTCTCTGGGGCTGCGGCTGAGTCTTCTCTGCTCTTGTTCGTCTACAAAGGTCATTCCTTTGACTTCATATTTGAGAGAGAATTCTGGCAGACGGACATCTTTCTGCTCTCAGCCCTTTCAAGATACCTCGTCCCACTGTCTTCCAGCCGCCGCTGTCTTGGTGACAAGCCGGGGCCCCCACGCACTGCTGTTCCTTGCAGTGTGTCTACTGTCCCTGATGCTTTCGAGGTGACCCTCTTTGACTCCGGTTTTCAGCAGTCTCTGTGGTTTCTTTGTACTGACAGGTCTGCCGGAACTTCCTGGATCTGTGAGTTGATGATGTGTTTCGCCAAATCTGGGAAATTTTCTTGGGAGGATCTTCTCCTTGTTTCCCCTGTCTCTTCACCACTGCTGGGTCTCTAGTTGCACAAATCAGGTTGTCTGGATCTGTCCCAGCAGTACGGAGACAGTGTTCGGATTTCCTGCTCTTTCTCTGTTCTGACTGGCTAACCTGTTTGCCACCCGTGCAGGGGAGTTTCTATCGTAGGCACTGCAGCTTTTCAGCTTCAGCATTTCTTGTCGGTCTGATCCTTAGTTTCCTTTCTGTGTGAGGGTCCCCATGTGTAGTTAAGTCAGTAAGACTACTTTTCCTTGAAGTCTTTGAACATATTTAAACTATCTGGCTTCTATTAGCCCGTCTGAAGAGTGTTAAAATACCGGACACTCGCCCTGACGTTGGTTTTACACGTGGCGAGGGAGGGCCTACTTGGGCCTACTTGTGGTCTGGGACGTGGTCTCACCTGCAAGGCCTGGCCCTTCCGAGGTTTCAGCGGAAGCCCAGGGTGTCGTGCTGGCACTTCTCTCCAATAAGGCAGGACTGGACTCCACCTCCGGACTCTGCTTCTCCTGCGATGAGCAGGGGCCGAATCTCTGCTCAGCCTTGTCACCGCTCTAGCTGTTGTTTTTCCGTCCAGTTCCTTAGCGTCTCCCCTGTGCATTTGCAACTGGGGGTCAAATGGAGGCTTGAGGGGAATTCATGAGCGGATTTTAGAGGTTGCTTCCTTGTTGGGTCCATCTTTTCTGGGATTTGCGCCCCCTTTTCCCCAGCGTCTCTAGCAGCATCAAACTCTGTCCTCAAATACCACAAGCTAAAAACCAGGGCTTTCTGTGTGAGTCCTAGCTACCTTGTGCTGCATGGTCTGAGGAGTGGCCTCTGGGGAAAAGCTACAAAAAACATGAGCCTCACCGTGGCCATCCCTTCCGTAGTCCCCGAAAGACTACTTTCGGCAGTGCCTTCAGAATTGTTTTTTAATGTTTTGTCCAGAGTTTGTATATAGTTGTTGTCTCTGGGAGGGTTAGTCCCTTATAAGCCACTCTGCCGTTATTGACACTGAAACTCTTTCCATGACCCTTTTGATGTAAAGAAAGAAAGTGGGGGTTTAAAAAGACACTCGGAGGACATCTGCACATCTCTGCTCCAAATCTGTCTCTGGATCAAGGTTGGCAAAACTTTTTCTGGAAAAGACCACGTAGTCAAGATTTTGGGCTTTGTGGGTCATTTGATCTCTGTCACAACTACTCAACTCTACTACTAAAGAAATCTACTGAAAGTAGCTATAGACTACATAAACAAAGAAGTACGGTTGTATATCAATAAAACTTTACTTCTAGAAACAGGCAGCAGGCTGCATTGGTTGACAAGCCAGAGTGTCAACCCCAGCTCTAGCATGATACTCAGCTACTACACGTTTTCCCGATTTTAAAACAGGACAGTAACAGACTTTGTGCCTTCCTGGCGCTCTGACCTCTGGGAACGGTCATCAGGAGAATCCACATTAAGATTCAGAGTCATAAGTCTAAGGACTGGACACGGCACCTATTAGATTGTGGTTCAGAAGCTTTCTTGGCAAAAGTATCTGAAATGTTTCTCCATTCCTGGGGTATTTATGGGATCTGTGGAGCTTGCGTGCGTGCTGCTGGCTCTGCCTCCATGCCACCGCTGACGTCCTTGTTAGCGAAGGATGACTGGTGGAGGGAGGTCACTTCAAATGAATTCACTTAGGATAGCAAATAGTGACACAAAGATCTGACAAAGGCACTCTCTTGAGAAAATAAATTTAAATTATGAAAACAAGTTTCATTTCACGTGATGTTAGGGAAAACATTGGGTTTATCATCGCAAGCACGAGCTAGTTTCCTGAATGAACGCTGCATCGAAGTTGATTGAGGACTTGTGATTCTCCTGATGAAACAATATGCTAGCACAATACGATGTCTGTCTTTCATTTCATGCTTGACTCTCCTATCCTGTCATAAAAAGGAAATTTTCGCAAAAGTATCTGAGGACTCCATCAGCTTTTCCTAGGCTGCTCAACTCTTTGGTCCACAAATCATTATCTTCTGAAACACTTATATCATCATCCTTATCGGTATTTTCCTCATCATTTAACAAGATCCCTACTGTCAATGGCTTTGCATGACATTTGTGAAGTTCTCCAAAATCATTTTCGTTGATGTAATGAAATCAATTTGCAAATCAATTGCAACCGGACCATCAGAAAGACAATCCACCTGCCAAAACCATAGACAGCAACAGATGCGAGGGTCCAATGGGGAGGATGTCTGAACGGTCGGTTCATCAGAAAGGATTCTCATTTTATGACGCCTTTTGGTTCCATGATGTACGTTACTACTGTAGAGAACTGAACAATACGTACGCAAATACCAGAACTTTATAATTTGAGGCATGCAATACTCACATGGTAACAGTAGGCAGAGGATCTGTCCTTCTCATCTGTGCAAAGATAGGGCTGGCAGTCAAACGACATAAGTCCACTGACATCAATACTGTGTGCCAGGGGCCGAGAGCACAGACGTGAATACAGTCTCTGCCCACTAGGAGCTCACAGTCTAACAGAAGACACAAGTGAGGAAATCGACAATCCCGTGGATGGGGGCAATCAAAGACCGTGTGGGACACAAGGAAATACTCTGAAGAGTTCCTTCACTGATCGGTTCAACAAACGTCTGATCATCAGTGCTCTGTCAGGCACTATGCTAGGCCACGGGAACAGGGCAGTGAAAGGACACTGGTTCCAGCTCT
Organism: Leopardus geoffroyi; assembly: GCF_018350155.1. Lineage (NCBI taxonomy): Eukaryota > Metazoa > Chordata > Mammalia > Carnivora > Felidae > Leopardus > Leopardus geoffroyi. The sequence continues at coordinate 4,894,645 of NC_059336.1, forward strand.
TGTCAATCAAGTTCAGTAGACAGGTCTTCTAACTGCAACTTGTAATGAGGGTCCTCAGGAAAATGAACAGGGGGCAGTGATGGAGCACGCGCTGGGGTCCTGCTTCGGTACAGGGGCGTTAGGGAAAACTCTAGGGTGTGTCATTGAACCTGAGCCTAACAGGCTGGGCCGGCGGGCCATGCTCTGAGCAGAGGAAGAGAGCAGAAGGAGGGATGTACCTAAGGCCTGAGAGGCAAGGGCCCTGGGGCATTTGAGGAACTGAGTGGAGGCTTAGTGGGCTGGAACTCGGCAGGTGAGAGGGTGGATGAGCCAGGAGGGGCACCGGGGCTAGAAGGCAGGGCAGGCCGTGCAGGACTTTGCAGGCCGCCATTTAGGCCTTGGCTATTGTGAGAGAAGCAGTGGGAAGCCACTGAAGGAAGAGAGTAGCGTCTGATTCCTGTTTTCAGAAGATCCCTCCAGGTCCTGTGAGGAGAAGTGACACAGGGTGGCAGGCTGGGAAGGGGGAAGCAGGGGACCAGTTAAAAGGCTACAGGGACCCTCTGTGAGTCACAGGTGGCTGAGAGCGGAGCGCTGGCAGGACAGGTGGAGGGAGGTGACCGTATGTGACGTACTTTCAGAAGACACACTGCCCGGCACGCGGAATGAGCAAAATGTGAGGGCAGCTGAGGAAGGACGCGTCCAAGGCGACTTCCAGACTCGGGTGTGAGCAACGGAGGCAGGCGGCAACGCAGTCAGTTCTCTGAGAAGAGCAGGGATGCTAGGAAAGCCCCCCTTGAGGTGACATCAGAGGTGAGTTTGGAAGGCTGGATATGAGCTTTCGAGGCTCAAGTGGGAGGGAGGGTATTCCGAGCCGAGGGAACAACAGTGCACAGGGACGAGGGGAGGGGACCACATGGCCTGGTGAAGGACCGTAAGCAGTCTGGTCCCAAAGTTAAACTGGGGGGAAGGGACGAAAATGGAGTCTGGCCGAGTGTGGCACGCTCAGGTCTTAAAGGCCTCGCCCAGGACAAGCTGGCAGTCAGAGCGAGCCCACGGATGGGTCTCGTAGGAGGCTCACAGCATTTCAACCGTCTGTGGTCGGCTGTCAGGTGTTTTGCTTTTCTTAAACCCCGTGCGGCCTGGCTGGCTTGGATGTCACTCCTGCCCCGTAGCTGGCGTTCCTCTCCCGACGGTCTCCACGGCACGGGGTTCCACGAGGCGGCTCTCCCCAGCCCTGCCCGTCCGCCCGCCGCCCGTCCCCTAAGCCAGCCCCCAGCTTCGGGTCAGGGGGAGGTAGACTTGCATCCCGGAGCAACTAGCCCGCCGCAGAATCAATCACAAGTGGGGCAACAAGAGGCAGGTGAGCCAGCTAATTACAAAACTTAAAAGAACCTGCTATTATGGTAGCGGTAAGGGAGAGGCATAAAGCGCTGTGTTATTCTTTTTTTATGTTCTAGAAAAAAGAGATGTTATACATCATGGTGTATCCTAGGACAGGCTCTGATTCAAAGTATAATGGAATCTATATTCTAGCATGATTCTTTATGATGAGGGTTTTGCTGGATCATCAAATATATGGGAGGGGGTAACTGGAACTTGGGGATTCAGTGAAAGGTACATATATTATTGGTACGAAGAGCCACAGGCGTTCTTGGCTAATAGGACAGACGCCAGGGCTGTGTCTACAGACACATTCACGAAGGCTGCGGGAAGCCACGCTTGTGAAGGCGGGGAGAGTGATGGTTAGCAAAGGTCTAGCTGTCCTCACTGTTCCATTCTAGATGCACAACACAAACAGAGTAGGAGCGGGGAGTGGGAGATGAGGCAGACATATCTCAGATGAGTAATTGGACGCAGGGCACGACATCCAGCGTTAAAAAACAAACAAGAAAACGACAGAAGGAACCAAACAGAGCCAACTTAAGACGTGAAATCTGTACAAATGTATGGCGTCTACGTCGAGGACAACAGTAATGGCTTGTTTTGTCTTCCTCCATTTGTCTGTGACGACTCTTGTCAGATCTGTTAGCATACGCAGTATCTATGGCGTCTTAGATAAGACCGTGACGACAGACTATTTCCCCTGGTTACTTCTGCTACCCTTTTAAGAGCTTACGATAGCACCGTGCATCCATCAGATGTTCTGTTTTGATAGTACTGCTTGAAAACAAAATTAAACAGCAGCTGAATAATGGGGTGGCTGCCAGAGGCCCCTCGACAGGGAAATCAGACACGGAGCCCAGAGGGAAAACGAGGCAGCAGGGAAGTGTCTGTCCCCTCCCCTGCCTTCCCACCCCTGTCCGATACGGGTGGGCCTCAGGAAACCCCATTCTGCACAGGATGCCCTGGCCCGGGCCCCACCCCTGGTTCAGGCTCTTCCTTACACAGAGAACCATCTCGGGCAATTTCATCATCAGGCGTTTATTAACCACCTATTGCTCAGCTCCGTGTTAGCTCGTCCGTTTCACTTCAACCTCAAAGTTTATCTGCTGTAAAGTTCCCTCTTTAGCTTTTAAAAGGCAGCTATAAATGAGACGTGCTTAACTCTCCCTTTCTACCGCTAATTCTTTTATATCTTTGCTAGAGGACGGAGCCCCAAATCACACGCAATGCTCTGAGTGGGATTTTATCAGGCCTGTTAGTCAGCATTTACTCCGAGACACTAAAAAGTATAAAAATGCCCTCAGTGCCCATTATCACTTTCTCCATCAGTGGACTTTGTGGCTCTAATTGAAAAGAAAAAGGCTGGCCCACGCAAATGGAAATAAACGCGTCTCTGGTGCGCAGGAGAGAAGTGAGTGACGTGGAATGATGGGGACAATGACAGTTTGGTCGGAGCTATACTGTGGGCCTCAGAAGAACACATAGTAAATTAAAGGGCAACTTACTCGTTCTTGTCCAGCTGTATCCCAGATTAGGAATTTGTGTAGCTCATTTTGGTACTGGACAGTCTTGGTCATAAAAGATGCCCTATAAAGAGAGACCTAAATGATCAGAATACTTTTATTTAGAAATAAAATACTTTTATTTAAAGCACGACGCCAGCCCCAGTTGGAAACATCACTTAGACTTAAGCTCACACTCCCGCTCCACCCCATCTCCTAATTGTGGTCCTCTCTGGAGTATTTATGGGAGGCTCGGACGCTAGCTGCATATGCTGGGTCAAAAGAAAGCATTCGGCACATCTGCCCCAAAGAGTTCTTTGGTTTGGGATTGCCTAAGCTCCTTATCAAAAGAACCAAGAGACGATCTGGTAATCTAGATATGGACCTCCCTTGTAAACTACACAGAAGCTGTTATTAACAAAGATGGTATCATGGGAAAACTTTCTAAAAAAACCCGTGTGTCCAGGAAGGGAGTGCACTAATAAAAAATAATAGGCCGTTGCGGTTTGTGCTCCCCATTCCCGAACCACACGACTATACAAGTAGCGGAGTGAGACGTAGTGCAACACTAGAGTTAATAAAATTAAGGTGCCAAACAAGGAGCAAGAGGATGGCCGAAGAAATGATGACCTGGGGGCCACTTCCGAGTTCCAGCTGACCCGGTGGGCCACACCAGCCCTCCGGGCCTGACCCCGCCCTCGATGGGGAAGGAGGGACGGTGGGTAGGTCACTCACTCTGAGAGACCACTCTGCCCCAAGGCCTTGGAAGGTCCCTATCGTTTGGGGGTCTTCTCCTCTTTGGAGATCCTGTGAGGAGCCACGGTGGCCCAGAGCCTATGCCTGGACACTCCGGGGGCTCCTGGACACAGGCTCAAAGTCCTGGGGCTGGGCTCAGCTCCAGAGTTATCTTCCACCCGCATCTCAGGCAGACAGCTCCCTCCTGGGAAGTCCTTTGTCCCCCAGGCTCCTCCACGTGGCCTATCAGGCTGCTGGCAGAATCCAGAGATGATTATGCTTTCTTTTGTACTGGATAACAAGCCTTCTGGGGCCGAGGGCCAAGTCGTACTCTTAGAATCCTACCCTAATCATCTTAATCAGGACATGAATGCGATGGCTAGGCATTTTCAAATACACAGGATGTCTGAAATATTTTTTGAGATTCAAGTTAATCGTGCAAGTTCTTTAAGAAAGTGCAAGCTGAATGAAATCCATAGAATGACTTTCTGAAGAATCACGGAGTTTAGAGAAGTATCAGAATCCTTAGTTTTAAAAACTTAAACTCTAATACAATGAATGCCTGGCAGTATTTATATCAGTTTATGGTTTAGCAAGCAGCCTCTGGAATAGTGACTGTGATGAGGAAGCAAGATCACATTTATTGGACAGGTACTATTTACTGGATATTTATTTACTGGAAATTTACCCCTTGGTATCCTTAGTAAAGTGCTTTATGCATAGACGGTGCTCGATAAATGGTTATCGTATCAAAAACTTCTGACGACCCACCATGATTAAATCAGGATGTGCGACGTGATCTCTCACTTAGGAAAGATCTGAGCATTCAAAAAGCAGTGTTTCTTGTGAAGATTAAATGCTATGAGGCATGGGGAAGTGCTTTGTAAATTGTAAAGCACTATACCTATACAAGGTATTATTATTATTATTTAAAGGCAGCTCCAGGAAATGTTTTAGTTTAGACTCTGCAATTAGTCCTAAAAGCTTACAGCTCAACTCTCCATCAATTACGGCTGTGGTGTTACATTTAAGAGTGACAACAGGCATCCAATAGAGGCCTGTGAACAGAACCAATGCACCCAACACATCCATTTTGGCCGCTCAAAGAGCAAGAGAAGAAATATGCTTCAAGTAGACAAAAAGATGAGAAAGGTATATGCAACAATTAAAAGGGAATGTTTCATTCCAGAATCAGAATTCCCCAAAGCTCAACCCATCCGCCAACGATTTCTCCTTTAACGAATACACGGGTTCACTACTCAGGTGAAAGACACGTAAAATGGCAGCTGCGATGCAACATAAGAATCTGACAGATTAAATCCAACTTCCTGTCTGACCCGAGACCACTCTCCCAGCTCCCCACCGTCATCACTCTTGACACACCTCCTTCTTGTCTACACGGAGCTCTGGCGAGTCAACTGAGCTCTGCAAGCTCAACTGAGGTCTTCTTGCAGCCACATCTGCTGCCTTCCTGTTCTTCGTGTCTGTAGGAATCTCCTCTGTCCTTCTGTCTCGACCACCCAGAAAAGTCTCCGGGCTTTTTCTTACGAGAAGCAAGCACATTGGCAAGGGCTCGACAGCGCGAACGCAGCGTCTCATTCATCGCGAACGCCCACTGATGGCGCACCAGCAGGTCGAGTTTCCTCATTGGCCCCCAGCACCCCAGGCCCACCAGATGCTGGGCACTCAAGTAGCGGACATTTCAAAGCACATATGACTTCCTAGCCCACAGCAGCTCCAGAGCCTGCCCTTGAGACCTGGATCACATCTGCAACAAACAAGTTAACGCTTAGTTCATCACACCCCTTTGGTCTACTGTCTTTGTTATCACTGAACATACTTACAATCCCCAGGGTGCTGGGGGGTGCAGGTGGCGCTGAGTTACAATCCCTGCCCCTTACAGTCTGAAGACAAGAGAGAAGCAAAGAAACGAACTCTGACATAGCGACAGTGTCTGAGCAAGCACCCTTTGGGAAGACCCTCTTAGGGCATCCTTTGATGTCTGTCTTAGGAGAGGTCTCGGGGTGGGGGTGGGGGTGGGGGGAGTTACACCAGGGAGCCAGAGGCAGGAGATGGAGGGAGGGGGCTGATGTGGATGAGATTCAAGGAACTAAAGGAGTAGATGGATGGGACGGGCCTCAGAAGTCAACCGGAAGTGGAGGGCCCCAGAGAAGAGAGGGTGGCTGGGGAGGTGACCTGGCCTTCCACTCTGAATGAGTCTCGTGTGACTATCATCTCCGGGCCCAGAACTGCTCCCTCCCCTCCAGCCGAGGCGACCCGGGATTCCCTAACCAGTGCAAGCAAGGTCTGGGGTCTGCCTTCACAGTCCCCGGCTTTCTCACTGCTCTGGCTCTGCTGCTGTCCTTCGAACCAGCACACAGGAATGACATCGGCCTATCAGAGTTCGACTATGGCTTCGTGTGACTTACAAATCAGGGAGTGGTTTTTCCTGTTCTCTCTCCCATCCATCTCTAGCTAGTGTGGGGCGCAGACCATTCTCGAATGGACCAGACAGACGCGCAGCTGCATCCCTGGCCACGGGCACCAAGTTGAATGTGCCAAATCCCAGAGGAGAGGGAGGGAGTGGACCGGGGCCAGAGACCCACCTCCTCCTGGTCACAAAGGTAACTGCGTTTGGTTCTAATGTCCGCGAGTGCAGGCACACATCCACAAGCACACGCGCCCGCTCACCCACACGGACGCCCACGGAGAGGTACCGAACTCCCCGCCTGGCTAGCACCAGAAAAGCTGAAGCCAGTCACCGAAAGGAGGGGCTCCCTTTCCCTGGGAGGCCAGTAAGTGCCGGGACAGGCTGGCGCAGCCAAGACAAGTCACGCTGCCCGGTGCCTTTCCAGGCCTGCGTGCTCCCAGTCAGGTCCCCTGAGGCTCCCGTATGCTGACACCAATCCACGAGGAGCACCCAAATCCACTCCCAAGTCAACCTTGTATCTCCGTGGGTGAAACAAAGGTTGTGGTACAGGCGGAAGCAGGGAAGGACCGAGGGCCCCAAGCAGCCCCTGCACCTGGTCCCCTCCGGCGGGGGGGCGGGGGGGCGGGGGGGGACTGCCTTGCTGGAGGAGAGCCTCAGAGCTGCGTGGACCAGTGTAGAGACTGTCCTTTTAGAGCTGTGGCACTCTGTGGCCTCTCGTTCCACATAGCAATGACTCCTAATTACTCGTCATGATTTGCTGTGACTACTTTCCAGTCCCCTCCACCCCCGCTCCACTCCCTTTCGGGCAGCAGCTTGGTTCGGCCTTCTCAGAGACAACAAAGGTCATAAGCCCTCAGTCCCCCACAGTGTTCCCCAGTCAACCCTCCCAACTTGAGAATAAACACACTGCCATGCACACTGGCTGTGACTTCCGTCTTTCTCACCTCGGGGAAGTCAGAGAGGTCTTTTCCGTCGCGCTGCCCGACCCCGATCTGGCACATCCTGTCCGGGCTGCTGCAGCCACGTGGTCTTCTGCTCCCGTCTCGGATCCTTCCGACCATTCCTGCTTCTGCCTTCACACTGGCGGCCCCTTCTCCTGCAGTACCCTTCCCCCAGCTGACCCACGGCTAGAGTCCTTATTCTTCCCACCTTAGCTCAATTGCCAACGATCCCAGAAGCCTGCGCAGTGCCCCGAAACCAGGCAGCTTCCGCCCTGCAAACTGCACCCCACCCCGTTTGTCTCCAGGACGCCTACTACCTATCTGTGCCCCACGTCGGACTGGCTTGTTTGCGGGTCGTTTTTTGTTTTAATTTGCGTGTGCAATGTCTGAGTCCCCTGAGGAAAACGTAAGCCCGGTTCAGGGGCCCCGTTGTAGCTCCTCCTCTGTAACGGGGGTATCTTCCTCACCTCCCCCCTAGATTTCGGACAAAACATTTATCGTGTTGCCATAAACCACTCTGCCATCCATCACTTCACCAGGACCAGGGCGTCTTGGCCCAGCACTTCGGAAGTGCGGGGACAGCTGAAATTACAGGGGACCCCGGCCCTTCAACCGCAGCCAGGTGAGCACCCTTGCGGACGGGGGGCATGAGGCTCGACAGCACAGGGCTGACTCTGCCCGGGAAGTCCTCCCTGCCCACTCCTGCTCAGCCACAGGCGCTCAGCTCTGTGCCAGCCAACAGGCAACCCTGGGGGGGGTCATCGCGAAGAGTTACGGTGCCCTCCTCCACTGGGACCTCTGGGGTCCTGCCGAGGAGAAAGCGGTGGCGCTCTACGGGCTCTTTCTGCTGCTGCTTCATGTGTGGAGTCGGGAGCTCTCCCCCACCTCTCCTCTCTTCCCCGGAGCCCCCCAAGGGCCTCTTCATTACAACGGGCATCTCTGTTGATTTGTGACGGTCTGAAATCTTGGCCTATCACACCTGTGAGAGCTACTTCTTCCTCTTCAGCCCTTGGGTTTGATTAGTCTACGCAGCGGTAATACCCGGACTTAGGGCCAGACCCGGGGGGGGGGGGGTGTTGCCCATGTCTCCCCCAAGTGACCCCGGCGGAGCCCCGGGCTGGCCCTGGGGCAGAAGGTCTCCTGCATGACTCACCCCAACGAACCCCTCCCCAAGATTCACATTTTTCTCTGTTGACGACAGCACTTTTGTACATGTGACCAAGCCTCGCCGAGCTGTAAACGACCCAGATACTTCACCACCGTGTCACACGTACAGGGAACACAGGGCTTACTCCACACGCCGCGCAACAGCACCAAACCCGGCGTGCTCCATCGGAACACCGTGTCTGCCTTCCACAGGACACGGACTGGTCGGCAACTGCTCTTTGTCCTTCGTTACCTGCATCCGGTTTTGTAGAACTGTCTGGTTCTTCATTTTCTATTTGATCTATACTCGAACCTTGACCCCCGAGATAAATTCCCAAATTGGACCCTAATCTTGGAGCAGGACTACGACAATTTGTCCCTCCCATCGCCACTCACGCTGCAGGGTCGCTCCTCTCGCCTTCAAGTGAAATGATGCGGACGGTCTGATAACTTCAGTATCTTGCTTTTTGAAAAACAGGCAATGGCTTCCTGCCATCCAAATGATACATTTTTATTTTCCAGCCTGCCATTTACTTGTCTGATAACCTTATTTTTCACTACTAAACCATCTCTCTTCACTCTGCTAGGCAGATCTTATTACCTCTTTAATCTAAAATCCCCACTAGCATTATTTCCTAAAGCTAGAATGCCTTTCATATACTTCTCCATTTTTCATGACATTCTAAAAATACGACTTCTATGCACACCAAGTAGTCGTGATCTTTGGTCGGAGTACGTGTTCCCAATGAGAATACTTGCCACGAGGTATCTCAAAAGTGCCTTTAACTGGAGTAGACTTGGTTAGCTCTCTCGGCACACGGGCGTGCCCGCCACCACATTCCCATACCTCTTTTGACTGCCAGCCCCTTTCTTGGAATGGCACATGGGAGGCTCATCCCTATGATGCTATGTGGTGCCTTTGAAGGATGAGCCACTCAATATGTCTTAGCCGACTCTAAATTTCACGCAAACAATGCTCGGATCTCCGGGTAACGTATAGTCATAGAAAGGCCACTGATGCGCCAAGATTGAGACATGAGAAATTTAGCAGCTCCTCTAGGGGACACACCGGGGGTCTCGGAAAGAGCCGTGGATGGCGCAAGGCACTTGATGGGCGCTCGGTGAGAATTAAGTGGATGGAAGGGCACGTGCGTCTCCTGTTAGCGTGGCTTCAAAGGGCCAGAAGTCTCTGAGTATCCATAAGTTCAGTTACTTAAGTGGGCTCTGTGGTCAGGACGATCTCTAACCGCTCCTTCAAACACTAGTGTCTCTTAGGCTGACAAGGTCTAAGGGTTACGACCCCTCCGCGTGGTTCTTCCTTCTTGGCAGTCACTGCACAGTGTGGATGGTTTGCTCCACAGGTCCGCTGTCACCCAAGCAAATCCCTTAGGGCTTTCTATACTTTTGTCATTTTTACAACTTTTGAAAAAATATTTAAAACCAAGGAAAACATTACCTTATTATTTTTTTCTAAATTTCTAATGTTTTTATTTATTTTGGAGAGATGGAGAGAGAGAGAGCGTGCGCTAACAGGGTAGGGGCAGAGACAGCAGGAGAGAGAGAATCCCAAGCAGGTTCCACACTATCAGCACAGAGCCCGATGGGGGGCTTGACTCCACAAACTGTGAGATCATGACCTGAGCGGAAATCGAACCGAACACTTAACCGACTGAGCCACCCAGGCACCCAGGAAAACATTGCTTTAAACATAAAGCTAACTAAATTTAGTAACAATTTAGCCTCCTCTTTCCTAAGTTTGTCAAGAAGAACTTACAGTAACATAAAAGCTTCCATATCATAAACAATAAAATCAACAATAACAGTGATAAAGCTAGCTATCCTGACAGGGTTCAGTGTTCTTTACTATCAAGGATTTTCATGCCCTTTCTTTTTTTTTTTTTTTTTTTAAAGATTATTTACTTATTTTGAGAGAGAGAGAGAGAGAGAGACAGAGAGAGAGAACGCACACATGCACGCACGAGCAGGGGAGGGGCAGAGAGAGGGGGAGAATCCCAAGCAGATTCTGTGAGGGGCCCGATCCTGTGAACTGTGAGATCATGACGTGAGCCGAAATCAAGAGTCAGATACTCAACTGACTGAGCCACCCAGGCACTCCAGGGGATTCTCATACTTTTACACGTGTGACCCATTTAGTCCTTACTGTGCGTCTCTGAGTTGGGTCTGACTCTTCCTCAGCAATTTGCAGACAAGACATGGGGGGACATAGCCAGTGAGTGGCACGGCTAGGATCCTTGGCCAGGTGGCCAGGCCCCTGACCCTGTCTTGGAAGCATGGCCCTGCGATGCTGTCTTGCACTGGGTCGTCTACTCCCTCAAACACGTGGCCTTCTACCGCACGGCAGGAATACTGGGCAGGCCACATGAGTGTACCTCCATCCCTGCCCCCAGGAGGCTCACGGTGGGAGGACCGGTCAGGTGAACAGATAATTACAAGGCAGATATTCTGGGAGATCCTGAAGGGCAGAGTTGTGGGGGTACAAAGGGAAAGCCAAATCTAAGTACCCAGGAAAGCGGTGATGCCAGGTGTGGGAGGCTGAATAATGCTCCTACCCCCGCAGAATGTCCACACCCCAATCCCAGAACCTGTGATTATGTTACCTTCCGTGGCAGAAGGGATCTTGCAGATGTGGTTAGGTTAAGAATCTTGCGATGGGGTGAAGACCCTGGATGATCCTGATGGGCCCAATGAAATCACAAGGGTCCTTGTAAGGGCTGGAGGAGGCGGGGCCAGGGAAGAAGGTGATGTGAAGACGGAGGCAGAGGCCAGGACAAAGTGTCCTGAAGACGGATGGGCAAAAGAACCCCAAACTAAGGCAGCCACCAGAAACCGAAAAGGGCAAGGGAACAGAGTCTCCCCTCAGAGGCTCTGGAAGGAACCAGTTCTGCCAACAGCCTGGGTCTCGGCCAGTGAATCAGGTGTCAGACTTCCGACTTTCAGAACCATAAAATGACAAACCTGTGTTCCCGTGAGCCAGTTAAGGTTGCTGTAACTTGTCAGAGAAGCAACAAGAAACTAATATGCTAACAAGGACTTCAGGGAAGAGGTGAAGTCTGGGCTAAACCCACAAGTTAAGGAGGGAGTCTGCCCAGCTGATAGGGACACAGGACCCAAGGGAGAAGGGGGTCACATTCTATAAAGAGAAACAGCAGGAACAAAAGCACAAAATTGTGAACGTACGGGAAGAATCCCAGGGGTTCTGCATGGTTAGACTGGCTGGGGGGAGGGGGTGGTACGTGCCGACGGGGAACCACAGAAAAGGCTCTAGGTAGGCTGGGGACAGAAGCCACTGTACTCTCCACAGTGATAAGCGTCTACCCCGTGGGAGGCCCCCCCGTTTCCTGTAAGCGAGCAGCTCCCCAAAGGCCAGAGCTCCGCCACCATCACTTCTGCCCCGTGATCCATCTGTGTCACTCACTACTGAATACGGTGAAAAAGAAAAATCACTCTCCTATTTCTTAACTTTGCCTTGTCTGTCTAAGCAGTAATGTTGGTAAAATTAAAAGCCCGCTGGTTTCGCGGACTGAGAGACCGTAAGACACCTGATAGAAACTTAAAATGTTCCTCTGCACCATCACAAGTCACTTACAGATGGTGTTTGGGAAAGACAGCTAGAGGTCAAGGGGGGGCCCCTGAAGGGGAAGGGATGTTGTTATCAGACCTGTTTTAGAGGTGAATTCTGGAAGCAGGCAACAGAGCTTTGGGGTCCCTCTGTCAGATACCAGGCCTTTAACAAGCCATGCATGAGCAAGATGGACTTCTGCTTTTAAGGAGCTCGCAGGGCAGAAGCGGGCGTGGGTATGCAGGCAAAACCTGGGGGACACCAGAGAGCGAGGGCACGGATAAGACGGAGGGAAAACGGGCAGGGATGGCAAAGAAGGCAGGGGAGTAAATAAGGAAGCAAGGAAGGAAGGGAGGGAGAGAAACGATCCAGGAGAAAGACAGGGTAGGCTTGATGGAAAGGGAGGGACACGTTGAGGCTGACACACACAAGCCACAGGGCATTGACTGTCGTGAGGGAGAGGGACAGTTCTGAGGAGTCTGAGGCCGGCTTCTGTCAGCTCAGGCAAATAGGTGGGTGATGAGCTATTTCAGTCATTTCCAAATTGGAATTGTATTCATTCATTTTTTTGAATAGGTAATATAGACTCATATGCTTCATTACCCAAGATGTACGGAACAGGTGCCTGCTGGAACGTCTCCCTCCCACCCCTTCTGCCCAGATCTTCAATTCCTCTCCCTGGAAGCTCATGTCACAGCTTCTTAAGTCTCCTTTCAGAAATGCTTCGGGTTTCCACAAGCACAGGCATATACAGTGTCCCTTGCACTTCCATTATTTGTAATACAGATGGTAGCATGTAGTCCGTATCTTTGATTTGTCTCCACTCTACCCTACACCTAGGAGATCATCCAATATAAATACATAAGGTTTTCCAGGGGCGCCTGGGTGGCTCAGTCGGTTAAGCGTCCGACTCTGGCTCAGGTCACGATCTCACCATTTGTGAGTTCGAGCCCCATGTCGGGCTCTGTGCTGACAGCTCGGAGCCTGGAGCCTGCTTCGGATCCTGTGTCTCCCTCTCTCTGTCCCTCCCCTGCTCGCGCTCTCTCTCTCTCTCAAAAATAAATAAATATTAAAAAAAATTTTTTATTAAAAAAAATACGTAAGCTTTTCTCAAGCTGGCTCTTCTCCTTTATCCTATTCTATTGAATGACTGCACCATAAATCATATAACCAGACCCCTACTGATCAGCAATTCTGCAATGACTAACCTTGCACAATTATTAACTTTGTTGTGTGGAACTAATGTGAGTTTATCTGAAGGATAAAGTCCATGACAGGGAACTGCCGGGCCAGGGTACGAGATGAGGGCGCTGGGCAAGGGTGTGGATCGTTAAGCCAGACCACCCAGCTTTTGCCACGAACTGTGTATTACTGAGCAAGTCAACAGACCTCTCTCTGCCCCAATTCTCTCGTTTGAAAACTGGGAAGAACTTCAGTACCGATAACACAGGGCTTTGAAAATGTACAGAAACATATATTTTGTCGAAGTATGATTAAGTAACAAGTAATAAGTAATAATAATAAAGTGACAAGTAAAATAAAAAGCAGGGCACAGGTTTTAGGTTCAATGAGTTTTGACAGTTCATATACCCTTATCACTTTGCCCCAAACCAGAGAACACCTCCATCACCCCAGAAAGTTCCCTCCTGCCCATTTTTAGTTCGTTCTTGTATCCATGCCACACAAACCATTGTGACTTCAACTTCACAGATTAGTTTTGATTGTTTTTGGATCTATCAATGAAATCATAAAATACACTCTGTTCTGTCTAGTTTCTTTCATTTAACGATGATTTTGAAATCCATCTTTATTATGTGGTAGTTAATTCTTTATTGCTGTTTGGTATTCCGCTGATGGATACACCACTCTCCCCATTCTCCTGTTGAGGGATATTTGGGATATTCTCCAAATATCAAGTTTTTGGCTTCTATGAATAAGACATCTTGCACAGGTCTTTCTGGAGGGATGTACGTCAACTTCTCTTGGGTAACTACCTAAGAGGGCATCTGTGGAGTCACAGGGTAGATGCACGTTTCACTTCTATGAAAAGAGAGTCCCTCAAAGCAGGTGCATCGCGTGCACTCCCACCAGCAATGCATCAAGCTCTGGCTGGTCCACATCCATCCTAACCGTGGCCATGCTCTACGGACGAGGCGTGGATGCCCGCCCTCACTACTACTACCCAACATCTGGCCGGAGCGTCTCGCCAATACAAAGAGAAAAAAGAAGGCACAAAGACGGTAAAAACTGCCAAACTGTACATACTTACAAACACGATAGTGTACGCAAAAATGTAGAACACTCTGTGGCATCTAGAAAATATATAAATGCTAGGAACAAGAAACCTGACATTTAATGCAGTCATTTAGATGGCTGGCGGTATTTCCCATTTTGGCATTTGTCTCTTCGCTCCTTTTCTGCCTTCTTTTGGATAAATCACTTTTTTCATTCTCGTTTTTTCTCCTGTATGGAATTTCTAGCTTTCTTTCTTTCTGTGTGACCATTTACTCAACGGTTTCTCGAGAGATTATAATGTGACTGCAAATTTTGGCGTATTTCCACATAATATGCTATTTGACGAACAACTCATGATCTAGGGTGGTGTAATTCAACGAATCCCCCTCCCACCTACTGTATTCTTGCTGCCTTACACTTCTTCAGATGTTATAAATAAATATAGTAATTGTTATTTTTAAAGCCAGTAGTCTTTTTAGAATTTCTTTCAGCATTTCTTCTGGCCCGGGTCTGGTCTGAAAATGTCTTTATTTCACCTTTAGTTTTGAGAAAAAATTTTGCCGGATGTACAATTTTTGCTTGGCAGGTCCCCCTCTGCACCCCCCAACCTGAAGATGCCATACTACTGTCTTCCGTCCTCTGTGTTTCTGTTGAGAAGTCGGTGATAACTCTTATCGCCGTTCTCCCACATAGACTGTGTTTTTTTAATACCCCCTCTGATCGCTTTTAAGATTTGCTCTTCGGTTTTGAGCAGTGTGACTACAGCGTATCTAGGCTACGGTTTGTTTTGTATTTATCCTGGTTACAGTTTAGAGATATTTTTGTATTTACATATTGGTCACTTTCATCAATCTTGGAAAGTTCTTGCCCTTTATCTTTTGAATTACTTCTTTCGTTCCATTCTTTTCCCCCTTTCTGGGATGCCAATGAGGCATAGGCGAATGAGGTATAATGAGAAACATACATCTGGTCTTTGTCATCAGGTTCTGATACAAATACCCTAAATCTCTTGGAATTTCTAAAGCGACAGGAGTGTCTTTAGTTCTCAGGAGGTGACTCCTGGCGGCTCCGACACTGTCCCGGGACCAGGGAGGGAGGCGCCGGTTGCCACGAAGACCAAATACTGACTAGAGTGCTGGAACTTTCAGTCTCATCCCGCAACCTTGGGGAGCTGTGAGGGGCTGCAGGTGGAGCTAATCACCGGTGCCCAGTGATTCAACGAATCACACCTAGTAATCAGACCCCTGTAAAAACGCCTTAACGACTGGGTTCGAAGAGCCGCTGGGTTAGTGGCGTATCCCAACGTTACGGGACAAGAAGCTCCTATGCTTGAGGCCCTTCCAGCCCTATGCACCTCTTCATCTGGCCGTTCGTTTGTGTCCTTTATACTAAACCAGTAGACGTAAGTAAAGCATGTTCCTGAGTTCTGTGAACAGTTCTGGCAAGTTATCCAACCTGAAGCGGGGGCGGTTGTGGGAACTCTCGAGGTGATGGCCACGTCGGGCAGAAGTGTGGGCGCTCACAACTTGCAGCTGGCGTGGGAAGTGCCCGTGGCCTGGTGGGACTGAGCCCTTACGCCTGCGGCGCCCGACAGAATCCGGACACTGAGGCTGAGAAACAAAACAGAAGACTACCCCAAGAGGTGGGGAGGAGGAGAATCAGAGCTGTGTCCCGGGACGCCAGAGGCTTTGCAGGAAAAAAAAAAAAAAAGGGTATCAAGACAATGCCAGATACTTCTAGAGAGAACGAATACAATAAAAAGCAACCTGTAGCTCATATCTGGCTACTCACAAGCTGACGTTCAACTCTCCAAACAGGGGTTCCAGTGGAATAATGGGGCAGAAGCCAGTAAGAGTACACAATTACAGAAATCCTGTAATTAAAGAACAACTTTTTACTCAGCAAGTATTATTGGCTAGGCACTGGGGATACATTTGTGATCTTTTCAGATGAGGTTTCTCCTCTCACAGAACTTCTACTGGTGTGGTAGGAGCTGACAATAAATAGGTAGCTAAATAGATGAACGATTAAAGATTTTACTTACTATGAAGATATCAAACCATCGTGTGGTGATAGTGATTGAAGTGGTAATTTGAGATCGGACGGTAGGAAAAGCCTCTCGGATAAACCCTAACACGTGAGAAGATCTAGCCATGTGAAAATTGGGAAAGAAGAAAACATTTCAAATAGGGGAAAACAGGAAGTGCAAGGGCCCTGAGGCAGGAGAGAACAGGTGTTTGGAAAGGGCCGTGGCCACCGTGCAGTGAGAGAGGAAAAAGTGATAAAAATCACAGTGAAGTTTCTAGTTATTATTCTCAGGGTAATAGGAAGCCACTAAAGATTTTTAAAGAAAAATAAGACCATCCAATTGATACTATCAAATTAAGACGATATGAAGGGCAGTGTAAAGATATGAATGTATTTTAAGACCAAGAACAAACAAGACTTACGGATGGATTGAATATAAAGTATAAAAATGAAGGAGGGCTCAAGGATGTCTCCTGGCTTTGAGGTCTGACGGGATGGACAGTGAGAGGGAAGAAGACAGGCGCCATGTCCTAAGAGGCTAACAAGTGAACACAGATCCAACGACAGAATGCTTTTCAGTTGGAAGTCGTGTGTCTGGGGTGAATAGGAGTGGATGAAGACTGTGGAGACAGAGGAAAAGAAGGGCTCAATTCAGAGAGCCAGGTCCCCCTCTAAAGAGGAAGCAATGAGCTCTGGAGTGCAAGACGCGAGGAGCAGGACACCTTTCCTGTCATGCCCTCAAAAACACACCCAGAGGGCCAGTCCGTGTTAGGCCCGAGAAATAAAGCCTTCGAGGACTCAGGCTAGGGCAAGGCGCAGGTAAACCCTCGTAAAATCTGGCAGAACGGAGGACAGAGCACTGCAGCAAGTGGCAAGTTGGCAAAACAGAGACCAAGCGGCCGTGTTCAGGGAGAGCTCCCACAACGAGAAAACAGTGTGACTGACACGTTACGAGATAAGCGGAACATCTACAGGCGTGTTCTACAGTAAGCGTGCCCAGGCAGCTGGAATCATACACGCAAAGATAAGACGCGGTAACACCGCAGGGAGGCTGTGAAACTGTAAGCCGTCACCCAGGTCCTGAGTCCTGGGCTTGGGGTGAAGGCAGCAGAAGGCGGAAGTAGGGACTGGATTTGTGAGTCTGGCGGAAAACATGTAGAGCAGGGGCCGGTGACCTTTTTCTGTCAAAGGCCAATGTTTGCGGTTCTGCTGGTCACGGTCTCGTCACCTTTCCCGCTGTAGCGCAGGAGCGGCCATGAACAGTATGTACACGAGCTGGTGTGACTGGATTTGGCTCCTGGGTCGTAAGTTTACTGACCCTGAACTAGAGCCTCAAATTATTTATAAAACTGTAATAAACAATGTCTGGAATGCAATTTAAAAAATGCTGTGCAGAAGAGGGGATAAGTCACTGTGATCTACAATCAATACAACGAAGAGAAGGTCATCTGGAGAATGGATTGGTTATCAGACATGCTTATTTTTAACTTTTATTATGAAAATTCTCACTCACAAAAGTAGAATCCATTACCCAACTC
Organism: Leopardus geoffroyi; assembly: GCF_018350155.1. NCBI lineage: Eukaryota > Metazoa > Chordata > Mammalia > Carnivora > Felidae > Leopardus > Leopardus geoffroyi. The sequence continues at coordinate 4,912,143 of NC_059336.1, forward strand.
CAATAATCCATAACACTTTCCACTGCGTTATGTTATTAAAAATGGACTTGAAAATAACCATGTCTAGCCCATTTAAGAAAACAAAAACCCAGGGGCCCCTGGCTGGCTCTGCCGGGAGAGCACGCAACTCCTGACGTCGGGGTCGTGAGTTGGAGCCTTATGCCGGGTGTGGAGATTACTTAAAGTAAACAAATAAAATTTAAAAACCAAAAACCCAAACCCAGACTAACAATTTCAGCAGAGAAAAGGGAAACTAAAACAAACCTTAATGGATATACTAGAACTTTAACTGAAGTCAAGAACTTCATGGTTCTTTAAGCAGGCTTCAAATCAGATTAGTTAGATGAAAAAGTGATTAATGAACTGGATGAAGGGCTAGGAAAAATACATAGACGGAAGCATGAGGAAAAGAATGATGGAAAATGCAGAGAAGTATGGGACACCGACATGGAAACTTCTAGACTACAGTAACAGCCGCGTGACAGTGAGAGACGAGGAGAGAAAATGGAACAAAAGCAGTATTGAAGAGATAACGGTTGACAACCGTCCAACTTGAAAGGCATCACACCACAGGTGCCTGAAGTACCACGAACCCAGGCAGGATAAATACAAGGAGAGCCTCTCCTGGAACACCAAAGGGGGGCAGCGGAAGGCCAAAGGAGAAAGGGAAACGTGGGAGGCACCCGGAGGAAGAACACGAAGTCAAGAGAGAAGCAAGCCTGACTCCTGACCTCGGGGGAGGCGGAGGGAGCTGGGAGCGAACGGGGCACGTGTTTCCGGAGGCATCCAAGAGACAGTAAGGAAAAACCGGGAATTCTATGCTCAGCGAAAGCGAACCTCTGAAGCGATCCCGACCTACGATTCAAAGCAGGTGTCGGGAGGCCGAGCGGCCTGCGGGGCGCTCACACACTGCCGGCGGGGAGCGGGGGGAGCGAAGGGGCCCACGCAGGAAAACACCACTTTCTTCAAAAGTTACACACGCCTTTCAACCCGCCGCGGCAGCCAGCACCCAGGCGGCCCTCGGGGTCCTCACTCCTGGCGCCGGTGTCCTTGCACGGGCCGCTCCCGCGGGGCACAGGGCTCCGTGTGGCCAAGAGGACGTCACGGAAATGACAGGTGGTCATAAAGACACGGCAGCTTCCATCCCAGGCTCTCAAGGACTCCTCATCCTGAGGATGATGGCTCTCGTGTGGTGAGGACACTCAAGCGGTCGGAGGCAGGGGTCTACATGGCCAAGAGCCAGGATCACCCCGCCAAGCTGCTCCCGAATTCCTGACCCACAACAACTGTGAGAGATGCTGCATGTTCGTGTTTTTCTTTTTTTTTCTTTTTTAAGCTGCTAAGTGTAAGGGGAATTAATGTGTTACACGAAGACAGGTTAACGAACATGCCTATTAACCAGAAATTCTACCCTCAGGTATGTGCCCAAGAGTAACACACGGAGATGCCCACAAAAAGAACTGTATGCAGATATTCACAGCCGCTTTATTCATCATAGCTCAAAACTGGACTCTATTTGAATGGCCGTCACTAGGAGACTGCATAAACAAATTGTGGGACGTTCACACAATAGGATACTAGCCAGCAGTAAAAAGGAACATGGATAAACCTCAACAACAGCATGTTGAGCACAAGAAGGCAGCATGAATGAGTATAAGTAATAGGACTCTGTTTATATGAAGTTCACAAAACACCCACGTACTCTACGGTGACAGAAGGCAGAACGTGGTTATGCTGGTGAGGCAGGGCAGGTATACGAGGAAGGCCGCTGTCTGAGGGAACGGAAATGTTCTGTATCTCGATGGTACGTGAACAGACACAAGGTAAAAATTCACAGAACTACACATTTCATTGCATGTAAATAAAAGCTCAGTTAAAAAAAAAAAGATAAATTAAAATTAAGACATTTTCAGGTAGACAACCCTGTACCAGAAGAGGATACTAAAGCAAACACAAAATAGTGTTTTTCACAACGAAGTAAATGATCCCAGATGGAAGGTCAGAAATGCATCAGGAATGCAGAGCAATGGAGAGAGTAGACATATGGAAGAAATCAACAGGAATGTTCACTGTATAACAATAATAAATGTCCTGTGAGATCTAGAATTAAAATACACTATAGGAGCATGCAAGGCAGGAAGCAGAGAAATTAGATTTGAGACCCCTGTATTGTTGGAAAATGTGGTGAAAGTAATTTATGTTAAGACTCAAATAAGTCAAGGATGCATAAAGTAATTTCTAGAGCAAACACTTAAAGAATAATAAAGGAATGTATAATTACCAAGATAACAGAAGGGAGAAACATAGCACTAAAAACAAAACAAAACAAAATTCAATCCGAAAGAATATAGGGCAGGGTAAATAAAAAGCAAAGTGTAAAGCCATAAGTTTAAACAGAAAGACATCAGTAACTATACGAAAGGTGAAATATACACTGAAATTAAAGTCTAGTTGGGGAGCTCCGAGTCCAGCAGTGGTGCCGGTAACTTGCACCGGAAAAACCGCCATCAACTGGTCAAGTGGAAAACCAGTGCTCCTGGCTAGAGGACCTCATTGGAGGCCACTGCTGTGGCTGGAAATAGAGTGGGAATGTCCTAGAAAGGAAGGAGCTGCAGAGGGGAGAGCCTTGAATCTATACATACACTCATCTCAAATCCACGGCTGACTCCGAACCGCGCACACACACGGGGGAGATTCCAAGGATAGCAACTCTCGGAAGGGTGGGAAAAAGCCGGGAGTCTGAATCCTGCCAACTCACAGGGGCCCAGAGAACACCCTGAATGAAAACCCACAAACGGTACCTGAGAGGTAAAGACGATATCCTGGGGAGAAGGATTTGCCATGAGGCTAATGGCGACACTCCGAGACAACCATCGTAACCAAGTGTAAGAGCTCCCTAATTTCACTGTCTGCTCCAGCAGAACTTAGCACTCCTCAACAGAAGATAAGAGAATCTAAGATCTCTGCAACCTATCTTCTGCAGTATCCAGTATATAATAAAAAAATACTAGCTATGCAAAGCAGCGTGACCCAAGGTCAAGAGAAAAGAGTGAACAGCAATAGATCCTGAGCTGATCCAGATGTTGGCATTAGCAGACAGGCACTCTAAAAGAGGCTATTATAAATATAGTCAGGACTTAAAGAAAAAAGAATCAGATTGAGTGAACAGATGGGGAATCGAAGCATATAAAATATAAAAAAGAATCCTATGAAACTCTAGAATTAAGGATAGTATTTGAGTAAAAATATATACTAGATGTACTTAAGAGACAGAAGAAAGGATCACTTGAACTTAAAGACAGATCAGAAATAACAGGATCCTAAGAACACAAAGGAAAAGATGGAAAAAAACCAAAACAAACTCAGAAGCCCCAGGACTCAGTCATCTGTTAGATCATATCAAACAGGTTAATATACTTACAACTGGAATCCCATAGGCAGAGCAAAAGAATGGGGGAGACAAAACATTTAAAGAAATAATGGCTGGGGGGGGTCTGGGTGGCTCAGTCAGTTAAGCATTCAACTCTTGATTTCGGTTCAGGGCACGATCTCATGGTTGGTGGGTTTGAGCCCTGCATAGGGCTCTGCACTGACAGCACAGAACCTGCTTGGGATTCTGTTCCCCCACCCCCCCACCTCTGCCCCTTCACTTGCTCTCTCTCTCAAATAAAATAAAATAAAAATAATGGCTGAAAATGTCCCAAATAATCAAATTTCTATTCTAAGAAACTCTGATCCAATGAATCCAGAGTATTTTATGCACCCAGCATATTATAGTGAACTGCTGAAAAAAAGAGAAAAAAAAAGATAGCAGATCTTAAAAGCAGCCCCAAAATAAAAAGATTCATCACATATAGAGTAACAAAGTTAAGGATGATTATAGGCCCCTCAACAGAAACCATGAGACCAGAATATAATAGAATAACATATTTAAAATCATGAAAGAAAAATCTGTACACTAAATCCCCAGGACTTACTTTACAACGGGGAGTTTGTACCTTTTGACCACCTTCACCCATTTCGACTATGTAACGTACGGCGTGGCACGATAGTTAATAATACCGTATTGTGTATTTAGAGTTGCTAAGAGAGTAACTTAAAAGTTCTCATCTCGAGAAAAAAAGCTTTTGTGACTATGTGTGGTGATGGGTGTTAACTAAACTTACTGCACACGATAGGTACAAGTATCGAATCATTATGGTACACAACGGTAACAACGAAAATCGACCCAGAAATCTCTTAGCTAGCAAAAATACCCTTCAGAAGTGAGAATACAGTACAGGCACAACGTCTTCTGATAAACAAAAACTGAGGGAACCTGTCGCCAGTTGCCCGGGATACATGAAACACTAAGAAAGTTCTTAGGCCAAAAGGAAATGACGTCGGATGAAAACTCACTTCTCCAGGAAGGAATGAGCAGCAATGGATATGGCAGTATGTGTGTAAAATAACAAGAAATTAAAAAAAAAATTTTTTTTTTAAACATTTATTTATTTTTGAGAGACAGAGCATGAGCAGGGGAGAGGTGAAGAGAGAGGGAGACACAGAATCCAAAGCAGGCTCCAGGCTCCGAGCCGTCAGCACAGAGCCCGATGCAGGGCTCGAACTCACGAACTGCGAGACCATGACCTGAGCCGAAGTCGGCCGCTCAACCAACTGAGCCCCCCAGGTGCCCCAATAACAAGAAATTTTTTTGCTCCTCTTCGTCTTCCTGCCCTGAGTAACTGCTTAATGTCACAGTTGCTAGTTAGGTGGGCCATTCAGGTGGAGGGGTGGAGTGGCCCAGAGTGAGGTATGGCGGCTGGCCAAAGTCAGGAGTCCCCATCTGGGGAGAGGAAGGGGCCCTGGGCTCTGAGGGCCTGTGGAAGGCGAAGAAGCACCGAGAGCACAATGTTAATCGTGCTTTCTTTACACCAAACAGCCAGTTGTCTTTCAATGACATTAGTAAAAAAAAAAAAAAAAAAAAAAAAAAAAAAAAAGCCACTTGTTTTTTAACGCCTTTCTTTGCAGTAAGTTAACCATCACTTAAAAAAAAAAAAAAATTAAAACAGTCCTCAATTTAGAGAAAACTTAGGAGCACAGAATTTATTTATCCTGAACCATGTGACAATAAGCTGCCTCATTACCTCTGAAGGTCAGCAGGCATTTCCTAACAGCACGAATATTATCCTCCATTAGCACAACGAGCCTAAAAATCATGAAATTAACGATACACCATCACCATGCATTTCTCAGAACCCATCTGAGTTTTGCCAACTGTCCCAGTGATCGAGTTTTGGGTAAAAAATCCAGTTCAAAGTCACATGTTGTAACTAGTGGTCATGACTCTTTAGCCTCCTTCAACCTGGATCGGTTTTTCAGTCTTTCCTTGACTTTTCTGGACTTTTGAAGATTACAAGCCTGTTGTTTAGTAAAATGTTTTCCTCAGTTTGAATTTCTCAGATGTTGGCTCACAATCAGACCCATCAGGGATGATCACAGTTGTAAAGTTCACTTAATGTAACTGTGGCAGCTATAGAATATGTTCCCGTTTTTATGTTTCAACCCCCCCCCCCCCACTTCAAGAGCGGAGCGCCATTCTGTGTGCTGCACATGTGGGGTGGGTAATGTGGTCACCTCTCTAATGAACAGAAGCCATGGCAGGGGACTCCTAAATGCGTCATAAAAGATACTGCAGACTCCCCCTCGCTCTCTTGTGGCTCGCCTGTCCTGGGGAAAGTTAGCGGCCTTGTTCTGAGGACACATAAGCGGCCCTATGGAGAGGCTCACATGGCAGAGTTCTGAGGAGCTGAGGCCTCCAGCCAACGGCTGTGTGAGGGCACCATCTTGGAAGCAGATCCTTCAGTCCCAGCCAAGCCTTCATTTGACTGCGGCCCCAACTGACTGCAACACCACAAAAGACTCTGAGCTAGAACCATTACCAGCTAAGCCACTCAGATTCCTGATCCACAGAAAGGGTGAGAAATTAATTTGAGATAGACCAAAGAACTCAATGTAAAGCTAAAACTATGAAGGAAATATAGAAGAATATTGTGGAGACTTCGGGACAGGCAGAATTTTCTTAGAGAGGACCAAATAAGCATGAATCAAATAAGACAAAACTGAGAGGCACCTGGGTGGCTCAGTCGGTTGAGCTGACTTCGGCTCAGGTCACGATCTCCTGGTCTGTGAGTTCGAGCCCCGCGTCGGGCTCTGTGCTGACAGCTCAGAGCCTGGAGCCTGTTTGGGATTCTGTGTCTCCCTCTCTCTCTGCCCCTCCCCCGCCCATGCTCTGTCTCTGTCAAAAATAAATACACATTAAAAACATTTTTTTTAAATAAAAAAAGACAAAATTGATAGCGTGGACTTTATCAAAATGAAAACTCCTCTTTATCAGAAGAACTCATTAAGGAAATTAAAACAAACTCCAAGGGCGCCCGAGTGGCTCAGTTAAGTGTCTGACCTTGGCTCAGGTCATGATTTTGCAGTTTGTGGGTTTGAGCCCCACGTCAGGCTCCATGCTATGAGCTCAGAGCCTGGAGCCTGAAGCCTGCTTCAGATTCTGTGTCTCCCTCTCTCTCTCTCTCTCTCTCTCTCTCTCTGCCCCTCCCTCGCTCATGCTCTCTCTCTCAAAAATAAATAAACATTAAAAAAAAATTAAAAAATAAAAAATAAAACAAACCCTAAGTGAAAATGGGCGACAGACCTGAATATTGAATATCACTTCATAAAAGACAGGCGAGTGACAAAAAGCACACGCAAAGATACGTAACATTATCCGCCATCTCGGAAATGCAGATTAAGAGTGCAGTGAGATACCATTGTGTATCCACTAGGACAACTAATGTTAAAAAGACAGACAAATACAGGTGAATGTAGCACAGCTGGAATTCTACACATTGATTGATAGTGGGAGGGTAAAATGATACAACTACGGTAGACGACTGCAAACTTCTTATGAAATCATACATCCACCTGCTCTGTGAACTAGAAATTCCAAACCTAGTTATTTGCCCAAAGGAAATGAAAACCTATGTGCACAAGAAGACTTGTAAAAGAAGGTTCACAGTATCTATGGCCACAACAGCCAAAACCTGGAAACGACCTGGAGGTCCGAAACCCGAGGAGATAAATTGTGACCTATTCACATGAGAACACCACTCACCAATTAAAAAACAGGCAGTATTATAATACATGTAGCACCACAGCTGAATCTCCAAAACATTTGTTTTATGAAGAATAAACTAGACACCATTTATTTCATTTAGGTGAAATTCAAGAACAGGCAAACTCATCCATAGTGACTGAGATCACCACAGCTCCTGCTTAGGGGAATGAGACTCACAGAAGGAACTTTCTGAGGTGATGTAAATTTGTGGAGTTTAATTAGGGTGCTGGTTATATACACCCTACCAGATACATTACCAGAATCAAATCATAAGCTGCTTACAAGAGACCCACCTTAAATATAAAGATACAGAAGGGTTAAAAAACAAAAGAATGAGAAAATATGCAGCACGCAATTCCCAACCGAAAGAAATTATACTTCAAGGCAAAATGCACCCTAGAACTTAAAAGAGTACATTTCAGAATGTTAGAAGGTTTGCATTACCAGTAAGATATAAAATTCTAAATTTATAGGTACTTAATGTTTTGATAAAATGAAACAGAATGAACAGGGTAAACAGACAAACACATAACCATGGTGAGAGTTTCTAATCCACTTCTCTCAGTAACTGTTGGATTTAGATAGACCAAAAAACTAGCAAGGATAACAGAAAGAATAAACAACATGATTAATGAACTGGACCTAATTCCATTCATAGAATACAGCACCTAACAGGTGCACAGTATGCAAACTTTTCAAACACATGTGGAATACGTGTTCCTAAAATTGACATATGCTGTGTCACATAGTAAACTGTATCATATTTTAAAGGACTTAAATCATAAAATTACGTTGTCACCTCAGTACAATTATGTCAATAATCATTAACAAAAAGTTAGAGAACGTCCTTATATTTGAAAATTGAGAAACACATCTAAATGACACTTAAATCAAGGATGTAATCTTTTTTTAAAAAAATGTTTATTTTTGAGAGAAAGCAAGCGTGTACACACAAGGAGGGGAGGGGCAGAGAGAGGGGGTGTGGGCAGAGAATCCAAAGTGGGTTCCATGCTGACAGCAGAGAGCCTGATGCGGGGCTCAAACCCGTCAACCGTGAGATCATGACCGGAGCCGATGTCAGACGCTTAACCGACTGAACCACCCAGCCGCCCCAAGGATGTAATCTTTTTGTTTTTGTTTTTTTATTTTTTACGTTTATTTATTTTTGAGAGAGACAGAGTCTGAGTTGGGGAGGGACAGAGAGAAAGAGGAGACACAGAATCTGAAGCAGGCTCCAAGCTCTGAGCCGTCAGCATAGAGCCTGATGTGGGGCTCAATCTCAAGAACGGTGAGATCGTGACCTGAGCCGAAGTCGGAAGCTCAACCGACTGAGCCTCCCAGGCGCCGTACCCAACCCCCCCCACAAGGATGTAACCTTACCAGAAAGTGAAAAACATTTTGAAATGAATGATAAAGAAATTATGATATACAAAAACTTGTTGGAATCAGCAAGAGCTATGGTTAAGGTTTCAAAATGTAATCACTACAACTGGGGTGCCTGGGTGGCTCAGCTGGTTGAGTGTCCAACTCCTGATTTTGGCTCCGGTGGTGATCTCACAGTTCGTGAGACTGAGGTCCATATCGGAATCCCTGCTGGGGATGGTCTCTCTGCCCCTCCCCGTCTTGCGGGCATGAAAAAAATAGGGACTGAGAATCAATGATATAATCATCTACCTCGAGACGTTAGAAAAGAGCAGCACATTGAATAGGACAGAAACAATCAAGATACGAGCAGAAATTAATGAATTACAAAGTGGACATAGTGTAGAGCCGAACAAGGGCAAAACTCATGTCAGAAATGTAAAAGGGGTATCAGTTTAGAATCTTAACATCTTTATGCGAATTGGAAAACGTTTATGGAAGAGCCAAAATCCTTAAAAAACCCCCAAGACTCCAATATCAAAACCAATACAAGAAGAAATAGATACTGTGTAAATGAATAATCTTACAACTCTGAAAAGAAATTGGCTCCTTAAACTCCACTCCACAAGGATGCCTAGAAGCCCAGATGGCATCACTGATGAATTTTACTAATCACTTAAAAACTAAGCAATTTTATACAAACTCTTCCGTAGAAGAGTATCCCAACTCATTCTGTAAGAGAAGCAAAACCCTGACACCAAACTTGACATGCACATCACAAAATTATTACATGACAATCTTACTGAAACATACACAAAAAGCCCAAAAAATAGCGAACTAAAGCCAGTGATATATAAAAAGAATAATACATCATGATCTAAGTGGATCTATTCCAAGAAAATTCAGCAGTGTAATTTACCACATTAACAGCATAAAAGAGAATAATTACATGACTGATCCAGTAGATGTACAAAAATCTTTTGATAAACCCCACACTTGTTCACGTAAAAAAAGAAAAGAAAATCCCAGCAAATGATGTAAAGAAGGACACTCTGTAATGTGATAAGGCGCATGGACAAAAAAAAAACAAAACCCACTCAAAAAACAAAAAACCTACAGCAGATATATTTAATAGTATGACAGTGAAAGCTTTCCCCCTAAGATTAGAATAAGGATACCCAGGACCACATTTCTATTCAATATTGTACTGGAGAGCCTACTCAATTCAATAAAAAAAGAAATAAAAAGTTTAAGATTAAAAATAAGTACATTTCAAAACAGTACCATGTAGTATATTAACAGCATAAAATTGCTTTGGAACATCAAACCCTTAGAATAAATATAATGAAAAATGTGCAAGTCCACTATATAGAGAAGTAGAAAAAATACTGAGAGAAAATAAAGAAGCTTGTCTAATAAATGGAAGAATAATCAATGTTCATATATTAGAAAATTCAGTATCATAAAAATGTCATTTCTTTCCAAACTGATCTATAAATTCAGTGGAATGCCAATCAGAAACAGTGGAGATTAACATGTTGGTATGTGTGAGAATGGACAAGACGATTTTTTAATGTTTATATGGAAATACAAGGCAAGACATTCTTGAAGAACAACACAAGGCCACATCATTACACATTAAGACTCATTACAAAGATACAGAAGTGAAAAAACTGATATTGGCATAAGGACCCAGAAAAAAAGACCAACAGTCTCTTTAAAGGATCGTTGATCCATTCTGACTGAGGCCAAAAAAAAAAAAAAAAAAGTATATTATGAATCTTGTAAGAGGCAGGAGTGAAGAGTGAAACATATCACAGTAATAGCACAAAGCACAAGAGGGAAAATGAAAGTATATTCTTGTAAGGTTCTTATACCATATGTGAAAATTGTGTATTATTTGAAGGTAGACTGAAAAAGTACGTTGTAAATCCTAGTGCAACCACCAAAATGAAAAACAAAAAAACAGAGCTAACAAGCAGATAGTGGAGTTGAAATGGAATCATTAACATGGGCCAAATAGGAAAATACAGCAGGATAGTAGATTTAAGCCAAACCGTATTGATAGTTACAATAAATACAAATGTTTTTTTCTTTTCAAATAAGTAAAAATGGTTTGTCTTTTTTAGTATTTATTTTATTTTTGAGAGAATGCATGCGTGCAAGTGGGGGAGGGGCAGAGAGACGGGAACAGAGGATCTGAAGCGGGCTCTGTGCTGGCTGAGAGCAGAGAGCCCGATGTGGGGCTCAAACCTACGAATGGTGAGATCAGGACCTGAGCCGAGGTCAGACGCCTAACTGGTTGAGCCACCCGGGTGCCCCCAAAATGGTTCAAATCAGTATTATGCAACATAGCTTCTTTTCATGAGAACTGAAAGATAGCTTGTATGACGGAGGAGCTAAATTTTTAATATTAACCTAAATTCAAATAGCCACATGTGGCTTTGGCAACTGTGCTGGACAGTAAAGGTCTAAACACTCCAATTTAAAAGTAGAGACTGTCAGATTAAGCTTAAAAGCAGGACCCATAATGCTGTCTACAAGAAACCTCCTTCAAATAGATGATATAAACGGGTTAAATGTAAATGGATGGGAAAAGATACGCAAACACTAATCAACAGAGAGCTGAAGAGCCTGTATTAATTTCTAAAGTAAAATTCAGAATCAGGGCTATTACCAGGGAAAAAGATGTTTTATGATGGTGAGGGGGTCAAGTTATCAAGAAAAATAATGCGACACGTGGAAACACTCAATCTAAGAGCTTCAAAATACATGAACAAAAATTGATTAAATTGAACAAAAGAGAAACAGACAAATTCTCAATTCGGGTTGGATTTCAAACACTCCTGTCACTGCAAATGAGAGGGGGGGAAAAACAGTAAAGATAAAGACATAAACAGTGCTGTTAACCAAGCTAACATTTATAGAACACATTTTTTTCTCGTGCACATGAACATTCGTGAAGACCATATTCTAGACCATAAAACAAATGTCAAATGTAGAAGGTTTGAAATAATAGTGAATACATTTTCTGACAATAGATTTAAACTAGAAATCAATAATCGAAAAATTTCGGGAAAATCCCTAATAATTAGAGGTTAGGGACTACTTCTCAACAACCAACAGGTCAAGCAAATCACAAGGGAAATACTCTGAACTAAATGAAAATGAAAATACAGTGTATCAAAATCTGTGGGATTCACTTAAACCAGTTCTTACAGGGAAATTTACAGTTCTTTTTTTTTTTTATTTTTTTAATTCTTTTTTTTTAATGTTTTTATTTTATTTTTGAGACAGAGAGAGACAGAGCATGAGCCGGGGAGGGGCAGAGAGAGAGGGAGACACAGAATCCAAAGCAGGCTCCAGGCTCTGAGCTGTCAGCACAGAGCCTGATGTGGGGCTCAAACTCATGGAGTGTGAGATCATGACCCGCGCTGAAGTCGGATGCTTAACTGACTGAGCCACCCAGGCGCCCTAATTCACAGTTCTGAATGCTCATATAATGAAAAAAAAAAAAGGCCCTAAAAATCAATATTGTAAACTTCCAGGTTAAAAAACTTAAAAAAAAAAAAAAAAAAAGAATTAGCCAAAATAAGCAAATGAGGAAAAAAAAAGAAACCCAAAGATAAAAGCAAAAATCAATGAAATAGACAATATAGAAATATTAATGAAATAAGCTGGTTCTTTGAAAAGATCATTAAAATTAGTAAACTGGACAGATCCTAAAGATATTAAAACAATAATAAAATGTTTTAAATGAATTTTATGTCAATAAATTAAAAAATAGATACAACAAATTCACTGAAAAACACAAACTACCAAAGCTTACTTGGGAAGAAATGAATACACCTGTATCTACTAAAGAAATTTAATCTGTTGTTAAAATTTTGTTTTTAATAATTAAAAAAAATGTTTGAGAGAGAGAGAGAGGTGAGGAGGGGCAGAGAGAGGGAGGGAGGGAGAGAGAATCTTAAGCAGGCTTCGAGCTGACAGCACAGAGCCCAACGCAGGGCTCCAACTCACAAACCGTGAGATCAGGACCTGAGTGGAGATTAAGAGTTAGATGCTTAACTGAGCCAGCCAGGCGCCCCTGTAGTTAATTTCTCTGACAAAGAAAACTCCTTACTCAGATGGCTTCATTTGTGAATCACGCCAAACCTTTAAGGAAGAAATAACACCAGTTCTACATAAACCCTTGCAAAAAAGTAGAAAAGGAGAAAACATTTCCCAACTTATTTTATGAAGCCCTGATACCAAAACAAGAAAAAGACATTATAGAAAACTACAGATAATTCTTCACCTCATAGAGGCAAAAACCCTTAGCAAAATTTTAATAAACCCAATAATGTATTTTGGGGGGGGGGTGAGAGATGGAGAGAGAATGAGTGGGGGATGGGTAGCCAGCAGTGAGCCCCATGTGGGGCTCGAACTCATGAACCATGAGATCATGACTTGAGCTGAAGTTGGACACCTAACCGGCGGAGCCATCCGGGTGCCCCCAAACCCAATAATGTATTAAATAACGCACAATAACCAAGTGAAATTTTTCCTAGGAACACATTTAATATTTTAGTATAGAATGTTGTTATCCACTATTTTAAGACTAAAAAAGAAAATAAGAACAGTTCAAAACATGTAAAAACAAAACACAAAACAAAACCCCCTGACAGAATTCAACATAATTCCTGATGAAAGATCTCACTGATTTAGGGATAGATGAGAACATTTTCTTTTCAACCTGACAGTGGGCACCTATAAAAAAACCTAGGGCCTAACCATCTAACTTAATGGTAAAAGATCCAATGTTTCCCACCCCAAGATCGGGAATAAGGTAAAGACATCTGCTCTTACCACTTCTCAACAAAGTACTGGAGGTCTCAGCTAATGTAATATGGCAAGCAAAAAAAAAAAAAAAAAAAAAAAAAAAAAGAATAAAAGACATACCGATTGGAAAGGAAGAGGTAAAACAGTCTATTACCTAGGACATGATTGTACACCTAAGAAAATCCCAAAGCATCTATGAAAAAAGTGCCTGAACTAAGTAAATTTAGGAAGTCACAAGATACAAGGCCAACACATATAAATAAAATTTATTCTATATTTCAGCAACAAACAATTAAAAATTGAATTTAGGGGGGTGCCCGCGTGGCTCAGTCGGTTAAGCGGCTGACTTTGGCTCAAGTCATAACTTCGCGGTTCATGAGTCCAAGCCCCACAGTGGGCCCTGCGGTGACAGTGCGGAGCCTGCTTCAGATCCTCTGTCTCCCTCTCTCTCTGCCCCTCCCCCACTCATGCTCCCACCCTCCCTCTCAAAAATAAAAACATTTAAAAAAATTGAGATTACAGGAAACTACCCCAAAAACCAAGAGCACACTTTACACACTGTATGTTAGCCAAATTGACAATAAATTACATTAAAAATAAATTGAAATTAGGGGCAGCTGGGTGGCTCAGTTGGTTAAGCACTGACTCTTTTTTTTTTTTTTTTTTAATCTTTATTTTGAGAGAGAGACAACGTATGGGGGGGGGGGTGCGGGGGAAGGGAGGAACAGAGGGAGAGGGAGACACAGAATCCAAAGCAGGCTCCAGGCTCTGAGTTGTCAGCACAGAGCCCGACATGGGGCTCAAACTCACGAATCACAAGTTCGTGACCTGAGCTGAGTTGGAGGCTCAACGGATTGAGCTACCCAGGCGTCCCGCGGCTGACTCTTGAGTTCAGCTCAGGTCATGATCTCAGTCATGAGATTGAGCCTCGCGTTTGGCTCCATGCTGAGCATGAGTTTGCTTGGGATTCTCTCTCTTCCCCCCCCCCATCTCTCCTTCTCTCTCTGCCCCACCCCTGCTCGTGTGCTTGCTCTCACGTGCCCTCTCTCTCTGTCAAAATAAATAAAAACTGAAATAAAAAAATTCCATCTGCTAATCATAAAAACAAACTACTTGGGAAAAATTTAACAAAATATGTGCAAAGCCTGCACACTGACAACTAAAAAACTTTGTGGACAGAAATCAGAAATAAATTAGTGCAGAAGTATGCCATGTTTACGGATAAGAAGACACAATATTGTTAAGATGTTGACTGTCTCCAAATTATTCAGTAGATTAGCTATATTCCCAATGAAAATTTCAGGGTTTTTTTGTTTTTCTTTTCTTCACAAATTGGGCATTACGATTCTAAAGTTCAAACAGAAATATAAAGGACTGGGGCGCCTGGGTGGCGCAGTCGGTTAAGCGTCCGACTTCAGCCAGGTCACGATCTCGCGGTCCGTGAGTTCGAGCCCCGCGTCGGGCTCTGGGCTGATGGCTCAGAGCCTGGAGCCTGTTTCCGATTCTGTGTCTCCCTCTCTCTCTGCCCCTCCCCCGTTCATGCTCTGTCTCTCTCTGTCCCAAAAATAAATAAACGTTGAAAAAAAAAATTAAAAAAAAAAAAAAAGAAATATAAAGGACTGAGAGGAGTCAAACAGATTTTTAAAAATAGGAATACAATGGCCGTACACTGCCTGATTTCAACATTTGGAGATTTCAAGATGTCTACAAATCTACAGCAACCAGGGCCATGTATCGTACTAGCACCACGATACACAAATGGATCCATGCAACAGAAATGGACCCACACATACATACTAATTTTTGACAGAGGCGCCAAGGTAATTTAATTACATAAATGCAGAATTCATCATTAACAAATGTTGCTATAATCACTAGACTGACACATGGGAAAAAATGATTCTTGACTTCCTTCGCACAGTAAACTACAGCTAGTAGAATTAAGTCATTAACTAAGATTTAAAACATAAAGGCGTAAGAATTCTAAACAAAAGCATAGGAGAAAATCTTGATGATTTTGGACGGATGCGTAAGACACAAAAAACATGAACTATAGAAATAATTGATACACTGGACTTGATCAAAAAACACCTTTGCTGTTTAAAAGAAACTGTAATCAAAAGTTTAAGAAGAAAGTTTTTGAAGTGTGGAAGTTAACTAGTTGTTGGCGTTGAGGGAAGTGAGCGGCAGGGGGGACAGCAGCAACTATGAGGCAGGAGAACAGGGCATAGCGGGGGTGGCCAGGTCCTGGAGTTCAGGGGAGGCTCCAACACCACTTACCAGGTGTTGGCGTGCTGGAGGGCAACCCTTGTCTTCCCTAGTTCTCTTCCTCCGTGATCATGCTCCCTTGTTGTCTTCTCCTCTCCCACCCCCCAACGCTTGTTTTGCAAATGTAAGTCTTCCCCAGCTGTGTCCTGCTCCCCAAGTTTCCCACGAGTGCTCTCATCCCTCCCACAACTCAACTTCACCTGTGCACTGTAGTCTCAAGTCAACTTCTCCAGGCTTCCCCTTAGGGCCAGGCCCATATTTCCAACCTGTGATTTGGACCTCGTCCCCTGCAGAACTTGGTAGCCATCCCTCTTCCTGTCCTAAGGCCCTCACTCCTCCCATACTCATGGGCCTTCCCTAATGGCCACATATGTCATACAGGGTGGGGTGAGGGGAAGCATGGGCCCTAGGAGCCATCAGGCCTGGACTTAAATTGGAGGTTTCTGTGGAAAATGGGAATTTAGACATTCTGCCCTTCCTACCTCCCTCTGCACCTATGCCCTCCGTCCATCTTTGGGAAATGGAAATTAAAACCAGAATGAGGTACTACCGCGCACCCTCCAACACAGCTAAAATTAAAGAGTGCGTAACCCACTCCTCTTCCAATTTTTAAACTGGGCTTCCAAATGCTTTACACTTCCACTGTTTCCCTCGAGAATCAGCCATTCCTTTATGTTTGGCCAAGCCCCTGTTACCTATCATGCTCTCAGCACACTCCCATGTTTCTCTTTTGTGGCACAGATAAAGGTCCAATAAATCGTTTCCTGCACGTTAGTTTTAGGATGTATCTCTTTCTTCCTTGTAGGGAAGGTCCACCAGGGCAGGAACCGATTCTATCTGCATTAGGGGTGGGCTAACTTTCTGAGAAGGGCCAAACAGCGTATATTTTCAACTTTCTGGGCTACAGGACCTTAGTCACAACATTCAACTCTACCATCGTAGCCAGAGAGCAGTGGAGACAGTACGTGCGGAAGTACGACTGTGATTCGGTAAAGTTTTATCTATAAAAACAGCAGGGAGGCCAAAGGTCCAGTCTGCTGACCCCTGGCTTAAATTACCAGCACCCAGTCCAGCATGTGGCATATAGAAAGCGCTCAATGAATAAAGGAAAAAAAAAAAAAAGCCCTTGTTTCTTGTTTTTTGTCAACTCGATGGAAACCAGTACGGAGGGAAGGTGGTTTTAGTGGGATGCTGGGGGTGGAATGGAGACAACAGTAGGTCCAAGAGGGAACAGCAGTTGAGGGAGCAGCAACCTCTCTTCCAGGAGTTCCTGCCACCGGCACGGCACGGCAGGCTTGGGAAATGGTACGGTCTTAGGACAGCAGGTGAGTCGGGGACACGTTTGCAGGCCGTGACAAGGAGGCGGGGCGCGGGAAGAAGAAAGGGACAAGCGGTGACGAGGGGGCTCCAGGGCTCAGGTGGGAGGGGAGCTGGTCACAAAAGGAGGAAGATACCTGCGGAGGCCGAGAGAAAAGAAACCAGGACAAGTGGAAGGAAATGAAGGGAAAACCTCATCTTCCTCTTGCCTGTGAAATGTGAGCCAAGACCCCCTGGTGAAGAGAGCAGGAGTCAAGGTGGGGAACCCCAGCGTCCGCCAGCCTGGGGAAGTGGACGCCCAGGACGGGGCTGCTGGCCTCCTCACCACCACCGGAACCATACCCCTCCTGTTCTGTCTCCTGGTCTGAGAGAGCACTTTTCACCAAGGTGGTGTCTGCGTATTCCAGAGCCGTGTTTCCAGCTCTGACCTGGTGTGAAATGTGTCACGCACTGAGTCACCAGCACGACTTGCTATCACTTCCTGTCACTTCGCTTTCCCAGGCAGGTAGCAACAGGCAGGCCCGAAGGCGGATGAGGTCACGTTTTACACAAGTGCACATACGCAGTTCTTTCTTGAAGGATACAGAAAGGCATTTTAATTTCAGAACGACAGTGGTGGTTTCACCTCCATGCCCACAAACAGGATTGTGTACGTTGTAAACTGTTTCTGCAGGAGCACTGAATGTTTCTTTAAATGGAAGATACCATTTGATTGGGGGTTGCAATAAAAATAGCATAGCAGCTATTTAATTTTATAAGCCTCGCACAGTAGTAAAACCTATAAGACACAACTTCTCACAGCAAAAGTCTTAATATCACAATACTTAGTTACCCTGAAAGGTTTTCTCACAGTCAAAAACCTATATAGCCAGTCAGTTTCACTTACCCAAAGAACCAGACACCAGGAAAAAGCTGCCATTTCAACATTAATGTATTAATTCATGATTCCTACTTGCGCAGGAATGTATGAGAAGGAGACAGGAGCAGTGGTGACGCGGCCAGAAGCGCTGTCCTGGGCGTCCACTTACCCAGGTGCCAGCCCTCCCAGTCTGACAGATGCCTCCCACTTTTCAGGAAAAGAACTAAAACCATCTAAGTATCTTTCAGTTGATGTCCCTGAAAGAGTATTACCAGGACCTCTTTTCTTCTGCTTTATTTCAAGACGTAATCGTCGTTCATATTTACAGACTGAAGTACACTCTACCTGAAACTTTAACTTGTATTTTTAGTTTGAAGTGTTCACCTTCCAAATCAAAAGACAACTTTCCCAAAACACACCGGTCCTCACTGTACCTTCAAGTCCTTCCAGAGATGATGGAGACTGCCACCGGTGAACGCACACCCACTCCCTCTCCCGTAACACACTTTTTAATTTGGAAGGACTTCCAATACACCTTTAGCTACATATTCAACAGAGTTAATCTCTTACCCTATTGTTGGGTTGATGTTCGGATCAAAGCTGTCTTCCACGAACCGCCATACGATGCTCGATTTACCTACACCTGTATCCTGAAAGAGAAGGAGACACACAAATAAATCTCCTTGCTTGCAGAGAGCGAAAACTACATTGGGCCATGGGTGCAGGATTTCAGAAAAATCACTGTACATGCTAAGTTTCAGAAGTTAAGAGACACAAAGAAGGTTTTCATAAACATCCAGCGGGAGTAATTAGATTTCAAAATGCACTGCAGGAGAGGGGTTTTGCAGTTTTTAGGAGCCATTAGAATCTTCTGAAAAACCCAAAGTTGCTGCTTAGTGTGAAAAGTGACAAACTCTCTTGTTAACGTGTATAAGTAAACTATGAACTCTTGAATTCCTTCTGAGTAATCCCTGATAAATCACAGCCCCACCCTATTTGGGAAGGGGGAAGGCTAGTTATTGGAATCCCTTTCACTCTCTAAAGCAGCAACTCAGGCAAGAGAACATTCACTGCGCAAAGCGGGATCTCAAGAGGCAACGTTGCCCTGACAAGGCAGGAAGCTGAAGCTTCCAACTAGTTCTTGGAGTTTCGTGATCTGAACTTTCCCCCAAGAAAGTAACTCTGCGAGAAGGGGGGAGGGGGGGGTGATCCCACAAGTTCAAAAACTCCAAACAAACGAGAAAGGAGAGGACGCTGCTTGTAAAACCTGAAGACCTGCTATTGGTTTCACTCTGGAAGACTTGGCCAACTTCTAACTAGTACCTTAGTAGGAAACTATTTGGGAGCTGCTCTCAACCTAGATGCAACGGAGAGGCAGGGAAGGCTCCTCACCCTCTGGGGGCGGGAGGAGTCCTTGGGCTCCAGGGAGGAACAGGGCAGAGGGTCCCTCCGGCCAGTAGGACCCTCAGGGGCGGGTGGCAAGGGGGGCAAGGATGACCCGGGGGCCGGAGGGAGGGTCCCGGGGCAAGTCCCGCACGGAGGCTTGGGGAAGGGGCGGAGGGGACTTGGGCACGCTTGGGTCCTCGGCCTGCCCGGCCTCCCGCGGCCCTCCCGGCCGGCCAGCCGCCACTCACCCCCAGCAGACACACTTTGAGCTCCCTCAGCGCCATGGCCCGGGAGCCAGGGGCGCGGGCCCGCCGCCGCCCTAAGTTGAAGAGGGAGAGGCCGGGCCCAGCACGAGCATCCCCCGGCGCCGCCGCCGCACGGCTCAGCCCCGGCCGCGGGGCGCGCAGAGGCGGCGGCCGTCCGCTCGCCAGCCCTCGGCCCGTCCCGTCCGCCGCCAGCCGCGCGGGGCCCGCCTCAGCAGCCCGGACGGTGCTCCGGCCTCCCGGGCGCCGCTGCCGCCGCCATCTTGGGACGCCTTGCCGGGTCACCTGACCTCCCCGCCCACCTCGGCAGCCACCTTCGCCGGGAGGGCGGGGTCGGCCGGCGCCGCGAGGCTCGCGGGGAGGTGCCGGCCCTGGGGGGCGGGGCCCGGAGCCCTCGGCCCCGCCCCTCACCCCGGTCCCGCCCCCGCCCCCCGCGCGGACCCCGCCTCCTGGCCCATCCCAAGATGGCGGGTGAGTGGGGTTGGCTCCCTGGGCGCAGGGGCGGCCCCCTCCCTCCAAGCCGGACCACCCCAGGAGGCCCGGGGACCCCCGCCCGCCCCTGAGCCCGCCTGCCGCGGTCCCCCTCCTTATGTGTAACTCCTGTGTGTTTCTTGGTTTTCAGAGATCCCTCTGTACTTTGTGGACTTGCACGATGACTTAGACGATTGTAAGTATCAGTTGGGGCGCCCCCGCCCCTCCCGGGGAACCTCTCACGGAATTCGGGGTGCACGGAACGCCGCGGGAGAGCTACAGGCCAGGCCCTCCCTGTTGGGACAGAAGAACAGGACCCCCAACTTCCTGGATGCACTGGTGGCGGTCCCTCCTCACTGGGCGGAGCCGGGCGAGGATGGGGAGCCCTCCCCTCCTGAGGGAGGATTTTGGTTGTCGTTGGGAAACTTCTGACTTCCGGTCACTTTCTTTCTCTTCCTCCTCCTCGCCCGCGGCGGCCGGGGAGGGTGCGGGGGCTTGGCCCAAGTCCTGGTGACTGCGGGCGAGAGGAGGCGCGGTCACCTTGCACCCAGGGTCTCCACTTTTTCCCCTGGGACTTTAACCAGTGCCGCGGAGTTTCAGGGTTTGGTTGGTCCCGCCCTCCGTGTGGCCGGCCACAGACTTGCACGGACTTCTCACGTGGACTGGCCACAAGCCCAGCTCCATCACTTCTCCCAAGGAGCCCCTTTGGCGCCTTCCTTCCTGGGGTGGGTCTCCTAAACTTGGCCCTTCCTGCGCTCTCCTTCTCTTTGGAATCGCCCTAAGGACTGAGGGCTGGGGGAGGTGTCATCCTCTAAATGCAAATCCCCATTTGTGGTAAATGAAGCATTTCCTTTCCGTTCAACAAACATTTCTTGAGCACCTACTTGTTCTGGGCCAGGCCACGTGCAGCTCCCTAGACCTACAAAGAAGACCCAGAAACAGGGGCAGCGCCCAGGGGTTCACAGTCCAGGAGGAGAGAGCTGACCTGTAAACAAAACGACCGAACCCCGGGATGCTTGGCTGGTAAAGGAGTCCTGACGGTTTCCCTTACCTGACGAATCACCCCAAAACTTAATGACTTAAACCAACGGCATTTTATTATTGCTAACAGTTCTGTGGGTTGACTGGGTGATACAGAAGCTTCATGTGTTCTCCGTTGAACTCTGGGAAGGTGAGAAGGTCCCAGAGGGCTTCACGTGCAGGAGATCTCACAGGACTGTCAGACAGGACCTCTGTTCTCCAGGTGTCTTTTCCACTTGGTTTGGTTGGGATTCTCAAAGCATGGTGGCTGCAGGCACCTCTTTTCTGGCGGCTCACGTCCTTGTCTTTTTTGTATATACGTACCAAAAGGAACTAAGACTCTAGGAAAAAACAATTAGGATTTTACTTTGGCCTTGTTTCAGCAAGTGCTGGGTATTTGGACCTAATACTAGAGGAGGCCTTAAATATTCTGTAGCAGACTGCTGAAGACTTGCCCCAACAGAGAAGGAAACTACCATTATGGCTCTGAATATACCCATGCCTTGTGTATTGCAAGTTTGGGAGTCTGGTGGGGCTTCCTGTTTGAGGGGTGGGAGCTGGGAGGTGCTGACATTACCATGCAATTGATTTAAAAGCCATGGGAGGCTGGCCTTTCCCCCCACCGCAAGCTCCCGGGTCTCACCCTTATACCTTACTGATATTGGGAGGCATTATCACACCATGGTTGACAGACAGCAAGGACCCTGAGGTCCTGTGAGCCACTTCTTTCCTTTTAGCTCAATGTCTGACGTAACAATTTTTATCGTCCATGAATTCATTATTATTATTTTCATCATCACTAGTGCTGGGCTTTTGTGTAAGATTTTCTGATTCAGTGTTTATGGCTAACTACTCTGGGAGGTGGAGGAGATTATTCCAGTTTTGCAAGTGATAAAACAGAATCCGAGAAGTGGAGTAACTAACTCATCCAGTCTGCTACAGCTCATAAGTGATCGAACCAGCAGTCACGCTCTGTTCCTTTTGAACCTTGTCCTTTTTTTTCCTGCCGCCCAGATCAACCTCAGATATTCTTAACCTAATGGTAGGGGCACGGCTGTCAGTTTGAGTGGTTTTGTGTCGTCTTCCTTGGGTGTTTTGTCCAAGCGATGCGGTAACTGCTTCATGTAGGCGGTCAGTCGCTGTGGGCAGGGACACAGGTCACCCTTTTTATAACCCAATGTCCTGTATGAGCTAGGCGTTTAATTAATTAATTACAGTTGTGACTTGGA
Organism: Leopardus geoffroyi; assembly: GCF_018350155.1. NCBI lineage: Eukaryota > Metazoa > Chordata > Mammalia > Carnivora > Felidae > Leopardus > Leopardus geoffroyi. The sequence continues at coordinate 4,934,289 of NC_059336.1, forward strand.
ACAGTAATGGATTGCAAGGCTTGTCTGATTTACTTGGTGATTCTTGATTAAATTTGACTAACTTAAAAAAGAAAAAAGCCTTAACGAATGGATGCCTTGTTTTTTAAAAATCATTCAGAGTCTTCAGGCCATCGCAGCACAGAAAAAATTTAATTTTAGAGAGTTAGCTTGCTAAATTCCTTCTCTCGAGAGCAGAAAGTGTGTGTGGTGGCCTGGCATATCGGTCCCGGTGGAGGATTGCACTGGAAAGTGGAGCTTTGTGAGTTTGTGCCTAAGGGGCCTATGAGTTTGCTTACAGCATGTGCAGCCTGAAGAGGTATTACTCTCAGTAAGGTTTGTTGGCCAATTAGAATGTAAGCCTGTGTCGGTGGTAGGTGGGAAAGAAAACAAACCAAAAAACACCCCGAGCGCAATCCACTGCGGATGAAAAGACACCTAAGTGACCTATCAGCAAGTGCGATATGTGGTCATTCTTGGGCTCTTAGTTGAACAAACCAGCTTTAACAAGACATTATTGAGACAGTTGGGGAAAATTGAACTTGGACTGGGCGGTAGCTGGTGGTCAGGATTGTTATGAATTCTGTCAGATGTGATAGTCGTACCACAGTTTCGTTCAAAGGAGAAAAGGCCTTATCTAACAGAAACAAGCAAATTTTTATGGGCGAAATGATTTGATGCGGGAGGTCTGCTTTCAGATACCGCAGCAAACAATAAACAGGCACAAAGTTGGGAGGAAGGATAAGTGGGAGAAGAAGGGCAGGATATTGATACTTGTTGAGGCTGGTTGCCGGGGACGGCGGGTGTATTATCCTGTTCTCTCTGTTTTTGCATATGTGTGAAAATGTCCACGGTACAGTTTGTAAAAAATGAAAGTTTCATCTGTGACCAAACATCCGCACAAAGAGCTGGAAAGCTGGATTCCCAGTTCTGAAGGCACTACAAAGTTACGGTAAGATAAAGATGCATTTTTAGCTTCAAAAGACAGACTGATAGACTGTATTAGCATTTAGGGAACAGTGTGTTTGTTTTCAGAGGTTTAGTTTTTAAGAGGTATCTATCTATGAAAGAAGTTGGAGAGGGCATGCTTCTATTGAATGGAAAACCTAGGTGTCCACAAATGATATCTGAACTTTTGTAGAAAATAAGATTATTAAGTCAGAGGAATATAGACAACCTACTTGGATCTTATTGCTGGAAGGAGCAGTGTATGTTTAAGCTTGAATAAGAGACATCCTCCAGAGCAAAAAGCATTCCATTTCACCTGCTTTGTTCCAAGTTTGTAAAAATGTTCTGTTCAAGGACCACGGGCAAACTGTGTGCCCCCGAAGTGGAGAAGCTATATTAATTTGAGTCCAGAACCAAACCATTGAACTCTCTTTCTGAACTGTAAGATACACTTGAATCAAAGATTGTCAATTAAACCCCCCCCCCCCCCAAACCCTCCCTGTTAAGTGAACTAGTTTGAACAGGAACAGGAACTTGAGTATGCTGATACTTGTGAAATAGAACACAATCCGGACACATGGCACTATTCTCTAAATCAGAGATGGGCAATTTTTGTTCTATACAGGCTCTGATAGTAAATATTTTAGGCTTTGTGGGCTGGAAGGTCTGATGGATCCAGTCAAGTGTGCTGTTGTAACCTGGAAGGACTCACAGACATGTCTAAATGAATGGGCATGGCTATTTTCTAATAAAACTTTATTTACACGTACACCCAGTGGGCTGGATTCGGTCCACGGGCCAAATCATTCTGATCTCATTCTTTCAGAGCCTCTGAGCGTATTAGCTAAGCCAACCTTAACAGACTGTCTTTCCCACCAGGTTCGGTGTGAAGAGCTGACCTCTTTGCTAGTACAGCCTCTGTTTTGTTAAGTAACCCCTGACATACTGCTCAGGGTTCGCATCTCATTTTTCCTGTTGGTGTACTGGGGATAAAAACATGTACCTCTTTCCTCCCAGCAGGATGAGGTGGCAAGGAACAAAAGAGTCAGAGTGGTGGACTCAGTATCAACTTTGCTTCCCCTCTGATCATCATAACGCATTTTACTTTTGTTGCTCTGTATTTTCCATTTCCTGTGAGACAAACAGATGAACATCACAGATTCCCTGAAATTGTCTCTGTTTAAAAAGAGAGGGTTTTTTTGTTGTTGCTGCTGTTGTTGTTGTTGTTTGTTTGTTTTGTTCTTCTTTTTAGAAAGTGTTTTTCTAATGTTGGTTTATTTTTAAGAGACAGAGAAACGGATCGTGAGCGGGGGAGGGGCAGAGAGCGAGGGAGACACTGAATCCGAAGCAGGCTCCAGGCTCCGAGCTGTCAGCACAGAGCCCGATGCGGGGCTCGAACTCACAGACCACTAGAGATCATGACCTGAGCCACCCAGGTGCCCTCAGGCAGAGTCTTTTTAACTTTATTTTGTTACCAAGCAAAGCTCCCAAGGGGCACAAAAAGACTACGTCACTGGCCCCAGGCAACACAGCTAGTGATTGGCAGAGGTGGGATTCAGACCAGGGAGTCTGGGCTATGGGATTTGTACAAAGCTGCCATGCTTTGGCTTTAGTGCATGACTAATATTTATTAAGGACCTATTAAGTCCCAGGCACTACATTAGGCCTTATGAACGCAGAGGAGAATAAATCAAACCGCATTTCTGCTCTCACGGAGCTTTCAGTCCATCGGCAGAGATAGCCTTGAAAAAGCCAACATAAATGAGTGAGCTAAGTTCGGGAGTGGTGGTGTAGGACGTGTGACAGGTGAGTGTGATCAGAAGTGCCAGGCAGGGCTGTTGGAGCGACGGAGTTGCTGCTTTACCTTGAGTGGCCAGAGAAGGCTTGTCAGGAGCTCTGACCGGTGCTCTAGGAGTTGAATAACAAGACGGAGATGTTTCCTCGTGGAGCTGGAGAAGGCATCTGGGCATGGCAGACGGCAAGGGCGCAGGCTCGGAGGCTGGACGGGCTTGTTGTTGGCCAGGACTTGTGCATCTGGAGCACGCTGAGCACTGGACACAGGATTTGGAGGAGGGGGGACACTCCCACGTGTGACCTTTGGTCCCTCACGGGATAAGGGGTTTGCCTTTTGCTCAAGGGGCCAGGGGGTGCCACTGGAGAGTTCTAGTCAGAGCAGTGCCCAAAGCTGAGTTACATTGTAAAGGACAGACTGTGGAGAAACAAGCCAGGCCTGGAAAAAGCGCTGTGGTCCAGGGATCCAGGCAAGGGCAATGGGGTCTCGATGGCGGGGGTGGGTGTGAGAGCAGCGAGTGGGGTCGATCGATAGTTCTGAAAGGGGAGAGTCAGCTCAGAGACAGACCGTGTGCCTCCCTCTACCCAGGCTGGGCTGGGCACCTCTCCTCGTCCTCCCTGAACTCTGTGGTGGCATCTAAGCCCAGCATGGCCAGATGTCCGTTCTTGTCCATCAGAGCCGCTCTTCCCCATCTTGGATCCCCAGGGTCTAGCATGCTGAATGGCAGCATAACAGATCTGCAGAAGTTCACGCTGAATAAGTACACCAGGCATTATGCGAGGGTGGAGTTCGTATTTTCCACCTGACACACTTTTGAGGCGTGGACAGGAGGTCCCAGGGACACAGTCTGGGAGGCCACCAGAAAGCCCCTTTGTAGGGTTCCGGAGCAGAGTTAGGACTGAAGAGAGTCATTACTGGTGGGTGGAAGCCTGAGCCGAGGAACGGAGCCCCGGGCAGCAGAAGCTTCCAGTAGCGGAGCCCTGGAGAACAAATATCCCAGCGGTAAGAAACGAGGGGACCCTTGAAGCCAAGGGTTTGGTTTCTTTGGGTTGTTCCGTTTGGGTCGATCATCTCTGCCACTTGCCACAGAAGGGTCAGGTGAGGTGGGGACTGAAGGGCAGCCACGGGCTCTGGTAGTTTGGAGGGTCTACGGTGACCTCAGTGCGAGCTTTTCCAAGGCAGCCAAGGAGCAGAAGCCAGACCGGAATCAGTTGGGAAGGCACGAGGAGTTAAGGCAATGTCACGTTTAGTTCACTAGCTGAGTGGTCACTTATTGACTAGCCCTTGTATTCCAGGCACTGGCTAGCAGTTGGGCACTTTCGGGAATGGTCGCCGTTCTTGTGAGCTCACAGCCCGGCAGGGGGAAAACAGACCCTTTGAAGGAGAAGCAGCTGGAAGGATTGAGGTCAGTTGCTTTTCTTGGATAGAAGAGCCCAGAACACATTTGCATTATTTATATCTACTTTGAAACCCTTAAAAAAAAAAAATATATATATATATATATATACATATGATATATATCATATATATATCATATGATATATATTATATATGTATAATTTGAATGGCCCAACAATTCTACTTTAAGATGTGAACATATTCTTCTCAAAAAGACATGGTCATAGTAGCACTATTCTTTCTTTTGTCTTAAATCTTAAGCACTCTTTGTGGTTTCAGAGCCTTGTTAACTTTATCCATAGATTAACACTTTAGATATATTGAATAGGTTAGGGGAAAAAAAGTCATGTAATAATAATTTATTGCCTAGGTACTGTTACCTGACATTGTATTATTTACTCTGGATAAATTTTCTTAGTAATTCTAGAACTGATAATTTTTTCTCTCACACTGTATATATATTATATATATATACATATAATTTATTGTTTTTATTTTTTATTTTTAAGTTTTTTATGGAAGTGTAATTAACATAGTGTTATGTTAGTTGTGCACTATAATGATCAACAATTCTATACATTACTCACTGCTCATCATGATAAGTGTGCTCTTACTAAATTTTTTTTATGTTTATTTTTGAGAGAGAGAGAGAGAGAGAGTGAGCATGAACGGGGGAGGGGCAGAGAGAGGGAGACACAGATTCCAACGTTTATTTATTTTTTGGGGACAGAGAGAGACAGAGCATGAACGGGGGAGGCGCAGAGAGAGAGGGAGACACAGAATCGGAAACAGGCTCCAGGCTCTGAGCCATCAGCCCAGAGCCTGACGCGGGGCTCGAACTCACGGACCGCGAGATTGTGACCTGGCTGAAGTCGGACGCTTAACCGACTGCGCCACCCAGGCGCCCCAGGAGACACAGATTCCGAAGCAGGCTCCAGGCTCTGAGCTGTCAGCACAGAGCCCGACGCGGGGCTCGAACTCACGAGCCGTGAGATCATGACCTGAGCCGAAGTCAGATGCTTTATCGACTGAGCCCCCCAGGTGCCCCACAATAAGTGTGCTCTTAGTCTCCTTTATCTGTTTCACCCATCAAATAGTAGCACTGTTCTCAATAGTCAGAAACGGGAACCCACCCACACATCCATCATGAATACAATCCATCATGGATTATGAATTGTGGTTCCATTCATACAAGGAAAACTATGTAGCTATAATAGTGAATGATCTAGGAGTCTACCTAATAATGTGGATGAACTTCGCAAACATAATAATGAGTGATCGAAGCCAGACACAAAAGGGTACATACTGCACGATGGCATTTATACGAACTACAGGAACAAGCAAAGCTAATGGCATCTGGGCTGTTTGAAGGCAAGAGAGTGGTCATCCTTGGGGTAGGAGAGGAAGTGGAAGGGGCCGAGGGGCTTTTGTAGGTGCTGGTAAAATTGTTGAGCCGAGTGCTGGTCACCCCAGTGTGTTCAGTTTGTGAAAATCCTTCAAGTGGAACGCTTGCTATTTGTACACTTTTCCATATAGTGTTATGCTTGGATTTTCTAAAAGGCACTGATTTTTAGAATCAAGGTGCAAGGGAGAGTATAACCATGGACTGAGGAGAAGGAGTCCATGAAAAGGGAAAGATGACATACTGACTTTTTTAAAAACAGCTTTTTATTTATTTAAGTCATCTCTACACCCATCCTGGGGCTTGAATTCACCACCCCAAGATCAAGAGTCCCATGTTCTGCTGACTGAGCCAGCCAGGCGCTCCCTAAAGCAAAAGACGACAGAGCAGAAAGAGTGGAAGACTTGTGGGGGTTGGATTGTATGAGACCAGAATAGAGCTTGGTGCATCCATAGAAGAGTGTGCTTCTTTCCTAGAAGAAGGAGGGCCCCCTTCCTGGCAGCTTGGCCAAGGTGGTCAGTAGAGAAGTGACTTTATGTTGGTCAGCATTGCTTGACGAGTTCAAATATTTTGAACAGTAGGAATGTCGAGACCCACGCGCACATACACAAACCCCAGAGGTTGTTGGTTTTGTCTTAGAACCTGTTTTCCTTTTCGAATCTGCCTCACATCTGACTGGAGAAGTCACTGCATATTTAAGTAATATCTTTCCATTCAGTAATATTATGTAACGCCTGGCCCTCTCCCACCTCCTCTAACTCCATCCCCAACCTGGTGAGTCGGCAGGAAAATGGAGATGTGTAATGTCAGAATGGAGCACATGCTCTGCTTTGAGCTGCAGAGTTCTTTCCTATCAGGTAGCCCGAGTAAATGTTTCCCGTTAACCGTCAATGTAAAAGTCAGAGTCATAAATAATGACAGGTTTTGGAAGCCGTGATTAAAGCCACAAATCAAAGGGGAATTTCCATGTATGCATGGTGTGGAAAGGACGGCTGCTCATGAATTAACTTGGTCTTTTCGGCCAGCCCATTGCGTAGCGCTAGTAATAACCATCAGTAGCCCTCAAAGATTTGCAATATAAAACATTATGCATTGGTCGGATCTGCTCATACAAGAGCTAATAAATCAGCGTGGGTCTTGTTAGAGAATGGCATTTATATAGAGAAAGTTTGCTCGTGCAACTTGCTGTTGAAATTTAGTTAAGTCAACAAGGACCTGCAGTGTTTGGGGGTCAGTTTCCCCCTAAAAGCCAGTGAAGAATCAAGAGTGTTCTTTCGCTTTTAGATGGGCCAGGTTTGTCTAGTCTAGTCTAGCTATTAGAAATAGTCCCAATAGAGGAATCGGCGTTGATGAATGAAACCACTTTAAATAACACATTAATGGATGGTTTACTGTGGTTCCTCCCAAAATTGTTTAAGGCCTTACAAAGACTTAGTAATTGTTCATCGAAGAGTGGCTAATGAGATGCTCTATAAAATTATCAATTATGTAAGTTCTACATTACTGCATTCTTTTTTTTTTTTAAGTACAAATTTTGCAAATAAGGCTAAGGTCCTTCTTCACCATCAACCAATATTCTAACATTCTGAGATGGACATAGACAGAGTGGGCAACTCTATCGTGTTCTCCCCACCGATGTCCCCTAGTGCTGTGTCAGAGACAGAATATTGGATTGTATGGATAATTGGGCTGGCCCAGGGTGGCATAGCTCACATAGACTTATAGTGACAGGATGGCATGTTGAATGGGGAATCGTAAATATTGGGAATGCCTGGAGAATGGGTTCTTAATGAAAATGCTTTCCAGGGTAGACATGCTATCACGTTTTGCCTCTGTCTCTACCTCTGTTCACGTCTGGGCCGATAAAGGGATCTCATTGGGTATGTTTTATTGTGTTTATTTTTTCTCACCTTTCCATTTAAACCCAATTCTAGCGTGTCTGTTCAGTCAGAGCCTGGTGGCTTCCTATGACATCTCTGGCTTCCCCAAACTGGTCAAAGGCAGCAGGCACTTAGCGTACTTTCCTCTGTTACGCTCTTCCCTTCATCTGGAATGTTCTTTTTCCCAGATCCTCTCTCTCTTCCCTTATGGTGAATTCCTACTTGCCCTTCAAGGCCCAGCTCGAATGGCACCCTGTCGTAGGGAAGCATCTGCCATCTCACCTTCCGCTTCCAGGCAGAGCTGGCTTCTCTCCTGGCTTGTTTCCATCGGTATCCTATGGCTCTTGCCACCAGAGTGGGTTATTATGGGTGCGATGCTCTTTGTTCCCTTGGGAGCTTTTCGGGCCCCGGGACCATGTCTTTCTCCTCTCTGAATCACCAGTACCCAGTTGAATATTGAATTATGGTTTACCGTTGTCACCTGAAGCTAACCGCCGTGGGGGGAGGAAAACATGTTTGAGGTGGGTTCGCTATTAACATGCTTTCGGTTTTGGTACTAGATCATTTCATCTTCTTCTTAGTGCAAGATGGCCAGTGACATTTCTTTTCTTTCTTTCTATTCGATTATGCGTTCTGTGCTTTGAACCTGTAAAAGCACGTTCACCTAACGTTATACTTAAAACGTTCATTTGTGCTTAGCCTTTCTCAAGACAGATCGGCGTCTTGTGAAGAACGTTGACACACGGGCAAGTGTTCAAGGATCCATTGTGTTTCCACTAGAGCGTGCTCATCTCATTTATTCCATGCCCCAGACTGTTTTAAATGATGAATATACTGGCTGTGTTCATTATTTTTGGTAGATGACCCTTGAGTTAGCATAAAAGAGGATGAATCCTTTTTTCCTCAGAGTTGTAGGTTCCAGAAATCTGTTTTTCTGGTGGAACTTTAAATCAAGGAAGAGATTTTTTTTTTTCTTTCTTCGATTTCGCTACCTAGCATCCGGTTAAAGGATTAGGGATTACGTTATTCTTTGCAAATTGATCGGAACCTCATCGAAGAGAAGCCCATCTCGTCTCGGGTTGTGTGGGCTCAGGGCTCCTGCTTCAGAACCACTCTGGTTTGGGTTGGATGGTGGAGGTGAGCTGCATATCTTTTAGCTAGTTAGCTGGGTTTTAACACCGGGACTGTCCCTGCGGAGGACAGGCAGCAGCCACAGCCGCTGACCGGATGGCTGCTGGGGTGTTGGCCATACAGTTCAGGGAAGCATGGCGGCACATGGGTGTGCAGGGCAGGTCAGGGTGCTGAGCATTTCGTACAGCCCACCCCACGTATCAAACTACAATCATTCCAAGCCCTTCCCCTAGTGGTCTTTGTTAGCTTTAAATTATCAGTCGTTTTTGGTAGAGGGTCAGTGATGAACTTGCAGGTAGACCTGGTGCGTGGCAGAAACTCGGAGAGGGAGCAGGGGTGGGGCGGAGAGGGAGGGAGAGAGGGAATCCCAAGCAGGTTCCACACTGTCAGCATGGAGCCCTGTGGACGGCTCGAACTCACAACAGTGAGATCATGACCTGAGCCGAAACCGAGAGTAGGACACTTAACTGACTGACCGCACCCCCCCCAGGCGCCCCTGTACCTCATATTTCTAACTTGAAAGCTTGAGATTCCTGGTGTTTGTGGGTGACCTGGACTTGCTGGGTCCGAGAGTCATTGACTACTCAGGATATCACCACTTAGACTTCAGCTCTTGGGTTCCTGTGAACAGTTCACCAGACAATAGGCCCTCTTAGCAGGGCTAGAGATGTAAGCTCTAGAAAATTCTCTGTGAGAGCAGGAGTCATTTTATGAGCTACGGACCTGTCAGGAGGCACAGCAAGCTGGCTTGGCAGATCTTTACCATTCGTTCATTCATTCATTGATTCATTCATTCAGCAACTTAAAAAAATTTTTTTTAATATTTATTTATTTTTGAGAGAGAGAGAGACAGAGTGCGAGTGGGGGGAGGGACAGAGAGAGGGAGACACAGAATCCAAAGCAGGCTCCAGGCTCCGAGCCGTCAGCACAGAGCCCGACGCGGGGCTCGAACTCACGAGCTGTGAGATCACGACCTGAGCCGAAGTCAGACACGCAACTGACGGGGCCACCCGGGGGCCCCTCATTCAGCAACTTTGACTGAGTGCCTGCTGTGTACCAGGCATATCAGTGAATCAAAGATTTTCCAGGGGTGTGGGGAGAGGAGTGGACCAGCTGATAAACAGTAGACCTAGGATGTAAACATTTTGTGTGTTATAAGGTGATAATTTCTCTGGAAAAATAGGATGGTAGGAATAGGTGGGAGGCTTGCAATTTCAAAATAAAGGTCAGGGAGGACCTCACTGAGTGGATGAAAGGGCAGATTTTGAAGAGAAAAAGAAGGGGTGCCTGGCGGCTCAGTTGGTTAAACGTCTGACTCTTGATCTTGGCTCAGGGCATGATCTCACAGTTGGTGAGTTCAAGCCCCACGTGGGCTCTGCACTGAGAAGGCGGAGCCTCCTAGGGATTCTCTCTCTCTCCCTCTCTCTCTGCCCCTCCCCCACTCTTGCTTGCTCTGTCTCTGTCTCTCAAAAATAAATAAATAAACATTAAAAAAAAAAGTGTTAAAAAAAAAAAGAGAGAGAAGGAGGTTATCAGAAAGGACATCTCCGGCCGGGAGTTCCGGGTGGAGGGAACCACCCTGCAGTGCAATGGCCCTTAGCCAGAGGAGGGCCTGGAGTGTTTGGGAAGTAGCTGGGAGCCACGTGGCTGGAGGAGGGGACGGTGAAGGGGAGAAGGAGGAGTGGGAGTGCCCAGAGGGACAAAGGTGGATCTTTCCTACTGACCCCAGACCCTGCCCTTCGTGGGACCAACCTCTCACCAGGGGCTGTTCAGGTAAGGACACCTGATCCTCTCGTTTACAGTGGTTCTCAAATGGGGGCTTGTGGCAGCGACTAGAGATGTTTGTGATTGTCACAACTCGGGGAGAAGGTGCTCCTGGCATCCAGCGAGTTGAGGCCAGGAATGTTGCAGGGCATCCTGCAGTGTACGCCCGCCCCCCACCCCCCACCTCCGCCACAGAGAGTGAGCGCGGGTCAGTAGGGCTGAATGGAGAAATCTTCTAGGCTAGTGTTATATAGTTTATCAGCTGTTGATTGATTCAGTCTGTCTTGGAAAACTTAATAAAACAAAGAAACACATCAAAACACCACGGAAAGAGGTGATTAATCACAGCCCCTGGTCAGGTGCCTTCACAAGTGACATCGAAGATAATGCTGGCCGTTTTCATTCGCTTTGGGGAAAGGGGATCCGAACCTTGCTTGCATGGGCATTTTGGTAAACTCTGGTGCTTTCATGAGATAGGTAAAGAAAAAAATCTAATCTGTCATTTATAGGTGAATAGTAATAATCTCACTGATAATCTCATTAATTCAAACTCCAGTAGGATTTTCTAATTTTGAAAAGGGTCAAGGATGTTGATCCACAGGAGGGAAAATGTTTACCTAAAAAATTTTCTTTCGGTACTTGGAATAAAAGGCATTATTATTTGCACATGAATGTGACGTTATCAATGGGAATATTTTCCTTGGATTACGCTAATCCAGTATTTTTCAGAAGTCAGTCCTTTTTTTTTTTTTTTAATGATTATTTGTTTTGAGAGAGAGAGAGAGAGTGGGAGCGAGTGGGGGAGGGGCAGAGAGAGAGGGAGAGAAGGAATCCCAAGCAGGCTCTGTACCTTCAGCGCAGAGCCTGACTCGGAGACTGCTCCCAAGAGCCAGGAGATCATGACCTGAGCCGAAATCAGAGTCAGATGCTCAACCACCCGAGCCACCCAGGAGCCCCCAGAAGTCAGTCATTTCTGTACTGCTTTTCTTATTTTTGCTTTCTGTCTATGCCATTTGTATTTTTCTTTATATCAAATGGCTTATTTTTAAACACATTTGGAAAACTTGTAGCAGTTGCTCAACATGAAGCTTAACCAAAATATCATAAGATAAAAATAAAATGACGTTAAATTCTAGACAGTTGCCTGCACAAGACTCGGAGCGCAAGACCTGTGCTGTATTAAAAAGGAAGGTTCACCAGTTTTAGGGAAGAATTCAAGGCGTCCGAGCACCAAAAGGAGACTTTGTTGATTTAATTAGAGAATTGAATGGGAATAACTTTCCCAACTGTGTGGGTTAGTGATGCCCCATGTACCTTCCCTGTGCCGCACTGGGGGACGCAATGTCCCAAGCTGCCCCTACTCTGTGGCCAGGTGGCCGGCTGGCTTGGGTCAGAGCTGCAGTCGGAGAGTGTGGGACCAACTCGAGGCGCACTGGAGTCCGGTTCTCTGGCTCGGACTGGCTGCCAGCAGCATATTAATGCAGGGCTCCCCAGACCAGCGACTCTCAGATCACTGGGGTCTTTGTTCTGTATAAGACGGAATCTGCACCCCTGGTTCTTAAAAATCCCTGTAACTCAGATCTCTTACTATTTCAGATGTGCTTGACACATCTTGATTCCCTCTGCCCTTCCTTACATATTTCCTGTGAATCCCCAATACTTCCTTCTACTATATCCATTGTGAGGATGATTGGATATTTTTGATTAACTCATGTACTTTATATTGAATGTTCAAGTGCCTTCACCTTATTTTAGCAATTGTACGGTGGTTTGTGACCTGCTTTCTCTCCTTTTGAGACTAAGATCTCTCACTTTTGCAAGCAGAAGCGAATTCATGTCCTGGTTGCTTTGTAACTCGGGTTGTGGGGGTGGCTCACTGCCACGTCTCACGTTTGTCGTGTGGAAACTAGATTTTCTCCACTTTCTCAGGGGCTGCTGGACTCCTGAATTGAATCCCGGTAATCAAAGTCTCGGGACTTCTTCTACAGAAGCCAATATTTACTAAGTGTCTGCCATGTGCCAGGCATTATATGACACGGCCCAGGGCTTTAAAGGGTCCCCAAGTCCCAACTGGGGAGCCAGAAACCGTCTACTTAAGAGTTCATAATGCAGCACCTTTATGTAAAATGGTGAAACCTGACCGCTGTATGGTTCCATTCACTACCCTCCTAGTTCACATTATAGTTTTTATTATATAGTGTATCTGCAGATGTTATAAATTCCACAAAAACAAGATTATCGTTTCTGCTTTGTATTGCTCTAGATTATCGTACATATTTTTGAAGAAATTAAGAAGAAATCTAGCTTTTAAAAAAAACTTACCAACATATTTACCATTTCCAACGTTCTGGATTCCTTTTGAAGATAAAGTTTCCAAATGATACCATGTCTCTTCAGTCTGCAGAACACTTTTACCATTTCGTATGGTCTGTGTTGGCTGGCTCTGTTTAAAAGGGTGTGTTAAAAACAATTTGCCCCCCGTTTGTTGTCGTCTGACAGTGGCCCTACCTCATCATCATTCCCAAAGGGTGTGTCACCAGATATCTCTTCTGGATTGATAGGTTTTCCTGTGAGTCCTTCACAGATGTGATCTGAACGTTCTCCTGCCCCCACTGCTTCTGGCAGGCGCCAGAGAGCATTCCAGCCCTCCTTCTTTGTGCAGACATAGTGTTCGCTCTTTGCTGTTTTCAAGGTCAGCAGCAGTCTGACTAGGATGTGTCTAGGTGTGGTTTCTGTGTATTTATCTTCTTGGGGTTTGCTGAGATCCTTGATTCTGTACAGTTACTTCTTCCACCAAATTTGGGGGATTTGCCATTATTTTATCATTCCGTTAAGTCCACTCAGTGAATTTCTCAATTTCAGACAGTACTTCAACTTGAGAATTTTTATTTAATATCTTTTAACAGTCACCACGTCTTTGCTGAGATTCACGATCTTTGTAGTCATCACAGGTGTATTTCTTTTATAGCCATAAGCACTTTATAATAGTTACCTTAAAATCCTTGTGTATTTCCAGGGATACCTGGGTGGCTCAGTCAGTTAAGCGTCCCAACTCTTGGTTTTGGCTGAAGTCACGATCTCATGGTTTGTGGGTTTGAGCCCTGCGTGAGGCTCTGTGCTACAGCACGGAGCCTGCTTGGTTCTCTGCCCTTCCCCTGCTCTCTCTCTCCCCTCTCAAAATAAATAAATAAACTTAAAAAAAGTATTTAATAAAGTAAAATAAAATCCTTGTCTATTTCCAACATCTGGGTCCCTTCAGAGTCACTCTGTGATTTTTTTTCTCTTTTATTTTTTTTTTTTTATTTATTTATTTTTTTTTTTTTAAATTTTTTTTTTCAACGTTTATTTATTTTTGGGACAGAGAGAGACAGAGCATGAACGGGGGAGGGGCAGAGAGAGAGGGAGACACAGAATCGGAAACAGGCTCCAGGCTCCGAGCCATCAGCCCAGAGCCCGACGCGGGGCTCGAACTCCCGGACCGCGAGATCGTGACCTGGCTGAAGTCGGACGCTCAACCGACTGCGCCACCCAGGCGCCCCTTTTTTTCTCTTTTAAAAACGCTAGCTCATGTTTTTCTGTTTCTTTGTGTATTGAGTAATTTTGGATTGTAACCTGGATATTGTGAATATTCCATGCTATACGGTCTCTGGATTCTGTTATATGCCTCCAAAGAGTGTAGATTTCTTTGTTTTGTTTCAGGAGGTACTTAACACGAATGAGGTCCCACTGTTAACGGTCTCTCCTGTGGTGGGTAGTATCCCAGATCTCAGTTCAGTTCTCTTAGCTTTAGCCGTGCTGTAGAATTTGCCACAGACATCCATGGTCTAAGGGTCAAGATAGAGTTCAGGCCAAGTTTAATACAGAGGCTTCCCCCTCTGACGTTTTCCTTTCTGAGAATTCCCCCCACTTCCTGCCGCACTTTCTAGTGGCTATGGTTGCCCTGAAGCCTGGAGATAGAAACATAAGCAATATTGGTAATATGAGGCGCTCAGTGATTTAATAATAATAATAGCAGCTGATCTTTTCAAAGTGCTTATGTGTTTCAGGTTCTAACTGTATCTGACTGTCTAATGTCATTTAATCTCCACTACAGCAATCATCTGAGGCAGGCATCCATTTTAGGGTAAGGAAACAATCAGAGAGGGGAGCTTTCTTTTTTTTTTTTTTTTTAATTTTTTTTTTTTTTTCAACGTTTATTTATTTTTGGGACAGAGAGAGACAGAGCATGAACGGGGGAGGGGCAGAGAGAGAGGGAGACACAGAATCGGAAAGAGGCTCCAGGCTCTGAGCCATCAGCCCAGAGCCCGACGCGGGGCTCGAACTCACGGACCGCGAGATCGTGACCTGGCTGAAGTCGGACGCTTAACCGACTGCGCCACCCAGGCGCCCCGAGAGGGGAGCTTTCTATCCCGAGTTACATACCTTCTAAGAGGCAGCGTGGATTTCATAACCAGGTATTTTAACTCAAGGACTCACACTCTTATTGATTATAAGTAATAAGTAATAGGCCTGTAACATCTTTTCAGTGAGAGATCTGGGTTTAATTTTTAATCTTTATTTTATTTATTTATTTTTTTTTGATGCTTTTCTTTGCCATGGGTGTTCTACAGTATGCATCTGCATACGGATTTGTGGGTTTTTGCTCGTTTGTTTTTGAGAGAGCGAGTGAGAGTGTGAGCAGGGGAGGGGAAGAGGGAGAAGGAGAGAGAGAATCTCAAGCAGGCTCCTTGCTCAGTGCTGATGTGGGGCTTGATCTCATGACCATGAGATCATGACCTGAGCCCAAATTAAGAGTTAGATGCTCAACCAACTGAGCCACCCAGGTGCCCCAGTATGGATCTGTTATTAATCATTCACTTCAGGATTTGTCCTTCTTCAAATTGAATATTCATTTTTTTTTTCCACTCTGGAAAATTGTTTGCCATTATCTCTTTGAATATTGCCTCTTCCTATTTTCGTTAATCCCTCTTTCTGGAATTCTTACTGGACTTATCTTAGATGTTAGCTTTCCATTCTTCATGTGCCTTAATTGCCGTCCCAGATTTTCCAATTCCCTTTTTCTCTGTGCAGTGTTCTGGGTGATTTGTCAGATCAATCTTCCAGCTCACTAACTCTCTCTTGAGCTGCGTCTAAACTGCTATTTAAGCCAGCTATTGAATTTTTAATTAAATTGTCTCTATTTTTCATTTCTACATGGTTCTTTTTCAGATGTGCCTTTTCTTCCCACCCTTGCGCATCTTTTTTTTTTTTTTTTTTCATGTTGATGTGTATATTTTAAATCCTATAGTCTATTTTACATTTTTCTAATATTTCGAATCTTGGGGGTGCAGATTCCCATTTGTTGTATCTGCTAAGTCTTTGTCTTGAAGGCTTGTAGCCATATACAGTTTGAAATTTTTTCTCGCCTATTTATCTTCAGCAGGGATTGTTTTGTGAAACTGCGTGCTTATTGGATTGTGAACGGCTCTTTAGAGCAGCTTCTTGTTCGCTTTTGCCGGGATGCCTAGAACTGGAGTTCTCTGGACAGCGATCCTCTCGTAGCTCAGGGCAGGGCTCCTTCCCTCTGCAGGGGTGTGAGTTGACTCTGCGCTCATAGGCCACGTAGGCCTGTGGTTTGATTTCTCACGAGTGACTACGCCTCTCTCCACTCCCACCCTAACTGTAGTCCCTTTCCTCAACTGTCTTATATGGGGGCTTGGTTTCGAATTCACTACCCATATCTTTTATCCCCATGTGGGCTTCAGAAGTCTTAGTGCCTGGGGCCCCTGGGGGTCTCAGTCGGTTGAGCCTCCGACTTCGGCTCAGGTCATGATCTCATGGTTCGTGGGTTTGAGCCCCACGTTGGGTTCTGTGCTGACAGCTCAGAGCCTGGACCCTGCTTCAGATTCTGTCTCCCTCTCTCTGCCCCTCCCCCATTCATGCTCTGTCTCTCTCTGTCTCAAAAATAAATAAACATTAAAAAAAATCATAATAATAAAAAAAAGAAGTCTTAGTGCCTAAGACCTGTGTCTAGGTCTTAAATGTTGATCCTGGGGTGTCAACTTAGGCTAACTGCACTCACTTTCCTATCTTCCTTTCTAGCGTTGAGGATGTCCTTTCTGCCTTCTTTCCTGCCTTCCTGCATTTTAAAATATCTACATTTCTGTATTTTCTACTTTTTATTTTTATTTTTTTGTGGTGGGAAGGGGTTCCTTTCTCTTCAGCCCACCGTAAGTTGTCAGAAATCCCAGTAACCGGGGTTTGAATGGAGTTGTCAGAGCCTCTGCTCCTATGGTAATCTGTGCTGGGTTAAGTTGGTAATAATGGGGATGGAGAAAGGGGACTGGGGTCAGAATAGAAATCAAAATGTCAGGGGGCGCTTGGGTGGCTCAGTCGGTTAAGTGTCTGACTTCAGCTACCGTCATGGTCTCCCAGTTTGTGGGTTTGAGCCCTGTGCCGGGCTGTCTGCTGCGTGAGTAGCCCACTTTGGATCCTCTGTCTTCCTCTCTGGGCGCCTCCCCTGTGTTCTCTCTCTCTTTCTCTCAAAAATAAGTAAACATTAAAAAAAAAAAAAAAGAAATCAAAATATCAGTTTATTACTTGCTAGAAGGAGGTGAATATTTGCCCAGAAGGCTAAGGTGTTGTGGTGGATAGATCAGTACCTCCCCACTGGACAAAGTCTAGAATAGGAACTGGACAGTGCTTTTTTCTTTTTTTTTTTTTCCACACCATTCAGGGGCAGATAGCACCCTACTGACAAATATGAACACCCTGGCAATTTCGAGATGCGTTCCTGCATGGCTTTATTTTTTTATTATTTTTTAAAATTTTTTTTTAACATTTATTCATTTTTGAGACAGAGAGAGACAGAGCATGAACAGGGGAGGGTCAGGAGAGAGGGAGACACAGAATCCGAAACAGGCTCCAGGCTCTGAGCTGTCAGCACAGAGCCTGACGCGGGGCTCGAACTCACAGACCACGAGATCATGACCTGAGCTGAAGTCGGACGTCCAACCGACTGAGCCACCCAGGAGCCCCCCTGCATGCCTTTAATATGAATTGAAGTTTTACCTGAAGACCACACAGCTCCCTGTGGTCTCATAAGTACTGTGCATTCTCTGGATTTGAATCGGAGTTCTCAAGGAGATTAAGATCTCAAGCTCACTTCATAAATATAGAATCAGAGCAAAGGAAGTTAGATACTCTTAAGAATTCTTTTAATCACTGTGCTGCCAGCAACCTGCCAGGTAGTTTCATGCTAGCCTTCGTAAGGTGGGCTTGGGAAGAGTAGAAGAATGGCCAGTCTCTGCTCCCCTTCCCTCCCTCCCTCCCTCCCTCTCTCCTTCCCTTTCTTCCTTCCTCCCTTTTCTCTTTTGCTTTTTTCCACCTTTACTGAAGTATAATTTATATATAATAATATTCACTGAAGGTTAATGTGTTAAAATGAATCTTACCAAGTACGTACTGTTGTGTGACCACAACCACAACCAGGAAATAAAACATTTCCTGCACCTGCCGGAAGTCATGTCATGGCCATTTGCCATCACACCTTTCCCCACCCCTGACCCCAGACGACCACTGATCTGCTATATAATACTATGGTTTTGTCCTTCCTAGAATTTCGTATTATCAGAATCCTGCGAAATGAAGTTGTATGTGTCTGGCTTCTTTCGGTTGATATGATGCTCTTGAGATGCATCTGTATTGTTGCATATAAGCGGCTCATTCCTTTTTGTTATTGAGAAGTATTCCTTTGTATGGGTATACTACAATTTGTTTATCCACTTTGTGGATAGATATTTTGGTTATTTCCAGTTTTGGGCTGTTTTGAATAAAGCTGCTGTGAACGCACAAATACAAGTCTTAGTATAAATATACATGTGTTTTCATTTCTCCTCTGCAGGCCCTGAGGAGTGGGATTGTGGTTAAGTGTATATTTCTTTTTTGAAGCAACTGCCAAACCATTTTAGTAGCTGTACCGTTTTGCATTTTCACCAGCAATGAATGAGATCCACTTGCTGCTTGCAACACGTTTAATACAGTTTAAAAAATTTTCTTAGCCTTCCTAGTGGGTGGGTAGTATTTCACTGTGCTTTTAATTGACATTTCCATGATTACTAATGATTACTAATGATGTTGAACATCTTTTCCCGTGCTTAGCTGTCATTTGGGTATCTTCTGCGGTGACATGTCTGTTCAGTTTTTGGTTCCCCCCCGCCCCCATTTTAAAGATTGAGCTCCAAGTGGTCTTTATGTCTTCCGGATGCAGATTCTTTATCAGATGTGTGTTTTACACATATTTTCTTCCCAGTCTGTGGCTCAGTATTCCATTTTCTTTCCTTTTTTTTTTTTTTTTTTTAATGTTTTTATTTATTTTTGAGACAGAGAGAGACAGAACATGAGCAGGGGAGGGGCAGACAGAGAGGGAGACACAGAATCCGAAGCAGGCCTGAGCCATCAGCACAGAGCCCGATGCGGGGGCTTGAACTCACGAACCGTGAGATCATGACCTGAACTGAAGTCAGATGCCCAACAGACTGAGCCACCCAGGCGCCCCTCTTTTTTTTTTTTTTTTTTTTTTTTAAGGTACTATTTTTAAGTAATCTTTACACCCAGAGTGGCTCTTGAACCCACAACCCTGAGCTCAAAAGCCACATGTTCCACCAATTGAGCCAGCCAGGTGTTCCAACTGGTGTTCCATTTTGTTACCAATGTCGTTTGAAGAGCAAAAGTTCTCCATTTGATCAAGTTGAATTCATCAGGATCTCTTTTCATGGCACATGCTTTTTGCACCACTCTAGGAAATGTTTGCCTAACTAAAGAGCACAAAGGTTTTTCTGTGTCTTCTTCTAGAAGTTTTATCATTTTATGTTTTTTACGTCCATGATCTATTTTGAGTTAATTATTTTTTGTGGTGTAAGAACAAAGGACATTTTTCCTCACGTGTTTATTCAGTTATTCTAGCTCTGTTTGCTGAATTAAATTACCTCAACACCTTTGTGAAAAATGCACTGGACTTAGATTTGTAGATCTATTTGTAGGTTCTCTCTTATGTTCTGTTAACCTGTATGTTTCCCTGAAGCCAGTATCACAGTATCATGATACTAAATCTTGAGGTTTGGAATTGTGAGTTAAAAATTTTTTTAAATTATTTTTGAGAGAGAGAGAGAGAGAGAGAGAGACAGCGCGAGAGGGGAAGGGGCAGAGAGAGAGAGAGGGAGACACAGAATCCGAGGCAGGCTCCAGGCTCTGAGCTCTCAGCATGACCTCAGCCGAAGTTGGACGCTCAACTGACTGAGCCACTCAGGCGCCCGGTGTTTTGTTTTCTTTTTCAAAATTGCTTTGACTATTCTCAGTCCTTTGCATTTCCGTATAAATTTAGAATCAGCTTATTGATTTCTGCAAATTGATTGGGATAACATTGAATTTATAGGTAAATTTGGCAAGATTGACATCTTAACAATATTGAATCCATAAAATGGATTCAGGCCAATACAGATCCATGAAAATGGCATAACTGTATTTTTAAAAAAGACGATTTTTGAGAGCTATTTTAGGGTCACAGCAAAATTGAAGGAAGGTGCAGAGATTTTCCTTACACCCCTGCCCCCATACATGCGCAGCCTCCTGCAGTCTTGCAAAACTCACCTATTAGTTCTGGTGGTTTCTTTGTAATCTCATTAGACTCTTTTGCTTGGACACTCATGCTTGTGAACAAAGACAGTTTTCCTTTTCCTTTCACTTTCCAATCTGTATGTTCTATTTGATTTTCTTGCGTTATTGCTATTTCACTTCTGCATATGCTATGAACTCAGTAATACGTTGTTATTATTTTTGTTTTAAGGCGTTTTTAAGAGACTTTATAGAATGAGAAGACAGTGGTTGTTTGTATTGACCCACACATACACCAACCTTGAGCCTCTTCTATTTGAGTAGCTTCGGATTTCCATCTTGGTATCATTTTCTTCTGTTTGAAGAACTGCCTTTCACATTGCTCATAGCACATGTGTGCTGGTGATGAATTTGTTCCACTTTTGTTTGTTTGAAAAAGTCTGTTTCCCCTTAAAATTTGAGAAAGATTTCTTCAAGAGTTCTGACTAGTGTTTTTTCTTTCAGCCTTCTAAAGACACCTTTCATCTTCTTTTTCCTTAATGATATTTGACATGAAGTCTATAATCTCTTTCCTTTTTAACATGTTTTTAGTTTTGAGAGAGAGCAGGGGAGGGGCAGAGAGAAAGGGAAACAGAAGTGGGTTCCATGCTGACAGCAGTGAGCCCCATGCATAAACCCACGAACTGTGAGATCATGACCTGAGCCAGAATTGGATGCTCAATCGACTGAGCCACCCAGGTGCCCTTATAATCTCTTTTTTAATGTAATCTGTATTTTTTTTTTTCTGACTGCTTTTTTAGATTTTTTTCTTGATCACTGAGTTTTAGCAATTGATTATGTTGTGTCTCAGTGTGTGATATTTCATTATGTGTACTTTTGGGGGGTTCAGTTTTTTGAATCTTTAAGCTTACAGTTTTTATCAAATTAAAAATTTTTCAGCCATTCTTCTTCTAAAATTTTTAATGTTTTCTCCATCTCTGTCTTTTTTTTTTTTCCCCTCTCTTTTTCTGGGACTCCAGTTATACATATGTTATGGTGCTTGATAATGTCTCCTAGTAACTGATGCTTTGTGTGGTTTTTTTTTTTCTATTTTTTTCTTTTTGCCCTGCAGTTTGGATAGTTTCTT
This sequence comes from Leopardus geoffroyi, assembly GCF_018350155.1. Taxonomy (NCBI): domain Eukaryota; kingdom Metazoa; phylum Chordata; class Mammalia; order Carnivora; family Felidae; genus Leopardus; species Leopardus geoffroyi. The sequence goes on from NC_059336.1 coordinate 4,955,318, forward strand.
TTGTTTTAATTTTTTTTTTTTCTGATGTTTATTTTTGAGAGAGAGAGACAGAGTGTGAGTAGGGGAGGGGCAGAGAGAGAGGGAGACACGGAATCTGGAGCAGGCTCCAGGCTCTGAGCTGTCAACGCAGAGCCTGACATGGGGCTTGAACTCACGAACTGCGAGATCATGACCTGAGCTGAAGCTGGATGCTTAACCAACTGAGCCACCCAGGCGCCCCAGTTTGGATAGTTTCTATTGCTGTATCTTCAGGTTCTCTGAATTTTTTTTTTTTTCTTTTTTAGTTCTCTAATCTGTTCATTTCTTTCAGTTTATGTTTTGATTCATTTATTGTGTTTTTCATCTCTTGAATTTACACTGGGGTCTTTTTTTAATTTCTATTTTTTTCATCAACATTTTTTTCATGGAATATATGGCACATTCTTTTTTTTTTTTTTTTAATGTTTATTTATTTTGGGAGAGAGAGAGAAAGAGAGAGAATGCGTGAGTGGGGGAGGGGCAAAGAGAGACAATCCCAAGCAGGCTCTGCACTGATAGCACAGAGCCTGACGCGGGGCTCCATTCCAGGAACCGTGAGATCGTGGCCTGAGCTGAAATCAAGAGTCGGATGCTCAATCAGCTGAACCACCCTGGAGCCCCTATGGCACATTCTTTTAATTGCTGTTTAAAGATAATTTTCTATTCTATCATCTCTGACATTTTGGGGGGGGTTTTTTTCTTCATTATTCCTGATCGTGGTCATATTATTTGACTTCTTTCCATGTGTGGTAATATTTGACTGGATGCCAGACATTAGGAATTTGGGGTTGTTAGCTGTTAGATTTCACAGTACAAATTGTATGAATCCAGTAATGTTGGATTTTGTTATGGTGTGCCGTGAACTTTCCTGGATTGTGCTTGATTCCGTTGAGGCTTGATGTAAGTTCTATTGGGGTGGGTCTAGAGCTGGCGTTAGTCTAGAGCAATTTAGCCCTACTGCTAAGACCACGCCGTCTTACGGGTCTTTCTCCTCTGGCTGGTGGCAACAGACTGCTATTCCCTACACGTCAGTGCCGGGAAGGACCCGCTGGCTCCTTTCTTATGTTTCCTCCCGAGTCTCGGTAGTTCTCTATCACGTGTGCATGGCTCAGTACACAGTGGAAGCTTCCAGAGGCTACTGGGCTGGCCGCTGCCACTCCCTCCTTTGCAAACTCCATCCTCTTTGGCCTCCTCACATTTCCTTCCCCACAGCTGGGACTCTGGGCGATCGGAGGCTGCTGTCTCAGGGGTTCCTTATTTGCGTCCCTTGTCTGAGGGCCCCGGTCCTGTGCTACCAGTTGTCTAGTGCCTGAAGACTGGTTTCATGGATGGTTTTCTAGCTTTCTAGATGTGTAAAACGTGAGGCTTTTTTACCGTCTTGGCCGGAAACGGAAGTCTTTGACTTTCCTTCAGATACCTCGGAGACCATAACCCTTCCCTCCGGCCTTGGTGTTCTTTGATTCCTTTAGCCTCACCTGAGTAGACTTTCTGCTCATCTCCTGAAAGAGCATTGGTCTGGAACACAGAACATTTAGGCTCTAGGAATCCTAGCTCTGCCGCTGGCTTTGGGGGTGCGCCTCTTTAGTGGTCTATAAAATGAGGGAGTTTGTCGAGGCATGCTCTAAGGTTCCTTCTTCTTTACGAGTCTGTATGAGAACACCCATTTGTTTCAGCATTTGTTTTTCTTTATTTAAGTTTCTTTTGGTGGTATCCTTCCTCATTTCGCTACTTTTCATTGAGCACCTATTACTTGTCAGGTACTACACTGGGCACTGGGGTCACAGCGCCTCCACGGAGCTCGGAGACGAACCTAAGACAGTCACAAAGCCCAGTGCTGCCACTTTCACGGGGAGTGTTAGGACAGGCGAGTCCCCAGCTCCGCCAGAGGCTATATGCAGAGGCGGGGCCTTCTCTCGCGTCCCCCCGAGGGGGACCTCAGCTGGGGTGGGGCTAGGGGGTAAGAAGTGACAGCGTCCCAGGCAGTGGAAACATGTAGAAAATCACTGAGGTGAAGGACTTTGGTGCATTGGAAGGTCACCGTGCCTGAAGCCCAGACAGGGACGTGGGAGGAATTTCTTCGAAAATTAAAATGTAGGTTTCCTCTCTGGCAGTACAGCATAGTGCTGTGTCTAGAGTCTGACTGTGTTTTGTGTGTGTGTGTGTGTGTGTGTGTGTGTTTAATTTTAGAGAGAGCACGTGAGTGTGATTGGGGGAGGGGCAGAGAGAAAGAGGGAGGATTAGAAAGAATCCCAAGCAGTGCGGAGCCTGACGGGCCTCAATCCCACGACCCTGGGATCATGACCTGAGCTGAAATCAAGAATGGGACACTGGAGGGGCACCTGGGTGGCTCAGGCTGTTGAGCTCCCGACTTCGGCTCAGGTCACGCTCTCACAGTTTGTGGGTTTGAGCCCCGCGTCGGGCTCTGTGCTGACAGCTCGGAGCCTGGAGCCTGTGTCTCCCTCTCTCTCTGCCCCTCTCCTCCCCTGCTCATGCTCTGTCTCTCTCTGTCTCAAAAAGAAATAAATGTTAAAAAAAAAAATTAAAAAAATGGGACGCTGGACTCACTGAGCCCCCCAGGCACCCCGTAGAGTCCGACTGTTCAGTTCTCATTCTGACTCTGCTCCTCTCTGGCTGTGTGGCCTTTCCAGCTGTCTCGGATCCTCTCAGCCTCAGCTCCCTTAACAGACACATGGGGATAGTGCGGTTGTCAGGATTTGATGAACCACCGCTATCGGTGAAGCTCTTAGCACAGTTCCTGGCCTATAGGAAGATCAATGAAGATTAGTTATCACCCCGTAGTTTATGGTTTATGGCTTTTATTTCCATGTATATAGTTAGTATAATGTTATATAGTTAATATAATGGAATCATTAATATTCCCTGATAACAGTTATTCTTTGTGGAACTAATTGCTAAGTTCTTTAGTTCGCGCGGATAGAGTTTTTTTTGAAGAGTGCCTCTTAACCCACCAAGTACATAGGTGGGTTTCAGGGGATCTTTTGAAACCCTTGATTCTTTAGGAAAAGTTCTGAGTATGTATGTCTGTGGGCGTCATCCAGTTCCAAAGCTCTCTCTGACCCCAAACATTTAGACATCTCAGCTTTATTTATTTTTTTTAATGTTTATTTTTGAGAGATAGAGACAGAGCGCGAGCGGGAAAGGGGCAGAGAGAGGGAGAGAAAGAATCCGAAGCAGGCTCTGGGCTCTGAGCCGTCGGCACAGAGCCCGACGCGGGGCTGGAACTCACGAACTGCAAGATCGTGACCTGAGCTGAAGTCAGACGCTCAACCGACTGAGCCACCCAGGCGCCCCAAGACACCTCGGCTTTTTAAACTTCATGTTTTTAAAGTCCCCTGCAGGCTAGGTTCACGCTGCTTTGTAAATGTCTGTGGGTTGGAGGCTGTGTGTTCCTCATGGGCCCTGAAACGCACTGAAAATAGCTCCTACAAAGTGACCATGGTCGGGGGTGAGGTGGGGGCTTGGCTGTGACTCAGTGGGGACCCATTCCTCCCTGGCAGGGATCCTGCAAGAAATGATGTATTTGAGTGCGTCACACGTAGTTTTTCTACAGACGTATACTTCTTTATTAAAATTCTCTGGGTAACTGTTACACAATGTAAATTTTTAATAAGCTCTAATTACTAGCCTAAAAGAATTTGTGGAGGGAAAATGTGGTTAGTGTTTCAAAGTAAACACCTAGGCACAAACGTGTCATTTCTTATTTTAAACTCTTATCAGTTACTGCCTAAATCAGCTGGTTTTCCTCTCTGCCAGGTAGGAAGCCTCTGCTTTTTTGCGTGAGTAGCGTTTCCTGTTCAGCTATTTCCGTGCAGGGGACAGTAGGGAAGCGTTTATGCCCCTGATGCGTGGGTGGGGAAAGGGTGGTGGCCACCATAGAGGTTGGCCAGACCGTGAGGGGCCAGATCTGCGGGGCTTGACATGCCCAGTCTCCCTTGTTTTAGCATCCCGAGAGCGCATTTTTACATCATCCCTAACATAAGAGCACGGAGGTGGAGACAGGTTAAATCACTTAACGTGGGCACGCAGCTAGTGAGTTGCGGTCGCGGGATTCGTTTCATTTCAGGGACATTCGGTTCCAGTGCCCATGAGCTCAGCCGCGCTTCCCCACTGCACTGGAGGGAGGGTTGCCTGCCGTCCTCTGGGGAGGCAGGGAAGAGCTGGCCTAATGGGGAAGAGCCGGTGTGGCAGCGGGCTCGTGTTTGGCCAGGGTGAGTTGGAGGAAGCCGTTAGACATCCAGGTGGAGGGCTCCGCTTGGGTGTCGCCACGCAAGGTTTGATGGGAATCAGTGTCACGGAGTGTGTGAAGCTGTGCGACAAGTACGTTAAGGGCAAGACAAGACACGGGGCGGACTTTCTTTCCGATTCTTGGTTACGAGGTCAAACTCACCTGTTTTCCTTTCTTTCTTTTTTTTTTTTTTAATATTTTTTAAAATGTTTATTTATTTTTAAGAGGGAGAGAGACACACACAGAGCGCAAGCAGGGGAGGGGCAGAGAGAGGGAGACAAAGAATCCGAAGCAGGCTCCAGGCTCCCAGGTATCGGCCCACAGAGCCCGACGTGAGGTTCGAACTCGCAAACCGCGAGATCATGACCCGAGCCGAAGTCAGCCCCTTAACCGACTGAGCCACCCAGGCCCCCCCCCCCCCCCCCATATGTTTTTCTTTTGACCGTTTGACACTTGTTTGCATAGCACTCCACGGACATTTCTGCCAGGGCTCGGCCAGCTGCTTCGTTCCCTCGCTTCTGAGTTCCCCGGTAGAGGAGAGGTTCCCATCGTGTTGATGAGAGGTGACTCACAAGTCAGGTCGACAGCACTGAAAGAAAGGCACTTAGCTTTTCTTTATGACTCTGGTCCGGTCACCCTTCTCTTGCGTTATAACCTACCCACTTCATTTTAGAGGAGTCGGTCAAGTTCTCAAGACTCCCACGGGAAAGGGTGTGAAGGTAGAAGGTTTGCTGCAAGGACCTGCTTTTGCTCAGGTGTGGCCTGATGAGTGTGGCTTTGTCCCCTCTTCCCCTTTAGATGGATTTGAAGACTACGGCCCAGATCGTGACAGCATGAGGCTAACGGCCTTTCTGGACGTTCCAGGCCAGGGTAACCTGCCTCCCCTCGCTCGCCTGGAAAAGTATGCTTTCAGTGAGAACGTCTTCAACCGGTGAGCTCGCCAGTCCTTCCCACGCTCGCAGCCCTCTGTTGGGTCTGGTTTGAGCTGACAACAGTGGCCGTTTCTCTGTGACAGCTCTGAGGACTCTCGTGGATGAGGTGGAACGCGGGCTGTTCCCAGGGTGCCGGGATCCTGTCTGAATGGCGCCATTTGATTAGATTTTTCTGTTACTCTTGTGACCGTTTTGCTGATCACCTGGTACAAGCCAGGAATAAAATGGTGACGCAATTTAATGGTGTTTAGATAGGATTGCTGACCGGCTTTCTTTCCACCTGTGCAATTCGCAGAACAGTAAAGTGCGTCCCCATAATTGAGGCGCATCCGTTGGGAGCATGGCTCTCTTGTTTTGATTTTTGACCGAACTTTCCTGCACATTGTCCCAATGTGATGTCACTCCTTGGGGTGCTGGCGGGACTCTTCTCCAGCCTCAGACCACGCCTCTTTGACAGATGACCTTGACCGTTATTTCCTAAAGAAGTAAGAAACTAAGGCACCTCTTTTCACCTTACAATCTGCCCAAACCTGAGTCTGAGGGCATTCTTCCCTCCTGTCTTGGGGGCGAGTGGGCGGGAGGAGGCGTCTCTCTTCTTGTCTCCCTTCCTCCATCACATACACCTGCTGTCTTCAGCATCCTCCTTCTCGCCTGTGACACACACCCTTTCCTTCCACTCACAAGGCGTTGTGTGTTTCTCATTCCGAACAGTCCTCTGGACTTGTCTACCTGTGGCCTTGCCTCATACCTGTCTTTAAGTACACCGTTCTGGGAAGGCTGGATGATACTCGTTGAGTCTCTTTACCTTCCGTTGCCTCTTTAAAAAAATTACATTCTGTGCCTCTCTGTCTATTAAATCGTGGAAGGTTCACAGCAATTGCTGCTGAGTGAGTCCGATTATTATCCCAATTTTACAGATAGAGAAATGATGGTACTCTGAATGATGTCTTTTGATGAGCACTTCTTAATTTAAATGTAGTTCACGATTTGGAAACTTTTTCTTTTATGCTCGGGGCTTTCTTGTCACGTATAAGAAACGTTCTCCTCCCCCAAGGCCATCAAGATATTTCCTTATATTGTCTTCTTGATGTTTTATTGTTTTACCTTTCACGTTTGGAACTGCAGTCCACCTGGAATTGCTTTCTTTGTGTATGATGTGAGGTAGGCGTCAAGTTTCATTTCCTTCCATGTGGTATCCAATTGACCCAGTGCCGTTTATTGAAAATACTGCCTTTTATCTATGCTTTGCTTTGCCACCTTTGTCTTAAATCAAGTGTTCATATCTGGACTTTCTAGTCTGTTCCCTTTGATCTATTTGTCTGCCATTGCGCTGGGACCCCACTGCCTTCATTTCTGCAATTTTTATCATCACAATCTTGGTATAAAGTAAACAAAGTCCTCCCACTTTGTTCTTAAAATGGTCTTGGCTGTTCTGGACTTTTTGCATTTCCAAATGCATTTTAGCACCAGTTCATCAATTTCTAGAAAAAAACCCGCTGGGATTTTCATTGGAATTGCATTGCATCTATAAATCAATTTGTAAAGAATTGACACCTTTGCACTATATTTAGTTTTCTGATCCTTCCATTTTTTTGAAGATTTTCTTAAATTTCTGTGTGTACATACACATAAATAACTAAGACTATGATACGTGGTTTTCCGTTGTTGTAGAGATCTGTATCGTTTCCATTTAGTTTTAGGTATTTGATCTTTTATGTGAATGTAAATTGTATCATTTCTTAAAATGTTTATATTCTAATGGTTGTTGATAATATGAAAATGGAATTCATTTTTATATTTTGATTTTGTCTCCATTGATTATGCTACGTTTACTTATTAATTTTAATAACTTCCCTGGGGGTTCTTTGGGTTTTCTACATACTACAATGATGTTGTCTGTGAAAAATGATAGTTTTATTTCTTCCTTTCCTATCTTGTTTTATATTTTTAGTAGCTACATCTTATCAGCTTAAGAAAATGTATACTTCTGGGGCGCCTAGGTGGCTCGGTCAGTTAAGCATCTGACTTCGGCTCAGGCCATGATCTCACAGTTCGTGAGTTCGAGCCCCGCGTGGGGCTCTGTGCTGACAGCTCGGAGCCTGGAGCCTGCTTTGGATGCTGTGTCTCCCTGTCTCTCTGCCCCTTTCCCGCTCGCACCCTGTCTCTCTCTCTCGCTCTCTCAAAAATAAATAAACGTTAAAAGAAAAAAAGAAAATGTGTATTTCTTATTTGCTAAGAGATTATGTTTCAACTTTTTTCTTAAATGGAAACCAATTTTTTAAAAGTTTTATAAGAATCTCTGCACTTAACGTGGGGCTCGAACTCACAGCCCTGAGATGAAGAGTCTCATGATCTACTGACCGAGCCCATCAGGTGCTCCTGTTTTTAAACTTCTAAAAATAATTTCAGGGGCACCTTGGTGGCTCAGTCGGTTAAGCGTCCGACTTCAGCTCAGGTCATGATCTCACGGTTTGTGGGTTCAAGACCCATCATGGGCTCTGTGCTGACAGCTCAGAGCCTGGAACCTGCTTCGGATTCTGTGTCTCCTTCTCTCTCTGCCCTTCCCCTCATCACGCTCACTCTCTCTCAAAAATAAATATTAAAAAGATGTTAAAAAATATAAAAATAAAAATAATTTCAGACTTACAGAAAAGTTTTAAGAGTAATATAAAGAATTCCTGTCTGTTTTTTACTCAGATTCATCAAGTTTGTTTTAACATTCAGTCTGTCTTTATTTTCACGGTTTTTCAAAGCCATTTGAGAGTAAATGTGCCCACCATGTTGCTTTCTCTTTAATGACTTCCCTGTGCTTTTTTTCTAACAAGGACATTCACTGTTCACGTATATAATCACAGAATAGTGACCCAACTCAGGAAATTCAACTTTGATACAATACTGTTACCTAATATCTAGATTTTAATCAAATTTTCTAGTGGTCCTAAGAGTGTCCTTTAAATCAGGGTTTTTGTCTGTTTGGTTGGTTTTCAGGTCTAGAATCCAACCCAGCATCGTGTATTGTATTTGATTGTCATGTTTCTTCAGGCTCATTCAATCTCTAACAGTTTCTCAGCCTTTCTTCGCCTCTCGTGATACTCTTGACAGTTTTGAAGAGTACAGGTGATTTATTATATAGAGTAAACTTACTAAGAGTTTTTTAAAAAATCCTCAATGAGGTCTGCATTTTATATAATGCTTCTTTTATATCTGTTGAGATGCCTTTTCTCCTTTAATCTTTTTCCAACTTTCTTGAAAACTTCTTTTGTTATGAAATATAGCACTTGCAGATAATTGGATAAAACGTGTATGAAAAACCCAAGGAGTGTTTATGAAGTAAATGCCCATGTGGCCATGACTGAGGTCATCCCAGATGCGTGTCCTCCCTACCCTCCTGACCACCACTCCCTCCCTGCCATGCGGTGGCCACCTTCCAATGTTTATGTTCATTACATCCTTCATTTTGTTTCCGGTCTTAGCACCTAAGTATCTGCTTCCAAATAGAACAAGTTAATTTTGTTGTTTCTGAACTTGAAATGTGGGAAATCATATAGGGTATGCCACTTTGTGGTTTTGCATGTCGTTTTGAGTTTGTTGATTTTATTTTTTTTATTTAAAAAAAAATTTTTTTTTTCAACGTTTATTTATTTTTGGGACAGAGAGAGACAGAGCATGAACGGGGGAGGGGCAGAGAGAGAGGGAGACACAGAATCGGAAAGAGGCTCCAGGCTCTGAGCCATCAGCCCAGAGCCCGACGCGGGGCTCGAACTTACGGACCGCGAGATCGTGACCTGGCTGAAGTCGGACGCTTAACCGACTGCGCCACCCAGGCGCCCCGAGTTTGTTGATTTTATAACAGTGTGCTGTTTGAATATACCGTACTGATATCTTATCCATCCACTGTTAGAGTACTTCAAGTTTTCTTACTTTTTATTTTAGAGAGAGAGAGACAGAGACAGAGCACAAATGGAGGGGAGGGGGGAGGGAGGGAGACAATCCAAAGCAGGCTCCAGGCTCTGAGCTGTCAGCACAGAGCCCGACGCGGGGCTCGAACCCACAAACTGCGGGATCATGACCTGAGCCGAAGTCGGACGCTCAACCGACTCAGCCACCCAGGTGCCCCAGGTTTTCTCACTCTTATGAACAATTTTGCCGTAACCAATCTAATATATGTAGACGGGTGCAAATTAGTACACATCTCTGTAAGACGTACAGCCCGGCAAGAACTCCTAAGTGATGAGACATGCTTGTCTTCTGCTTTAGGAGATAGTGCCAGTTTTCCAAAGTGGTTGCATCAGTGTGTATTCCCACCTTTGCCCCACATTTTATCTGCCAGTAGGTATTGTCAGATTTTAAGATATTATTAGCCAGTCTGGTAGCGTGCTGGTGGATATGACAGTATTGCTTTGTGATTTTAATTTACATCTTATTTATTTATGAGTTTGAACACCTTTTAATATGTGTGTTGGACATCTGTATTTCTTTTTTGTGAAGTGCCTGCTGAAATCTTTCTTTGGTGAGGAAGATAGATTATCTCTCTTTTTATTACTATTATTATTATTATTATTTTTAATTTTAATTTAATTTATTTTTTTAATTTACATCCAAGTTAGTTAGCATCTAGTACAACAATGATTTCAGTAGATTGTTTAGTGCCCCTTACCCGTTTAGCCCATCCCCCCCTCCCACAACCCCTCCAGCAACCCTCAGTTTGTTCTCCATAAGTCCTCATATGAGTGAAGTGCTAGGATATTTGTCTTTCTCTGACTGACTAATTTTGCTTAGCATAATACCCTCCAGTTCCATCCGCGTAGTTGCAAATGGCAAGATTTCATTCTTTCTGATTGTCGAGTAATACTCCATTGTATATATACCACATCTTCTCTATCCATTCATCCATCAGTAGACATTTGGGCTCTTTCCATACTTTCAATACTTTGGGTATTGTTGGTAGTGCTGCTGTAAACATGGGGGTGCATGTGCCCCTTCGAAACAGCACCCCTGTATCCCTTGGATAAATACCTAGTAGTGTAATTGCTGGGTCGTAGGGTAGTTCTATTTTTATTTATTTATTTTTTTTAATTTTTTTTTTCAACGTTTATTTATTTTTGGGACAGAGAGAGACAGAGCATGAACGGGGGAGGGGCAGAGAGAGAGGGAGACACAGAATCGGAAACAGGCTCCAGGCTCTGAGCCATCAGCCCAGAGCCTGACGTGGGGCTCTAACTCCCGGACCGCGAGATCGTGACCTGGCTGAAGTCGGACGCTTAACCGACTGCGCCACCCAGGCGCCCCAGTTCTATTTTTAATTTTTTGAGGAACCTCCATACTGTTTTCCAGAGTGGCTGCACCTGTTTGCATTCCCAATCTCTCTTTTTATTATTGACTTGTAGGACCTCTTTATATATTCTGGATTTCAAACCTTGATCAGTTATGTACAGCAAACATCTTTCCTCATCTTGTGGCTTATGTTTCGGCTGTCTTTATGGTGTTCTTTTGGTGACCAGAAGCTATTCATTTTGATGTAAATGTATCAACATTTTCTTTTAGCCTTAGTGCATTTTGAAGCTTCCTTAAAATGTCTTCCTTTACCCCAAGATCATAACAGAATGTTTTATATTGCTTTAAAGATTTTTTTTTTTCTTTCACATTTGGGTCTGCAATCCGTCTGAAGGTAATTTTTGTTCCTTGTATGAACAAGGGGTCCAGTTTCATTTTCCTAATTATGACAATACCACTTTGCAAAAATAGGTTTGTCCCCATTGCGCTGGGGCTCCACCTCCGTTATAATCCAGTCTGTGATTGGGCTGTCTCTTCTTCCAGCAGTCTCCCCCTCAGCCAGTACCACACTGTCTTGATTACTGTAGATTAGTAGTGGGTCTTGATACTTGATTGAGCAAGACTTGCCACTTTGTTTTTCTTCTCTGACATGATTTGGTCCTTCGCATTTTCATATAAATTTCAAAATCAGCTCATCAGATGCTAATAAAACAAAGCACTTCTTGGGATTTTGCTTGAGTTTGCATTGAATGGATATGTCAGTTTGGGGAGTATTGTCCTCTTTACAATATTTAGACTTCCAATCCATAAACATGGTATATCTTTCTCTTTATGTAGGTTTTCTTGAATGTCCCGATAAAAATCTGGTCATTTTCTCTGTGGAAGTTTTGTGCTTTTTTTTTTTTTTTTTTTTTTTTTTTGCTGGTGTATTTTCAAAGAAATTCAAGACATTTCATTTTATCCAGTTAAAGACTTAAACCTAACTGCAGTATCATTATCACACTCAACCCAATTAACAAGAATGCCTTCAGCCTACCAATCTATGTTAAATTTTCCCTGTCTCAGAAATGCCTTTTTATGGTTGATTTGTTTGAATCATGATCCAAATAAGGTCCACACATTTCATTAGGTAGATGTGTCTCTTAAGTCTTTTTTGGTTTGCAGTTTTTTTTTTTCCTTTTGATCTTGAATCCCGTTTAATCTCTAATTGATTCTCCCTCTCATCTTTTCCCTACATCATCTATTTGTTGAAGGGGTCATTAGTCTTGTAGAATTTTCCACATTCTGGGTTTGGTGGTCATTATTCTCATGGTGTAATTTAACATATTCCTTTGTTCTTTGTGTTTTCTGTGAACCAAAAATTACACTTGGAGACTTGATTAGATTTTGCTTCAATTTTTTTTTTTTTTTAAACAATACTTCTTGTGTTGTTTTGTATATTTCTCATTACAAAACATCCCGAAACAATGTCTGGGTGTTCCACTTTTGGAGATGTTCATGTCGAGCAGTGGGTGCAGGTGTTGGATTCTTTCATTATAAAATTCCCCACCAGCCTTTCTTCTCATGACTTTAGTGGTCACAAATAATCATTGCTTAGATCTATTATCTCATTCTGTGTTAGAAAATGGTAATTTTCGGGGCGCCTGGGTGGCTCAGTCGGTTAAGCGTCCGACTTCAGCTCAGGTCACGATCTCACGATCTCACGGTCTGTGAGTTCGAGCCCCGCGTCGGGCTCTGGGCTGATGGCTCAGAGCCTGGAGCCTGCTTCCCATTCTGTGTCTCCCTCTCTCTCTCTGCTCCTCCCCCGTTCATGCTCTGTCTCTCTCTCTGTCTCAAAAATAAATAAACGTTAAAAAAATTAAAAAAAAAAAAAAAGAAAATGGTAATTTTCTTTTTATTGTCTGTGAAATCTGTAGTATGGCCCCATTTTCCATTCTGTTATTTGTTATTATTGCCTTTTCTTTCTTTTCCCCCTGGATAATTCTTACCAGGGGATTATCAAGTATATTAGTTATGTTGAAGAATCAAGTTTTGGCTTTGATATTCCCTATTGTATGTTTATTTTCTAGTTCAATAATTTCTCCTCGAATTCATATTAATTTCTTTTTTGAGGGGAGTTTTGTTGCTGTTCTTTTTCTTGTGAGGTATGTTTAGCTATTTTTTGGCCTTTTTTTTTTTTTTTTTTTGAGTTTATTTACTTATTTCGAGGCAGGGGAAGGAGCAGAGAAGGAGGGAGGGAGAGAGGATCCTAAGCAGGTTCCTCACTGTCATCACGGAGCCCAACGTGGGACTTGAACTCATGAACCTGAGATCATGACCTGAGCGGAAATCAGGAGTTGGACGCTTAACCCACTGAGCCACCCAGACACCCCCTGGCCTTTTTTAAAATAACATTGTCAGGTTGCTATTAAGTACTTGAAGTACTTAAGTGTTAGATTAGCTGCCTCCTCAAATTCTGATAGTAATATTTTTATTGCTTTTTGCTATCAAGTATTTTTGATGTCTACAATGATTTCTCCTTTGACCGATGAGTTATTTAGAAGTACATTGTTTAATTTCCAAATATTTGAAGATTTTCCAGGTATCTTTCTGTTCATTGTATTCTTAGTTTAAGTCTTCTGTGGTCAGAGAACTTTCTTTGTATTATTTCTCTTCCTTTAACGTTTCTGAAACTGCTTTAGGTGGTGAAAGTTCCATGCACACTTGAAGGGAATGTGCATCCCAGTGTTTTGGGGTACAGTATCCTCGAAACGTCAGTTGGGGCAAGTTGGCTGAAAACACCGTCCAGGTCTTCTGTGTTCTCACTTATTTTCCGTCTGCTTGTTCTGTCAGTTACTGAGAGAGGGGTGTTGGAATCTGCAGCTGTGATTATGGATTTGTCTGTTTTTCAATTCTAACAGCTTCTTTGGTGTATTTTGAACCTCTGTGCTTGGGTGCGTACACATTTAGTAGTGTTCCGTTTTCTTGAATAAATTGATCTATCTATCTCTGTGTAATGCCTCTCTTTGTCCCTAGTAAATATTCCTTTCTCGGAACCTGACTCCCTGAATTTAACATACGCACTTTCCTTTGATTACTGATTGGATGATAGATTTCTGTTCGTATGTTTATTTTTAACCTATTCATGTCTTATATTTGGAGTGTAGTTATTATAGAAGGCATATAGTTGGGTCTTGCTTTTCTACCCAATTTAATAATCTCTGCCTTTTAACATGGATGTTTAGGTCGTACACATTTGAAGTGACGGTTGATATGGTTTGGTTGGTTTAAATCTACCATCTTTCTTTTCGTTTTCTTTTTAAAAAATTTTTTTTAACGTTTGTTTATTTTTTGAGAGACAGAGAATAAGCTGGGGAGGGGGCAGGGGTGGGGGGGGGGGGAGTCGCAGATTCCAAAGCAGGCTCCAGGCTCCGCGAGCTGTCGGCACAGAGCCCGACGCGGGGCTCGAACCCACGAACCACGAGATCATGACCTGAGCCAAAGTCGGACGCTTAACTGACTGAGCCACCCAGGTGCCCCCTTTTCGTTTTCTATCGACTCCACTCGTCTTGCTGTTCCCTTTCTCTCCTTTGCTGCTGCTTTCAGAGAGGGGGTGTGTGAACATAAACAATTTGTATTTCATATTTGAAATAGAAGAATCATTTTTTTCGACTTTTTTTGGTTCCATTTTTACGATTCCAGTTTATCTTCACTGTCGGCTTATTAGTTACGCTTCCTTTAATAAATTTGTATTGGTTGTTCTGGGGAGTATAATGTACTTCGCTAACTTATTACAACATGTATTCCAGTGAAATGATGCCAGTCTGCATACGGTGCAAGGTCCTGCGTGAGCACGTCCTGAGAGTACAGACTATGCTCGCGGGGGCTGCCGTTGCCTCTTCCCACCTTTGGTGCTCTTGTTTTTCTGTAGTGCACGCCATCATGCATCCCACCCACCGTACCTTGCTACTTTATTTCCTGGAGATATCCAACCATCTTCTGAAGCAATGAAAATGAGGAACATATTTTTTTGATATTTGCCATCATTTAGGCCGTTTTCGTGCTTTTCATTTCTTTTTGTGAAATGCCCATTCTCACTCGGCATCCTTTGGCCGCAAGAACCTCCTTTTCGATTCTTGTTAGTCTAAGACTGCTGTCCGTGAATTCTCACAAGCTTTTATCTGAAACAGTCTTTATTTCGCTTCCATTTAGTTAATAAATTTTAATTTTGAGCGTAGTTTTGGATTTCAAGAAAAATCAAGCAGAGCATGCAGAGTTCCTGTATCCTTCACTGTCTGAGCACTTCCAGCCTTTCCAGCAGCCCTTCCGCGTGTTTTTTGTTTTTTTTTTTAATTTTTGTTTAATGTTTGCTTATTTTTGAGAGAGAGAGACAGAAAGAGACAGAGCATGAGCAGGGGAGGGGCAGAGAGAGAGGGAGACACAGAATCCGAAGCAGACTCCATCCAGGCTCTGAGCCGTCAGCACAGAGCCCGACGTGGGGCTCAAACCCACGAACCGTGAGATCATGACCTGAGCCGAAGTCTGGCATTTAAGCGACGGAGCCTCCCCCCAGGCACCCCAGCCCTTCCGCATGATAATCATGCTTATTTTAAAGTCCTTGTGTGATCGGTCTGTGTCTGGGTCCCATGTCCTCCCCCTCCGTGTCCTCCTGCCTTCCTCCTGCACATCTTTACCCTGAGCTCCCTGGCTCACTCCCCTGTGTTCTCCTCCCCTCTCTTGAGGGTCTTGTCACTGTCCATCCTCGTTCATTTGCTTGCCTACATCCCGGTGGGAGCCGTGCCCCCTCAGGGCACGCCCTGGAACACGGGCATCTCTTGGCCCTGCGTCTGGGGCTGGGTAATTGGGCTAACTCACAGACTCATGACAGTGACCGCACCAGTGGGTGAGAGAAGGAAGGGACGAAGACACAAGAGGTTACTTCCATGCTAAGAGTTCCAGGGAACATTGCTGAGTAAAATTGAGTCATCCACTTTATATTTCAAAAAATTCACAAAAATAACACATTCTTGAAACATTTAGTAATTTCAGGAGTTCTCTGAAACAGGGAGTCTCCCTCCCCCCCCACTACAGTCTAAGGTAGTATATGCTTCCAGACTTTTCCCTAAATGAGTGTATGCATATACAAGTAACGTGTATTGCACATACATACGTAAACATAGTTTGTGTTAAGAAATGGTTGGGGGGGCGCCTGGGTGGCGCAGTCGGTTGAGCGTCCGACTTCAGCCAGGTCACGATCTCGCGGTCCGTGAGTTCGAGCCCCGCGTCGGGCTCTGGGCTGATGGCTCAGAGCCTGGAGCCTGTTTCCGATTCTGTGTCTCCCTCTCTCTCTGCCCCTGCCCCGTTCATGCTCTGTCTCTCTCTGTCCCAAAAATAAATAAACGTTGCAAAAAAAAAAAAAAAAAAAAAAAAAAAGAAATGGTTGGGGCACCTGGGTGGTGCAGTCGGTTAAGCGTCCGACTTCAGCCAGGTCACGATCTCGCGGTCCGTGAGCTCGAGCCCCGTGTCGGGCTCTGGGCTGATGGCTCAGAGCCTGGAGCCTGTTTCCGATTCTGTGTCTCCCTCTCTCTCTGCCCCTCCCCCGTTCATGCTCTGTCTCTCTCTGTCCCAAAAATAAAAAAAAAAAAAAAAAAAAAAAGAAATGGGCTCATACTGTATATAAAATTCTTCACGTCATCTTTTCATTTACGGTATCACAGGCGTCTTTCTAAGTCAGTGCATATCTATGGGTAACTTTGAAACTGCTTATACGGCATGCCCATGGATAGATCTAGCATAACTTATTTAAGCTTCCCTCTTTTGGTAGACATTTTAATTGCAGTTCTTTGCTTGTATTGTGATACTGATGGCTGATGCGCTTGAGGGCTTACCACGGGCCAGGGACCATGCCCTGAGCTTCCGGTGGCTGAGCTCATCGAACTTTCTAATGCTTTCTGAATCACGCACAGTTGTTCTCTCTCCTTTCTCCTCATTAGCGTAGCTGGCACTGAGAAGGACTGAGCCTGATGCTTCTGGACTGTGCTCATCCACTATGACCTCTCCAGGTCATTCCAGCCCAAAGCAGCCAAGTTTTCCAAAGTGTTGGTGCCAGAGCACTGGCGTGTGGGAGTCTTTAGCTTTCCCGTTCTGTATTCACTGCAGCGGATACGCTGTCGCTCCCTGCTTCAGGGGCCCTCTCTTGCCCCTCTCCTCACTGCCCTTAAGAGGGCAGGTCCCTTGCGACCACTCGAAGCTGGATTCAGGTCTGTCTATCCATTCTATGGCCCTGGAAGCAGATTGGGGATCTTAGTTGCTTGATTTCCCAGGGGAGGCCAACCTGAATGTGGTCCAGTGAAATGTAATCAGGGACTTTATAGTGTCTGTTTTCGACTTTCCCAAACCTCCTGGCTGCCAGATCTCGACCTTTCATCCCAGGGGTGGTATAAGTCTCTCCGAGGACAGGCTTGAGTTGATGGATTTTTTTCCTGTCGTGTGCTGGGCCAAACGACTACCTCTTTGAATTCCACATTTCCAG
The DNA here is from genome assembly GCF_018350155.1 of Leopardus geoffroyi. Taxonomy (NCBI): domain Eukaryota; kingdom Metazoa; phylum Chordata; class Mammalia; order Carnivora; family Felidae; genus Leopardus; species Leopardus geoffroyi. The sequence goes on from NC_059336.1 coordinate 4,972,299, forward strand.
TCTTTTCCTGCAAATCAAGGTGGGTTTGCAACTTCAGCTAATTCTGATGTACGGCCAGAAATGATGCGTGCTGTTCCTGGGTTGTGAGGGGCTCAGAGGAACAGGCAGAGGCGGGCAGGGGCTCCTTTCCATTGGCTCCAAGAAGCCTTTCCAGAGTGCCTGTCCCTCATCGTGGGCAGAGGCCTCCAGGCCACAGCTGATCACACTGACTTTCCCCTGTATTAATGTCTTTGTTTAAAACTGCTTTACTGGGGCGCCTGGGTGGCTCAGTTGGTTAAGCGTCCGACTTCGACTCATATCATGATCTCATGGTTTGTGGATTCAAGCTCCACGTCAGGCTCTGTGCGGACAGCTCAGAGCCTGCAGCCTGCTTCAGTTTCTATCTCTCTCTCTCTCTCTCTGCCCCTACCCCACTCGTGCTCGTGCTTGTCTCTCCCTGTGTCTCAACAATAAATACACATTGAGAAACAAAACAAAACAAAACGCCGCTTTACTGAGGCATATATGTCATGCAATAAAATTCACCCACCTAAAGCACCCAGGTGGATACGTGCCAACAGTCACGCAACCCTCAACCAGAGGCACATTTGAACATTGCCATCACCGCCTTGTGTCCTTGTTCTTGCTTTTGCCCTGTCCCTCGCTTCCTCCCCACTGCGGACCAGGCAACCAGCGATTTGTGTCTGGAGGCGAAGATTTTGCCTTTTCTAGAATTCCTTATAAACGGAATCGTGTGTCGTGTTGTCTTTTCTCTCTGGCTTCTTTTCCTTAGTGAAATACGTTGGGAAGTTATCCCCGTTATTACCACTAGGCTGTTCCTTTTTAGTGCTGCGTCCTAGTCCATTGTATGGACAGTTGGTGCCTTGTGTGTATATTCCCTCGGCGAGGAACATGGAAATTCTTCCACTTTGTGGCTATTGTGAATCGCGCCAGTATGAACATGTGTGTACAAGTCTGTGTGTGGACATAAGTTTTCATTTCATCTGGCCAAATACCTAAGAATGAATTGCTAGATTGAATGATAAATGCATATTTAGATTTTTAAGAACCTACCGTTTTCTAAATTACCGTACTATTTTGCATTCCTACCAACAGTATCTGTGGGTTCCTGTTGCCCCATATCTGTGCCAGCAAAGGTGTTGGCTTTTAATAAAAAGCCAGCAAAGGTGTTGGCTTTTAATAAAAGCATGAATTTTAGTTATTTTTTTTAATTTTTAAATTTTATTTTAAGTAGGCTCCACGCCCATTGTGGGGCTTGAACTCACGACCCTGAGATCAAGACCTGAGCTGAGATCAAGTCAGATGCTTAACTGACTGTGGCCCCCAGGTGCCCCTCAGCAGTTTTAGATTTACAGAAGAGTTGCAAAGCCAGTACAGAGGGTTCCTTATCCCTTTAATCTTCTAATGAGATGGTTCTCAACCAGGGCTGATTTTTGCCCCCATAGACCTGTCACAATGTCCGGAGACATAGTTTAGTTGTCACATCATGGGGTGGGGGGCGGCCAGGGGGATTCTACTGACACCTAGTGGGTAGAGGCCGCTTGAGAGTGAGGTGGCCGTTGGATGCCTCTTGGGACCTTTTCCTTCTGCATTTATTGGTCACTGAATTCCCGCCTACTGTCATGGAGCCTCTCTTCCGAGTCTGTCTAGGCCTGAAGAATCAATCCAAAAAGGAGAAAGTCGTGTTTCTCCAGTTCCACGTGGACAGTTTCAACCTCCAGTGACCACCAGACCAGAGGACACAGGTCTGGTTCCTATAGGACAGTGACCCACATGGGAATGACTATCTCTGGACGTTCCTTGACCGTCTCTCCTCCCTCTGGACAGAGGTCACTGACTTTGCTTTGTTCCTTGGTTTTACTACCTGCCCTTCACACAATGCCTGTAATTAGCATACCGCCACTCAGTGTTGCCCAAGTAACTGTATAGATCATTTCTCATCTCCACAGTCAGATTATTGCCAGAGGGCTGAATGACATCCTCCGGGACTTCGGTAACAATGAGGAGGACTTCTTAACGGTCATGGAGATTGTGGTCAGATTGTCAGAAGACGCAGGTGTGTATAAGGATTGTGTACGTTTATTTTTCGCTTGTGTATTTCCAAGAAATTGCGTCTAACCACCGATAGTGAATTAAAAAGAAAACCTGGGTATTGATCGAAAATTTTAAGCAATGTCTAAGCATGAATGGATATTGTCATCAACAATGGGTGTCTTATTTGGCATCAAATTATCCTTATTTTTAGAAAATTAGAATGACTAATGGCCATGAATGCCATTTGCCCTGGCAGTTAAGGCCTTTTGTATTTCATGCATTTTGCCCGACTGTTGGTTGCTAAGAAAGACCACATCAAAAGAAGTCTTTTGGATTAGAACAATCCCAGTCATTAGTTTCCGTCACCTGTAATCTTTGTAGGCTGATCTTGATTTCTCTCTCTCTTTCTCTCTCTCTACTTCTCCATGATTGCTCTCCCGGGGAGGAAAGCACGCTGCTGGGTGGTAGACGCTGAGATGTCCCTCCTCGCCCCTCCTCCCCCGTGCACGCAGGAGTGAGTGGTGGGGTTACCAGTACTGAGAGCTGCCCTGCGCCCCCCGACCCCCCATTTGTAACGATCAGTGAACAGCTTCAGAAAGTTTCTGAAATCTTACACTGCTTTAGATTTTGATCATTTTCACTGAAAATAGAAAAATAAACATTCCATATAGCTCCTGTATTAGTTTAAAATATTCAGATGAATATGACACAATGCTTTTAAAAAGGCCCAAGTGGATGTTTTGAATCCTTAAATGGGTTCTCTTTGTAAATGAGTCACCATTTACAGTGCTGAAGCAATTATATATTTGTGTTAAATTTAATGTGGTATATTGGAGCTAGAGCCGCTCTTTTGTTTAATGCTCTGCCTTAGAAATAATTGGGATGCGTGGATTGTGGGGGAGTGCATTTATGAAAGAATTATTTATAATGTATACATTCCGGCTGGAATTTAAATAAGCACAACCCATAGGTCTGGCATATGTGCCATTAGTTGTAATGGCTTTTGGACGCTGGCCCAGCGTTGCAGACTGCCTGCTCCCTCCTCGATTTATATATGGCTTGTTATAATAGAGTTGTCATTCTCCCTTCCTTTTATGTTTTTATATTGCTGGATAGCTTATTAGCTTTTTAAGCCTGTCTGTAGCATAAATACTCTAAACGGGAAATGATTTTTAAACTGCGTTTGTCTAATTTCCTTGATGAAGTATTTTAGTAAGAAAAGCTAGAAACTATCGCCATACACTCTGTAAGATGCTTGGCTTATTCTTATACGATTCTTTTCTGATTTTTTATTGCTGCAGAGCCCACGGTGCGGACCGACCTGATGGAACAGATTCCTCCCCTTGCCGTCTTTTTACAAGAAAACAGATCGAATTTTCCAGGGGTGCTCGCGGACTGGACTGTCTTACACCGATCGTAGTGAGGTACCTCACGGATCCGAACAACCAGGTGTGAAAAATTGTAACCTTAAGATCTGTGCAGCGAATTCTCCTTAGTCATATTTGTAGCTGATATCCATAATTCAGAAAACAGCTTTGTGGAGTTAAGTGATTCAAGAACAGAAGATCTATTTGTGCTCGGTTCCTCCAATTGTTCAGGCAGATAGCACTCATTCTTATTATCATGAGATACTTCTTTTTTTTTTTTTTAACTTTTTATTATGGAAATTTTCAAACACACAGCAGTAGAGAGAATATTAAAATGAATGTCCGTGTACTCTCTACCCAGCTTCGACTGTCATTAACATTTGACCAGTGTTTTCTCATTTATCTTAAGATAATCCAACCCAGATAAAAGCATTTCCCAGATACCGTATCATTTTTACTGTAGATGCTTTAGTATTACTCTCTGAGAAATACAGATACTTTTTAAAACACGTAATAGCAATCCCATTATCACATGGATAGAATTTATGAATAGATCTTTGATATTTCACTAATCTCTAGTCATTGTTCAGATTTTTCACTTTTCTCAGAAATCTGGTTTTATGCGGGCAGTCTCTTTAAATCAAATCCACATGAGGTCCATATATTACATTTGATTGAGGTACCTTTTACGATTTCTTTTAATTTGTCATAATTCATCCCCCCTTTTATTCCTCTGCTCCAAGGAAACTAAGTCATTAGACTATAGGATTCCCCACATTTGGGATCTGGCTGATTACATCCCCATAGTGTGGTTTGAAATGTTCCTCTGTTCCCAGTACTTCCTACGAACTGCTAGTTAAGTCTACAGCCTTGGTCAGACTCAGAGTTTTGGGTTGTTGGATAAGAATCCTTTTTAGGCCCTGCTGCTGTATCAGATCAAGAAGCACAAAAGCAGTGTGGCCACTGCATTTGGGTTTTGTCAGCCTTATCTGTTCTTTACAAAATTCCCCACCATGAGTTTGTATTGATATTTCCACGTTAAATTGAGGATTATAGGGCTTTTACTTATTTGATTTTATATTTGTAACTCTTGTGTTTTTTTGTTGTTTTGTTTTTGTCTTTTTACACGGTACACGTCTTGCTGTTTAATGGCATTAGTGTGTGTGTGTGTGTGTGTGTGTGTGTGTGTGTGTGTGTATCCAAAATAAAAATGCCAGTATGATTACTAACAGTTTGGTGGGATAACTGAATACAGTTTAAGGTTTCTTTGCCGTTCTTTTTGTTTTTGGACTGTCTCCCACTAGAGATGCACAGTCGCACAGTCGTATTAACATTAGTATTAATGAGACTGGGTTTCAAAGTTACTTGTATTAACCCTTTTTGTGCCTAAGCTCTCAACTTGATCTGCCATCAGGCTCATTTATCTTCATTTATCTTTTAGTTTTAGGAATTGCTTTAGCTTTTACATTTGGATTTAATTTAGACTTATAATAATTATTTAAGATGTTTGTACATGATTCCAAGTCAAAACTGTAAAACAAAGCACATTCAGAAAAATCTGACTTCTATCCCTACCTCCCCCATCTGTTCCCTACTCCTTCTGTAGATAGCCATTTTTTCTACGTTTTGATTTATTCTTTTTTTCTTTAAAAAAAAAAGTTTATTTATTTATTTTGAGAGAGAGCAAAAGAGACAGAGATGGATCATGAGCAGGGGAGGGGCAGAGAAAGAGAATCCCAAGCAGGCTCCGTGCTATCAGCACAGAGCCCAAGGCAGAGCTTGAACTCACGAACCATGAGATCGTGACCTCAGCCAAAATCAAGAGTTGGATGCTCAACAGACTGAGCCACCCAGGCGCCCCCTAGGTTTTAATTTATTCTTACCTTTAAAAAATACACAACAGGGGGGCCCCTGGGTGGCTCCGTCAGTTAAGCGTCCAACTTCACCTGAGGTCATGATCTCGCAGTCCGTGAGTTCGAGCCCCGCGTCGGGGGTCTCTGCCGACAGCTCAGCTCAGAGCCTGGAGCCTGCTTCGGATTCTGTGTCTCCCTCTCTCTGCTTCTCCCCTGCTTGCAGTCTGCCTCCCTCTCTCTCTGTCTCTCAAAAATAAATAAACATTAAAAAATTTTTTTTTTTTTTAGTGCACACAAGTGGGTAACTCTGAGCAGATACGCGTATGTCCTTGTGTTCCTTGTTCCTTTCTCAGATGCAAAGTGGCGGGCCATGCCTGATGCTCTGTCCCTTGCTTTCCCCACCATCCAGGGTATTCTGCAGATCACTCCTTTGCAGTCTAGGCAAAGCTCCCTCATCCCTTTTTCCAGCAGCAAGCTCCTCCACTGCGAGGATGGAGTGTAGTTTATTGATAGACATTTGGGTTCTTTCTACTTTTCTGTCACTTCAGAATTGTTGCCACAGGTAGCCTCGCAGCCTTTCTATTTGTCAGTTACTCTGGGATTTGCACAAAGGCTAAATGTATTTTTTTTTTTTAAGTTTATTTATTTAGAGAGAGAGAATGGGAGCAGGGGAGGGAGAAGCGAGAGGGAGAGACAGAATCCCGAGCAGGCTCCGTGCTGTCAGTGCAGAGCCCGACGCGGGCCATGACCTGAGCTGAAACCAGGAGTTGGATGCTTCATGAACTGAGCCAACCCAGGCACCCTAGAGGCTAAATGTATTTATAATTTTTAATGATATGCCAAGTTTTCATTATTACTGTTTTCAGATAGTTCTGCCATTTTGGCTTGCTATTTCTCCCTTGCTCTGAGCATTTTTTTAATTTTTTTTTTTTTTTTCAACGCTTATTTATTTTTGGGACAGAGAGAGACAGAGCATGAACGGGGGAGGGGCAGAGAGAGAGGGAGACACAGAAGCGGAAACAGGCTCCAGGCTCTGAGCCATCAGCCCAGAGCCCGACGCGGGGCTCGAACTCACGGACCACGAGATCGTGACCTGGCTGAAGTCGGACGCTTAACCGACTGCGCCACGCAGGCGCCCCGTTCTGAGCATTTTTAAAAAGCGAATACTTGAGCTGTTAACTATGACAGGATTAAAGGTAGTGTTCCAATAAGGAAGACAGTCCTTCTGTTTCCACTCTCCTGATGTCAGTGGTTTGATCACTTTTACACGTTCTTGTCTAGGTGCTTCCGTCTTCCCCCACATAGGTCTGAGCTTAACGTGATGCAGTTTTCCCCATCCATTCATTTTTTCCGGCGGTTTCTGAGTGCCCGATATGAGCCAAGCGTGGTGCTTTGTGTTGGGGATAAAGACCTGAGTAGGACCGATTTCCTGCCCCAGAAAGCGAATCTGTACGTAGTGGATGTACATCTTCATAATCTTCCTGTTTTTACTTTGGTTGAATGCTTAGCTTTCTTCCAGCTTTTTTGATACGGTAGATGCAGTGAGCATCTGTTCTTTTACCTTTGGATATGTTCTTGAAAATGAGATTGCACTGGGTCAGAGAACTTGACATTTCCTTGACCTTTGTCATAGATCACTGCCATCTGTTTGGTTCCAGAAGGGGAGAGGCTAGAACGGTGGTTTGGACCCCAGGCTCTCGGCTGTGTGTGCTGAAGAGTCCTATCAGTGGCTCAGGCCCTGCGACAGCCAGACCCACTGCCCTCGCACGGTGGCCACTCCTTTTGCCTTGGCGTCTCCGGAGCTCAAGTCCCCAAGAGGCCCTTCCACCCCCTCACCGCAGCCTGCCCTCCCTGCTCGGCCACCGCGCTGAGGCTTCACGGGTCCCTGAGGTCCTCCTCGGCTGTCCCCTCCCTCATGTCCCCCTTTCTGGTCTCTCCACTGGTACCCTCCCCCACCCCGCCCCCCCAGTTGTGTCCTTCTGACAGTGCCTCTGCCGCTCTGGTCCTGCCTGCCCATCACAGCCCTCCTGCGTCACGGAGGCTGAGTCTGCGGGGGGTGGGGGGGGTGGGGGTGCACTGATTGGTGCCATCGCACATTTATGGATTCGATCGCAGCCGACTGCAGCACTGTCCGCCTCCCCTTTCACTTGTCCCTGCTCAGCTGCTCCCACGTCGCCCAAGGCAGCTCTTTCAGGCCTCTGCCACTGTCATCAAGCCTCTTCACCTTGCCCTGCCCGGCACCAAACAGGTGACCTGGCCTTTGCCTCCACAGAGGAAGTAGAGACCTTCAATCTTCACCCCCTCCCTCGATGAGTGGAAGCTTCTTCCAGTCCCCCGGAGCCGCAGCCTGGGGCCATCGAAATCCTCCCTTCTCTTGCCTCCCTCGCCCCGCTGGACCTTGCCACGTGTCCTTTCTGTCCACGATAAACATGTAACTCTTGAGTGCGCCCCCTCTTCTCCGTTCTTATCACCTTCAAACATAGAAAGGCAGCAGAGTCCGATCTCCCCGGAGGGTTTTCCTTCAGACTCTGCAATGCCTTCGGGCACAGCCGACTCCATGGGCCGCCAGCCCCCCGCCCGCCATGGCACCTCCAATTGGTGCCTCCCCCTCACTCTGCCCAGGCTGGTAGCCTTGCTCCTTCCAGACGCCCCTCTTCTCCTCCTCCTGTCTAGCTCTGCCTCACTGTGACTGAGGCCAGCCCTTTCAGAAATCCCCCCTCCCACCCTGTGGGGTCCCCCAGGCGGGTAGTAAGATCTGAATTAGGCCGAGATCCAGATTCTTTTGCATATGAGAAGGGTGGGTGTGTCCTGTCCCCGTCCTGGAGCGTCTGCAGCTCAACCCAGGCCTTCCTCAGTCCGTCACACGTCTGTCATCGTCATGTCATCCTCCTCGGTACTCTTTCTGGCCTTGGCACTTGCGGTGACTCGTGGGAGGTGTGAAATCACAGAATCATGCCGGGTGTCGGTATCCTTACTGTGGTCGCCGGTACTGTGAACAGCTTCCGTTTCTTGATCTCTCGCCATGTGATGCACCATGCTCCAGGATTAGCGAGGATTATCTTGTTTACCCTTCCTAACCACCCTGCAAAGTAGGGGCTCATTAGTTCCTCTTTGTTTTAGAGGCGAGGGAGCTGAGGTGCAGAGAAACGTGGTTGTGTGTGCTGGGGCGCGGCTGAGCTGGAGAAGGACCCCGGGATGCCGGGCTTGGTTTCCTGAGGCTCATCTGGTAGATGTTTGGGGAGTGCCTGGGCTCTTCTGGATCCTGTAACTAGTATTTTCTCTACCATTTTAGACTCTGAGCACTGACTGTAGGAACCGCGTGTTAATTTGATCCATCTCTGAGACCGAGCCCAGGGCCTGGGACCCGGTAGAGTTGGAGTGGAGGGCTGTAGAACTGAATCAGCCGACTCCATTCGCTAGTGTAGCCACATTTCTTCAGCTGTCCTGAGCTACTCGCCTTCTGTCTCCGGGGGAATGGGTGTCCCAACCCCTCTTCACATTTGATGGCTTCATTTCCCTCTTTGTTCCCGCTTCTTGTCTCCTAGCTGCCTTACTTTTCCAGTCTCCCGCACTGGCTTTTCTCTTTTGAGTACCATCATGCCTACATCTCCCTCAGCCTCCTGTTCCCTGGCCTTGACCCTGAGCGGACCACTGCCGAGCTTCTTGAAAGAGGAGCGTCCGTAGCCTCTTCCCTGCAAGGGCTCCCAGCCAGGCGGCAACCCAACCCACTGCAGCCTATGCCCCGAGAGCCCGTGGAGACGTGTCCTGCTGGGGACTCAGCTGTCTTACTGTGAAATCCAGGGTTTCTGTTTCTTCAAAAATAGTTTTGATCTTTAAAATACCGTGGAATATTTTAATGACACGAGAGGACTGTGTAATAAATACCCGTATACCTACACACTCACTCAACAAATGTTAGCCTTTTGTAGTTTTGCCTTAGACCTATTTAATTGCTTTCTTTATAGGTTACAGATACGGTTAAAACTGTGCTGTGCCCCTTCTCATGCCATTCCTCTCCCTCTCTCCCCTTTTGTAGGAAACTACCACCCTGAGCCTGGGGTGTCCCTTCCCATCCAGAGTTTTAGACTCCCACCGGTCATGTAAGCGGCCCCGAGTAAGAGAGTGCCTTGTTTCAGGTGCTTTAGAACCTTAAATCAATGGCATCAGACCGTATTTGCCTTCTGCCCCTTGCTTTTATTCCTCCGTTTTAAGATCTAGCCACACTGATCCAGAGAGCTCTTGGTCATTCATCTTAACTATTTGAAACTATTGCATTCATACTTTTTCCACCATTTATTTATCTTTTGAGTGACTTCTTTTTTGCCTTTACTTGATCTTTTTGCGCCCTTTGTCACCATTAACTACTTTCGGGTTTTTGAAGAACCTTTCTTGGATGTCCCCTGGCCACTTAACGTTGCTCTCCCCCATGATGGGGCACAGGGCCGACCGGGCCACGTTCTCCGTTCCTCCCGGAGCTCGTCGTCAAGCAGATGTGCACCAGGGTCACCTTACTGCCTCTATCTCTGTCTTGGTGACTAGCCATATGATTTCAGTGCCAGTGAAGCGGCATTCATTTGGCGGCCACTGGCCCCCTCACACCGTTCTGAAACTTGGCCGTGCCCCCCATGGCCGCCCTGGGAGGTGGGTGAGGCCATCGTGCCCTTCTGTGGATGAGAAGCCGAGGCTCCAGGAAGCTCAGCCCCTTGCCCGAGGGGGCCCAGCTACTGATTGTGGGATGCAGATGAGGCTCAGCCTTGAAACCACTGCGGTGTCTCCTGTGGGCGACCCAAGTGTCCCCCCAAACCCCTTGCCTTCCTGCCGGTCTGGTTCTCCCCTGGCCCGCCCTCCACGGTATCGTTTTCTCACCGTGCTGGATTCCCTGGGTGATCCCCTCTGCCTCTGCGGGCACGTGGCTGCCTCTCACCCAGGCCTCCAGAGCTGGCGCGTCCCCACAGCCCCCTGATGGTTCTCCCAGGGCATCTGTTGCGTCGCGTCGGGCCCTCAGACTCCAGCACCCAGTCTTGTTCTTTTTACCCTCGGTCTCGCCCCTCTTTCCGTGTCTTCCATGTGGTGATCGGCGGTAGCCCGCGGCATAGTTGATTTCCAGGATCGTCCGCAGTGACCAGCTGAGCTCTCTTCGGCAGCGTCTCTCAAACCTCCCCTCTCCTCTCTGTGCCCCACCCCCCGAAACCACGCCTCGGTCAAAGCCAGAGCAGCTGTGCCCCGGGACCCCTCGCCCGCCCTTGCAGCTTCCAGGGCCGCTTGAGGCTTCTCACGGGTCACCCTCCCCGAAGCCGTGTCTGGTCTTGTCACTCCTCTGCTTTCCCACGCGTGGGGCTCCCAGTGTCCGGGAGTCATCGCCAGAGGCCCCAGCCCTGCCCGACCCCAGCCGGCCCTTCAGCCTCCCTCCCCTGGGCCGCCCGTGTCCCTGTCTCGAGTCCTGGCTCATGTGCCGTGCTGTCCTGTCCCCATCCCTTGCTTGCTCCAGCAGTGCCCAGGAGCGGCCGAAACAGCACCACAAGCCAGGGGGCTTAAAACGGCGCACGTTTATTCTGTCACAGATGCGGAGGCTGGAAGTCCCAGACCCAGGTGGCGTCAGGGTCACGCTCGCTCTCCAGGCTCCAGGGGAGAATCCGTTCGTTGCCTCTTCGGCTTCCGGAGGTGCCGACCCCCTTGGCTGCTGGCCGCGTCCCCAGCCTCTGCCTGTGTCTGCATGTGCTGCCCCCTCCTCAGTCCGTCCTCCCCCCTCGCCTCTCTCTTGTGAGGAGACTTGTGATTTCACTTAGGGTCATCCTGGCAATCTTGGATGGCCTTCCGGTCCTTACCGTGACCCCCAATCCCATCTGCGGAGACCCTGTTTTCCAAAGGAGGTCGCGTTCAAAGGCTCCAGACGTTGGATGCACACATAGCTTCGCCCACCGCCCCTGGCGTCTAACCTTGGCTTCTAACCGCCCTTGACCTTCTCCTCCGCGTCCGCCCAGGCCCTGCCCTTCCTGCCTGCTGTGCCTCAGCTGCCACCCGGGACTGGGGCCGGCCCTCCTGGTCTGCGCTGCTCTCCCGGTCTCTGCTCCAGGCATGCGCCAGAAGCTCAATAAGCGTTTGACATCTCAGAGTTATTGGGGGCTTTTGCTGCCTCTAGTTGGACACCAGCTCCTGTCACCTCAGCCTGGCAATATTGCCGGGGCATCATCTTTTCTCTCCCCGCCCCTCCCACGGGGACTGTGGCAGTAGCTGCCTTGCCGACCTTTCTGCCCTCAGTCTTTCATCGCCTCCGATTTACTTGGAACGCCGCTGCCGGAATGATCTTTCTAGAAGACTGTTTTCATCTTGTCACTTGCTGGGAGGCTTCCACGTCAGAGTGCCTGCGTGGCTTCTTTTGTAACTGTCGTCTGCCAAGCTGCCACTCTGTCTTCACACCCTCGGCCCCGCTCCTCTCTTCCTGCCTCAGCCTCACTGTGCTGGGCCGCGTCTGCCATTACCTGGGCTGTAAATTGGAATTTCCTGCGCTTTCATTTCCCCAAGCGTGTTCTCTGGGCAGCTTCCCGGGATCCCCCCGAGTTGCAGTGTTCGCTCGCCCCCCCACACTCTGAAGAACAAAGAGCTCGTCGGCCTGGCTCCTCTCTGGTCTGGACCGAGGCGGCCTCTGGGTCCTGTCTTGCAGGGTCTTCTCTGGGCCCCTGCCCCCCGGCCCCCTATGTGTGCGTAGGCGAGTGTCTGCGTAGAAAGCTGGGGTACAGGTCGTGAGGGAAAGGGGGGGGCATGTCACAGACCGATGGGGGACATGCCTTGCGAGGGGTTCTGGGGAAAGGGATGTTTGGCCTGAGAGGAGAGGAACGGAGGGAACCAGCCCGGCAGGGGGAGCGGCGGATTCTAGGGCCTCCGGGAAGAAGTACGGGTGGAGGGCGGGACTTATGTGGCCCATGCACGCGGCAGGGGACAGGGCCAGCTTGGCACCCTCCATCGGGAGTTTGGGTCCCGAGAGCACCTCTGCTCGTTTCGTGTTTCACCTTTGGCCTTTTGTCCTCTTCTAGGTCAGAAAATCAAGTCAGGAAGTGCTCTTGATTCTTCTGGAACAAGATCTGATCTCCCAGCACGATATTGAAAACAAAGTGTGTCCGATCCTGCTGGCACTCTCTGCCCCAGACAGCGACGACGAATATAAAGCAGAAGCCGTGAACGTGAGTCTATCTAGGGAACGACAGCCCCACACCCTGGTGGACGGTCCCAAGCTCGGAGTGAGCCTGACTGGCAGTATGACAGGTGTTCGGTGTTGGCCAGCACTTGCCCGAACACGGCGCCGGGCGATTTGGCCTTGGCCAGAGAAGGTCCACAGTACGGACGCGTGCGTGTTTCGAAAACAATCATCTTTGGATCGACAGTTGTTTCAAGACAGCAGAGCTGTCGAAATCAAAGTTTAGGCAGAGTTGAGGCAAGATACAGACTTCTGCCGGGCGAGATGCAGAGATTTATAGGCCAGTCAGTCCTTGAACCCACTGGGATCATGGGCCTTGTTTCCCAAAGCAAGGGGCCCAGTGTGGTATGGGAGATGGTTTTGGGTAGTCCGTGGGCAATTAGGAAAAATCCAGTCGGCCTGTGTGTCTGTTTATAGGTGAGGACAGGCCGGACGTAGGTGTGTCAGTGGGTATGAGAGTCCACTCTGAAGAGTGCAGCAGTTTGAGAAATGCCCTATTCAAGTATCGGTGCTCACAACAGTGAAAGGTGTATAGTGAGAGGACTAGGACAAATACTCCATTTTCTTCTTTGAATTCTAGGGGCGCCTGGGTGGCTCAGTGGGTTAAGGGTCAGACTCTTGATTCCAGCTTGGGTCATATCTCACGGCTCGTGAGTTCGAGCCCCGTGTCGGGCTCTGTGCTGACAGTGCGGAGCCTGCTTGGGACTCTCCGTTGCCCACTCTCTCTGTTCCTTCCCCACTCATGCTCGCTTCCTCTTTCTCTCTCAAAAATAAATAAATAAACTTAAAAAAATAGTTAATTTTGTGGCATCCCTGGGTTTGTATGATTCTGTACCCATTGTGAAGTGACTGTATAGTCGTGGACTTTCTCCTTGCTTCTGGAACCTTCACTCACGAAGTAGCTGCTAATGAGCCAGTACCAGCTTTCACGTATCGCCTTAGACAAAGACTCCCGGGCTTAGACGAAGACTCTCGAAGACTCTCGTGCCTTCTCCACTGTGGCCTGAGGGAAGGGTACCCGCGGCCATCTTGTTTTGTGCGGCTGCTCCCCTCTCCACTGACCCAAGCAGACGGTGCTGCACGGCACACCCCCTCCCCCGCCCCGTGTTTCTCTTACAAGAGTAAATACCCCAGAATTATCCTAGCAGTTTAGAAAAATCACACGTAAGGATTTAAAAAATCCTGGGCCTTAGTTCTGAATACAATAAGATACAGGAGATGGCTGTTTTCTTGGTTGAAGAAGAATGAGGTGAGAGAAAGAGATTCTTTCTCGAAGTGAGGAAACAAGCAGCACGGAGCTAGAAAATTCTATTGTAGCATGAGAGCGTTTGGTAATTCTTCTTCATTTATGTAGAAGTTTTCCTCAACTGTGAGTTACAGGGCTGGCTTTTTAAACTAATTTACGTTTTTGCATATTCCATATGTTTGTAAGATGAATCAGGCTGAAGAATAATTGATTATTAAAATTCAAATTCTCCAGGGTTCTTTTATAAATTTCAAGTTTCCCTATAAGAAATTAAATTTATTTTGCAAAATGAACTCGGATAATAGCATTTAGTTGGACTATTTGGCAGTTGAGCAGTGAACTTTGCCAGCTAGATCTTTTTTGTTGGGAAGTTGGTTAGGCAAGTACCCAAGGTTACGACCGACAACCAAGTATCTTATCCCTCCAGCCTGATAATACCGTGAAAAATAATGCTGGAGGCATTTTTGCATGATTTTTATTTGGTTTTCTTTTCAACCACTACATTCTTGCCAGCAATATTCTTTTTCCCCTCCTCCTCTTCCTCCTCCTCCTTTTTTCTTGTGGCGAAAATATTTGGAAAATACAACAAGCCTTCAAAAAGCTATCTCCACAAATCACTTACAGAACAAATTAGTTTACATAAATTGTGTTTTTCATTCTAAGTGAGTGACTGATATCATTACTTGAATGTGAAAGCTTCCAGACGTGGCTGCAAAGAACGTTTAGTCTTGAACCCTTTGCAGGCCAGGATGCACCCACGTTTCAGGGTATTTCTGGAGGAGCTCCCCTTCCCTTCTCATGGAGCCCTGTTGGAAGCAGGATTCAGGCTGTCTTGTCCAACCCATGCATGCTTTGGTCAGATTCAGAAGCTGTTCTGTGTCCCTTTCCTGGAGCCTGAAGGCCAAGAGGGGGTCGTTCCTGGAGAGGACCCACCCCTCAGACACCCTGCGTCGAGACGCACAGAGGGCACCGTTCTCTTCAGCTCAGAAGTGACAGGAAGGGCAGAGAGCAGATTTCCTTCCCCAAGGAGAAGCCCACACGTGTGGTTTACAGAGCTCCCCAAGGAGGGCAGGGCTCTCAGCTGGTCCGTGAGTGACCCCCGAACACTGTGAGCACCCACATGTGCTTGTGAGGTGACAGGTGAGGAGAGCAGTCAGTTGTGCTGCTCCGACACCCTCGTGCTTTGGACTCTTATTTCCAGGCACGCGGCGTGAACGTGGCCGCGGCCGACCACACGGAAACACAGACACACGCGCGCGCGCGCGGTGCGAGAACAGTGCGGTTCTCTGCGTCTCGCCCAGAGGAACCCGGGTGCCTCTGGAGGCAAAATGTGCGTCTGCACTGTTTTCCCTTCGCTCCCATCAGAGGCGACAGTCAGCTCATGCTGGTGCCGGCGACCCTGGTGCGCACTTGATTAGGGAAGTCAGAGGTAGCCAACGAGACGTGGCCTGGGCATTTGTAAATTGAGTTATGCGGTGGAAATTACAGGCTGGTTTCTTCCACCCTGCTTTCTCACGGGCACACGCATTCCGGTTCGTGAAATCTCTCCCTATCTGGCAGACGGCGCCCGTGACCCCCTCCTTCGTGCACTCAGAAGGCTTGCTTCGTCATGTGTCTTCTGTCATTTAGCAATTGCGCTGTGTGTTGATTCCTCCTTCAGAAGTGTGAGCTTCTGAACACAGGTGGCTTTCTCCCATCGGCACCCAGCACAGTGCCAGGCCCAGAGTCAGTACTAAATAAATGTTAGTTGTTGAATGAATGAATCGGTAGAGACCGGCAGCGCCACATTCTGTAATTAGATCTAGACAGCATAAACAGGCCACCGGAGACCAATTAGAATTCCTCTTGCCCGCAGGAAGGCCATTAGCATTCTGAGATTATAACTAATTGTCAGAAGCCTATTTTTCTCTCTCAACACGTTTTCACATTCAGGCTTCCTCGTTTTTTGTCGTCATTCCTATTCTTAAGCTCATTTTTATTTGCGCATTTCCTTAAAAAGAAGGCTGTGGTGGTGTCTTCTAAAGAACAGTTGGCTCCGAGGAACTTTGTGAAGATGGTCATTCCATGCGACTCGTTCCCGGGGCCACCAGAATATCGCTTCCTGTCACTCGGCGCGCTGGCCGGCTTTTAATGATTCTGGAAGTGTTTTCTACGGGTCGTAATAAGGGCACGTGGGTGTGGCGGAGGGAGAGGGGTGGCTGGAGATACTGGGCACTCTTCAGTTGCCCGTTACCCTGGATACGGGAGCCCTGCGTGCTCATTTATTGTGGCCACCACTCTGTACAAGTCTGCCTCGAGCCGGGTCAGAGAGCTGTGTCCTCCGAGCCCGGTGCGCAAGCCTTTTCATGTTGTGGGGATAATTTCCCCTCCCCGCAGCCCCGCAGCCCTCCCCCCTGCGCCCCCCCCCCCCCCCCCGCCGCCTTCCCGCCACTCAGTGTTCTTCCCCCTCATGTCTGCTGTGTGCAGATTCCACGTAGACTAGCGGGTGAGCTGCTGACCCAGGCAGTGTGTGCAGTGAGGAAAGCAGGTTCAGAGACAGGAAGCCCTTCCTCCCTCCCTCCTTTTCTCTTTTCCTTCCGACCCCCCACTTTTTTTTCTTTTTTGGGGGGCAGTGGGAGAGTTCTTCAACAATTTGGGGGGGGTGGATAATTTCTCATTTTGTTTTGATTTTCAACATGTGGAAAATTCTCAGGAATGAACTCTTGAACTCTTGCACACCCTCTATCCAGCTTCTCCAGGAGAATTTATTTGAGTCTCCCTCCTTATGCGTGCGTGTACGCGCACGCGCCACACACACACACACACACACACACAGATACACATGTATGTATGTGTATGTATTTATCAGAGCCATTTGGGAGTGAGAGACATTATGCCCCTTCAGTCCTAAATATTTCGGTGTGTATTTCCTAAAGACAAGGAAATACTCTCTTAGACAACCATAGCACATTGATCAAAATCAGGAAATCTAGCACTGGTACAATGCTGCTATCTCCTCCACAGTTCAAGTTCAGATGTTGTCATTCGTCCAGGATCCAGTCCTGGATCACTAGGTGCATGAAATTGTCCCATCTCTTTGGTCTCCTTTTATCTGGAGCAGGTCCCGAGCCTCTGAGTTTTGTAACGTTTCCATGTGAAGACACAGGCCAGTTCCTTGGTAGGATGTCTCCCAATCTGGGTTTGTCTGATGTTTCCTCATGATTGGATTCAGGCTCTGTTTGGCAAGAAACATGAAGTAACATGTTCTCATGTGTCCTGGCGGGAGGCCCAAGACTCCAGTTTGTTCTGAAGTTGGCCTTTGTTGACTCTGGTGACTGGGGAGATAGAGGCGGTGTCTGCCCAGCTTTTAGGGACTTCTTTCCCCTCTGGACGTAAGAAGGGGAGTTACTTTGAGGCTTTGTAAGTGTGCTTGTCATCAAATTTCCACCCACTAGTATAGCGTCCATTGACCGTTCGAGTCCATCTACCATGAAGAGTGCTCCCTTCTCTGTTATTTGCTTACGGTTTGCTGAGGATTTTCACATCTATATTCAAGAGGACTATTGTAGGCAATTTTCTTTTCCTGTTACATTTTTTGTCAGGTTTTAGACTCTGGGTTATTTGGGCCTCAAGAAACGAGTTGGGAAGCATTCCTTGCTCTTCTGTTTTCTGAAAGGTCTTATTCAAAATTGGTGTTTTTTTCCCTTTAAATATTTGCTAGAATTTAAATATTTGTTAGAATTTACCAGTAAAACCTCTGGTCCAAGGGTTTTCTTTGTGAGATGGCTTTTGATAGCAGATCCAATTCAGATAGGGGGTTATAATCAGATTTGTTATTTCATTTGTGTCATTGGGTAAGTTGTGTATTTTAGGGAATTCATTAATTTCACCAGAGTTGTTAAATTTATTGGGCTAAAGTTGTTTATACTATTTCTTTTTTTTTTTTTTTTTTTTTTTTTTCAACGTTTATTTATTTTTGGGACAGAGAGAGACAGAGCATGAACGGGGGAGGGTCAGAGAGAGAGGGAGACACAGAATCGGAAACAGGCTCCAGGCTCTGAGCCATCAGCCCAGAGCCCGACGCGGGGCTCGAACTCACGGACCGCGAGATCGTGACCTGGCTGAAGTCGGACGCTTAACCGACTGCGCCACCCAGGCGCCCCGATTTATACTATTTCTTTATCCCTTCTTTAATGCCTGTAAGATCTGTAGTATTTTCCCCTTTCATTATGACAGTGATAGTTTGTCTTGTCCTTTCTTTCTTTCTTTCTTTCTTTTCTTTCTTTCTTTCTTTCTTTCTTTCTTTCTTTCTTTCTTTCCCCTTCCTTCCTTCCTTCCTTTCTTCCTTCCTTTCTTCCTTCCTTCCTTCCTTCCTTCTTTCTTTCTTTCAAGTTTATTTATTTATTTTGAAAGAGAGAGACAGAGAGGGAGTGAGTCGGGGAGGGACAGAGAGAGGATGAGAGAGAATCCCAAGCAGGCTCTGCACTGGCAGTGTGGAGCCTGACTTGGGGTTCAAACTCACAAAGTGTGAGATCATGACCTGAATCAGACACTTAACCCACTGAGGCATCCAGGCGCACCTCCCCACCCCCCCCCCCCTTTTTTTCTTTCATGATCAGTCTTGCTAGGGCTTTATCGATTTTATTGATGTTTTCAAAGAACCTACTTTTGTCTTTGTTGATTTCTTTATTGCTTGTTTTCTTTTTCATTGGTTTCTACTATTATTTCCTTCCTTCTACTTCCTTCAGTTTGCTTATATTTTTCTAGCTTATTAAGGAGGAAAAACTACTTTTAAGCCCATCTTTTCCCTTTTAAGCATGTAAAGCTTTTACGTTTATATCTTTGTGCTATTTTGACCCTTTTATTAAGGAACGATGTTGCTTCTGATAGCAATCTGCATCTTGTGGTCTACTTCGATGTTCGTAGAACTCCTCCAGGACTCTTACACTCATGGTTTGTCACAGTGTACGCGTGTGTCCTTTTACTCTCCTCATTAGGTGTCTTTACATTTAAAGTACTCCCGCTTTCGTGAGCATGGAGGTGGCCTTGCTTGTATACCTAGTCTGACCGTTTCTGCTCTTTAATGGGAGCATTCAGTCTGTTTATGTTTAATGTAATTATTGATTATATTGGGATTGAATTCTGCCATTTTGTTATTTTTTTCCATTTGTCTCGTCTGTTTTTGTTCCTCTGTTCATTCTTTCCTGCCTTCTTTTGGGCCAATTGAGTATTTTTGTAGTGCTATATTTTAATTCCTCTGTGAGTATTTTCAAAACCTATAACACCTTGCAATGAAGTCATTCCACACCCTCCTTCTCCTATTTTGTGTGCTGTTGTTTTCACACACATTGGGACATATACCTTCCTTATGAACCTGATAATACAGTATTGCAATTTTTGATTTAAACAATCCTATATTTTGAAGAAATTAAGAAAAGAAAAAAATAGCCTCACATTTTTACCAGTTTGGGTAGTCTTCCTTTCTTTCCTGGATCTAAAGTTCCATCTGGTATCATACCTTCAGCCTAAAGAACTTCAGTATTTTTTTTAGCTTGACTGAGGATGAAATCTCTCCATTTTTTATTTAAAAATATCTTTATTTTGCCTTCATTTTTTCTTTTTTCTTAGAGAGAGAGAGAGACAGAGAGAGAGAGGGAGAGGACACACATAAGTGGGGGAGAGGGGTGGAGGGAGAGAGAGAGAATCTTAAGTAGGCTGTATGCTCAGCACGGAGTCCCATGTGGGGCTCGACCCCACAACCCTGGGATCATGACCTGAGCTAAAATCAAGAGTCGGATGCTCCACCAACTGAGCCACCGAGGCGCCCCGCCTTCATTTTTGACTGATGGTTTTACTAGATACAGACTTGTGGCTTTATAGGTTTATTTTTGTTTTTTCTGGCATTGCTTTAAAGATCTCATCCTGTAGTCTTCTGGAGAAGCGAGCTGTCATTCATACGGTCCTGTATTTATAGTATCCTTTCTTCCTCTGGCTGCTCTTAAAATTTTTCTCTTTATCTTTGCAGAGTGAATGCTTGTCCTGATTTGTGTTTATTGAACTGTTTGGATTTGTGTGTTGGTGCACTGCACCTGACTCGGGAAATTTTGGCTGGTGTTCCTTCGAGTGCTTTTCTTCTGTGTACCATTCTTGTTTTCTCCTTTCGTTCTGGGACTTAGATCACACAGAGTCGGGGTGCTTCACACTGCCCCACATGTCTTTGAGGTTCTGTTTGGTTTTTTAGTCATTTTCTCTCTGGTGTTCAGATTTGATCATTTTTATTGATCTGTCTTTAAGTTCAGTGACTCTTTTTGTCATCTCTAATCTGCTGTTTGGCCTACCCATTAGGTTTTTAATTTCAGTTGCTGTATTTTTCAGCTCTAGTATTTCTGCTCTGACCTTTTTTATAGTTTCTGTAATCTCTGTGATACAGAGATTCTTTATGTGTCCTTTTTTTAAAAAACTTTTTAATGTTTGTTTATTTTTGAGAGAGAGAGAGAGAGAGAGAGGGAACATGAGTGGGGAGGGGCAGCGAGAGAGGGGACACAGAATCTGAAGCAGGCTCCAGGTTCTGAGCTGTCGGCACAGAGCCCGACACGAGGCTTGAACCCATGAACTGCAAGATCATGACCTGAGCTGAAGTCTGATACTTAACTGACGGAGCCACCAAGGCACCCCAATGTGTCCTTCATAATGCTTACGTTTTCCTCTTAATCCTTGAATATATTTATAAGAGCTTTTTAAAAGTCCTTGTCTGATAGTTGTGACATGGGATCTCACCTTGGTGTCGATTTCTGTTGACCACTTTTTTTTCTTTATTATGGATCACCTTTTCCTGTCAACACATAGGTAGTTTTTTCTTTTTTAAATTTTTAATGTTTATTTATTTTTAAGAGAGAGAGAGAGAATGATAATGAGTGGGGGAAGGGCAGAGAGAGAGGAATACAGAATCTGAAACAGGCTTCAGTCTCTGAGCTGTCAGCACAGAGCCCAACTCAGGGCTCGAACTCACCAACCATGAGATCATGACGTGGGACGCTGAACCGACTGAGCCACCCAGGTGCCCCCATAGGTAGTTATTTTTAATTGAACATCAGACATTATAAATGATACACTGTTGAGAGTCTGGATTCTGTTTTATTTCTCTAACGTGATTTTTTTTTTCTTTTTTGGTCATAAGATGGCTATTTTGTTTTATAAGGTGCCCTAAAAGTGATTTTTCATGTAGCAGGCATTTTTTTTGTCTGATCTCCACCTCCCTGCTCTCTCCTCTGTGGTGTGTAGCTGCTGAAATCTCTGGTCACTACTCCTTTGCTGGGTCTCCCGGGATCTCCCCCATGCACGTATAATTTAGCAGTCCATCACAGATTTCAGCAAATTGAATCAAGCACGCACTTTGGGGCTGCCCTGCAAATCTTTCCTATTGCAGCTCGTCTTTTAACGATAACGTCCCCTCTAGTTTCCGCCTTTGGTTGCTCTCCAGTGCTCTTAAATGGTTATTTTTAATTTTTTTTCTTCAAGATTCTGTAGTTGCTATGTGCAGGAGGGTAAGTCAGATCAAGCTGACTGTTATTACCAGAAGGCTGGGTTCTTTTCTACAGTTTCCATTTCTTTGATGAGATTTCCTCTCTGTTCATTCATTGGGACTCTATTTCCTTTTAGCCTTTGAGCTGCTTCAAAGGCTTTTTAATGTCTGGTAATGCTAACATCTGGCTCTTCTGTGGGTTTGTTTCTACTGACTATTTTTCTTGACTGTGGGCCACATATTCCTATTTCCTCTCATGTGCATGAATTTTTTTCTAGATCTGTGTTTTTGTTTTTGTTTTTTTGCAACATTAAGTTTTTAATTTTAATTCCAATGTAGTTAACCTACAGTGTTAGGTTAGCTTCAGGTGTACATTCTAGTGATTGAGCAATTCTATACATCACCCCGTGTTCCGGTGTTCCTCGTGGTAAGTGTACTGTGAGCTTTTTATTGTCTGTTGTTAGCAACCGATGAAACATTGTAGACACTCTGGGTTCTGTTATTTTCTTCTGAAGAGTGTTGCCTTTGTTCTAGCAAACAGTTCAGATTCTCTTCCCTCTGCGGTAGTCAGCAGCTGAGACTATTCAGTTCCTTCTGCCTTTGAGTAATTGCTTTTCCCTGTGAACCTCCCCATCTCCTCTGGGTATGCACGGTTTTGAGTTCAGCCAAGAATTAGAGGAGTATTTTTTTTTTTTTAATTTTTTTTTTTTCAACGTTTATTCATTTTTGGGACAGAGAGAGACAGAGCATGAACAGGGGAGGGGCAGAGAGAGAGGGAGACACAGAATCGGAAACAGGCTCCAGGCTCTGAGCCATCAGCCCAGAGCCTGATGCGGGGCTCGAACTCATGGACCGCGAGATCGTGACCTGGCTGAAGTCGGACGCCTAACCCACTGCGCCACCCAGGCGCCCCTAGAGGAGTATTTAATCACAGACCTGGCGGAGCGGGGCTTGCCCTTCTTGACCTTTCTCCTTCCTTCCTTCCTTCCTTCCTTCCTAGGATTTCTGCCCTCATTTTTCAGCGGCTCTGGCAACCTCCCTCTCTGCTCTCTGACTTTTCAAGCCAGGAATGCTGTACTTTTTGCTTGAGGTCCAGTTACACTGTGTAGCAATGCAGAACGGGGTGGGTCAGGCCTGGGCAGAAAAGCAAGGTGCATTTTTATGGAGCATGGCTCCTTCTCTCAAGGATCTGCTCTCCTGTAGTTTCTACCAGCCCTTGATCGTTTCCCAGTGGCAGCCAGTCATTTTCGTTTTACTTTAATTGCGGTACAGGTAACATACAGTGTAATGTGAGTTTCGGGTGTACAATATAGCGAGTCAGCACTTGCATACATCACTCCGTGCTCATCGTGGCAAATGTCCTCTTCATCCTCATCACCGATTTCACCTGTCGCCCCACCCACCTCGCCTCTGGTGACCACCGGTGGCCTCTGCAGTTAAGAGTCTGTTTCTTGGTTTGCCTCCTTCCCTCTCTCTGTCTCTCTCTCTCTCTCTCTCTTTTTTTTTTTTTTTTTGCCTTTGTTCATTTGTTTTATTTCTTAAATTGCACATATGAGTGAAATCATATGGTAATTTTCTTTCTCCGATTGGTTTATTTCATTTACCATTATACTCTCGTTCTTTTTTATGGCTGAGTAATAGTCCATGGTGCGTGTGCTGCCTTCCGTAATTTGGCAGTTGTGAATAACGCTGCCATAAACATAGTGTTTACAGTGTTTGAATGAGTGTTTTTGTATTTGGGGGGTAAATACCCAGTAGTGTCACTACTGGATCGCCAACAACTGTTTTTCTACTCTGACCAGCTGTTATGTACTTCCTACCTCACCACTGCTGGGGTTGGGTCACGTTAATTAGTCTCTCCGAGTGTTAGTCTCTCTATCTGCAGAAATGACGATAAATGATGCCCAGGCCATAGGGTTTGGGGAAAGGAAAGTGAGTTAACACACACAAGTTGTTCATTTATGTTTCGGACACATGCTGGGTACCTGGCAAATGGCAATGCTTGAGCTTCAGACAGACTCTTATCTGAGGAAACCTTGAGGAATATTTGGGCTTCTACCGATCCTATTACTAGACAGAACTCAAAAGAAAGCGTTCTCCACGTTTACTTCCTGGGTATCTTGGCCGTGTTTTGAATATCCGCTTCTGGAATTTACTGGGAGCTGTGTGCAGGATGTGAGCTGTGGTGTGTCAAGTGACTCTGCTTTTTCTCTTGCTTCTAGATCATCTGCAAACTGGCTTCGGTGCTGAACAAGAGCACAGTTGAACGCCTGCTGCTCCCTCGATTCTGTGAATTGTGTGGGGACGGGAAGCTCTTTCAAGTTCGGAAGGTTGGGACACAGAGTTTCGAGACTCAAAAAATTCCGACAGTTGGAGAATTCAAAATGGATTCCTTGGCAGTTTCTCGGCTGCTTAGTAGACGCAGGCTGGAAGAAAAATGTGGCCCCTGGGAACCACGTGAGGAGAGCCTGTGCACAGCGTTGCCCGTGTTGGCTGCAGCTAGGGGTGCGCGCAGGGACCTGGAGACGGGGTCCTGCATGAGGCAGCCCCCTACTCTTAGTCACAGGAACACGAGCAACGGGACCTCACTGACTTGCAGTTAGATGTTGTGCCCTAACATCCACGGTCCTTCATGAGCTGCGCCCCTTTGTTCCAGAACCCTCTTAACCTTTGCCATACCTTCCAACTCCAACCCCTGCCCTCCCCCTTCCCTTTCGGTGGCTTGTTCACTTGGTTACCAGATTCTTCCTCTCCGAGGCCATTGCCACACCTCCCCAGACAGCCTCCTCCTCCTCCTCCTTGCTGCGTCACTGGCCATCTTCCCTCTGGTCTCTCCTTGTGACGCATCGGCAAGAAGAGAGGTCTCATCTATCATGCAGAGAATATTCGGGGTCTCTTTTGCTTTATTGCTCACCAAATGCATTATGTATTGAGATCAGTTGGGAGCCAGAAAGTCCTAGGATTTGGTACTCTGTTTTAAGTCTTCTGTTTTCAACGCACCAGGGGCACTGGGCTGTGCCGTGTGGGCGGCAGGCTCAGTAAGTGCTTGTTAGGTGCCTGACTAGAGGAGTCATTGCCCTCGAGGCTTCTGCTCGTTAGTTGTCACGATTTGGTAAGACAAAAAGAAAGCTGAGGATAACGGGTATGCCTTTTGCCTTTTTAAGGTGTGTGCTACAAATTTTGGTGATATTTGTCATGCCGTTGGACAAGAAGCCACTGAGAAATTTCTGGTATGTGAAGTTTTGCCAGTTGTAATCGCTGATGCACTTCTTAGGGCACTTTTAAAGTCAAGTGTGAAGTTTTGTACTTATGAATCTGTTACTTCGGAATGACAGCTCAATTTTGCATTCATCCGTTCCAAATTTCTTGACTTCTGAAGCTATAACCTTTTCCCGTAAGTGTTAGACAGCTGGCCCATGGAACGGAGCAGAAGCAACCCCAGCTCACTTTACTGTGGCCTTTTGCTGTCACCTCCTCACTGATCACTCCCCCCCGCCCCCCCGCCCCGAGTCTCTTCTTACTGTCTAAGCCACTCTGTCCCTTCTCCTCTGCTCTTTCTAGAATACCTAGACTCTATCCCCTCACTCCTGGGCTCCCAGACCAGTGGGAGTTTTCTAGGTTACAGGTTAAAATTCAGACCTTTCTTGGCCTTTGGGGGCCCTTCATAAGTACCTTTCCTGCCTCACCTCTTGCCACTTCCCCTAGTCTGGGCGGGTCTCACCTTTGGCCGTGTGTCCGACTCATGGGGGGCGGGGGGCGGGTAAAGCCCAGGGGTCTGCATTTCCCGTCAGTCCCCTCGAGATCCTGATGTACGGCAGGACGGAGAACCACTTCCCTAGCCAGCAGGTGGCCTTTCGGCTCCCGTGGCGCTTTCTGCCCTTCCCCCTGCCGCACCTCTGCTCCTTACCATCCCTCTCTTTCCAGTGTCTTCCCCACCTGGTGGGACCCAACTCGCACTTCAAACCCGGCTCGAATGTGCACATGCCTCTGCAAAGTCCTCTCCCTGTCGAGGCTCATCTACCCACTGTGCCAGAGAGAACGAATCCCTCCCTTTTCAGCACCCCCGTAACATTTTGCTCAGAGTACGTGCATGTCTCTTATCACATCCCATTATGGTTCCGCTGATGTGGGGTCTTCACCCTCTCCTGTTCTTCTCCGTTTCCCTGGTGCCTACGCAGAACTACGCTAAATAGGGGCTGGCCGCTTTGATTTGACAGGATGCCCAGCCTGCGTTTTTATTTGACTTTTACTGGACGGGATTTTTACCGGACAGGATGTGTGACCTGTATGGTTAGAGTGCAAGCTGAAAAAGTATACTCTCTAAATTGAGTTTTAAATTCAAGTTCAGAAGCTCATTTTATTTTATTTTATTTTTTTTATTTTTTTTAATTTTTATTATTTAAAAAAAATTTTTTTTTTCAACGTTTATTTATTTTTGGGACAGAGAGAGACAGAGCATGAACGGGGGAGGGGCAGAGAGAGAGGGAGACACAGAATCGGAAACAGGCTCTAGGCTCTGAGCCATCAGCCCAGAGCCCGACACGGGGCTCGAACTCACGGACCGCGAGATCGTGACCTGGCTGAAGTCGGACGCTCAACCGACTGCGCCACCCAGACACCCCCATTTTATTTTATTTCAAGCGGGCACCACATCAACATACTTCTGACCCCCCAAATAATTCTTCGTGGGCCGTCGCTCTGAGTTGACAGTCTTCTGCGTAATGAGTCTGAATGAAGGACAGCAGTGCCCGACATGCTAACCTTTCTGTCGGTGGATATTTCCACAGTCGGGTATTCACATTTGTGGAGGATTTTGGCTGGTTATTTTACGTTGGGATATCAAAAACAAAGCCTCGTTTTTGAAGGATAAATTTTAGAACAGGATGTGGTCATGACCCTCCTACAGATAGCAAGTGAAGAAAGAGGTCAAAGATTTTATTGAAGTCCTTTATTCGTGAGGGAACCGGGAAGGTCCAACACCTGGCTTACTGGGGAACTCGAAGGGCCACGCGTTCATGGTCAGACCAAGGGATACCGACGCGAACTTGCATGTGGATTCAGCACTGCTCAGCGCCCAGGGTGATCATCGAGCACATTCCACTGGACACGTTTGCATTTCTGTGGATAGGAATTATTTTGCATGACTGTCAGTGTTTAACAATTTACCTTCTATCACTTCCATCTCTAAAGGAAATGTTCCCTCACTCTCCTTCCATAGTTTCTTTCCATTTCAAATGATTCCTTTTAGACTAGGATGTATTTCCCTCTTCTTTGTCATTAATTTATGGACACGCCGTAATTAAAAAAGGCACGAAAAAAGCTTTCTGCCCTTCTCAGGGTGATCACGTTTGAGTAGCACGGTTTTGTTTGCTTTGGTAGATCCCAAAGTTTTTGGAGCTCTGCTCACATAATGTGTGGGGGATGCGAAAAGCCTGTGCGGAGTGCTTCATGGCTGTGTCCTACAGCGCGTCCCCGGAGGTCCGCAGAGCCCAGCTGTCACCCCTCTTCATCAGACTCATCAGCGACCCCTGCCGATGGGTAAGTGCGGGCCGCTGGGCAGCGCTGGCCGCCAGCCACCGCGGGCCGACTGGCCTCGTCGTGGCCCCTGGACTTGTGTCTCTTCGGTTACTGATTGGCGTGTTTAGACCTTGCGAGGGTGAGGGCGCTTAAAGCCTCAGAAGCTCTGGTGCGTGGCCAGCAGGCGGCACACACCCTGATGCCTGTCGTGAACGAGTATCAGAGAAACGAGAAACGAGAAGGAAAACACTCTAACCGAAGAGTTAACCTTTTCTGTTCCTCTCACAAACATGCCCGTTGTGGTCCATACAGTCTGGTCAGGCACTTTGTGAAGTGTGCAGTCACTCGATGTGGGATTAAAATTCTGGGAGAATAGAATCCACAGGACGGTAGTGAGTTTTCCCTTATTTTCTGTTGAAGAATGGTCTGTTTGGAATTTGGAGAAAGCCTTAGAAAATCTGCCTCGCTAGACCCGATGCGGCGGACAGTGACGAGTCTGGCGGTCAGCCAGCTGCCCGGCCTGGGGCCTGACTCGTGTGGCCGACGCCACGTTCGCCGCTCTGTTCTCTCCGTTCGCAGGTGCGCCAGGCGGCCTTCCAGTCCCTGGGCCCCTTCATTTCCACCTTTGCGAACCCCCCCACGGCTGGCCTTTCTATTGGAGAAGACGGCCCCCTCAGCATCCGACCACCGGCTCGGGGCCTGGACTCTGATTTCACCCCGGGGTCGCCCGGCACAGGCAGTTGTGGGAGCACGTCCTCGGCCTGGTGAGCTCCGAGCGGGATGATTACCAGGGCCCGCGCTTCACCTCAAGCGTCCACCTAAAATTTTAGCAATTATCTTGTCTGGAGCTTTAGTAACAGTGACCTCCCGGGCAAGATGGAATATTAGAGCTTTAATTATGTAAAGAAGCAAAAAGTAATTGCAATAATGATTTTGAAGCATGACTCCTGGGTTATAAATAATGAAGCTACTGTGTCCCCTAAATTTAGATAAAATATTCATTGAGAGTAGTGATTAAATAACCTGTAAAGAAAATTTTCTCTTACTTTTTGATTAATGAAGTTCTTTGGGTGACTGACGCGAGCGAAGATGTGAAATCCCTCAAATGTACGCTTATGCCGTGGGATGATGTTACGTGCACGTAAACGTGGGATATCGCGTGCACGTAAAGGGGCCATTCCTGACCCACCGTTGGCGGACGCTGTGCTGCTTCTCTAGTCAGTTCTAGCGATCGATCTCGGAGTTTTTTCATCTTTTGTCTGAGGATCACGGGTACAACGCTAACCAGACCGCTCGAGGTCATTTGCAAGCGTCTCTCCCTTGTCAGCCTCACACCGGAGCACGGGAGTAGTGATTTACACGTCAGATAGCACACCTCCTTTTTGAGACTGGTGCATCCTTCCCCCCCATCGTTGTCCCTCCACATTCACTGAGCTCCTGCCGTATGTTAGGCCCGAGTGCACACGTCCCTCAAGACTCTCCCAAGTGGTGAGCAAATAGCACTCACCAGTGTCGCTCAGTACCTTTTGTTTTCCAGTGCCTGCCCCCTGGTGGGGTACTAACGAGCCGTAAGCACATGCAGTCTGGCTTTGGGCGTGTGGCGTGGCGGCAGAAGCCAGGGTGACTCCCCACTTGCATATAATGGAGGGATTGGCTGAACTTCTGCGTGGCATTTTCACTGCACGCGATACGCCCAGTGGGGCAAAGGGGGCTGGGTAGACCTCTCATGCTCTCGTGAGGCTATGATCTGCTCGCCCCCGGGAGGCCCGGGAGGGTCGGGTGGCCAGGGAAAGGGGAGGACCGGGCCTGGGAGGATGTGGATTTCATGTTTACCCATCTTACTTCCAGTCTGTTACACGGTGCTGAAAGTGCCCCCCTCAATCTTAACCTAGTTCCGCAAGGCCGGTGCGCACGGAGCCAGACCTGCCCACGGAAGGCACGTCCGCGGGCACCGGCAATTTCCTGTGCCGTAGCTCGTCTCGTGGCATGATGGGAAGCCCAGTGGAAGACTCTGCCTTGGCTGGAGCTGAGCTGACCGGGCTGTCCCCAGAGGCCAATGCCACCCTCAAGCTCCCTGAGAGGAACGACCTCCCCGTCAACAGCCACCCTGGACCCAGCTCTTGGACCTGCCCAGAGAGTCCTGAGGACGTATTCAATAATTTCCTCTATTGGCGAACTCCTCTCCCTGACATAAGCAAGGACCTGCTTCTGAGTGAGGCTGGGCCACGCGAAAAAGGCTGCAGCAGACCCGAGGCTGTGCAAAACAGCTGCGTGGCCAGGAGCGAGATTCAGAAAGTCCTTGATAGTTTACAGGAGCAAGTGATGGATGATCCAGATGTTCAAGGTAAACGTCATCCATCGTGATGAAAGAGAAAACGGGGCCTTTCTGGGCTGTGCGCCACAGCGCCTGTGTGTGCTTCCCTCGACGCACACAGTGCCCGCGTGGGCAGGAGAGACTCTCTCTTGGTCTCCCCACGCTGGAGCTCTGGGGGTCTGTCGGGTTTTGCCTCCTGGTTTTGCAGCTGTGCGAGGCCGAAGTCGGCTTTAATAGAAAGGCAGGTAGTTTGCGGGGCACGTCCGTAGCAGTGGAAATTTTATTAGCTCCTTGGATGCTGTTACATCATTTCCCACGTTATAATGCTTTTTCTAGTTACAAACCGCTGAGAATGGTGCTCCTTTTGGAGCCTATTAACTCAGCCCTTAGCCAAACTTGAAGGTTTTTGTCTTTGTACAGCAAGGAAAAGTACAACTTCTTCTCTGGGGTATTTTTCGTTTTATGACTAGTGCTCCCACTGAGCATCTGATCTGGGAGCCGGGCCTTGCAATCCATATCCATTATCACGCCTCTCCTTGCTCTAAACAGTGCTATATTTGTATTCTTCCTTGGGTTGGGGAAATTGGAAAAAACAACACTGGCTGCTGTTGCCGGGCAAAGATTTGTGAAGCTTTCGGGAAAGGAAATGTGAAAATCCAGTTAGCCCTCTGATTATTCTTTTTCTTTAAAGTTATAAAGGAAATTAAGTCAATGTTTGCTGAAGGATTGAGCACATGTAACATATCACTTCTAATAGCTACAGACAAAGGTCTGTTTTTGGAAAACACATTTCGAAAGCTGCGTTGATCTCAGCGCTGGGACGCGGGCCGGGTGTTGGGGCAGCAGTGATCGACACGGGAGGAACCTTACGGTCAGGTGGAGGGGTAAACGAGCCACGGGTACGGGGTGCGGCAGGGGCTGGGACGGGAGGAGGCATGGCGCGCCATGGAAGCACGGGGCAGGACCCCTGAGGACAGGGGAAATGTTTGAGGGAAGGCCTTGCAGAGCGGGCAGCGTTTGATGTGGCCCCCGAAAGACGACGGCTAGGAGCCCGCCGTCCAGAGGAGTTGAGAGGGATGAGTTTCAGAGGGTTCCTTCAGCTCCTGGAAATCGTTGTTTGTAAAAGCTCACGTGTATGCGCGTGCCTGATTTCTTTTTTGAGGAAGGACCCGTGGCTTTTCATCAGAGCTCATAGGGATCTGTGACCCCCAAAGTTTCAGAAATAAACGACACGCTGGCTCTTTGTGAACTGGCTGCTGCTGGAAATGTGACTCGGGCCATTGGGAAGGGCCTGGTGTGCTGCGTTAAGGAGGTGGGACCTTGCCCTGGGCCCAGCGGGGAAGCCAGCTCCAAGCTCTAAACATTTCAATGAATCTTGAGGTCTGTTGAATGTAACTAGTAGAAAACAGGATGTAGGAACTAGTGTGTGTGTGTGTGTGTGTGTGTGTGTGTGTGTGTGTGTGTGGTGGAGAAGGCAGCCATCTTGCTTTATACATGGGGGAGCAGGACCCCTCACCGAGTAGGTGGACCTTACAGACACTGGCATTCAGGCACCGTGGAAGATGATGGAGGCAAACCCTGATTGTCCTAATTGAGGCGTTTCGAGTTCAGATTTGATGCTCTGTGCATGGCTGGTGTTTAGTTGGAACAGTTAAAGTTAATGGCCGTAAATATCACCACCTCCCCGAGAGCTCGTTCTGGGACCCCGGAGCACGGCTACTGCCTGGACAGATGTGCGGAAGGCGCGTGCTCACGTGGCACACCCGCAGCCAGGCTGCCTTGTTGTGAACACCCCTCTGAAGTGAGTCCCTGCAAATCAAATAAAGTTATTAAAATTCTTGAAACTTCTCTTCCTGCAGCTCAGGTTCAGGTATTATCAGCTGCACTGAGAGCTGCACAGCTTGACTCTGTGAATGAGCCCGTGCACAAGCCGACAGAAGGTCTAAATGAAGTGTCCGTTTCAGATCCCAGCCCTGCCTCTGACAATCAGATGGCTCTGTCGGCTTCATCATCGCAGAAGGAGCTCTCCGTGGCCAGGATATTACAAAGCACAGTAAGCGTTTGCCCTCTCCCTCTGCCCCCGAGGATGTGACAGAAATCACAAAGCTGCATTTTCTTTTATTAATATATCTTGGCAGAGATGATAAATGCCAAATTTAATTTTGTTCTTAAGGTCATGTTTTGGATAACTAGACAACCAATCAATCAGGTGATTGATAACCCTGACTCTTCTCCACAAAAACAGGAGTGGGGGGACCAACGAGTGTCTTCCCTCTTCTCCGAAGAGGACGAATCTTGGTTCTTTGGGGGAGGATTAACCATATACATGCCCTGATTCACTGCTGGTGTACCGCTTTTGGTAATAGCACAGGGTGGGTTCGGGCGGCTCCTAGAACTGGAGGTTGGCCCAGGCCTCACAGGTGGCCCACCATGTCCGGTCCTCGCCCTGTAGATGCTCTCTTGGCACATGGTCGCTCCAGTGGTGGCCCCGGCATGCTGTTTCTTGGAGGAGAGACTTTGAAAGGCCAACGGCTCAGCAGTTTTTATCCTGCAGCCTGGAACCGGCCCCCGTGAGACTGGGAGCCTGCATTCAGGGAGAGGAGGGAGCCCGCAGTCTGCTGTCACTTCGAGTCCCTTAAGCTTTCCAGCTCGCCAGTGGCGGGAGGCTCCGACGCCTTCCTAACTCCTAGTAACTTGCTCTGGGGCCACTTTGAGCTGGGGTCCTTCAGGGGGTGAGACTAGCGCTTTAAAATCTGGGAGGAGTCCAGGACCGTGAAATCATGGGCGTGTTGGCCTCTCCTCCGTCCCTGTGCCATGGTGGGTCGTCTCATCAAGCCCTCGGGGGGCCGGAGCCCCAGCGGCTGCGCCACCCACACCGTCCGTAATGAGATCTTAGGGACTGAGAGAACTCCTCACCTCCCTTCCCCTCTGGGCCTGTTCCAATAAAACAAAACAAAAGACCCGCTTGAAAAGCCTGAATATAAGATGTTTAGGGGTTTGTCCAGGTTGTCTTTGATCAGTAAGAAATGAGGCGATGTCCTGTTTTGCTGGTTGGTTTTCAAAAACAGGCAAGAAAACTCTCGTTGGTAGCGTGTTGCCTAGAGGGTGGAGATCACAGGTTAGGGAGAAAGGCATGGCCACGTCTGCTGTGGTGGAGACGTGATCGGAGTCTGGCTCCTTTGTCACATACGGAAGTGAGAGAAAAGAAAATGAACAGATTCCTCGGAGTTGGCTCTGTTGCATGAGGGACTGGAAAGGGCTCGCGTGAAGCAGGCCTTTGGCTTCTGGGGTGGGTAACAGGGCTTTTGAATTTGCAGCTGGACTCTTAGGTTCCACTGGGATCAGTCAGGATGCTTCCAATTGCAAAAGAAGGGAGAGGGAACAGAAAACTCCCAGAGCTTAAGTGATCAGGACAGTGTTCTCTCCCAGAGACGACGGAAGAGCAGCTGAGGCCGGGCGGCTGGCTAGTGCAGTGCCTCGGTGTTGACCCCGCCCCTTGCGTCTACTCTGCCTTCTTCGCGCGAGATGGGCGAGATGCCCAGTGCCCAGTACGGGGGAGGGGTTGCGGGGGGGGGGGGTGCCCTGGAGCTTCTCACCTGTGTCTTGACTGCCAGGTGGTTTTCTGGGGAAATGACCTCCCAGTGCCTCTTGAGGTTGCTGTCACTGGTGGTGGTACGTTGCACCCCGGGCGAGTGCTGTGCATAACAACTGGACCAAAGACTTCGGAGTCAGATTAACTCCTGAGAGAAGACGAATGACTTATCGCATATTAACATATACGCATTTATTAACTTGGAGCAATTGAGGTCTTAGGTTATCATACCAAAACATTTCTGTTTTGGGCTGGCCTCTGTTGAAACAAGCAGTACGTTTCAGTGGAAACCTGGGGGGTTGAAGATTGTGGTAGCATATGCCTCGGAGCAAACGAAGCATCTATCGGGGTATTAATCGACTTTCCTGGATCATATATTGAGCTGATTTGTCAGGATCCATTAAGCTGGTAGACAGCATGACATTTCAAGTGCACGTAGGAACCCATGTGACGGTTGGAGGAGAAGGTCAGGTTCATCTCTGCTAATGTAATCAATGATCAGAGACCAATATGTCACCGCTGAGTGTTCTTGCTCATTGTAATTGTTAACCTAATGTAAAGGTCCATCAGCAAACATTAGAAGTGTTTGTACACGTGAAAATCGAGAACAGTTTTCCGGGTAAACTCTCCTTTATCAGCTGTGTCTTTTCGCTCAGATGGAGTAGGTCTTCCCCTTACTCCGCTCCATCCGTCCTGGCAGGTGCACCTTGCTCCCGTGTCTCCAGTTCCCGAGAAATGCCGGACGCGTTTGCTCCGCGCTGCCTTCTGGGATGGCTTTTGTCTTAAACTTGTGACATTACCTGCCGGGCATTGATTAGCCACCCTGGGACCCTGGGGCTTGAAGGATGGTCAGCGCAGGTTGTTGGTTCTCACCAACATCAGCCTGTCCTCTCTAAGGGCCTCAAGCAGTCTTGAGATGAAAATGGACGACATCTGTTTGCCTTGGCACTTAAGGTGACTGACCTCTACCATGTCGTCTGTGACTGTGCAAATGTATTTTTTTCACATCTGGAGAGAGACCAGTGACTGGAAGGGAAGCACCAGTATTGGTCCGCGGAGGTCATTTCCGGCACCGAAAGAGGACTCCTTGAGGGGGGAACAATAGGACAGCTTCCTGTTTGGGGGGTAAGTTGGTAACGTGTCCCATCAACTCTGCAGGACCCTGGCGAACCCTGCGGTGGAGTCAGGGACCCTCTGGAGACCGAGCAGAGGCATCTCCCCGCCCCACTCGAGGAGAATAAATCTAAATTACAGGTTTGTTCCTTGAAAAGAAAAGCAGTTGAAAACTTTACATTTTCTGGAAGTTAAATTTAAGAACGGCCAGGGGAACCAGAGAGTTCCCATCAATATTAATGACTTCTCTTCGTTCATCATCTGTGTTGCTAATATTTCCTCTGTAACTTACTTAAAAAAAAAAAAACAACACAAGTTCTGAAGGAGTGTTTAGAGTCTTTTGAACAATCTAGAACAGTATTTTAATAAAGCAAATCAAGTATGAGAAAAAAAACGTGACACCTGTCCTTTAATAGTCATTTCAGTTTTGGGGGGTTTTTTGGTCTGAAAAATTTTTGACAGATTCTTTGGTTGAACTATGTTTGACTTGGTTCTATCTTGTGGATTGGCTTCTTGTGTTATGTAAGGTCTCTTAAATGTTTTAAATGATTGTATTCCATTATCCTTACAGAAGTAAAGGTAAGTGGGTGATGTCTGAGGAAGGCGGTGACCCATCCCATCAGTTGGGAGAAGCTAGTGAAAATCCGCGTGTATGGGCTCGAGGTGCCAGGCAGTCACAAGACAAGGTGGTTTCCGTTCTCAAGAGCGTGTGCATCGGACTGACCAGATGTTGGTGTCTAGAATGTTCTCTGGAATATCCCATGTTAGGCAAATTTGGAAAAGATGGGTCTAGACATTGCTTTAGCCTCATTCGGTCCAAGTCGAAAATTCACCTCCAGCAGAGCAGTTCACCAATCCAGAGCCCTGAGCCTGGACGAAGGCCTCTGGTTCCTCTGACGTCTCTGCTTTGCTGTTTTCACCTCCAAATTCCAGACTCCTTGTTTTTCTGAGCATTTTCCTTCTCTCCTGCGAGCATGATGGTCTCCTTTCTCTGCTCTTTCCCAGGATGTAATACCTCAGCCCCTGCTAGATCAGTACGTGTCGATGACTGACCCAGCTCGAGCCCAGGCTGTCGATACCGACATCACCAAGCACTGCGCCTACAGCCTCCCGGGGGTGGCGCTTACCTTGGGCAGGCAAAACTGGCATTGCCTCAAAGATACGTACGAAACGCTGGCTTCTGACGTGCAGGTAAAACGAGCCCGTTCGGCGGCACACGCGGAACTGGGGGGGCGGGGTAGGGGGCGGTGGTCGTCTGCTTGGGAGTGAAGGGAAGGGCCACAGGGCGTGCCGGCCTGTTTCTCACGTGGGTGCCATCTGGCACGCCTACCAGGCCTTCACGAGATGAACACTTTGGTGGCCAACCCCCGGAGGTGTCCGTTCTGCCCTAAAAATGCCATTTGTGCTCTTGGTGACGGTGACTCACGCTTGCTTCCCGTGATCTGTGTTCTGTGCACCCCCAGTGGAAGGTGCGTCGGACCCTGGCCTTCTCTGTTCACGAGCTGGCTGCGATTCTTGGGGACCAGTTAACAGCAGCTGACCTGGTGCCCATCTTCCACGGATTTTTAAAGGACCTGGATGAAGTACCAGTAGGAATTCTCAAACACCTGTATGACTTTCTAAAGGTAGGAAGAAGGATTAAAAATGAAGACCAGACCTTCCCACTTCAAAGCAGTGTCTTAAAACAAAAACAAAAACAAAAACCCTGGCTGTGTGGAGGAGCAGTGAGAAACAAAAAGCAACTAGTCTGGGTTTCTTCGGTTGAAGTCTACCATCCAGAGTCTTATGGAGGGTGTTCTCAGTGCTGGGTAACTGTTGTTATTTCTTGCCTTTCAATCTTCCTGTCCCTCGGAGGTCTCATCCCACGGAGGATGCTAGACGCGTAGCCTAGCACGCCCCGTGAGGACGAAGGAACCCAGGCCCCCCGGGGTGGTGCGCACCGTGCCCGGGGTCACCCAGGGGAAGAAGCCGGCTGCGCTCCAATCTCAGTTCTGCGGGAGGGCTCTCTCTGCAAGACCTTGCTGCTTCCCTTCCGGCCTCTTCAATTTTTGTCTTAAAGGAATGATGAGTGTAAAAATAAGGCTTTAAAAATGACCTAGAGAAACTAATTACTCGCATCCACATGACCACGAGCCGCCCTTGACGGACTGGGGCGCATGACGCACCGGCTCTGCTTTCCTCTCCTGCTGACGGCAGAGCTGACTCCCTGGGAAACAGCAGTGGCGTTGTTTTCTGAACACACGCACGTGTTGTTTTCAGGCAGGAAACTGTGAGGGGGGAAGAGCTCGGGGGCATGCAGGAACACACAAGCGCACACACCCACCGGGGCGGAGGTCGGAGGCATTCGGGGGTACACATGAGGTCCCTTAGCAGCAGCCTTAATTCACAACCACACCGGGCGATAGACGGGGCTCGAGGTGTCGGGGGAATGCACAGATCTTGCCGGGGACGATTGTATGAGTTCAGGTGTAATAAAACAATACATTTGGGGTCGTTTGGAGGGGTTCTGCACTTTCATTTATGTATACATCTTTAAAAAATAGTTGCTTCATGAAGACAGGAGGAGAGAATATCTTTATCAGCTTCAAGAATTTGTAGTGACTTGGAGGTTTCGATAGGAACTAGCAGAGTGAGTAAAACCTGTCTGGGGATATGAGAAGGCAAATTAGATGGAATAATTCTTAATTTTCCCACCTTATAATTGATTTCTAAGCCCGCAGTAATAGTGTTCTTTTGGATAAAGAGATTATGTGTTTATTAAGGGATAAAGTGAATTCCGCAGCACTAAGTTACAAATACCACGGTCTCCGGGGAGATATTCATTTTCTGATGAAGACAGGGCTCGAGTCACTTTGGAATTAGAGTGTTCTGCTGTTCTCTAAGGCAATTTATTCGAACCAAATAAAAGATGAATCACCCCCTCTTCAGTATTTTCCTATTAATCGGAAGAGTTTTTGCCAAAGCCTTCCCGAACATTCTGAGTGTAGCCCTCTCTGCAGGGCACAGCGTGGTTATGCACTTCAGCTCCTAAAGAAAATGACGCTACAGAGAGAGACACGAAAGGGGCTCACTGAGACGAGACGATTGTTAAATAAAAACGTCCCCCAAGGTGCCTCCCCTGTGCACATCATTTCGTGTGTGAAGGACTTCCTTAATCCCAGCCTGTTCCGGCACAGGGAATGTTAAAGGTGTCCCTGATTCCAAAAGAGTTAAAGCTGTTAATACGGCTCTTTCCCGAGGCGGGTCATGTGCTTCCCGCAGTATTGGGTGGACTTGGTGGCGATGGTGGGCGTGTGGGTGTTAGTTTTCACCTTGTCGGGATTTTATCTCGGCAGCTTTACTTTTCATTTTTCTTGCCCTCAACTAGAAATCTCTCAAATAATTGTCTTCCCTGTAGAAATCCATCAGGCTTTTGCAGCTATTCAGGCTATGATTTGGCCGATGCCAGGGGCAAACTAAAAGATTTTCTCTTCGCTGTGATCTTTAATCATTATGCTTAATTTGAGAGATTGAGGTTTTAGTCATTATGCCATGTTCCTAGTTTATATTCTCAGAGAACCGAGAAAAACAGGCCCACGTTTTCCATGAAGGCATTGCGCCCTCTAGCGGCAGCGCGCGGGAACTCGGCCAGGTCCGTCTCCGGGCGGGCCGACCCGCTTCCCGCTTCCCGCTTCCCCGGCGGCCGGGGGCGGTGGCTGGGCACCGGGGATGGGGGCCGGGGATGGGGCCGGGGACCGGGCACCGATGGCGTGGGGGTGGGGGGACCGGGGCCGGGCTGACCTGCCTCCCGGGAACGGGGTTGGGACCGAGGGACCGGGGCCGGACTGACCCGCTTCCCGGGGCCGGGGACCGGGCATGGGGCCCCGGCGGGGGACCGAATGGGGGACGGAGCCGGGGCCTGGCCACGAGGACCGGCTTCCGCGGGCCGGGGGCCGGGCCGAGCCGGGCCGGGCCGGCGGGGCTCGCACCGCCGACAGCGTTATCTCGGAGCCCTGGCTATCTCCCATCTCTGCCGTGGTTATTGAAGCCAGAGCCACTGATATGAATTCTGTGCTCCCTGCGCCCACGGTACTGGTATCATTTTTCTGAAAACAGTGCTTTTTGATATGAAAGTATTCCCCGGCACTCCTGGTTTCTGGTTCTAACTTCCTTCCAATCTCTTTTTCATTTCCTTTCGTTGCCAGCGTGGAAACAATGCCATTTATTTTCATACCCCTTCTCTCCATCCCCATTTAGAAGAGAGTGAGAGCTTTGGTGGTAGGTTTTCCCGTCCAGCCATCTTATGAATTTTTCCCTTGGAGTAGAGAGCCGAGGCTCCCAGTTCTCTCCAAGCGGACCTTGCTGATTGGGGGAAAAAAAAAAAAAAAAAAAAGGGCTCGAGCTGCCTGCCGGCCGCTTGGGGAACAAAGCCGAGGCTCCTCGGAGGTTCCCCTGATCTGTTGATCTCTGGGAACTTCAGCGTTCTGGCTATTTTTATGTTATCTGATTTTTCAGAGTTTTATGTGCTTTCCAACTGATAACCCAGAATTGAAATATTATCCCTGTTCATAAATTTCTCTGCCTCTGTTTTACAAAGTTTAATTTATTTCCTTTTTGTTGGATTTGTTTGGGTGAGATGAAGACAGACGATTTTCTTTTTCCACTTTATTTTGCGTGGCATTTCCCTCGGCTTTCTGCTTTTGGCATTTTACTGACGGAAAGCCCCGCTAGGTCCACATGTGCCCTTAATTTCCCAGCCCAGCTCTTTTTATCTATAAAATGAAATGAGAGTAAGGAGACATTAGTAAGGTTTTTTTTTTGTTTTTTTTTTTTTTTTTTGCTCTAAAAACCAATTTCCTTTTTTTTTTTTTCTTTCTTCAGACAGCTGATACTCATTTTGGAACTCTATAATCCCCATGATGTTTATGATTATTTAATGCATATTGCCTTGAAGTTGTGTGCAGATAAAGTTTCTGAAGTTCGATGGATCTCCTTCAAGCTTGTAAGGAATCGTGGCTTTTTTGTTTGTCTGTTTGTTTGTGATTTTTGGAAATAGGAACATTTCTGTTTCTTCCATTTCAACCCCTTTACTTTCTGGGGCTGATTTTTTCAGTATACCTATGAAGCCAGCTTTTAAATTTGAAATTAGGAACTGCATTATGGTTTCATCAGCACGTAAGATAGCCTTTTTCTTAAGCTGTCTGCTTCAGTGATAGAAATTGTGGATAAATCATTTTCTATATGAGACCCTGTAAATGATGGCTTAGTGTTTCCTTAAACACAGGCTGGGCTTAACCCTACGGCATGGTTTTGTAGAAAAGTAGTTAGTAAGCAAAAGCTCTGTCATGGAAAAAAAGGCTTATCCTGTTTCTTACCTGGGCTTATAACCAGCTGAATACTGGGTGGGGGGATCGAATCTCATTTGGAAATACTGTCTTACTAAGGTACTCTGAAGGTATGAAAATTTTACAAACGTGGCATGTTCCGAAAGGTAATGATTTAGTTATTATGCAAGAGGACATTTCCTAAAATTTGGAAATCTTAAGATTAAGACTGTATTTTTCTAATGCTAGTCCTTTTTGGAATTTCATTTTCTGAAGGGTTCTACATGTGTGAGTGTACGTGTATTGCACAAGTCTTTTTTCCTCTGTGTTCTAATGATTACCGTGACAAAAATTACCCTCTCCCATGCTTATAAATTCATTTTAAGAGCCATACAGATGTCTAGTCTCCACGTAGAGTAGGATTCATAATTCAACTAGATGGCAGCATTTTAAACGTGCTCTTCTGATATTTGTTACAGGTTGTGGCCATTCTGCAGAAGTTCTATTCACACAGTGAAAGTGCGTTGGGGTTAGCTTTCGTCCATGAGCTCATCGTAAGGTTCCGGCACTGTGCTAAGTGGGTTGGAAGGCAAGCTTTCGCTTTCATTTGTCAGGTTAGCATGGCCTGGGGCGGCCGGGCGGGGCAGGGTTCTCCGCTGGGATTTTCTTACGTTGCCACGGACTGATATCAGATGCGTCAGACATAGGACACCAGCCAGGCATCTGGAGATCAGTGCACCCAACGAACCCCTTGATCTCACGGGAGATTGCGGCCGACCCGGTCAGGCAGAATGACTTGCCCAGGCTTCCCCAGCCCGTCTGTGCATTCGTCCTGAAGGTGTTGACTGAACGCCTGCCGTGTGCCAGGCACGTTCTAGACGGTGCGGAGCCAACTCGCTCCTGCTCTCCCAGCAGCACTTCCCCTCCGGTGAGGTGAGGGCCGGGCCCGCAGCCCTGCTCCCCCCTGCCCTGTCCAGGGCAGTGGCCATCGTGGCACCTCCCCTCAGCCAGCTGCCTTGGAGGGAAGCTGCGGTGAAGAATAGAGCAGTAGGGTTGGGGCTGAGACCATTTCATCTCTGCAGGGAAGTTCACGTCAGCCGGTCCAGCTCCTGGGCACCCTCCCTACTTAGTGTCCTGGAAATAGTGGGGTCGAGGTTTGCCTGGGGCTGATGGCTGCCACTTCTGGAATGCTTCTGCGTGCCAGGTACCGGCTCAGACACGACATCTGATCCTCAGTGGCAAGAGGTGCCGTGCGTCAGGCACCTCACAGCTGTGTACTTTCAGACCAGTTTTTTTTTTTTTTTTCTTGAAGGGGAAGCAGTTGAAGCCCAGAGAGGTTAAGTGACTCAGTCAAAATCACACAGGAAGCATAAAGCCGTGATTTTTTCTTTTCCCGCTAACGTGTTATCTGAGAAGTTTTACTGTTTCCCCATGCACATGTTCAAGCGTGTACAAAGGTGGAGGGAACGGCATGACTCTCCATGAACCCCTCGCCCAGCTCTGTCAATATTACAGTCGAGCTGTAATGGGACTCTAGCTCACCCAAGCCCCAAAGCCCCCTTTCTCTCCCTCACACCCCCATCCCCCACTGAGGGACTCACCAGGGCCCCCTGTTGGGCTGGAGGGGCATCACACGGTACTTTGGGGGTCAGCTTTGCAAAGTGCGGTGACTGACGGATTTCAGTGCCAAACTCCAGAGACCGCAGGCCTGACGCCACAGATTTCTGCAAAGAAGAAGCCAGTGCCCCAGGTCATTTTGTGGAGAAAGGGCGAATGAGATACCTTTGCTTTTATTGTTTAGTTCTCCATCTGAGATTTAGAAAATCCATGATGAGATAAAAGGAAGAAACACCCAGCTAATTTTGTTCAAGAAAAATCAATGTGTATGTGCTTTCACGAATTAATTATTAAAGATTTAGAAAACCCACAGAAAGACAGACAAAAGGAAAGGGTCACTTGATGGCAATTTCAGTGCCGCTCCAGGGACGGATCCTAACCTGGGGTTTAGTGAGGGCCCACGTGGCAGATGGGGATGAACTGATGCATTTGACTCCCCTTGCACCCTGCCTGGCACTTAATAAACGTCAGCTGTTACCCTGTAGTGGGAAGATGTACAGGACTTAGAAGCCACACGCTCAGCTTGGAATCAGGAGACCTTTGGGCGTCGCCACTTTGGACCGGAATTTCCTCACCCGTAAAACTAGGCTTGTGCTGATTCCCGTGGCTGGCTATGAGACGGGACTCTTTAAGCAGAGTGGCGGTGGGCAGGTGCTGGTGATCATCCCGGAGGCGGTGTTTGTTGGGTATCCGCAGAGGGCCCGGCCTGGATTGGAGATGGGGATCGGGCTGTCGATAAGACAGGTGTGGTCCCTGCCCTCAGAACCTGAGGTCTGGTGAGTAGCAAAGGTGAGGGTTCTTAACCTTAACAGGTGGGCGCTTTGCTAGATTCTTTGCGGAATCGATCTGCCCTCCCCATCACTTCCCCATTGCACAGATGAGGAAACTGAGACCCAGACAGGTGAAGCCATATACTCGAAGCTGTGAAGCTAGTAAGTGACCAAGTTAGGCTTGGAATTACAGAAGTGTACGTTTTTAGAAAAAACATGCTGATCACTCTTGAGTATCAATTTTTGGCTGTGGTTTTCTTCCATCACAGGCGGTGGTGAGCGAGGAGTGTATCCCCGCAGACCAGTTTGTCGAACACTTATCCCCAGTCTGTTAAGCCTCGTGTCAGATCCTGTGCCCAACGTGAGAGTTTTACTAGCCAGAGCTCTGCGGCAGACGCTGTTGGAAAAGGGTATGTGGACCGCTTTTCTGAACTTACACGTTTTAAAAACTTCATCGGGCAGCAGCTAGATTTCCTCTAGGAGATTGTGGCAGATTGCATGGTAGCAAACTTCAGACTTCTTATATAACTTGATGTATTCACTTTTATGTAGAATCGTTCGTTGTTTAGAAAATGACTAAGGAAATGAATGTGGTCCAGTTTTCACATTTAATGAACGTAATGCTAGAATGCAAAACATCGCCGTGTTCTAGAAATGCGGGAAACTTTTGTAAACGTCGACTTAGGACATGGACGTTATGAAAGGCAGCAAATGTAAGCCTTAATTACGCTGAGGTTTTGATGGTATTAATTTTGTAGTCAGAAAAATGTCGAGCTCAGCCTGAACAGGACTTAACTTTAGATTGTGTCCCTCGGATAACACGTTCACATCTAAGCCACGGGTGGAGCGGAGCATCCTGTCCCCGAACGTACCTTCCTTGCTCCTTCCCTCCCACACCTCCCCCTGCCAGCAAACCTGCGCCCCACCTCCCCCCCACCGTACTCCACACGCTGTCAGTTATTTTGTAGCGGAGGGGAGAAGACATGACATTGAACATTTCTGAACTACAATTTTAAAAATGTGCATACCTACCCATTCTTTCATCTTTGAAATTTAAGAAATACCCTTTGATGGAGGCAATCATTTTACCTTTGTGAGGCCCTGTGTGTGTGATTATTCTGGGAAGAACGATTTATTGTCCTGAGGTGTGGTTTCAGAAAAACCCCAAACGAGAGTCTGTGTTGGAGCACAGTTCATGGCACACGCGAGCCCAACTACTGTTTTCTGTCTTTAGCGTATTTGAGAAATGCCGGTAACCCTCATCTTGAAGTCATTGAAGAGACCGTCCTGGCCCTGCAGTCCGACCCGGACCCAGACGTGTCCTTTTTTGCCACTCTCCAACCCAAGCGGCGGAGTACTGCAGACAGCCGTGTGCTAGAAGAGCGGAACTAACCCCTCTGTGGTCGCCCACGCTCTGGGCACTTCGCACGCCGCACGGACTGCTCACCCCAGCTTGTCGGGGGGTCTGATTGTGTCACACCTTCCGAGGGAGGAAAGATTCCTGAAACTTTGAGGGTGGGCACTCAGATGGCCCCTTCCCCTCCCGAAGTCACAGGGACTGCACCTGGGCCGGGCGTCACGCTTCTGTGCCCCTCCCTGCCTGATCAGGAGGTCCGGGCCAAGGTGGTGGAACCAGGCGGCTGGCTGGGGGTGGGGCCTCCAGAACATCAGACTGCCCTCTCTCCGGCAGGCCAGATTATTTAAGCCCCCCCCACATCAAGTAGTTTATTAGAAGCTTTTAAGTCTTTAATAGACTTGCACATTTGGCTTCCCTTACGCTTTCCTATAAAATATAGTTTATGGTATCACATTTTATTTTTAACTGAAATAATGTACATATGTAAATAGCTCTTGACAGGAAGAGCTAATATATTAACGTAACATTAGCCTCCTATCAGTGAGCAGA
The DNA here is from genome assembly GCF_018350155.1 of Leopardus geoffroyi. Lineage (NCBI taxonomy): Eukaryota > Metazoa > Chordata > Mammalia > Carnivora > Felidae > Leopardus > Leopardus geoffroyi. The sequence continues at coordinate 5,015,624 of NC_059336.1, forward strand.
ACAAATACATCATTTAAATTTATGCTGCACTTTGAGTTACTGCAAATATAGCCCAATTTGTTTACTTTTGAAAAATGTGATAGTTAAGGAAATCTACTAAAGAATGATTTATGGAAGTTTTTCTAATATTGTACTTTTGTATAAACTGTGCTTGGAACTTTTCCTCAGGCACTTACCCCTCCCCTTCTTGTAGGAACTGTACCCATAAAGACACGTACTGGCCTTTGACAGAGCATAAAGTAGAAAGATTTTTCGTTCTTACATGGATTCATTATCATACATTTGAGAGAAGGAAATTGATCATTGAGATGCATGGATATCGACTTTGTATCTAATGCTCTAGATCTTAACAGAAAGTAACAGAAAAATAGGACCTCGCAGATCTGATCAGTTCATATACTTGCCAGTCGTTTGGGGGGTTAGATTAGGACACCCTTCAGCTTGACCTGAGTACACAGAACTTACATTTCACGCTTTTAAAATTTAGAGTGAGAGAAAGATGCTCTGGAAACTTAAACGAGTTTTCCATTGATCATTTAAGATTCTACAGACGTTTGCTTAAATTCTGTAGACTGGGTATGCTCGTGTTCTTTTTATTTCTATCTTTGTCTTCTCGAAAGTAGGCATCAAAGGAAGGAAGGAGAGGCCCATTTGGGGTTCAAGAGCTGGCTGCAAAGGTCATGTTGCTGTGGCCATTCTCCCCTTGGATCTTTTTCTTGTCCGTCTTTTCTTTCTCCCTTTTTTTAAAAAATAAAATCTTTGCAGCTATATATTGAATTTCCGGGAATACAGGATGTTCTCCCCTCCCCCAAATTCCACTGAGTTGATTCTTTAAAAAGAAAGGAAGGAATCCATACCGTGCCAAAGAAAATAAGGTACATGTGTGAGAATTTCAAATTGTAACCCAGGGTAGCATTTTGGCAACTTCAGCAAAGAGTGAGCCAATAAATTGGAGGCTACGTATTAGAGAGACAGGGGGAAAAAAAAAAATCAGTCCATCTTGTGTTCTTCAAGGAAATAGATGGAGCTAATTGTTTTGCTTCAGTAACCATCTTTGATCCTTTTCATGTTAGGAATCGAGATTGGCCTATTGTTAAAATCTGTTGATCTAGCAGCACGTAGAATTATTCAACTGGAATCTTGGGTTCTGTGCAGAGGTTAATTTTCCACTAAGGAAAAAAAAATTCCCCTCGGTTTGTGTCCTGATGGGTAATGTAGCATCTGGGTGCTGAATCCGATGTGCTTGTAGCGACTCTCCCGTAAATAACCCAACCTTTAAACATCTCCGGTTATACACTGAAGATCGTCGATAACTTGACAGGAATGCCTTTCCGGTGCAAAGATTTTTTTTTTTTTTTTTTTTTTTTTCATGACTAATCTCTCTGCCAAAAATACGTGTAAGGCTCCTATGTTCTTCTTTTGTAACAACGGAGGTTTTTTTCTAAGATGGTTCTGTGTCTCCTTCCTTTCTCTCCGGCTGCTTACGCCGTCACTTCAGCTCTTGATGTGTATTACTTGTTCATAGGTGCGGGGTGTTAAGTGTGTGTGATCCGAGCATCTCACGTAAGCTTCCTGTTTACTTGAACACTCTGCCTCCTCTTGGCCGAATTAATGGAAAAGCACAAGATGGGTTTCTCGCAGACGGCGCTCCTCGGAAAGGTTATCTTCGCGATGGAACCGTCTCCGCTTCTGGTCCAGCAGGCGTCGCCCCCTTGTTAAGTGTCTTCATGAGCACCTGTCTCCCGGAATCGGGGGGCGTTCGGGGGCGTCTGCGGGGCTGACGGCGCGTCTCCGCTCGCTCGGGGAGCAGGAAGGGCGCCTGTTAACGCCGTGCTGGGTCTTTCATTCGTGCCCGGAATAGGATTTTGAAGCATGACTGGAGACTGCCCTTGACAGCTCTCGGTAGTCGGTGCCCGCGATGAGGATTTGGGGCGCTATTCACCCCACGTGGTGGGCCCCGACTTCGGCAAGGACTGTTCTTTAACCGGACGTGGACACCAGGGGCCCGCGTCCTGGCGGTGGACCCAGGAACTGACCCGAAGGGCAGGGCCTGGGGGCGTGGCCCCCGCGGGGCGTCTCCGCGGTCGGTCTGCGCTGCGGGGCTGGGCCAGCCGGGGGCGCCAGTGACGCGGGCCGGGGGACAGGGAACCATGCGGCGGCGGCGGCGGCGGCCGCGGCGGGCAGCCGGCGGCGGTGGGGCGCGGGCCGGGGCGCCGCTGGGGGGCGCCCCGGACCCCAACCCCGCCGTGGGCCGGCCGGCCGGGCGGGGGGCGGGCTCGGCGGGCCCGGGGCCCCTCCCTGCGCCGTCCCCGGCCCTGGGGAGCCCCGCGCTGGCACTCGACCAGGCCCCGGACGTCTTCGTCCTGCGGGTGCTGCTGGAGGAGACCGGGGAGATGTTCCAGGTGGCGCACTGCCACAGCGACATGACCGTGCGCGAGCTCAAGGAGGAGCTGGAACTCGTCGTCGGCGTCCCCCTCGACCTGCAGCGGCTCCAGTACCTGGACCAAGGTGGCCCCCGCCCGCCCCCTTCCCTCGCCAAGGGCATGGCCTCCGCGCTTCCCAGTGTGCGGTCCCACGTGCTGCCCCCAGGTGTCCGGACAGAACCCCCCCCCCCGCCAGGAGACCCCAGATGGAAAAGCCAGCCCAGGCCCCCGCGAGGACTTCCCAGTCCCTGACAAACCAGGTTCACATTAGACCTCAAATCTCAAGGCAGACCCAGTCCACACAGCAAGACCCCAATCCACAAATCCTGCCCGCGTCAGGACTCCAATCCTGAAGCAAGCTGTCTGGTCAGACCTGTCCACGTCAGGACCCCCGAATCTCAACACAGGCGCTGCCACAGCCGGACCCCTCAGACCCTCGGGCTGCTGTGTCTCCATCAGGGGCCCAAATCCCAAAGCCAACAGCGTCCACACCAAACCAGAAGCCTGAAACACAGCCTGTCCTGAGTGGGACCCCATAATCCAGGGCAAACCTTCCCATATCGGGACCCCAAATTCACCGCAAACTTCCAAGTCCCCATGTTGGACTCGTAAATCCTCTCAGCCCTCCAGCCAGCCGTTGAGCTCAGAACAAACGCTGCCCACTCCCGGACCCCCAGACCAAGAACAAACTTGGCCAAGACTGAACCCCAGATCCCCAGGCTAACCCTGTGACCCTCAGAACCCTGAATCCTCTAGCAACCGTGTCCGCTGAAGGATACTAACGCCTGAGACGAACTGCCCACCTCAGGACCCCATACCTCTATGCAAACCATGCCCAAGTTTGAACCCCAAATAAAATTCCCCAAGCTACCCCTGCTTACAACAGAACCCTAAGTCCCAAAGCAGATTCTTCCCAGATCATGACCCCAAAGCTCAGAGTGGACAAGCCCAATTCTGAGCCCCCAGTCTCTAACCACCTGTGCCTTTGAACCCCGATCCATCAGCCATCTCTGTCTGTGTGAGGATGCTAGAACCCAACATGAGCTCTTCCCACATCTGGGAGCTAGTTCCCAAGCTCACCGTGATGACACCAGAACACCAATCCTAAGCAAAATGTCCTCCTAAGGGCTCCAAAGCATGGGGCAAACTCTGCCCACAATAGGACCCCAAAACTCAAACATACCCATATCTGAAACCCAAGTCTCAAGGAAACCATGTTTAAGCCAACTATATCCATGTAAGGAAGCCGAAGTTCAAAGCAAGCCTTGCCTACGTGAGGACCCCAAAACTCGAAGCAAGCTCTGTTTGTATTTGAAACCCCAAATCCCTCAGGCAACCTTACCAATACCAGAACCCCAAGTTCTAGGCCAAATCTTGACCATCTCGGGACCCCAAATCGCAGAGCAGAGCCTGTTGCCTTCAAGACCCCCAAAGCCCAGGGCTGACCTGTCCGATTCCTTACCCTGCGTTGCTACAGTACGCAGGGCTCTGTTAGAACCCCAAATCCCCAAACAAGTCTTGCCCACACAAGGACTCCACATCCCAGAATAGACCCTTCCCACACCAGGACCCCCAAACAGAAAGCAAACATTGCCTTCATCAGAATCCCCAAATCCAGAGCAAACACTGCCCTCGTCAGGACCCCAAATCTCAAAACAAACTCTAGCCACGTTTGAACCCCAAATACTGGCACTAACTCAGTTCGTACCAGAGCCCCGAATCTCAAGGTGTGTCCTTCCTTGTCCACATCAGGAGCTCAAAACTAGCCCCATCGGAATCAGAACCCAGCACCCAAAGCTCACTGTGGCCACATCAGGACCCCAAGGCCCCCTATCCAGACAGATCCCATGTGGGGTAAGGACTCGGAGCCCAGTCTCTCCCTCCATCGGTCTCCTTCCCTCAGCCTGAGGACCTGGCTGTCCCCATCCCGGTATCTACAATGTTTAGGATACGAGAACAGGACAGGATCAGGGCCCCTGGGCTCCATCATCTCCCCACCCGGTTGAAGTCAGTGCAAAAAGACTTCAAGGAAACGGAGATCTAAAAAACTCTCTGGGCTGCTGCACAGAGAACGTGAGGAGCCCGTAATGCAGACATACTGCAGCACCCCTGCAGGGGCCAGGAGCGATGGAGACAGATCTGAGCGCAGCCGGTCTCCACAGTCTCCGCTCCCCCAGACGCTGCCCTTCCGGGGCTCCGTTTCCTGATGTGTAACACGGAGCCTCTTAGCTCTCCAATCCTTAGGGCCATATCCCGCTCTGGGCAGAGAGGACTCGGGAAACTCAAAATGCACATTGAAGGCCAAAAATACCTTCCTTCCGCTCTCTTTGAAATAGGTGAAGCATCTTTCGCGACGTATTTATTTTGCTATCGGAGTGTTTGGGAGATGCTCTGGGGGCCTGGCGGAGGCTTTATTTGGAGAGAAGTAGATCTCGAACCCAGAGTGTGTTTAACACGTTAACGAGGAGGTGAGCGGCTGAGGGACAGTAAATGTCTGGCACCCGTTCTGTTCATTCATTTTCACTGATGAGCTATGCTGAGCAATAAATCCGAGAAAGCCAAGAGGCAGGGAAAGAGACCGAGTGACTTAGCACTGATGTCACAATCCTACCAGTCAGCAAGCACTTAGCAACCACTGCAAGCTTGACCTCTCTCGCGGCTGCAGTCCTTACTGTGGATAGCAAACAAGACGGGAAGAAGGTGTCACTACGTTGATAAAAGAAATTTGGGTTTCTGCCTATAAATGATCCGCTGATGCCTCTCTCCCCACCGCAAGGTTGCCAGGGAGGATTACATGAGATCACGTGTGTGTGAAAACCTTGAGGGACACAAATCTAAAAGGGGTGAGCAAATTCATGGGTGAGGGTCGACCTTACACGTCTGTTGTCAGCTCTAATAATTTATTTAGCTGGTGATAATTAGTCTTTGTCTAAGCCGAAGGCAGTTGCTGCCTGTAGACAGAGAATGGCCGAGCTGTTCGGCATGTGTGAGTTGCACTCTTTCTTGGGGAAACACAGCTTGATTCCTTTTTTTCAAAGTTGTTAGGAAGTCAAGTTGTCTTGCTGAAGACTGATGACTGATTATCCTCTGTGCGAGAACCACAGACAGGACCCTAATTAACAAATTTGCTAATCGCTACTCCTGTTTACATCCACCGTCTGAAGTTTCTCGTCACCAAAGTGGGGGGCCAGCGGAGCCTTGAGGGACGAGCTCGTGGCACTGGAGGGAAGGCAGGTCTGTTCGGAGCCCTGGCTCTACTCTTTCCTAGCCATGGGAGCCTCCTCGTGCTCACCGACATCACGGTGAACGTCAACATTACAATTCTTCCCTTACCATAAGTGCTCAGCTGGGGCGAGTTGTCCCCCAGGGGTCATTTTGGCAACACCGGGAGACGTTTTTGATGGTCACAACTAGGTGAGCAGGTTATTGGCCTCTGGTGGGTAGAGGCCAGCGATGCTGCTAACACCTGGCGATGCCCGGGGTGACCCCCACAACAGAGAATGATCCAGTCTGACATGTCAGTAGCATCAAGATTGAGAAACCCTGCTGTAGAGACGCCACCGAGTTCTGTCATTGTTACATCTTTAGCCAACTGTTAACAACACCAACCAGAGTCAGTATTTGACTTTAATGTATGACTGATGCACATACATTGTACTGTTTACTGTCAGGTAGTTCTATTTCTAGAGTTTGCCTCATAAAATGACTTGACCGGCTCATGTATTTTTTTTCCCCCCAACAGAACAAGTTATAATTACAGAATTTTATAAATTGTTGCCATTTTGGGGGGTGGTTTCGCTTCTGTTTGAGCTGAGCCAAATTAGTTTTCTGAAAAGCATTAACGACCACAAACAGACTCATGTGGAGTCATCAAATGAGATCGGTGCTCAAGGTTTTAAAATTATCTTTGTGATGCCCAAGGTCAGATAATCTCTTAAGTTAACCAATGTAATTGTTTATCTTTAACACCCAATTTTTTTTTTTTAAAGAAAAAATTATTCCCTGTAGGAGTTTTGATGGATGATACCACACTGAAGTTCCATGATGTTGTTCCTGGTGGAATTATTTCATTATGTATCTGGCATTATGATGGATGGACGGAACTGATTTTGGCGGCTGTGGAAGGGGATCCTAGTAAGGTGTTTTCACGCTTCTCTAAATGGATATTATACTTCATGAAGCAACCGTAAACTGTGGATGTGTGTGGGGGAGGGTGGCGTGGGAATCGTGGGCTCCTAATGATCAAATCCTACGCTGCGTGGTTCCAGTCACTCTCGGGTTTGCTAATTCACGGTGTTCACCTGTAACCCACTCGTGCCCCACGCCACCCCACAAAGGAGACAGGGCAGTGCATTTTCTATCCGTATGTATATTTTGTAAAGTTGAAAACCTGATTGAACAGTGAGCGAAGAGCTCCCCATAGCTGGGAACGCGTAGTCCAAAGGAAGTCCTAATGCGGGTCTGCCCCTCCCCTAAGGCAACACTACTCGATACACAGCAGGTGCCTGGTCTTTGCCAGGCCTTGTGCGTAGCTCTCGGCTGGGCTCTGGGTGGGCAGTGGGGAGGAGGGAGGAGGGAACCCGACGGTCTGCCCAACAGTGAAGATGGGAGGCTGGGGGGCAGGGGCGGGCAAGTGTATGTTCCTTCTAGAAGGCACATTTGGATGGAAGGCCGCGAGTATGCGGGGAAGGGGTCGAGGAAGGTGGGCTGCAGGAGGGTTGCTGGGAATTAGATCTGGGAAAGGTGGGTGGTCTCCGGGGAGGCGGGGCCAGGGCTGACTGGGACCCCCTCCCCCCACCTGTGTACAGCAGCCTTAGAAGGAGGGGCTCCCCTCCCGGGTCCTTCCTGGGTCTCCTCCTGCTCCTGGCCTTCCCCTGCCTCCCCTCTGCCACCGAGGCCTGGGTCCTGCCTGGGTTTTCTGGCTCTTGCCCTGAACCCCGGGATTCCCTCCTGTCTCCCACACTTTCGGGTTCTGCTTTCCCCCCACGGCCGCTCCCACGCCGGATGCCCCGGATCTAGGACAGAGTTCCTCTCTGTCGGGGCCCGCAGCCTTCCTCTCGTGCTCAGAGCCTTAGTTCAGCATGAGATGATTATATTATGGGGCTGTTTTTTTCATCCGCGAGTGGAGTTCAGAGCGTTCCAAAAGTTAGCAGAGACAATGGGCCCGAAAATAGATCGGAAGGCCAGAATTCATCAAGTCTCCAGAGAAGTGCACTCCCCTCTGGGGAGGCCACTTCGTGTTGGCTGGTGTCTTCCTTAATGGCCACAGCCACCTTCCTCTGGACACCCAGAAAAGTTATTTTCTCTTCAAAACACCGACAGGAAGAATTTCCTGCCTCCCGAGGCTGCCCGATGGTAAATGCGTATTTCCTGGACATGTATAGCATGGTCACAATGTCCTCCCCCGGGGGGTGTCCCGGCTTCTTAGTTAGGGTTTGCCCCCCTCTGTGTCCACCACAAGCCTCAACTTGCCACTGGAGCAAACCTCCCCCTGGGGAGGGTCCCGGCCCCCACCAGGCAGGTTGTGCCCTTTCGAAGTGACTCTCACTCACTGTGTGGAACCCTGTTCTGTTGCCCAGCTGTCTTGTCTTGCTGTTGATGAGGACTCCGTCTACCAAACTGCAAATTCAAAGCATCTTGGAGGCGAGCGGAGGAAGGAATGGATATGTCAGAGGGCGTTCGTGGCCTTGTACGTTACCTCCCACAGAGGTCACCCAGATGCTGTGCAGTACCTTCTAGAGCACGGTAATTCTGAGAGACAGCTGAGTGTGTCCGCGAGCTGGGGTCTTGTGCGGGTAGGGGGACCGAGTGGCTTGGCTTTCTGGCCCCTTTGGCAATGGCATCCTGGATTCAAGTTGTGCCCACCACCACTCACGGTCCCGGTGGACCACTCACCGTCTGTCCGAGGCGTCTTAGGACCTGCCTACTAAAGGCTGTGTCCCCCCCTCTTGGCCAGGACTCCAGAAGAGTCTTTCTGTTGCGAGAGATGCAGCTTTCAGGACACGAATTCACAGGAGCAGCCGCGAGGGCTTCCCGGCCTGTTACGTCCAAAGCAGACACGCTGCCGGAGATGTCCCCAAACTGTCTGTGCTATTTCTGCCCCACCTGAACTTGGGTTTCAGCAACGGTCCGAGGCACCCAGCCCCAAGCCGGCACCGGTCTCTGGCCAGTGTCCTTTCTCCGAGGCTTTGGATTTATTTCGCTCAGAAGACACTTACCCCAAACCCCGTTTTCATTTCTGCCCCCCACCCCCACCCAGAGGGCAAGTTGCTCCTTCTCTGTCCATAGAAATAGAAACCTTCGGGACACCTGGGGGCGCTCGGTCGGTCAAGCGTCTGACTGCGGCTCAGGTCATGATCTCGTGGCTCGTGGGTTCGAGCCCCGCGTCGGGCTCTGTGCTGGTGGTGCAGAGCCTGCTTGGGATTCTCTGTCTCCCCCTGTCTCTCGGCCCCTCTCCTGCTCATTCTCTCTCTCCCTTAAAATAAATAAAGAAACTTAAAAAAAAAAAAAAAAAGAAAGAAAGAAAGACATAGAAGCCTTAGTCTGCACTGTCTCTGGATTAAAGGCTTCTGTGTATAGTCCTGCCACGGTAAACTTTCTCTTCCCCGGACGTAGGATATTTTTGGGCAAAGAGGCCCACGGACCGATCGAGGTGTTGACCATCCAAGAACAATAGACAATAGTTGCAGACGACCCAGGCCGCCGGCTTCCTGGGGAAAAGGAAGAACGTGACGTGCCGTTTGGTCAGTGGTTTGAGGCTCAGAAGGGAGCCTCATCCCAGGGTCTCCCATATCAGCCTGCCCTCAAGTCAGAACCCTTTCTTTCCTACCCGCGGCCTTGACCCCAGCCTCTCTGCGCCCCCTGCTTCCAGCAAGCAGGGCGGGAGTATCCCCGCAGCCTGGGCAGAATGGCGCTTGTGTCTGTCTGGCGGGTGGTGGTTTTCCTGAGCGGCCTCCTCCTTGGCTGTTCGCAGCCCAGCAGTCCGTTAAGCTCATAAAAAGTCATTTTCACTCTGATGGAACTGTGATGTATTCGCAAGCACCAGTTAAAACATTACAGCCAGCTCTGCAAAGTTTTCTGGGCTTTGCAGACAGCCGCTGCAAAAAAGCCGTGCTGTGGCTGAGGCTGGGCGTTAGGAGAACCTATTTAAAACTTTACCTCGCCGACCAGCCATAGCTCATAAAAACTGGCTACAGAAATGTCAGCTGCATGTAATTGAATCGCCTTGTTTTCTGTGTCATGATATTTGTTACCCAGAATTTGATTCAATTCAACAAGTCCATATTGGACACCTGTCATTAGCCCATCCATCTGCGGGAGGCAGTGAGGAATTCAATCGAAGTGAAATCTGTCCCTGAGTCAGGGTGCCCATCGTCTGTCATTTCCCGAGTGCCTGTCTTCTCCAGGCATCGCGCTACGTGCTGGGGATGAAAACAGCGGTGATCCAAACAAGTGTGTTTTCTGCCTCCGTGCAGTTTGTGAAGGGAAGTCAGCAAATTATTACAAATAATTAATTCCATGGTCAATCGTGCATGGCATGTTCTGAAGATACAGTGTGTCTACTGAGCCTATGGGGGTGGGGGGGATACACGGGAAGAGGGGCTCAGGAAGGGTTTCCTGAGGAAATAAATGAAGGATACCAAGAGAGCCCGGGGCGGGGAGGGGGGCGCGGAAAAAGGTGACAGGGTTTTTAGCAAAGGAGACAGCATATGCAAAAGGCCTGGGGCAGGACGAGGGAGCAAGGTGTATTTAAGCGATGAAGATAGAAGCCCGGTATAATTGGAGCATGGAGGGAGTGGGCAAAGAGCATGGGTGGGCGGGGGTAATGCTGGAGTGATAGGGGGAGGTAGAGGTGAGACAGAGCACCGACAACCTAGAAAATCACCACCAGGGTAGCGGACGTCAGAAACGGGGTTGGAGCAAGTGTGTGCTCTGGGCAGACTGGAGGCAAGGCGGTGCCGGGTTCTGGGGCCAGTGAGGCAACACCTCCCCTCTCACACTCGCTGCTGGGGTCGGGGGCAGTTTGGATTCTCCCGAGCTTGCTTTCCGTGGCCTCGCCCCTCCCGCGCTTCTCCTCTCGAACGTGACTCCGAAGGGGAGGCTCGCGGCCGGGAGGGCGACCCTCCCTCAGCCAGCTGTCTTATTTTATAGGAGCCAACTGTCTCCAAAGGACCCCCATGGGCAGGACCGCCCTGCACGCGGCTGGGGCCATGGGCCGTTTGGACTGTATAAACCTGCTGCTCAACTACGGGGCCTCGGTCACCGACAAGGATGCCAGGGGGGAGACCCCCATGTCCGTCGCCCGGCGCATGAACCGCAGACACGGCGAGAGGCGGATGTTCCTTTTCTACTGGATGACAAAGTCAGGGACGACAGACCCGAAGAAACTGCTCGCGAACCAGGTTTCTCACAGGGCGAAGGGTGGGTTTGGCTCCAAGAAGGGCCAGATTTAGCTCCCACGGGCCACGTGTGCGCGTCGAAGCTGACTTGGGTCACCGTTCGGAGTTCAAGTCCACTGTGGCCCTCGGTGAGCAGGAAGCCAAGAAAACATGGCAGTTGCTCTGAATCAGGTACTAAATCATCTGTCCTGTTCGCGCACGGCTTTGGGGGGGGGGGGTCGGTGAGTTTGTGCTCGTTCTGGAAGCCTCTGATGCCAGCCTTTAATTTTGTGCTATTTGTACATTGCCTCCGACAACGCTGCTTGGGGTGATGGGCACCCATTACCTTCTCTCCCTTCTGGAGACGATCTAATGCGTCAGCATGAGAGAAGTGATAGCAATAATGACAATAGCACTGTTCCATCGTATAAAACCAGTGCCAGCGAATGTCGCGAGGTTGCGGGCCGTGCGGGGTGTGAATTTCGGCTCGTAAAACCCAGGAGCTACGTGCCGCCCAAGCTAGCGAGGTTCCGGAAGTTTTCCTGACCCGCCTCTGAGGGGTCTGCTGCTTGAGGGGTGGAGAAGTGAGGGGGGGCCAAGAGCAGAGAGAGCTTGGTTCTCCAGACACGTCCTCCACGGGGTGCCTTACTAGTCTTGCTGAAGGCGATGTGTCGCCACTGGATTTGGAGGAGACAGCGTAAAGGATGCTGATGAGCTCGTGGAGGAGAGACTCCGAGCTGGCACCTTCTTTCCCTTTGTCCCGCCCCTGGTGGTCCGCTCTCCTTTCCCTGCTAGAACCGCGAAAGCACCACCAACCTTCCTGCGCTTAGTTCCAGGCTCCGTACCTCGCAAGGGCTGTGCACCTGCAGGGGACCCAGCCTGCCACGTGTCTGAGCCCGGAGGAGGAGCAAGAGGGGAAGATGGGGACCAGGGCGAGCGGACGTTCACACCCCTGTCTGAAGGGGGCGCCACGACTCAGCTCCAGAGGAAACGTGAGCCAAAGGCTGCTAGATCTTTCCAGAGCGTTTTGATACGTTAAGTCCCGATTAAAAAAAAAAAAAAAAAAAAAAAAAATTAACGTTTATTTATTTTTGAGAGACAGAGCGTGAGCTGGGGAGGGGCCGAGGGAGAGGGAGACACAGAATCCGAAGCGGGCGCCAGGCTCCGAGCTGTCAGCACAGAGCCCGACGCGGGGCTCGAGCTCAGCAACCGTGAGATCATGACCTGAGCTCAAGTCAGATGCTTAACGGGCCGAGCCCCCCAGGCGCCCCAGATAAGTCCCGATCTTGAAGGGCTGGCCTGAACTTTTTTTTTTTTTTTTTTAATTTTTTTTTTTCAACGTTTATTTATTTTTGGGACAGAGAGAGACAGAGCATGAACGGGGGAGGGTCAGAGAGAGGGAGACACAGAATCGGAAACAGGCTCCAGGCTCTGAGCCATCAGCCCAGAGCCCGACGCGGGGCTCGAACTCCCGGACCGCGAGATCGTGACCTGGCTGAAGTCGGACGCTTAACCGACGGCGCCACCCAGGCGCCCCAAGGGCTGGCCTGAACTTTTTAAAAATGGTGGCGTGGTACACAAGGCGTAGCAGATTTGAGGCACGCCTGTGGAACTGCCTCCCGTCGCCAAACTTCGTTTCACTGAGGAAAACGGCAGAAGCCACCAATGGCTCCTGGAACACGCAGGGCTCAGAAGCCACAGGCCGGACGGCCGTGGGTCTTGCTGGGCGAGGGTACCCTCCACTCTCCCACCGCGCGGTTACGCGTGTTTCTCTCAAGCCCTGTAGTCTGACACCTCTGGGGCCTGTGTGACGCTGGCCTCCCGACCGTGGAAGTTCTGTTTGTAAAGTGATGGAAAACGGCCCCGTATCCCGGCTGCCCTTCTTTCCGCCGCGCACCCCGATAACCGGATTCGGCTTTTAAATTAATTGGCTGCATTTCCCGCTGTCATAACAAGGAAGATCTGTGTTGACGATGTGGCTTTCCACTCAGGAGACGTGGCTGTACCCGGCTCAGCAATCTGTTTGACAAATAATCGTCGGAAAAAAAAAAAAAAAAATACAGCTCAGCATCAACTATGTCAAAACTGAGATCTTGTTTCTGGCAGACGTTCTCCAAAGCCAGTAGACAGATATTAAATAACCCCATCCAATGGGTCAATTCATTTAGCTAATGAGGTGTTGGCGGGGCGACTTGGGGACCCTTTTAACGTAACAAGTGGCATTACTCAAAGTGATGTGTTTGCCAGAGGCTTTGTTTTGCTTTGTTGTTAGCAGAGCCAACTGCCCGACACTTGTCCCCAAAACTTTGGAGGCAGGCCCTATACCTTCATATGCCCCCAATTCAATTAAACACGTGGCCAGAAAAGGGACAAGTTCCAAACTCCGTGGTTAACGTTCTGCTCCTTCTGTGGCGGGGGTCATCTGTGTGCTCCCACGTGTCCCAGGGGCCTTCATTTTAGGCAATCTTTAAAAAAAGTTTTTTAATGTTTATTTACTTTTGAGAGAGGGAGAGAGAGAGAGAGAGAGAGCAGGAGAGGGGCAGAGAGAGAGGGAGACACAGAATCCGAAGCGGGCTCCAGGCTCCGAGCTGGCAACACGAGCCCGACGTGGGGATTGAACTCACGAACTGTGAGACCATGACCCGAGCCAAAGTCGGACGGTCAACCGACTGAGCCACCCAGGCGCCCCTTAGACATTCTTAGCATACGGCCTCTTATATCCAAACAAGCCTGTATCACCCATTGAATAAAATATGTTCATGGCCATAGAAGAGATTGGTCACAATTGTGTTATATTTTGTAGGTATTTCATTAAGCCTTTGATTTTTTTTTTTTTGGGGGTCATACTTAGGAACTAACAGAAAAAAATTGTTTTGTGGGGTAGATTTCAAGCATTTTTGTGGGACCCTGAAATCCTCTTTGGCCCAGGGGACCGGGGGATGGTCCTCAGCGGTGAAGGAACTGTGGTCTGTGATCGCCCAGGTGGACCTCCCTTGAGTGTCGAAGGATGGGGACCTCTTGGAAAGGAGCTCTGGTTAGTCTTGTGGGTATAATATCCAGTTACACTCCCCTTGTCATTCTCCCTCGCGTCAGCCTGGAAACCAGTCCAGGCTGGGGAGCCCTCTGGAGAAATGCACGACTCATTAGAAGCAGAAAAGGCCAGCGGGGCCAGCCCTACGTTTCCAGTCTCCTCGCCTGCCAGGATGCTTAGCGGGAGCAAATACCCCTCCTCCTACCTTCTCCCCTGCCCTGAACGAGTGATAATGAATTGCCCTTTCTTGGACACACGTTTACTTGTAAATTGCCTCAAATCTTTTCTGGAAGTCAATGCAGTACAACCCAGAAAGAGATCCCACACACCATGGGGGCTCAGAGGATAACTTGAACATCCTGCCCAGGCCTGGCCGGGATGACCCAGCCTCCTAGCCATCCAGCCTCTGGTTCACCCTGCTGTGCTCCCGTTGTCTCAGAAGCAGCTGAACAGAGGTGCTGAACTTTACTGTACATCTGCTCTAATGGCCTGGTCTCCAGCATCCTCCAGAACCCGGATGTGGGCGCCTTGATCGGCCACTGCCTGGGTCTCTCCCTTGCCATTGAATCTTCATGAGATGCCATGCATCTCAGCCCTGGATGCCTCCTCGCCTGAGGAGTATTCAGCAACCAGAGCTCCCCGGAAAGGCGGAAGGACATTCCCCCTGGTGGCAAAGTGGGGGACTTTCTCGATGGCCCTGACACTGCATTGAGCGACACTGAGACACAGGCTGAAAACGTGATTCCCTGTGCAAATTACTCCGAGTCCTGATTCCCACAAGGAGAAAGTGTGTTTGGTGTTAGTGAGCTTTTGACTCCTTTCTGAGCCTTGCTAATCCCCCCTTTTTATGTTTATTTCAGAGAGAGAGAGAGAGAGAGAGAGAGCATGAGTAGGGGTGGGGAAACAGAGAGAGAGGGGGACACAGAATCTGAAGCAGGTTCCAGGTTCCGAGCTGTCAGCACAGAGCCCGACATGGGGCTCGAACTCACTAACTGCGAGATCATGACCTGAGCCGAAGTCAGATGCTCAACTGAGTGAGCCACCCAGGTGCCCCAAATGATTTTTTAAAAAAAATTTTTCAATGTTTATTTATTTTTGAGAGAGAGAGAGAGACAGAGACAGAGACAGAGCATGAGCAGGGAGGGACAGGGAAAGAGAGGGAGACACAGAATCTGAAGAAGGTTCCAGGCTCCGAGCTGTCAGCACAGAGCCCCACACGGGGCTCGAACTCACGAACCACGAGATCATGACCTGAGCCGAAGTCAGATGCTCAACCAACTGAGCCACCCAGGCGCCCCACTCATCTCCCCTTTAAAAATGCACACAAAGGGCAGGCTTCTGCAGGCCAGAAGATTTTGCTAGGATTGAAAGCCATGGGCTTGTCTTCAGGATATTTGTGAGTCGGGATTCTATTCCTCTCTCCGCTCCTAACTACTGTGTGACCTCGGTGCAAACTGTCACCTCCCAAAGGCCTCCGCTTTCTTTGTCCGTCACAGGCCCCTACTGTCTCCATCCTAACCTGGCCGTGTTTTTCAGATGAGGGGACCGATGTGAGCCGTGCGCTCAGGGCCCGGAGCCTTGTCCGTGTGGCCGGCTGGGCTCACAGCCTGGCGGGTCCGGTCTAGAACTTTCCCCCGCCACTGGCTGCGTGTCCCGGGGCCAAGCAATCGCCCCTCTCCGAGCCTCAGCGTCTTCGTCGGTAACATTTGGGTAATAAAATCTGCCCCTGTCATCACTGGAGGGATTAAATGCCTGGCACAGAGCAGACACTTGAAAAATAGTGGCAATTAGTATTATTATTACCACCAGCACTTAATTTGCTTAAAATGTTTACTCACCGGGAATCAATACGCTCCCGGTTTCCAGATAGCCTCATAAATTTTCCGCAAACCTGATACAGTAAGAGTCTCCATCCAGAACTAATAATTCCCAAAGTGGGAGATTATAATTGCCCTGAAACTTGCTGATTTTGGTATTAAGTACAGGGCTTCCTCAGCAACTTCTAGAAAGTCGTTCTGAATTGAAAACTGCGGGGCCAGTTCCGCAGGAGAGAGAGAGAGAGAGGCAAAAAAAAAAAAAAAAAAAAAAAAAAAAGGGCTCTGAGATGAGAGGAAAATTCCAGCCGCTGAGCTCGGCCTCCGCAGGGCCGCCCTGACGACGCGAGCATCCAGCAGAGGGCACAGAAACCCATTAACATTTAGAAAAACGCTGGTGTTTGTGTTCACTGGAAATGTCAGAGATGCTACAGATCCTGCACCGCACTGGAAACTCAAGAGCAGGGCTCAGTGACGGGGGCGCGCAGTCGGGCTTTTCTGCCCCAAGCCCCGCGGTTGTCTGCGAACGTGCGTGTCCGCGCACACGCGTGCTCCGAGCGGGGGGGTGCGGGGAGTGACAGCCCCCCTCACATCCTCGAAGGATCGGTGGACCCCTGCCCGACAGGTTCCAAAACCCGGGCCACGTAACGAGGCCCACCACGCCAGTTGTCAGATCACATCCATGTCTCAGTCTGGAGTCACCTGCTACCCTGCGGTTGGGCCCGGCCACGTGCAATTGGGAAGACGAGAAATACCGACCACGTCTGGCGCCGTGGCGGGCGCGGGCTTGTGCGTGAGCGCGCAGGTGGCCGGGACGGGGGGGGGGGGGGGGGGACCTGGGAAGTGGCTTCTCTTCCCCTGCACGCGGGAGCCGTTCGGTTCCGGTGGCCCTGCAGCATGACGATCCCACAACAGGTGCTCTCAATGCCCACGACTCAGCCCCCTACCTACTTTCGCGCCGCCACTCTGCAGAGACGGAGCCCCAGAACGTAATGAGACGGGTGTGCGAATGTTCGCGAGGGCCTTCACGGTGGCGAGTGCCGGAGACGCTCCAAATGCCCACCAGCGAGGGTGACAGTGACACGCTGCGCAGCAGTTAAGAAATGATTTGTGTGGACGGGCCAAGGCACGGCCGGGAGGAGTGTGATGTGTCAGTAAGTGAGAAACAGGTTGCCCGGGAGACGTGCATGAGATCATCGAGTTACAATTTTAAAAAGGAGGCACCTCCAATAAATGTGCATATACGTTTACTTGAGCAAAAATAATGATGTCAAAGATCTTCTAGCTCCTACGATTGCCTACTTCAGGGCGGTGAGGTTGCTTTTTACATCTCGAAATTGCTACAGCCAGTGTTTCTCCTTCTTCTTTTTTTTTTTTTTTATCATGGTGAAATACACATGCTGTACAATTTGTCTTTAATGATGTTTTGCACGTTTGCAGTGGGGTGCAGCCATCAGCATTATCTAGTTCTAGAACGTTCCATCACCCTAAAAAGGAACACAGGACCCATTCACATGAACAGTCTTTCCCCCATCTCCCCATTCCCTCTAGCCCTGAACAATCACCAATTTATTTCCAGTCTCTCTGGATTTGCCCATTCTGGATATTTCATATAAATCGAGTTGATATGGGGCGCCTGGGTGGCTCAGTCAGTAAAGCGTCTGACTTCGGCTCGGGTCATGAACTCAAGGTTCGTGAGTTCAAGCCCCAAGGAGGGCTCTGTGCTGACAGCTCAGAGCCAGGAGCCTGCTTCGGATTCCGTTACCTCTCACTCTGTCCCTGCCCTGCTCGGGCTCCCTCTGTCTCTCTCAAAAACAAACATTAAAAAATTTTTAAAAGTCTAGTCAATACGTATCCGGCTTTTTAGCCTGATGTTTCTGGGGTTCATCCACATCATAGCATGTGTCAGTACTTTGTTCCTATCTCTGGCTGAATAATACCTGATTGCTGTCCCTTCATTAGTTGATGGGCATCTGGGTGGTTTCCAGCTTTGACTCTTGTGGATGTTGCTGCTGCTGTAAACATGAGTGTATAAGGGTTTTTGAGGATCTGTTTTTAATTCTTTTGCATATACACCTAAAAGGGGAACCGCTGGGTCATGAGGTAATTCTGTGTTTAACGGCACATGTTACATTTGTAATTAAAAACATACCAAAAAAAAAAAAAAAAAAAAAAATGAAGGGAAGAGAAATCGCTGTAGGAGCTCTCCGAAGTTTGAGAATTAGAGTAATTATTTATTGAGCACCCATCCCAGGCCAGACATTTTGCATGCATTATCTCATTGAGTCTTTTCAGCCATCCTGAGAGTCAGAGGTCTTCAACCTTAAGCATGCATCAGTCACACGGCAGGCTTATAAAGGCACAGCTTGATGGGTTCCACCTCCCAGAAGCCCTGGATTCAGTGGGTCGGGGGCAGAGCCCGAGATTTCTAACACACACCCAGAGATGCTGGCTTTGAGTGGCCCTGAGCCTAGTCTAGTCTGTGCTCCTTTCGCATTGAGGAAACCGAGGCACAGAGAAGTCAGCAACCTGCCCAGGGTCACACAGCTCGTAAATGGCAGCGTGAAGGTCCCTGACCTAGGTCATGGTGGTAACAAGCACCTGACAGTGTTAACCTCTCTGATCCCAGGCCACGCTTCTTCTTCAGCGGCGAACCAGCCTGCCTGGTGGCTGTGACCTTGGTTACCCCCCCCCCCGCCCCCCAAGACCCCCTTTCCCTGTTTGTAAAACGCAGAAAATACTGGCCCTCATTTTCAAAGCATTACAGGAGTGTTCACCCAGAGCCCTGCTGGGCCCCACCAGGCAGCGCAGAGCTCCGGATGGAGGAGCAGGTAATCAAACCTCCCGGCGACCTCGGGGACAGGCCCCTGGGGGTTCCCGAACCCTCCCGAGGCCTCCCAGCGTCGGCCAGGCGCTCCCGCCAGGTGGCGCTGCTGCGCGCTGCCGTCTCAGGGGGGCGGGCGCGGCGGCCAGCAGGTGTCGCAGCGAGACCGCGGATCAACTCTGGGCGCCGGCAACGTCCTTTGATCCAGACTGAGCGCCTCAGGGGCCCCCCAGAAACTGTAGACCGGGTTGCATTCCTTCATTTTCTCCTCTCTCGAGACCATTATGCCCCAAGGGCTTTCCATTCTTGATTCTTTCATGCTGCTTTGATCTGTGGATAGCATAGAATATGTTTTAAAAACGTAACTTTATGTAACTAGAACTTTCACGGAAAGTTAACATAAGAATTCAGAAAGAAATACGGTGCTCCCGCTCAAAGATTCTTCCTCCAGGGCCTCACGAATTATGGGCGAGGGGTCAGGGATAAGAGCCAGCCAGCTTTAGAGAGATAAATTCCATTTTTCTTTTAAACCCCCAAAAGGAGGAAAAGTCCAGGACCCTCCCTGCAGTTCTAATGAACGTTTTAAATAATGTCTCTCTCATCAAGGAGGGGCTGCAACGAGAAAAGCAAGAAGGGGTGTTGCTAATTTAGGTAGGTTGCAACCCAGGATCCTCAATGTTATCTCTCCCCATCCCCCACCGCCAATCAAAATATATGCCCCAGCCTGCAGAGAAGGGCTGAGCCTGAAATGAACCCACATTGGCGTTATTTTTACCAAATTACATCTTCAAAGAACTTTATGATTTACTTCTCCCGGTAGCAAACTGCCGTATATTTCCTACCTGTTTCACCTCACACGTGGTTTAGGAATTGTACTGAAATAATGAAAGAAATGTATCAGATTTGCTATTGCCGGACCTACAAAGGATCTTACTTGCTTCTTTAAAAAAAAAAAAAAAGGTTTTGTTTTTTTTTTTTACATTTATTTATTTTTGAGAGATAGAGCACAAGCAGGGGAGGGGCAGAGAGAGAGGGAGACACAGAATCCGAAGCAGGCTCCAGGCTCTGAGCTGTCAGCACAGAGCCCGATGCGGGGCTAGAACTCACGAACCGTGAGATCATGACCCGAGCTGAAGTCAGATGCTTAACTGACTGAGCCACCTAGGCGCCCCATAATCTTACTTGCTTCTTGTAAGGACCCTGGGAGGTGTTAGTATCTCCATCCCGGGGAGACAGAGGCTTGGATAGACAAAGCTACTTCCTTTGAAAAGAAATGAATTGGTACCCAGCAGCTTGAGCATTAGACTTCGGACAGCGATAGGGGAGGTGTCTGATGTGCATTCAACACATTTGGTGGTGGAACTTCAGGTGCTAGAAAGTTCCTCTAGGCTCCAGGCCCCTCTGGTTGGGGGTCATGGGCAATGGTTTCGTTGCTGCCCCACTGTTGCCCTGCACACCCGCCCGATCGACTTCCCCTGCCTGCCTTGAGCAGTCACCAGACCCTTTGTCCGTTTTCTGCTTTTAGTCAACAGCCATCTTTTGCAAATCTTTAAAAGCCCAGCCTGGTGCAAATAGAGACTGCAATCTCCGGAAGCCCCCTCTGCCGGCTCAGGGCTGACCCAGGCTTGCCAGGGGCTCTGCTGGTGGCCGTGGGCTGTGTGCCTTCGTTCTCCGTCCCCCACGCCTGCCCGCTTGCCCAGCTGTTTCTGATGTCTGCGGGGTGGGCACGGGGTTGCAGGGCGAAGGCAGAAGGCGGCATGTGACTCTCCCCTGCCAAAAGTCCTCTGTTGGGGTTTCCAGGCACTGAATAGGTGTTTGGAGACCCCTCCAGCTCACAGTGGTGACTCTCACAGTGGTGATCCCCTGTTGACCTCATAAAACCCGCCCTCCTCCCTCTGACTGTCCACCACCTGGCCTCTGTGGGTCCCACGGGCAGGCAAGACTCTTGGGTAGGGGGAGGCTTTCAAGATGGGACCTGCCCCCTTGCCTGCCTCCTATGTGTTCACTTGGCCCCTGGGAAAACCATCCTTGTCGTTTTCCTCCCAGGTTCTTGAAGTATGGTACGGTCTGCTCCCACGAACCAGGTCTCTAACCTGGTAAATATTCCCCGGGGTGGGTGAGATGTCAGTCTCCCTTGGGACAGCCCAGACCCTGTCAAGGTGTCTCTAGATGCTTTTCACTTGGCTTCCGGTGGTGGGGAGAGTGGGGGAGATGCCTAGAGCCCCCTACAGGAGGACAACTCCCTCCAAAGAGATCCTCACTCCCCGTGCTGAGTTTCTAACCTTCTGGAAAATAGCGGCTAGCTGTTTTCTTTGGAACGGGGTGTGGGTCTCTGAAGTGGCTTTGGCCGTCGCTTAGCAAGTACAGATGTTACCTGAATGATAAGTGCCTCTCTTTGGAAGATGGGGACACCTCACTTCCTGTCTGCAGCCGTGTTCCTCAGCTGAAATTCCAAGAAAGCAGGAGACATCCTATTTGACGTTCTGAGAAACCGTGGCAAAGCCAGTCCGTCCCCACCTCAGGAACCTGCCGTTTTGGGGGCCGTGGTCCAACAAACACAGCAGAGGAGACAGGCCCGGTTGACTGGTGCCTCAGAGGCTGTCCCAGTCTGACCACTCCGGGCTGGGCTTGGCCGGAGCCGCTCTGCCCCACAGGCCTCTCACCCTCCTTGGCCGAGCAGGTTGGCTGGGCGTGGTCTTGCCATGTCACCAAACTGGTGGAGCCCCTTGGAGGTGCCAGCTCAGAGCCACCAAATGATGACCCCTGACAATAGATCATAGAACAGGCAAGTCAAGCGGTCAAGTTTCAAGTCAAGGGGCGAGAAATTAGCCCCACCCCTGATGAGGCCGTGGCAGGGGCTGGATGCTGAGAGGGGTGAAGGCTTGGGGCCGATGTCTTACTCCCTCACAGACGCCCTCGTCTCGATTTTGTTCCGAGAGCAAGGGGGAGGGACTGAAGGCTCAGGAGGGGGGATGATGTGAGCTGCCTGCCGGTTTTAAGAGACTAGTTTGTGGGAGGCAAGAGTGGAAGCCAATAGGTTGCTGATGTCCAGGTGAGAGAAGGCGGTGGCTGGACCGGGTGGTGATGGCAGATTCCGGAGATAGGAGCTTGGGAATAGGGGGGACGCGAGGGTCAGAGACAGAGGACCGAGCACCGTCCAGTGTGTGGTGAGGCTGTTTGCCAAGGAGGGGAAAGCCGAGGAAAGGGAAGGGCTGTCGCGACCGTCACGGGCGCTTCTGTGTCTGCCGGGGTGTTCGTTGCCGGGGGCCGCTGTGGACTCGGAGGTTCTCCCGGTTCTGGAGGCCAGAAGTCTCAAGTCAAGGCACCAGCACGGCCGACCTCCTCTCGTGGCTCCAGACATCCGCCGGCTCGTCGCTGCCCGGACTCCAGTCTCTGCGCGGCCTCATTCTGTGTGTCTGTCTGTCCCCGCTTCTCTTATAAGGACTTGTCGTGGGGTTTAGGGCCACTCGACTCCACGATCTCGTTTCAAGACCCTTCCTCCCATCTGCAAAGACCCTTTTTCCGAAGAAGGTCACACTCACAGGTTCCAGGTGGACTTATCCTCCACCCCACCCACCCCTGCAGCTCTGTGGGGGGTATCTACCACTGGTCCACGGGGACGTCGGGCACAGATGGCTGGGGGGGTGGGGGGGTCGCAGGTGGCTGTCAGCCAGCAGGTGGAGTCGAGGAAACTACAGAGAGAGGAGGCTTTGGGTGGAACAGAGCAGCAGTTCGGACGGAGCTGAGGGGCTCCTAGAGAGTTCAGGTAAAGGGGGGGGCGGGCAGCAAAGAAGGAGGAGAGCAGGTGCGGGGGGAGGGGGGCGCGGAGGGGGGAGACTCTGAGGGTGGAGGGCGTGGTCTTTGGAGCCGAAAGCTGCCGAGAAGCCCAGCCAGCTGGCGGTGGAGAGAGAACGTGGCATCAGGAGTGTCCCTGACAAGGCCACCTTCAGTGGCACGTGGGGGACTGGACTCCTTGCCAGCGCGGTTGCAGAGCCGGCAGCCAACCTGGAGGAGAGGGGCCTGCGGGTGAGGACAGCTCCTTCCGGAAGTTTGGCCCCACGGTGCCCCAGGAGGTGCTGTTTTAAAGCCGGGAGCCAGGGGGCCCGGTTCACGTTCGAAGGGAAGGGCCTGGCGGACCGTGGGGCAGGGAGGGGAGCGGGCCCCAGGGGAAGTTCTCGGGGGAGCCGGGCCCTCCGAGAGGCCCAGGGATGGAGGGGCTCCTGCTTCCTGCAGGCCCAGGGGTCCGCGGAGGCCCCTCCCCCTCCCCGCCCAGGCCCGGATCCCCGGATACGGCGGAGCCTGTCCCGCAGCCACGCTTTTAACGCCTGGTTATTACAGAAAAGTCTAAGCGTGAAGCAAACAGGGGCGCCTGGGTGGCTCACTTGGGTTGAGCGTCCGACTCTTGATTTCGGCTCGGGTCACGAGCCCAGGGTGGTGAGTTTGAGCCCCGGGTCAGGCTCCATGCTGACCGCGTGGAGCCTGCTTGAGACTCTCTCTCTCTCTCTCTCTCTCTGCCCCTCTTCCCTATGCTCGCTCTCTCTCTCTCTTTCTCAAATGCGACAAATAAGCAAGCGCGAAGACAATAGAACCCGCAGATCTGACCGCAGCTGCTCACTGTGGCCGCATCCGCTTCCTCCGTAGAGCCGTCTGGCCAGGGTCACGGGCACGCTCCCGAACCGCGTGGTCTGCGTCTTCTGAGGACACGGGCAGTGCCACTGTGATGCCCTAACAGACCAACAAAGCTTCCCCGTGGCCTCTGTGGTCCCTTCCTGCGGCTGCCGTGGCCGCCGTAAACGACCACAGTGATGCAGGGGCTTAAAACAGCACCAACTCGTTACTTGTCCGCTCCGGAGGTCAGAAGCCTGAAACGGGTCCACCGGGCTGAACCTCCAGGTGTCGGCAGAGCTGGCTCCCCCGGGAGGCTCTAGCGGGGGGTCCGACCCCTCGCCTTTTCCAGCTTCCGGAGGCGCCTGCACGCTTTGGCTCGTGGCCGCCTTGCCCGTGGCATCTCCCTGCCCGCCTCTCGTGGCCACAACTGCTCTCTCGCGGGCACACCCTCCTCCTTGTCCCCATGAGAAGCGTCACGCTTCGACCGGGTCGGGGTAACTCCCCCTCTCAGGGTTCACAGCCGCAGAGGCACGTTGCACGTAAGAACCCGTCCCAGGTCCCAGGGCATCTCTAGGGGCCGTCTGCCAGCTGAGCAAAGTGCCTAGCGGCCAGTCTGTGTGCGGATCGCCCCAGTTGCCCCCAAATGTCTGTTACAGCCGTTCCACCCTGGGCTCTCTTCATTTGGTTGCTCTGTCTGGAGTCCTTTTATTTTATTTTATTTTATTTTATTTCATTTCATTTCATTTCATTTCATTTATTTATTTTTTTAGGCAGGCTTCATGCCTGGTGTGGAGCCCAACGCAGGGCTTGAACTCAAGACCCAGAGATCAAAACCTGAGCTGAAGTCAAGAGTCGGACGCTTAAAAAATAAAAAAATAAAAAAGTCGGCTGCTTAACTGACGGAGCTACTCGGGCACCCCCTGAGTCCTTTTTTTTTTTTGTTATTTTTTAAACTTAAAAAAAATTTTTTTAATGCTTATTTTTGAGAGAGAGAGAGAGAGAGAGAGAGAGAGAGCACGAGCAGGGGAGGGGCAGAGAAAGGGGGAGACACAGAAGCCGAAGCAGGCTCCAGGCTCTGAGCTGTCAGCACAGAGCCCGATGCGGGGCTGGAACCCACAGACTGTGAGATCGTGAGCTGAGCCGAAGTCGGACGCTCAACTGACTGTGCCCCCCAGGCACCCCTATCAGCTAACTTAAAAAAATTTTTTTTTTCAACGTTTATTTATTTTTGGGACAGAGAGAGACAGAGCATGAATGGGGGAGGTGCAGAGAGAGAGGGAGACACAGAATCGGAAACAGGCTCCAGGCTCCGAGCCATCAGCCCAGAGCCCGACGCGGGGCTCGAACTCACAAACTGCGAGATCGTGACCTGGCTGAAGTCGGACGCTTAACCGACTGCGCCACCCAGGCGCCCCAGCTAACTTTAATTCCCAGGTAGAGAATCTACCGGAAGCCCCCAGTGAGGCAGCGTTTGAGCTTTGGCCGGGCTTGTGGACAAAGCGCTGGGATTCTTCCAGTGCATTCCAGGACGTGGGTCTTCCCTCCACACCTTCTAGAACTCCGTTACTCCAAGTATACTCCCTGGACACGCAGCATGCCTTCACGCAGGAGTGTGTTGGGCACACAAATCTCCGTCCCTGCTGAGTCAGTGTGCGTTTCAACAAACCCCAGGACATTTGCATGTGCATCACCAGTTGAGCACCTCTCCCAGAAGTTTCCCATCCCCTTTTGCACAAACATACACTGCCTCAGGGAAACCTCAGCACCAGGCTTGGTGAGTGTCTGATCCAAGCCCTCCAACCGGAAGACACGGGAAAGCAACTTAAAAAAAAAAAAAAATTCTGTTCTGTGCCATTTGTGGCACACGTAGGCATCAGGGCTGGGCAGCTGGCCTCCACGGACATGTGTGGTCCAGCCTGACCTTCAGACTCTGCTCCATGCAGATGATCACTAAACCCTCCCTTGGATGTTTGCGGGGTCCTGCCTGCTCCCGCTGTCTCTGGGCCACTTCCCTTCTACTCTCTGGGAAAGTGGGATCATTGAGCTGCTCCCCTACCATCTGGAGCAACCTGGGGGTCCGGGAGGCCACACGACCCTAGCCAGTTACTCCCATGACATCCTGGGGCGCCAGCACCCTTCTGCTGCCCCTCCTTCTTGCCACAGCAGCTCGTGTCCTCTGTGCCTTAGAAACCCTGGGCAAGCCGCATCCTTGTGAGGGCCTTGTCCTTTTCCCAGGGGCTTCTTCCTGAAAAGAGGACCCCCTTCCCCTAGCAATCCCCTCCTGGAGAAACTTCGCCCATGTCAGGGATGGATGAGGTGGAGTAATTTTTCTACAAAGCCTATTTTTCTCCCCACAACTGCTCCCAGTTCCACAATCCCCGATAGCTCCCCGCTTCTCTGAGGATGAGACTTTTGACATCCCAAAGCCGAGAACCGATTCTGGGTTTCCTCCTCTTTGCAGATCACAGCCCAACACCACCCCCTCCCCCCCCCCCGACCCCTTCTCAGAGGCAATGGCACCAAATGCTTGCTCCCCACCCTAGGAGAGGGTTCATGATGGGGGAAGGAAGCAGAAGGGAAAATATTCCTCGGATGTAGATTGAAGTTTTGACTCGGGGGGGGGGGGCCTCATCTTTTTGGACTGCTGTAAACTGAGCTTAGGTCATCGATCAGCGGTTCCAGGACACTCGGTCCTCACATGGCCTGATGGCACAGGACGCGTGTACCTATTTTGGGGGCCAGGGTGTCACAAGAGGCTTTGGCAAGGCCAAGGACCCCAGTATCTGAGCTCCTTTCTTCTTTTTTTTTTTTTTTAATTTTTTTTTTTTCAACGTTTATTTATTTTTGGGACAGAGCGACACAGAGCATGAACGGGGGAGGGGCAGAGAGAGAGGGAGACACAGAATCGGAAACAGGCTCCAGGCTCTGAGCCATCAGCCCAGAGCCCGACGCGGGGCTCGAACTCACGGACCGCGAGATCGTGACCTGGCTGAAGTCGGACGCCCAACCGACTGCGCCACCCAGGCGCCCCCTGAGCTCCTTTCTAAGGTTACCCCAGTCCTTACCGCTTTCCCCTAGTCCTGCCACCCAGTTTACACAACTTGTGGGCGCCTGAAGGCATTTAGTACCAGATAACTGGTTCGAGCTTTTGATAAGTTTTCTCCCTGCCTAAAGGCATTTCCAAGTCTGCTTAAAGAGAGGGCCGGTGGGGAAAAACACGGAGACAGCAAATAATATTTGAATAACTGTTGCTGCCATGACCTGCTGGTGATTTATGTTGAGAAAGGCTATAGATTGGGCAAGGCGTCCTGCCGTCCCCCTCCTCCAGGAAGTTTAGAATTAGAACCAGCGGATATGATTCGATTGAGCCTTTGCCAGAGAAAGTTCAAGAGGGAAGGCCTTGACCTCTTATATTTGGTTTCAGACCCCATGACCCTGCTTCTGGAAGGAAAAACTCCTTTTGGAATCTTTTTCATTTTCTTTCCTTTTTTTTTTTTTTTTTTTAAAGCAAAAGTTTTGCTAAATCCTTGGGAACAAGAAACCCCGACATCCTGTTTTCATATGTCCGGAGACCAAAAGATAAGGATCTGGTTTAGACCCTGATCCTAGAGTAGTAAGACACAATTCATACAGGGCACCTATGTCCTTCGCCCCCCCCTTCCCAGGGCCCGTTTCTGCTCGGGTTTACGCAGAGCCTTGGTAGTTGGTGAAAGTTTTCTTTCCCAGGGGGTCCTGAGGTCAGGGCCAGCCGGGGCGCTCCGGGAGCAAGGATGGGGGCCCCTTTGGGAAGGGGGAGCGTGCCTAGGGCGTCCAGAGGGTCCGGCACATCTCGGCTCAGCTTGGTCATTTGGATGCTGACTCTGGCTTGCCCTCTGCAGCGAGGCCGGCCCGGGAACTTGGGAGGTGGGGGGCACTGCCGTGCAGAAGCGGGATCTCCAATCACCCCCGGAGTGTCGGCGTTCGCCAATCAGACGCCTCTTCCGGCTGAACCGCAGCCAGTATTGATTGCGTGGAGGCCTAATAGTAGATCCGGTCGATAAATCAGTTGGGGATTAAAGCAGGCACGAGGGGCGCTGGTTACAGCAAACGTTTAAGGTTCAGGCATCGACTGGGAGCGGAGCGTCATTTTACGACGGTGCCAGTTTGCTGATGATGTGAAATAGTGAGGTGGCAGCCGCTTGGAGGAGCGGGCCAGATGCCCTTTAAATTACCCGACAACGCGCACGGGCTGACGAGCCGCGAATGCAAGTTCATTGCCGAGCCGCCTTTCGTAGGGAGGTTGAGGCCTGGAAGCCACCAGCTGCACTGTCCCCAGATCGTGCGGAATACTGTTCGGACGGTGCCCAGCCCAGGGCCCCGGCCTCTCTGTGGCCCCCGTGCCCGCCCCGTCTCCAAGGCCTGTGGCACAGCTGTCCCAGGCCCCACCACCAAGTCTCATCCCGCTGGGCAGTGTCTCGTGTCTCCCTGCTGCCCTCCCTTCTCCTCCCAGCCTTCAGAATAGTCTCTGAAAGCAAAATTGTGCTGATATCTCTCCTCTGTTGCAGACCTCCCATGACCCCTCCCCCGCCCTCGCTCTTCAAAGGAAGTCAAGACTCCCGACCGAAGGCCTCAAGACTCTTCCTGCCCCACCAAGTTCGTGTGGGTCTTGCTCTGGGCCACATTCCTCTCCTCCGCGACTTCTTTTATTCGCTCCCTTCATCAGGCCCTTTGCACATGCTGTTCCCTCTGCCTGGACGCTCTTTGTGGCTGTCGTCGTCAGGTTGACCCCACCTACTCTCGCCTTCTGCGGCCGCGTGGCTGCTCTCCCAGCAGGCCCCTCGCCGTTGGCCTGGCACGGTCCTTAGAGCACCCCTTACTTGTCACAACGAACTATTTACGCCGCCATCATTGTTCCGTTTCGTCTCAGTGCGGGGAGCTGCATGAAGGAAAGGCCAGCATCTCAGCTGTTTTGACACCGCATGGGTGTCTTTGTGGGGGGGATGGTGGCATCTAGAAGGCAAACCTCAGAAACAGGACGGACAGTGGAAAGAGCGCGTCACAAAAGGCCACATATTGTAGGATTTCATTGGTATAAAATTTCCGGTGCAGGCAAACCCGGAGACAGAAAACACATCAGTGGTTGCTTGGGAAGGAGGCGTGGCGGAGGGGGGCGTGGCTGAAGGGGGGCGTGGCGGCGTGGCGTGGCTGAAGGGGGCGTGGCGGAGGGGGCGTGGCGGAGGGGGGTGCTGGTGACCCCTCCTGGGAATGGAGCTTCCTTTTTGGGGTGACAAAAACACTCCACAATGAAATTATGGCAATGGGTGCGTGAGTCCGTAAAAATACCCCAAACCGTTGAATTGTATAAACACACTGAAATCGTAGACTTGAAATAGGTGCTCTTTGGCGGTACGTGAATTCTATCTCCGTGAAACCGTGTTTCTTTAAGGCAGCCGGCAGAGAGTTAACGCCTGAAAGTTTGTGGACTTGAAGACAGAGAAATTCTCTGTCGGGTGTTGGGAGAAGCAGACGGGCTGCACGACCCTCAGGCGGGAAGGAGCAACGCCAAGGCCTTTCCCCCCCCTTCCCAGGGGCTGCTGTCTTCGTCCCCCATGGGGGAGGCGAGCTCTCCTCCGGCTGGCGGCTGGGTGGCACCCAGTGCTGATCTCCACGGGGTCTGTGCTGTCTGTGTTTTTGGATCCTTCCCAGCCCAATGCCTCTCTAGTCCTGTTCCTTCTGCAAACAGGACGAACGAGTCCTGCTCATGGGCCTGACCTTTCCGTCTCTCACTGGCCGGTGGGGGAGGGGGGTCGGGGGGGGCCACTTTCATTGCCTAGTATCAGCGAGATGTGCCCTTGCCACCTGGGTCCCCAGGAAAGCCCAGACATTTCTGGGGGATTCCAGGTTGTCACACATGGCCTCCCGAACGGGTCTATCTGCTGGCCGTCACTGCCCTCTGCTGGTGTCCCTGGGCGCTGCGACCGCGGCCACCGTCTCTGGGCTGGGGGGGAGGGGAGGACAAGACCCTGAGCGCTCCTGTCATGCTGTCGGGGTCCCCAGCAGTGCTGACTGGGCCCAGCGTCTTACAGAGTTTCTAGGGAGGCTGCTACTTCCGACGTGACGGTGCAGCTCACCTGTTCTCCTTCCCTCTCTGATTCAGACTCTGGGCCAGCGGAACTTTCTTTCTCAGTGTTAAAATCATGAGGGCTGTTCCGGCTGCCATGCGTACTTGCTCTGCGCCAGGCGCCGTGCTAAGACCCTGGGGTCCACACCCCCCGAGGCTGCTGCTGTCACCTCCGCCCTCTACAGGAAGACCCCCCTGAGGCTCAGGCAGCTCCGGGAGGAGCTGGGATTCCAATCCAGTCTGTCCCACAGAGGCGGCTGAATCCTGGGCTAGTCCAAGCTGGGGCCCCGATCCCCCGACCCACCGCAGGGAGCCACGGTGACCCCAAGTGTCTGTGGCCATCCTGTCCCTTCTTCTTCCTTCTCCCTTCTGCTTCCCTCTCACACTCAGCTCCACACCCTCTGCTCCCCCCCCCCCACCCCCGGCGTGTGTCTGTGTATTTGTGTATCTGTGTGTGTGTGTGCCCACGTGCATGTCTGTGATTGCACATGTGTCCGTAGGGGTGTGTGTGTGTGTGTGTGTGTGTGTGTGTGTGTTTGTCACCCCTGGTGAGACACCAGTGTGTCCAGAAGGGGGGGGGGGCGAGGGTGTGGCCAGGGTGGGGGACCCAGATGATGGGGCCAACTCTGCACAGCGACCCACAGGCCTTGGAGGAGGGGCTCCCCTAGACAGGCAGTCCCCCCAGATGCAAGGTAGCCACTCTGGAGGGGGGCAGGCAGTCCCATGCCCTTGGCCGAGAACAGGGGTGCTGGGCGGGGCCTGCCACCCTCCGAGGACGGCGTCTGTGCCCCAACACGCAGGCACTTTTTCAAGCCTATGTGACTACCGGCCACTGGCTCCTTTGGAAGCAGAGCTTCTCTGGGGAGTTTCCTGCATGTGACCCTGAATGGCATGTGGGGACCTCGGAGCCACGGTGGGATGCTGTCCGCGTGCCTGCAGGCCAGCAGGCCTCCCGTGTCCTCCTGGGAGATGCTCAGTGGTCCGTTCCGGGGGCAGCGAGGAGAACACATGTCCCCCCAGACTTTGTTTCAGGCGGCTCATTTGTCCCCAAGGGCTGTCTGTGACAGCGAGGAGTGTTTATCTCTATACGGGAGGAGGCGGAGGTGTCTCTCTCGAGAGCGGGACGACAGTGTTTGTTTTACTTAAAGAAGAAAATCCCACAGGACCAAAACGGGGAGTTTGGGAGCTGTTGTCAATCATCTGGGTCAGTTCTGGGGAAGATGCCCCGAGTCCCCCGTTTGGAGGTGGCTTCCCTTGGCACATACCCCAGAAGGCCCCGCCTGGCGACCAACTCCCTGGGCCGCCTGTGTCCAACAGTGGCCGCCTCTGCTCCCCTGTCCTCCCCACGGAACAGGATTGCGTCTCTCTCGTCTGAGTGCGTGAATGAATGACAGAAGTTCTCTGCCTCAATCCGACATCTTGGGTGTAACTGACAGAAAATCCACTCAAACAGGCTTTGGCCCCCATTGGACACTGTTGGCTCACGAAACAGAGAAGTTCAGGGGTACCACCGGGTCTAGAGGCTCCAGGGAATCTAGTGGCATCACCAGATTGTTCACTCTGTTTCTCTCACAGCTCCATTAATCTCTGCTTTCACGTTTGCGTCCCTCTTTTCCTGAGGTTGGGTCCCTCCCTGTATTGGGGACAATGGTGGCAGGAAGCTCCAGCTTACCTGCCCTTCACAGCTCAAGAAAGAGAAATTCTCTTAGCATAAAGTCCCAGGGAAGTCTCTGATTGGCCCACTCGAGTCACATGCCCAGCAGGATGACTCCATTATGGTTGGCCAGCCTGGTTCACAGTCTGTCCCCTACACGTGTTGGGAATGGGGTACCAGTCACACCTGGGACCTCTCTTGAAGGAGAGGGTGTGGGGTAGGAAGAATAAATTTTTCTATTCATTAAATTCTTTTACGGTTAAAAAAAAGGGGGGGGCAACTTCTCTTTTCCTAAGTTGGCCTAGTTTGGGAACCAAACTTGATGTGTGGCTTTTTATCAAAGTTTGAGAGCTTTTCACAACTCTTGTGATATATGGAACTTAAAACAAAAAAACCAAAAAAACAAAATTAAAGTAAAAAAGTAGAACTTGACAGTAATTTGCTGTCCACGCATTTTAGCTTTTAGCTGTCCACACGCTAAATGAGTATATATCATTAAGTCAAAATGTGGCCCCCAAATGGGCTCTCTCTGCCATTATGGTCGAGAATTAGGTTCCTGGGACACATTACCCCAAATATCAGTGGGGACAGTAAATGGACAAGATCCATATCCCTATGGGCTGGGGAATGAGAAATGTATGGCTGGTCATTAAAACCCTTAGTTCAAGGATATTTTTTTTTCCATTAACACAACTGAAATTGTGTTGAAAGCCAAGTTGTTATCTCTGGGAGTTTCAGGGACGAGCCGGGGAAGATGTGTGGGTTTTTGCACCTGAACCAAGAGGTTTAGGGGAGTCTGGAGGGCCTTGGCCTTGCTGCCTGTGGACACTTGTGATTCCAGCAGAAGGGCCCAGGGCCACCTCCATGTCCCCGCCGTCTGTGGTTTCCTGCGGTCCAGGAAACTTCCTCCAGGTGTGTCTAGAGTAGTCTGAACAGGATGGTCTTCAGGCCAAATGTGGTTGCTTTGCGTCCTGGCACCCCTCCTTCCAACCTATTTGGGAAACAGACACCCGTGAATTCACTGACAACAATCACCATATATGCCTGACTACATGGGGACCTGAACCAGAAGGCGACTCTCCCCATTTTCCCGCTAAGATCTAAGCACAGAGAGCATATTGGCTGAGACGTGGATGAGATGGTCAAATGCCTACTCACGACGTTTCTTCGTCTAGTACTGCGTGCGTGTTTAAAATCACACAACACGCGAGGTGTTACTCTGGCAACAAGGAGAATCCCTTTTTTCACGTTCCATCCATCAGTTTTATGCCAACTCTTCACGTGGGTCTCCTCCAGTGTCCTTGTCATCGCCCGGCCTTTTGAGGGGCCCCCGTTTTCCAGAGCTCAGCATTTTCCTTCCCAGCCGGGTGGCGAGAAACACAGCACTTCCCACATCCCCTCTACGAGGCTGTCACTCAACGTGGGATTATAAGGCACGTGTGCCTGACGTTGGGCCATGTGCCCCATTTATCCCCGACGGGGGGTGGTGATCTTCTCAGCGCGATCGCTGACTTTATTGCAGCTTCAAGCAAATCTTAATTGGCTCGTCATGTTAGTTTTCTGTTCCCGTGTAACAAACTAGCACAAAATTAGTGGCTCAGAACAACACCCACGTATCATCCCACAGCCCTTAGGTCAGAAGTCTGGCACAGCTTGGCCGGCTTCTCCTTTTGGATCTTACGAGCCTGAGACAAAGTGCTGGTCAGCCCGCGATCTCATCTGGAGACCTGACTAGGGTAGGAGCCCCCCAGCTCCGTCAGGCTGTTGGCAGGATGCAGTTCCTTGTGGTTGTAGAATTTTCTTAAGTTTCTAGGAGGTCAGGAGAGGAGAGAGAGAGAGACACAGAGAGAGATTCTCACCTCTAAACCTTCTTTTAGTTTTAAAAATTATTTTTTTTAATGTTTATTTATTTTGAGAGAAAGAGAGAGAGAGAGTATGAGCAGGGAGGCAGACAGAGGGGGAGACACAGAAGCTGAAGCAGGCCCCAGGCTCTGAGCTGTCAGCACAGAGCCTGACATGGGGCTCGAACCCGTGAACTGTGAGATCATGACCTGAGCGGAGATCAAGAGTCGGACGCTCAACCGACTGATCCACCCAGACGCCCCCAAACCTTCTGTTAAAGAGCTCCCTGGACTGTGTCAGGCCCACCCACGGAGGATAACCTGCCTTTTGAGTAATTCAAAGCAACTGATTAGGGATGTTAATTATGCCTGCGAAGTCCCTTCACCTTTGCCATATAACGTAATCACAGGGGTGATTTTCCCTCACCTTTGCCTTATTCTGTCAGGTAGAAGCAAGTCACAGGTCCTGCCCACTTTCCAAAGAAGGGACAACACAAGGGTGTGGACAGTGGGGGCTGGGTCACGGTCATCTTAGAATTCTGCCTTTACTGCACTCATTTATGACGGGAACCAATAATGACCCTTGCGAGGACAGTTTCCTGATAATGACCAACTCAATGGCGACTATTTTTTTCTCCTCTCCTGTTGATGGCCTCCAGGTGAGTTTCCCTTTCCCTAAGTAAAATAGCATTGATCGAAACCCCACTTTCTCCTTTTTAAGACAAGGTCTTTCTCAAACACAGCTATACTGTTACAAACAAAATATTAGTGAGGGCACCTGATCCTATGAGAAATGTAGCCAAGACTTCGGACGGCGCCTGGTCCCTCGTTTCTGAAGGACTCGATCACGGCAGGTTGGCAAAGAGGGAGGCTCAGGGGAAGCAGGGCCACGGGGGTGGGGGGCGTCCGCGACGTGGGAGGCGGACTTCTCTCCCCGGCTGGGTGTCCGCTCGGCCCTGGTCCGTGCGGAGGGCCGAGTGCCGGGCAGAGACACGGTGGCGCGGGCAGCGTCCCCTCCACGCTCCGTGTTCCCGAGGGCAGCGGGGGACGGGGCCCCGGAGCCGGCTCAGGGCAAGCCCACCACGTTGGAGATTTCCCCTAGAAGGATCCCTGAAGTGTGGGCCACGGAGGTGTGTGCTGGGGACGCGGCAAGATGCCAGCAGCTGGAAGCAGGCACGGATGAGGAGCCGACCACTCGGGAGAGACCTGTCAGGTGCTCGGTTTGCTCCCTTCCCGATCCTGCCGTTTTAGGGGTTACCTCGGAAGCGGGGTTTTGCTGTTCCCACCCCCTTGCTTGCACCCACCCTACCCCTCTTCGAGTTAGAGGTCAACAGTCAGCGTGTCCAATATAAACGTGGCTCGGCCACGTGGGAAACGATGACCGTTTTTACTTTTCTGTCCGACTTTGTTTTTCCCGGGGTTACGAGCCGCCGTTTTCCTTGTTGGTTTACTTTTCCTGTGCATGTGTGTGTGTGTGTGTGTGTGTGTGTGTGTGTTTCTTTTAAACGTACTGACTCACCCCCAGCTTTTCGCCCGTCGCCCGAAGTTCCTTTCTATCCAGATGTATCTATCCATTGTGCAATAGATTGTTTCTTCCTGAAGACCTTCTAGGGCTTTCTGAACGGGCTGCCTTCGGTGTTTGCTGCTCCCCTCACCTGCCTCCTGGGATCAGCCCTGGGCTCAGACAGAAGGACCTGCCTCAGGGGAGGGCGGGGGAGACAAGGAACGTGTCCTGCGGCCATGCTGGCTGCCCATCCTCTCCCTCCCCCATCAG
Source organism: Leopardus geoffroyi (assembly GCF_018350155.1). Lineage (NCBI taxonomy): Eukaryota > Metazoa > Chordata > Mammalia > Carnivora > Felidae > Leopardus > Leopardus geoffroyi. Next base: position 5,050,071 of record NC_059336.1, read on the forward strand.
ATACTCTGGACACCGCCTCCCTTTGGCTGGCACTTTTTTGCCCAGGGGGGCGACCCGGACCCTCATCCTGGAGGGGTCTGAGCTCCTGGTATCACGTCCTTAGGGGGCCAGGGCTGCTGTCCCTGGCGTCAGAACTCCGACGGCGGCCCCCGGAGCACCAGACACATTCTTCCCGCCTTACGGACCAGCCGCCCCACCTCCTTTAAGAAGGCACAGCGGTGGTGGGCGATGTGGTCAGGACACGCGCTCACGCAGGCCCTGTGTGCCCTCTTCCTGTGTGCTGCTGTACCCCTCTGGCCTTGTGGTCTGGCCGCGTGCTCCCTTCACGTCCCATGGCCAGATGCCCAGGTCCCACCAGCAGCCGGCAGCAGGCCAGGAGCTTCCTGGTGCTTTTTCTGCCACCACCGGGATCTGGCAGCCCGAGGCCTTCGTGGTGACTTTCCCGTTGGTGCTTCCCAGAGATGTCCCACGGCATCTTTCTTGGTTTCCAGTGACCGCAGAATCTTCTGGGTCCCGTGGCCCAAGCAGGCGAGCTGCCTGAGCTGCAGCCTGGACCCCCACGGAGTCCTCTCCAGGGCTCTGGGCCCCTTCCCGTGCTGCCTGATGAGTGGGTCACAGCAGCAGGTGTGGCATGTGGGGTCCCCAGGACCAGAGACACCTTTCCCTTAGAGGGAGAAGGTGGGGTGTGATGACAATGTCCACACCCACGTCGTGAGGCCTCTGAACCTTCACCTGTACGGAGGCCACTGACCCTGGCTCTGCTTCTCTGACGCCTCCTCCCCCTGCTGTAGGCTCCACCCTCCCCAGAGTGGGGGGCCAGGGCCCCCTCTTTTCTCAGCGGCCGGTGTCACCATGTTGGGATTTGGTCCCGGTTAAGGCAGTGGTGTTGGGGGCAGATGTGAGGAGGGCAGGCATTGGCTTATGGGGCACCCGCCTCCTTTGGGGCCTCTGCCTGTCCTTTAAGCAAGAGTGAGGTAGAATCTTCCAATAAGGGGGGGGGGGAACATCTGCAGGCCCAGGAGGGCCCAGGGGAATGTGGGGGTCACGGCTCTCAAGTGCATTGACTGACCTTGTGATGGAAAGAGAAAATAGTTGAGACGGGGCACTGGGGTGGCTCTGTGGGTTGAGTGTCTGAGTTCAGCTCAGGTCATGATCTCATGGTCCTTGAGTTTGAACCCCATGTCAGGCTCTGTGCTGATCGCTTAGCGCCTGGAGCCTGCTTTGGATTCTGTGTCTCCCTCTCTCTGCCCCTCCCCCGCTCGTTCTCTCTCTCTCTCTCTCTCAAATATAAACATTAAAAAATTTTTTTAAAAATGAAAAAAAGAAAATAGTTGAGGGACCACAGAGACAGAGAAACAGAACAGAGGCCCGGCCAGCCCCAGGTCCCGATTCCCCGGCCATGGTGCCCCCTCCCTGCAGAGAGGTGAGCCATCCAGCCCAGCCCTGCCCAGAGCCCTGGCACAAGAAGCTTGGGTCATCATGTCACTAGATCTTAAAGTGACTTGTTATCTAGCACTAAAAATCTGGAAATCTCTTCCTTCAGGGAGTACAGGGACTTGGTGGGGGAAGGAGAGATTTGTGCTCCAAACCAAGTAACTCAGAAAAGTCCAGACTGTGGTCAGGGCAATGACAGGAACGGCGGTGTGACAGAGCGGCGGGTGTGGGGGCCGCAGTGGAAGCTGCTTAGCTACGGCTGGGCCGGGGGCTTCCTGGAGGAGGGGACTTTCATGCTGCCAGTGGAGGCTAACATTCACAGTGACCTTACCACAAACCGTCCCTGACCCACCGAATCCTCAGGACAATCTGTGAAGAAGGGGTTAATGTTACCCTTCTTTAAGGATGGGGGAACTCAGACAGCCAAGGGACCCGCCCCAGCTCACACAGCACCTGAGGGGCGGGGCTGGGATTCCTACCCGGGGGGGCCTGGGACAATCTGGTGGTGGGGACAGGATGGGCTTAGAGAGGGCAGCAGATGAGAGGGCCAGGACCACGGGAGAGGTGCCATCGGCCCGCATGTGGGGGCGGGTCGGACACCTGGAGAGAAAGGTTTGTTTTACCAAGAGGTGCACAGGGCCTCCCAGGGCACACGGGGAGAGAAGGAGGCGTCGATGCCTCCGGGAGGCTTGTCTAGACTCACAGGTGAGCCAGACCAGGTGCGGAGGTGAGCTAGACCGGCCGGACCCCCAAAGCCCAGGCGCTCAGCCCTGAGATCTCTGTCCAGTGATGGAGGGACAGATCCACCCCTGCTCACCCAGCCAGTTGACGGCTTTTCGATCAGCTCAGTCAGAAAACGTGCCTTGAACATTCCCTGACTGGGCACCAGGGGCGCTGTGGTGAGCACACTTGGGGAGGAGGGTGCCCACAAGGGACCCTGCAGATAACTGTATAATCACCAGCTGCAGGGAGACTGTCTGGAGAGCGAGAAACAGGGCACCCGGCAGGAGAGTCAGGGAAGCCCTCGCTGAAGAGCTGTGCTCAGCTGGTGTTTGGGGAGACGGAAGGCGCCCTGATGATTCCGAGAAAATGGGGGAGGCTGGGCCTCCCTGGGTGGTCTCAACGTGGTCCACACCCTCCCTGAGGCTCAGTTTCCCCACTGAAAGGATGGGCGAATGGGTCGTGAAGATGTTGCAATATGCTGCTGGCCTTTTAGAATTAGAGTTTTAAAATGAGTCTCCCAAAGTCAGAGGGCCTAAGTGACTCACAGGACTTCAATGATTTCACTTAAATTGTTTATACCAGATCTCAGCTCATGAGCCCCCAGCCTGTTTTGTGGGTCCTTGTTTCAACCAGCTGGAGGTATACAGTAGGGGAAGGAATTGCCGTAGGCCATTGTGGAAGCTAGCCGGGCAGGTCCAGAATCCGTGGGCCAGACCATCCGGAAGGACTCGAACTTTCTGGCACCAGCCAAAGCTGCAGCCCACAGGTGGAATTTCTTCTTCACCAGACAGCCTGAGCCCAGCTCTTAAGGCCTTTCAACTGATTGGATCAGGCCCACCCAGAGCATCGAGGACACCTGATTATGGACTGCAATCACGTCTGCAAATCATCAGTATCTGCTTGCCTACCTGGAGACTGCAGTCTGGCTAAGTTGACCCATCAAACGGTCTGGTTTTTTTTGTTTTTTTCTTTTTAATTTTTTTTTTCAACGTTTATTTATTTTTGGGACAGAGAGAGACAGAGCATGAACGGGGGAGGGGCAGAGAGAGAGGGAGACACAGAATCGGAAACAGGCTCCAGGCTCTGAGCCATCAGCCCAGAGCCTGACGCGGGGCTCGAACTCACGGACCGTGAGATCGTGACCTGGCTGAAGTCGGACGCTTAACTGACTGCGCCACCCAGGTGCCCCAAACGGTCTGTTTTTTACGGGGCTTCCTTTGAAAATAAACTCCCAGATCCTGGAAGGTTGGAGGAGGTGGGAAAGAAATAGAAATACATGTATCCATCTATATGTATGTATATGTATATAAATATATATGGAATATATGTGTATGTGTGGGGAGGCATGTACGTATGATACATGTGTATAAAATCTTTCTTGAGACAGATGGGCCTGTTGACTCTCCTTCCTTTGGAAAGCAGTTCTGCACAAATGAGTGAGATATAATTTATATGCTTCCCTACATGACCAGGGGTTGCCTGTATAACTAGAAATAATGATACATAAAAATAAAACGTGGGCTTATACGTGGCCAATTACACATAGTAAGGCTATAACTCCATCTGTAGGGATCATAAACCACGGAGTGTGCGTGGGCTCCTGTCACCAGAGACCGTGTGAAATGACAGCTGACCGTATGAAAACGGGACACGTCTCATATCTGAATGATGTACCCCCTGGGGTGCAGGGGGCTGGGGGGCCAGGCATCCGAGGAGGAGAGAGGCCTGCACACCAGTTCTCCCAGCCCTTCCCCTGGGGGTGTCTCCCCCTCCGGGGTGGTGGGGCAGGGAGCTAAATGTTCAACGTTGAATGTAGAATGTTCTCAATCCCTTGATGTGGACCAGGAGACCGAGGCTTGAAGACGTACGGTCATGTGCCCGAGGTCACGTGCACAGGGCTGGCAAGGCCTAGCACAAAGACGTGGCCTGTGCTCTCAGCCAGTGGTGTCGATTATGCTCCTAGTAAAGGTCACGTTAGCTGCCATTTACTGCGTGCTGTCCCGGTGTTTTGCTCGTAGGACCTTATGAGACACAGCCAGCATTCCCACTGTTGAGAGGAGGAAGCTGCCGGGCAGAGAGCCAAAGTCACTTGTCCCAAGGGTCCTAGAGAGGGACGATGGAGCAAGGAGTGGCACTCAGGTCCGCAGGGACCCCACTCTCCTGTGCCACGTAGATGAAGATCGAGAAGGGACTGGATGTTTCGCTCCGGACTTTGGGTTCCCCACGAGCGTTCTCAGCAATTGGATTTTTTTTTTTTCCTCTCCTGCTAAAGGGCTGCATGTACACATCCTTCCGAGCCATCACTAGGCTCTGAATTGTGTACTAGGGAAACAAATGCTGTCACTAGGCTTTTCAAAAGAAGTTGGCTTAAGGCTAATTGCTTCCCACGCATCATTAGCTCACTTAATCCGTTCAACAACCTGTGTGGTAGAAACAACTGTGTCAGAAGAAGGAAGAAACAGAGGGTCAGAGAGGCTGAGTAATTTACCCCAGGCGGCAGAGACGGTTAAGAAGCCACCCCGGGGCGACAGCAGGTCTGGCTGCCTGCAGAGCCCAAGGCGAGGCACAGCTGGAGGGGACAAGCGGTGAGGCCAGCAAGGCACTCGCCTGGGGCAGAAACCTAAAGGGATGGCAGAAAGAGTAATCAAGATAAATGATATTTTAATGCAATTTTTAAAAGATCAAAATTAGCAAAAAAATCCACGAAGAACAAAACAGCAAAGCTTTAAATAAAGATGGATAACTAACAGTGCTGCTCGAAGCCATATTGGAGCCCCGGGCAAAGGGAAAAATCAGTAATACCGATCCCGTCTTCATTTAAAATTTTCATGTTTTGTTCGTCATGGCTATGCCTGCAGTGATTTGGAATTTTATTTTATTTACCTAGAAACTTTTTTTAAAGTTTATTTATTTTAAGGGAGAGAGAGAGATCGAACGAACAGGGTGGGGGACAGAGGAGGGGGGACAGAGAGAATCCCAAGCAGGCTCCACACTGTCAAGTGGGGCTTGAACTCAGGAACCACGACATCAGGACCTGAGCAGAAACCAAGAGTCCAAGGCTTCACCGACTGAGACACCGAGAGGCCCCTGATTTTGAATTTGAAAATGTGGTTTACCTTGAACCCTGTTTTTTGTTTGTTGGCTTTTTGGTGCCTCTTTCAATCTTACTCTCCATTTCACCCCACTCCGTGTCTTGGGGGGCGCGCACTGGGGGAGCGGATATGGGCATTTCCTGGCAGCGGGCGCCACCGCCACGGTCTCTCCGGGCCTGTCCGTGCTGGTTTGGGACGGTCGTTTGCCCCATCCCCTCCGGAGGCGCTCCCCAGCCTGTGTCAGCTCCGCTCCCCCTTCTCTAAGGCGCGAGACGGCAAGGGAGGCGTTTCACCCCCGCGGCTGCGGCTGCAGGGGAGACCCCAGGCCCCGCGCCTCCCTCCACCCCTCCACGGGGGACCCCACCCCGGCGCCCAAGTCCCCGCGCGCCGCCCCCTCTGTTCCTGCAACTCCGCGTCTGTCCAGCAGGGGGCGGCGTGGGCACGCGCATTCCCAGCCTGCAGCCCGGGCCGTTTTCTTCCCGCGTGCCCGTCTTCCCACGTCTTGCAGAGGGCCTGATCAAGTGACAGCTGACGAGCCTGCTCTTTAACCCCTTGCTGACAGTTCCTACTCCCGGGGGAGGGAGGACGAGAGGGAGGAGCCTCGGAGTTCTGTTTTGGTGAAACGCACTTTTTTTCTTGCCTCGGAACGGAAAAAAGTTCACGCGTTCACACGTGCAAAATATGCACGAATATTTGCTACGTGCCAGGCTCTTTGCAGCGGTCCCCCCCGCCCCCCCCCCCCACCCCGCGACCCCGCTCAGCGGCGCTCAGAGGTGCTCACTACTCTGAGCCCCGCTTGGTAGATGTGCTCCGCGTGGCTGAGGGGAACGGGACTCCCAGGGCAGGGGAGGGGGGTATCTGGGCTGGATGTGTCTTCCCCCTTGCCCTGTCTTCTGAACAGTGGCCCACGGGGACCCGCTTCTGTGCGGTCTCCACCGAACTCTGAGGGGCTCGCAGAGCCGAGAGCTGTTACCCCCAACACGTGCCGGGTTCGTTGCGCAAAATTCTGCCTTTTGCAATGATGGGGTTCCGCCTGGAACTGGAACTGGCGGCAGCCCCCCCCACCCCGCCCGCACGGATCAGCCCTTACGGCCCCCGCAGATGTCCCGGGCAGCTCTTCCCCGAGCCCCACCTTCGGGTCCGGGCCCAAGTGCCAGCGAGTTACCGTCCCCTTGGGGCAGCCGCCCCCTCCCCGGGAGTGCCCAGCGGGAGTGGCGGTCAATGCCCCGCAGGTGAGACGACCAGAGGAAGTATGGTGCCTCACCCTACTTCCCACGTGGGCTTGAGCCTCAGGGGCCCAGGTGGCGGTCGGCCTTGAGAACACCTCCCCTTGCCCCCCCCCCCCCCCCCGCCATTGCCCCCACCAGCAATAGCATTTATGAGCGCTTATTGTATGCCAGGCACTTCGGAAAGGGCCTTGTGGTATTTACCCTATGGAATCCTTAGGGTGGCCCCATTTTACAGATGAGGAAGGGGGAGCCCAGGTCACAGGCCTGCTAGGATTCAGACCCAGGGCTGCTGGCCTTAGCTCATCAAATGAGTGACCGAGTGAAGAAATGACACGGCCCAAGGGAGTGAATCATGGTGGGGGCCTGGGTTCCTCCCTGTACAGTCTCTGTGGGTGGCTCTAGGCACTGTGATGTCATGGATGAGGGGCCTGTGCCAGGAGGCTGGGGGCACATCACAGCTCTGGGGAGGGGGACCCCCCCCCCCCCCCCGCCGCGGGGCCAGCGCTGGTGAGAGGGGTCTTCTGTTCATCTCTGTGCATTTTATATTTTACTCATTTTCTACAAAGGCAAGTGTGCCTTGCCTTTCATAATGTGAAAAGAAAACCACAAAAAATTAAGACTCTTAGATAAAAGCACATTTAGACATAAATTAACTGAGAAAATGTAGCTAAAGTGAGCTCTTAGCGGGATGCTTAGTCAAAAGTGGTCTCCCGCATGAGGGGAAGCAGGTGGCTGGGTTGCCGATGAGTGTCTGTCCACTGTCCCCTCCAGAAGGACGGGGTGTGCCGCTGCGTCCACCCCCAAGCTGTGATAATCACTGACCTTTATGTCGTGGTGACCAAATGCTATCTCCACAGTAACCTCGTGAGGTGGGTACCACCTTTTATCACTGTTCCCGTTTCCCAGGAAAACTGGGGTCCAGAGAGGTTAAGCAAATTGCTAAAGGTCACACAGCACAGAAGAGGTGGACCGGGACTCTAGACCCCTAAAGGGTGCCGTCCCTCCTGACTCCCTGCCCCCTGCCCCCCTCGGATGGGACTCCAGCATGGTCTGTGTAAAACGCAGACGTTTCTAGAGCTGGGGAAGATTCCCTTTAGACAAGTCAGAACCTTTGGGGTCCACAGGGAGCGTGGCGTCCCGCAAAGGGCGTGTTCAGGGCCAACAGACCTGGATGCGCGAGGCCCTGCGGCCCCACTCACTGCGTCTGCGAGCTCAGAGGGGGAAACTGAGGCACAGAGCTGCCCAGCCCCTCCGGACTGTGGGGCTGTGGACTGTGCCCGCTACTGGTCCCGCAGGTGAGTGGACTGCCTACCTCTGAGATGCTCCAGGTGTAGCGAAGGATGTGCGGAGGCTGGCAGGGGTCGGGGGGCACACGGGGGGCCGAGGCTTGCAACCTGTGGGCGTGAGCTGCTCTGGTGGCGGGAACGGCGCCTGGCGGGGAGGGGTCTGCACTTGCTGTAGGTTCAGGAAGGATCTCCCTTCCCAGGGCGTGGGGCTGTCACCTGGCCACGGGGCTTTGTCTCCTCCAGGTGCGGGGAAGGACCTCAGGCGGCAGGAGAAGGTTCTGGGCCCAGGAGCCTCCTGCTCCTCCCACGGTGAGACAGGTGCGTGAGCATTCCTGCTGGGCCCTCCCCAGGCGGGAAGCAGGGGATGCCAGGAGCCGGGAGGGTGACAGTCTGGCAGGTGCCCTTGGGCCTGTGCCGGCTCCACAGGACGGAGAGAGGGAGGGGGAGGGGTGAGAAAGATGACGGATGGCCGGCGCCTGCCGCGTTTTCCGTGGGTGTCTGGCTGGTGACCTTTGGGAGGAATGGATTCAGAAGTGAGTGCTGTTTGTCTAGGCCCCGGTTCAGAGACGTCCTCTGCGTTAAATGTCAGGCCCCCACTGTCACCCAGGAAGCGGGAAGTGCATCCCGGCAGGGTTCAGGCTGGCTGAGACCCGACAGGCCCGTGAGCGCCTCACAAAGCAAGCGTGGGGCCTCCTGGTTTATTAGGAAATTAATTTGCGATGTGTTCTTGCTGCTTGCCTTTCTTTCTATCCATCCCAGAAGATAGCAGAACTCTGTGTTCCTGTCTTCCTTCAGGATCCTGCCATGAGTGGCAGAGAACAGAATTTGCTGAACGACAACCCCGCTCTGGTGTTTTATTTTTGAAAGCGGGGTGCCTCGGGCTGGGCCATGGCTGGGGTAATGAGAGCCGGGGAGGGCTTTTCAGGGCCGGGGGGCCCGAGGCCCAGCCCTTGTGGCCCCCGGGGAAGGTGGTAAAAATCTCTGTTGGCTTGAGCTGGACTCTGGTGCTGAGCCCTCGGGTCTGCAGACCCCTGGACCCCATTCTTGGCCGCTGCCCTCAAGGGACCGCTAAGGTCTGTGGGAATCAACGGCCAGAATCCAGAGCCAAATCATCAGGGTTTGAAGTAGACTCACCCCCTTTGCTGGGGCCTGTGGGCAGCCCCTTCCCCACCTTCGTGCCTCAAGATACTCATCTTCAAACTGGGACAGGGACCGTCCTGGCCCGTCTCTCTCCCTCACTTTCTCTTCCCTGATCACCAGCTCCCAAGTGCTCATCAAGGGCTCCGCTTTTGGGGGACCCTGCTTAAGATGGGTTCTTGGGGCACCTGCGTGGCTCGGTCGGTCAGGCGTCCGACTTTGACTCAGGTCGCGATCTCACAGCTCGTGAGGGTGAGCCCCGCGTTGGGCGTGCTGTTGTCAGCACGGGGCCCGCTTCGGATCCTCTGTCCTTCTCTCTCTCTGTCTGTCCCCTGCTCGTGCTCTCTCTCTAAAAAATAAACATTAAAAAAAAAAAAAAAAAAAAAAAAGATGGGTTCTTGAAGTGCCCCGTCAGGAACAAGGCCCGTGACGCTTGGCCTGTAAGGGCATCCTTGGTCCCAGTGTTGGGACAGTTCTGAGCTCTGCCAACCTCACTGCCAACTTGAAGGAAGGATCTCGAGCCGGCAGGTGAACTGTGTCATTGACCCACATGACAGCCGCAGGCCACGTGCCCCGTGGGGGTCCACGTTACCCAGGTTGGTGGTGCAGGTGGGGCTTGAAGCCAGGCCAGCCCCCGCTGGTGACCAAGGGGGACAGTGCAAGTGGCAGAAGCCGGACAGCTCTGCCTGGGACAGATGCTAAACCGGGCAATAGTGTCACCGGGATCCTCCTTAGCGAGGGGGCCGCTGGTGTCGGAGGAACTCGCCCACCACCTGGTGCCGTGTGTACGAACGCCCTTTGCCTCCCCCATGCTCTCCCGGGGGTAGGGCATGAGCACCTGGTCACCCAGAAGGCAGCTCATCCCTGGGGTCATGCAGCCCAGCGGGACGGAGCCAGGATTTGAACTCATGCAATCTGGTTTCAGGCTGGTTGCTCAGTGCACATCACTGGCCACCTCTAGGGAGCTGTCCCTTTCCTGGGGAAGCACAGGGGACGTTCAGAGGAAGAAAAGAAAAGAAAGAAAGAAAACAAATCAATGCCTCTCCACCCTTTCCCTCACTTTCTTCCCTCCCTCCTCTGTCTCTCATAGAATCCCCGGCCTGCCGTTTGCCGCAGATGGTGACAAACTGGAAACTCCTGAGCTGATGCTATCGGACCCAAAGGGCCAGGGACGCTGGGCCAGGACTGGGGGCTGGGGGCTCCGAAGGCCATTCTGGGCATGGTCCTGGGCCTTCACAGCCTTCCTAGGTGTCTGTGAGCCCCTGGAGGGGAGGTGGGGGCCAGAAGCTTCTCCGAGGACTCAGTAACAGGCCAGAGCACTCGGATTCTTTCTAAAAAGATCAGAGAAGCGTCTGCCCTCGGCAAGCCCATGTCTCTTTCCCCCGCTTTCAAGCCTGAGAACAGTCTGGTCTGGGTTGGTAGCATCCCGGCACTCCGGGTTCTTTCCTGAGCTCTGGATGTCCACAGGAGCACGCGTAGACCCTCTGCTCCCCGAGCTGGGTACGCCCCGTCCAGAGGGGATCCCGAGCGGGGAAAGGCTCTGTGTGCAGAGGACAGAGCTGTGATGAGCCATTGCAATCCACCTCCCCTGTGTTCGACTTCCTTCAGGGGCGTCTTAGCATCCTAGGGGATGGAGGTTTGGATCCACAGACTCACCCATCTGGCGGCTTGCAACCTGAAGCCAAGGCCTGGGTCTGCATTTCAAAGATTTGGCAGGAAGTTAGATTATCTGATGGATTTACGCAATTACGACTTATTTTGGAACTTCTCTAACACGGAAGTGCTCGTGACACAGGGAGTGCATACGTCCTAAGTGTCTGGCTTAGTGCAGTTTCACAACTGAACACGCCCGTGTCACCGTCCTCTAGATTAAGCCACACGTTGTGATGACCACCCCTCCCCCCGGCCCCTGCTCCTGTGCCCCCCCCCCGCCGCCCCGGAGCCCCCTGCTCCCACAAAGACCCCGCCACCCTGACTTCCCTCTGGTTCCCTCAGTCTTGCCAACTCTTGCATTTGATGTAAATGGAATCACAAGGCACGTTCTCTTTTGTGTCTGGCTTCCTTGGACCAGCATGCTGGGGATTTATTTTTATCTCTGATCCCACCAGAGCAGTTTTCCAAAGGCGGGGAAGGATTCCGCAAAGCAGGTCCACTGGGTGGTTGTGGCTTATAGGAGTGATGCCCAGATGGCCATCACAGATGCTCGAGATCCAGGGTGGCAGGCCGGTGGCTCAGGGGCCTGTCTTGTCCTCCATCAGGTTTAATCTGACCTACGCAGTGCTTATTGGATACTTTGATATACATACCAAAGTGGAGGAAATATAAAAGAATATTTTCACACACAGTGTCCAGAATTGACAACTTAAAACACTTCTGGTCATTTGTTGTTGTTGTTGTTATTGAGGTGAGAGTCACATCACATAAAAAGAACCATTTAAAAATGCACAGTTCAGGGGCGTCTGGGTGGCTCAGTCAGTTGAGCATCCGACTTCGGCTCGGGTCACGATCTCAGAGTTCATAGGTTCGAGCCCCGCGTCAGGCTCTGTGCTGACTGCTTGCTCAGAGCCTGGAGGCTGCTTTGGATTCTGTGTCTCCTTCTCTCTCTGCCCCTCCCCTGCTCACGTGTGCTCTCTCCCTCTCTCAAAAATAAATAAAATGTTAAAAAAAATAAAATAAAATGCAGGGGCGCCTGGGTGGCTCAGTCCGTTGAGCGTCCGACTTCGGCCAGGGTCATGATCTCACGGCTCAGGAGTTCGAGCCCGGGGCCGGGCTCTGTGCTGACGGCTCGGAGCCTGGAGCCTGCTTCGGATTCTGTGTCTCCCTCTCTCTCTGCCCTTAACCCCCTCGCATTCTGTCTCTGTGTCTCTCAAAAATAAAAGTAACCGTTAAAAAAATAAATTAAATAAAATGCACAATTCAGTCTTGCCTATTACATTCATGATGTGGTGCGGCCATCACCTCTGCTTCTAAACCATTTTCATCCTCCAAAGGGAAATGCGGTCCCCGTCGGCAGTCTCTGCCGTCCCCCACCCCCTCCAGCCTCTGCTAACCACCAACCCGCTTTCTGGCTCCCTGGGTTTATCTCTCTGGGAGAGTTCACATACATGGGACCGGACACAATGCCCTCTAGCACCATGTACGTTGTTGCAAATGGCAAGACCTCATGCTTTTTCACAGCTGAGTAATATTCCATCGTGTACGTATACCACAGCTTTATCCATTCCTCTACCGATGGACGTGTAGGTTGCTTCCCTATCTTGGCTGTTGTAAACGATGCTGCTGTAAACATAGGGGTGCATATATCTTCCCAGATTAGTGTTTTCGTTTTCTTCGGATAAATACCTAGTAGTAGAAATACTGGGTCGTATGATATTTCTATGATTTTCCCCCCAGAGACCTACAGACTGTTTTCCGTCCAACAGGTGGCCTTTTGCGTCTGATTTCTCTCACTTCGCGTCCCGTCTCTGAGGCTCATCCGTGTTGTAGCGAGTAGCGCATGTCAGTGCTTCCTGTACTGCATTTCTTTTTTATGACTTCTGCTCATTTTTGGTTCATTTTTTTCGAACCATGAAACATTACTGAGAAGGTGGAAGAGTCCCCTTTTGCCACAGAACTTCTGTTCCCTGTTCCTCGGTTCCAGGCATGCGATCAGTCCCGGGCAGTTTTCTCTTTAAGCTGGGAATTGATGGGGGCGCCTGGGTGGCTCGGTGCGTTGAGCATCCGACTTCAGCTCAGGTCCTGGTCTCCCCGTTCCTGAGTTCGAGCCCCGCGTGGGGCTCTGAGGTGTCAGCACGGAGCCGGCTTCAGGTCCTCTGTCTCCCTCTGTGTCTGCTCCTCCCCCACGCCCCCCCCCCCCCGTCAAAAATAAATAAACATTAAAAATTTAAACTAGGAACTGACGGGCAACCTGAGGTCTGTAGCTTTGGTCTCTTCGAGCGGATCAGAAGCCCCTGCGCTGAGCACGGTGACCATCAGGGACTTCAGCTGCATGGCGCCCCCACCAGGAGAGCACGAGCTCTGCAGGTGGCTGTAGGTCCATTGGACCCACTTCACTTTCCGGCAGCTCCCCGCCCCCGCCAGCCTCCGACTACGTAGCCCCTGAAGGACACCTGTCTGTGCCCCATGGCAGGTCTCTGCTGAGCCACTGTCTTTGCAGATCAATGAAGAAAATGAAGACATCACATCTCTTCCATCAAGGTCTGATTTAAGAACTGGCCTCTATTCCAAGAGACCGTGTGCTTTACTTCGTTGGTGTTAAATTGTTCTTTGATGAGATACTTGCGTTGTAAATGGTGCTTGTCCGGGGGTAGCAGACCTTTTCTGTAAAGGGCCAGAAAGCAGGTATTTTCAGCTTTGCGGTATCTCTGTTGCAAACCACCCCCCACGGCCACGTAGCAGGAAAGCACTCACAGCAGCAGGCAAACAAATGAGCGTGGCTGTGTCCCCAGAAGACTTAACTGACAAAAAGAGGTGGCAGGCCAGATTTGGCCAGCCCTCCTCTAAGCAACGGTGCTGATGGTTATGTTTTTTAAATATTCTTTACTGGGGCGCCCGGGTGGCTCCGTCGGTTGGGCGTCCGACTTCGGCTCAGGTCACGATCTCACGGTCGGTGAGTTCGAGCTCCACGTCGGGCTCTGTGCTGACAGCTCGGAGCCTGCTTTGGATTCTGTGTCTCCCTCTCTCTCTGCCTCTGCCCTGCTCGCACTCTATCTCTCTCTGTCTCAAAAATAAACATTTAAAAAAATTTAAAAAATATCTTTCCTTACCGAAACAAAAACTTAGTACTGATACAAGTAGTTAGTCCCTGCAGTGGACGCTGTTGATGCTCATGAAGATTTCTTCCCCCCTTACATTGAGGGGTGGTTGGGAGGCTTACGTTGGGTAATGAGCCGTAAACAGAAGTGACACGTGTCACCTGCAGGCCAGCGTGCAGTGACATCTGTCGTGGACCGTGCCGTCTATCACCACCATCACCCCCCCAAACGGTGTGATCACGCGCCCCATGACCGTTCTGTTGCGGGGACAGTGGTGGCAGAAGGATCGTTGTCTGGGGCCAGGGGAGGCCAAGATGAGTGGCTGCAGCAGAGGCCGCAGGACTGCTGGAATGGAGAATTTCTCTTTTGACGCGTCAACTTGGAGACGCCTCTGCGGCATCCAAAACCAGGTGTCAGAAAAGCACTTGCAAACACGAATTTATTTTAGAAATTGTAAACTGGGCTGCTGGCGTATCTGGTTTAACTGGCATTGTACTCAACCGTGATTTAAACACAAGAGATTAAAAACAAAAGATGTTGGGGCGCCTAGTGGCTCCTTCGGTTAAGCGTCCGACTTCGGCTCAGGTCATGATCTCACGGTCTGTGAGTTCGAGCCCCGCGTCGGGCTCTGTGCTGACAGCTCAGAACCTGGAGGCTGCTTCGGATTCTGTGCCTCCCTCTCTCTCTGCCCCTCCCCTGCTCCTCTCTCTCTCTCTCTCTCTCTCTCTCTCAAAAATAAATAAACGTTAAAAAAAATTTAAAAAATCCAAAGAAAGAAAAAGATTTTAAAACCTGTAAAAATTTGGGAGATTTTACATTTATAAAATCCAAAGTGTCCCGCCTCCTTTGAATAATGGGCAGATCTGGCCACGCTGGGCCCCAATTTCCCGCGGCGGCGCTATACAATCTGCCACCGCGACCGCCATTCCCAGAGGACCCGGGGCCCTGACTCTGCACGTCAGTTGCCATTCATTGTTTCACTCAGGAAGCTGCGGTGGAGAGGGCCCTTAGCTATGTCTCCGCACCCACGTCTCCACTGAAACTAGCTCAACAAAAGACAGTGCGAGAGAGTCACGTTCCAGAGGAATTCGGACGGCATGTGCTTTTTCTTACACTTGGTGCGTTTTCTTGTGTGTGAGAGGGTCACCCTTGCTGTCTCAGCCAGCGGAGGAATTTCAGCGGCTGCCTCGTGCGCAACGTGCACACCCAAGATCAGGACGGCCCCAGGCACCCTTGGCTTTTGTCAGTGCAAGCCTGTGACTACGCTCCCATATTCCAGTGTCATCGTTTCACGAAGACAAGTGGGAAAACGGGAATTGCCGAGACCAGGGATGAGAGGCAAAGGTCTCCCACGTGAATGTCATTGCAACAGAGATGGGCGTGGTATTTTTTAGGGTTCTCCAGAACTATCTGTATGTACATATATAAAACAGGTATGCATATACATATTTGTTATACGTATAACTTATGTATAATATATATGATATATGTATAATATATACTATAGATCCCTTATATATAATATGCATAATATAATAAAATATAATATACATTCATTAGATATAATATAGAAAATATATGTATAGTATATAATATATTCATTATATGGTATACAATATAATGGTAATGTAATATATATTTATGTTATATATATTATATATATCCAGTGAGCATATATTTGTTTTCCATAAGGAATTGGCTCACGCAATTATGGAGGCTAAGAAGTCCCGTGATCTGCCATCGGCAAGTTGGAGACCCAGGGAGGTCCGAGCCTGGAGGCCCAGGGAGGGCCAGGAAACCCGGGATGAGACTTTCCAGCTCAAGCAGGCAGATGGGACGAAAATGTGGGAGAATTTCTCCTTCCTCCACCTTCTGCTCTATTCTGGCCCTCAGTGGATTGGGTGAGCCCAGCCCCCATCGGGGAGGGCCGTCTACGGTCATGCTAATCTCACCGGGAAACCCCCTCACTGACACACCCAGAATTAATGCTTGATCCCGGCACCCCCGCGGCCTGCTCAATTGACACAGGAGGTCCACCACGGCAGGTGACGTGAGGCAACATGGTGTGCCGTGGCCCACGTGGGTGCTCACAGGAGGTAAGTTGGATGGTTTTCTGTTGAGTCTCGAAAGCCACGATGACGTCACATTGGTGTGGCACTAAATAGCGCAGCCTCCGGTGCCGTGGCCAGCGCCCCCCCCCCCCCCCCCCCCCCCCCGCCAGCCTACAGAGACACAACAGGCTCCACTCCAACTTTGGTCGGCCGTCGAGGCTGGTGGCCTTGCACACACCCGGAAGGCAGGAACCAATTTATTACTCACGTGGTGAGGATTCTTGGAAAGAGCAAGGGGGTGAACGGCTGGGGTTACGGTGGTGGCTGGGGGCGGGGCGGGGCTGAACTTGCCACGGGTGCCAAAGCATCGGGCGCCCTGCCTTCTTCCCCGTGTGCCCAGATGCGGGCAGAGTGGGAGACCGATGGGTGAGCAGTTTGATATAAAAACATGGGGTCAGACTATCACACTGACGCTTCGTAGAGACCCAGGAATGCTTCCCCCCACCCCCAGTGGCTGTCCCTATAAGGAGCGCCACCAGCAGGCTCAGCCCTGGCAACGCACCCCTTCTGCGGGGCACCCAGGGTCCCAGCCTCTGGTTCCGGGGCTGGCTCTGCTCTATTGCTCTGTGCCCACCATACGGCACAGGTGGCTTTCTCTTTGCCCGGTGTCCCCCGGCTCAAAATTCCATGTGTGTCCTCGTGGGAATGTTATAGTCAGACATCGAGAGGCAAGATTTATTTCCTAATTAAATGAGAGCATCCTGCACCGCAGATCAATCAATCATACCCACACACCAGCACACAGACAACAGTGGCTCAACTCCTGTCTGAATGTCTCCGGGGGAACAGACGGCTCCCTCCGGGTGCCGGGGTTCCAAGGCTGCAGCTTATCCAGGAGTTATCGTTTGCATCTCGTGGAATCAGAATCGTCACCCGCCCATGCAGAACGAGGCTTATTAGCCACACAACCATCTCTCCAAACCGAAGCCCAGTCAGGTTGCCTCCCGGCGATGCGATTACACATGGCGAGTGTAAAATCCACAATTATTCCGGCCTCCCTTTTGAAAGTTTGAGTGAATGGCCCAGAAGGATGTGAAGATTTATCTTTTTCACGGGGATATGGGCGGAGTTGCATTTATTTGTGGATTTCGGAAGGAGCGCCCAGCTTTCTCTTGAGCCTTAGCAACAGCCAGGTCTTAAATGCAGTAGGTGGTGAATACATGTGTATGGAACTGAAGTGCCCGGAGACAGCCCTTTTCTACCTCTTGAAGAGAGAGCACCGTTCTAACCAGCAACAAGGACAGCAGTAACAATAGCAACAGTCACCCTTGGCTGAATCCCTTGGCCAGGCTAGATGTCTTAACAGGTACTTTATCACTAGCTTCTCATTTTATCCTTACGCTGTTTCTAAAGAATCTATTCCTTTGCTTCAAGGGATGCAACCAACATCTTTTGTAGGGTATGCTCGGCCAAGCCCTTTCTAACCTCATCCGTGTTGATCCCTACACCACCCCCAGGGGATAGTTTTGTGTCCTCGTGTCTCAGCTGAGGAAGCAGGGGTGGGAGGTCTGGCCACCTGCCCAGAGCCACACGGTCTGAAAGGGGAGGGCCTGGGTTTGAGCCCCACTCTCCACGCCGCGCACCGCCTGTGTCCTTTCCACTGACTCAAGAGAAGATCTAGCCAGCCCGCGTAGACCGCTAAGGACACATTTCATTTCATATTTTATTTTATTTTATTTCGCTTTATCTTTTCCCTGCTAAGAACAGTTTTTTAAAAGAAATTTTCACCCTTATTTATTTTGAGAGAGAGACAGAGTGCGAGGGGGGGAGGGACAGAGAGAGAGGGAGACACAGAATCGGAAGCAGGCTCCGGGCTCTGAGCTGTCAGCACAGAGCCCCACGCGGGGCTCGAACCCATGAATGGTGAGATCATGATCTGAGCTGAAGTCTGACACTGAACCGACTGAGCCACCTGGGCATCCCAGTGCTGCTAACCTTTTAAGTCCAAAATCTCTTTATCAATCCCCCATGCCAAAATACTCCCAAATTAAGACACGTTACTATTAGTTTGACAGCAATGCTCATATGGTGGCAAAAACCTGACCTTAACTGATTCCTGGTGCCTTGGAGTCTTGAGTCCACGTGAATAGTCTTAAGTTTTGCTACAGAAAGATTAATGGGTTTAATTGTGTGGGACTGCCCTAGACCTTGTCAGAGGGGTAACGTGATACACAGAAATCGACGAAGTCCTAAATTCTCGAACACACGTGGTCTCAGGCTTTGGCCACTGGACATCAGGGCCCGCTGGGGCCTTTCCACACAGGTGTACTTGAACATGTAGCAGCGAGAGCTGTGTTTTCTAGTAGTTTCCTTTTCTTCCACCTTGCAATTCTCCTGTAACTCAGACGTAGGAGTTTCTAATTTATCTCGGACTGAGATGTGCTTGTGACAGAATCCATTCTGAGTCCCCAACCCAATTATGTCTTGCATCATTTCAGAGGCCGCTCACTTAGACCAAGGCCCATCTGGAGGTTCATTGCTGTGATGTATTTCGGCATCATGTACACAGGTTCACCAGCCTCGTCTCGACCTTGGAAATGTTGTGGTATTTTACAGCGTGTGGTGACATTTATGAGCCCATTTGGACACCCACAAAGAGGTTGATTTCCATAGATTAAATGTCAAGTTTGAAACCGTCCAGGGTAATTGAATCCTGGAGCGCTGTCCACTTAGATTCTCAACCGAGACTGTTGACTGGACATTTGTGCTGTTATGAGCCCACAAGAGCAGCCCCAATTACTTAGGTCTGACCGAGGCCAGGGGACACAGTGGGAGTGGGGGGCTCAGGGCAGTGGGATTTGATACCCGAAGAAATATTGCCTCATTTACACTTTTTAAAATGAAATGCACATGTGGTTAGTTGGCAAGTAAATTATCGGAGGCAGAAAGACCCTACCAACTGAGGTTTTCAAGGTGTTGGTTCGTTGATAAAACCTAACCACCTGCGTATGAACAAGTATTGAAGGGTGAAAAGGAATTCGTCCTTCAATGTGTTAAGTTGTAGTTTTAAGGGGCATTAAGCACATGTCCATAAACTTGCAGTAAACCTCGTTTAAATTAAGGGGTAGCAAAAAGCATCACATAGTTACCTAGACATGTAAATGTGTTTGTCTTCTCACTGTCCAAAGGGTGTATGCATCTTCAGACTTTAATCTGAGTCTCTCTCTTTTTGAAAACAAATTTTAGAACTTCTGGTCACCGTGCTGTACACGGCATCCCCATAATTTATTTATTTTATAACTGGAAGTTTGTACTTTTTTAAATTAAAATTTTAATTCTTAAATTGACAGCCAAGTTAGTTAGCCTCGAGTGCAACAATGATTTCAGGAGTAGATTCCTTAATGCCCCTTCCCCATTTAGCCCATCCCCCCTCCCACAGCCCCTCCAGCAACCCTCTGTTTGTTTTCCGTATTTAAGAGTCTCTTCTGTTTTGTCCCCCGCCCTGTTTCTATATTCTTTTTGCTTCCCTTCCCTTGAGTTCATCTGTTCTGTGTCTTAAAGTCCTCACATGAGTGAAGTCATATGACATTTGTCTTTGACTAATTTTGCTTAGCATGATACCCTCCAGTTCCATCCACGTAGTTGCCAATGGCAAGATTTCATTCTTTTTGATTGCCGAATAATACTCCATTGTATATATATATATATAGACCACATCTTCTTTATCCATTCATCCATCGATGGACATTTGGGCTCTTTCCATACTTTGGCTATTGTTGATAGTGCTGCTATAAACATGGGGGTGCATGTGTCCCTTCGAAACAGCACACCCGTATCCCATGGATAAATGCCTAGTAGTGCAATTGCTGGGTTGTAGGGTAGTTCTATTTTTAATTTTTTGAGGAACCTCCAGAGTGGCTGCACCAGTTTGCATTCCCACCAGCGATGCAAGAGAGATGCTCTCTCTCCGCATCCTCACCAACATCTGTTGCTGTCTGAGTTGTTAATGTTAGCCATTCTGACGGGTAAGGTGGTATCTCATTGTGGTTTTGATTTGTATTTTCCTGATGAGGAGCGATGTGGAACATCTTTTCATGTGTCGGTTGGCCATCTGGATGTCTTCTTTGGAGAAGTGTCTATTCGTGTTTTTTGCCCATTTCTTCACTGGGTTATTTGTTTTTTGGCTGTTGAGTTTGATAAGTTCTTTATAGATTTTGGATACTAACCCTTTATCTGATATGTCATTTGCAAATATCTTCTCTCATTCTGTCGGTTGCCTTTTAGTTTTGCTGATTGTCTCCTTCGCTGTGCAGAAGCTTTTTATCTTGATGAGGTCCCAGTGGTTCATTTTTGCTTTTGTTTCTCTTGCCTCCAGAGACGTGTTAAGAAGTTGCTGTGGCCAAGATCAAAGAGGTCTTTGCCTGCTTTCTCCTCGAGGATTTTGATGGCTTCCTGTCTTACATTGAGGTCTTTCATCCACTTTGAGTTTATTTTTGTGTCTGGTGTAAGAAAGTGGTCCGGGTTCATTCTTCTGCATGTCGCTGTCCAGTTTTCCCAGCACCACTTGCCGAAGAGACTGTCTTTATTCCATTGGATATTCTTTCCTGCTTTGTCAGAGATGAGTTGGCCATACGTTTGTGGGTCCATTTCTGGGTTCTCTATTCTGCTCCATTGATCTAAGTGTCATTTTTGTGCCAGGAAGTTTGTACGTTTTGACTCCCTGCACACATTCTCTTCTTGCCTCTGACAACCACCAATCTGTTCTCTGTTTGTATGAGTTTGGTTCCTCTGGATCCCACATATAGGCGAGATCATACAGTATTTGTCTTTCTCTCTCTGACTTATTTCACTTAGCATGATGCCCTCAAGGCCCATCCACGTTGTTGCAAATGGTGTATATAAGTACACCCCACATTTTCTTTATCCAGTTATCAGCTGATGGGACACTTAGGATGTTTCCATATGTTTGACATTGTAACGAATGCTACAATCAACGTAGGGGTGCAGACATCTCTTTGGGACAGAGATTTTGTTTCCTTTGGATATGCACCCAGGAGTGGGATTGCTGGATCGTATGGTGGTTCAATTTTTAATTTTTTCAGGAACCCCCAAACTCTTTCCCAAAGTGGCCGCACCAGTTTGCATTCCCACCAATAGGGCACTAGGTTGATCTGGGTCTTTGAAATGTTTCTTGCTTGGGAGCAACTAGACTTGGGAAGATCTAACAAGGGTGTGGGCCCATTTCCTCCACTGGTACCCAGTGACCACGAGGGGCAGCACAGCCTCACAAACCTTTACAGCCCTGACTTGTGGTCTTCCTAGAGGCTCAGTGGAGTGCTTTCTCAGCTCCACCGTGGTCGTTTCTGTCAACAGTATCTGCTGACCTGTGTCCCTAAAGTGAGGTTGCCAGGCAACACAGACCAGTCCGTTAAAACCAGAATAAAAGTGGGGCACCTGGGAGGCTCAATCGGTTGAGCGTCTGACTTCGGCTCAGGTCATGATCTCCCCGTTCATGGGTTCGAGCCCCGCGTCGGGCTCTGTGCTGACAGTTCAGAGCCTGAAGTCTGCTTTGGATTCTGTGTCTCCCCCTCTCTCTGCCCCTTCCCCGCTCGTGCTCTCTCTCTCTCTCTCTCAAAAATAAATAAACATTAAAAAAAACTAAAAAAAAAAAAAAAAAAAAAAAAAAACGGAATCAAAGTCACACCATCAAGTTTCAGAGGAGTTGAACTGGGCTTGTTGAATCCCTGTCCAGGCTTGGTCAGGATGCCGGTAGGAGTCAAGACAGGTCAAGGGACCCCATCTTTTTTTGCGGCCAAAGCATTACAAGTGTGCACACGGTGCAAGATGGCTCTCAGATTCATTTTATGATCAGGAATTAGAACAAAAAGTGGGGCGCCTGGGTAGCTCAGTCGGTTGAGCATCTGACTCTTGATCCCAGCCCAGGTCTTGATCTCAGGGTCGTGAATTCAAGCTCCATGTTGGGCTCCGTGCTAGATGTGAAGCCTACTGAACAAAAAGCAACACCTGCCCTTGGCGGCTCGTCCCAGACCACAGGTGTTCGCTGCCTCACACCTGACGGTCAGACAGAATTACGATCCTGCTGGGTTCGGATGATTGGCCCCGCACAGCCGTCCTTCCTGGCTGCACCGCTCAACCGTGGTGGTGGCCTCTGATCGCAAGAAGTGACATGGGTTTCTTCAAGGGCAGACGCCTCGCCTGCAGTGACGACCAAGATGCCAAAACATTAGGTTTGGAAAGGGACGGCCTTGGCCAAGCATCGTGTTGTTTAGTCTACATCAGGCGAAACATCTGGATGGTTGGAGACATCTTGGGAGTTGAATGGGCCACGTGACCGGTTCTCCTGGAGACGCAGCTGGGTCAAGACCAGTGAGAGACACGTGCTCTCAGGAGGGTGTTTTCTGGGCAGGGGAGGAGAGAGGAGACCCGGTGTGCTCAGTCCTGGCCTGAGGGAAGGACCAACCCCAGGGGCTTAGAGAAACAGAAGTTTGGGGCGCCTGGGTGGCTCATTTGGTTAAGCATCCGAATCTTGGTTTCGGCTCTGGTCACGGTGTCACGGTTTGTGAGTTCAAGTCCCTTGTCGGGCTCCGTGCTGACAGTGAAGATCCTGCTTGAGATTCTCTCTCTCCTTCTCTGTCCCTCCCCTGCTCTCTCTCTCTTTCTCAAAATAAAAGAATAAACTTAAAAAAAAGGAGAGAGAAGGGCTCCTGGGTGGCTTTGTCTGTTAAACGTCTGACTTTGGCTCAGGTCACCATCATGGCTTGTGAGTTCGAGCCCCACGTTGGGCTCTGTGCTGACAGCTCGGAGCCTGGAACCTGCTTTAGATTCTGTGTCTCCCTCTCTCTCTGCCCCTCCCCTACTTGTGCTCTGTGTCTCTGTCTCTCTCTCTCAAAAATCAATGAACACTTAAAAAAATTATTTAAAAAATAAAAGAGAGAGAGAGAGAGAGAGAGAGAGAGAGAGAGAGAGAGAAACAGAAGCTGATTCTCTCATGGGTCTGGAGCCTGGAAGTCCCCAGGCAAGGTGACAGCCGGGCCATGTTCCTTCTGCCCACCTACAGGGTAGAATCCTTCCTTATCTCTTCCTGGCTTCTGTTAGCTTGTCGGCAATGCTCAGCCTTCGTTGGTTTGTAGACACGTCACCCCGCCTTCTGCCCCCGTCACCACGCGGCCTCCTCCCCTGCACGTCTGTTCCTCACACGGCGGTCCGTCTCCTCCCTGCGGGTGTCTCTCTCCTTTTCTTATAAGGACACCCGTCATACTGAACGAAAGGCCCGCCCTCTCCCAATATGACCTCCTCTCACTTTAGCTCATCACATCGGCAATATTTCAGGTCACGTTCACAGCCCCTGGAGACTCCAACATACCTTCTAGGAGGGGACACAGTTCAACCCACGTAATACCTGGCTTCTCTTTTCCTCAGAACCTAAGGAGCTGTGACATTTCTCCTTTCTTTGTGTGATCTGTGGGCGGCAGGGGGGACGTGAGCCAAGATGCCTGTGGGCTTTCCTGGCGGCTGCGGCCGGGGTGGCAGGTGATTAGTGGGGGTGCCCCTGCTCAGGGAGGCTGGAAAGGCTTCCCGGAGGCTGCTTCTGTTCTGGCTCTTCCAGGGGAAGCCATGAGCACCTGAGTCGCCCAGTCTGGGCTGGAGGAGGGCTGTGGGGTGGGGGGAGTACCAACCGGTGGCTGTGGGTGAGCTTGGCCATGCGGCTCTGTTCTCAGTATCCGAGCAGCTGGCTTTAAAGATGTCTGCAGTCAGCTCCCTGGAGTAGGAAGGCTGGTCAATCAGGTCACGTTCCACAGACCTTCCAGAGAACGACGTCTCCGAACAACACGAGAAGCTCTTCTTCCGGAGGCTTCTAGGATTTAGAGGCTCCGAGCCCCCCCCTTGCAGGGCATAGCCCAGATTCAGTAGGATTTCTGTCCCCCTGGTATCTGGTGCCCTCAAAGTCAGAGTCCGTTTAGGAGGCTGCTGGAGAGGCCGGTGTTGAGGCTTGGGGGAAGATTCTAGATGAGGGATTCTTGGATTGGTAAAGCACGCCCAATGCCTGGACGGGAAGGTGAGCAGGAAAGGAGTGGGTGGATGGGCTTTGTAAGTGGATCGAGCCATATAGAAGTCCCCGCACCCCGGCCCCAGTCAAGCAAACACAGGGAGGACTGTGACCAGTGACGCGTGCGAGCTGAAGGGGGAAGGACCGTGTCTCCGTGGAGGACAGATGACTGAGCATGGCCCCTCCCGTCCTGCCCCCTCCAGGTCTGCTCCTCAGAAACACCCACCAGCTTCCACAAGCCTCTTACAAATTCTCCTTGGGGCCCGGATGGAGGGGCCTGTGAGCATGCTGGCTTTTCCTTCTGGCACTCTCTGACCACCTGGATGCCCCCACTTTCTACACCTACCTCTATCCCTCATTTGTAGGCCCTGGAACAAAGCCTCAGGGCCCGTCAGGGACCAGAAGCAATATGTTAACCAAAGGGTTAATATCACATGTCCACGGCGGAAGGAGAACGGCCTGGTTTGGCCAGCTCGGCTGCTGTAGGTGCTGTGACAGGGTGGCTGGGGCAGGTAAGTGGGGGAGGTTTTATTTTATTATTTTATTTTATCAAAATTTTATTTAAATCCGTGTTAACAGCATAATGGTTTCAGGGATAGAATTTAGTGATTCATCACTTACATGTAACACCCAGTGCTCATCCCAACAAGTGCCCTCCCTAATGCCCCTCCCCCATCTAGCCCATCCCCCACCTACCTCCCCTCCCAAAACCCTCACTTTGTTCTCTGTATTTGAGACTCTCTTACGGTTTGCCTTCCCTTCTGTTTTTATCTTATTTTCCTTTCCCTTCCCCTATGTTCATGTTTTGTTTCTTAAATTCCAGATGAGTGAAACCATATATTTGTCTTTTTCTGACTGATTTATTTCACTTAGCATAATACCCTCTAGTTCCGTGCACGTTGTTGCAAATGGCAAGATTTCATTCTTTTTGATCACCGAGTGATATTCTGTTGTACGTATGTATATATACAAATACATATCCATACGCCACATTGAACGGACGGTGACAGGTAGGATCAAAAGTGACAATAAAGGGCCCAGACAAAATTTGATTCTTAAAATTCAATCACGTTGTTTTTTAAAAGCCATACTTAGAAATTCCCAAGGTATCAAAACAGAATTCAGAGACTCTATTTTGCCTTATTCATTATATTAGCCAGGAATGAGTGTGTCAGGAGAGCGTTCTGGAGGGGAGGGGTTGATGAATTGAAAATGTCAAGGGGCTGTTTTGTGTTCTTTGCAACATCCCCTGAGCAAACGCGGAGGGGAGCTGTATCTGCAGAGGGGGGGCTGGGGAGCTCCTCCCTGCGCTGGCTTCGACATCAGCGGCCTGGCGCCCGGCCGGCAGGTGCCCAGCGGCTGGCCTCTGGACTCAGTGGATGCCTTGCTCCGGCCAGCTTAGCTCTTTGGCATACGCCCCTTTGCAGCTCCTGATCTCAAAAGCGTGCGCCAGACCCTTGTTCGGGCCTGGCACCCCGGCCCTCCAGCCGATGAAGCCCTGGGTCGTCTTCGGGACTGGCGGGGACGGAAGGATCTGGAATGGAGACGTAGGGGGTTTAGCCACCTTGGGCCACAGTGACACGGGGCGTGTCCACCGAGGCACCAGGATCGGCACGTGAGGCCCGATGGGGAAAGGACAGGAAGGTCTCCCTAAGTGAGATGCACCCAAGGTACGCATGCTCCGGTCAGCTGGACCCCGAGACTCGCTTCTTGCCACAAAACCATGAAGCCAGGGGTGATTCTTTATCTGGTCATGCCTAACACACTGACCCATGACCTCCAGGAAAGTAATTTTTTTTTAATAAATGTTTTTATTTATTTTTTGAGAGAGAACAAGCGGGGGACAGGGAGACAGAGATCTGAGATGGGCTCTGTGCTGACAGGCTGACAGGTTCACAGCAGCGAGCCCGATGCGGGGCTCGGACTTAGGACCCGTGAGAGCATGACCTGAGCTGAAGTCGGATGCTCAACCGACTGGGCCACCCAGGCGCCCCTGGGAAAATAATTTTTATTTGATAAAAGAGCAAAAAGAAAAAAAAAAAAGTAAGGTTCAGAAATATCAGGGCACCTGGGTGGCTCAGTTGGTTAAGTGTCTGACTCTTTTTTTTTTTTTTTTTTAATTTTTTTTTTCAACGTTTATTTATTTTGGGGACAGAGAGAGACAGAGCATGAACGGGGGAGGGGCAGAGAGAGAGGGAGACACAGAATTGGAAACAGGCTCCAGGCTCTGAGCCATCAGCCCAGAGCCCGACGCGGGGCTCGAACTCACGGACCGCGAGACCGTGACCTGGCTGAAGTCGGACGCTTAACCGACTGCGCCACCCAGGCGCCCCGAGTGTCTGACTCTTGATCTCAGCTCAGGTCACGATCTCCCGGTTTGTGAGTTCGAGCCCCACACCGGGCTCTGCGCTGACAGCACAGAGCCCCTGCTTGGGATTCTTTGTCTCCCCCTCTCTCTCTTTCTCTGCTCCTCCCCTGCTCTGTCTCTCTCTCAAAAATAAATGAACATTTTAAAAAAAGACATATTAAGTAAGTTCACATCCCCCTTTATAAAATATATAACAATATTGTCGGATGGTATCCCGGCGGTTACAAATACTCCCGTTTTCCTCAGGACGCTTTATGAAACGTGTGTGCATGCACCCGCACTCCCCCCCACCCAAACTGTAGAGGCTACAAGAATGAAAAGTGATAGAATATAATTAAAGACCGAAGGAAAATGAGGCTCTGTCTGAAATGAAAAGCCACTGTTTTGTTCGTCAATTCCCTGGACAGACTTGAAATATTTGGAAAACGAGGGCAAATGTTTACATTAGTTTCTCCCCTTCCATTTGAAATAAGGCCCTGTTCTGCCTCAGGGCTTTTGTACACGCTGTTCCCTTTGCCTGGAAAGCTTTTCCAGGGCTGGCTCTTTGTCATCCTTCAGTCCTCAGCTCAAAGGGCATCACCTTGTCCTCTGTTATCCTCTAAAACCTCACCTGTCTCTTTCCTCCATGGCATTCAGCACAGCATCTAACAATTGTGTTGATTTTCTTGTTGCATGTGGCCCCCCCCTCCCCACCCCCTTGTCTTTTCTTCCTGTTTACCACTGTTTACCCAAGCAAGCCCCTGGCGCCCACCAATAGCTAACCGTCATTGGAACTCTCTAAAACCCGCTGGGTAATGTTCCAAATCCTTCACAGGCGTTCTCCCACGGAACCCCGACACTATTCCCCGAAATAGGTGCTTTCGTTAACCCCCATTGTACAGGGGGGGAAGGAGACACAGGGCAATCGGACACTCACAAGACCACGCAGAGCGTGAGCAGCCGAGCAAGATTTGGATCCCGGTGGTCTGGGCCCGGTCCTTCCCCCGCCCCGGTTTCGGGCCCAGCCCCTAGAAGGGTTTGCTGAATGACGGGACCAACCCCATCCTTTTCTCGGCCACCCTCTGCTTCTGCAGCGCTGGACGCAGAGGTCCTCGCGAGTGTCGTGTGGGGACAAGTAGCCTGATGTGTTCCCTGCACGGGGGCTCCGACAGGGCCTGGAAACTGGCCTCCCACCTGCTGGGCGCCACCGCCTTCTTACCTACCGCGGAGTGGGGGGAACACAGTTCCCTGCAGGGCTCATTTCTTACTTAGGAAAGTATTCAAAACAACTTGGCGAACCTTGATGTATTTCTCCACTGGGGTCACGGGCCGGATGCGGAATCTCTCGGGAAGCTCGATTTTGGGCTTTGGGGTGAGGGGTTCTTCGTCACCCTTGAGCAACTGAAACACAATCCCCAGAGACAGGAAGCCTCAGACTGAGGTTGGTGGGAGCCGTCTCGTGTCCGTCCCCCCGGGAAGGCCGCCGTTTGCAAGTGACCGCAGCAGGGCTCAGAAACGTTGGGGAGCTTGAGAGAAAGGGGCAGACTGGGGACCGTCAGCTCAGCCTCGGGACTCGGCACTTGACTGCTGTGCCTTGTACCAGCTTTTGTAGCTGCTAATTTATACTCCCGCGTCGTAATTTGGGAAAACCTCACAGGTTATGGACTCAAAAACTTGCCAGCAAGCTTCCAGGACCAATCTTTAAAATATTAGAGGAGAGTCCCCATCCCCCCTTTTAATTTTTAAAGCGATTTTGAACTCCGAAATCCCAATTTAATTACATGTGAGGAATATTAATACAGACTCTTTATGCATTTTGTATTAATAAGGACTCATTTTATGCATAAAATCTCAAGTTGTAGAATTCTGTAAGTATTAAAAAAAACTCATTAAGAGTGGCATAATTTGAAAGCTAGCGGGTGGGGTGAATTACAAATGGGGTTACGCTGCCTTGAATCACAAAGTTTTGGAATTATGCGATTCTTGTGCCGTTCTGCAGTCCCTCCCAAGAAATGTGGTCTCCGGGTTATTGTGTCCTGGGGGTAGTTTGAAAGACTGTGGTCATGGGGCGCCTGGGTGGCTCAGTCGGTTGAGTGTCCGACGCATGGTTTTGGCTCAGGTCATGATCTTGCAGTCTGTGAGATCAAGCCTGGCGTCAGACTCTGGGCCGACAGTGCAGAGCCTGCTTGGGATTCTCTCCCTCCCTCTCTCTCTTCCCCTCCCCCACTCGCTCTCTCTCTCAAAATAAACAAATAAACATAAAGAAAGAAAGGTTGTAGTCTGGTGGCCACCGTCCCACTGAAGCCCATGCAAGCATTTTACATCTGTAAGGTGATTTACAGACCCGAGCCACTACTCAAGAGTCAGATTTCATTTCTTTACTTAAAAAAATTTTTTTTAAAGAAATATTTTTTTTCTTTTTGAGAGAGCGAGCGAGCCAGAGAGAAAGTGAGTGGGGAGGGGCAGAGAGAGAGAGGGAGACACAGAATCCGAAGCAGGCTCCAGGCTCTGAGCTGTCAGCACGGAGCCCGACGCGGGGCTCGAACCCGTGAACTGGGAGATCGTGACCTGAGCTGAAGTCGGACGGTCAACCGACCGAGCCGCCCAGGCGCCCCTGGCCAGATTTCATTTAAACGTGTGGGTTTCTGGACTCTCTTGAGCCACGGGGGATCTGCACTTCTCCTGTCTACCAGGTAGCACTCAGCTGAGCTGATGAGCTCTGCATGGGCCCAGGGGTTTCTGCAGTCACGTCTACCACTCCCTGGTAATTACGCCTGGCCCTTCTGCCTGTTTCTGTTACCTGGCTGGTTTAGGAAATACCTAGAATATTTCCCCGGTAATCCCTATACATTCACCTGGCTTCTATTCTCGTCCCATCTGAACTACACACTCACCCAATAAGGCCGCTTGAGGACTAGCAACCCATTTTACAGATGGGTAGTCTGAGGCCAAGTGGCCCTGCAACCAGGCAGACCAGTTTCTCCCCTTGGTGCTTCCCTGTATTAACTGTACGACTTTGCAAGTCTTGGAGCTCAATTTCTTAATTCATAAAATGGGCATAAAACAGCACTCCCTTCTGTGCAAGAGTTGCTGTGTGGATTAAACGAGCTGGGTCGGATGAAGCACCCAGAACATGGCTGGCTCGTAGTAAGTGCTCAATAAATTCGCGAAAGGAAGGAACCTATAGGTTTCGGAGTTATCGGTTTCCGTACACAACACTCTGTTTAACTTTATTCTTACAAATTATGCACTTCCTAACCATTCATTCTTTGAAATAATCAATTCTGTAACCTCTGGGCTCATAAAATCTCTATTTACCTCCTCGAGAGGGGTTGCTAAAAATCCCCAGTTTTGGGCCCAGTTTTGCCGCGCTTCGGTTTCAGCTTTCAAGCGGTATTTCCTGAAAAAAAAAAAAAAACAAAAACAAACAAACAAAAAAAAACAAGGTCCTAAGTGCTGGGCGGCATTGGAAAAAGGTTAAAGTAGCAAACTCTAAAAGGTCCACTGGGGAAAATTTTACTTTTTTCCATGCGTGTTATTGACTGAACTATGCCTCTGTGCCAGAAAGGGAGCTGGGTGCCAGAGGGAGCAGGAGTCCCGGTCTCTGGGGACCACGAGGGGTGACAGGCGTCTAAAGAACCAGAGGTACGGGTTGGATGGCACGCTGGGGACAAGACTTGGGGCTGGCTCTGCCCGAGGGGCCATCTAGGTATTAGAGTCCTTATTTTGGTGAAGTGAGTGAGGTGGGGTGAGTGAGGCGTCTGGAGTGCAGAATTTAAGGGGTGCTCACTTCCAGGTTCTGGCAAGTGCAGAGCCAGCATGGCCTGACCTTGAGAATGAGCCCTCCTTAAATACTGACCCCCAGGTCCCCCACTGGCCCCGCCTTAATCCTGGTCTTGCTTGTGCTCCACAGTAAATATGATTTATATACAGTGACCTACTAGTTGAGGGCTGGTGTGTCACATTTTGCGCACATCTAATTAAACATTTACTCATTTTGATTTTCAAGCTTCTTTTCCTCTTTTGGAATCAGTATCTGCACCCCCACCCCACCCCCACCCCCCACCCCTCCAGCGCCCAGTGTCTCGACCGTTCTGGAGGTCCCGAACAAGCTTTCTGCCCTGGGCACTGAGCATCTAAAGCAGAGTCTAGTCTAATGGAGATATAATGTGAGCCTCAGGTATGAGCCACGTACATAATAACAATTTTCTAGAAGCCACGCTAACGAAAAAGTGAAAATAAACAGCTGCAGTTAATTTTAATAGTAGTTTCTTTGGGGGGTATGAAATCTTCGAAATCTGTTGTTTATATTACATTTACAGTTCGTTCCAATTTGGGCCAGCCACTGGCTCAGTAGCCACTTTGGATGTTGGACAGAACCGTCTAAGGGTTGAACCGGCTCTCTTCACACAGGAGGGGGCATCTGATTTGGGTCCTGAAGGATGAGTATGAGTTTGTCTGGTGGAGAAGGGACGGAGGGGCATTTTAAACGGACGGAACATACCTGCCACAGCAGTCTTACAGGTGTCTGAGACAAAGATAAAAACCAATGAATAGCTGTGTATTTTATGCCAAAGGATTCTGGCTTCCCATTGACAAGAGAGAGGCAAAGTTTCCTATAAAAATAAATTTGAGCGAAAAAGAAAGCCAGTTTAAAGAAAAATATGAAGTGATTAACGCAGGTTTTACAAGGAAAGGATAAAAATCTGAGAGATGGCCAGCAGGATAACTGAAGCTTAAGAGGTAAGCAATTATGCTTTATTGTTACTCAACTTCACTTACTTGCATCTAAATTAGTAACCTCCCATATTGGTGGAAACTTCAGAGATGGTATATTTAGCGATTCAATAGAATGCCGAATAAAAACACCCATTACAAATGTCTGCTGAACATAAACCTTTAAGAAAATGGATCGGTTTTTTAAATTGAAATCTCTTACTATTTAAAAAAGCAGGAAAATCAAGAATGTAAAGAGCCTATGCATACCTCATTCAAATTAAGTATTAAGATATTTGTTTTATTTTTTATTTTTTTGTAATTTGGTAAATCTTAAAAATAACACGTTGGTCGGCTCAACAAGCAAGGATTTGCAGATGATTGCAAAACCAGATGTAATATCTTTTATCTTTCGTGGTGGGCCTAAGAGGAGAAAGGCTTTCTGGTGGCCCTCATGTTCCTGACGTCGCCCAGACCACCTCCAGCGCACGGTCCTGGCGCCCGGAGGTCGACCGCCTCCAGGAGCTGGAGGGGAAACTGAGGCCGCCAGGTGTGCACGCTCGAGGTGGGAACGGCCCCGCCCACCGGGTACGGGATCCCGGGCGTTACCAGATCTCGTCTTGGGCCACGAGGTTCATGCGCTCGGCCGCAGCGGTGCTGAGAGGTTTCTGCGTCATGTGGGCTCTTGGTCTCTGGGCTCCCGGCGCGCACCAGCCCTGGGCTCGGCGGCGTCTCCCGTCGCCAGGGAGACCGGTTGCCCAGCAACGCGGGACGCGGAGGCGGAGGCTGTGCTGCACCTGGAGCGGGGGTGCGGGCGCGAGGCTCCAGCCGAGTCCGTGCGCCCGCTGCCCTCCTCCGCCCGCCTCCGAGCCCTCCGCCCACCTCCCTGCCCACCTGCCTGGCCCTGGCGGCGGCGGCAGCGCTTCTGTGCGGGAAGCCCTAGGGTAGCCTCACCGCCTCACCACCCTCCCCCTTTAAAATTTAGGCCTGCGAGGCAAGTACGCACACCCACGAGTGTACCCATCCTAAATGTACCAAGCTTGATGAATTCTGTCACAGAGGAACGCACCCCGCCGAAGCCACGGTCTGGATTATCAACTAGGACCTTCCAGCCCGCCCGCCTTGTCCACTTCTCTGGGGGGTGATTAGTTTCACTGGCATTTGAACTTTGCAGAAGTGACTCGTCCAGGGCCCAAGGTTGCGTTTCAGAGGTTCATCCACCTTGCTGTGCGTGCCTGGGCGTGTTCTTTGTTCGTTTCCACTCCCGAAGTCTATCCTGCTGCCGCTGGGGTGGGGATTGGGGTTTTGGCCACCCCAGGGCTGCCCCGAGTATTCCTGCAGATGGCTTGGGGACAGCCTCGCCTATGTATGCATTTCTGCTGGTATTCACCATTTATAACAATCCCCTGCATGAAATGCACAGATAATAGGGCCTGCACACCCCACACCCACACCCTCCTTCATGCCCATCAACACCAACCCTTCGCGACCAGGATTCTCAATCGGTTCGTTGACTGACTTGGTGATCTCCCAAGGTTTCCACCAGCGCACATTGTCAGAGGCCTGGAATTGGACACTGGGTCTAAGAGACAACAGTTAATGGACAGACTTGGAGGGCAGGGCGCCATGTTTTTTTTGCCCAAGCAGCCAAGAGGTACACAGGTGCCCAGAGACTCATGGGACTGAGCAAAGGGGGTCAGCATGCTTCTGCTGAACTACAGGCCATCTCCAGGATAATTACCAAGGTCACCTGACCAGGCGTGGGTGTTTTACCTTCCAGTTGGGTGCCTGTGATTCTCCCTGGAATGTCTGCCTCCCTCCCTTTCCCTGACCTCCTTGCTCCCTTATCAACAGATTAGTGCTTTTATGGGGCTGTTGGGGGATGTATTTACATATAACAATGTTCTCCGCACCCAAGGCGTGTATATTTTTCTTGGCTGTTGGGAGGTGCTGGGTAGAGTCCCCAAATTGGGGTGGTCCCATTTGTCCACTCAGCCAAAACAGTGACGGGGCCGGGCGGGGGCTGGAACTAGAGAGGATAGGTTAATTCATGAATGTGGTACACGTTATGCCCTTGGCTGAGCAAGCTGGTGGGCCTGGTCGGATTGCCGCAGGCTGGACAAGTGTCCGGGTGGGCTCAGGGTTTTCTTTCGGGCCTTTTTTTGTGAGGCCACCATTCTTACAACAGGGGGTAAGTAATCTGGAAAGCGGTGTGAATGGTGGACGGTGGGGAGAGGAGGATCGATCCATCATGTAGGAGGGCAAAGTCAGCTTTCCCTTCGGGAAGCTTCCAAGATGATTCTGTTAAAATGATTAATTAAGAGTAAGTTCACTTACTGAATGTCTCTGTATGCCGGGCTCATTCATTCTACAAATGTCTGCCGAGCACCTCTGATATGCGCGGTGATCCAGGAAGGAGCCAGACGGACTAAGTCATTGCCCCTGCCCCAGGGGGAGGGGTGGACACGTCTGGAGAAAGACAATGAGGCAATAAAAAAATGCACACACCGGCTCATGCCAGGGAGACACGTCTGCCACAGAGGAGGCTAAATCAGGAAGGAGGTTCAAGGTGACGGGGAGTCAGGGGAAAGGTATGGGAAGAACTATTGTGAGTGGGTAGGGAAGCTCAGGTCTTGAGCTGAGCTGGCCCCGAGTGTCTGGAGAACACTAAGGAGGCCAGTGCAGCTGGAGGCATCCTTGGAAGGTGTGGCAGGTACAGATACAGACAAGCAAGGACAGTGCCTTCCAGGAGGTTAGTCGAGTGGGGGCACAGATGTGAACGCCCCCAGATGATAATGCATCGTTTCGTCATTCCGGATGGGGTAACAGTAGGATGATGTGATTTAGAGCGTGCCCCTGATGAGACAGGGAAGTACAGAGGCAGCGAGGAGTGAGTTGGGTTTTGAAGGATGAGTAGGAGTTTGCCAGTTCTGCCCATTCTCCTCAGAAATAGCTGCATGGGCCACCCTGGGGGATGGGTCTAGGATGAGAAGTGGGTAGAGGGTTGAGGTTCAAAGTCCAAGCTTTGGGACCAGATGTGGCCTCACGCCCCGCCTCTGCTGTGTTCCATCTCAGTGGCCTCGGGAAAGTTGGTTGACCTCTCTGAGCCCATGTCCTCATCTGCCAAATGAACTTGTAGGGGTCTGAGGAGGTGGCGTGGGGGGAGCAAGTGTGAATGGCTCTGCATGCTGCCAGAGTGGTTGGTGCTCATGAATAATGGAGAACATCGCCCAACGACCAGCCTGCGGGTTGCCTCGGCATAGGAGGCGTCTTTGGCCAAAGGCACGAAGGTTTGGGAGACAGTGTGGGGAGATGGAAATGAGGCCTTGACTGGAGCTGGGCTTTGCTTCTTGAGGATGTCAGTTTTGAAGAAGAGGCTGTGGGCGGCTGGTGGACTGGCCCGGAGGGCGGGATTCCTTCTTTCCTGAGAGGGGAGAGAGCTACACTCACCTGGGGCAGCCCCACGGGCCTTTCTGAGGCACCATAGCAACCATCATGGCACCAGCATTCCCTGGGCCCCAGCTGGATCTTTCTTTACATTCTCCAATTTCGCGAAGGAGGGATTCCTTTGGTGACATTTTGTAGAATGGAAAACCGGCTCGGACAATTGGTGGGAGAGAAAGGATTTGGAGCAAACTTCAAAGGCCCTCGTCTGACCGTGAACTCTGGGTTTGGGGGTGACTCTTCCTCCCTAGGAGCAGGGCCTGCAGGAAGGCGGGGCGTCCACATATCCTATCCTCCTCCTCTCTCTTGACTAATCAGGAGGCCCTTCTCTCTCTGGATGATTTTTAAGCAGCTGAGCTTGGCCGTGGGTGTCCAACCCAAGCAGCAAAGGACAGTGGGAAGGAAGCCCAGCTCTGGTTTTTCTGAGGTGTTGCCTGAACTTTCGGTGGGTCTTGCGAGGTTCTGGGCCTCTCCCTGAAACTGCTGTCAGGCAGCCGAAGTTGGCAGAGGGCCCAGATGAGGCGGAGGCCCTGAGCTGCCACCTGCAGGCGCTCCCTGAAGACACCTTCCTGACTGACGGGCACGGGTTTGCTTCAGCCAACTATGAACAGAGCCCCCACTCACCGTCCTGTCAGTGTGAACGACCCATCTTCAATCAGCTTGACCACCGAGGGCTCTAGGGTTGCCAGATTCAGTAAATACAGGATGTCCAGGTAAATTTGAAATTCACGGAGCATACTTATGCCACACTATGTTTATACCAAGAAATTGTGTGTTGTTCACCCAAAACACAAATAATCCAGTGAAGAAATGGGCAGAAGACATGAATAGACACTTTTCCAAAGAAGATACCCAGATGGCCAACAGACACATGATAAGGTGCTCAACATGACTCATCATCAGGGAAATGCAAATCAAAACCATGATGAGATATCACCTCACACCTGTCAGAATGGCTAAAATTAACAACTCAGGCAACAGCAGATGTTGGCGAGGATGCAGAGAAAGACGAACCCTTTTGCGTTGCTGGTAGAAATGCAAACGAGTGCAGCCATTGTGGAAAACAGTATGGCGGTTCAAACAGAACTGCCCTACAATCTAGCAATTGCGCTAGTAGGTGTTTATCCGAAGGATACAGGAGTGCTGATTCGAAGGGGTACATGCACCCCAATGTTTATAGCAGCACTATCAACAATAGCCAAAGTATGGAAAGAGCCCAAATGTCCATCGACTGATGAATGGATAAAGTTATGGTATATGTATACAATAGAGTATTACTCGGCGATCAAAAAGATTGAAATCTCGCCATTGGCAACAAGGTGGATAGAGCTAAAGTGTATTGTGCTAAGTGAAATTGTCAGAGAAAGACAAATATCACATGATTTCACTCATATGTGGATTAAAGAAACAAAACAGATGAACATAGGGGAAGGGAAGGAAAAATTAGATAAAAACAAAGAGAGGCTAACCATAAGAGATTCTCAAATACAGAGAACAAATTGAGGGTTGCTGGAGGGCAGTCGTGGGGGGGGGGATGGGTTAAATGGGGGATGGTCATAAAAAAGGGTGCTTGTTGGGATGAGCACTGGGTGTTATATACAAGTGAGAAATCACTGAATTCTATTCCTGAAACCAATATTACACTATATGTTAACCAAGTTGGATTTAAATTAAAAAGAAAAAAGAAATCTTGTGCGGTTTCGCTGGGTCCTGTGTCATCTCTGAACATCCTAGTCTCGGTGAACTTCTGCATTGCTGTGTGTGCCTTCTCTTCCTCTCCTTGTTCTAGGACTGGAAACCTCCTCCCTACAATATTTGAAACAAGACATTCGCGGACCTCTGACGGACACCGTTCACCATTTCTTCACTTTAATTCCGTTCTTTTGGAAAGAGTGTTATTCAGGAAGAGCTGGGAGGGGAAGGGATGGCCACACTTGCTGATTCCCATTATACGTGGGAAACGGAGGAAATATTTACAGCTTGGGAAGGTTTGCCATATTCCTGCATATTAATATTTTTGGCCATCTCTCAGCATTCTGGGACAGTTTTTATTTTTTATTTTTTCCCCCATCTTGCTGAGCCAACTGTTTCTTTTTAGTTTTTAAGCTTAAACAGTTTTCTTTTTTATTTTGTGATTTTTTTTTTTTAAACCAAAGAATGTTTTGTGCAGCCAACGTCCCCGCCAGCCAGCCACCCAGCGTGCCTTTTTCCAAAGCGCGGGTGATTATTACCTCGACTGCATAACAAAGACATGAAGGCTTGAGATAAAGGTGCCAATTTGCAGGGCAGGTTTTTGATGGCTTCACCGAGCTTAAGGAACTCCAAGGGTCTCTAGTCCTTACGCCCCCATTATGTTAGCTCGGGTCACAGCAAAGGGACTCTTGTCTTACCTTACAAATTGTCCACACTCCACACACCTAAAGTAACAATTAACATCACTCTCTGGGGCTTATTGAAGAAGAACAAAGCCGAATCCCTCCCACCGCGCCCCAGAAGCCTCCCTCTCAGCTTTGTTCTCCGCTGGGCGCAATTATCAATGACTCCACGTGGCGGCCCCTCCGGGTCAGGGTGCATTTTGTTCCTCTCTTTCGCTCTCACCTGCCCCTTCCTTTCCAGCCTCTCTTGTGCCAGCTCTTAGGATGTGAGAAAAGCCCAGCCCCTGTGTGAAAAGTAAGCCTGAATGCTAGGGGAGAAGAGCCAGCTTTGATTTCCAAGGGAGACTAACACTCAGCGATCTTTGCAGGGGAAGGTGGTAAGTGCCCAGGAGCGGTCCTCGGGTGGCTGTCAGAATGGAAGGCAGAGGGTGTCCATGGGCTGTCACAAGGCGCGTCTGCAATGAAGTCTCTGTGCTTGAGGAGGAGTCCGCTTAGAATGCATGTGCTCTGAGAATGCAGGTGTCGCCCAAGAAGGGCTTGGAGTAGCCTGAAGTCGCAGGTACCGTCCTTGAATGGAACTCGGGTGGCGTATTACCTGTGATTCCAGAGAGACCTCATCGAGCTGGCCTGGCCAGGCGCAGGGCTTTGCTGTCCAGGGTGGACCAGCTACCCTGGGTTCTGCCAGCAGAGGGTCCGACAGAAGGTTTGGAAGGAAAACTGGACCCTTGCGCAAGAAGGGGAGATGGGAGGTGGTTTCCATGTTCTGTTCCGTAAGATTACGGATTTACGTACCTGGCAGACCGCTCCCCTTCCCCTTTCGCTGAGGCTTAAGGCAGGCTACGGTTTTCAGTGGTCATTCATTCGCTCATTCACTCAACTGACACATGTACCGAATCTCCTCTATGTGCTGGGCTTTGTGCCCGGCACTGGGGACCCTTCAGGGGCAAGGCAGGACTGGTTCCAACCTCAGGAAGCTCCCAGTTTAGTAAACCAATAA
The DNA here is from genome assembly GCF_018350155.1 of Leopardus geoffroyi. Taxonomy (NCBI): domain Eukaryota; kingdom Metazoa; phylum Chordata; class Mammalia; order Carnivora; family Felidae; genus Leopardus; species Leopardus geoffroyi. The sequence goes on from NC_059336.1 coordinate 5,087,724, forward strand.
ACCAGGAGACTTTCAGATGGGGACAAGAGTTAAAAAAAAACAAAACAGAACATGTAAGGGGTGTTGTGGGGTGAGGGAGTTGTGGCAGTAGGATGCCAGGGGAGGTGGCATTTGAGCAGGGACACGAGCAGTGCAAGCAAGCCATCTCTGGAGACAGAGGAGGACACCAATGGGGTCTGGGCGGTCCACCAGGCCTCGGCACCAGGTGGGCCTGGGGAATTTGGACTTTTTATTCCAAGTTCAGTGGGAGGTGCTTAGCGCACCTGGGTAGGGCTGTCCAGTCCAACACACAGGCTTTGCGGCCTTGGGCACAGCGTAGGACCCCCTGTGTCCCCACAGCCCCCCAGAGGATGTCCTCTCATGTTCTCATTGCTGCTTTTCAGGATTCAAGGGCATCAAGGGGTTCAGGGCTGGGACCTCATGAAAGAGAGTAGGAAGATCGCGCTCCTGAAATCTTTTGCAGACTATCCCCTTCCGTGCTTGAAGTGGTTCTGGGATAGCAGCTAACTATACTTCCCTCCAGCCTGGCTGGGGCCTGGTTGATCACCAGATGACATTTCCCCGGGCTGCAGTGATTGGCCAGATAGGAGGACATGTGACCGAAGCAGGGCCAATCAGAGTCTTTCCCTGGGTTTTTATGAACAGACACCAAGCTGGGATGACGCTTTTTGTCCCTAGGCTGGGATATGGAAAGCTTAGAGCTGTCTGTGGCCAAACCCCTCTCTTCCTGCCCCTGTGCATGCTGCTTCCCTGCCGGTGGGGGAGAAGCCTGAATGCTCCAGGAAACAAGGAGGCCAGTGTGCAGAGAGGGGGAGGGGAGGGTCGAAGTGAGGGCGCAAGAGAAAAATCTAGTGATGGTTTGGATGTCTGCAGGTTCCTGAGGCCAGCTCTGCCCCTGGGTGTCCCAGTTACTCGAACCAGTTAAAGCCCACTCCAGTTTTGGTCGTGATGGGGGTCTACCCGTGGCAACAAAACGGATTTCAGACCATTTCGCTCTGGAAAGTCGTCTAACCCTCCCGCCTCGGGGAAAGTCGTGCGGCTGAGTAGTGTTCTAAGATCCGTCTAGTCAAACGTCCTTGGTCTTAATTTGCTTAATCCTCCCCTCCCCCAGCCAGTGGCCCCACTGCTTCCGGGCTGGGTCAGGTGTGGCAAGGGTTTGCCGTTTGTCTAGTGCACAGGCCCTGCCTGTGTTCGGTCCTAGGGACGCCCTGCGGGTCAGGCACAGTCCCCAGCCCTCCCCCTCCCCCCCACCTCGTGGCTGGGAAAGGAAGCCCCTTCTAGAGAGAGGAGGAAGCCACACAGGGGGCTGCGCGGGGAGGGAGCGGTGGCTCAGGGGCCAGAATGTTAATCTTGGAGCTCTGGGGACACCCTCACGTCTCCCCACCGCTCCAGTTAGCACCCGGAGCCGCTTTGCGGCCGCTCCTTTTTAGAGGTTCGCCTTCTCCGCTGCGCGGGGAGTAGGGCGTCCTGACGTGTGTACCGCCTGGCTGTCACCCCACGGTGATGACCACGTATAAGCTGGAACTTACTTAGCACTTACCGGGCTGAGTACCTGCGAAGCCCCTCTGCCTTGCGACCTCACGGTAGCCCCATGACGCGGGAGTGATGAACGTTCTTCTTTTGCAGAGGCAGACACAGCATCAGAGAAGTTCAGGCGCTGGTCCACGGTCGCCCAGCTTTATCGCTGGAAAGCCGAGATCCAGGCGTGCTTAGGCATCAGTGTGGCAAACTGCAAGGCGAGAGCTCACCCGGGGTGTCCTGGGGCCTCCTGGATGGACAGTGGTCCGCAGTACCTTTCCCGCGACAAGCTGGGCCGTCCCACGTGACCGTAAATGACTGCAAAGGAAGGAGAGAACAGCGTTTCTCCTCTCCGTCCCCACCGCACCCCTCCCCCAGGCTCTGCGGGCGTCTGTTGGGCATTTCTTAAGGACTTGATGCTGCGGGCCGGGCTCCTGGCGTGGGCGGTCGGGGGTCTAAGCGTCCTCCCACGCTCTAGGCCCAGGTCAGTGCCTGGCACGCAGCGGGCCCTCTGGGGACACTTGTCTGGTGGAAGGAAGGCTGTTCTGGCCCTTCCGGAGCGGGAGGCCTCACCCGGGACATGAAACGGCATCTCGCGTAGCTGAGAAACGTGGTCCCCTCCGCCTGTCATGGACGTGGGGACAGGACCCACGGGGACTCCGCATGTTTGATCTGAGAGTCGAAGGGCTTCTGTGGAGTCACCTCTCTCGGGGGCCTCACCTCGGAGTCGGGGGAGACGCGTCTATGAGGCCTATTGTTTGCTTTCAGACAACTTCGTCTCCAGTGGATTTTATTATTTTTTCATTTTTATTTTTTTACCATATTCTATTTTATTTTTTATTTTTCTTTAATATATGAAATTTATTGTCCGATCGCTTTCCGTACAGCACCCAGTGCTCATCGCAAAAGGTGCCCTCCTCAATGCCCCTCACCCACCCCCCATCAACCCTCAGTCCAGTGGATTTTAAAGGAAAGCTGGGGGCTCTACGAGATGCAAAAGGCTAAGGTGGGAATGCGTGTTGTTTCAGAGACCTGGCTGCGGTTACCGGGGGACCGCGTGTGGGCCAGGTCTTTTAAAGCTAGTGAACGAGGAGAACAGTGGCTCCCAGCCCGCAACTGTCTGCCCCGTCGTCGGACAGCCTTGAAAGGGAGCATTCAGGGGGAAGTGGGGACACTCCTGGGGGCGTGTCCGTGGCCCCCTGACCTCGTCCCCCTCCCATCTCACCCGATGAGCCCGCACCAGGCCCCTTCATCGCTCCCGTGGGCAGCCAGGGGGGCTCAGCGGTTCCAAACTGGAGCGTGGACCCTCCCTGTGTTAGGCACTCCCAGCGGCCCTCCCGTGTTCTCAGGAATGACATCTTGCGGTGCGAGCTGGGCTGTGGAACTGGCCTCCCCGGGTTCGAATCCTTCCCTATTTACCAGCTGTGCTCACTTGAGAAGATTCCTTCCTCATCTGTAAAATGGAGCTCACAATAATATCCCCCTCGACAGCTGTCATGAGGAAGAAATGAATTACCACCATACATGAAAGGCATTTGCACACGGCCTAGCACAAGTTATAGACAACGAAAGTGTTTGTTTGCTCTTAGGGTCAGGTGGAGACTGCTCGTGGTGGACATAGGCCCTGCCTAGGCTGATGCATTCACCTTGACCTCACCTCCAACCTCTCACAGGCTGTGCTCCTGCCTCACCCCCCTGGTTTCCATCTAGGAAACACTTCAGGCCAATTCCTGCCTCCGGGCTTTTGCACTGGCCTTCTCTAGGCCTGGAATGCATGTCGCTTTTCTTCCTCCTCCCTTACAAAGAAACTCTGCTGTCACTTTCTCCAGGAAGGCTTCCCAGAACAGGCCAGATGCCCTCCCCACACTTTGGTAGCATTTGTAGGGAGGGTTTTAAAGTTTTTAAAAAAAAATTTTATGCTTATTTATTTTTGAGAGAGAGAGCGAAAGTTTTTTTTTTTTTTTTTTTTTTTGAAGTTTATTTATTTTGAGAGAAAGAGTGCAGGCAAGTGGGGAAGGGGCAGAGAGACAGGGAGAGAGAGAATCCCAAGCAGGCTCTGTACTGTCAGCCTGGGGCCTGATGCGGGGCTGGATCCCCACAACCTGTGAGATCATGACCTGAGCCGAAATCAAGAGTCAGGCGCTTAACCCGCTGAGCCACCCAGCCCCCCTCCCCGCCTCACAGCACGTTTTCATAATGAATTTTCGCCAGTGAGTTTTGCTCAACAGGGACCTCTCAGAGTCCAGAGCAACGATGGCTCTTGGTTGGCACTCAGGATTCGCTTGTGGATGAGGCAGCCTACTGTTCTTACCACACATTCACGCCAACGGGCTGCAGAGACCAACGGACCGATTGGTGTGCTGGACGTCCGTGCAGGTGTTTGCAGAACTCCGGACGAGGCAAGGGCAGGACGAGACTGTCTTTCCACCCCTGTCTTCCTCCCTCCTTTGGGGTTTCCCGCTCCCAGGGGTGGCTGCTGCAGACCTAGGGACCATGCACGCACCCCCGCTGGGCCCTCCCAGACCCGCTGAGCATTGCTGGCTGGGCCGTGCACATCAAGGCAGAAATAAAAAGATGCAACTTTGAGTTCTTTGGCTCCTCTGGGTTTAAATCAAATTCTTAGTGTAATTTCAAACTACTTTTCTTTTTTTATTTTTTTTCTTTTGGTGGGTCTATTTTATATAGAGCATGTTTCAAATCAAAGCGAGGGAACATTTTCCCCCCTTCTTCCCATGAAAGGCAGGGGGTCTAAGACATTTTAATAGCTTTCATATTCCTTGCTCCAAATATATTATTTTAGCACAATAGTTCCTTTGCGGGAGAATTGCTTAAATGATTCAAAATGGATTTAAAAATATATTTCAAGTTTTAATTTTATGCACAGCACATTAATGAGCAGAGTGCCTTAGAGACTGCCTGTCAGTTTAACATATTCACAATATTCTCAACACAGATGTTATTCCATCTAAACCCTTTTAGAGGGAAGAAACCAGTCATTTTTTTCTTGGGGGATGTCAGAAAATATATTATTTTTGAAATTGTATTTTGATCCCAGAATTCTGTGCAAAAATATGATCATTAGGGTCTGGGTTTGTAGAGTCAGTCCCGTGGACACCAAACTTTTAAAAAGTCCCGAAAAGAGGAGCTGTCAGAACCCTTCACTCAGTTCACGTTCTCTCGCGGGGACTCTGATCTTCGACAAGTGGAAGTGGAAATAATGGAAACTTCACCGCCCTGTGCGTCAGATGGGTCAGGGTCAGGGTCAGGGTCAGTGGTACAGTTAGGGTCAGGGCCAGGTCATGGTTACAGGTTAGGGTTAGGGTCAGGGTGAGGGTTAGGGGTTAGGGTCAGGGTTAGGAGTTAGGGTCAGGGCCAGGGTTACGGTTTAGGTTAAGGTTATATGGGTTAGGGTGAGGTTTAAAGTAAGGGTTAGGGTCAGGGTTAGGAGTTAGGGTTAGGGTTTAGGTTAGGTTCAGGGTAAGGGTCAGGGTTAGGGGTTTGGGGTAGGGTCAAGGTCAGGGCTAGGGTTTAGGTTTAGGGTTAGGGTCAAGGTCAGGACTAGGGATTAGGGTTACGGTTAGGGTTTGGGTTGTGCCTCTTTTAAAGACCAGATGGGATGATAGTGGGTTTGATGTGCAAATCTTTAGAAGGTATGACTTTCATTTTCTTGTTTTTCCCATTAAGGTGCCTGATATTGGCATCAATGGGTCTCTGTCTCCTTGGCTTATCAGAGGTGATCCAGGCTTAGCCAGTATTGAGTATCTACAGGCTGGCATTAATCACATCTGTTCCTAAATGTCCAAATCGTTAAGCAGCTGCATAGGTACAGGTGAATGCTTTCTTCCAGGTCAGTGCCAGCTGTCATGGCCTTGATCCTGCCCAGAGTAGTGCTGGGTGTGGAGTGGCCCTCTGCCCAAGCGCCCCTGATTCCTGTGGATATCGAGGAGAGGTGAGCTTTCTGAAGCCTTCTCTGTGAAACTGGGGAGTGGTGATAGGGTCAAGTATGTGGCCTAGAAGTGTGTGGCCCACAATGAGAGCCCCTATTTTATCTGCGTAGTGCATGTTTTCCTTGCTGTCCCCCAAGGCTGTTGGCCGTGGGCCTTCCTGAGCTCTCCAGGCCCCATCCAGGGCTTTCTGTAGTCAGAGCGGATTTTTATTTAAGCCAGTGCTATGTTCCCAGCCTTCTAGCAAAGGCACCAGTTCCCAGCCAGGGCAGTGTTTGTGATGCGCTGGTTTCACACCCCCCACTCCCCTCAACATGCTGGCTTATCTGAAGGGGCCTTTGCAGGAGGGGACTGGGCACCAGATGTGGGGCTTCTAGAGTCTGGGGCTCTGTTCTCCTGTCCCCTGCCTACCCGGTGCAGCAAGTTCAGGGAGATAAACCCGCAGCCGCTTTCTTAAACAGAAAATGCTAGTATATCTTTTTTTTAAAAATTATTTTTATTTTGAGAGGGTGGGGAGGGACAGAAAGACACAGAGACAGAGAGAGAGAGAGAGAGAGAGAGAGAGAGAAAATCTTAAGCAAGCTTTGTGCTGAGTGCTGAAGTGCTGATGCGGGGCCCTATCTCACATCCCTGGGATCATGGCCTAAGCCGAAATCAAGAGTCGGATGCTCAACCGACTGAGCCACCCAGGCGCCCCTAAAATACTGGTATATCTTAATTCTTGGTGTATAAGAGAGATTCATGAAAAGACCCCTTTCCCCTTTTTCATAATGAGAGAAATTTTATTTTGAAAATATTAAAGTGATGCATAAAAATATGACCTTGGAGTTCACACGGAATAAATGGACCCCAGAATAGGTGGGAAAATGTGAGAAATGAGGACAGTGGGGGGGGGGGCGGGATTTACCGTTCCAGATATTAGTATATGCTCCAAAGACCCAGTAAACACGTCTGTATCGGTGTTCGAGCAGGCACCTTGATGCGTGAAGCAGTAAGGGCCCGTATCACTCAGGAGGTGTCTATACGGACAGCCCGTGTTGCATGTACAATCTAGGGGCTGAGAACTTCCTAATCGAGATTGCAAACCCAAAAGCCGTAAAGAAAAAAGTGATTGTTTTTGACTCTGTGAAATTAAAAAGTTTTCCATGCCAAAGGTATCACAAAGGCAGTACACACACGACTAACCTGGAAAAAGTATTTCTAACTTTTCCTTTTTATACGTCAGTCAGAGGGTTAATTTCTATTGCAACAGAAAAATTCAAATAATCCAGATGGGTTTAAAGTAAAACGTGGATGTTTTCTCCCTGCCCTCAAGCCCCTTCTCTGGGGGAATCGCTTTTAACGGTTTAGTGAATTTCCTTTGGGGGCCTGGGGGCGGGGGCTCTTTCTTCTTCCTCATCCAGCAAAAGGAATTAATTTTAGTTTTCTCTTGAGCTGCAGCAGTGGGAAAGCGGGAGAACCCACTTGGGTTTTATTTTTGTTGGTTGTTCGCTTTCCCAAACCTGTCATTCCCCACCCCCCCTACATCTCTGCTATTATTTACTTAATCTTTTCTTTTACACTTAACACACTTTTAAAAGCATACACTGATTTTAAAAAGGAAACTTTAAATCATTACCATAAATGGAAAACCAGCGCCATTTGCCGTATGCAGAAGGTGGTCGTAAAAGTCGCGGGCGCAGAGGTGGTGAAATTCCAGTTCGATGTCGTAGCGGCTTGCTGTCTTTATTAAACACGGGGCTGGCAGCCTCAGGGGTTTGTGAAAAGCGGGCTAGCCTCCAGTGGAGACACTCTTTGGCTGAGGCAGGGGCATGGATTGTAGAGGAACGACTTTGTCGCCATGTTTCCATGCCTTGTGATGCCACCGGCACCTCCAGAGGCAGAGGGGACCTCCCTGTTGGGACGCGTCCCCCTCCAAGAGCCTCTGGTGTGATGGCCGTGGATGGACGGAGAGGACGGTGTTCCTCAAACCCAGCACAGCTTACGATTAGGACTTCAGTTTTCCAAATCCCACAGTTGATCTGCATTCATTTCTTTTTTTAAAGTTTTGTTTTATTTATTTATTTATTTTTGAGAGACAGATTGCGAATAAGGGAGGGGCAGAGAGAGAAGGAGACACAGAATCCCAAGCAGGCTCCAGGCTCCGAGCTGTCAGCACAGAGCCCGACGCGGGGCTCGAACCCATGAACTGGGGGATCGTGACCTGAGCTGAAGTCAGATGCTTAACCGACTGAGCCCCCCAGGCGCCCCCTTCAACCCGACATTTTTCAAAACTCCTGAAGCCCTCCTTTTTTTTAAAAATTACTTGAACTTGCCAATGTAGTTTAGAGAACTTTGGTTGTAACTAATGACAACTAAATACTCTTGCTTTTTTTTTTTTTTAATAAAGGAAAAAGTGATAATTTGGTGAAGTTTTCAGAGCACTTGCCAGTCACTGCCGGGAGAGATACTGTTTTTCGCAAGTTGCGAAACAATGAGGACTCTGATCTTGTGATTACCTTTTTTCTTCTTTTTCTCCTCTCGGTACTTTTTTTGTTCCCCTGACACTGAAAGGTTTGTCTTGTTTGACAAGTTGAGGTCGAGCACAGCACATCCGCGACTCAAGCAGAAACACGAAAATAGGTCTAATCACACGGAGCTCAGGTACTGTCGTTCCAGTGTGAATTTTAGCAGCGATCCCGCTGACATAAGCCGCCTCCGAGAGTGTCCCCTGACCAGCTCAGGGCTGGACGTCGGGAAACACAGGGTCCGGCTGCGAACGAAAGGACACGTCGAGCCCGCCGTCAACTGTGGGGCGGGAAACGGGTCTGATTGCCAACGGACTATTTCAAAACGCGTCGCTTTTGGTTTCGAAGGTGTGTGTCCCAGTTCCCCGTGTTCTAAAGAACTCCAGAGAGCAGGCAATATTGCACAGCGTTGTTTCTTGGCGGCTTCTGCCACCCAGTGATGACGTGTTACTATTTGTTAATGTCTGTGTTCCCAGCTGCTCCATAAGCAACTAGCTCGCTGCCTGATACACATGGAAATGTGGTTTGTGTCCCGAGGTATAAACAGATACAAGTGAGTGAGCGTGTTCTGAGTGATCAGCTCCGTAATCGCAGGCAGAGAGCGTCAGACTTTGTGCTGGTCTCCCGAGGAGTGTTCAGGATCTAAAAATCTCCCAGCATTGTCGAAAGCGAGTGCCCTCATTGAGTTAATTCAACGAAGGCAAAGAAGGGGGGGAAAAATAAGACGCTTGCAGTTTGCGGCTAAGGAACCGGAGAGGATGAAAATAAGAATTCAGCAGAGAAACAATACCGCAAATCCATCTGAGCGAGGCTCTCATTTTCCCACACTAGCTGCCCATCCCCTCCCAGAGGCCAAGTTCAAAGTCATCAGCAAAATGATTGCTCAGCATCCGCTAGACAGGCTGGTGGGGGCCCTGGGGGTGAGGGGGGAAGAAAGAAAGGGAGGGAACCGGCAGACTCTAGGGTCCCCTCCTCACTCTCTATTTGACAAGCCCAATGAAGCCGCAGAGGGAGAACGTTTGGAAAGCCTTCCAAAACGCTCAGAGCCTTCCCTAAGCCTGAATTTTTAACATTATTTTTTATTCTCATAAACTGTGGTACTTTGTAGTCTCTATCTGTGCCCCACATCCTTCCTGCTTCCGGTGGGCTTCCCACAGACCCCAGCTCCAACTCCGTTTCGCCTGTAACTTAGCAGCGGCACGATCCTGGGTGCGCTGTCCCATTATTCTGGGCCTCAGTGTGCTCGGCTGTAAAATGGGAATGACGAGAGCCTCAGCTCTGAGGCCGGGCCGTGCTTTTCCGCAGCCGGGACTGCCGCAGCCTGGAACGTCTGGTGACTGATGACCAAACTGACCTCCTTAAGGAAGTTGTTGAGGAGTGGGGGAGGGGGGGGATCCAGCAGAGACACAAACCAGAACAGAAATGTGAAAATGCTTGTTTTGGGTAATTAATAGGACTAATAGGCCATCTGTGCACTCTGCCTCGGATTCCAAAGTGCTGCAACCCGGTCTCTTGGGCATGAGTGCGAGCACGTGTGTGCAGCCATTTCCACTTGATATGCCAGGACACCAGGTTCAGAGAGGTTAAGTTGCTTGCCTGAGGCCCCACAGCTAGTGAACCAAAGGGCACCCAGGGCCAGCTGTCCTGGCTCTTACTCCTGCAGACCCCACGCCATGCATCAGGAGGGTGGTGGCCCCATTTCCTGAAGATGGGAACGCCGAGGGAGTTTGCTTTAAAGGAAAACAGAAGGAACCTGACTGTTTGTGTTTATAGACTTATACCTGGTGTACAAGTCTTAGGCAACTGGCTTACAAATCCAGGGAGCACTTATGGATGACCCACGGAGAGACGGGAGGAAGATCTCAGTCCCCGCCTTCCGGAGCTCTGTGTGGACTCAGGGACGGGAAGGGTGAGGTCACGGAGGCCACAGGGGAGCCAGGTGAGGGACCCACACATGAGCCATTCTGAGGTTGCGGCCAGGTGGTAAATGCTGCGTAAACCCACAAGAGGCACCACCCCCAACCCCCAAGAGGCACCACCCCCAACCCCCACCTGGCGGCAGCAGTGGGGGGAGGGGAGAGAGGGGCAGGGCTGGGGGAGGGCGAGGGGAGGGGTGGGGCGTCTCTGCGTGGGTTGCGGTCTCTCCGCTGCGCTTGATTGGCTGAGAAGTTCCATGGCAACCATCTCAGTGGGCGCACCAAGCCCTGCGAGCGTGGCAGACAAGCTTAAGGAACCGTTGGCTCGATGAGATCTTTATTAACAGCTCAAAGTCAAAACTGGAGTTTGAGAGGGGCTGTAGGGAAGAGCTGCATTTTTTAAAATTTTTATTTTTAAATTTTTTATTTATTTTTGAGAGAGAGAGAACGAACAGGGGAGGGGCAGAGAGGGGAGACCCAGAATCCGAAGCAGGCCCCAGGCTCCGAGCCATCAGCACAGAGCCCGATGCGGGGCTTGAACTTGTGAACCCCGAGATCATGACCTGAGCTGAAGTCGGACACTCAACCAACCCAGCCACCCAGGCACCCCAGAGCTGGATTTTAAAATACACTCCTAGCTCACCTTGAATTTCCCTGGACGCTTGGAATATGGAGGCAGTTGGGGGTAATTCTGACCTGATGTGTGGGGCTACAAGCCCGCCTGTCCCTCAAGGGCACGGACAACAGTGAAGGTGGAGGTCGGGGGAGCAGCACGTGATGGTGCGGAATGTTGGTTTGTTTGGGATCCAGGACTTTTTGTTAATTAAATGCTGAGCAGGTTCGGATCCTCAGCTTGCCGTACGTGCCCCCCATCATTCTGCGGTGACAGAGTGGCATTGGGGGCGGGGTGGGTTTGCGCACTTGCTTTGGTGTCCCAGTTTTTAAAAACAAGAATGGATGTCACTTCAGCTGGTCTGGCCTGGCTTTTCTAGAGGTTACTGTTACCCTTCCGGGTGGCCTGGAATGGAGTCTGGTTTGGGCATTTCTAACCCCTGACCACACCTGGAGGGACGTGTGTTGGCCCAGGAGGTGGGTAGGTGTTGGGGGGGGGGGCGCTCGCTGAGAGAGAGGATGCACACGTGAGAGGGTGAAGGTGCTGCGGGGGCGGAAGGCGTGCGTGCGCAGCCAAGAGGGGTGCCCAGGCGGCCATGGAGTGACCAGGATGAGCTAGATGTCCAGAGTGGGTCCACTTCCTGCAAACACCCTGAAGCAGGGGGACCCTGTGAAGGACCCAGGTCTGGCTGCACCTCGGGTAAATCCACTGATGCCAGTTTCCACTCCAGTGGCCCCGTGGTCACCGCCCCCCCCCCCCAAAGGATGCTTCTGGATGACCGTTTCTGTGGGGGCAGGGCATGGGCGCCGCTCCTCTTCCTGGGCTTGAGGTAGCCGAGAGGGCTTTGGCCAAATGCTCCGCCTGAAATACCCCAGCTGTGTGTAACCCCTCTGTGCCTCACTCCCTCCCTTCCTACATGCCTTCTTCCCCCCGCCCCCCTGCACACGTGTAACAGAGTGTAGAGCGACCTAAGCAAAGTCTTATTGGAGTGAACCCCTTTGAGGTGGCAGCTGTGTCTTATTTATCAGCCTGCACCCCTCTGTGTAGGGCCTGCTCCACTCGTCTATTTACCTACTCATTCATCCATCCCTGGGCACACCTACCCATCCACCCACCATCCATCCCTGTGTACACCCACCCATCCACCCACCCATCCACCCACCCATCCGTCCTCATCTGCCCATCTGCCCATCTGTCCATTCACCGATTCATCCAGCAGACATGAATGGAACACCTGCCACATGCCAGACCCTGGGCTTGGCACTGGGAGTAAAACAACAGAAATGGTTCCTACTGGAACCCCAGGGCTTGGTTTACAGTAGTTGCTCATGTAATGTTTGTTGAATACACACACGATAAAACAAATGATGTCATGCTCGGAAAGCATCTGCACACCCACGTGCTATGGCTTACGAAGAATTGGTCAAGGGGGGCTTTAGAATCCTGGGGATAGTTAGGTGGCCAGCTCCCTGGACAGGAGAGGCCTCCCCCTGTTGGCTGCAACAGGAAGTGGGAGGACACACCTTTGAGGCTGCGATCAAATTCTGTGAAACAACAGAGCCAGCGGTGAAGCATTTCCTTACCTGCCCACCCAGCTGTCAGTGCGAGGCTGAGACTCTAGGGCTTAGAATAACGAGCTCCATTCTGACTGCTGGTGACAGCACAGACGTAGAAATTTCAGGAAAGCACATGTGAGGGCTGAGGGCGGAAGTGGGCAGATTGCCAGGCGTGGGTGAGACAAAGGAGAGGTCTGTGCGAGCAGGTGTCTTTTGGGGGAAATGAATAACATCCTTGGAAGTGACCAGCTAACCACAATGAGTGGGGAGGAAGAGGAGCGGGGAGGTCTTCTGCCTGGGTGCAGAGTAGCCCTCCTTTTCTACCTGTGGTGAGCCCAATTATATTGTCTTCAGGGCCAGGAAATAGCTGGAACGGTTCCCTAATGAGTATATTTCTGCTGCATGCACCTATGGCTTGAGTGTGTGCATGCACATGTCCTTGATTCTGTGTCTGTGTGTCTGTGTGTGTGCACATGCGTGTGTGGGGCAGTGTGGCAGCACACGTAGAGTTACAGGTCTGTGTGTACGAACACTACGTCTTTGGATATATATGTGTGCGGAGGTCTGAGCATGGGATACGTAGCTGTGCCTCAGTGACCGTGTGCCGTGCGTCTCGAGAAGTAATGTGGGGTAGTGGCTGAAAGCTTGAATGCCAGACAGACCTGGGTTCAAGCTCGACTCTAACACTTACCAGCTCTGGGATCTTGGCATATGACCAAACTCCTGTTTGCCTTTGCTTCCACCTCTTTAAAGAATGGCTAGCACCAGCTCCCCTGAGTTGCTGTCAGGTTCTGTCAGGTGCTTAGAACAGTGCCCAGCACATAGAATGGCAGGTGTCTTTGCCCCCTGACTTATAACCTCTTGTTTCCCCTGTAATTTCAGCTGTGTCTGCTGTGGGTTCCATGAGAGCTTCGGACCACCGGGGCAGCCAGCCTCCAGGTGTGTGCCCCTGTAATTCATGTAATTCAGCTGTAATTCATGCCCCTGCCCTGAAGATTCCTTGATGATGCACCCAGTGCTGGGTACCTGCCCATCCATCACACTCATTCAGCCTGAAAGTGCAGAGAAGTTAACACCCCAGGGGAAACCGTCAAGCAATGGGGAAGGGGAGCGTCTGATTAAATAATTCTTTAGGTAAATCCCTGTGTAGACAATCCTGAGAAAGGATTTCAGCACTTTCAAGATGTCAGCACTTTCAAGATGTCATTCCATCGTCTTCCAGCTGCCATTGTTTTAAGATGAAATGTCATCATAATTCTTATCCTCGTGCCCCTACGTATAAAGCATTTTTTTTCCCCTTTAGTTGCTTTCAGAATTTTTTTCTTTGTCCTTGGTTTTCAGCAATTTAACTATGACGTGCCAAAGTGGATTTTTCTTTGAATTCATCTTATTTGGGCTTTCCAGAGCTTCTTGGATATGTAATTCTATGTTTTCCATCAAATTTGGGGAATTTTTAGCTATTTATTCAAATACATTTTCTGCTCCATTCTCATGTCCTTCTTCTTTAGGGACACTCAATTTGCATACATTAGACATGTGACATTGTGCCACAGATTCCCAAGCTGCCAATCGTATTCTTCAATCCCATTTGTCTCTGTTCTTCAGGTTAGATAATTTCTATTCATCTGTCTTCAAGTTCACCAATTCTTTTGCCATGTTGTAGTGTTAAGTACCCTAGAAAAATTTAAATTTCAGCTGTTGCAATTTTCAGTTTTAGAATTTTTATTTGGTTCTTTTTTTATGTTTCCAGTTTTTATTTAAATTCTAGTTAGTTAACCTATAGTGTAATATCATTTTCAGGAGTAGAATTTAGTGACTCACCTACAGTACCCAGTGCTCATCACAATGCGTGCCCTCCTTAATGCCCATCCCCCATTTAGCCCGTCCCCCCTTGCACCTCCCCTCCAGCAACCCTCAGCTTATTCTCTATAGTTAAGAGTCTCTTATGGTTTGTTAATTTCTCTCTCTCTCTCTCTTCTCCTTCACCTATATTCATCTGTTTTGTTTCTTAAATTCTGCATATGAGTGAAATCTGTGGGATTTGTCTTCCTCTGACAGACTTATTTCACTTACCATAGTGCTTAGCATAATGCCCTCTAGCTCCTCCATGATGTTGCAAATGGCAAGATTTCATTCTTTTTTTTATGGCTGAGTAATATTCCATTATATATATGTATATATATGTATATACATATATATATATATCACATCTTCTTTATCCATTCATCAGTCGATAGACATTTGGGCACTTTCCATAATTTAGCTATTATAGATAATGCTGCTATAAACATCACGGTGCTCATGCCCCTTCAAATCAGTATTTTTGTATCCTTTGGATAAATACCTATTAGCGAAGTTGCTGGGTTGTAGGGCAGTTCTAGTTTTAACTTTTTGAGGAACCTCCATACTGTTTTCCAGAGTGGCTGCACCAGTTTGCATTCCCACCAACAATGCAAAAGAGATCCTCTTTCTCCACATCCTCACAAACATCTGTTGTTGCCTGAGTTAACGTTAGCCATTCTGACAGGTATAAGGTGATATCTCATCATGGTTTTGATTTGCATTTCCCTGATGATGAGTGATGTCGAGCATCTTTTCATGTGCCTGTTAGCCACCTGTAGGTCCTCTTTAGAAAAATGTCTATTCAGGTCTTCTCCCCATATCTCAACTGGATTATTTGCTTTTTGGGTGTTGAGTTTGGTAAGTTCTTTATAGATTTTGAATACTAACCCTTTATCAGGTATGTCATTTGCAAATATCTTTTCTCATTCTGTTGGTTGCCTTTTAGTTTTGTCGATTGTTTCCTTTGCTGCGCAGAAGATTTTTATCTTAATGAAGTCCCAATAGTTCATTTTTGCTTTTGTTTCTCTTGCCTTCAGAGACGTGTCTAGTAACAAGTTGCTACAACTGATGTCAAAAAGGTAGCTGCCTGTGTTCTCCTCTAGGATTTTGATGGTTTCCTGTCTCACATTTAGGTCTTTCATCCATTTTGAATTTGTTTTTGTGGATGGTGTCAGAGAGTGACCCAGTTTCATTCTTCTGCATGTTGCTGTCCAGTTTTCCCAACACCATTTATTGAAGAGACTGTCTTTTTTCCATTGGAAATTCTTTCCTACTTTGTTGAGGATTAGTTGACCGCATAGTTATGGCTCCATTTCTGGGATTTCTATTCTGTTCCATTGATCTATGTATCTGTTTTTGTGCCAGTACCATACTGTCTTGATGACTCCAGTTTTGTAATATAGGTTGAAGTCTGGAATTGTGATGCCTCCAGCTTTGCTTTTCTTTTTCAAGATTGCTTTGGTTATTTGGGGGTCTTTTGTGGTTCCATACAAATTTTAGGATTGCTTGTTCTAGCTCTGTGAAAAATTCTGGTGGTATTTTGATAAGGATTGCACTGAATGTGTAGATTGCTTTGGGTAGCATAGACATTTTAACAATATTTGTTCTTCTAATTCATGAGCATGGAATGTTTTTTATCTCCTTGTGTTCTCTTCAATTCCTTCCTTCCTTCCTTCCTTCCTTCCTTCCTTCCTTCCTTCCTTCTTTCCTTCCTTCCTTCTTTCCTTTCTTTCTTTCTTTAAAATAGTATGTTCTTTTTTTTAAAAAATATTTATTTATTTTTGAGAGTGGGGGGAAGAGAGGGAGACACAGAATGCAAAGCAGACTCCAGGCTCTGAGGTATCAGCACAGAGCCTGATGTGGGGTTTGAACTCATAAACTGTGAGATCATGACTTGAGCTGAAATCGGATGCTTAACTGACTGAGCCACCCAGGTGCCCCTCTTCAATTTCTTTCATAAGTGTTATTTAGTTTTTGGAGTACAGATCTTTTACCTCTTTGGTTAGGTTTATTCCTAGGTATCTTATGGGTTTTGGTGTAATTATAAATGGGATCGATCCCTTAATTTCTCTTTCTGCTGCTTCATTATTGGTGTATAGAAATGCAACATATTTCTGTACATTGATTTTGTATCCTGCGACTTTACTGAATTCATGTATCAGTGCTAGCAATTTTTTTTGGTGTAGTCTTTTGGGTTTTCTACATAGAGTATCATGTCTTCTGTGAATAGTGAAAGTTTGACTTCTTCCTTGGTTTGGATGCCTTTTATTTCTTTTTGTTGTCTGATTGCAGAGACTGGGATTTCCAGTACTATGTTAAATAACAGGAGTGAGAGTGGACATCCCTGTTTTGTTCCTGACTGTAGAGGAAAAGCTCTCAGTTGTTCCCCATTAGGATTATATTAGCTGTGGGTCTTTTGTATATGGCCTTAATTCTTTTTTATAATTTTCATTTTGCTGTTGAAATTCCTTACTTGAGCAATCATTAAGACCATACTTTCCTTGAATTATTTTAACATATTTACAAAATCCACTTTGCTAAGCACAGTGTTTTTGTTTTTGTTTTTGTTTTGAATTACATTTTCCTCTTTCTTTGTAGGTCTATGCTCTTTTAAAAAAATTTTTTTAAATATTTATTTATTTTTGAGAGACAGAGAGAGACAGCATTAGTAGGGGAGGCACAGAGACAGAGGGCGACTCAGAATTCCAAGCAGGCTCCAGGCTCTGAGCTGTCAGCACAGAGCCTGATGTTGGGCTCGAACTCACAAGCCATGAGATCATGAATTGAGCTGGTCAGATGCTCAACCAACTGAGTCACTCGGGTGCCCCTATGTTCTTTTTTTTTTTAAATTGAATCTCAGAAATATGGAAACTATGTTGTAGAGCCTTTGGATTCTGTTATCTTCCTCTGAAGACTGTTCCTCTTTGTTTTATCAGGCTATTCAATTGCTGGCTGTTTTTCTTGAAATTTTTTGTAATTTTGATTTTATGCTTTCCTCTTGTGAGTCTGTGCAAAGCATAGGGCACTTCCCAAGCTCTCTAACCTAGTGAGACTTAACCCCTAAGCACTGCGGTCCTCTGTAGATCATATGAGAACTTGATTAGACTTTGTTAGAGAAGTTCTCAAGTAGGCTCTACTCTCTGATGTGGTTCTTACTCCTAAAAATAATGTGGTGTCTCAGCTGGATGTCAGGCATGTTAGCGGGCTGTTAACAAGCTCTCTCCACTCTGGTGAGGGCCAGAACCACAACATCTCTAGTACTGTTCAACCTCCAATATGCCTATACTCTCAATCAATAACACCCACTACCTGGTAGCGCTCAGATGGTCTTGAGTCTCTCCTTAATTGAGGAGGGGGGTCCCCACATGGAACCCTGGGGCCCTTTGCACAAGCTTCTATATTTCTGATGCCCCAACCCATAGATTGCAGCTGCTTTAGTTGCCTTGAACTCTGCTTTGTGTCTCCTCGATTCAGTAGGCCTATCAAATCCTACCCGGGTTCCTCTAGCACCATGGCTAAGAATTGTCACAAGTTATACACTGACATTGGTTGGGCTCACTTCATGGGTTTCTTTTATTAGGAGCTGTAATCTTGTACTGCCTGTTGTCCATTGCCTGGAAAATGTTGCTTCACGTATCTTGTCCAAGTATATATTGTTTATGGTGGGAAGGCCAGCACAATACTGGTTCATCTGCCATGGTCAGAAACAGAAGCCTAAGAGGCATTTTATATGTTCCTTGGAAGGCTTGGGGCAGGACTGAACCCAATTACCCTCTGGGAGACCTTGACAATGTGTCCCCATGGTGGCATTTCCTCCTTCTCTTGTTTCCTGTTCCTGCACTCCTGCTCGCTGGGATTGCCTCCCAAATGAATTATTTGTACACAGATCCTTCTCTTAGGCTCTGTTTTTTGGGGGAAAGAAACTAAGATATAGAGTAAGTGTGTAGATCTTGGCTATCATTACAAGAGCAGCGTATTCGTATAGGCGTGCAGAATGGGTGTCTGCAATCTCTCTGCGTTTGTGTGCTTTGTGTCTGAATGTGTGCCCGATCAGCACGTGTGCATTGAGACCCGTGTCTCTCTGTGTGAACACACAATGCGCACTTGCACATCCAGTGTGGGAAAGCTGCAGGAGACAAACATCCTGAGAGGCCATGTTGTTTTTTCGTGAAGTCTGACTTGTCTATTTTTCTTTTCTTATTTTTGTCTTGGGCGTCATATCCAAGAAATCATTGCCAAATCTAACGTCATGATGCTTTTGTTGTTTTCTTCTAAGAGACGAGATTGTATTGGGTCTTACATTTAGGTCTTTGATCCATTTTGAGTTAATTTTTGTATAGGGAGCCAGTTAAGGGTTCGAATTCATCCTCCTGCATGTGGATATCCAGTTTCCCAGCACCATTTGTTGGGTGCAGATGAATACCTGCTGTTATGATAAGAGCTGAAATTGACTGAAATTAACCAAAATTTAAGTTGCCAAGTCTTCCTTTGGAAGTTGCAAGCTTTCAAGACATCCCAGAGTTTCAAAATAGTTATATTAGACACATTCAGCCAGAGCAATTGTTGTCTAGGTGGGGAGAAGATTCCTGGTGCTTCCTGTTCCACCAGCTTCCCAGGATGCCCTCTACTACCCCTTCACTTTTAATTCACTGGAGTCTTTTTTTTTAAATGTTTATTTATTTATTTTGAGAGAGAATGAGAGAGTGAGAGCAGGGGAGGGGCAGAGACGGGGGGGGGGTAGAGAGAGAGAGAGAGAGAGAGAATCTTAAGCAGGCTCCACACTCAGTGTAGAGAGCCTGATGCCAGGCTCCATCCCATGACCCTAGGACCATGACCTGAGCTGAAATCAAGAGTCAGATGCTCGACTGACTGAGCCATGCAGGCGCCCCTCACAGGATACACTTTTAACTAATACAAGTCCATCTTCCAATACTTCTGCAAAGCTTCCTGTGTAGCACAGATATTTCATAACACAGTAGTCTCAATTCCTCTCTCTTAGTCCGTATGGCACCACTGTCATTTATTTCACTTACCCATATGCTCTAATCACCCAATACAGTGTTACTATTTTCTCTGTATGGAATTATGGCTCCCTCTCCCCTGCAATCCACGTTGAAGGCCTAACAGCCTATAGGACTGTATTTGAAGACAGGGCTCAGAAGGAGGTGTTTGAGCTACATGAGGTCGTAAGGGTGGGGCCCTGATCCCACAGGATTAGTGTTGTGGTAAGAAGAGACTTCAGAGAGCTTGCTCATACTGTCTCCCGGGGAATGCACCAAGGAAAGGCCAGGCCACGTGAAAACAAAAATGACCATCTGAGAGCAAGGAAGAGGACCCTTACCTGAGAACAAATCAGTTGAAGCCTTGATCTTGAACTTTCCAGCTTCCAGAACTGTGAGAAAGCAAATGTTTATTAGTGAAGCTCCCCCACCACCCATAGTCTGTGGTATTTTGTTATGGCAGCTGGAGCTGACTAAGAAACTATTACTACTTTCCACGGTCCTCTTTTAGATGAAACACAAATAAGAAAAATAAAGGATTTTATTTTCATTCTTGCCTTCTCTGATGCCTTTTCTTTTTCTTTTTTCTTTTTTTTTTTTAAATATAGATTCAGGTTTCTGATCTCTATCATTTTCTTTTTGCCTGAAGAAAATCCTTTAACCTTTCTCGGTGAGCATGTCCACTGGTAACACATTCCTTTAGTGCGTGTTTGTTTTAGATATATTATTTCTCTTTCAGTTTTGAAGGATAATTTATCAGAATATAAAATTCTAAGTTGGGGCTCCTGGGTGGCTCCATCAGTTAAGTGTCTGACTTCGGCTCAGGTCATGATCTCACAGCTCGTGAGTTCGAGCCCCACGTCGGGCTCTGTGCTGACAGCTCAGAGCCTGGAGCCTGCTTCTGATTCTGTGTCTCCCTCTCTCTCTGCCCCTCTGTCTCTCTCTCCTTCAAAGATAAATAAGCATTAAAAAAAAGAATATAAAATCCTAAGTTGATTTTTTTTTAATTCAACATTTTAAATATTCTACTCTACTCTGTGCTTGCACAGTTTCTGATGTAATTCTTATCTTTGTTCCTTCAGAGGTGAGGTTTTTCTGCCCTTTCCTGGATTCATTCAAAATTGTCTTTTTATCTTTGGTTTTCTGCAGTTTGAATATGATACACTCAGGTCTGTAGCTTTTTGGTATTCTCTGAGCTTCTTGGACCTGGACTTTGGGATCTGTCCTTAACTTCTTCACATATCGTTCTTTCTTCTTTTTCTGGCATTCTAATTATATATATATATAATATCTTTTATATATATAAAAGATATATATATATATCTTTTGAAAATTCCCCACACTTTTCAGGTGTATTCTGTTCCATGTTTATCCTTCTTTCTCTTTGTGTTTCAGTTTTGGGAGTTTCTATTGGCGTAGCTTCAAAATCGCTAACTCCTTCCTCAGCTATGTCCAGCCTGCTGAACCCATCAAGAGGTTTTCTTCATTTCAATTAGTGCATATATGTGTGTTTAATGTTTATTTATTTTGAGAGAGAGAATGTGTGTGTGCATGCGTGCATGAGCAGGGAAGAGGCAGAGAGAGGGGCAGAGAGAGAATCCCAAGCAGGCTGCACACTGTCAGCACAGAACCCAACAAGAGGTTCAAACCCGTGAACCATGATATCATGACCTGAGCCCAAAACGAGAGGCGAATGCTTAACCGACTGAGCCGCTCAGGTGCCCCTGGGTTAGAGTGGTTTTGATCTTGAGCCCTTCCTTTTGATTATTTCTTAGAATTTTTGTTTCTCTAGCTATATTATCCATTTGTATTGCATATTGTCTGTTTTTTTCTGTTAGGGTTCTTAATATACTAATCATAGTTTTTGGAATGCCCTGTCTGATGATTTCAACATCTGTATCACATCTGAGTCTCGTTCTGATGCTTGATTTACCTCTTCAAGCGGTTGTTCTTTTCTCTTTTGGTGTGTCTTGTAATTTTGGGTTGTAAGCCAGACATGTTGTACCGAGTAATGGATATTGAGGCAAATAGGCCTGTAGTGTGAGGATTTATTTTAATGTGGCTACGAGTTCGCTGTGTTTCATGTTTGCTGTGGATGTGGGTGCCAGAGATGTCACATTCTTCTGGTGTCCTTGTCTTCTCCTTCCCTCTTGACTCTGAGCTCCCCTAACTGCTCCTCCCCCAGAGAGAGCTTGTGTCTTAGAGCTTTCGGATGTGATCACTGCTGTTCTACTTATTGAAGCCCTGTTGGTGTGGTGCTAAGGGGTGGGGGGTGGGGTGTTCTATAATTCTCAGGTAAATCTGGCTTTTCATGGGCCAGTGTGTTTGACCTGTGACCTTCCCAAGTGTTTCTCACTCATATGCCCATCCTTGGGCGAGACAGGAAAACTGGAAGGGGTTGAAGGGTGAGGGATGCCCTTCCCCCACTGGGATAAGGCTCTGGCAAAGCCCTTTCCCTGTAGAGTAGGCTTTCCTCGTGGAGAAAGCTCTGGAGTGTATTTAATGGGAATTGGTCATTCCTTCCCCTGCCAGAGCCAGGAAGGGACCTTTCTGGGATCTTCACAGTAAGAACCTGGTGGAGTTTCTGGTGCTAAAGCGCATAAAATTGTGGGCCCCTCCCCAAGCCTGCAACCCCCAGGAGTTCCTCACTCTCGCTAGTTTATACTCAGCCTTTCACAATCCCTATGAGAATTAGCATTCGGCTGTTCTACTAGTTAGGCTCCAGGGTCTCTGCTTCAGGTAAGCACACTTCACCTGTGACTTTGGATTCATCCATCTTTCCAGAGTTCAGGGTCAGTTCTCTGATGGGTCTGGGAAAAGTCATTGATTTTCCAGTTCAGTCAACTTCTTTTTATCTATTTGTTGTTGTTGTTTTAAGTCGGGGGAGAGAATGACTTCCAGACTCTTTACATGTTGGAGCTGGAACGGGAAGCCTGTGGCATTTTCCATGTCCTAGAACACATCCTTCCCTTTTGGTATGGTTTCTTTTTTGACAGACCCCAAAGACAAACTTTGGAAGGTGGGCGCCAACAAATTTCACCTGCCAGCAGAGCATCCGGTCTTTGCAGAGGGGATGCACCTTACTTCCCTTGTCCTGACAATCCTGTGCCAAAGGGACTGATGCCTCAATTTCCCACAGAGAACGTAGTGAGGTTGGATCGCCAGTTCAAAGTCACATGGCCTGCAGGTGACAAAGCTGGATTTCAAACCCAGCTTTGATGCCAGGGTCCTTCCCAGGAGTCCAAACCACCAGCCCCTTTCATGTTGTCATTGGTTGAGACGCAAGTGAACTGCTGAGCATGTCTCTCTTTCTAGTTCCTTCCTGCATCCATGCTAGTCGGTCAGGTCTTGGGGTTTTCCACCATCAGCTGTGAAACTGAGCAAGACTCCCCAAGATAATGGTTTTATTCCCTCGGACGAATGTCAGCAGGCTTCCTCTAAGGGATATGTAGTAAATATTTTCTGACCTACAGGTCACATGTCTCTGTTGCCCTTTGCTCAGCTCTGCCATTACTCCACAAAGTGTGGGCTCTACATAAATAAATGGGCATAGTGTTTCCGTAAACTATTTGTGGAGACACTGAAATTTGAATTTCATTTAATTGCCACACATCACAAAATAACATTCTTCTTTTGATCTTTGTCCGTTAACAAATGTTATTTAGCCCAACGGGTGCACTAAAACAGGTGGGGAGCAGGGTTTGGCCCACAAGCTGTGGTTTGCTCTAGCCCCATGGACAAGGGTCCCACATTTAGAACGAAGGCCGAGGCTGCTTTTGAACAGGTAACGCAAGCTTCCAAGATATCGAATGTAATCGTCACAGAGGTCATGGTGATGATAACAGCCAACTATGAGAGAGGCGTTGTGCTAAGTCCTTTGTGTATATTCTCTTCCTCACTTCTCTCCACAGCCCTGAGGAAGAGCTGTAATTGATACGCCCATTTAATAGACGAGAACCTTGAAACTGAGTCACACGCTAAGTGACAGAGTGTAAATTGGGTCTGAATGGCTCCAGTGAGCTCGCTTTGCAGGAGCGGTGGGGATGGGCTGGGAGGAGACTGAAATCTGCAATCGGGGACAGATTCTCTATCACACATTCCAAGGATGGGAATAAGGGCTTTTCTCTGGATTCAGAGGCGCGGACCCCCCCATTTTTCAGTTTTCAGGGACTCATTCTCTTTTTTTCCTGGGGACTCCAGCACTGTGTGTGACTCACCGTCCCCAAGACTGCTTTCTCCGAGCGGCTGTCCCAGAGCCCACCCTGCTGGATGTCCCCCTAGGCCTGTGTCAGCACGGGAGGCAAAGTGCTGAGCCTCTGAACGTTGTCATGAGCTTTGCCGTAATGTGTCTCATTGCCTTGAAATGATGGCTGAGCCACCAACACTAGTGGGCGGATAATTTAACATACAATATAAGTTAGTGAAAGCCTGCATCTTGGCCCCATAGCCCGCAGCCCGTTCCTGCCTTTGTACAAGGCACTCTGCACATTAAAGTGATTGCAAAAACTTTCGAGGACGACAGGAAAGTTGACTCTTCCTCTTTATGGAGAAAACAAATGTGTTTTTCTGCAGATGCTGCCAAGACTCCGTTTTAATGATTTAGCAGATGGAGCTGGCACATGTGAGCCTGCCGGGCACAGCTGTCTGCTTTTTCCAGTCTGAGGGCTTTGTGGCTGCGCCCGTAGCACACACGTGGGCGAAACAGCGTCCCTGGCTGCAGCCCACTCTGTGAGCCCACGATGTCACTTAAGGTGGGGCTGGGGCACCTGTTGGGGGACGGGGGTGAGAGCCAGGCCAGAGCTTCTGTAACTGGGGAAGCTGCCTAGTCTTTCATGCTCTTACCCACATTCGAAGCGTCCTGCTCCCGAGGGAGCGTGTCCCCGATGGCCCGTGACCGAGGTGGGGCATCAAGGCAGAACTGCTGCTCTTCTCCTACTGTTTTGCTCCTAAAATAAACCATTTGAGGGCAGGGGCCAGTGGGAGAAAGGAGGGGGCATTTGCTTTTGAAGATTCACAGGGCTGTGAGATCAAGTGCTTTTTATTTTATTTATTTTTTCAAAAAATTTTAAAACGTTTTCTTTCTTTTTGAGAGAGAGAGAGAGAGCACAAGCGGGGGGTGGGGGGGTGGGGAGAGGGAGACACGGAATCCGAAGCAGGCTCCAGGCTCTGAGCTGTCAGCATGGAGCCCGATGCAGGGCTTGAACTCACAGACCACGAGATCATGACCTGAGCCAAAGTCGGACGCTTAACGGACTAAGCCACCCAGGCGCCCCCAACATAGCATCTTCTAACCTTTCTATCTCTGCCTCTCCCGCTTCTCTCTTTCCTTCATGAGACCTTTGTGATCACCCTGGGTTTACCTACATAATCAAAATAATTCCAAATAATCTGCCCGTCTCAAAACACTTAACTTACATCTCAAAGTCCCTTTTGCCATAGAAGATAGCATATCTGCAGGTTTTCTGGACTAGGATGTGGACTTCTTTGGGAGGGGATTATTCTGTCTACACAAAAGTGCTCGGCATCCAATTTCCTTTTTTTTTGTTGGGCTAAGGACTCTCTTAGGAATAAGGTCCCCTGGTAACAGAATCACGGGACCAACTTATGTGGTTAAGGCTTTTCTGGTTGCAAGTAACAGAAACCCAGTTGGGTAGCTTAAGAAAAAGAGGGGGTTTGTTATTCGTGAAGTCTGGAGACGAGGGAGTAGAGTCAGACCCCATCAAGTCTCAGAACCAGGAGCTGGAAAACTTCTTCCCTCTCTGGAACACATGTCTCCCAACTTTGCCTCACCTTCAAGCCCCTCTTCCCCGCTGGCCAGTTTTAAGAGTCAGCTCAGGCTATCATAACGAAGGACCACAGACTGGAGGAACAAACAAGAGAAATTAATTGTCTCCCAGCTCTGGAGGCCAGAAGTTCAAGGTCAAGGTGTCGGCAAGGTTGACTTCTTCCGAGGCTTCTCTCCTTGGCTTGCACGCGGCCATCCTCTCCCTGTGTCTTCACATGGTCTTCCCTCTGTGTGTCCTAATCTCCTCCTCTTGTAAGGACAGCAGCCATATTGGATTAGGGTCCACCCTGGTGACCTCATTTTCACTTAATCACCTCTGTGAACACCCTGTCTCCCAATACAGTTATATTCTTAGGTACCAGGGGTTAGAATGTCGACATATGAGTTTGTGACATATGAACTCAGCCCCTGACACCAGCTTCCTCCTGTCCTCTGAACGTCTGGCTACCCCAGGGCTCTTGCTTGTACTTATCGGCCAGTAGAGACCGCTTGGGCTCCTGAGTACTGAAGCCAAAGTCCTTGGGGAAGAAGTTCAGTGGGTCTAACTTGGGCAGGGCAGTCACTCACATGCCAGCTGCTACTGGCCAAAAAAAAGTAAGGGTCTCCTAGACTGTTGGTCCAAGAAGGCCAGATGCTCAGCAAACAGCTCCTACGTCTCAGTGGTGGCTTCACATAATCAAAATTTGACCTCATTCATGGCACGGTCCCCATTGCTGACCTCAGTGATTCCCCCAAAGGGTTTTTTCCTCTTCAACTTAATGAGCTCCCAATGGGGCACCCAACTGGCTCACCAAGCGTCTCTTTGTTAGGGTGATTAACTGTTTTCCTGGGCCCCGGCCTGGGGTTGGGGGGACCCCTTGGATGCAGGACTTTGAGTTTTAAAACGGACAGTCCCAGAAAAAGCAGGATGAGTGGGTCCCTCTAATGTTTGTTCAAATACATTTTTCTAAATTTTTTAAATGTTTATTTGTTTTTGAGAGAGAGAGAGAGTCAGAGCACAAGCAGGGGAGGGGCAGAGAGAGAGGGAGACACAGAATCCGAAGCAGGCTCTGGGCTCTGAGCTGTCAGCACAGAGCCTGATGCGGGGTGCAGACTCACAAACTGCGAGATGGTGACCTGAGCCGAAGTCGGAGGCTCAACTGACTGAGCCACCTGGGTGGCCCTCAAATACACTTTTCAATAACTGAGAGAGCTCTGCTTTGCCACCCTGGAATTACTGAGAGACAGAGAGAAGCCAAGGTGCCACCATAGGAGCCACCCCGCAGGCAAAGGCCTTTTGCCCAAGTCTCATTGATCAAACTCTCTGTTTAACATCGGGCCTGAGGGCAGAATCTAGTCCGAGGCTCACTATGCCCGGCACCTGCAGAGTTTTAAAAAAATGTGACTAGGTCTCATCGTTGGGAGATCTGAATTTCCATACAGGTATGGAACTCCTACTGAAAATCCAAGAGCTCTGCCGGAGCTGGCTGGGCTGTGTCCCTGTGGAGGACCCCCTGGGATGGGGACGGGGGTGGGGGGGGGGGGCTTGGTGTCCTGTGGTGTCACCACTGCCTCTCTCTCTCTCCTGTCCCGCTCACCGACCTTGACATCCTGGCCTCCTGCTGAGGCAGTTCCACTGGCCACAGGCGGTGTTTGCTTCCGACTTGGACCCAGTGAATCTCGGAAGAAGAAATCTGTCTGGATTTCTTCTCGTGAAACACGAATCTTTTCGGGGCAGTTGTAAACCTCACCCGTCCCCCTCATCTCAGTTTTTAGGATCCATTTTACCGTCACGGGGAGACAGAGGTCAGGGGAAAAGTGGGTGGGTGGAAACCAGTTTCCCTAGGGATTTGGACTCACTCAAGCCCGCAGCCTGCCCTGCCAGTGTTGTGATAACCGGACAGGAATCTTGCCCGGGGCGGCTGGGGCGGGAGGGGGGGGGGGCTCTGGATTCTGGGGGCTCAAAACAGAACCTGTCACCTTTCTTAGCAACGGGGCCTCCGCTGCCTTCTGGGCTTGTCTTGCAGAGTCAGGAACCAAAAAGGAGGCTGGAGGGTCTGATGCTTTGAAATCAGTACCTGAATCCAGTCTGAATCGTGTTCTCAGCCTCCTGGTGAGTCTGTGTTTCTCTCTGAATCAAAAGCAAAAAGAAAAAGAGACAGACTGGGGGGGGGGGAGGGAAATATTGGAGAGACTTGAAGAAAACGCTGTCCTAGTTAATCTTTAGAGGATATTAACTCAGCCCTTCTGATAGTGCAGAAATTTGCTGTAACTGTTTCTGATTCCCACTCACCCTTAAAAATTAGGGGACAATGACAGTAAAGGGGGCTTTGGGACATGTTAATTTACAGAGTGTGGGTGGTGGGGTATGTAATGGTGGGGGTCTCTTTCAGGGGGTCAAGGTGGCTTTCTGGAAATATTTATTTACCCATGAAACGTTTGAGGGTGCCTGTCATGTTTCGGGTGCCAAAGCGGGAGACCTAGGGTCACAACGGTGTCCCGGGGCAGGTGTTTCCCAAGAAGACTGTATTACGGTTCTCCTGAGAACAATAAGGAATTGTTATATAATAAGGAATATAATAAGGAATTGGCTCATGCTATTACGGAGGCCGAAAAGTCCCGTGATCTGCCCAGGGGAGCCGGATTCCAGCCTGAGTCTGAAGGCCAGGGAGCCAGGGACCCTGAGGGCGGGGGAAGATCTAAGTCCCCACTCAAACAGCCAGGCAGAGAGCCAACTCAACCTCCCTCTGCCTTTTTATTCTATCTGAGCCCTGAATAGATTGGATGAGACCCACCCACACTGGGGAGGGCAATCCATGTACTTTGTCTACGATTCCAACGTTCGTCTCATCCAGAAACGTCCTCACAGACACGCCCAGAATAACGTTTGACCAAATGCCTGTGCACTCCATGGCCCAGTCAAGTTGACACATAAAATTACCCATCACAGACAGGGCAGGTGAGTCCCCATCTCAGCCCAACAAGACCAGGAATCTTTCACCAGGCGGGGGGAATGGGTGTGGGGCAAGCAAAAAAAAAACACACACACAAAAAAACCCAGATGTCCCTCCAATCACTAAAAGGTTTCCAGGATGGGAGGGGCCGTTTAATTTGCATTTCTCGCAGGCTAGATCTGTGGTCATGGCCTTTTTCAGATCCCCGGGGGGTGAGGGGAGGGTTCGGTTGGCTGAGCGCCTTGAGGGCAGGTGCACCAGCTCGTTCCATTCTTTTTGGTGGCTCCGAATGAGTGGGTTGGTCCTGGCTCCCCTCTCTGTGACTCTGAGCAGGCCACTCACCCTCGTCCCAGCTCCCGCCTCGCAGCATCGGGTAATGGTGCAATTCTTCTGGTGTCGCGACCACCACGGGGTACACACCGCGGTGATTTATCCGACGCTGTGGGCTCCCCGGACAGATTCACAGCTAGATCTCCGCTGCCCACGGAACATCATTTATTTCCACGTTGGTGACTTCTTTTCTTGCGGCCTGTGGGAAGGGTTTATCTAAAGCAGTTATAATGCGGTGGGGGGCGGGGAGATCCTCGGACCGGAGCTGGGAGGGCGTCGCACGTGGTGCTGGGTGATGGCGTTAAGTGGGATCAGCTAGTCCAGGGATTGGACTACCGGAGGCATTTTGCTAGGTGATGACCGTGGGTGGAGATCCTGGAGCCAAAGAGCATCTAGACTTGGCTTCCTCCCACCCTCGGTCACCCCACCCTGCACCCTCCCGCTTCGGTCTGAAACCTGCTGGGGGCCTTGGGGCTGGGAGCGTAGCACGGCCTTTGGACGTGTCCCGGAGGAGGATACCCTTCCTGCCGGGTTTAAAAAAACAAGCAGGACTTGGGCAGGTGGAACAGGGAGGAAGGCCAGGTGATGGGGGTGACGAGGCGATGGGGGTTGGGAGCAACGGTCTCTGGCCTGGGGCCTAGTTTGGAGACAGAGGTAGGACCAGATCACAGAAGGTTCCAGAGGCCATGGTGTGGAAACTGAGCTCTTTGAAGGGTCGTCAGCGGGGTCAGCACGGTCATATGTTTCAGCAGGGGACACCCTGGCTCGGGGTGGCCCGTGGAGCGAGGCTGTCCCGTAGGTGCTGCCCTGGTCCAGGCGGGAGGTGACAGAGGTTGGAACTGGGGCAGATGCGGGGTGAGGACAATGCTGAGAAAAACCTTCTTCCTCCCTGGGTTCTAGACCCTGGGAGATGCGCCTTCCCTCTGCTTCAGCAGGGGTGCGTCCTTTCTTTGCTTACTGTAGCCCTCCCCAAATCTCACGGGCACTTCCTTGCTGCAGCCGACTTGAGATGAGGTTTTCTTGATGGAACATTTGTGTGAAATAATTCCCATCCCTGCCTTGAACTCCTGCCTTCCTAGGGCGACTTCAGGTTCAAAACTGTCCATTGCTGGGAAGTTTGTATGAGGCAGGGTCTCAGGTTGATTTCCCACCAGATGCAGGGTCTCCGCACACGGTTTGTTAGGGAGGTGAGCCTGGGAAGGTCCATGGGGGTGTAAGCAGACAGGCGAGGGGAGGAAGGCAGGTGTTACCAAGCCACCTGTCGCCGTGGGTACCTGGGGAATTCTGGGAGCCAATGTGCGCGCGTGGCTGAGTCATCCCAGCTGATGGTGCTTTCACTTCCCACGGGTGCCCATGTGCTCAGCTCTCCTCAACTCTGTGCCCCGTGACATCGCATTGGTCGCTTGAGCTCAGCCAATGCTACAAATCAGGGCTCTCCTTCCCCCAGATGTCCTGTCTTTCACCATCTACCAGCACACCGCTGCCCACACAGAGCGGGCCGGGCTGCCAGGGAAAAAGCTTGCGCACAAGAGCGGCGGGTGTGGACTGAAGAAGGATCCCCGGGGGTGGGGAGGGCACAGGCTTGAGAACTAGCACTCAGTCCTTCCCATTCCTCCTGTGCCTTGGGGGATGTGACGAGAAGCGAATGCACCAGGCAGATGGCCATGCTAATTATGATTTTTCAATCGAGTTGCAAAGGATCGCTGAGTCAAAGACCCCCTGGAGGGGAGGGCCGCCTAGCACATTTGGGAGGGCTGGGGATTGGCCCCAGACATCCTGGATTGGAGGGCTGGAAAGAAGAAACAGTAGGGGTTGGTTGGAAAGCCTCTGAATGCATCACCAGGAAACCCCATGCAACCAACAATCTCAGTGGAAAATAAGCAAGTTAGAGAACAGCGTTTGCAACAGGATCCAATTTGGGGGCGAAAAGTCATCTGGGTGCGTATTACACCGGATGCAGCATTGGTTTGGGAGGCTAATTTTAGCTTTATTATTCTCATTATTTTTTACAATGAACTTGTGGAATTGGGCGGTGTGTGTGTTCTTCAGGGACCGGGTGTCAGCCCCCACCTCAGGGCTTTCCACACAGTTACCCAGACCTTACAGAAATCAGCTGCGAGCTTTGGTCTCCTCGTCCGCGAGGTAAAGATAAAGTTGGCCCCTGCCTCATAGGCCTAAGCAAGGGAAATGACGTAAAGGTGCTCTTAAACTATAAGATGCAGTACAAATGCTGCGTGTTATTAACTTAGCCGAGGGATGAGGATCCAGCTTCTGCCTTGTTGAAGGAAAACATGGAGACCCAAAGGGAAAGATCTATCAGAAGGACCCCCCGGGGGGCCCGCAGGACCGGAACCCGCCATGTGGCCCAAACCCATCCTGTTCCCCACCAGTTCGGGAGCAGCAGCCTCCGGACTTTGTAAAGGAAAGAATGATGGGCGAGTTCCTGAAACGAATGCTCCCCCTTCCTTCCCCCCCTCCCTTCTCCCCTCCCTCCTTCCTGCCTTCTCCCCTCCCTCCCTCCCTCCTCCCTTCCTTCCGTCCTCCCTCCTCCTCCCTCTCTGCCCCCTCTCCTTCCTTCCCTCCCTCCTTCCATCCCTACCCTCTCCACCCCTGAGTCTCTCCTCCCTCCCTTCACTTCCTCTGTCCCTTCAGGCCACAAACATTTGTCCAGCACCTCCTGGCCCCCACGCTCTGTGTTGGGCACCAGGGCAATTGCAAGGGGCACAAGACGTGATCCATTTCCTTGCCGGGGTCATGGGCTGTCCGGGAGACAGACCTGACCCCAGTAAGGACGCGCTCTGAGAGAGGTCGTGTGCACGGCCTGGCGCGTAGATCGACACCTGCCTCCTGTTATTTGCTGACGGCGTGGCAGGTTCAGTGCCAAATGACACTGTGCATACTCGTCTCCCTTGAACATTTGATCCGTGCCAATAAAATCCTATTCGTCTGAATGCCAGTTGATGAAAATTCATAAACGAAGCAGATTCAGAGGCAGCACCTCGCAGTTTTGGCCGCAGGTTGAGGCGTCCTCTGTCACCTTCTGGGGTGAGAGCTCGTTCTGTCCTCGCGACGTCCCCCACCGCTAGCCAGCTGGGTGCGGGGCTTCAGAGGAACGTGGTTCGGTCTCATGCTCAGAAACAGCCCCCGGATGGTCTGAAAAAACCACCTCCATTGTCTGGGCAGCAGCAGGGGCTGCTCTCAGCTGCTCTGACCACAACCGGTGTGTCTGAGAACTTTCTTGCGTAGCTGGCGGGAAGGGCAGCTGCTGTTTCCTGGCCATGGCGGACGAAGGTGGCAACTGGGCTCTTGCACCTTGGGCGTGTGCACCTCTTGCCACTGTGCATGTGGACTTTCCAGGGGTGAGGGCTGTGGGGGCAAGGGACTGCCTTCGCGGCTGGGGTGGTCAGTGGTCATTAGAACAGCAGCATTACCAAACAGCTCTGAATTTTTTCTTCTAAGGGGATCCCAGTGAAAGATGATCTATCCCAAGGCTGGAGGTCGCACCTGTCTTGTTTGCCTGCCCCCAAACACGCCTGGATTCTCCCGGGAGTCCTCATGGTCCTCTGGGAGGTGGAACCACCCACCCTCAGGGCTGGTTTGAGACCCTGGCCTCAACCCACCAGCCGCCCCTGCCCACTGTGATTGGCTCAGGGGTGAGCACGGAACCAAGTTCTGGCCCGTGAGAGCTTAGAACGTGGGTTTCTGCTGGGACGACTTTTCTCCGGGGACCGGCCGCTGGAATATGCTCTTCTCTCCAAGCATCTTGGAATTCATATTTCAGACCTTCTGATGTGTCTATCAAGTACGCATTCAAAAACCTCACTGGCATATCACGTTTTCAGTAATTTCTGGTCGTTCGATGGGTTTCCATCCTTGACTCATTCTTCCAACCTTTTCTCCTTGGCAGAAACGATGTTGCTCAACTCTTTTGGCCTCCATTTGCCAAACGTGTAGCGATCTGGGCACCTGCAGTGTCCTTGCGTCTTGCCCTGGCACTGTTGGCTTCAGTCCAGCAGGGACAGCACGCTGGACTGGCAGGCGGTCTCCCACCTTCCTGGCTGGGGGGGGTCTGTCGGGGTCACGGGCACACTGCCTGTGGACGGGATGGCCCCAGTAGTGATCGCTGAGCCCCATAAGTCCGTTGATTTTGCAAGGCTCATTCTCTCTTTCCTCGCTTTGGGTCTCCCCCAACTATCATGGTTTTCTTTCTTCTCTTTGGCCCCATAGCTACAGTGACAGCACCACACCTTGACTTAAAACTTAGACACCTGCACTGAATTTTAAATCTTTGGCATAATTTCAAGAGGGGTGGGGTCAGGAAAAGGATGCCGGTCTCATCTGGTGAGAGGATGGGTGGTCAAAGCATTTTTGTGGGGTGACCACAAAATGGTGCTGGTCTGGCCAGGCTGTCTGGGAGGATATGGAGGGGGGACAGAGTGCAGGGTGCCCAGGACAAGGCCCCCTCGTCCTCCATCATCTGTGCCACAGCCACGGAGGTCTCCCCACCCCCCCCCATTTATTTCATGCAGCTTCCTTCATTTTATTTTTCAAAGCTGTCTTTGTTTTGCTCGTGCCTTTGTTTTTCTAGAAAAATGAAATACCCACTCTTCAAAACCCGTCTCTCTGCGTCCTAAACCCCCTTGTGATTGGAATTACATTAAATTGGGGCGCCTGGGTGGTGCAGTCGGTTAAGCGGCCGACTTCGGCCAGGTCACGATCTCGCGGTCCATGAGTTCGAGCCCCGCGTCGGGCTCTGGGCTGATGGCTCAGAGCCTGGAGCCTGTTTCCGATTCTGTGTCTCCCTCTCTCTCTGCCCCTCCCCCGTTCATGCTCTGTCTCTCTCTGTCCCCAAAAAAATAAATAAACGTTGGAATTACATTAAATTCACTTATTAATTCAGGAAACACTGGTACGTTTACAAATACTGAGTCTGTCTCCTCATCCAGATGCGTGGTTTGTTTCTCTGTGTATGGAGGTCTTCTAGAATGTTCTTTACTAAGATGCTGTGGGGTTTTTCCTATCGATTTCACAGTTATTTCTTAGTTTACTCCTAGATATTTTATAATTAGATAAAAGCCGCTGTGAAGAGACTGCCTGTATATGTTTATATGTTGAACTTTCAATATGCATGTTTACTTCATGTGCCTTTCAAAGAGCTTTCTTGGATATGCTCTGTGTTTTGCTCTGTTTTCTAATTTCTTAATTTTTATTTTATCTTTATTAATTCCCCCTTGCTCTCCTTGGGTTCACTTTGTTCTTTTTTTAGCTCTTTGCTTTGACTGCTCTCTTCATTTAGTTTAGTTATTTCTTGTTCAAATATGAAAACATTTCAATCTCTCATATTTTCTTCCTCAGCGTGGAAACTTGGCTACAACCCATACATTTTTATGTGGACTGTTGTTTCTATCTTATTATAAAAAAAAAAACAACACCTTCTACTTTCAGTTTTGATTTCTTTGGCTGAAGCAATTTCACCGAGTGATTTTTAGTTTCTGGCAGGTTGGAATTTTGTATTTGTTTTTTAAATTTTGCTTTGACTTTTGCTAGAAGGTCAGAGAATGTCATCTGTATACTTTCTACATTTTGATATTTGTCAAAGTTTTTCCTTTGGCCTCATGTGTATGATGGAACTTTATAAGCATCCACAAGCGTTTGAAAATATTGTGTGTTCTCTGTCTCAGGGATACAGAATTGAATATGTATCTATTTGTCATGCGTTTCACAGATATTTTTTGAATGCTCGCGAGCTGGTGAGCATTATGCTGGGCACTGAAGACATGAAAACTCAGCAAGGTTGGGGCGCCTGGGTGGCGCAGTCGGTTAAGCGTCCGACTTCAGCCAGGTCACGATCTCGCGGTCCGTGAGTTCGAGCCCCGCGTCGGGCTCTGGGCTGATGGCTCAGAGCCTGGAGCCTGTTTCCGATTCTGTGTCTCCCTCTCTCTCTGCCCCTCGCCCGTTCGTGCTCTGTCTCTCTCTGTCCCAAAAAAAAAAAAAAAAAAAAAAAAAACAACTCAGCAAGGCAGATATTGTCTGAGCTCCCCCACCCCGCCCCAGCCACTGCCCTGACTTAAATACTAGTGGGAGTGAAGGAGGGGCAGTTAAACAGGTAATTGTAAATACTGACCATAAATTTTGTAATAAGGCAGGGAGAGTGTCCCGTAGAAGCACGAGGCATCCTGGAAGGCTTGTTTTGCAGGAAGAAATATCTAAGCTTGATGACATCTTGAATCCATTTTCTTCCTAGATTTTAGCACTATGTTATTCAGCGC
The DNA here is from genome assembly GCF_018350155.1 of Leopardus geoffroyi. Lineage (NCBI taxonomy): Eukaryota > Metazoa > Chordata > Mammalia > Carnivora > Felidae > Leopardus > Leopardus geoffroyi. The sequence continues at coordinate 5,121,937 of NC_059336.1, forward strand.
ATGGAGGTTCCTATCATCTCATCATTGTGGATGTTGGCTTATATGTATATATATATATATATGTATATACAAAATAAACCCTATGCCATACTTCCTGCCTTGAGTTCCATTGCTTGATGTTTCCAATAACCGTTTTTGCGGTTGTTTCTTTGGGTTTGCTGCACACACACACACACACACACTATACATTTCTGTGTGTGCCTCTCCATATACCTCTTCTGCATACCTCTTTCTATTTTTTCTGGGGGACGGTGTAATTTGATTTTAGGTGTGTCTGTTATGAGTAGTGTATTAGCAGATGTTCTTTTGAACTCCACTGAAAGGACTTTAAATTAAAAAAAATTTTTTTAATATTTTATTTATTTTTGATAGAGACACAGCACAAGTGGGGGAGGGGCAGAGACAGAGGGAGACACAGAATCCGAAGCAGGCTCTGGGCTCCGAGCTGTCAGCACAGAGCCCCACGACGCAGGGCTCGAACTCACAAACCTCAAGATCATGACCTGAGCCAAAGTTGGACGCTTGACCGGCTGAGCCACCCAGGCGCCCCTCCACTGAAATGACTTGAAATGCTCTTTATTTTCATTACTGGCAAAGTGAGGGCCTGGGCCTCTTAGGTGAATCGTTAAGTCAATAATCAATTGTATGACAGCCAATGAGTCACTTGCTACCTGCCAGCCACCATTGGAAGCTCTTCGCAAAAATTAAATCTGTCGATTCCAGAAGCAGCACTCTGAGGTGGGAATTATTATGCTCATTTGCAGGTGAAGAAACCAAGACCCAGAAGCCAGGCGGCTTGTCCTGGGTCTCAGCGTGGCTGTGGTGCATCTTGGGTTTCATCCGGGCAGTCCGGCTCCCGAGAGCATGCACATAACTCGACCCCACCCTCCCTTTCAATTCCCACTTCCTGGCGGGAAACTGAGGCCAAAGCACTCGGGAAGCAGATGCAACCAGGTGCGGGGGGGGGGGGGGGTGGGGGGGTGGGTGGCGACGGTCTGTTTTCCCGGGATCAAGAAGGTTCTGGGCGTCAGGGGAAGGACTTTCAGTGCTAAGAGTTTGTCACCCCAGAGTACAGACCCTGCCTCCTGCCCGATGCTCTCGCCCCACTGGCCTCCGGCCTCTGCCTCCTCCCGCTGTCGTCCCACAGAGTCCTATAAAGACCTAGCTACACGGAGGACAAGGTAATCTGGGGGAACTGTCTGGAATTTAGGGGACGTGCTTTGATCTATAGCAAATGGAGGGACTAGTCAGTTCGTAGCTCCTTTTATGATTCCCGCCCGCCTTCTGGCCATACAAAGAAGTCCTGTGAGCAGCAGAGGACAATGGGGCCCTTCAGGGCGGGAGAAAGGGCCCTTTCACGCCTGCCCCGGACCTCTGTCCTCTGAGGCACCCTCCTTGTCCGGGGGGCTGGAGGCTGTGGGAGGATCAGAGCTGCAATGATGATGGCAGGGTTGGGCGGCTGTCAGGACAGCCTGTGGCCAAAACTAGGGTGTGGGGTCTCTGCAGAGAAGGAAGGTAGGGGACCCATCACAGGCCTGGGGGCTGTTTGGAGGCTGCCTGAGGAGGCCCAGTGCCCAGTGTGAGCTGGCCAAACAGCGCCCACCTGCAGGCAGGTTATGGGGGGCGGGAAGGGACATGACCTTGTCCCAAGTGACCTTGCCTATTTGCTCAGATGGTACCTTCTCTGTGGGTCTCATCGACTTCCTTCCAGACAGAACCTCCCTGCCTTCTGTGGCCCCCACATAGCCTGGGGGGCCTGTCACCCCACCCGAAGGAGAGATACCAGAGCCCGTGTTTGTCTACCAGGCCCGGCGAGGAAAACGGCCCGTCCTCGCCCTCCCTCCCGGGACTAGATGGGTTTCTTCAGCGCCTACTAGTTACCCAAGGACTAGCCAGTTGTGATCGGGATATAGCCCACGACAGCTTGGCGGGGAGGTCTCCCTGTTACCCTTTGAGGAGGGGGAGGAGGGCGTGGGAAGGGGTGTGGGGGCTGCCCCCCGAGGCCCCCGCAGTCCCAGCCCAGGAGGAGGGTGTCTGATGTCCTGACGCAGAGGGGTAAGGGGCATCCTCTCTGTATGCGGCAGAACCACTGTAGGTACCTGATGAGTTAGGGTCTCTGTCTGTCTCCTCACCCCCTTCCTTGGACAACCCAAGGGACCCCCCACCCTCCTCACAAATTGGAAGTCTCAGTGTCTTACGCCTGGGACGTTTCACAGCCTCGGCTGCTGTGGAAAGTCAAAGCAACTTTTAATCTGGAATTCCGGCTGCTGGTGACCGAGGTGGTGTCTCATGAGAGGAGGTGAAGGTGAGGGGCAAGGTGGGGGGCCTCATCGTGAACATTGGGTTCAACCTCAGTCTGGTGTTGACCTCGTTTGCCTCCGTCCTGACAAGGGCACATCATGCTTTTCCCGCTTCTGAATTCCTGGGCTTCCTTTTCCTCCATTTGGGGGGTGGGCTGGGGAAGGAGGGGGAGCGACCTCAGGGACACAAGGTGGGGTTCTGAGCGGCTGTGTACGGGGATCCAGAGACTGCAGCCCAGCCTGGGGGCGGGGAGGCTTCCTCAAGGAGTGGCAGCAGCTAAGCTCGAAGCTGTGACAGGGACAGGGAGACAGAGGTGTCTGAAGTTGGGAGGGCGTGTTGCAGACTGGGGGAAAAACAGGAGTGGAACATGCCCCCTCGAGCCTGTCCACTCCACAGCAAAGCGTGTCCCATGGCTGGGACTTCTCCCCACCTCCATGGGGCCATGGAGCAGGCGCCCCTGCTGCCCTTCCAATCCCTCCTGGCCTGTCCTACACTGACACCCGAGCGTTCGTGAAAAGAAAACTCAGATCGCATTATGTCCCCGCCCAAAGCCTTCCGAGCCTCCCCACTGCGGGTGTTCACACTCTCGGCCTCTCCTGCAAGGCCGGTGACCCACTCACCCTGCTCCTGCTGCTGGCAAAGCACAGAGCTGGCTCCCACCTCAGGGCCTTTGCACATGCTGTTCTCTCTGCTCTGCCCAGATGCCCCCATGTTCCCACTCTCTCACTTCATTCCGGAGGGGGAGAGGACTCCCCAAACCAACGTCCATATACCCACCCCCCCCATGTCCCACCCCTCCCTGCTTTATTCCTCCCTTGCTTTCTTCCTGGTTTCCAGCTTTGTCTTGCATTATATTATACATTTGCCTGTGACTTATTTACGTATCCCTTATGTACAGGACCATAAACTCCTGCTCACCTTTCAGGACTTAGCATGTAGTAGGTGCTTAGTAAGCATCTGTCAAATGAATGAATGATGGAAGGCAAGTCATGGGATGCAGACGTTCGAGGCAGGGGCAGGTTGTACAGGGCAGTGACAGGGCAGTGGTCCTCAGCCCTGGCTGCACGTTGGCCACCTGGAATGCTCTCCAAAGACACGGCTGCCGGGGGGCCGGGTGCGCTAAGTAGATGGGCCGGGCTGGCCCCGCCCTTCGGGTGGTGCAGACCCGCAGTCAGGGTCGAGAACGTCCGTGCGGGTCTCGGCCATGATGTTTAAATGTCTTTTTTTTTTCGGCTGAGGGCAACGGGGCGGGTGACACAGTGGGATTTGGGGTTTTCAGAGGTCACCTTGGTTACAGCTCCAAGAGCACTTTGAGAGGAGGACGGAGGGGAAGCAGGGAGCCCGCTCGGGCTGAGGCTGTGGGGGCGGGGAGATGTGTGGGGACGTCACGCTCAGCTGGACCTTCCCAGGGCTGAGCGTGGTTCCCGTACAGAGCAGGTGGCCAGCGAAGGTTTGCCGAGCGAATGATGCCTCGCTGAGGAAACAGAGTCTCGCGTTCTTCGTGTCCATTGGCTCGTGTAGAAATCCCTATACCCACTTCTCAAAGTGGGGTCCCCCGGCCAGCAGCACCAACATCACCCCGGGGGGGGGGGGTGGTGTTAGAGGTACGAATGCTCAGGCCTTATCCCTGAGCTGCTCAATGAGAAGCTTCAGGGGGCTGAGTCTGGTAAGACAAACCATGTTTTAACAAGCCCTCTGGGCGGTGCCTGGTCAAGTTCGAGAGCCCCTGCTGTCGAATGATCATGTGGGCGCACATCACAGCGGGATACACATTTCGGGACCTTGTACAAATAACAGTTTCCAGCAAAGCCTGTTGTGGGCGAAGCCTCCTAAAGACTACGTTGCCTTTCCTTTATCCTGAGATAAAGGATATCCTTTATCCTTTTCCTTTATCCTGAGATCTTAGAGTGTTATGGAAAATGGCCATAAACTGGACACAGCTCACCTTTGGGTCTTTATTAAGCTTTTACTGCATCCTCAGGAAAATGCCAGGCGATTCGGGGGAGGGTTTATGAAAAGGACACAGTTGGTGCCCTCATTTGTCTCCTCATCTGGTGGAGGACCGTATGCCTCTCCGTGGACCTGCTCGAACAAAGTCCCACAAGCCGGTGGCTTCAGCGACAGAAATATATTCACTTATATTTCTGGAGGCCAGAAGTCTCTGAGATCTGATGCTGGCAAAGCTGTTTCCTTCTGGAAGCTCCGAGGGAGGACCTGTTCCGTGCCTCTCTCCTGGCTGCTGGTGGCTGCCTGCCACCTCTGTGTCCTCACACGGACTTCCTCTCTTTGTCCTTGTATCTTGGATCTCCCTTTTCTCACGAGGTGCAGGTTGCCGGATTTAGGGCCACCTTAAGTCCGGATGATTTCATCTCAAGATCCTTAACCTGATTGCCTCTCTAAGGCCCCTATTTCCAAATAAGTTTCCAGGGGTTATGGCTTGGACATAGCCTTTGGAAATGACCCTTCTACTCACTGCTGGGGGGTAGGACCAGACCCTTGGAACAATGTTGGGACGGGCCAAGTGGTCCGGGGCTGGGGCTGCCTTCCCTCTGTCCAGAGAAGAGAGGACAATGGGTTTTTTTCCCAACAGCCAGGGCTCCCCACCGCCGACAGTGAGTTTCCCACCCTTCGCAGCAGGGGTGGCCACTTTCTGCACAGGTGCTGAGACATTCAACACCAGGGCGCCTCCAGCTTGGCCAGTGCTCAGAACCACGGAGCAGCTGGGCCCAAACCCCAGGTTGATCGGTCCGTCTCGGTGCAGCCCAGGGGTCGATATTTCTAGGAAGTTTCCCAGCCAGGATTGGAAACTAATGCGCGAGCATAAAAGGATGATTCTATTAGATGAGGGTTGCCAGAAAAAATAGAGGCTGCCCAGCTGATGTTTGCATCTCAGATAAACAACAGGTGGGCTTTTTTTGAAGCATAAATATGTCCCAATATTATATAGGACATACTTATACTAGACAAAGTATTCATCGTTTATATGGAGTTCAGATTTAATTGGCATATTGTACTTAAAAAATTTTTTTTGACGTGTATTTATTATTGAGAGACAGAGTATGAGCGGGGGAGGTGCAGAGAGAGGAGACACAGAATCCAAAGCAGGCTCCAGGCTCCGAGCTGTCAGCACAGAGCCCGACGTGGGGCTCGAACTCACAAACCCAGCGAGATCGTGACCTGAGCTGAAGTCAGACACTCAACCGACCGAACCACCCTGGTGCCCCTGCACTTTTTTTTTTTAACCAAAGCTTGCCATCCTGTACCAGACAACTTTTTGGATTTCTTCCAGTTTGAAGAGTCACAGGAGTATCGAGGGTTTATTGACCAGTTTCTGTGTTCTGGGCAGTGCTCTAGGCACCAGGAAAGCAGGAGTGAAGAGCCCCTTGCCCTCAAAGACCCTACAGTCTAGTCGGGGGTAGGGAATGGGTGCGAAGCTACAAAATGAGATAAATACGCCAGACACCTGCAGGAAGCACAGGTGACCACGAAGAAGTAAGACAGTGACTCACGGCGGGGTGGGGGTGGCGAGTCAGAGTGGGCGGGGGAGGTGACTCTGGAGGCAGCTCTGGGCTGAGACCTGGAGGAGGTGGGACAGCCAGTCCTGAAAAGGAGGTCCAGGCAGAAGGAACAGCACATGCGGAGGCCGGGAGGTGGGAGTGAGCCTGGCGTGTCCTGAGAGGAGAAAGTTGGCCAGCAGAGCCATGCTCTTGGCAAAGACGATGGGACGAAGCAGCCAGGTCACCTGGGGTCCTGGGTCTCGGGAAAGAGCAAACCCAGACAGGCAGCTGCATTTTCTGTGCAGTGGAAACCATTGGAGGGCTTTGGCCGGGGAGTGACAAGCTGGGATCTGGGCTTGTACGAAGGTCAGTGTGGTGTCATCCGGGAGCCAGTGGGAGGTGAGCAGAGCAGGAGGCTTCTTCCTGGTGAGCATGGCTGGCGAGCTGAGCCAGGGCGGGAGTGGTAGAGGGAATGGAGAAGTGGGAAGTTTGGATGGATGCTTTTAGGATAGAGCGGGCAGCACTGGCCTGGAATTGGATGCTGGGGACAAGGGAAATCCTGGGTGGTGGGGGCTGGTGCCAGTTGCTGGGATAGAGGACTGGGAAGGAGCAGCGTTGGGATTGGGCGTGGGCTCAGGGAGTCTGTACCTCCTGCCAAGGACAGCCGAGTGGGGGAAGGGGGACCAGGCTGGGAGTTCACTCCGCATGCGTGCAAACCAGGGGGATGGGAGGGATTTGGCTGCTCTTTGGGGGCATGCCAACACTTTCAACCCTGAAGCATGACAGCAGCATAAGTGCTTCAACCTGTCACTACCCCCCCCCCCCCCCCCCGGCTCTAGGAATTTTGTAGTTCATGTGGTTGGCCAACCATCATGAAGTTTTAATAAGAATAATAAACACAAAGCCTGAGCAGAAGATGGTGAGCCCATCTGAAGGGGTGGACAGGAATTCAGGAACCCACAGTTTCCCAGAATCCTTTTCTGGGGTCAGTGAGTCTGCTGTGTGTTTTCAATCATGAGTCTTGGTGAGGACAGACTGGAATTGCTCTGATGTCTTCCTTCAGGCTGCTCCAATGCAGGGCATGGGAAGGTAGAGAAATACCTAGGCTGGTGGGTTCCCTCTTGATAAAAAAAAAAAAAAAAAAAATCTCTTCTTAGTGGTCAATCTCCTTCCTGGGCAAACAGAGGGGTCCAACCTTCCAATCTAGCTTGGGACTAGCCCCAGGAGGGACAAGCCATTCTCAGAAAAGTGTCTCAGATGACACCTGTATGCCTTGAGGCTCATACAAAGCAAATCCATGAAGAATGCATTCAGCTGTAAGTTATAAAAGACCCATCCACCCTGGGTTCCTTATAAGCAAGACCACGGGTAGGCAAGTTGTTGGTTCTGGGCTGAACTCTCAACTGTGTCCTTTCCTATCTCTCTGTTTCACCATTCGTGGTGTATCGCCTTATCTTTCTCATGCTTTTGCCTCATGGTCACAAGACGGTGGCCATAGCTCCAGGTGCTGTGTCTGAGTTCAAGGCAAGAAGAAAACGGGAAGAGCTGTGTTAGCCACATGACTCATTTAACAAAACAAGAAAAGTTTTCCCAGAAAGCCCACCATCAGAATTTTACTTGGAACCAAATCACGAGACCACTCTTACCTGCAAGGGAAGCTGAAAAAGTGGGAAGCTGGATTTCTGAACTGGCTTGGGTGTTTCCTGCCCCACTGCTGGCCACTGATGCCTGAATCCAGCCTGTGATCTGTTTACAAAGAAGAAAAGCGACCGATACTGGGCGAGTATCTGGGAATAGCTCCTGGACGAGTATCTGGGAGTAGCTCCGACACAGTGCTGTCCTCAACGTTGAACCTGCTACTGTCAGGGCAAACAGAGGTGGCCGGTGTGAACCTTCCCTTGTAGAACGGAGCCTACCTGCAGGTAATTGCGGACAGTAGGAAGGATTCCAGCCCAGTTCCCACACCAATCCCTGTGGACACACATGAGTAAAATAGGAGTTATGCTTATTAATTGCTTACTGTATGCCTACAACTGGCCGGTAAAGTACGATTTTATTTTCTACCTCAAGAACCCCATGAGGTGGGTACTATTATTATCTTTACTATGCACATGGGGAAACAGGCATTTCAGAATAACTTGCCCAACGTCCAATGAGTCGCGAGAGGCAGAGGGAGGATGCAGAGGGTTGGTTTCTCGAATCCAGCCTCTGAACGAGTCAACGGTGGCCTCTCCTCCCAGAGAAATCTGGTCACACTCAGAGTTCTTGCATCTGAGGGGAGAGAGCACCGAGTGCAGGTCACGGACACCAGGACTTGGGGCCAGTAATGCGATCGCTGGCCTTCTGTGCCAGACAGTGGTCACGGAGTCTGTGTCTGTCTCCCCCGCTAACGAGTGCTCGTGGGCACAGGGAATACGCCTGCCCCGCTCGTTGTTTGTGTCTGGTGAAAACGAACAGAGCTGTCAAATACGGGCCCCAAAAGTGAGGTCACAGGAGCAGTTGCTGCAAAATATGGATGTTGGCTTTCAATCGAGTTGCATCATACACAGGCAACTCTAAGTAGTGAGCTCTGGGGTGAAAAAGAGTCGGGATTTTTAAAAAGTTTAACAAAGTGTAATGATTTTCCCGAGCAACATTGGGCTGGCCAGCTAGGATTAAAATCAGAGAGTAAGTAAATAATCGTGCTTTAGATCTGGTGGCCTGGTTGGAGTTCTGGGATCAGGCCACGAGGGGGCAGCACCTGAGAGATGATGCTCCCAGGTATGTGTTGCCTTCTCCCCTAGGGCCTTTGCAGTCAGCCTCTTTCATTTGGCTGGTTTCTCTTCTGTCCCAGAACAAGAAAGCACCCGAATTCTTAGAATTAACTCTCACAGCCCTTAAAGGCCAGAGAGAGCGAGAGAAGAGTTGGGGTGCAGCTCAAAGTAGTCCAGGAAGGCTGTCTGGTGGAGGCAGATCTCGGTCTGGATGGGCCAAGGTCACTTGTGCCAACTTCAACAATTCAGTTCATCACTGTGGTGGGAGACTGTCCTAGATGCAGTGGGCCAGGCAGGGACATCAGATAGGGCCTCTTGGTGGGGGTGGGGGGAGCAGAGTTTGGTTGGGGACCCAAGGGATGTTCACACAGCTATAATGGGGGACAGAGGTTGACAAAGGCAACAAAGAAAAGGTAAAACGTTCAGATTTATCTTGAATGATGGGACCTGGAGAAGTGTCCCAGGAAAGGAGGCACTGCAGCTGGGCCCTGAGGAGGGGGTGACACTAATCAGGATGGCCGGTGGGGTCTCACCCTGAACTTTTTCCATCCGAGCTGAGAAGTGACCCAAAGAAAGCATTTACCACGTGGGGGGTGCGCACACACGCGTGTGCGTGCGTGCTTGAGAGTGTGCGTGTGCACATGCGTGTGTGTGCACGCGCGCGTGCCAGCAGTGTGGTTAAGAAGGCAGACTTTCACACTGTGCAAATCTGACTTCAAGTCTTGGCTTGGCGGTTACTAAGCCGTGTCTCCCTGAAATTACTTAACCTCGTTGTATTTACATTTTCTCACCGACAACACGGGAGGTAATATTGGTATTTACCTCATGATGTGTTCTGCAGGTAAATCACGTGAACAAGAAAAAAATTGTCAATATCTTGGGACTGAAATCCCAAGTCACTTCTAGCCTGGGAAGCGAGAGATATAAAGGCATGTATTCCTTCATGTAACAGATATTTATAGAGCGCCTACTGTGTGCCAAGAACTATGCCAGGCCCTTGGGATATAACAGACTGAAAGAAGAGAAATATTCCTGCTCTCACGGAGCTGGTGTGGAAGGACGGTAGGTGACATAACCAATCTAGAGCAGGCCAGGTGGCCCTACAGTTTATGGAGGAGAGAGGTCAGGGAGGAAGGGTAGGAGGTACCAGTTTGGAGGGGAGGTAGGTTTTGTAAATCATTTGCTCAAGGAAGTTGCGTGGGGGCCCGCCTTGGGGGTGCAGGTGGTAAGAAATAAATATCTTAAAAATTCTGATACTGACAGAGCAATATAGGCTTAAATATGTTTGGTGAAACCTTTACAGAGAAACAGTAATCAAAGTCTGAGAGGAAAATAGGGAAAACAAGGAAAACCTAATTCTGTAAAATTCAAGAAAAGAAAACATGTGTCAAGCATACAATGAAATGAGATGGCAAATGTAGGTTACCAAACAGGTGGATTTATAAAGACTCTCAGATCTGATTAAAAACGCAAAAGCCAAACTGTTACCAAGAGAGTCCAAATGAAATGACCCGGAGAGGTGAACGATGAAGACATGAGCAAGGATACACTAGGCGTCGCAAGGGGAAAACCAAATTGGAAAGGAAATGCTTAAGATCGGATTGGGCAGAACTGAAAGCCAAAGGCAACAAACAGGAAAAAGAGAAACGTTTTGTAGTGATAAAATCTACAATCCACCAGGAAGACATACAGGCATGGGTCTTAACCTACCAAACATTTCTCCGAGTCCAGGCGCTAATACGAGATCTTGACAGAGTTGGGACCATGGTCATGACGGACTCCAATACTTCCCTTTCAGAATTCCATCGATCGTGTGGACCAATAAGCAGATAAAGAATTTCAGCAACACAGTTAACAAGTTTGATTTATTAATTATGAATACAACTCTGTCCAAAGGAACAACCCCATTCTTCTCCTCTGCCCGTTGAGTATCCTCAACATGTAGTAATGGCCTTGGCTTCCTGGTGGGCACCTTAGCTGCGGTGAGTGGAAACCTTGACTCACGCAGGGTCGGAGCGGGAGGAAATGTGTGAACCCACATGCAGGAGGTCTGGGAAGTGTGGGTGCCAAGGAGACCAAGGTCTTCTGCCTGTCTTTACTCTGCTGTGCTTGACAATGCCTAAGGCTGTAGAGAGGATTAGCAACCGAGGCAGACACCTCTTTGCTCCCATCCACTGGGAAAGAGGGAGGAACTTCTCTTCCATCCATGGAATAAAAGTCCTTCTCTTTGGTCAGATTTGGGCTACCTGTTTTCACACGCCCGCCCTAGAATCTAAAAGATTTTGCCAAGAGAATGAACAGATTGGCTTATCCCTGGAACCTCTGGCAAGATGGGTGGAATCATCATGATTGGCCAAGATCACTCATGACCCACATCTAGAGCTGCATGGAATCAGCTTCCTTATGGGCTGCCTGGGGAGAGGGATCCTGGAACAAAGTTAGGCTTGGGGTGGGAAGGAGGTAGGGGAGAAGGATACTGAAGAAGAATCAGTGGAGACCATGACTTTGGCCAAGAAGAAAATGCTAACAAATTCCAGAAAGGAGGTAACTTACAGGCCACATTCTCTGCCAGTTATGTTTTATGATATTTGTAAGTAAACTAGATTCCACCTCCCCTTAGAAAATTAAAGTATTGGGGCACCTGGGTGGCTCAGTCAGTTGAGCATCTGACTCTTGACTTCAGCTCAGGTCATGATCCCAGGGTCTTGGGATTGAGCCCCGTGTTGGGCTCTGTGCCGAGCATGGATCCTGCTTGGGATTCTCTCTCTCCCTCTCTCTCTCTGCCCCTCTCCCCTCTCTCTCTGCTTGTGTGCTCTTTTTCTCTCTCTCAAAAAAAATTAAAGTGTATGTTACATACCTTAAAGGGCATGAACATTAAATATACACCTTGATGAATTTTCACACATGTAAAATCACCCAGGACTTCCTAAAGATTCCCCCGCACTGCTTCCTGGTCAATGTCCCCTCCCCACAGGCAACCACACTTCTGACTCTTGCTATCGAGATGAGTTTGTCTGTCCTTGAATCTTCCACAAATGGAATCATGTAGCAGCTAATCTGCCGCACCTGGCTTCTTTTGTTCCACATGACGTTGGTGGCATTGATACTTACTGTTGTGTATCTCAGGCTCGCTGTTGAATTCTATGCAGTATTTCTTTGTGTGAATTAGCTACCATTTAACGAGCTTTTCTCTAGTTGATAGGTAATTTCACAGGGAAATTTTAAAATGGACTCTTCTAAATAATGTTTAGATCAAAGAGGAAATAAAACCTTGAATATTAGCTCTTCTAACTATTCATATATTGTACCAACAACTTGGGTGTAGCCAAAGCTATATTCAGAGGAAAATCCATAGCCTAAAAATACTTTTATTATTAAAAAAAAAGAGTGGATGTGATTAAACTGGTAATTTAACAAATAACATAGAAAAGAAACAATATAAATAAGCCAGGAAACAGAAAGGTCTTAGGGATTAAAACAGAAATTAAGAAAAGGAAGAAAGCTGATGAATAGTTGCTTATTTCAAAAGATTAATAAAACAGACCACCATCTCATAAACTTGTGTTATAAAAACAATAAAAAGAATATTTGCAACAAAGAAAGGATATATGATTCCAGATATAAACAAGATTTTAAAAATTATAAAATATTTTATTTATTAAAAAAAATTGTTTAATGTTTTATTTATTTTTGAACAACAGAGAGACAGAGTACAAGTGGGGGAGGGACAGAGAGAGAGGGAGACACAGAATCCGAAGAGGCTCCAGGTTCTGAGCTGACAGCACAGAGCCTGATGCAGGGCTTGAACTCTCGAACCGCAAGATCATGACCTGAGCTGAAGTCGGATGCTTCACTGACTGAGCCACCCAGGCACCCCAAGAAGAATATTTTAAAATCCAGTGAAATAATAAATGCCTTTCTTAAGTAATATAAATATGTAAAATTGACACAAAAAAACTTGAAAGAAATCCCTACACAGAACAACCACAGAAAAATTTTAAAGTGTATCAAAAATTGAGGTGCCTGGGTGGCTCAGTCGGTTAAGTCATGACCTTTGGCTCAGGTCCTGAGGTTCATGAGTTCGAGCCCCGAGTAGGGCTCTGTGCTGACAGCTCAGAGCCTGGAGCCCACTTCAGATTCTGTGTCTCCCTCTCTCTCTGCGCCCCCACCCCCTCATGCTCTGTCTCTCTGAAAAATGAGTAAACATTAAACAACTTTTTAAAAACAAGTATCAAAGATCTATCCTAAAAAATACTTTATTGTTTAAAAATGTTTATTTTCGAGGGAGAGAGCATGAGCAGGGGAGGGGCAGAGAAAGAGAGAGAGAGAGAGACAGACAGACAGACAGAGGATCCAAAGCAGGCTCTGCCTTGACAGCAGTGAACCGGATGCAGGGCTTGAACTCATGAACCCTGAGATCATGACCTAAGCCGAAGTCGGACGCTCAACCGACTGAGCCACCCAGATGCCCCGATCATGAAAAATACTTTAAATGAATTTGATTTTATATGGGCTTAAGCTAGTCTTCAAAGAAGAGGTAATTCCATTTAAACTTTATCGACCATTGAAAAAGAGCAAAATCTTCTTAATTTATTTTATGAGGCTGGCAAACTCTGGACACCCCACTCTGGTAAACTGGCTCACAAACAGAACCACCTGGCACTGAGTTCTGGCCCAGGTATCACCAGTTGGAAATATGGGCCCCAATTGGCAGGATCTGGTTTTTCAAAGAAGTCCAACAATTGAATGTTTGTGTGTAAGTTTTCAATTTTTCTGCGTTGGCAACTAATGCATTTTTTTTTTTTTTAACACCCAAGATGGACCAAATCAAATCTGCTGACTGGATTTGGCTACCATTTTGCAACCTTATTCAAATGGACTTGGACCCATGTTTTGAAACAGGGAGCCAGAGGCAGCTTACTCCTTAACCTTCAGCCTCTCTGGAAAGAAAGCCTAATTCTGCACCCTTCGGTAGGAATATAATGTGAGCCCAATGCATAATTTTAAGTTTTCTAGTGAAAAATTAAAAACACGCTAAAAAAGTAGAAATAGATGAAATTAATTTTTAAAATACGTTCTACGTATATCCAAAATGTATCACTTCAGAGTGTAAAGATACAGAAATTTTTGATGAGATATTCTGCATTCTTTTTGTTTTGTTCTATTTTATTTTTTTAATTTTTTTAACGTTTATTTATTTTTGAGACAGAGAGAGACAGAGCATGAACGGGGGAGGGTCAGAGAGAGCGAGACACAGAATCTGAAACAGGCTCCAGGCTCTGAGCAGTCAGCACAGAGCCTGAAGCGGGACTCGAACTCACGGACCGCGAGATCGTGACCTGAGCCGAAGTTGGACGCTTAACCGACTGAGCCACGCAGGCGCCCCATGTTTTGTTTTAAACCTTTGAAATCTAGTGTGTGTATTTTATATAGCACATTCCAAGTTAGCCACTATGTTTTTATCAAAAATAGTTGATCAGGGGCGCCTGGGTGGCGCAGTCGGTTAAGCGTCCGACTTCAGCCAGGTCACGATCTCGCGGTCCGTGAGTTCGAGCCCCGCGTCGGGCTCTGGGCTGATGGCTCGGAGCCTGGAGCCTGTTTCCGATTCTGTGTCTCCCTCTCTCTCTGCCCCTCCCCGGTTCATGCTAGGTCTCTCTCTGTCCCAAAAATAAATAAACGTTAAAAAAAAAAATTAAAAAAAAAAATAGTTGATCAGTATTGGGATTTTGTAAACTTACCCTTGAGAAAACTAGATTCCTATAGCTAAATTATTCCAAACATGCTGAAAAGCTTTCCAATAACTAAACTGTGCATAACAAGTCATTTTCCTTTAATATTTGCATCTCCATTGACAAAACTGGACAACCTTTTTAAAAAGTGATTTAACTTTGGAGCAAAAACGTATGAGTTTTAAAACTATTCAAGGTAAGTAAATTTACCAGCTCTTGTGCTAACTCAGGGTTATCAACACTAAATGCAGAAGAAGCATTCCATAAATGGAAAGGCAGTTTTAAACTTATCATTATCAACAAAGAGCTCTTCAAATTTTTCTTATACTTTTTGCAGCCAATTTACATTACGTTGTCAGTTGCAATTAAAATCTGCTTCGTGTTGATTGATTCATACTGGAGAAATATGAGAGTGATTATTATTGATTTGTATTATGAAAGGTTTGAATTTCAGCATAAATTCTTGTACCTGTCTAGAGAGGTCACTAATAAGCTTTGCTTTTTTAGGAGCTTAAATTGAGCTCTTTCTCATGTTGTGTGATAACAATGAGGAAATTTGAAATCGAGTCACCATTTTTTTTTTTTTTTGGTCTTCGATTATTGAATATTTGGCAAGTATATCTTTTATTTCAAAGAAGTCTTGAATTGGAGTCAACACTATAGCAAGTCTTTGCAAAACTCATGACTTGACAAATAAGCAAAGAACACAAGACCATTGAATTTATCATCTTCCCCTTCTTTTCAATTCTAGAAGCTGACGAGGATTCGCAGAGTTTGCAAGCAAATACTAAATGTCCGTAAGTCTTAAATCCCTGACGCTTTATAGAGTCTTCTTCAGAAAAACAGAACACAAGTATTTTATGTGTATCACGTAGGGGAACAGAATGTTAAGGGAAACATCAGTCTCAGGTTTTAAAATTCCAGGAAATCTGAATTTTTGATCTAACAAAGCTGAAGCATCATCTGTCGTCATAGAAACAATTTTTTTTTTTATTTCTAGCTGAAATTCTTTTTTGACAGATGTAGAAAATGCAGAAGTGTCTATGCCAAGAGTTCTATGTTTTTAAAACTAAGGTAATTTTTTAGAGCAGTTTTAAATTCACAGAAAAATTGAGGCAGAGGTACAGAGATTTCCCACCAGTTTTCTCCATTTCCAATATCCTCCACCAGAGTAGTACATTTGTTACAATTGATGTAACTTCTTTTTATTATTATTATTTTAATGTTTATTTATTTTTGAGAGAGAGACACACACACACACAGAGCAAGCAAGGGAGGGGCAGAGAGAGAGGAGACACAGAATCTGAAACAGGCTCCAGGCTCTGCGATGTCAGCACAGAGCCAGACGCGGGGCTCAAACCCACGAACCATGAGATCATGACCTGAGCCGAAGTCGGACGCTTAACCGACTGAGTCACCCAGGCGTCCCACAATTGATGTAACTTCTTCTTTTTTTTAATGTGTATTTTTTTTTTTTTTGAGAGAGAGAAAGAGAGACAGAGTGTGAGTGGGGGAGGGGCAGAGGGCGAGGGAGACACAGAACCCGAAGCAGGCTCCAAGCTCCGAGCTGTCCGCACAGAGCCGAGGCGGGGCTCGAACTCACAAACTGTGAGGTCGTGAGCTGAGCTGAAGTCAGACGCCTACCTGACTGAGCCACCCAGGCGCCCCGGAGAAGAACTCACACCGTGACAATATCGAGTCTTCCACATGGAGCATTTCTCTGTTTATTTAGTTCTTTGATGTTTATCAGGGTTTTGCAGCTTTTCTCATTTTCTGTGACATTTATACCCAAATATTTCATTTTGGGGGGTGCTAATGTAAATGGTATTGTGTTTTTAATTTCAAATTCCACTGGCTCATTGTTGGTATATATAGTAAAGGGACTGAGCTTTGCATATTAACCTGTATCCAACAACCTTGATATGATTGCTATTAGTTCTAGGTTTTTTTTGTTTTTTTTTTTTTTTTTTGTTGTTGTTGTTTTTTTTATCGACTCCTTCAGACTTTCCACATAGACAATCACGGCATCTGTGAACAAAGACAGTTTTATTTTTTCCTTCCCAACCCCTATACCTTTTGTTTCCTTTTCTTGTCCTGATTGCATTAACTGAGACTTCTAATTTTTTTTTTTCAACGTTTATTTATTTTTTGGGGACAGAGAGAGACAGAGCATGAACGGGGGAGGGGCAGAGAGAGAGGGAGACACAGAATCGGAAACAGGCTCCAGGCTCGGAGCCGTCAGCCCAGAGCCCGACGCTGGGCTTGAACTCACGGACCGCGAGATCGTGACCTGGCTGAAGTCGGACACTTAACCGACTGCACCACCCAGGCGCCCCGAGACTTCTAATCTTTGATATTTTTAGAAAGGTTTTGAATTCTATAGTCAACTGTTTGCTGGTTTAATTGAAGATCTTATCCTCTGCACAAAATATATTTTCAAATGTTTTCCTCCTATTCTAACAAAAAATTTTTAACTGGCATAATAATTAAAAAAGAATTTCTCCACCTAAAAATGGTTTCCTTTTTCTGTGCCAGGATTTCATGTCCTTTTGTAGCGGGCCAAGGTTGCAGGCTCAGATCCTGTTCAGGTTCATTAAATTTTTTTTATTTAGTAATTTATTTCTTTTGGATTCTTGTTGACTTTTGTTTGTTTTGGTTTTTTTTTTCTCACTGTTGGGAGGAAGTTTCTTTTCTTTTTCTTTCCTTTTTTTTTTTTTTAATTTAATGTTTATTCATCTCTGAGAGAGAGAGACAGAGCGTGATCAGGGGAGGGGCAGAGAGAGAGGGAGACGTAGAATCCCAAGCAGGCTCCAGGCTCTGAGCCATCAGCACAGAGCCCGACGCGGGGCTCAAACCCACAAACTGCGAGATCACGACCTGAGCCGTGGTCAGACATTCAACTGACTGAGCCCCCCAGGTGCCCCGGGAGGAAGTTTCTTTTCAAATTCATTACATATTTGCTAAAAGTGCCTGTTATTATTGTTCATTTTATAATTTCAGCCAAGAAATAAAAAGCTTTTTTCCCCTGCCAATTACCATTCATCATGAAATTTGTGACGTCTCAGATTTTCTTTATTTCTCCCCGCGTCTACTTGATTCTCCGTGGGTGGGATTCCTCCATTTTAAACTTAAAAATCTATTCATACTTATCTTTTGTAACTAGAAAAATAACTTAATTATATTAAAATTAAAATAAGAATTTCAAGTGAAGCGCTTACTTGTCATGGTAATTAGTGCTATCTGTATAAGATATTTATTTATTTTTTATTTTTATTTATTTTTTTTTTTAAGTTTTTTTTTTTTCAACGTTTATTTATTTTTGGGACAGAGAGAGACAGAGCATGAACGGGGGAGGGGCAGAGAGAGAGGGAGACACAGAATCGGAAACAGGCTCCAGGCTCTGAGCCATCAGCCCAGAGCCGGACGCGGGGCTCGAACTCACGGACCGCGAGATCGTGACCTGGCTGAAGTCGGACGCTTAACCGACTGCGCCACCCAGGCGCCCCTCTGTATAAGATATTTAAATAAAGACATTACGGGGTTACATATACACACGTATTAGTGTGTAGAAAACTAATCACCCCAACTGAATCATCCTTTGACACCATCACGTGTTTATGTGGAATATTCGAAATAGGGCACTTGCCCAGCATCTGCACAGTATGACAATAGCATCTCATGGGATGGAAAGGTTAATGAGGACTGTACTGGGGTCGCCAGAATAATGGCCCCCAAAGATGTCCCTATCCTAGTCCCTGTAGCCTGCGAATATATCACCTCACACGGCAAAAGGGAATGAAGGTAACAGATGTGCCGAAGGCTCTCGAAATGAGCAGATTGTCCCAGATTATCAGGGTGGGCCCAATGAAGTGAAAATGGTCCCTAAAAGGAGAAAATCATTTGTGGTTAGTGGTCAGAGGGAGTCAGGACATGGAGGAATTGTCAGAGAGATCTGTCACTGCCACCTTTGAAGATGGAGATAGACCCAAGAATGTGGGTGGTCTCTAGAAGCTGGAAAGGCAAGGAGAGGGGTCCCTCCTCTAGAGCCTCCAGGGAGGAACACGGCCTGTGGACACCCTGATGGTAGTCTGCTGAGACCCACGCGGCCTTCTGATCTCCAGAACTGGGAGAGAAAACATCTGTATCATTTTTAAGCTATAAAATTTCCGGTAATTTCTCACGGCAGTGATAGGAAGCGAAAATGGTAGTTCTGCAAAACAATAAAGTCTTACAGAAACCTGTTTCACTGTTCAGTGTTAACATTCAAGTTTATCAAAGTTAGATAAACTTGAAAAATTCAGCTCTCCACTTGCGTCCACCCTGCAGGTGCTTGGGGACCGGCATGGTCCTAACGGCTGCTGCACTCATTGGCAGCTCTGAGAGGGGAGGCTGGGGCGTGGGTGGGACCAGTGCCGGTAACTTTCTGGGGGCAGTGGGCTGTGTTTGGACTGCATGAGCTTTGAGAATGTGCTTTCAATCTCAAGGTCTGTTTCAGAGTTGTGTTTGGAGGCTCCTGTGTTTGGAGATGGTGTGCTGGCTGGGGAGAGGAGAGCATCTGAAGAGAAACTTACATTGTCCAAAGATACAAAAATGCTGTTTCGAAGGGGCACATGCACCCCCATGTTTATAGCAGCACGATCAACAGTAGCCAAAGTATGGAAAGAGCCCAAATGTCCATCGATGGATGAATGGAGAAAGAAGATGTGGTGTATATATACTATGGAATATTACTCGGCGATGAAAAAGAATGAAATCTTGCCATCTGCGACAATGTGGATGATGCTAGAGTATATTATGCTAAGTTATTTTAAGTCAGAGAAGGACAAATATCATATGCTTTCACTCATATGTGGAATTTAAGAAACACAACAGATGAACATAGGGGAAGGGAAGGAAAAATAAGATAAAAACGAGAGGGAGACAAACCATAAGAGACGCAGATACAGAGAACGAACTGAGGGCTGTTGGAGGGGTGTTGGGTGGGGGGATGGGCTGAACAGGTGATGGGCATTAGGGAGGGCACTTCTTGGGATGAGCACTGGGCATTATATGTAAGTGACGAATCACTAAATTCTATTCCTGAAATCATTACTACACTATATGTTTTTTTTTTTAATGTTTATTTATTTTTGAGAGAGAGAGTGTGTGATTGGGGGAGAGGTAGAGAGAGAGAGGAAGACAGAATCCAAAGCAGGCTCCAGGCTTCCAGCTGTCAGTACACAGCCCGACGCGGGGCTCGAACCCACATCCTGTGACATCATGACCTGAGCTGAAGTCTGGCACATAACCAATTGAACCACCCAGCCTCCCCTACACTATACGTTAACTAACTGGGATTTAAATTAAAAAAAAAAAAATAAAAAGAAAAAATAAAAACGTACATCTTTGTTTTGGGGATTCGGACCTAAGATACAGCTTGTGGTTGCTGAATAAGCATTTGAGTGCCAGGATTTCCCATGAACTTTTCCAGGGCCCGACTCTGCTCCAGGCAGGATGTCTGAAAGGCCTGTGAACCACACTATTTATCCATGGGTTTTGTTTTCCATCTCCTCTTGGGGGTATGGCTGCCTAGAGAGGAAGCCCAACTCCAGCCCCTACCCAGTGCAAGCACAAGCCTGGGATGGGTTTGGGGGGAGGGAGCTGAGTTGAAACAGCTGCAGGGCTCAGAGAAACCGGGGACGGCCACACATGAGCCAAGAGAGGCTTTGGACAGGGGACAAGCAAGGGAGAGGGAGTGAGTCAGGTCAGAGCTGGCTGGGGGTTTGCTGATCAAAGAAAACCCCCAAGGACCTGCTTGGAGCTTGAGGGGATGGGGGTTCATGGCTAGGGAGGGGTGGGGGGCACGGGGTCTTGGGCGTTTGTGGGGGAAACACACTCCAGCGCTATTTCTGGAATTCATCCCAGGAAAGACTGCAGCGACCCAGGGATATTTTTTCTCTCCGTTCCCCTCCTCTCCCCCTGCTTTCTCCCCTCCTCTTCCCCTCCTGCTTTCCCTCCCTGCCTTCCTGAATGTTCTCTCCTCAAAGCCACTGCCCCTCCCTTCTCCTCTCTCAGTTTCTCTCCCTTTCTCAAGTCCTTCCACATTTCTACTCCCTCTCTTTCTCTTCGTTGTGACTCCGGGCTTTGCCTCATGGCAAAATGGCTAGACCGGGAGACTAAACCAGGAGTGAAGGTCCCAGCCACTCCTACTTTTTACTTAAAATCTTAGTGACTTGTCCTTTTTCACCGTCAAGCAGCAACTTTATTGAAAGCACATGAAAAAAAAAAAAGAAAGGAAAGCATAAAAGGAAGATAGAAGCCATCTGCAGTTGATCTAATTAGAGGAAAATACTCAAAATCGTGGTGTATTTCTTTGACATCTTTTCGTGTGTACACGTGTGTGTGGTTGGGAAGTAGGATTACAAATATGGAGGTCTTGGGTGGTTTGATATCTCTTTTTTTTTGCATATGATATTGTATCATAGACACCTTCTCGCATTGGTCAGGGTTTTATTTGTATTTTTTATTTTTAAAAAAAAATTTTTTTTCAACGTTTATTTTTTATTTTTGGGACAGAGAGAGACAGAGCATGAACGGGGGAGGGGCAGAGAGAGAGGGAGACACAGAATCGGAAACAGGCTCCAGGCTCTGAGCCATCAGCCCAGAGCCCGACGCGGGGCTCGAACTCCCGGACCGCGAGATCGTGACCTGGCTGAAGTCGGACGCTTAACCGACTGCGCCACCCAGGCGCCCCATGTATTTTTTATTTTAAAATTCATGTATTTATTTTGAGAGTGAGAGAGAGAGCACGAGCATGTACACAAGCGGGGGCAGGCAGGGAGAGAGGGAAAGAAAGGGTAACAAGCAGGCTCTGCACTGGCAGCTGGGAGCTCGACCCGAGGAGGGGCTCAAACCCATGAACCGCGAGATCATGACCTGAGCCAAAACCACGAGTCGGTCACTAAACCGACTGAGCCACCCAGCTGCCCTCGTCAATGTGAGTTTTAAAAAACACAGTTAATGGTTGAATAGTTTTTTATTGCATGGATATGCTATCATTGATTTGTTTATATGGCTTCTAGTTGTTGTTGTTTTCCTCATAGAGACGGCTACCTTCCTACCCAAGATCTATTTCCATCCTTTTAAAATTTTATTTTGGGTGGCCATGTGTCTGTATGAAAGACTACATTTTCCAACCCTTCTTGCAGCCAGAGGTGGCCGATGAGATAGGTGTTTGTTTGCTCTTCCAGGATTGCACATCGAATATCTCCTTTTTTCCAACCTGGGATGCAGATGTTATGGCTGGAGCGCCATACAATGACCTTGAAAAATAAACTATGCACTGAGGACAGAGGAATCCAAGGGTAGAAAGCACGCGGGTCCCAGAGAACAATGTGTGGCTGCCTCAGCAGCCCTGGACCACCTACTTCCGGATTTCTTTAATGTGCAGGAAAAATAAACTTCCATACTACTTTCTTTCCATCTCCTATTAGTAGCTGCGTATAATTCCTACAACAATATTCAGTATGCGATATTGAAATGCAACAACTATTTACTGAATGTCTACTCTGTACGAGTTCCCACTGATAGAAGGACATACCGGTGAACAAAACATAGAAAATTGCCCGCATGCATGGAGCTGACAGTCTACTGGGGAAAGACAGATGATCAAAAAGTAAACAAGTGAAATATTTTGGTGGACTTGATCATAAGTGCTAAGGAGAAAAAATAAAGGAGGGTAAGGGAATGTGTTATGTTTTGGGGGTGATGTGGAAATTCTGGGTAACTCAGGGAAAGCCTCGCCAAGATAATTATTCTCTTCCCTATGAATTCATAATGGCATCTTGATAGCACTTTTCACATTTTTTAATGCTTAGAAATTAGTGGCTAATGGGGTTTTAGGAGAGTTGGTGACTAGTCTTCTCATGAGCCTTGTCTCTGACATATAATTAGCTGAGCTTCTCTCTGTTGCAGGTGCAAGACACTCGACTCAAATAGGACTAAGGAAACGGGGGAACATTCTGACTCACAAAATTAAAATATCCAAGGGGTGGTCCGGGCATGGCTGAACCCAGGTGCTCAGAAATGGTGCCAGGAATCTGTCCTCCCCATTGCCCTGTCTTGCTTCCCTGTGCGTTGGTGCTATGCACCCTCCCCCCCCTCAGGGGGGGCGGGCAGCTGCTCTCCCGCGAATGCGGAGTGAGGTCCAGCTGCCTGGAGTGGTGGGGGAGGCTCTTTCCCGGTAGTTGCCACAAATATCCCAGGACGCACTCTCATTGGCCTGGGTTGGGTCACGTGCCTATTTTGGAACCAATGCGTGGGCCCGACCAGACAAGCTGATGGGCGGGGCCTGCGCCCTCGACTCCCTCCGGCAGCTGGAAGGCGGGGTGCGCGCTCCGGGCTTAGAACCCAGGGGGCGCTGTGCCCAGGAGGTCCGCAGCTCCAACCCGCAGCTTGCAGAGCAGGCTCTTCTGCAGCCCCTCAGGCCTTGGGCGAAGTCAGATCCGTGCTCTTCTTGCTTTCCTTTTGCCTGGTGATTGTTTCCTCCCACTTTACAAATGAACAACCAGATGCCTAAAGACCATAAATTATAAACGAGCCGTTCAAATGAGGCGAGTGATGGCAATGAATGAAATCTAATTAAGCAGTGTGAGATCTAAGCGATATTGTTATCAAAGTGCCGCGTTAACAGAGCGTCTGATCAGCTTCTAATCTGTTATGTGAGTTAGTTGCAGGTGAGGCTCCGCTCTGCCTGACATGGAGATCAATCCCTTCCGTAGCGGGAGATAAAGTGTGGCTGCACGAAGGGGAAGGGACGGGAATGCTTGAGCGGGGTTTGACCTTGTGAACCGCTCTGTTCGGGCCCCAGCTTGTGCGCACTCCCTCCGCAGCGCCAGTCATAGAAGGTGCTGGAGGGCTTGGCGGAGGGGGCGGGGGGGTCCCACCTTTAAAAAGCACGATGGCCGGCTTTTGAACATCTCCCGGAGTGTCCGGAGCTTGGCTTTGACATCCACTTTTCCGTAAACTCCAGATGATGTCTCAAGCGGATCCTGCGTGCCAGGTTGAGGGGCAACTGAGGGGCAGAGATGGGCAAGGTCCCGGCCTTTCTACAGCTCCCAGTCTGTGCCCGTTCCGGTGGTAACGATCTGTCTTCAGGGGAAAAAGAGGACGTGCTTGAGGTGTTCGGTAGCCAGGTCTCTAGAGAAAGGTGCCTGGCGAGGAGGCACCGGGAGCCTCCAGGCTGGGGGTGGGGGAGCACCAGCAGGTGGTCGCAGAGTGTTTCCGGGCGAAGCGCCGATCTCGCTGGGGAGGTCTCCTTTGAGCCCAGTTCTTGGTTTGACCACTTTTGCTTCTTGGGGTCGGGGTGAATTCGGTTAATTACATGTCAGCTGGGGTTGGGGGAGTTACTAACCTCCTTTCCCAGCCGAGGAGGCTGTGAACACAGCCGAGGGCAGGAGGTGATGGCCTGGGTTAGACCAGAGTCCAGGGTTTGGCCAATGCCTGGGCTGGCTCTCCACCAGGACGACAAGATGAGAGAACAATGTCACATTGGCTGGACTTACCCCCCATCCCTCCGGTGGGAGTTCAACATCCCCTCCAAAGCCTGCCGCGCACCGTGGCCTTGGTTGAGCTCCATGTGGCCCCGACTGGGCCCCATACTTGCAGAGTGTGGGGCTTTTTTTTCCCTCCCAGGACACACTCAGGAGGGGGGAGGTGGCAGTTCCTGGAAAAGCTGGGAAGTTTCCCCATGTTTTTCCGGGCTCTGTTTCACTGTCATCCGTACCCCATTTGCTCCCCACTCTTTCGGCTCCTTCCTTCCCAGGAGGCAAAGACATCACCTCCCTCCCGGTCTCTGGATCACAAGGAAGAAGCCAGAGGGCTTCATTTGGTAACACAATTTGGCACTTCTTGGCAGGCCCACTGGTTTTCTCTCCTCTGTCTGTTCTCTCAGGATCATCCAGGCAGGAAATGATCCCTAGAAGCTGCTTGGCTCTCAACACGTGCGACATAGCGGAAAGAGCCAGGGCTCTCAATTCTGCGCTGCACTTGTGGGCTGTGTGACCTTGGGCAAGTCACTTCCTCTCTCTGAAACGCTGTCTCCCTGTCTGGTAGAGGGAGACGCGAGTACTCATCTCACGGAGTGCTCCTAGGTATTAAATCAGCCGATGGATGACAGCTCATAGAGCACAGCTAATGTGAGTCCTTTTCTTTGGGGGAAATGAGGATTTTTCCCAGGCGCTCACCTCTGGATTAACCTCTAAGAGCCCTCGGGGGCATTGAGTACATACAACTTTATGCAGCTGTAACTTTACGTGTCCCCTTCTTGCTGTTGGCGGGGGAGGGGGTGGGAGGGTGGGGAGAGGGGGGTGGGAAGCATTTGGCCCCTGCGTCTCCTTAGCGCTGTCCGTGCTGCGGCACTCTCCTCTGCTGGAGAAGAAACCCATTTCCCCATCTGAACAACTCCAAGCAGAGCCAGCCCACACAGAGGGTGTCTGTCTGGGATACCTTTTGAGGTGTAGTTATTCACTGTGGTTCTCGAAACACCTGGTCCCTTCCGGGCAGACCAGATAGGGATTAAAGAGCAGAGAGGCCTTTGCAGAGCCATTCCACCGAGTGTGGTCTCTGACCAGCATCAGGAGCAGCATCACCCAGGAGCTGGTTAGAAATACAGAGTCTTGCAGGGACGCCTGGGTGGCTCGGTCGGTTCAGCGTCCGACTCCAGGTCATGATCTCACGGTTCGTGAGTTCGAGCCCCACGTCGGGCTCCGTGCTGACAGCTTGGAGCCTGGAGCCTGCTTCAGGTTCTGTGTCTCCTCCTCTCTCTGCCCCTCCCCTGCTCATGCTCTGTCTGTCTCTGTCTCCCAATAATAAATAAACGTTAAAAAATTAAAAAAAAAAAAAGAAATGCAGAGTCTGGGGCCCCGCCCCCCGCCGCATCAGCACCTGCATTGGACGGGGTGCCCAGGGTGGTCTGGGCACATCACGGTGTGAGTAGCACGGCACTGACACCTGTCCCCTCTCCCTCAGCAGGTGTTCCAACCATCAGTGCCTCTGGGCTGAGCTCCCTTGATGGGGGTGGGGTTACCTGAGGTTCATTCTGGGTGCGGTCTCCGGCCGTGGGGGTAGGGAGTGAGGAGGGGGAGCAGGGGGCTCTCTGGGAGCCCAGCAAGGGGTGCCAGGTGTCTGGGGATGAGTGAGCTGAGGGTGCCCGCGGAGGGCTGGCTGGCAGGAGAGACTGGGGCAGCCTGGGCGCGGCCGCGGGGGCAGCCACCCACCGCTCAGAAGCCACCGCGCATTTCCAGCCCCTGGCCCTGCTCAGGCCTCCGATGGAAAGGAACCCCGCTGGGCCCTGGGGAACATGCCAAAGTGCCTGGGTGAGTGTCCTGGGGCTTCTAGGACAAAAGACCACAGACTGGGTCACTTGAAACCACAGGAATTTATTCTCTCACGGCTCTGGAGGCCAGAAGTCCAAAATCAGGGTGGCCAGCTGCCCCTGCATCACAGGCTCCCTGGCAGAGGCCGTTCCTGGTCGCTTCTGGTGGCTCCCGGTGGTCCCGGCTATGGCTCTGTCACTCCATTCTCTGCCTGTGTTGTCACATGGCCTCCTCCCCTGCGTGTGTCTCTGTCTGCCTCCTTTCCTCTTCGTCGAGGACCTCAGTCAGTGGATTCAGGTCCTATTCTAATCAAATGTGAACTTAATTAGCCACATCTGCAAGGACTTTACTTGTAAATAAAGTCACCTTCTATGGTTTGGGAGGGGCATGAATCTTGAGGGGACACCATTCAAGCCACCACAATATCCAACAGGACTTCTCTATCTGCTTTCAGGACTTCTTAGAAGTGTTGGCATAATCTCTCTATCTGCTTTCTTTCTTCGTTGGCTATTAAGGGTAATCTCGAATGGATTTGAAATCTCCCTCCTCCCACGGAAGCCTCAGCCCCGTTTGAATTTTGGCTGCGAGATTGTATTTAATGACTGCGGACAAAGGAGGGAGATCTGGAGGACAAGCCTCATTAAATATTTATATTTAGTAATAATTTGGTTTGCAAAACTGCCTGGGCACTGGCAGAAGCTGAGGGTAGCCTTCCTCCAATACCGTTTGATACAAAGGACACCGTTAATTATCTCTTGCCAAATGTAATAAAGCTCTAGAAAGTCCTTCTCTGAGCAATGCCTTGAGGGGCCTGTGTCCCGTGGGTACCTTTCCCAGGTCTCAGCACCTGCCATGACGGCCACCATGGTCTTGACTTGGTGAGAATCTGAGCCCAGCAGGTGGGGGGTGAGGTTGCCGTCCACATGCGTCTTCCGGTGGCGTTTCTTCACCTGTTCCAGTCTCCCTCACTTCCTCTCTAAACTGGGAATTAATTTAGTCCGCAGATACGTGCCACACGCCACTGTGTGTTGGCTGCTGAGCTTTAGTGGTGAGCGAGGCAGACACGGTCTCTGTCCTCACAAAGCTCTCCTTTAAATAAGAGACACGATGACAAACAAGTCCATGCAGTGTGACACCAGGTGGGGGGAGGTGCCGTAAAGGAAGGGATGACAAGGTAGGTGTATGGAGAGTCTGGCGGTCGTGCAATTGTTTTATCTGAGCAATCAGGGAAGACTGCTCAGAGGAAGGGGCATTTGAGCGAGGGAAAGAAGTGGGACTATTTTGGAGGAAGAGAAATCCAGGTGAGAATCTCACAGGTGCAAGGGCCCCAAGGAGGGTCCTCGCGGGGGGACCAGAGTGGGTGATGGGCAGGGGGGATGAGCCACGAGACCAACGGAGTTGGGGGCAGGTCACAGGGGCCCCGATGAAAGAGACTTCGGCGCTGTGGCTTTAGTTTCCCTGCCTCTGGTTGCTCTCCTGGAGACCCCGTATCCCGACGGAACGTGAGCAAGGAAGCAGTTCATCCCTGCCCTCCTGCCTTCCTGCGTTAGTCCTTCCAGAACTGCGCTCCTGCGGGGGTCAGTGGTGAGCAGGGGAGTGGTGATCCATGGTCCTGCCCGTGGATGCTCATGGCCCAGCACAGCCTGCAGGCTTCAGTCGACTATTTGAGTAGAAAGGTCCCCATAAAAGAGTCGGTCCCTAGGGCCTTCCTGCAAAGAGCAGGTGGGGGGCCACTCAGCCGTGGGGTCCCAGTGACACATCTTTATTTTTCATACTTTTACGTAGGTGATGTTCAAGTCCCTGCCTGGTTCCGAAAGGACTTTGAGGCCTTATAATAAAAGGCAAAGATAGTGGCGAAAACCTGAACACCAAGCAGACAAATCAGTGGCCAGATGCACCCCACCGATGTGTCAGTCGGCCACCTGCCCCCCACCTCCCCTCACCCAGTCCCAGCAGTGAGCAAGGTGGAGTAAAGAGGCAGGCTGAGTCTGACCCGATCCTCAGACCCCTTCTCGCTGGCAGAAGGTTCCGGGCCGTTCCAAAGGGAACTTTGATTTCCTTAACGGAGAGTCAGAGCATCAGTGCTTGGAAGGATCCTTATGTACTCGGGAGGGCTGGAAAACGGCTTTGTAAATTTTTTTTAATGTTTATATATTTTTGAGAGAGAGAGAGAGAGAGCGCACGCGTGCATGTGCAAGTGGGGGAGGGGCAGAGAGAGAGGGAGGCACAGAATCGGAAGTAGGCTCCAGGCCCTGAGCTGTCAGCACAGAGCCTGACGTGGGGCTTGAACCCACAAACCTTGAGATCATGACCTGAGCCCAAGCTGGATGCTCAACTGACTGAGCCACCCAGGCACCCCTGGAAAGTGGCTTTGAATAAGCCAGACAGAGCAAGCTATGCCCTGGAAAGGGAAACCGAGTCTCATGAGCCTTGCTGAAGCCACTGACCACAGGAATGCTCCAGAGCCTTCCTGGAAAGCTCACCGGACACACGCTGTTTGGGGGGGAGTGTTGTGGGGTTTAGTGCTGAGGACCCCGTGGCAAAGCAGGCGTGTGACACAATTTGGTAACCGCTGTGACAGGCGGCGGTGACATCAGGGAGGACCTCCAAAGCCCAGCTGAGCTCAGAGTCTACGAGGCCCGGGAGCACTGAGGGGTGCCCTGCTTCCTCTCCTTTGGACGTGAGCACCCCCATTCCCTCTGGGAACCTGCTCTTTCTTGCCCTGTGCTCTGGGACGGATCAGCACGCCAAGATTCAGGGGACAGGGAAGCCAGCTTTGTGAGCTTCCAGGAGAAGGAGTGTCTGCAGGGCAGGGGCGGTGGGGGCAGGACAGAGGATTCCGATCGGGACAGAGCATCCGTGCCGGAGGAAGCAGACAGCTACTCCTCTGAAGATATTTACACTTTTACATCTTCACTCTTGCAACCCCCCTGGTCAGGGCCCCGCTGCTGGGTCGCAGTGTTCACGTCTCTCCTTCTGAGCTCAGCGACTTGTGGCGGGTTGTGTCCCTGAACTGTACAGACAGGCGGACCCGGATGGCCCCTGCTCTGGGAGACTCGAGGGCTCCCGGAGCCCCGTCCATCACTGCTCGCAGCTGGCACTTGGAAATGAGAGACTGGTTCCATGTTCCCAATCAATGTCTGTCTGCCATCTCTGTCGATAACTGCCGGGCGGTCCAATCTTTCCCCTGACGGAAAGGCACCCGGGGGGTCAGCCTGAAGACGCTCTGGAGGGAAAAGGCGGCCGTTTGATTCAGAGCCTCCTCGCCGGGCTGGAATTAAGTTGGCTTTTTCTCTAATGAAACTGACTCCAAGGGTCTCTGTGTGCCAGGGACTCAATAGCGCTCAGGAGAAGCACTGATGAGGCCCGATGCAAGTGTGCACACAGGCAGATTCCCACCCCCCACCCCCCATGATGCTTGCCTGCAAGGTGCTGCGAGCCCCCTAGGAAGCACGGATGGCTCGGCACGATGTGGAAACCGTAGCAGGGACTCAACGCATGCCGAGGGATGAGCTCCTGGTCGCTGCCTTCCCCATTGTTCCGATGGAGAGACCAAAGCATTAAGAGGCCTAGAAACTCACTCGTGGGTCGAGTTCCTTCCAATGGTTCTCATGATTCATGAAGCAGCAAGGGCCAATCCCTGAAGGGGGAGGTACTGGACGGGTTAGGGGCTCTCCCTTTCTGCAAAGCTCTGTCCTGGAGTCTTGAGCTCCAGTTCCAAATAACCAGAACAGAGATTCTGATTGGTCCAGGCAGGGACAAGTATCCGTGGCTGTCCAATCAGCTGTCACCACGGGTCTCCGGGAATCATCGGTGCAACAGACTTCTGCTGGGTAGGGGAGGGGGCAATTCTCTGACAATGGAGGTGTCCCCTGGGCCACTCTAGTTCAGTACCCCCAAAGTAACCCCCAGATTTGGGAGTTGCTTTCCTTGTGGCTGGGTGACAAGTTGGTTCAGATTTGTGGATCAGTGAGCGTGAGAGTGAGCAAACGGGCTTATCAGAACTTGGGGGGGTGAGAAGTCCATGCAGAAGAATGCGGGGGACTTCTTTTTTTTCCAGAAGCGTGGAGGGCAGAGGTGTCTCGTGGAAGCTGGGAAATGACCGTGTGGGCAGCCACGGGTGGGAGGGTCCGGTGGCCAGAGGGTAGGTGCCTGCAGCCCTGCTCTCTGCTCTGGACATGGCCTGGGTCGAACACTCAGTGGACCCCATGTCCCCGACCTCCACTCCCAAACCTGTCTGTGCGCTCGTGCCTTGGTGAGTTCTCACACCCTCATTGGGGGCACAGCGCCCACCCCACGTGGTGTCCTCCCGTCAGAATCACGGCCCCGTTTCTCAAGGGCCGTTATCTCCTGGAAGCCTCCTAGGGTCCTCCATCAAAATGAATCATCTTCCTCTGGCAAGCACCCTCCGATGCCTTGGGCTCCTTCTCCCAACAGGTACTTACAGCCTGTCTTACTCTTTCCCCGAAAGTCTCAGGAGCCTCCAACACGACCAGGCCTGGTGCCTAGGAGGAGATAAGATTGAACCTGAATTTCAGATTGGATTTTTAAACCGGACTGATTTAATTGTGATTAGAAAGTGATGAAATCTGCTGGAGATGTTGTTAAAGGCTCATACATTCTGGTTGCAAGACCAGAAAAGCCACAGATAACATCGGCCAAGACAAGATAGAAGTTGATCCTTCCTTCTTGTGAAAGATGTCTGGAGGCGGGAGTCCACGGCTGATGTGCTGCTCTGCTGCTTGGGGCTACCAGGGACCCGGCTTTCTACCCCGCCACACTTAGAACGTGACCCTTGTCTACATGGCCCAATGTGGCTGCTGGAGCTCCAGCCAACACAACAATGTTCTCAGCAGTAGGATGGGGGAAGAGGAGACTTCCTTTTAAGAATTACTCCCAGGCATGCTGCAAACCACTCCATCTTCTATCTTCCTTGGCCCAACGTTAGTCCCATCACCGCACTCAGCTATGTCAGTGAGCAATGGTATTCTGTTACTGAAGTAGAAATAAAGACTGGTGTTTACTTCTGTGGCTGTTTCCACTTTGGACGGGGAAAGGAGGCTGGCAAGAGTTCTACGGAAAACAGTGACTGGAACAAGTCACCTGCGTCACTCTCTTTCCCCGTCGAGGCTGAGAAAAAGGAATTTAATCTGTGCTGGGGAGGCCATGGATAGATAGGGTTGCTGGATAAAATACAGATGCCCTCCTAACAGAATAATTCTTTAGTATAAGTATATCCCAAACAGTACATGGGCTATACTTTCCCTAAAGATGACTTGTTGTTGACCTGAAATTCAATTTAACCGGCTGTCCTGTATTTTCATCTGCTCAATCCGGCAGCTTAGTTGTGGGGGGAGCTGGGAAACACTCTGGAGGTGAAGGAAGCTTCTGCGTGGAGGTGAGGAGATGCTGGGGTGGCGGCGGGGGGGCGGGGGGCAGTGCGTCGCAGTCTGTAGGCCTTGCCCTGGTGCCGGGAGATCGCCGTCCCCCTCCCCCGCTTGTGCATGACGGTCTTCTCCCCGGTGCCGGTGCAATGGGTGGTCTGTTAAGGCCCCTCCGAACTCCTCCACTGGCCAGAAAACGCAGAGGCAGTGCATTTATCAAAGCCCGCTGATAAATTACATATGTACGTCCAATTACTTGCGATTTATGTACTATTCCCTTCCACGAATGCTTGGCAGGAATTTCGCAGACTCGGCTGATGAATTACATCCGTGGTCACATTTTCTTAAGATTTATGCTCCTCCCAGTTTCTTAAAGGATTTGGAGGTACTTTATAAGGTTCACCTCAAGGAAAAATCACAGGTCAATCACACATTTAAAAAAAAAAAAAACCAGAAAACCCGCCCCAGAGCAAAAGCTACTTGGAAGAAGGAGAGCGAAGGATTTCGGGTCCGTGTGGAGTGAGCTCTGTGCTGACGAAATGTGACTTGGCAGTGGGGCGAGACGAACGTTACCGCTGTGCCCACAGATCTTGATTCAGCGCGTGGAATTCAGTTCCTGCCACAGATAAATCGGGGCGTTAGGATGGACTTTCAAAAGCGACCCTGCAGCTTGAAAATGCCTGTGGGCTTTTCACTGCATCCTGGGTCTCCTTGCTGGCGGTGGTCACGGGATGACAAGCCTGCGGGAGTCCCGCTTGCTCTGTCTCGGTGGGTCATGACAGACAACCACCTGGGAAGTTCCCAAACCTCAGGAGGCCCAGGCCACCCCCCAGGCCATTACCTCAGGGGGTTTGCAGGTAGGGCCCAGGCGCCGGGATGATGAAACTCCCCAGGGGACTGTCCACCTGGGAGTTGCAGAAGTAAGGGATTCGCTTTCATTTTCTGGGTGGGGGAGGGGAGGGGATCCGAGGCTCAGGCAGGGGGCTGACTCCTTCCGGTGTCACTATTAAAGCTGAGACCTTTGGTTCTCTGGCTCCTGACTCCCTGCAAACTCCGTATCCAAAATATTTTGTCGCTGCACAACTTTACCGCTTCGGGTGAAAAAACCCAGAACCACTTGCTGACCTCAGCTGGGGGCAGAGGTGGCTGTATCACTACATCTCCTGTGTGCCAGCCACGGTCTACTGTGTGCGCTGTAAAATAAATTTTAACATTTATTTACTTTTGAGAGAGAGACAGAGCGCGAGCAGGGGAGGGGCAGAGGGAGAGAGGGAGACACAGAATCCGAAGCAGGCTCCGGGCTCCGAGCAGTCAGCACAGAGCCCGACGCGGGGCTCGAACTCACGAGCTGTGAGATCATGACCTCAGCCGAAGTCGGATGCTCAACGGACTGAGCCCCCCAGGCGCCCCTACTTTCAGTCGATTGTCACAGGTAAGCCTCACAGGAGCTCTGCCACGGAGGTACCCAACCAGTGAGGAAACAGAGGCCCGGAGAGGGTCACTGGCCCCAAGCCACAGATCTGGCGAGTGACGGAGCCACGATGGGAATCCCCCCCAACCCCCGCCCCAAGCCTGACTCCAGATCCTGTGCATTAGCCACGATCCCCGCCCACTCGCCCCCCACCCGTGAAACTCCTCCCATCCTTAGAGGCAGCACTTCCGGATGCGGTGAGCGCCCGAGTCCCCTGCATCACGTGAGCCAGCGGGGCTGGGGTGGGGCCGAGGTTGCACATTTCCAACGAGTTCCTGGTGCTGCCACTGCGGGTCTGGGGACCACGCCTCGAGTCGCAAGGGTGTAAAGCGTTGTCTCCGTCATCACCGTTGTCTTCGGTTGTTGTCTTTTGCTTGTTTGTTTTGGCTTCAAAACCGCTTGCGGGAAATGAGTGGCCCCGGAGCACAAGTTTGGATTTTGTCCCCGGTCCCCACCTGCGTTCAGCAAGGGTCACTAAGACTTCGTAAAGGTGAAATTAATCAAGAGCAGCGCAACAGTACTGCGTTTGCATCTAGATTTCTCCTGACCTTTGCTATGTAGTCTGACGGCTAGGCAAACCCATGAGATGTTCTCAGCTGGGTTTATAACTGTTCGAGTAGGTGCCCGAATCAATGAGAGAAGTCAGCCCCTCGCTCAGACAAATTGGAATTTTGTAGGGTTTCCCATACTTGCCGATGTCTTAGTTTGAGTTCCTCTGAGAGCAGAACTGAGACAAGATTTGGGTACAAGTAGGTGATTTGGGAGGTGATCCGGGAAGCTGGGTGAGGGAGTGGGGAGGAGGGGTAGGGAAGGGTAAGAATAATTAATACCCATTAAACGATGCTGGGTAACTGGGTGGGGCCCACCTGGGCCGAGCCTCAGGGCACTGACACCTGCCATGATTAGCTTGAGGAAGCAGGGGCATCACGGAAGCTGGCCTGTTTCTAGAAATGAAAAACCAGCAGGCACTCTTGGTCAGCTTGAGAAAGAAGGGGACCATTCCTCAGATGATGCTGTTGAGGCGAAGCTGAGAGACCGGACGTGCGTGTGTTTGGGGGGCATAAAATGATTCAGTGTTGGTGTCCGTTAAACTTCAATTGTTGAACAAGACACGGTCGGTGGGACCTCGGCCTTCCCGGAGCTTTCGGCTAATTTGGTGAGACATCGATCTGATACATGCCCACAGGGTGAGCCTTTTTATCAACCGTAACTTCTTTGTGATCATTCAACGGCAGGACTGGGACCAGGGAGAGGGGCGTGGGGGCATCTAGGGCACAAACTTTAAGGAGGCATTCACTTCTTGGGTCAGGCAAGTGTGCCATTAAATTACCTCGGCATCTTTGTGGAAAATCAAGACTCTCTAACCAAGGGTCTATTTCTTGAATCTATTCTGTCTGTCTGTCTGTCTGTCTGACCTCGTGTCAATCCCACACTGTCTTGAATGTCGGAGCTTGATAGTAAGTCTTGAGATCAGGCAGTGTGAGTTTCAAGTTTTCTTTAAACTCCTACTGGAAGTCCCACCAGGCTTTCTGCAGAAATGGGCAAGCTAATTCTCAAATTTGTATGCCAGGGCAACGGCTCTAGGAAAGACACTCTTCCGTCTGTATCACTCTCCTTCTGCCTGACGGTCTTCCTTTAAAATTTTTTTTTAATGTTTATTTATTTTTGAGAGAAAGAGAGAGAGAGAGCTGGGGAGGGGCAGAGAGAGAGGGAGACAAAGAATCCGAAGCAGGCTCCAGGCTCCGAGCTGTCAGCACGGAGCCCGACGCGGGGCTCGGACTCACAAACCGGGAGATCATGAGCTGAGCCGAACTTGGACGCTTAACCGACTGAGCCCCCCAGGCGCCCTCTACGGTCTTCCTTTAACATTTACTGCAATGCAGGGCTGCTGGCAATGAATTCTGTCAGCATCTGTATGTGTCTGTTTCGTTTTTGTTTTCGAAAGGCATTTTTCCTGGGTATAGAATGACAGGCTTCGTTTTCCTGTTTTCTTTGGTACTTTGAAGATGTTACTCTGGTGTCTTCGGCTTGCATTCCCCACCCCCCCCACCCCCGCCCCCGATGAGACACCTGTTGTCATCCTTATGTTTGCTGCTCTTGACGTAATGGCCTTCATTCCTTTGGCCACTCTTATTTTCTCTTTACTTATCCCTTGTTTTATGCGACTTGGTCATGATGTACCTTTTAAACATATTTCTTGGGTTTGCTGTTTATTGAGCTTCCGGGTTCTGTGGGTTTATAGTTTTCATGAAATTTGGGGAAAATCCCAGCCGTTCATTTTTCCAGTCCTTTTTTTTTTTTTTTTCTGCGAGGCTCCGCCCACTTTTCCCCCACCCGCTTCCCTCTGCGTGGTTCATTTGGTTAGTTGCTTCTGTTATGACGTCACATTCACTGGTATTTTGTCTAGAAGTGTCTAATCTGCCATTAATCCTACTCACTACATCTAACAGTTTTTGTCTATCTGCTGCATGTCATTGACAGTCTGGATATTTTGTCTTTTTTTTTTTTTTTTTAAGAGCATTAGGTTTTATTATAGCAAGAAATTAATTCCCCCGAAGATCACCCTCGGTCTGTGGTGGCTTGACTTTAGGCTTTCTTGGGGGCGAGCATATAGCGGCCCCGTATTCTACCACAAGAGTGGATTTTGTGGGCTGTCCCCTGAATAAGGGCACACAGTGCTTCTCCCTTCTGGTTGGCTCGAACCCCACTGTCTCTTAGCCCCGCGCAGTGTTAGACTCTCCACTCACCCCTCACTGTTCTATGCCAGACCTCACAAAAACTTGCCCCGTGCTGTGCATATGCAACTTAATATTCAGCCCAAGATTAAAGGGATCCCTTGTGTAGATTTCTCGACCTCCTTCTGTATTCAACTGTTTCCTGGGAAGTTCTCTGCTCTGCATATTCCCGCTGCCTTAGGTGACCGAATGCCAACTTCTGTTTCCTCTGTCCACTGGGAGCACCACTTTCCTGTACCAGGGTTTGTAAAGGTCCCCCAGTCAGGGAGTCTGGATGAGCGCGGGGCTTCCCTACGTGAAACTTCTCGAAGGTCACAGCTCTGCCCTGTCTGTGGACACAGTCGCTTCTTACAAATGCCTAGTTCTGCAGTCTAATTCGACACACCGGGAGGGCTGGACCCGGGAGTTTGGTGTTCTCTTTTTCTATTGAATGGATCCCAGCTCAGCGTTTGGAGCAGAAGGGCTGTGTCAAAGTCTGAGCAGCCAGTGTCATCCTGCCTGGAAGTGCACAGCAGTTTCAAGAGAAGCTTCTAGAGGTGTTCCCAGAGACGCCGTTTGAGTGACATCTAACTGCACAAAAGGATCTCTATGGGCTTCCCCTGGTGGGGATCCTTTGCCGTCACTTTCAAGGGCCTCCAGCACTAGGGTCACTCTGGGTGACGAGAGGGGATGAATCCACCATCACCGAGTCGCTGAGCCCATGTGTCACCCACCCCGCCTCTGATGAAGGGAGCCAAAGAGACAGGATCTAAGTCAGAAAAACAAAAGTCTCACGGAGAGAAAAGAACCAGTTTTCTTCCACAATTGCCGTCTTGGTGGCCTGAGACGCGCTGGACCCCGGAGTCATTTGGAAGACGACAGGGAAGTCAAGGACAGGGCAGGGGCCCCCACCAGTGGCGGTGACTCCCTGGGGCAGTGGGATCTTGCCATGTTCGCTGTGGCCCAGAAGGACAGCAGTGACTGTGTCCACTGGTGGTGTTTCAGGGACCCCAGGGGGGACTTTTGGATCTCCGGGCTTCCACGGAAACCAGCTTGGTCAAGATAAGTGAATTTTCAAACCAGTTCTAATAATTTCTATCTACCCTTTATTGAGTGGCTACTATTTGTGGACCACCTGCGAATTGCTTTTACACGTATGAGGCAAGTAGGCACTCTCTCCATCTCCTTTCTCCAGGTAAGGAAGTGAAACGTCAGAGAGGTAAATGAACCTGTCCAAGATCACACAGCATGTTTGTGGCAGTAGAGAAGGGGTGAACTGGGACACGAGGTGGCCCTCTGTGTTCAGTGTTCAATCTTCTTTTTTTAAAGACGTGTTTGCGAACTGCACCAAGTATCTCTAATGTTCATTTTTGAGAGAGAGAGAGAGACACAGATAGCGAGCGGGAGAGGGGCAGCGAGAGAGAGAGAGGGAGACACAGAACCCGAAGCGGGCTCCAGGCTCTGAGCTGTCAGCACAGAGCCCGACTTGGGGCTCGAAGTCACGGACCGTGAGATCATGACCTGAGCCGAAGTCGGACGCTTAACCACCGAGCCACCCAGGTGCTCCAGGGTGTAATCTTGAAAGCGTTTCTAGGTCTAAACATGTCGTTGAAGGAAGGGAACAGCAAAGACTTAGCATGTAATCAAGTCCTTTGATAAAAATGACCGAGAGTGTATTTCATCGAACTTTCCAAGTACTTTCCTCTTTCTTCACATTTTCTCATCCCTGAACTTTGGATCCATCTGGCACCGACGGCGTGTTATAGCTGCGCTGGTGGGATCGTCCTCTTTCCTGGCATAGTCTGAAATGCTAGCGTGCCTTGTACGGTCAGCAGCTTCTCCCTGTAAAGGGTCAGGGAGGAACGACTTGAGACTCCGAGAGTTGTCCATCACGACTCCACCCTGCCGGCAGTGTCGTTTGGAAGTGGCCAGGGACGCTGAGTAAACAGGCGCCCCCGTGTTCCGGTTCGGCGTGGTGTACGGAAACCAGGGGAGGGCAGATTTGGCCCGTGGGCCACGTTTGCAGACTTCGGACCTACGGCGTCTTGGGTTTCCTGAAGCCTGACGACGAACAACAGCCACAGACGGCGGCAGTAACAGCACTTAGAAGGTGTTGAATCCGAATGCTCGGCTTTGATTTCAGCCAAGCGTCACCGCGACCTCATGTGGAGATGCTGTTATTACCCCCACGTTTTCAAAGGAGAAAACAGGTTCAGAGACGTAAAGGTGTCTGTCCCGGGTCATCAGCAGCGAGTTTGGGGCCTGCCGAGCCCTCTCCCGGGGACCCTCGAGACGCACTCTCACCTGGCTTCAAGTATTCACGTCTAGCGCCTTCTGTTGTCAAATTCAATGAAGTGCCAGGTGGCGGCAACAAGAAGGGACACCTGCCTTTGAAGGAACAGCCACCTCTCCGTGCTGGGTTAAGAACTGTGGTTGTAAGAAGCACAGAAAATCAAACAGCTGACTGCGTGGGTGGGGATTAAGAGGCACGTGGCAGCCAAAGCATTGGGATTAGTGACAGGGACATCAGGGACACTGGTTCGGCGCCAGCACGAGAGTCTGGCCGTTTACCCACGAACCTGGTTTCTGCTTTCCGTGAGGCAGGCCTGCTGTGTGCGGAAGACACCGAAGGCCGACGGGTCCCGACCTCGAGGCGGCTCAGGCTGCTTGGAAAGCAGGCCCAGAGACACGGTATTTCTCTTCGGCCGCCGCAGAGTCACGGACACAGCCCGGGAAGCACACCCAGGAGGGTGCGGGAGAAGACGCCCGTGTCCGGGGAAGCAGGTCACGAGGTGATTTCCTTTTGACTCCGAAGTGTCGGGGAGGGGGGCTGCTAGGCATTCAGTGCTGGGGTCTGCCGCTTTGCCACTTACTAGGCGTGCGACCCTGGGCAAGTCACGTTCCCCCCTGGTGCCTCAGTTTCCTCTTCTTAAAGAGGTATAAAGGCATCTAACCCCTTGTCGACTATTGCCCCTTGTCGAGTAAGGGCTCGGCAAATCTAGTTGGATGGAGAAGCCATGGTGAGAAGGTACCTGACATAGTATATATTGTCCCAGGTGATGAGCTCTTTTTTTGTATTTTTTTTTTTTAATGTTTATTTATTTTTGAGAGCGAGAGAGACAGAGTGCGCGTGGGGGAGGGGCAGAGAGACAGGGAGACACAGAATCGGAAACAGGCTCCAGGCTCTGAGCTGTCAGCACAGAGCCCGACGCGGGGCTCGAACTCATGACCCGTGAGATCATGACCTGAGCTGAAGTTGGACGCCCAACCGACTGAGCCACCCCGGCGCCCCAGTGAGCTCTTCTTAATATAGGAGATCTAGCCTGGGGGTCTGCAAGTTCATCTCTAGATCGCGGAAGGATGGACCCAGTTTTCCAGTTTGGGTCCCATTTCTGTGCGACCGTGGCATAAAATAGGCGGAAACTGCACGGACTCAGGAGACAATCTGAACCTCACGGACGCTGTTAGGAATCTTGGACAGCCCATGCTGTCCAAAGCCAAGTTCAAATACACAGACTTTGGTCACTGAGGTCATCGCTTTGGATGCTGGTCTCTGCCCAGCTGTGTGCTCTCAGCGAGATCCCTTGGTTTCCCCGGAACGTGAAGTGAGAAGACACCAACACTCGCCTTCATGGGTCGTTTTGGGGCTCGTCCACGGGGAGTATGCCTGGCATCGGCTCTCGGGAGGGTTATTATTACTGTTTGTGGTATCCCTGTTGCTGATTTGATAAGGTAACACGCGAACCGCAGCGCCCGGCCCAGAGTGCTTCATAAATGGCCGCCGTTGCTGTCATGATTATTATTCTCTGTGGTGGGTGTGATCAAGGCCAGACACTGCCACGTGGCCCTAAGGTGCAGAAGTAGCTGCAGAAGCTCAAACAACACGATTCATCCCATGATGTCAACACGAGACGTGGCAAGTCGCACCAGGAAGGGCCCGGACTTGGAGAAGGCAGCTTCATGCAGTCCTTGTGCCCTGGGCTGCAGACCTGCCTCTCCTGGTGACCACTTTCCCACCATCGTCCCCGGGCTGTGAGCCTGCCAGGACCAGAGCAAGCCAGAGGACAGCAATGCCTGGCTGGGATTAGGAGTCCCTTAGCCTGGGGGATACTCAGGCTTGTTTAATCGGAAGGCGAGGCAGCCTGAGGAGGATTAGTGCCGGGCTGGGCCTTGGCCAGTCGCCTGTCTGGAAGATTCCAGCTCCTCTGCCCGGCCCGCACGGGAGCCTCTGCCTATTGGCCCCTGATGCCTGGTCCCGGTCGGCTCAGACCCCCAGCCTCACTCGTCCTCCTCCTTCCCTGCCTCTCCCTGCAGTTGCACTCTTTCCGGCCTCCGTGTGTCCATCGTGGCGCTTTCTATGCTATACCTGGAGGAGTTTGCCTGCTGCCTGGTCGCCCCCCCTCGGCCGTGACTCCTGAAGCTAGGTCTCCTCCTAGAGGAGGGGGGTTGGGCTCTGGAGCCTGGTTTGAATTCTGACTTAGTCGCCCCTCAACTGCTTCTGTTCAGACCCTCGGAATCTCCATCCGTAGAATAGGGATGATCAACATTCCTGCCTTACAGGGTTGTGTGATAGGTATGAAGAACACAGAACATGACTTGGCTTATAGTAGGTGCTCAGTAAGCGCTGGCCGTTACTTTTACTCCTATTCTCATCTGCCTCCTCCGAGCCCAGCCTGGGTTGGCACAGGGCAGGTGTGTAAATTAGTAAATCCGCCTTTCTAGCAGAGACCTTGAGACGTCCGTGATGAAATGGCTGCAGGGTGTGTTTTGTGGGTATTAGAACGAGGGATCATATCTTGTTGGTGACCCCTCCCCCGCCTCCCCAGGGTGCTTAAGGGCATTTAGCTTTATCTTTCTCCCTCCCTAGATCCCCCTCTTCTTTCTTCCGTTTCCCTCCTTCCCCCCCCCCCCCCCCACCTCCTCCCTGTTCTGTCCTTTCCAATGCGAGCAGCAGGGCCGGGCTGTGATGATCACACACATCCTAGTGGCTATTTCCGCCCTTTATCTTTGGACTCGGTTTCTAACACAGGAACTGATCCCTCAAAACAACCTTACCACCTGCTCTCTAGGAGCCCAAGAGGCCCCGAGTTGGGCCGGCACTCAGCGGAGGCCTGCCTGCCCACCACCGAATGCCTCTGTCCTTCTGTTGTCCACGGGACACACGCATGCTCTGGGTCCCACACCAGCCCTCGAACCCGTCCCTTATTGATTCCGGAATGTTTCTTTCAGGAACATCAGTGGCTTTGCCCCAGGGCCCTGTCCTCAGCAGACAAACAAGTCATTTGGTTATGCCTTGGGCCTGGCAAGTCCTATGACTCATGCAGAATCCAAAGGAGCTGCGGGTGGTGAGGTCACGAGCAGACAAATGTCAGGAGACTGGAGGCCTCCGATGGCAAGCTTTGGATTTTAACTCTTCTGTGTTCCTAGCAGATGGCAGCCTCCAAAAGCACTCAATGAATGCCCACCCGGAACACTTGATATGCATAAAGAGGCTTTGAAACAACCCTTGACCCAGTCACAAGCTTCCCTTGTGTAAAATGTGCAAGGAGATGGGTTCGTGGCCCTAGAGAGTAAGCCAGGCAGACCTGGGAGGAGGCTGACCTTCACCTTGGCATTGATGTCCATTGCAATCACTAGTCTGACCGCCCGACCAGGATCCCTGTGGGGAAGCCAAGGACACAGGCTTTGCAGCCAGCTGGTGCTGGGTTCAACTGTGATTTTGCCACCAACCTGGCAGCCTCTTAACCTCTCTGAGCCTCAGTTTCCCTCCCCACCCCCAAAACATGGGATCGTAGTAGTACTTTACTCCCAGAATGCTTTTGGGTGCTGACACACAGCAGATATGTTACGAATTATTATTATTTCTATCGTTGCCATTCTAACTTCAAGACCAACCTGGCTAAATTATTTAAAGCACACTTTCAGCAGAAAACTGAGTCCAATCATTATGTTCTTCCTGCTAATGGCCCCGCTATAAACAGTTCCTCTTTCTGATTTCCTTGTCCTGGGCAGGGTTTCCTCTGAGTCAATCTGTAAACCAACTACGTCTTACTTAATCCTTGTGGTCCAGCCACTCAGAGCAGGTTGAACGAGGACAGCTACCTGTCCCTGGCCTCCCTCCTCATCGTCAGAATGCTAACTGGTTGCATGGCTACCCAGACTAAGACTACATTCCCCAGAAGACCCTGCAGCTGGGAGGGGCTGTGTGACCACGTGTTAGCCAATGAAAAGTGACATGGACAAGTTCCTGGTTATGTCCTCATAGGAATGGGAGCTGCCCTCCGTTCCCTTTCCCTGTGCCAAGAGAGGGACGTGGTGGCATGTTTGATGTCATGTGGACAAGGGCTACACACTAGGGGAGGTGGAGAAATAAGGTGGAAGGCGTTTGACACCCTATGAACCTGCCTTATCAGCCACGGATAGTTATTGGGGAGAGAAAGTAACTTTTTTTTTTTTTTAAGCTGCTGTGACTAATGAATGCTGACCATCTTTCCATATGTGTTTCGGCTATTTGTTTATCTTCTTTCAACATATGTCTATTTAGATCATTTATCCGTGTTTTAATCGGGTGTTTTCATTGTTTAGTTGCAAGGAGTTCTTTAAATATTCTGGATATAGGACGCTTATCAGATATATGATTTGTATACATTTTCTCCTGTCCTGTGGGTTGTTTTCACTTTCTTGATAGTGTCTGTTGAAACACAAAAGTTTTTAATTTTGATACAATACCATTTATTTTTTCTCTGGTTGCGTGTGCTTTAGCTGTTATGGCTAATAAAACATTGTCTAATTCGAGGGTAGGGTCTGTGTTGAATCTGTAGATCAACTTGGAGAGTATCCAAGTTTTTGACAATGTCAAGTGTTCTGATTCCACGACCTTGGTATGTCTTTCCATTTATTCAGGTCTTCTTTGGTTTCTTTCAACCATGTTTTCATAGTTTTCGGTATACATACCTTCTCTTCTTGTGTTACATTTGTTCCTAAGTATTTTATTCTCTTTAATACTATTATAAATGGAGTTACTTTCTTAATTCCAGTTTTGGATTGTTTATTGCTGATGTGTAGAAAACAATTGATTTTTGTATATTGATCTTGTATCCTGCAACCTTTCTGAACTTGTTTGTTAGCTCTAATAGTTTATTTGTGGGTTCCTTAGGATTTTCTATACACAAGATCGTGTCATTTCCAAATAAAGATGGCTTTGCTGTTTCCTTTGCCTATAGATGCCTTTTATTTCCTTTTCTTGCCT
This sequence comes from Leopardus geoffroyi, assembly GCF_018350155.1. Taxonomy (NCBI): domain Eukaryota; kingdom Metazoa; phylum Chordata; class Mammalia; order Carnivora; family Felidae; genus Leopardus; species Leopardus geoffroyi. The sequence goes on from NC_059336.1 coordinate 5,164,389, forward strand.
AATTGCCTGGCTAGGGCCTGCAGTAGAGGGTTGAATATGAGTGGTGAGATTGAACATCTTGGCTTGTTTCTGATTTTAGGGAGAAAGTCAGTGTGTCAATATTAAGTGCGATGATGGTTGTGAGGTTTTCATAGGTGCCCCTTATCAGGTTGAAGCAAGTTCCTTATGTCTAGTCTGTTGAGTGTTTTTATCATGAAGAACTTTTTTTGTGCCTATTGAGATGATCCTGTGGTTTTTGCCTTTAAATCTATTAATGTGGTGTAGTATGTTGTTTTTCATGCGTGGCCGCTGAAATTTCTGCTTAGCTAGCTGACTGGCAAGCTAATGACTGGACAGAGATTTCCTTAAGTGATTGGGACAGTGGGGTTCCGTGTGTATGTTGGAGAATATCTTCAACACTTGGCCAGGAAGTTGGACAAAATCTGCCTTAGATTTCTCTTCCTACTTGTGCTGACCTTCAAGGTTAAACAGAGGTAAGATCATAGGACTTCCTTGGGTCTTTCTTGTGCATTCACACAGAACTACGTGGTCTTCCAAATCCTCAGGAATATGTTGGAAATTTTCAAAGCCTCTGTGGACATAGTCTCCAGCTTTTTATTTTAAGCTTTTCCATTATTGTTTGCCCCAACTGTTACTCACTACCACAGGCAGCCAGGAAGCCATTCAATTACTCCTAATAGTTTTGACGGATGCCCAGGCTTTTCACACTGGTCAAGGTTCAAGTAGGGTCAAATAAAGACAGCCTTGCAGTAGAATCATCCAGGGACCTACCAGACAAGTCCCATGATAACAGTTCTCTGGGAATGAGACTTCAATGGAGCTCCAACCTTGTTTTGCCCCTTCCAGTGGCTCTAGACTACTATTTTTTTTTTTTACCGTGATTGCAGGCTATTGTTTTTCAAAGCTACCTCAGAGCTGGAAAGGAGGGGGTGGAAATAGAGCAAGTTAATATGCCATGAAACTCACTGTTCTTACTGAGATTCAGCCATTTTTCTTGAATAAATGCTCTCTGGATTTCTTTAAGCCTCTGGTTAATTTCCATAGTTCTTAAAAACATTTTTGCCAGTTTTTGTCATGACTTTTATAGAATAGAGAATCTTCAGAGATCCTTACTCTGCCTTTTTTGGTTGCATTTCTATGGCCTCCTTTTATTCATTCTAAATGAATATCTACCTTTTTATTTAGGGTCAATGAATCTAAATATCTACCTGATGATGATAAAAGTTCCCCCCCCCCTTTTTTTTTATGGAGTGGTGAGGGAGGAAGGGGACACCCGCCTAGCCAGCCAGATCAGCCGAATCAACCCTGGCGATCAATGGGGTGACAGATGTCGCAGCCAGATCGCCCTCACATCCAAGTTTCCCCTTTTAAGTAAGTTTATTTCAGTAAAAAAATAAAGTGAGTTGAGGAAGTCAGTCTGAAAGGCTACATCTTGTATGACATTCTGGAAAAGGCAAAACTATAAAGATAGTTAAAAGATTAGTGATTACCAGCACTTCACGGAGAAGGGGTAGGAATGAATAGGTGGGGCACAGCGCAATTTTTAGGGTAGTGAGACAGCTCTGTATGATAGTGTGATGGAGGATGTATGTCATTACCTATTTGCCAAAACCCATAGAACTGTTATGCAACATGGAGGGTGAGCCCTAATGCCAACTATGGGCATTAGGTAATAGTAAGGAATCAAGATCAGTTATTCGGCTCTAACAAATGCATCACACTAATGCGATATAATAATAATAGAGAAAATGTGTGTTGTACTCTCTGTACTTCCCATTTATTTTTTCTGTAAATCTATACCTGCTCTAAAAAACAAGGTCTATTAGGAATTTTTTAAAAGTGAGTCGACTTTAGGAAATATACTCCACACCGAATAGTGGGTGTTATAAGAGTATGGCAAAAGTCATGTGGGAGGCATGTGGGTGCTTGACATTTGGAAACGCAATGAAAGAAATACATATTACCACTGGGGTCTCTGCTGATGCAGAAAAGTGGAGAAAAGAGACAAATACATTGGGTAAAAACCAAAAATATTTTATGAATAAACTTGGGATCTCTTGGAACTGTCTATTCTATACCAGCTATAGCTGGTTGTGAGTTTTCTCTGCTTTGAAGGTTAATAGCTTGGGAGGAAACAAGAAACAGTAAAAGGAAAGACGTCAAATAGAAAGTCTCCACTGGCCAAAGGGCAGACTCACCGGGAAAGGGAAGAAGAGACAGGTAAGAAGTATTGGAAAGTTTCAATCAAACACGTTGGGGATTGTCAACACCATGAGCTGGATGGTGGTGGGCCTTCTAGCTTCCCAAGAATGGCTGTAGCCACCCAACAGTAGCCGGCCCTGTATCGCTTTCTGGTACCATGGACAGCAGCCAAAACTAGTTGGGCAAAGAGGTACTGATGACTGGAAAGGCCAAGACTTTTACCTTCATTCCATGGTGTCCGGGGATGCATTAGGTTCTGCTTGGAATACAGGGGAGAACAAGGAGTCCAGCTCCTCCTGGGACTTATGACCCTTCCACACAGAGCTACACAGAGGTCCTGGAGGCATGATGGGAGTGTGCTGGTAGTTGGTCCCAACTGCCACTTGGCCAAGTCATAAGGTTAGTGACAGAACATGGCCCCTCTTGGACTCTCCTTTCCTCTTCCAAGATGGGCTTGATCCTCCACTGACCCTGTGGCTGGACAATCAGTGAAAAGGCACCAGAGGATACTTCTCTTGGGTGTGGAGCAGTGACTGAGGTGGCCTTGTTCAGTGCTGTGCCTCTGCCATATAGTCGGCACTTCAGCCAGTGCTCGAGGAAGAAGGGAGGGAGGGAGGGCGTGGAGGGAGGACGGGTTGCTCATATGCCTCCCTGTGCTCAGGCTACAGAGCTGAGCCTGGCACTGAGGAGCCCACTGCTGCAGCCCTCCTTCCTAAGCAGCCCGTGTCTCTCTTACAGGGTGCAGGGCCCAGGAGGCAGCCTTATCTGCACATTCGACTCATCATTAGCAGCAGCAGAGCTAAGAGGAGCAGTGGGGGCCTAACCCCGATTGCCAGGAGTCTTGGAAATGCTCCTTTACCCCCACCTCTCAGCCTGGAGTTCAGGAACATTCCTCCCACTTCATTTCCAATTGCAGACACCTGCTAAGGCGAGTCCCTGGGGAGTCTGGTTTGCAGGAGGCTGGCTCTCAAGGCTTTTGTGGTGAAGTCACAGGCCCTTGATGTATTATTCAGGCTGGGTACCAATCAATGCCAGACGCCCATCCATCCTGTGCTGGTCCCCCTGCCTGGACTCTGCTGTTTTGGAAGCAAGTGCTAAAATCCAAAGAGAAATTGCCTGCCTTTGTCTCGCTGCAGCATAACCTGGCACCAGTCACTGGGGAGGGATGCTTGTTCCACATTTGTCTGATTCCATTATTTCCAGTTTTCTTGCCGATTGTAATCACCCCCTGTGCCATTAGCCTTAGGGGGAGGGAGCAGCCTTTCAGCTGCAGGTATAAGGTGGGCTGCATAAGGTGCAGCATTTGCTGCAATGTTGTGTCTAGTTTTGTCCCCAAGACTGATTATTTGGGGAAAAAAATCAGAATTGACCTCCAGGCTCCAGCCGGATACCTGGGAGGTACAAAGGGCTTGGGGAAACAATGTGCGGTGGGGGGCTGGGTGCCGAACTGGGAGTTGGGGTTCGGACCCCTCTGCCACCTCTGGACTGGGACGACTTAGGACAAGTCACTTAGATCTGCCTTATAGATACGGCAAGATGTATGAGGTGAGATTAGTCCTGTCCACCCTGCCCTCCTCATGGGGTTCTTATGCCCCTAAAATCCACCCAAATGCACCTAAAATCCAGTAGAAATTTTGGCATCGTGCCCCGGGGCCAGCTCTGTTGTTCAGCAGCTGTGTGGCTTTGAGAAAGTGATTCACCTCTCTGTCTCTCGGGTTCCTCATGTCTGCGATGGGGAAAATCATACCCCATCACGGGGTGGTGAGGGTTAAATGTGATCTATGTAAAGCATTCAGAACAATGTTTGGAATATAGGAAGTGTTTAATAAATGGTAACTTCCATTATTAATAATAGTATTAGTAATGGATATTAATAACTGCTGTACTCCAGGCAACGTACTGTCTCAGTTACATTCATGATCTAATCCGATCCTCGCAGAGTCTCAGAAGGGAAGTTTGGTGATCTGTCAGGAAACTGTCTCAGAGGATGAGATAAGCTGGAGTTTCCGCTGCTCACCCTATAGATTGTAAGGAGCTTTCCTGGTCTCCCTGGGGAAACAATCTGAAGAATATCTTAACAATTGCACCACGATTCTGTGAGGCCGTGCCCGCAGGTGCTCTGGCGACCTAGTGCACAGCTGGTCCAGCGCTGGAAGCGGACTTCCTAAGCCTGATGTCCAGTGTTCTGTTTGCCAAGAACTTCCCGAAGTCCTCACCTAAGGCTCTCGGGGAGGCGGCCGACCACCGAGTTACTTCTCCCCCCTCCCACCCCACTCCCAAACTCTCTCACATCCACTGGCCTCGTCCCCTTGGTAGTAGCCGTGTTATCATCTTACTTATGTTTATTTGTTTACCGCCCCCCTCGAGTTCCAGGAGAACAGGGGCCATGTTTTAGTCCCCTTTGTATCTTTGGGGCCTTAGAAGCATCCTCGGCACATAGTAGGTGCTTATTAAATTGAACGGGTGCTTGGCTGGAGGGAGGAGAATGGGTGGAGAATGGGAGGGAGAGGTAGGGTCTGGAGGAAGGGAGGAGCCCTTTGTGCTGGATGTCTGTCCTCAGCTGCCCCTGCTCCCTCCTTACCCTCCCCCTGCCCCCGAGGAGGTTGACTTGTGCGGATTCTGTCAATGGGTCCTCCTGAGCTCGGGCCTTCAGTTATAGGTCTGGCCAATGGTTTGACATTCGTGTACAGGTTCCGTTGTGCTCAGCGGGAGGGACAGGGCAAAGTTGTTATTGTTTTGAAATCTCGCCCTCCCCCCCCACTGGGGCGGATGTGAGAGTGCCGGCATGCAGGCACTTTGTCACCGGGGGTGCTCAGGGGTGCGGTGACTTCTCACCGATAGCTCCCTCAGCACCACTGCCCAGGGGAGGTACCACCTGGCGTTCAGCTACTGCACCAGTGTCCTGCACACGGGGTCTTGACCGCTCTTCCTGGAGCCCTCAGGGCAGCCAGGTGTCTTGGGGGAGGCTTTGGTGCCGCCAGACCTGGGTTTGAATCCTGGCTGTGCCTTTGTAGCCGGGGGGCCTCAGGCACATCTTCGTCTCCTCCAAGGTCATTACCCTCCTATAAATGGGGGTTGCAACAAGGCTATTTGGATGATCCTGTAGATAGGCTAGAAGAGCCGCCGGCATAAGTCACCTGTTTGCAGGTGTAACCTGGCCGATGGTCCTATAATTTACAATGCTGTTGGCAATTTCCCCCTGCTCATGCCTGACGTTTTTCCAGGTGGAGTGGAGCCCACGCCACTCCTCAGGCTCTAGAATCCAGAGCTCCAGACGCCAGCTAGAGAAGTCCGCATGTTCACACGACTGCTTTCCCCCTCCCTGCCTCCCTCCCCACTCTCCCCCGCTCGCCCCACCTGTCTGTCTGACGAATGTTCTAACAAGGGTCCAGGGTTGCAGTGACCCCATCTTTGCCTGCCTTCACCGGTCACCACATCACTGCTGCCTGCTGCCTCGGAAATCAGTCCCATAGGCTTAGAAACATAAGCGAGCACACGTGGCTTTGACCCTGGCACTCCCAAACCCAGCAAATACTCCCATGTAGGGTCTCTCTGGGCAGGCCACCTCCTAGGCAGGGGCCCAGCGTGGAGCTCATCTGTGAGGCTCGGCCCTAGGAACTGATGACACCCACCCTCCCCTGATGGGTGTGACACAGAACGGCTGGCCAGGGCACCGTGGGGGCCACAGGAGCAGCCCAGATGAGGCCCAGGTAGGTCCTTCCAGCCCCTCTTCATCATCGGCCCTCAGCTGCACACCCTCGGCAGATGCTGTTCCCTGTAGTTCCTTGCTGCCCCAATAGTCCAGACGCCCTCCCCACCAAGAGGCAACCCGATGTCGTAGCAGGTGGGAAGGCCTCTTTACAAGGCAGATATGATCAGATCGGCCCAGGTTTTTTTTTTTTTAATTTAAAAAAAAAATTTTTTTTTAACGTTTATTTATTTTTGAGACAGGGAGAGACAGCATGAATGGGGGAGGGTCAGAGAGAGAGGGAGACACAGAATCTGAAACAGGCTCCAGGCTCTGAGCTGTCAGCACAGAGCCTGACGCGGGGCTCGAACTCACGGACCGCGAGATCATGACCTGAGCCGGAGTCAGATGCTTAACAGACTGAGCCACCCAGGCGCCCCAGATCGGCCCAGATTTAAGCACATCAGCCTTAGAACACAAACCAAACTCTTGACTTTTGTTCACCGGGCCCCCCAGATTTCCCAGCTGCTTCTCCCACTTCTCCGCCCTGGTCTGTGCCCCCCTACACTAGCCTTTTCTCTGCCCACTGCCCCCCCAGGGCCTGTGCCTGTGTCTCAGCCTGGAAACCGCCCCCTGGCCAACCCCGCCGTCCCATCAGATTCCATCCCAAATGAGGCTCCTGCTTTGCACCCTTTTGTGATTTCAGCTGCAGTCTTTAATGTGCCCCTGATTCCTTCCCCCCAGTTGAACCAAGAGGGCAGGACGTGGTCTCGCGGGTTAGGCTCTTCAGAAGCAGACACTGACACAGAACTTGGGCTCCGACATGTTTCTCGGGCATCGGCACCTGTCAGAAGAAGTCAAAGACAGCGGAATCAGGGGCAAGTCCAGCGCTGGTGTGGCAAGGCTCAGCTCAGCTGGCGGAGTCTGCAGACGAGCGCCTGGCACAATGTCCTGCCTTCGGCCCCAGCAGCTGGACCTTTGGCCCCAGCGTAGCTTGGCAGCCGATGCCAGCTGCGCCTGGAAGGCATGACCTTGTGAAGGACGCTGTCACAGCTGGGCAGTCCTTCCTTGAAGGGGGACAGGGCACACCTCACTGCACACCGCGCATGCATCCACGGGGCTCAGCAGAGGGTATAAATCCAGCCCAGAGGCCCCTGTGTCAGCCGCACCTCCGAAGGGGACGTGCTTCCTAATTTGCATGAGGGCACCATATGGCCTGGCAGCTGCTGGACGGAAGTGAGGAAAACCCTACAAAACTATGACTGGGGACCCCAAACACGTCCAGCTGCCCTGGCCTGGCCGCACCCCCCACCCCATTCGCCAAAGAGTTGATACGAAGCAAGTTTGTACTCAATTACGATTCTACACGTCTTTCTCTTTTCTTTTTTAAGTTTATTTATTTATTTTGAGAGGGAGAAGCGGGGAGAGGTGCAGAGAGAGAGGGAGAGAGAGAATCTCGAGCAGGCTCTGCACTGGCAGTGTGGAGCCAATGCAGGGCTCGAACTCACGAACCGTGAGAGCCTGACCTGAGCCGAAACCGAGTCTGACGCTTCACCGACGGAGCCACCCAGGCACCTGTGTTTCTTCGATTACAGCACCTTTGCTCTCGTGTTTCAAACCCATTAGGGGGCACTCCCTGGCCTGAAATCTATGGGACGGCTGGCCCTGTTCCCCTCTGTCTCCACCAGCAACAAGCCCTTCTTGTTTTTCTCAGAGGTGGAAACAGAGTTTGCAAAGTGTCTGTGTGTCTCTTTCACGGTGTCTGGGAGCAGCAGACTGGAGAAGCCAAGGAGCTCCGCTCTTGCTTTTTCTCTCCGTTTTTAACTTCATCAAAGCATTGAGGGACTTCTTCCTTCCCAGGAAGATGCAGTTTAGTAACATCATCTTGGCCAGCCAGGCGGGCAGAGAGGAGGTTTTTCTAAGCCCAGACCCAAGTACGTCCAAGTACGCTTCTCCCTCGCACCCCGTACAGGCCCCTGCTGGAGATTTGAACGCAGTAGACGTCAACTGCATTTCTATTTGCGAAATGACTTTCACGCTAAACGTATCCCGTACCACTTTGCACAGATAAAGACTAACATTCACGAAAATGTGTGATGGGGAAACCGAGAAACCTTGGAAAAGATCTCCATGAGTCTGTGACTCATTCTGTAACGGAGCAGAATAGAGGAAGGGAGGTTGGAAGAATTACCAGGGTGAAAGGTAGTAATGGGGTGAGTTGCTAATTAACTAGAAACTATTTTTTTTTTTACTAGTTAATTTTTCAAGTGTTTTCGATAGCCAATTAGCTAGTTTAAAAGCTTAAAGGAGCCCTGCATCCATCAGGAGAGCCACCTCATTAGGCTCAGACATGTCAACCCCCATACACCTTGGGAACAGTCACCCCATCAGCTACCATCACAATGACTGTTTATTGAGTTCTTCCTACATACCAAGCTCCTGACACGTGTCAAACCTGAGACAACCCTATGGAGCTGGCATTCAATGTCGATTTCATGGACACAACACTGAGGCAGAGAGAGTTGCTATTTGCCCCAGGTCTGCACCGTTCATATCCACGGTCCACCGTTTGCTCTCCCATCCATTGTTTGTCTGAGCCCCGAAGAGTCCACTGAGATCTCATTCCTGAGCACCCATCTGGCTTGATCTTGGTTCTGGACCCTCGGGGCATTATGAACCAACACCTATGCATTGTGGGTACAAACGCCGTGGTGGGTAACATCGGGGTTCAGATCCACGTGCTGGTATGGGCATGCTGTGTAATCAGGACAAGGAGCGTTATCATTCCGAGCCTCATCTTTCCAAGCTGGAAAACAGAGAGTCACAGGAACCCCCCACTTTTCGAAAGTTGGCCTTATGTGACTTTGCTTTTGTTGTTATTATTATTTTTAATCTTTATTTGTTTTTGAGAGAGAGACAGAGTGGGAGCAGGGGAGGAGCTGAGGGGAGGGAGGCACAGAATCTGAAACAGGCTCCAGGCTCTGAGCTGTCCACGCAGAGCCTGACGCGGGGCTCGAACTCACGAACCGCGAGATCCTGACCTGAGCCGAAGTTGGACGCCCAACCGACGGAGCCACCCAGGCGCCCCTATGTGACTTTGTTTTTACAAAAGACCTACGTTAGGACCTGTTTTTGCCAGAGAGAGCAATCCAAGGAGGCTTTTGGCGCCTGCAAAAAAAGGTGAAAAGTGAACACCGAAGTCCACGTGTTCTTGGAGGGCAACCTTCACAGAGGCAGCGAGGGGGCGCCCGCGGCCCCTTCCCGAGGAAACACAGGAAGCATCTCAGACCCCGGCGGCCAGACTCAACCGCCTGCGGGCATCTGTGCGTGAGCTCTGTTTATTTTGTGCATTCATTAGCAAGATGGGTCCTAAGGTAGCAGAAAAACCTAAGCGAGGTTATTTTTTGGGCCTGGGAACACAAAACATGGTCCGTATAGGTTAATGGTAACCGCTTCTTGGCTTCATGCCATGTCAGCTTATGAAAGGTTTCGTAGGAGCACTCTGCCCTTGGATAACGGGGGAAACCTGCGTCACCTTGTTGGGCTGTTGTTAGTAATGAATGAAAGTATTAAAGGCTGTACCTTTTCACGCTGCTGACCCCAAACTATTTTTATTTGTGTGGCTCTTACGTGTAACCATGTGCCTCTGAGTACGAGGAAATGATGGATACAGCATGGCATTGAGCTGAAGCATCCCTGCGGCCCTAGACAGTGTTTCGCAAAGTACGCCGCATGGGCCACCTTCCTCAGAGGGACACGGAAGGCTCGTAAAGCGCTCGGATTCCGGGGGCCCACCCGAGGCCTCCTGAATCTGAATAGTGGGGGCAGGAGCTGGGAGTCTGCATTCTTAGGAAACTCCCCAGCCTGGTGATTCTTACGGCTGCCAAGTCTGAGGACCCTGTGGCATCACGAGTCAGGGAAGACAAGGGTGTCCTGGGCACATGAGCTAACACTGGTGCCATGGACTGAATGTTCAGTCCCCCCCAAATTCGTAAGTTGAAATCCAACCTCCAAAGTGATGGTGTTAGGAGGTGGGGCCTTCGGAGGTGGTGAGGTGATGATAGTGGGTCCCCGCCGTGGGATTAGTGTCCCTTCAAGACCATCTCCCTCTCTGCACGCGAGGACGCTGTGAGAAGGAAGCCATCGGCCCTTGCCAGGAGCCTAATTGGCCCTCGCCTTGATCTTGGACTTCCCAGTCTCCGCAAGGGTGAGAAATCCATGTCTGTGGTTTAAGCCCTCCAGTCAACGGATGGCTGTTATGGCCACCCAAGCGGACTAAGACAACTGGAAAAACAGGATCAAATCAAATGTACTGTCTTCCACCCTCACGCGGGCTCAAGAGGAGGAGAGAGCAGGTGGTGTGAACCTTGGGGGGGCAGGTGAGGACCCGGCAGGCTGAACAGCTCCCTTCTCTGTTTCAGGGCTTCGCCCGCTCACCTCGTGTTCCCCGGAACAGCGTGAGTGCAACCACGCTTCGTCCTTCGGCCTCGAGGGAGCATGGTGATGACTCAGGTACCCGCATCTCCTTCCCCAAATCGGCCCCGGCTACCCAAGCCCACTCTCTCCTTAACGTCCGTCACAGGGCTGCATTTTTGGAAGAGAAAAAAATCGCCCTGTGGGGGCACCGTGAGCTATCACATGAAGGCGATGAAGTGTCGAGGAAAGAGCCGGGACTTTGGAAGCAGATGTCCTTCACCCGGGTCATCGACACACGCACACGGGCCGCCTGCCATCTGCCAGGCACCACGTGGGCACCTGGGATGGGCAGGAAAGTGGTCCCGGCCCTCCTCGCAGAGCTTCTAAGCGTGTGCGCACGCACACGTGAGTGCCAGCGACTTACAAAGCACTTTAACGCGCGGTCCAAATGATTGGAGAAAGGCGGAAGCAAGAGGGACCCGGACCTTTAAAGGAACAAAGGTGTTTGTTTAGAGCAGAGAGCGAGAGGGTGAGGGAGACAGAGACAGAGGAGAGAGAGAGAACATGACGGAACGAGAATGGATGTGGCATGGCTGAAACGGGGCTGCAAAGGAGGCGAGGGTAGGTGATGAGCGCCTCTGGAAACCGCATTAAGGAATTCGTACTTTCACCCCCAGGGCACTGGGGAGCCACGGAGGGATACTGAGCTCCGCAGGGTTTGATCACTTAGACAGCTCTGGCTGCAGGTTGGCGAATAGACGGAAGAAACAGGGTGGAGGCAGGCGGGCGGGAGCTGTGCTGTGAGGGCAGAAACGCCCTGTCTCGCCTCTTGCTGGCTGTGACCTGTTCAGGCCCAGGGCTCACACCTCGCAGAGACAGAAGGGCTCCTCCTGTGCAGAGTTGGAGGGAAGACTGACGATCACATGTGGCCCGCCTGGCACATTTTGTGCGTCATACACGGCAGCAGTTAATCTGTGGCTGCCCTTGGCCCCGTCTCGGGCTCAGAGCCCTGGTGACCTCCTTCGTGTCCCCAGTAGTGCCTCAGGGGCTGGAAAAGCCGTGCCCACACCAGCGTCAGGACCTGCCAATGATTCTGCTTCTGGAGAATCACTTCCGAACGCCAGGCCTCAGCCGGTGTCCTGACCCTGGCCCGGCTAGCAGGTTGACGGACGCAGGGCCCCCGCACGCCCCTGGGCCTGAGCCCCAGCCGTTCTCAGAAATGTGTCTTTAATAGCTACCTTACCACTCGGCTGATGGACAGGCCGTGAACATCCAGCAGCCCGAGCGCAGAGCTGACAAGGTGAAGGGGGGTTTCGGAGACGATTGTGCAGGCGTCCAGGGCCCGGACTCTTCCCAGGCCCTTCCTGGCATCCATCCTCTTTGTTTAGGGTTCAAGACCAGACGCTGCCAAGTTTCTGACTGAAGGTCTTGCTACGGCAGCCGGTGACATCTTAATAGCTCAACAAGCTAAAAAACAAAACACAACAAAACAAAGCAAAAACAGCCGGGGAAGCTGAGTGTGCACCATGAACTGATCACGGCCGCAGGGCAGACGGCGAGGTGGGAGGGCAGGGGTGCCAGGGGGAGGCTGTCCTCTCAAAAATACAGAGAGTGCTGGCTGCTGGGCCCTCAGAGGGGGCCCACGCTCAGCACAAGACTCCAGGCCCTTCTTAGGGGATGAGTGAGACTTTCCGAGAAAGCTGGCCAAAGAAGAGGAAATCCACCAGGCCAGAAAGGGCACGAGTGACAATCCCACTGGGCAGAGGGACTCCTGTCTGCCCCCTTGCTCACTTGTTCACAAAGCAGTGGGCGGCGGCTCTCCACGGAGAGGCTGTGTTCTGTGGCCGATCTGGATGGGGTGTGGTGCATACGGCCCAAGTTCAGGTCTGGCTGCGTGCTTCCAAGGGAGGGAGACCAGCTGACCTCAAGCCCCCGCACCCTCCTCTGCGGAATGCAGGCTGTTGGGAAGATGAAGCGAGCCATCCATCGATCGGAAGCCGGGACTGAGTGATAACGATGTGACAATGCACACGCGATGAACGTGCTAACACAGGTTTAGAGACAAGTGTGTGAGGGGCGCTGGAGCTGGGAGGGAAGTGGAGAACAAGACGCTGATGTTGTTCCAGTGGGAGAGACAGGCAGAAGGAGTTGCAAGTGCAAAGGCCCTGGGGTGGGAGCGAGTGTGGTGTGTCTGAGGACAAGCAGGGAGGCCACGGGGCTGGAGGGGAGTCGGGGGGGAGCAGAGAGGGGATGAGGGGGTGCAGAGGCTGAGAGCCATGGTAAGGACTTTGGCTGGCAGCAAGAGAGGGGCTAAAAGATACCTATTATAGATCACCTACTGTGTGCCAGGCCCTGGGGATCCGAGAGTGGGAAGGCAGGTATGGCTCCCCTTCAGAATCCCAGGGGACCGCCTTCCGAAGAGCCCCAGGGCCATCCGTGAGGAGTGAACTTAATGCCCCAACCGCCATGTGCAGTGGCTCACACCCATTTGGCAGCTAGAGAAACCGAGGCCAGAGGAGGCTCGCATAGCCAGGAAGGCTGCTGCGTGGCCAGGCTCCCTTGCCGTCTGGTTTCTGGTTGGGTTGCCTGACAGGAGCCTCCGGTTCCCGCTCAGAGGCTGGGGGGAGAGGGGGGCTGGGGTATCCGTGCCTCTGGTTCCCTTTTTGGAACTGAGGGTTGAGAGAGTCTGCATTGCCCCGCCTCTGTCAGGCGACCCCCTGGCCTCAGGTCTTGCCAGGTGCCGAGAGCCCCTCCTTGGAAAAGGGGTAATGGCTTCTGTGGTTGCTAGTCTAGGGCGGGAGCCCTGCTTCTTGTGGTTCCCACACCCTGGTAACGAGTACTGGCATTACCTTCATGGTTGTCACCCCTTTGAAGTGGGTGCTGTTCCACCTGGGACCTGCCGAGAACAAAGCAAAAAGATACCAGGAGGGTCCCTATGCCATCCCTAAGTTGCCAAAGCCCACCCTTCGCTGGGTGTCCTGTTACTTCCCCTGGGAGCCCAGCCTCTGGTTATGAGCATAGGCTCTGGGCTAGACAGAATGGGATCAAATCCTAACCCGGCCACTTAAGAGCTGTGTGACCTTGGGCAGGTTACTTAACCTCTCTGCGCATCAGCTTTCTGTTTCCTACCCTGGGGATGATAATGGTTCCTGCCTTGCAGGCAGGGTTACAGGTTCAAAGAACTACCTCACAGAGCCTGGCACATTGCGAGCACGCGAAAGTTTGGTTAGCCCTGCTTTTCTACCATTATTTTTGCATGCTGAGAATACTTTTGGGGCATTTCCATTCCAGAAATGACGGATGGTGCTCATAATTTTTTTCTGCCTCGACATACCCGTTGGTAAATAGCACTTTGATGTTTCCCTCGAGGGGAGGGGTGTTCATGAGGAATCTGTTCTTTGTGACTCGAACACTGCCCCATCTCTGAATCCCGTCCCGCCTGTGACATCCTGGGTGGCACTCTCCTCCATCCCGCATGTGGAAGAGGGCGTGTCCCAGGGGCTCAGGCAGGACATCAGGTCGTACCCTTCCTGTATCTTCTGTGGGGGTGGGTACCCAGCAATGTCCCTGAGCCCGGCTGTCCACGGACAGAGGTTGGCACTTAAGGAGGTCATGACAGTAGATCCCAGGACCTCGGAGCATCAGGTAAGAAGGAAGCAATGAGCTTTGTTGGATGAGTTCCTTGTTTTCTAAAAGGAAAGGAGGGGCGCCTGGGTGGCGCAGTCGGTTAAGCGTCCGACTTCAGCCAGGTCACGATCTCGCGGTCCGGGAGTTCGAGCCCCGCGTCAGGCTCTGGGCTGATGGCTCAGAGCCTGGAGCCTGTTTCTGATTCTGTGTCTCCCTCTCTCTCTGCCCCTCCCCCGTTCATGCTCTGTCTCTCTCTGTCCCAAAAATAAATAAACGTTGAAAAAAAAAATTAAAAAAAAAAATAAATAAAAGGAAAGGATGCCAATCATTTTTCCCCTTCCAGGATATTTAAGCGTTTTGGATCCATCCATCCGTTCCTTGATTCAATAAATATGTATTGACCGCCCTTTATATTCTGGCTGACTGTTTTAGGTGCTGGGGATATAGTGGTTAACAAGACAGAAACATCCAAATACAAACCTGTCCTCCCTCTGGGGCATCCAATTAAAAGCTGAAAGATGAAACAAGGAGAAAATGGACATACAACTTTCCCTCCAATCAAAAGACCACAGTGAAAAATACAAAAAGGCACAAGGAAGAAAGAATCCCGTTCCCCAGGGACAGTGACTGTCATATGTCGGTGTATTTTCTTCTTTTCTTCCAACATGTGTGTTCTAAGAACCATTAAAACAGATCGAAAACCCCACTAAACAACTCTACAGCTGAGTGAGTTACTATGAGGCGAACGTCCTTGTATCTCCTCCCCCGAACAGAAGCAGAACTTTGCTCTCTACCCTCAAAGACCCTCCACTATCCCAACTCCCTCTTCCAAAAAGGACCCTTCCCTGCCTTTTATAACAACTGCTTCCTCGTGTTTCTCTACAGTTTCACTGCCTGGGTGGGGTGCTGTAGCCCCTGTCTGTTGGTTTTGCCCATTTGAGAAATCTGTTATCTCTTCTAAATCTGTCTCTCTCTCTTTTTTTAAAGCGTATTTATTTATTTGGAGAGAGACACAGAGGGAGAGAGAGAATCCTAAGCAGGCTCCGCACTGTCAGCACAGAGCCTTACGCAGGGCTTGATCCCAAGAACCGTGTGATCATGACCTGAGCCGAAACCAAGAGATAGATGCTTAACTGACTGAGCCCCCCAGACACCCCAAGATATATTTTAACCCATAGTTTCCTCCTCCTTCCTCCCCTCTCCCTCCCAATATTTGTTATAAACTGTAGCAGAACCCAAGAAAGTTGGCCCGGGGAGTTTCCCACCATCTGGGTTTGGCTGATTGAAAACTCTGGGGCGGTTTAACATGTTCCTTTGTCCTCTGTGTTTTCTTCAAATTGGCAGCTGGTCCACCAGCCATTTAGGCAAAAGCAGCGGGTGATTTATAAGAGAAATTATGTCTTGGGAGGGGAGGAGCCAAGATGGCAGAACATCATGGGAGTTTTTTGTGTGTCTCGCGTCCCTGAAATACAGCCAGACCAACACTAAACCATCCTGCACACCTAGAACACTGATCTGAGGATTAACACAACAATCTGCACAACCTGAACCACAAAACTCAGCAGGTACGCGGCATGGAGAGGTGAACTTGGGGAGGGAGAAGCCGCGGAGGGCAGGGAGCTGCTTTTGCGGGCAGAGAGAGGACGGAGACTTGGGAAGAGTTCAGGAAAAGCACTGCCCGCCACCCTGCCCAAAGCAGCTGGAGAGAAAGTAGAAAAGTGGAAACAGCCACAGGGACTGAACTAAAAAGGGAGAAAGGAGAGGGTTTAAATTCCATTAAGACTGTTAACAGGGGAGCGCGGAGTCTGAAACTCCTCAGCTAGATACCTGGTGGTGCTCAGGTGGGAAGGGTGACTCCCCAGGAGCAGAGTGGGGTCCCGGGTCCTTCAGGCCACATGGGGAGAGGCGGATCCCCCACTGGGAGGACACCTGGTAGAGGTTGTGTGACCTCCGGACAGGTAAAGGCCCCAGTGGATGTGGGAGACCAAGCACATTTGCTGGCGGTGAAGCCTGGTGACAGATGTGTGTTGTGATTTTCCATATTCCCTGAAATGCTGTTGCTACACGATCACATGAACTTTTTCTGGGGCAGGTGGGAACCCGGCCGCAGTCTCTGGGCACTGGCAGCAGCATGGTCCCGCGAACGTTCCTGGGTGCAGCTGGCATTCAGCCACCGTTCGGTGAGACCCTCCATAGGGGGGCAGAACGGGTCAAAGCCACAGTCCCTCAGAAGTAAGGGGTCAAGAAAAACAGCCACATTGGAGACAAAACTCGGGAGGGAGGTGCTGTCTGGGGCTTGATCATGGACTCTGTAAAAGTGGAGAGTGGATGGAAGCCGAAGACAAAGGACGGGTGCACGATTGCTGATCAGGGAGAACAGAGTTAGGATACTAGAGACTGGGTAGCTGGGTGACGCCATTTTCACCACTCCCGCGCATGCGCTTACGCACTTACAAGCGCAGCAACAATCCACCCCAGTAAGCTAAGCAGTGCCATCTAGTGGAGAACGGAGCCGTTACACTAAGCCCAGCCCAACTGGGCCAACCTCGCTCTTCAGGAACATAAGTCTCTCCGCCTGCTTAGTTTATGGACTATAAAGCGCTTCATAGTCTGACTTCTAGGGGAAAATGAAATAATTTCAGTCATATTTCTGTCTGTTCACCGGTCCATCTATTCAATTTTCTTTCTTTTTTTTTCTTTTTTCTCTTTTTCATTTCTTTTCTTTTTCTTGAATACAGAATGAGAAAAAATTCATTTTTATTTTCAATTTTTATTAAAAATATTTTTCTTTAATTTTTTTCTACTATATTTTTTACCTTTGTGTAAATTTTTTTAAATTCTATTTTACTCCCATCATTTCATTTTAGTCTACTTCAGTGTATGCATTTTTTTCAAATTTTCAAATGATTTCATTCTTTTTTCTTTTCCCTTTTTTCTCTAATCTATCAAGCCCCATTCAACACCCAGACCAAAACACACCTAGGACCTAGCATCATTTATTCAATTTTGCGTATGTGTGTTTGTTTTTAATTTTTTAATTTTAATATTTTTTAATTTAAATTTTTTTCATTTTAATTTTTTTAACCTCATTAATTCCTTTTCTCCCTTCAAAATGATGAAATGAAGGAATTCACCCCAAAAGAAAGAGCAGGAAGAAACGACAGCCAGGGACTTAACCAACACAGATACAAACAAGATGTCTGAACCAAAATCTAGAATCACAATAATAAGACTACTAGCTGGAGTCAAAAATAGATTAGAATCTCTTTCTGCAGAGATAAAAGAAGTAAAAGTTAGGATGAAATAAAAAATGCTATAACTGAGCTGCAATCTTGAATGGATGCCACAATGGCAAGGATGGATGAGGCAGAACAGAGAATCAACGATATAGAAGACAAACTTATGGAGAATAATGAAGCAGAGAAAAAGAGGGAGACTAAGGCAAAGGAGCACGATTTAAGAATTAAAGACATCAATGATGCATTAGAAAGGAACATCAGAATCATAGGAGGTTCCAGAAGAGGAAGAGAGAGAAATAGGGGTAGAAGGGTTATGTGAGCAAATCATAGCAGAAAACTTCCTAACCTGGGGAAAGACACAGACATCAAAATCCAGGAAGCACAGAGGACTCCCATTAGATTTAACAAAAACCGACCATCAACAAGACATATCATAGTCCAATTCACAAAATACTCAGGTAAGGAGACAGTCATGAAAGCAGCAAGGGGAAAAAGTCCCTAACCTACAAGGGAAGACAGATTAGGCTTGCAGCAGACCTATCCACAGAAACTTGGCAGGCCAGAAAGGAGTGGCAGGATATATTCAGTGTGCTGATTCAGAAAAATATGCAGCCAAGAACTCTTTATCGAGAAAGGCTGTCATTCAAAATAGAAGGAGAGATAAAAATTTTCCCAGACAAACAAAAATTAAAGGAGTTTGTGACCACTAAACCAGCCCTGCAAGAAATTTTAAGTGGGACTCTCTCAGGGGAGAAAAGATGAAAAATAAATACATAAATACATAAATACATACATACATACATACATAAATACCAAAAGCAACAAAGACTAGAAAGGACAAGAGAACACCACCAGAAACTCCAACTCTACACGCATCATAATGGCAATAAATTCATATCTTCAGTACTCACTCTAAATGTCAATAAACTAAATGATTCATTCAAAAGACATAGGATAACAGAGTGGATAAGAAAACAAGATCCATCTCTATGCTGTTTACAAGAGACCCACTTTAGACCTAAAGACACCTTCAGATTGAAAGTAAGGGGATGGAGAACCATCTGTCATGCTAATGGTCGACAAAAGAAAGCCAGAGTAGCCATACTTATATCAGACAATCTAGACTTTAAAATAAAGACTGTATCAAGAGATGCAGAAGGGCATTATATCATAATCAAGGAGTCTATAGACCAAGAAGACCTAGCAATTGTAAACATTTATGCACCAAATGTGAAAGCACCCAAATATATAAATCAATTAATCACAAACATAAAGAGACTCATTGATAGTAATACTGTAATAGTGGGGGACTTTAACACCCCACTCACAACAATGGACAGACCATCTAATCAAAAAATCAACAAGGAAACAAAGGCTTTCAATGACACACTGGACCAGATGGACTTAACAGATATATTCAGAACATTTCATCCTAAAGCAGCGGAATATACGTTTTTCTCCAGTGCACATGGAACGTTCTCCAGAATAGACCACATACTGGGACACAAATCAGTCCTCAGCAAGTACAAAAAGATTGAGATCATATCATGCATATTTTCAGACCACAACTCTATGAAACTTGAAATCAACCACAAGAAAAAATTTGGAAAGGTGACAAATACTTGGAGACTAAAGAACATCCTACTAAAGAATGAATGGGCTAACCAAGAAGTTAAAGAGGAAATTAGAAAGTTCACGGAAACCAATGAAAATGGTAACACCACAACCCAAAACCTCTGGGACGCAGCAAAGGCAGTCATAAGAGGAAAGCATATAGCAATCCAGGCCTTCCTAAAGAAGGAAGAAAGATCTCAGATACACAACCTAACCTTATGCCTTAAAGAGCAGGAAAAAGAACAGCAGATAAAACCCCAAACCAGCAGAAGATAGGAAATAATAAAGGTTAGAACAGAAATTAATGCTATCGAAACAAACAAACAAAAACAGTAGAACAGATCAATGAAACCAGAAGCCGGTTCTTTGAGAGAATTAACAAAATTGATAAACCACTAGCCAGTTTGATCAAAAAGAAAAAGGAAAGGACCCAAATAAGTAAAATTAAGAATGAAAGAGGAGAGATCACAACCAACACAGCAGAAATAAAAACAATAATAAGGGAATATTATGAGAAATTATATGCCAATAAAATGGGCAATCTGGAAGAAATGGACAAATTCCTAGAAACATATACACTACCAAAACTGAAACAGGAAGAGATAGAAAATTTGAACAGACCCATAACTAGTAAAGAAATTGAATTAGTAATAAAAAATCTCGTCCCCCCCCCCCCCCCCCGCCAAAAAAAACCCCACAAGATTCCAGGGCTAGATGGCTTTCCAGGGGAATTCTACCAAACATTTAAGGAAGAGTTAACACCTATTATCTTGAAACTGTTCCAAAAAATAGAAAGCGGGAGGAAAACTTCCAAACTTTTTCTATGAAGCCAGCATTACCTTTATTCCAAAACCAGACAGAGACCCCACTAAAAAGAAGAACTATAGACCAATATCCCTGATGAACATGGATGCAAAAATCCTCAAGAAGGTATTAGCCAACTGGATCCAACAACACATTAAAAAAAATATTCACCACGACCCAGTGGGATTTATACCTGGGATGCAGGGCTAGTTCAATGTCTGCAAAAACAATCAATGTGATTCATCACATCAGCAAAAGAAAGGACAAGAACCATATGATCCTCTCAATAGATGCAGAGAAAGCATTTGGCAAAATACAGCATCCTTTCTTGATAAAAACCGTCAAGAAACTAGGGATAGAAGGATCCTACCTCAAGATCATAAAAGCCATATATGAAAGACCCAACGCTAATATCATCCTCAGTGGGGAAAAACTGAGAGCTTTCCCCCTAAGGTCAGGAACAAGACAGGGATGTCCACTCTCACCACTGTTATTCAACATAGCATTGGAAGTCTCAGCCTCTGCAATCAGACAACACAAAGAAATAAAAAGCATCCAAATCGTCCAGGAGGAGGTCAAACTTTCACTCTTTGCAGATGACATGATACTCTATATGGAAAACCCTAAAGATTCCACCAAAAAACTGCTAGAACTGATTCATGAATTCAGCAAAGTTTCAGGATATAAAATCAATGCACAGAAATCGGTTGCATTCCTATACACCAACAATGAAGCAACAGAAAGAGAAATCAAGGAATCGATCTCATTTACTATTGCACCAAAAACCATAAAATTCTTAGGAATGAATCTAACCAAAGAGTTGAAAAATGTATACACTGAAAACTATAGAAAGCTTATGAAAGAAATTGAAGAAGACACAAAAAATGGGAAAAGGTTCCATGCTCCTGGATAGGAAGAACAAATATTGTTAAAATGTCAATACTACCCAAAGCAATCTACATATTCAATGCGATCCCTATCAAAATAACACCAGCATTCTTCACAGAGCTAGAACAAATAATCCTAAAATTTGTATGGAACCAGAAAAGACCCCAAATAGCCAAAGCAATCTTGAAAAAGAAAACCAAAGCAGGAGGCATCACAATCCCAGACTTCAAGCTATGCTACAAAGCTGTAATCATTAAGACGGTATGGTACTGGCACAAGAACAGACACTCAGATCAAGGGAACAGAATAGAGAACCCAGAAATGGACCCACAAACGTATGGCCAACTCATCTTTGACAAAGCAGGAAAGAATATCCAATGGGATAAAGATAGTCTTTTCAGCAAGTGGTGCTGGGAAAACTTGACAGCGATATGCAGAAGAATGAACCTGGACCACTTTCTTACACCATCCACAGAAATAAACTCAAAATGGATGAAAGACCCAAACGTAAGACAGGAAGCCATCAAAATCCTCGAGGAGAAAGCAGGCAAAAACCTCTTTGATCTTAGCCGCAGCAACTTCTTACTCAGCACGTCTCTGGAGGCAAGGGAAACAAAAGCAAAAGTGATCTATTGGGACCTCATCAAAATAAAAAGCTTCTGCACAGCGAAGGAAACAATAGGCAAAACTAAAAGGCAACCAATGGAATGGGAGAAGATATTTGCAAATGACATATCAGATAAAGGGTTAGTATCCAAAAATCTATAAAGAACTTATCAAACACCCAAAAAACAAATAATCCAGTGAAGAAATGGGCAAAAGATATGAATAGACACTTCTTCAAAGAAGATCCAGATGGCCAACCGACACATGAAAAGATGCTCAACATCACTCATCATCAGGGAAATACAAGTCAAAACCACAATGAGATACCACTTCCCACCTGTCAGAATGGCTCACATTAACAACTCAGGCAACAACAGATGTTGGTGAGGATGCGGAGAAAGAGAATCTCTTTTGCACTGCTGGTGGGAATGCAAACTGGCACAGTCACTCTGGAAAATAGTATGGAGGTTTCTCAAAAAATTAAAAATAGAATTACCCTACGACCCAGCAATGGCACTACTAGGTATTTATCCAAGGGATACAGGTATACTGTTTCGAAGGGACACGTGCACCCCAATGTTTATAGCAGCATTGTCAACAATACCCAAAGTATGGAAAGAGCCCAAATGTCCATCAACGGATGAATGGATAAAGAAGATGTGGTATGTATATACAATGGAGTATTACTCTGCAATCAAAAAGAATGAAATCTTGTCATTTGCAACTATGTGGATGGAACTGGAGGGTATTATGCTAAGTGAAATTAGAGAAAGACAAAAATCATATGACTTCACTCATATGAGGACTTTAAGAGACAAAACAGGTGAACATAAGGGAAGGGAAACAAAAATCATATAAAAACAGGGATGGGGACAAAACAGAAGAGACTCTTAAATATAGAGAACAAACAAAGTGTTACTGGAGGGGTTGTGGGGGGGGGTGGGCTAAATGGGTAAGGGACATTAAGGAATCTACTCCTTAAATCATTGTTGCAGTGTATGCTAACTAATTTGGATATAAATAAAAAAATAATAAATTACGTCTTCCAATTTTACTTGAGAATATGACCCAGGAATGGTTCTTCTGGGTGAATATGTTCAGCTACCAACATTATGTACCCTCGCAGTACATTATTTATTTATTTATTTATTTAATATTTATTTTTGAGAGAAAGAGAGAGCACGAGCAGCAGAGGGGCAGAGAGAGGGAGACACAGAATCTGAAGCAGGCTCCCGGCTCCGAGCTGTCAGCACAGAGCCCAACACGGGGCTCGAACCCATAAGCTGTGAGATCATGACCTGAGCTGAAGACAGATGCTTAACCAACTGAGCCACCCAGGTGCCCCAAAAATGGACTATTTATGAGGTACAATTCCACTAGTTTTGCAGAGTCATGTAACCACCACCACGATTCAGATCTAGAACGGTTCCACTCTTCTGGGATGTGGATTCGAATGTCCTTGTGTTCAGTGATGCTTTCCCGAATTACTACTTTTCCTGTAGGTTCTGTGTCCTTGCTTTGGTGGCCTTCCTCAGAGGTTCCTGTTATCTCTTCATTAGGACTTCTTTCCTAGTCTTCAAATCTTGTCACTTTTCCTGAAATCCTTTCCCTCTCTTCTTTTCGTTGTTGTTTTTCCCTCTGCATTTTTGGACATTTTCAATTGTTAAGTATAGAAGTTCACGCATCTTTTCTTCTGTGGTGTCTGATCTTTTGGGAATCCCATCCAGTGTATTTTTTCATGTCAGACGTTATTATTTTCATCTCTAGAAGTTTGAGTTCCTCTTACATTTTCCGTGTATCTCCTTAATGTTTCCCCCATCTTCCTGACACTCGATGTCACCTCAAACCAAAGTAGTTACCCAGATGTTTTCCCCCATCCTTCTCTTTAGATATCATCCTTTCCCTTCCACGGCCACTGCCCATATAGAAAAGGCTTGTTGTTCATTTGTCCACCTCTCTATTTGTTCAGTGTGTATTCAGTAAGCACCTACTGCATGCTGGTCACTGGGCTGGTGGAAACGGGCAGACAAGGTGCAGCCTCCGCTCTTATGGAGATTTCGTTCCACTGGGAGGAGGCGGAAAACAAACAAGGAAGCAAATGTATAATCAGAAAACGTGGTGGCACCTGGATGACTCGGTTGGTTGAGTGTCAAACTCTTGATTTAGGCTCAGGTCAAGAGCCCTGTGTCATGGGATCCCTGCGTAGGGCTCCACCCTGAGCATAGAGCCTGCTTAAGATTCTCTCCCTTTCTCTCTCTCTTTCCCTCTGCCCCTCTCCCCTGCTCACACTTACTAACTCTCTCTCTCTCTCAAAAAAAAAAATGTGATGATGATGTGAAGTACAAGAATTTAGGAGAAGATGCACAAAGGGATCCCAGAGGTGGTGACATTAATGCTAATCCTGAAAGACCAGAAAGATCCAATCACAGGGGCAAAAAGGAATTGCAGGCATTGAGATTGGCTTGACCAAAAGCTCTTTGTGTGGGGGGCACTTGGAGGCTTGATTCACGGAGTTTGATCTTAATCCTAAGAATGAAGGGAAACCACTGAAAGTGTTCAAGCAGAAGAGTAAGACGATAAATTAAATTTTCTGAAAACATCAGTGGCAGTGCAGAGGATGAATTGGAAAGACAGAAAGTGAAACAGGGGGGCCAGGTAGGGAACGCACCTGTTCAGAGGAGGTGATGGTGGCCAAGTGAGCAGTGAGCGACTTGGGTAGGTCTGGGTGTATAAGAGACTACTGGTTTGTGGCATTAGGGGAAGTAAACTTGATCCTAACCTTGAGTTCACCAGCAGTCAGCTGGATGGACCTGGAAATTTCTCACCCCCTCCCCTTTGCTCAATGTTCAAAATTGTGGTAAAACTTACATAACATAAACTTTACCTTCGGAACCATTTTTAAGAGCAAAGTTCAGTGGTATTAAATACATTCACATGCACTGCGGTCACCACCACCACCACGTCTGAAACTCTTTCATCGTGTAAAACTGAAACTCTGTCCATGTTAAATTATAGCGCCCCCCCCCACTCCCCGCCCCTCCCAGACCCTGGCAACCACCACTCCACTTTCTGTCTGTCTGGTTTTGAGCACTCTGGGTATTTCATATAATTGGAATCCTACAGTATTCATCTTGTGACTATAAAGTCCTCAAAGTCCATTGGTAGGGGTGTCAGAATTTCTTTCCTTGTTAAGGCTGAATAATATTCTGCTGTATGGATGGACCACATTTTGTACCTCTGTATTCCCAGCCCCAGCACCTGATAGGTGCTGCTTCCTGTGTTTCATGAATGAGTGGAAAGATACACGGATGGATGAATTGGACACGTGCACGGACAAATTGTTGGGTTGACCCAACCATGGATGACGCATGCGTGGGTGGTTGGATGCGTGGATGGATGATGGCTGGCTGGCTGGGTGAATGAGCGGGTAGGTGAATGATGGCTGGGTGGACGGGATGGGGAATGTATGTGTATGACAGATGCGTGGATGGATGGGTGCATAAATGATCTCTCTGCAAGCGGTATTTCCTCAATGGCTTTCTCTAAGACCTTCCAAATGTGGCGGGGTGAGCCACAGATGGAGAGAATGTGCTTTGCTTGACTCTAGGTAGCATAGGACAGAGAAGAGTTCTCAAACCAGAGGCTTGGGGGCCGGAGTCAGCCTGCGAGTGGTGTATGTTTTCATCAAATTAGTTGTCAACTCCAAAAGTGAGGTCATGTCCCGCAAAAAGTCCAGATTTCCGGACTCTCTTGGAAAATTTTTGGCTTTGGCCTCGGTGGGCTCACATTTCTGCCTGAAGACAAGTAACTGGAACTGAATGGCAGACGTTTCCTCGGCTGTCTGGGACCACCCCGTTCCTGGGCCCCCTCCCATGTCCACCCGCCTGCCTCTTCCATTTTGTCTCCTAACAGAGTTAGCCAGCCCTGGAGTGGTGGGTTTGGGGTCAGAGGGGCCTGGCTCAGAGTCTAACCCCATCCCAGTCTCTGCCCCTCCTTGTCCCCCTTAAGAGCCAGCAGGAGAATCAGCTTTTGCGGAAGAGGATCCCTAATGCTGGGTGCTCGTCCTTGCTTTGCCAAAGATTCCGCACCTGGGGCAGGGGACGATGACCACGGCGGGCGCTGTCATCGCTGAAGTGCGTTGAGGGCCTTACCGGCATCCGCCCGCGAATCCTCCGGTGAGGTCGGCAGTGTTGTTACCCCACTGCACGAGGAGGCTCGGTCTTTCCAAATCCACGCAGCCAGGAAACGGCTGAGCTGGGCTCTGAGTTCGGTCTTCTGTTCCCAGAGTTTCTGTCTGCTTCCCACAATGATGTGCATAAAGCACCGAGCCGAGGCCCCTCTGAGCGACCCGCGGCTGCCATTTATTGTGCGTTTGCTGACAACTTTGGGACAGGCGGTGTGACCCCGGGCTCTCTTCTCTGTGGAACTCCCCGACGTAGCACCTCTGGCACGTGCTCCTTCCTCTCTGGTCTGGCTCCAGGCGCCTGGTTGCTGGGCTGGCCCTTTCCCACACAAAGGGCCTGGTGGGCACTTGGGCAGCGTGTCAGAACAGAGGCCCGTGTTCCCAGCCTCCGGGAGCCCCAGGGACTGGCCGGAACACTGGATGTCGTCCAGCTTCGGAGCACTTCCCAGTCAAATGTGTCCAGCTGACTGTGTTCCCAGGGGACAGTGCCTTTCCCACGGCCACACGGGCCCCTGGAGTGGCCTCGGCCACCAGCTTGCCTCTCCGGTCGTCCCAGCCGGGGCCTTTCCCTCCGTGGGAGGCAGTAGGGACGTGAGGGCGAGCCTGGGACCTGGGACTCGGTGAGATCCGGGTTTGACTCTGGGCCGATACCTTCTCTTGCCTGAGCCTCGCTCTCTTCATCTGTAGGTTGGGGTTGACCGGGCCCTCCTGCCGGCATCACGTAAGGTGCATCCGACAAGTTTCCGCCAAACCAGCCCCAAGCTGCATCTACTCTGGAAGAGGCCCTTAAATTTACATACCCCCCCTTGCGTGGCTGGTCACCACGCTCTGGAGCCTGCAAAGGCTTTTAGGTTCTCCTCGGGGCACAGGAGCCTGACTCCAGACTCCTAATGTGACTGGCAGACCGCATCCTAAAGAGACACGGGGCCTCTCTTTGACGACGCTTCCTGCTGGTGAAGTGTGTGTGTGTTTCTCAGGGTGCGGCTCCTGGGAACCCAGGAGGTCATTTCCGGGCAGAGCAGGAAGGAAACATTACATCTTCTACTATCCTTACACAAATGAGATGGGAGGGAAATAAACACCACCCCCAAAACTTGGCGGGCATTGTACAAAGTTAGTACGTGAAGTCCTAAAATGGAAAAAATAGGGGCGCCTGGGTGGCGCAGCCGGTTAAGCGTCCGACTTCAGCCAGGTCACGATCTCGCGGTCCGTGAGTTCGAGCCCCGCGTCGGGCTCTGGGCTGACGGCTCCGAGCCTGGAGCCTGTTTCCGATTCTGTGTCTCCCTCTCTCTCTGCCCCTCCCCCGTTCATGCTCTGTCTCTCTCTGTCCCCAAAATAAATAAACGTTGAAAAAATAAATAAATAAAATGGAAAAAATAAACAAATAAAACCCTAATGACTAGACAAATATATTACACAGATTTCAGGTCAATTTAAGACTTGGAGATGGGAGCCGCCAGACTGCCAGAGAAAGGTAGTCTCGCAGAGAAACACAAAAGGTGCTACTCTTACGCCACTAAATGTCATCTTCAAGTATTAACAGAGGTACCCAAGAAAGAGCCTTAAAACTCCAGGCCACCGCCACTCATCTTTGCTTTATATTAAATAAAAATAAAAGAATATTTCCCAAAGGTCCGGTTGCCCATCCGTTTTAAGTGAACAGATTAAGAAAACATAAAAGCGTGAACTTCTTTGGGAGACCGGAAGGCCCTCCGACCTCACTGAAGTCAACGTGTCTCCCTCCACTGTGGGAGACATCGTGTGTATGCTATTTGCGATCCTTAAGAAAATCCCACCCGTGGGGATAAGTACCTTTTCCAGAAAAGTGACCATAAATATTCCAGCCGATGTCAGGGGGTAACCTTGCTGGCATCCCCAGTGTGGCCTCTGGGGGGCAGAGAAGGCTGCCACTGCACCTGCCTCAAAAGAGGTCACATGCGATGGTGGCCATGGCCCCTGCGTGGGGGGTACAGGAAGAGGGTAGGATGCTTCCCCGTGGGAAAGAGTCACTGACTGTGGGCCCAGTACTTTGGGGACCCTTCCGAAAGAGAGGTCCAGAACTACTCAGACTTTTAGAAGAACCGGAAGAAGGTTAAAACCACGTGAGCAATTTCTGAACACTGATTCCTACGGCTTTGTCTAGGTAATTGTGAAGGTCACTTAGAGGTGTCCACCTGGTGAGGTGACAGGCCCAGGTGTCTATTCACTCATCCAGGCGCCACAGTGGGGGTATTTAGTAGATGTGACTGAAGTCCACAATCAGTGACTTTAAGTAAGGAAGACTGTCCTAGATGCTCTGGGTGGGCCTGGCCCAATCAGTTGAAAGGCTTTAAGAGCTGGGCTCAAGCTCTATGTGAAGAAGCAATTCTGCCTGTGGAGAGCGGTCTCCACCCATGCCTGAGGGTCCCAGCCCTGCCTAACAGCCCACATCAGGGATTCCAGACCTGCCTCGCCAACGCCCACACCTGCAATAAATCCCTTATTTGTCTCCTACTGGTTCTTTTTTGCTGTTAGAACCATGACTGATACAGTAATAAAGGGGCAATAGGAAAAAACAAAGATTTTTTTTTCAGTTTATTTATTTATTTTGAGAGAGAGAAAGTGTGAGTGGGGGAAGGGCAGAGAAGGAGAGAGAGAGAGGGAGAGAGAGAGAATCCCAAGCCAGCTCCACAACTGTCAGTGACGAGCCTGAAGCGGGGCTCGAACTCACAAACCATGAGATCATGGCTGGAGCCGAAGTTGGATGCTTAACCGACTGAGCCACCAGGGCACTCCCCGAGAAAGATCTTTTCACTGACCTTTTGAGCTCTGTCCTGAAATTTTCACCTAATTACTAATTTTGAAACAAGCCAGGCCTTTTCCCCCTAAGCTCTCCCCACCTTGGGTCTTTGCCCTTGCTGGTGCCTCTGCTGGGACAGCTCCCCTGGGGGCTGGTGCTCACCCGGCTGGAACACTGTCAGAGGCAGGTTGCTATGGAAATTCCACCTGCTCATGGGGTGGGGGGGTGGGGAAGGGGCACCAAAGTAGCCCCTCCCCCATTGTCACTCTCAGACCCCCTGGTGTATTTCTTGCTTTGCGTTTGTCTTTGCCTTATTTGATATTATCTCACGGATGCACCTGCTTCCTTGTTTACTGTTCACCCCCTCTCCCTCACAGCATCTAAGTCCCTTGGAACCTGTCTGCTCTCTTTCTGCTCTATCCAAATAGCACGTCCCAGAGTAGTGCCCAGTAAAACCGTGGCACAAATGGATGAGTAAATAAATGAATGATCTGGTGGCTGGATGGCAGGGGCTGGGGGCGACAGCCAGGCTTATCTCATTCTGTCTCTGCTTCTGTCCCTTGCTCCCCGGGGAAGAGCTCCCACAGGGCATGGCCTTTCCTCCTGCTCCAGACGCAGCCGCTGGGACCTCGGACCCAGAGACAGCTTGGAAGGAGCACGGGGCTGCCTGTCCCCAGTGCCTGGCCGGGCTCCAGCACGTCCCTGCCCCGGTCACTGGGTACCTGGTCTTCCTCCAGCTCACGCGGTTCCCGTGGAAAACTTCTGGTCTGCAGCATGACGCCAATGGCTCTGGGCCACAAAATGTGTCCAAGCCGCTGGTTCTGGTGGGGACACCTTGTTTCACGTTTAAACAGTAGGCAGGACACGGGAGGAGAAAGAGTCCAGCCCGGCCCGGCCCAGGAAGCACTCTCGCGGACTTGAACCTGGCTTCTGGCCTGGGCTCCAAGGTCGTGAGTCAGGCTGGTAATTGCTGAGCCTGGGCTGTGGGTCCGGGAGATGTTTATTCTCAGCCCTGGAAGCTTCTCGACTCCACGCCAAGAGCACACATCCCATAATACTCGCAGGGCCCCTGCAGAGACTCACGCAAGCTGGGACACATGGTCCCATGGCACCCCCAGAGCCTGGGGAGGGGGTCTCATCCCTATGGCACAGAGGAGGAAGCCGGGGCCACCAAAGCTGAACAGACATCTTGCCCAAGAGCTGTCAGCGGGGACAGTAGGCCAGGGGCTCTGATTCTGTGGGTGTCGGGACAGGGAGTCACCCCCTCCCAGGAGGGAGGAGGAGCTGCTTAGTTCACATAAGGGGAGGGGCTTCACGTGACCCCCTCAGAGACCTCTACGTGCATCCCTGCTTTTGCGGGGGCTCCAGGAACTCATTCCGGCAGAGCAAAGTCGGCCTGGGTTGAGGAATTGAGGCTACGTCTCGGAAGTCACCGCTTCTCTGAAGGAGGGTCATGAATCCTGGGTGCCTGGATTCCGCGGGCCCTATCAGAAAAGAGGACTCCTTCCAGGACAGTGGTCCCGGGCTGCACCCAGGGCCAGAGCCAACTATGAGAGGCCCTGCTCGCCACCCGGGGGTCCCTGCCAAGCCCAACCTGCCCCCAGGGAGAGGCCCGGACAGCACAGGGCCATCCACCTGACACGCCTTCCCACCCCGCTTGACCCCTGATCCCAGGCTGGGGCTCGCTCACTGCAAGCCAGTGGGCCAGCCGGTTCACTGCAGGCCCATCGGGAAGCAGGTTCATATTAAACCAGAGAGCAAGTTTTGATTATTGCCCGGGACTGGGCTTTATTCATCGCTGAATGAGACCGTTTGTGGCTTATGTCGACCACAGGGTGGTCTACTGCGGGAGGGTCCGGCAAAGCCACGGTCATTGCCAGAGTTCTCGCCTGGTCGGGGCAACACTCAGTCCCAGGGGACATGTGAAAAGAGCCGGTGGGCAACAAAATGAGGTTGGCTCCATGACTAACCCCATGTGTCCGGTACATTCTATCTGCCCAGCTCCACTGGCTGGGGGTTCCAGGAGGACGGTCCACGTGTGCCTTCCCACCGCCCCCCACCTCCCGGCATTGGCCTAGCACCCCACCCAGCGCTTGGTGCATCAGAGGCCTTAAAAAGGATTTATTGAGGCAACAGGGAAACGTGATGTCCCGCGGGGGGTCTGGAGTTGTGGAATATCTTGAAGTTAGCAGATGTCTTCAAGGTCCATCATTGAGGGACCAAGCTGCCCTGGCGCAGGGCATGAGCCCCTCGAGAGGTGGGTGGTGGGGGCCGGATGCCTCTGGACGTAGGGAGGGTTATGGAAGGGTCAAGTGTACCACCTTGAAGGGACCCTCATGGTGGGAAGAGCCCTCTGTGTCGCTCCCTCCCTGGTTCCAAACTCAAGTCGAACTGTAATTTCTCTCTGTCCTTTCTTCCTCCTCTCTTCATCGGCCACTGTTTCCACATCGCTGAGAGCCTTCTATGTGCCAGGCCTGGCTCGGGGCTGCCCCCCCCCCCCAACCCGGGGCACGTGGTGCCAGGCATCAGGGGTCTCAGGGTTGGAAATCAGGCAGATGTGAGCCAAGGGCAGGAGGTGAGATTTGGGGTCAAATCACAGAGGGCTTTGTGTGAGGAAGTTCGATTTTATTCTTTTTTTAAAAAGCTTATTTGGGGCGCCTGGGTGGCGCAGTCGGTTAAGCGTCCGACTTCAGCCAGGTCACGATCTCGCGGTCCGTGAGTTCGAGCCCCGCGTCGGGCTCTGGGCTGATGGCTCGGAGCCTGGAGCCTGTTTCCGATTCTGTGTCTCCCTCTCTCTCTGCCCCTCCCCCGTTCATGCTCTGTCTCTCTCTGTCCCAAAAATAAATAAACGTTGAAAAAAAAAATTTAAAAAAAAAAAAAGCTTATTTATTTTTTGAGAGAGAGAGAGAAAGAGAGAGAGAGAGTGCATAAGCGGGGGACGGGCAGACAGAGAGGGAGACACAGAATCCGAAGCAGGCTCAGCACCGAGCCCCACACGAGCCCAAGAACCAAATTATGACCTGAGCCGAAGCTCGATACTTAACCAAGTGGGAAGAACTGAAGGGAAGCCATGAAACATGGGTTTTGTAAAAGGCATCGTTTGTTTTTAAGGAAGCCCCATCCGAGCTGGAGACACAGCCAGGCCCGGCGAGGGACGGCAAGCATTCTGTTCACGCGCATGGGTGCCTCCAAGATCCGGCTTTCTGCAAGGAGGCCACTCGCCCATCTGGCTGGCCGGGCCCCTCCTGGGGGGGAGAGGATGCTGTCATCGTCTCCCCTTGGGGGTGGCCTCTGGAGGGGACCAACCAGCATGACCTCCTGTTGACCCATCTTCTGCCCAAGCCCACGGCCGTCGGGTCGTCTGAATGGCCAAGAGATGAACTCATCACCACCTCCCGCAGGGCCACTGTCTGAGCGTGTCTGCGGCTTAATCAAGGGACAAGCACACTGTGTTCCAGGGCTGGGCCCGCCAACATCCTTGATGAGTAACTGGGACAGTCGAGGGGACCGGGAAGTGGCAACAATGCCACTATTGTTCTGTGGCTCCAGAGCCCCCGAGCACCGGGCCACACGGCGGGCTGGGCTGGGCCTGCAGACACAGCTGCTGGGTAAAACCGAGGCCGCCTGGTCAGCGAGGCAGGAGGCACACGGGGGGCAGGGCAGGCTGCCCGGGGGGGGGGGGCGCCCCCTCCGCAGACCCACCGGAGGCTCACAAAGCAAATATCTCTCCTTGTCTGCAAAGCACAGAGTTCCTTTCTGCAAAAGGACCGGGCCAATAGGCCCGGTGGAGGCCATCTGGCTTCATGTGTGCATTCGTTCGGTCCTTATTCATTCGAGATTCATCCAGGCCCTTGGAGCATTTTACCAAAAGATGAAACTGGGCAGTGACCGCTTAACTGACACACATATTTTGGGCTAAGAGACTGACTCCATCAGGACATTTAATCCTTAAATGCATAGAAGCCTGCGGCCAGGGGCTGGGTTTGGACTCCTGCCCACCTCTTCTGATGGTGTGGCTTTTGGCTGGTACCTTCACCTCCGTGAGAGGCCTTACAGTGGGGGAATAGTAGATACCTTATTCATGTTTTTAAAAAGTGTTTATTTATTGACAGAGAGAGAGAGAGAGAGAGAGAGAATCCCAAGCAGGCTCCACACTGTCAGCACAGAGCCCGATGCGGGGCTGGAACTCATGAACTGTGAGATCACGACCTGAGCCGAAACCAAGAGTCGGACGCTTAACCGACTGAGCCACCCAGGCCGCCCCCTCATTAGGTTTTTTATTCATAGAAGTAGAGACAAACGTATACCCATAGAGGGTCTGTATAATTTAATTAAAAAATGTGATCCTAAAAAAATGAAAAGAGAATATACTTCCTCGTCCACGAGCTATCCGTGGGACAACTTTTTAAAAAGCCACAAAAAACCCTATAACCTCAATAAATTCCAAAAAAAGAGATAACGCAGACACATTTTGACCCTAATATTGAAAACCAGTCATAACGAATGAAAACAAAAAATCCAAAAGAATGTAAGTATTTGTGATTCACCCCCTTTGGGAAACCATGAGGCAGTGTCTCTTGGGTCTAGAGATGAACAAACACCTCCCCTCCGACCCCATGACTCTCCTTCTCAGCAGCCAGAGAAACTCCAGAAAGCTGAGCTGCTCACCCAGGGCAGGGCCGATTACTCGCGTCTTTTCCACACCTCCACCTTCAGGGACATCACCGTGGCAGCTTGTGCAAGGAGTAGGCCGTGTGCAAGGATTTACACCATGGCAATCGGCACACGCCAGTCAGGGCTTGTCATCTGGAGAGTATTTCCAGCATACAACGGCTCCAAAGTCACAGAGAGAATGCTCACCGCGGTGATGCGGCATTGCCCCAAACCGGATGGCACCTGAATGTTCAGCAGCAGTAGAACGGTAGACAAATCATGGTTATCTTTTCAGGTACCAGAACACTCTGCAGCAAGGACAGCGAGCACACAGTGTCACTGACAGCAATGCGGATGACCCTCGCCGGCACAGAAGAATTTGCATTTTAGGGCTCCGTTCATGCAAAATTCAGAAGCAGGCAAAACTAACCTCCGGTGTTAGAAGTCACGATAATAGCTACCCCCGGCCGGAGGGGAGTGGTCCGGAAGGGGTGCCAACGGGCTTCCGGAAGTGATGGCAATACTCCACCTCCGCATCTAAGGGTTGCTCGCGTGTGTCCACTTAGGTGGTGAAGACTCATCGAGTTGACATTTACGATTCGATGTGTTTTTGTGAGTACGATAACCTTTAGGAGGGAGTAAACTAAGAATATAAGATTTGTAAGTAAAATAAAGCCCAACAGGCCGAAATAGAACATTATCTCCTAAATAATCCTTGGGCCAAAGAGAAAACCAAAAGTGAGCCGGAAAAAACCATTTGTCCTACGTAATTAATCACGAGGCTGCTGATCGCAGGGTGGTTCAGAATCCTAAAACATTAAGCGTCGTCCAAGTGTTAACAGAGGAGATTGGGCAGACAGAATTCCGTGTGAAAGAAGACGGGAGTGGGGACATTTTCATGGAGGATACGGGGAGCACGGCAGCGAATAATCACCGTCTGTGGGAGGAGAGAAGAGTAAGGAGGACGTTGGTCTGGGGGACTCAGGGAAGAAACTTTCCAGGTTTAGAAACAGCTGGAACAGAGCAGAGCAGACAGGACTTTACGAGTGTGACTTCTGACGTTAAGAGAGACTCTGGCCCACCACTCACCTTCTGCGGCCCTGGGGGTTACTGATGGTGGCACATTTCATCGGTTTGCATTTAATAGACAATAACTTGATGGGCAGAAACAGAGAATGCCAGCCGGAAGGGACCGTGCGGGCCTACTGTTAAATATTTGGAAAGTTTGCAAGCTGGCTCAGTTTTTTTTTTTTTTTAATGTTTATTCATTTTTGAGAGAGAGAGAGGCAGAGACAGAGACAGAGTGTGGGGAGGGGAGGGGCAGAGACAGACATGCACGCACACAGAATCTGAAGCAGGCTCCAGGCTCTGTGCTGACAGGGCCCGAACTCACGACCCAGGGCTCGAACCCATGAACCTCGAGATCATGATCTGAGCCGAAGTTGGACGCTTAATCGACGGAGCCACCCAGGCGCCCCTTGCGAGCTGGCTCTCGAACCACTGATGGCCTGTAATCGGCCACTGCAGCGTGTTGGGGCCCTGGGAATCGGTAACCACTACGAACCAGGGGATTTCTCCCCCTCTACTCTGGAGAGCTGGCCTGTCAGCACAGCCCTAGGTTTCATTTGCAGATCAGACCATCATCACAGCACTCAGGACCAACCTTGCTAATTCTCAGCATGGCTGGCAGGGGCCAGGGTTTAAGGTACACCATGCACACGGCCTGCTTCCATCCAGCCAGGGTAGCTCGGCCACCGAGCTCCACAGGAGAGCCGGCTTGGGCCTGGTGGCCCTTTTGCACATCGTGGCCCCCATCCCCCAGCACCTCAACGGGCGGGGACCCCACTCTGTAGCTCCCCCCGTTACCCGAAGCCCCCTGGCCTTTCTCCCCACACCCAAACCTGTCCACCGGTCAGTTCCTGGGATTCATGTGCCCAGGTGGTCCACGAGGCTCCAGACCACGGCCTCCCAAGTGCCAAAGCCCGTGGCCTGAGCCCTTCTCCTTTGCAGTTTGTGAAGTCCTTTGGGGCAAGTGACGCCTCTTTGTGGGGTGGATGGACGCCCCCGATCAGCCACTGGGGGAAGGGGAGCTGTGCAAGGGACAAATCACCCGACAAACAGTAACTTCCTTCTGAGCAGCGTCTCAGAAGAGGTTGAGTGAGGCTGTGACTGGAGGAAGGCACTTCCCGACAGAGAGGAGCCCTCTCCTCCCTCCACTTCCCTCTTCCCCTCCCCTCCGCTCCCCTGTCTCTCCCCTCTCCCCTCCCCCGCTCTCCCTTCCCCTCCCCTGCCATCTTGCTCCTCTCTCTCTCCTTTCCTTCTTCCCTGGCCCTCCAGCAAACTGCAGCTGTCCTGTTCTGTGCCCAAGCACCCCATTAGCTGACACGTACTCATCACGAGGACCTGTAACCAGAAGAGTGACCACATACTGTCGGCTCAGCCTGGAACATTCTTCTCCCACCACCCCCCCCAGTCCCCCACCCCCTCTGCCTTCAGCTGGGCAATTCTCACTTCCTTCAGGGCCGCCTTGCCAAATGCACTCATGTTTATGCCTCAAAGGTTTAACAAGAACGTTCCCCAAATATCTGTTGAGGACCTACTAGGCACCAGACTCACATGAGATATGAGACTCCATTTTCTTAGTTTCCTGAGGCCCCTGCCCAAAGCGCCTTACCTTCCTTCCTTCTAGCACCTTCTACCTGCCTCTCTCTGACTTAGATAGAGCTCGTTGTGTGGTAGGAGCTCAGTATACATTGAGAGCCTACTATGTTCTACTTCTGCTAATCGCTGAAATTTTACGGACGGCCGTTGCTGACCATCCCGTGCCTGCTAAAAAGATGTGGATTTGTGGCAACAGAGGGTCTGAAACATTTTTTCTTCCTTCTACCGTTTTTCTTCAGCTCGGTTTTCCCGCAAAGTGATATCGTCCAACTTGATTAACAGCTGCCGTTTTCACCTTTGATCGAGGCTAACAGCTACAATCGAGATGCCTGGCAACAGCCACCAACGTTGTAATAAAATTACACTCGTTTACTTGGTGCTCCAGGAGCACCGGGGGTCATTTATCTGAACGGAGCTTTTTAAAGTTTCAAAATAAGAAAGATAATGTTGTGTTCGTGAAATGTCTGCGCTCGGCACTCAGCGATGCAGCCCTCGATTGCCAGGACCTCCGAGCTCTGACCCACTTAGCAGATCGATGCAGTAGAATGTGAGCTTCTCCAATGTTCCGGAACTTTCTGGTCAGGAGACCAAGCTGGTGGCAGGCAGCGTGGCCAAAAATGCCTGATAGTTTACACGGACGGCCCTGGGATGGCAAAATGACTTGCAGTTCCACGGTCACCCGACTTACTGTTTCAGGAAGCGGGGTTCTTTTCTCCAAGTAGGAGGATTTGGAGGAGTGATCCCAGGGGCGCTGGGCCAGGAACACCAGTGGTTTCCCAGTGTAGCAAACGCCAGTCGCCGAGTGGAAGGGCTCCAACCTCCACGCCAAGAAAAACCGTCCCCCCTGAGACGCGCAGCCAGAATCCACCTTTGGCAAACAGTCTGTGTGATTCTGGCCAGGGAGCTGTGGGCTTTTGTTTGCCTTCAGAGAACGAAGCCAATGGCAGCGGGTTGGTCGGCTCCGAGCGCTGGACCGGAGCAGGTGGGACGGACCATCTTGAGGGAGCCAGCCCGAGTTTTCCGCCCAGGTGGGCTTCCTCGGGAGCAAAATGGAAAATTTCCTTCTGGAGACACACGCGGCTTGTCTGCCCCGAAGCAGGCCCCACATCCCAGGCCCCATCGTTGTAAGTGGGGCTACCCAGACTGACCTCCTTATTAATTATTAATTAATAATAGCCCCTCATTTCCTCCCCTCCATCACCACCCTCCATCGTGGTGAGGGGTCAACGGTGTGTATCAACAGTGTAATACACCCCCTGGGGTGGAGTCTGTGCCCTGAACTTCTAGCTGTGTGATCTCAGGCATGTTGGTTAACCTTTCTGTTCCTTTGGTTCCTCATTTATGTGTGTGTGTGTGTGTGCACATATATATATATATATATATATATATATATGTGCATATATATATAAAGTTTATTTATTTTGAGAGAGAGCGTGTGCATATGCAAATGGGAGAGGGGCAGAGAGAGAGAGAGGGAGAGAGAGAGAATCCCAAGCAGGCCCCGCACTGTCAGCACAGAGCCCGACGCGGGGCTCGAACCCACGAACCGTGAGCTCATGACCTGAGCCAAAGTTGGACGCTTGACTGACTGAGCCCCCCAGGCGTCCCTGGTTCCTCATTTACAAAATGGTGCCAGGAATGGTAACTACATGTTCCAGGCTGAAGGCAGGATTGAATATGATAATTTGCATAACGCCGTGAGCGTTTGGTGCGGGGAGGCAGGGTGATGGTGGAGTGTTGGCCTCTGTGCCTATTGGAACACCTCTCAATTCCCACGTCTCTTCCCTCTGTCACTGCCTTGATTCAGGTTGCCGTCCTGCTGGAGGTGGGTGAGGACCAGGGGACAGCTACTGATGTGGCTCCCTGCTTCCTCTCCTGTCTGGTTCTGCAGGTTGCTGCCCGAGGGAACTTTCAAACATTGCATTGATTTCCAAGACTGCCATTCAATCTACCACACACTTGGTGACTCAAAACACCCGATGTTTACCCTCATATCTTTCTGAAGGTCGGAGTCTGAAATCTAGATGCCGGCAGGGCTGGAACTCCTCCTCAAGGCTCTAGACGAGGACCCGGACCCACAAATCCCCAAGGCCCTGGGGACTCACCTGCTTGTTCCTTTGATAAACGATGATGGAGCCTGCGGGGTGGGGGTGAGACCCGACAGGGGCGCTGCCTGGCCACTGATGCTGCAAAAGCTGCTAATAATAGTTGGCAGGAAAATGCAGTTAAAAGATTCCCCCGGGGCCAGGCTACGCGCGCCCCGTTGGCCCAGATAGGATACAAATTATATTCTATTTGTTTTTATTTTGATGGGGTGGGGGCAGAGAGAGAGAGAGGGAGGGAGAGAGAGGATGAGTGGGAGAGGGGCAGAGAGAGAGAGAGAGGGAGAGAGAGGGAGAGAGAGAACCCCAAGCAGGTTCCATGCTGTCAGGGCAAAGCCGGGCGCGGGGCTCAATCTCACAAACAGTGATACCGTGACCTGAGCCAAAATCAAGTCAGATGCTCAGGCCGCCTGAGTGGCTCAGTCGGTTAAGCGTCTGACTCTTGCTTTTGGCTCAGGTCATGATCTCATGATTCGTGAGACTGAGCCTCGTGCCCGGCTTTGCCCTGACATCATGGAACCTGCTTGGGATTCTCTCTCTCCTTCTCTCTCTGTGCCTCCCTTGCTCATGCTTTCTCTCTAGCTCTCAAAAATAAACGAATGAATGAATAAATAAATACATATTTAAAAAAAGCAAGGAGTTGGACGCTTAACCGACTGAGCCACCCAGGCGCTCCCAGATCCTATGATGAAAAATCATTGAAGGTTTTGAGCAAGGAGCAAGTGATCTGATCTGTACTCTGCAAAAGTCTCCCTCACTTAGGGTTGCCAAATTTAGCAAAGAAAAAGACAAGGCACCCCGTTACATTTCAGTTTCAAATAAGTAGTGAATAAACAACAAATGAGTATGTCCAAATGGGACCTACCTATGCTAGTGTATATATATATATATATATATATATATATATATATATATATATATTTATTTATGCAAGGGATGGGGGGGAGACAGGCATTGCTGTTTGCTGTGCACGCATCCTGGAAAAGACGCGCGGAGACGCGGAGCCCCGTGAACAACTTTCCCTCCACACCCTCTTTGCAGGCAGGGGAGTGGATCGCCGGCTGACCTGGGGGGGGCCCTCTCTGAACCGTCCCAGGAGTCACGGCTGCGCTGTGCACACCGATCACCTGGGGATCCGGTGAAGGGGCCCGGGAACCTGCATTTGTAACACGCTCCCCAGTGAGCCTCGTGCTGCAGTGACCCGCAAGGCTCTGGGCCAGTGGTTCCCAAAGTAGGGATCCGAGACCCCCCGCATCGGCGCCACCCTGTGACAAGGGCGATCCCGGGCCTCATACGGGGCTGCCCCATCCAGGTGCGTTGGGACAAGCCCTCCAGGTGAGGCTGAGAACCACAGGTGTGGAGGACTGTCTTAGGGCCCGTGCAGCAGTGAGGGAAGAGGGGCCACCTGTCACATGTGTGGCCGCCAGAGGAGGCGCTGGTGAGGGCGGGAACGGAGGGGGGTGGGGTAGGCGGAGGTCTGAACCCTTCCAAACAAGTGCTCCCAGTCCCAGAGCTTCTCGCGTAGGTGCCCCTGCGACCCAACCCTGTCCTGAAGAAGAGGCCAGGGAGAAAGGAGGGGGGACGTGGAGGGAGAAGAGGAAGGGGAATCCACCTCTGGACCCTGTCTTCCAAGGCTCTCCCACCCATCTGTCCGTCTAGCTGGCGACTTTGGGCATCAGCCTAATTTCTCTACGTGAGACGTGGGAACCACTGAGGCACGGGCCTCCCACGATTCATGCAGGGAAGAGGCCACGGCAGTAAACGCCCCCCCCCCTCCCCCCGCCATCACCTGCGAGGGGTTCTGTTTTCCTGTGGGTCCCTGTATTTGGGCATCTTCCCGCTGCCCCCTGTTGCTGGTGTCTGGGATCCCCTGGGGGGGGGCGGGGGGAGAACTTTCTCCTCTTGCATTGTTCACTTGTACCAGATGAGTCAGGTCACTTCGACACCCAGCCTCACGACGGGGTCCCGTTCACACAGAAATAAGCGGCCCTCAGCACAGCTCCCCGGTGCTCCCCAGGCACAGCCGAGGCTGAGAACCTCCCCACATTCCATCCCAGCCCACCTTCCTGTCGCCATTCCCCCCCCCCCCCCCCACTGCATCCCCTGTACCCTCAGGCTGCCCTTCATTCCCTCTTTGCTTCCGCCCCTCTGCCCTCCCTGTACTCGCTAAACCTGCGTCTAGGACAAGAACCAGAAATGAGCTGGCAGGGTCCAGGTTCTTCCTGACAGGTGGAGGAGGGAAGGGCGGGAGTTGTGGATGCGCCTGTTAATTTGGGGGCACACACTCGTCTGGCAACATCCCTTAATGCCCACTGCATGCCAGGCACCGTGTGAGGCCCAGGGGAGCAAAGCTATTGAAAACAAAAAGGATGAGAAAGGGCTGTGGTTTGAGGCAAGCAAGTTCCAGGGAATGAAAATAAAGGGCGGATACGGACGGTAAGAACGACGGCCGGTGGGGATGAACCTGTTCAATCCTCACCAAAAACCTGTGGTTTAGGTACTGATGTGACCTCTCATTTGACAGGCGATGAAAGCAAAGAACAGAACGGTTGCTTATTTACTTAAGGTCACACAGCCGTAGGAGGCAGAGCTGGGATCCTAATTAGGGACTTCTGGATTCCAGAAGCCGGGGTCTTATCCACAGTGCCCTCCTGCTGTCCTTGGAGTGAGAGACATGGGGTTTTCACCAGCCTAGGAAAGTACGCTAGGGCCCTAGGGAAGGCTTCCTGGAGGAGGCAAAGCCTGAGCTGAGTCTTGAAAGATCAAACGATTCATCATACTTCTTCTGTCTCTGTCACATCTAACATCTAGGATGTGCCTGGATAAGGCAGGACAGGAGGGTCAAGGGGAAGGAAGGTGGGCAAAATACCCGGGGGGGGGGGGGGGTCCTAACTGTGGCTTGAACAAGGGAAAGAAACATAAACTAGATTAACAACAACGGGGCGCCTGGGTGGCTCAGTCTGTTAAGCCTCTGACTCTGGATTTCAGCTCAGGTCACGATCTCCTGGTTCGTGGGACTGAGCCCCACATCTGGCTCTGCTCTGACAGTGTGGAACCCGCTTGGGATTCTCTCTCGCTCTCTCTCTCTCTCTCTCTCTGTCCCTCCCCCACTAGTGCTCTCTGTCTCTGTCTCTCCCAAAACAAATGAATACACTTACTTTTTAAAAACAACCACCACAACCCCCCAGGAAATTTGCTGACAACGCACAACTTCAAAGTTGAGCAGTTTGGCAGCTTTCAGGCACGGTTGTATCCAGGGGGTCATTCGACAGCAGCAAGACTTGACTCTTCTCCCAGCATCTCTTGGCTCTTATTTCTGATTGGTTTCCTTCCAGAGCAGGCCGGGTTCCAAATGACAGCAGAGATGGCTTCCAACAGCTCTGAGCTTTCGTCGCCCTCACAGCTGGCAAGTCAGAAAAGCTCACAGTCTTCCCGCAGAATCCATTTCATTCCCCTGAAGGACTCTGATTGGCCCTGCTTAGGTCATGTGACTGCCCTTCGACCTATGGCAGTGCTGGGCTCAGGGGCATCAAAGCAAAGGGTGTCCCAGGAGGGAGAAGGGCCTGGCGGTGGGCAGGGGTGTGGCTGGAAAGCCGCTCCCTCCCCCCGTCCTGTGGTGCAGGCTCCCACCCTGACCCAGAGCTGGAGACCCAGCTGTGGCTCCTGCCCGGCCAGGCTTGGGTGTGCCTGGGGCGTCTGGGTGGCCAGGAGGAGGAAGGCGGCCAAAGGGTGGGTGTGTGTAGACAAGCCACACGTTTAGACACGATCAAGCACAGCCGGGATCCTGATTGGTCCCACGGCATCGCCGGGACGGTTGGAAAAAGAAACAGGGGAGGCGATGGGACCCTTGAAAGTGAACTGGCGTGAATTGTGAATCTGAGCACCATGAAGTTGAAGGTCATTTCCGACGAAGCTCGCGCACTACCTTAGCGTTTGGCGAACCTTTGCTTCCGGCTCGAGCCTGAATGCGGACGGACGGACGAGGGGGGAGGGAGGCCAGGTGCCCGGGAGCTCCGTGAAGGGTGCGGGGGCGGGGGCTGCTCCGTCTCCGCGCAGACGGACCCGCCACCCTCCCTCGAGGGTCCACAGAAGGTGGGAGAATGATAATCAGGCCAGGTCCGGGGGAAGCAGCGCTGGAATCAGAACCCAGGGCTCCTGGCTCCCAGAATGACCCGAGGGAACACATGTCTCCTTCTGAGCCTGAGCTTCCTCAATTCATTAACCAGCAGTTGATCTCAGTATTGGCCACGATTGGGCACCTATGTCATCGGCATAGATGTGGTGATTTCCGGTGTTACAGAAGCAAGTAAAAAAAAAAAAAATGTTCAGGGGCATCTGGGTGGCTCATTGGTTAAGCGTCAGTCTTGGGCTCAGGTCACGATCTCGTGTTTGTCGGTTCGAGCCCGCGTTGGGCTCTGTGCTGACAGCTCAGAGCCTGGAGCCTGCGACTGCTTCTGGGTCTCCGTCTCTCTCTGGCCCTCCCCCGCTGGCTCTCTGTCCCTCTCCGTCTTTCAAAAAAAATAAAACGTTAAAAAACATTTAAAAAATGTCTGATAAGGATGCGTTGACCTTTACGGTCACCTTCTGTTTTGTTTCTCCGGTGATAGTTGTGATACAGAGTTTCATTTATAAGGCAGTCGGCGTGTGATCAAATCTGGGAAATGCCAGCGGGGTGAGCTGGGATTTGGGGGCAGGTGAAGGGTCGGAACCTTGGTGTTACGCCAACTTGTACAAGTATTTATTTTATTTGCACCCCGGCCATCAGCAGAAGTGTGCAAAGTGCCCTGGCAACCGGAGGTCACGCCTGGAGTGGGCGCCCAGCTCCCTGGGTGTGCCGGCCCGGCGATTCTCCGACGCGCCTCCCGAAAACCCAGCTGCGATCCCCGACGATGTGCCATTGTGAATGCTGGTTTTTGAGACGTAATATTTGCTGACAGTCATCAGATGCCATCAGGCCGATTCCTCCAACGTGGTTCTCGGTCCTGCTTCTGGGTCCTGCTTAGGAATGTCCCGTAATAGGCTTAGCTAGCTGTGCTTTTGAAAGGATAGCTCCCGTATTTCTCATGATTATAAACAACAGCGCTTTGAGCTTCCTGACAGTTCCTGAGGACGCTTTCCTTGGAAGGGTCTTG
Organism: Leopardus geoffroyi; assembly: GCF_018350155.1. Lineage (NCBI taxonomy): Eukaryota > Metazoa > Chordata > Mammalia > Carnivora > Felidae > Leopardus > Leopardus geoffroyi. Next base: position 5,206,983 of record NC_059336.1, read on the forward strand.
GCTGCACGCCTCTGTTTAAAGTGGGGAGGGGTCTTGGCTGCCCCCCGCGGCAGCCCCAAGCTGCTGCGTCCCACGGCGGGAGGCCATTCAGCTCCCAGCTCTGTCTAGACAGCGAACGTGCCAGCTACTGCCAGGCCTGAGCGGGCTGCGTGTGTGTGTGTGTTTATATGTGTGTGTGTGTGTGTCTCTCTGTGTGTGTGTATTTGTTAATTACCCTGGAATGTCTGCTCCGGCCGCCACCGTGGAAATGTAGGTCATCCCAGTGAGGCGCGCGGTCACGAGAAGGGGGGTCAGACCGTATCGAGGTCACGGCCGTCTGGGAGCCGGCCTAACAGGGCCCAGGCACGTGAGAAGCAGACCGGCTGGTTTCTTTCTGCGGCCCTTTCTCTTGGCGCATTTCATCGTACTGCTCACATTTTCAGCCTCAAGCATGTCACTTTCCTGTCGCAGAGGCGAGGACAAGTGCCCCATTGTACACCTCAAATTGGATCTTTCATGTAGCAATCTTTTACTGCGCCGGCACATTCTATGAAGCAACTTCCCCTGCGTGGTCAATGGCCTTTTATCCTTCAGAAGCCCCAGAGGAGGGTTCTGTCATTTTCACAAAAAAGTAGTATGTAATCTCCGTTTACATTTTACAGATGAAGCAACGAGGCTCAGAAAAGTTACCCAGCTATTCGTAATAATAGAGAACATTTGCCACTGACCACATGGCTGCTTCTCATCTGGCCTCAGCTCTTTGTATGTAATATCTCTGTTGAGGCAACAGGCCAGCAACGGCTGTGCCCATTTTGTAGATGAGGAAATGGAGGCACAGAAAACCAATCACAATGTGAGTGGGATTCAAACCCAGGCGGTCCCGCTCTTCGAGGCTGAGCCCTCAAACCCTGTGCTCTCCATCACTGCGTTAAAGTCCCTGAGTTGGGTTGGGGTCAGTCTTTGGCTTAGATAAACCATTTGGACTTGGAAAAAAAAAAAAAAAAAAAAAAAACAACAACCCTGGAGTGAAAACAGGGCTATTGTGCCTCCAGCAAAGAAGCCTTTGGCTGGAAAGCGTTAAGCCCGAGTCCCGGCCAACAACAGTGGCTCCAGAGGAAGTCGCTAAGAGGTCGGATCTTCTCTCCACATTCACCAGCCCAAGTCCGAGACGTCTCTTATCCACGCACATCCCCACTCCTCGCCCTGGGTTTAAAAAATAATCTCATCGAACAGACTTTTCCATCTGTGCGACAATACTCTGCTGTGGGGGGTGGGGGGTGCTTTGTTTGTGAACCTGAGAGTAATAATCGCTCAAACATTTATCAACTGTGGTTATGAGCAAAACATTTTAAGAAACTAAAAGAAATGATGCTTCAACCGCCCTCTGCCAGAGGGCTGGGGCAGACTGCTTTTCCCTCCCAACACTGTATCACAAAAATGTTCAAAACCACAGAAATGTTGAAGGAACTGTGGAGGGAGCACCAGACACCTGGCACCCAGATTCTTCCGTGAACTACACTGGCTTTGTCACACATCTCTCCGTCCCCTCCGTCCCCGGCAGCCTGCACTTTGAAAAGACATGCACGGGGGCGCCTGGCTGGCTCAGTCGGTTGAGCATCCAACCTTGATTTGGGCTCAGGGTCATGATCTCACCGTTCGTGGGCTCTGTGCTGACAGTGTGGAGCCTGCTTGTGATTCTCTCTCTCTCCCTTTCTCTCTGCCCCTCTCCCCATCTGTCTCTCTCAAAATAAATAAATAAATGAACTTAACAAAAAATGATAAAGCAACGCGTACAATCTGGGCTGGCTTTCCTCCCTAGAAGAAGGTATTGTCAGCCCTGTGGGGGTTTGGCCACGACTTTGAAAGGATAGTTTTATGCAGAATGTCATGTTTGACAAGGCGGTGACAGACTGGCCCCTGGGGTGGTCCGTGTCCCAGCTCTGTGCCAAGTGCTCTGCACACCGGCTGCTTTCAATCCGCACAACCACCCTGAGCTTCAGGTATTATTAGCCTTCTCCTGTTTTGCATGGGGAGAAACTGAGCCCCCGTGAGGTTAAAAAAAACACCCCTAGGACCACCCAGCTTGGAAGTGACAGGGTAGGGATGTGCCCCCCAGACACAGTACCTCCAGGACTTGCCTTCACTTTTTTTTAAGTTTCTTTCTTTATTTTGAGAGAGAAAGAGAGCAGGGGAGGGGCAGAGAGAGAGAGGGAAAGAGAGAATCCCAAGCAGGCTCCGCACTGTCAGCACAGAGCCCGATGCGGGGCTTGATCCCGTGAACCAAGAGATCATGACCCGAGCCAAAAATCAAGAGTCGGACGCTTAGCCGACTGAGCCACCCAGGCACCCCGAGGACCGAGGCTTCTGACTCTCTTCCCAGCCCGGCACAGGGTAGATGTTCCATAAATGTTTTTCACCGCGAAAAGAGGAACTCTCTGCCAGGTTCGGTATGAAACACCTGACAAGGATGGTCTCGTGGGATGCCTGTGCTAACCCTAGGGCGTGGCTGAGAAAATGGAGGCTTATCGATCAGATGGGGAGAAGGTTAGAAGAGCCACCCATTGGGCCCTTCACCCCCTTGGTCCGGTTGCTGGCCACTTCTGTCCCCGGACCTCGGGAGCATCAGGCTCCCTTGCTCTAAAGGTCACTCTCCAGTCACTCTCCCTCCTCCCTTCAGGGAGCCCTTCCGGCTGCCCCAGGCAGGTCCAACCCGCTGGTGCTGATTTCGGTCTTCTTGAGTCCTGCAAACCTAGATCGAAATCGAACCGCTGTCTGTCATCAGCTGTGCAAACTTGGGTAAGTTTCTTCGTGTGTAGAGAGGTAGGGATCACGCCTTCTGGAGAAAGCTGATGCGAGGTTTTGAAACGGACAGGAGGGTATATGAAGAGCATCTCGCACCCAGCAGACGCTCCGTGAAAGGCCATTCTTTCTCCTAACGTCTGCTGAGCTTGCGGGCTGTGGTGTGTGATTTGCACATGAAGGGGTTTCCGGCACCTGGTCTTCTGTGACCCATGACCAGGAGGAGACTTAGATCCTGGACAATGTGACAGAAAGGGAGACTCCTCTCCCACAGCTCCCAAGGGGTGCCTCACACCCTCTGGGGTCGCTCAAGGAGAAATGTGACTGATCTTGGTAACTCGACCGCAATTTAACAATAAATCATGTATGATTCTAGTCTGTTTCTTTTGCCTTGATGACTGTTTCCGCCCTCAAGGAGCTGAGAGAGTCTATGGAGATGTTCTACCTCTTTCTTGTGAGACTGAGAGTACCTAGAGGGCTCAGTTTGACTCAGTGCCACTCAATGCACCTCATGCCAATTCAGTCTAACCTAACTCAACCCCATCCACTCCATCCAACCCAACTCAACCCAACCCAACTCAACCTAACTCAAACCAACTCCACTCAACCCAGTTCAGCCCAACACAACTCAGTGGCAATAGTCGTTCAGGGGAAAGCTCACAAGATTTAAAGTCCGACAGGCCTGAGGCGAAATCTCAGCTCTTTCTCTTCCAAGCTGTGCGATCTTAGACGAGTCACTTCACTTCTGAGTCGGCTTTCTCATCTGTAAAATGGAGATAAAAATCCTACATTTGCCAGCACATGAGATTAATTTTCTGTTCGTCAGGTGCCTCCTCATGTGACACCATCAAGCCCACCCCGGGCCGCTGACCGGAATAAATCTCAGCGGTGTGCCCCCTTCCTCCCCTGGCTGATCTCCTGCCCCAGCAGGCTGGTAGAAACACCTCCAGAAGAACAGGAGGTCACCTCCAACCCAGTCCTCCTGGTTGCTTGGTACTTGGCTAAGAGTCTTGGGGTAGGAGTTGATATTTGGGGGCTTCCCGATAAAACTGAGCGACTTCATGTGCACTAGCTAATCTTAAACTGCAAATATGGTACCTTCAAAGTGTTGTTGTGAGGTCAGACAATGCACGGCACTCATACTAACTGTGCAGAAGTTACCGCAACGGCCACAGCTCCCATCAGGGCGCTACAGTAGAGGCTCTCTTTACCTGCCTCTACGTTACAAGACCCAGGACTAACCAGCGCTCTCCACCGCCTCCGTAAATATTGTGTGGATGCCCACTGCCCCTCAAGTGTCAGCGACGCCCCAGCGAGCCCTCCGCTTCTGCTCCCCTGACGCTAATGAGTCATCTGGTTACCAAGAGTCGGATGGATTTGTTCCCGAACTTGCTTGTGCCAGTGACACTTGTCATTTTAATTCTGTAATTCAAATGAGTCATTCTACCAGATGAAAAAGCTGTGAGTGTGCAAAGAGAGATAATAGTCATCTCTCCGACAAATCAGTCAAGGGCCGTGCAAGGACTTGATCAATACGAGATGCGACAGACGTTGCTGGAGAGTTAGGTGTGGGAGAGACTACTACGGAGGTTAAAAACGACCTGAACCATGAAGAATTCTACATTCTGAACCTTCGCAAATGTCCTTCAGTTCTTTACCTTAAAGGGTTGAGAACTGGCAATTCTAGAGCAAATAAAAACGGGTGTGGTTTATGGAAGAAGGTTAATATGGAACTCCGATCAGCAAAAATTAAAAGTGCCTTGGGGCGCCTGGGTGGCGCAGTCGGTTAAGCGTCCGACTTCAGCCAGGTCACGATCTCGCGGTCCGTGAGTTCGAGCCCCGCGTCGGGCTCTGGGCTGATGGCTCAGAGCCTGGAGCCTGTTTCCGATTCTGTGTCTCCCTCTCTCTCTGCCCCTCCCCCGTTCATGCTCTGTCTCTCTCTGTCCCAAAAATAAATAAACGTTGAAAAAAAAAAAAAAAAAGTGCCTTGTTGTACACAAAAAGTTTGGTGAATGGATGTGCCAGCGGGTCATTCAGCCATCAGCTTTAACTGCATCAGGAGGTCACAAAATCGTTACCTCCATGTAGGGGCTGTGTGTCCCGGGCTCAGCTCTGCAGTGGGCATCGAACATGTACATGAGCCGGGCGTGACCAGTCCCGTTGGCAGAAAGAACACAGCCTGTCACACGGGCAGAGGCAGCGCCCCCTTCCTCCGCCACTTGCTTGCTGAGTGATTCCGGGTGACTTTCCAGGGCTGTGACTTCTCCCTCAGCAGAAAGGGGTGCTAAGAACTAGCTCGCAGGGTGTGAAGGTCAGTGGAGGGGTAAGGAGAACGTGTAGTCACTTTCCGACCCATGAGAGGGGCTGTCAGGAGCGCCTTCCCTCCTGCCGGGGGCTTCCCAGTCCCAGAGGCCCCGTGTGGTCTGACTTCTTCGTCCCCCATCCCCGAGTGGACGAGTTTCAGCTCTCAGCTGAAGGGCACCGCGGGGCGCGATGTCTATGAAATTGTAAAGATGAGTATGAGACACGCCATCCCTCAAGCTCAGAAAATGCACTTGACACGTTTGTCCCTCGGGGAGCCTGAAGTTTGGGCAAAGCTGGGACACCGTAGACAGCAGAGCTGTGCGAGGAGCGGGGAGGCCCCGGGAACAGGGGACGAGGCGCTGCCTCCTGGCCGCGTGCAGGATTACAGACGCATTGCCTCATGGATTAATTAATGATGGCAAGCTCATTAACCACTGTCTGACCTCCGACGGGCAGGCACTCTGGGTGGGCAGCGTGGCCCTGGGTCATTAACGATGACGTGTGTGGACTTATTGGAGGGACAACCGTTTTCCTCAAGACCCAGTTTCAAGTTGAAAATGGAAAAAGCACTTGGTTTCTGGGTCTGCATTGTTCCTGGTGCATAAACAGGGAGGAGAGGGCTGTAGGCCCCCTGGGAGTCGTGAGAGAAAAGTCTGGACACAGAGGGCCTGGGGAAGGGCGGCCCAGAGGGGAAGCCCACAGCGCATTGAGACTTCAGGAGGGGTCTCGCGAAAGGCCCTCCCTCCAACTCCCGGGACTCTGGAAATGAAACCAGCCACCCCTTCCTGTGCGCTCACTTGTGCCTGGCCCTGTGCTAAATCCTTTCCACGTGGCCACTCCACTTCATCCTCAACAACCCTGGAAAGGAGGTTCTGTAATGTCCCCATTTTATGGATGAGCACACCGAGGCCAGGAGAGGTTCAAAGGCACGTCCAAGATCGGCAAGAGGTGGACGTAGGGCCGCGCCATTGTGTCGGGCTTCGTGAATGATATTGTGATGATGAAAGTTTACACCACCTCCTTGAGGACGATTCCGATAAATGGTGTTTGTCCAGTCACGGGGAGGGCCCGGTATTTCGTGCGGATTAAGTGGCTAAGCCACCCAACGACCCTATGAAGATGATACAGTGGTCCCCTGGTATCTTTTGATATTTGCTACTCCCCCCAAAACTGAGGGTGGCCTTTGGCCTTCTTTCTAGGTGGGACCTTGCCAAGCAGTGGGGTCTCCCAGGGAAGGGGACTGGCTTACACCTCAGGCAGACCCGGGTCGCGGCCACTCACCAGCCTCTCACTTCCCTCCACCTGCCCGAGCCTCACTCTGTTCATCTGCAAAGTGGGACAGGAGGGCACGGGGACCCAGCAGCATCGAGATGCTTCCGCCAATCAGCTGAACGTAGGAAGAAAGAATACCGTCTTTCCCATCAGGGGCCCACACGTGTTTTCTTTTTGACTAAAGAGGACCTTTTTTTTTTTCCTTTTAGGCCTTGGTAGTTGGATTTCATGAATCGGGAATTTTAGTTTGAGTGCTCAGATCTCTCCTCTGCCCCCTTACAGCCTCGGCTATCTATCCACCTCATCCCTACCCGGTAAGGTTGCCAGAGAAAATACAAGATGCCTAGATAAACCTGAATTTTCAATAAAAAAAGAGAGAATTCTTAGCATTTGTATATCCTAGGCAATTTTTGAGACAGTGATACTAAAATATTATTCATGGTTTATCTGAAATTCGATTTTAACTGGGTATCCTGTATTTTTTTTAATGTTTTTTATTTATTTTTGAGAGAGCGAGCGACACAGAGCATGAGCAGGGGAGGGGCAGAGAGAGAGGGAGACACAGAATCGGAAGCGGGCTCCGAGCTGTCAGCACAGAGCCCGACGCGGGGCTCGAACCCACGAACCGCGAGATCACGACCTGAGCTGAAGCCGGACGCTTAACCGACCACGTCCCCCCAGGCGCCCCGAGACTTGATTCTCTCAACGATTATGTGGAAATTAAGGAGATCCCTGCCCTGAGACATGTCACTGAAGCCTGTGCCCTTGACCTCTCCACCCCCTGCACCCTCCAGAACCAAGACAAGGGGGCTTCCCGGGCTCCCTGTCTGCCCCACTCGGGTCCGTCCACCAGCGCTAGCGGTCTGCTGGGCCACATCCTCCTGCTGCCTGGACCGGATCTAGATCACGGCTATTTGTACTCGAGTACCTGTGCCAGCACAGAAAGCCTTGATGTGTCCCATCCAGCTCGGTTCCTGGACAGACCCAGCACCTTCCCCAGCTTTTACATGCCTCGATTTGGCTCACAAAAGGAGAATGCAGCCCTAACAACCCCTCCAGGTCTCTGGCAAGACGGTAGAGTGTCCCCGCTCTTGGCTGCAGCCCTACCTGGCTCTCCGTGAAATGTTTGCCAAAGACCAAGCGGCCCCACAGCCGTCACCCGGTACACACGGGGCAGAAGCCCCTGTTCTCCGCGCCCCGTCCTGTTTCAGCGGACCTGCGTCTGCTGGACCAGCGTCCTGCGGCGCTCTGAGGCACACGGTCTGGTGCCACCTGCTATGCCTTCAACGACAACGGTGCCGCCTGACCCAAAAGGTTGGCTCTGACTTTGTTTCTTGTTTCACGCAGTTGGCTTTAGGGGAGCAGGCGCCAGCTGCTAACCAGCTCGGGGGTCACACTCCAGATCCGGCCTCTGCACAACCAGAACTGCAGACGCCGGTCAGCCTGTGCCGTGTGACCTTGCCCTGGTCCTCGGAAGCCCGGCTCCAGTTCGAAAAGGTAAGTCATTATGGAGACAGCTGGCAGATGGTAAAGTTATCAGGTAAAGCCAATGACCCCGTCTCGCAGAAGGGGACATCCTCGCTCCGGGAAAGATATTATAGTCAAGGCAGCAAGGTTCATGGCCATTGAGGGTACCCTCGTTTATTTACCCATTTGATATAGGTTAACTGAGCACTTACTCTGAGCCCAGTGTGTCAGCACCAGTGATAGAGTGGGGTAGTTAAGACATGGTCCCTGCCTTTCAGGATTCTATCCGCCTTTTTTTGCGGGGGTTGGAGGGGGGTGTTGGGAGCATACGCAAACAGTCCAACCCCCCGCGATGAAGCCCATCGGTGAAGACTGCCGAGCCTTTCCAAGGGGACCCCTCCCACCACGCCCCCCTGTCTGCCACTTTCTTTCCCACCCCTGTTGCATCCCCAAATGAGACATAAGTTGACGTCTGACAGGGAGTCTCTGAGACATAGTTTGCTCTCCTGCTAAAAAGGGCCATTTCCACTGGCTTCCCCCTTTTGTCTCGAAAACGTCAAACTCCAGCCGCCTTCTTGAGACCAAGAGGCCACCAAGCTGAGGACAAAAAGCCAAGGTGCCTGGAACCCTGGGGGGTGGAGCAGCGACAGCCTCAGGCCCCGAGGGTGCCACCCAAACAGGGCCCCATCCAAGCATCCCCCCTCCCCACTCCTCGACATGCGAGGAAAACAAACTCCCGTTTGTTTGCGTCGCTGTTAGTCGGGTTTTGTGTGGCTTGCAGACTGCAGCATTTCTCACTGAGGCAGAATTCAGTGAATTTTGTCTGAAAGGGTCTGGAAAATCTAGACAGAAGAGGTAAAAAAAAATGCACAAAGTCCCTTGTCCTCAAAAATTCACCATCAGTCGGGGTGTGGAACAGGGAACCACGGGGCCAGCTTGTGAGTCTGGCAGATGGAGGGGCCACACCGTGTCTGCCGGAGGCACAGGCTCGAGGGCTGAGCTTAAGAGCCCTTGTCCCGAGAACGAGGGAAGTGAACTCAGACCTCCTGCACCCCACTCAGTCCCCGGAGACCTCTCGGGAACCCCGCCTCTGTCCTTGTCATTCACTCGCGCTGTAAAAACAGTGTCTCTCAAACCCCAGCATCCCCTGGGGGTCTTTTCTGAGAGCAGGTTCACACCCAGCAGATGCACAGTCTACTTTTCCAGCCCGCTCCCAGGGGGTGCCCCTGCTGCTGGCCCGGGGACCACTCTTTGCGCAGGGAGAGCGTGGAGGGCCACTGGCTGGGTCTAGAGCCGTCCCGTTGGCGGTCCGTCACGCTGTCCTGCCTGCAGAATCAAGGCCGTGCCGGGTCCTCTGTACTCGAAGGGGCACAGACGCCCTATCTTGTCCCTAAATTCTTCCCTCCTGCAGTCTGGCGGGCCTCTTTAGTTGTGGATTGGAAATCAATTCCCGGGGGTTCGGAGAGACTTGGAGTGGCCAAACTGTCCTGGTTTGCCTGGGCCGGGGGGCTTCCCAGGGATATGGGGCGTTCGATCCCGGCGGGCTGGGAAGTCGGGGGGTCGCCCTGTCTAGACTGTGGCCTGAGTGATTAAATGCAAGGCAAGGCGGCTCAGTCGAGTCCTTGGAAGCCAGCTCAGTGAATGCCTGCTGGTGTCAGCACCCCAGGCACATCAGGGAATCCGGCACGGCCCCGCTCTGGTGGAGGGGGACAGATCTGCTCTTGGCAATTTCCTCTAGACGTCCCAGACCTGGGTCCGGAGGCCTGGATAGTTGGGGGACGCGATGCGCGAGCCCCCGCCCGCCTCGGGCTTGCTGCGGCCACGTGGGGCTGCAGGCGGCGGCCCTGTCACTGCTCCTTGCCGCGGCACTGAAGACTGGGGTCGGGACAGAATGAGGTCGCGGGTTCTCCGCAGCTCCCCGGTTTGCAGGGGCCTCCCCGCCTCCCACAGCCCCGGGCTCTTAATGACTCGCTCAGCTCCTTAACGGAAAAAAAAAAAAAAAAAAAATGTGCACTCGTTCCCAGCTGAATGTCCTTAATTTGCCTCATTTGTGCCTAAAGCACAGGGTAAACCAATGTGAAGCGAAAGGGCTATTGCCACGATGTGACGTCCCTCCTTCCGAAAGTGCGTTTGTGGCGCTAACCAGACACGGCGGGAGGGGGTGGCCAGACGCCGCCCATAGACGGAGTTCACTTTCTGGCCCTTTTTTGCTTTGGTTTGTGGTTGTGTTTTTAAGACGTGACCAATATTGAAGAATTAAAAGATTTCAAGTAAAAATCCATGTTTGTAATTTCTCTTCAATCGAGCAGGACCGACTCCACCTTGGGACACACGGACGCTTTGCTGGGGCTGAGGACAGACTGCCTGCCCCTCAGGAGCAGTGGGGGCGGGGAGGGGGGTGGGGGGCGGGGAGGGGGATGGGAATGTGAGCCCTCCAGCCAGCCTGCCCCCCCCCCCACCGTGGCATTGATTTAGAGCCTTCTCTGAATCGTTTCTTGTGTTATTTTATTCAGCGAGCACGTTATCAGTAACGGATTCATCTTCATAAGTAACTGCTGACTTACGGCCCCTCTGAAGACAGGACTCCCCACACGGGCTGGACTTTGGACCTGCTCGGGACGAGAAGCAGGAAGTAGGGAGGCTCAGGCCAGCTCAGGGGCTGGTTGTGGGTAGAATTTCAGAATTAAGCCTTCACTATTCCCCGTTATTGTGCAAAAGTGTGTATTCGTTGTGAAAATGGGTATGAATTTTTTACAGAAATATCAGGAAAGAACATAATGAGTATCTATTTTTTTTAAGTGTTCATTTATTTATTTTGAGAGAGAGAGAGAGAGAGAGTGTGTGAGCACATGCGCCAGAGCAGGGGAGGGGCAGGGAGAGAGAATCCCAAGCGGGCCCCGCACTGTCAGCGCAGAGCCCGATGCAGAACTCGACCTCGCAAACTGAGATCACGACCTGAGCTGCAATCAAATCGACTGAGCCACCCAGGCGCCCGCATAATGAGTATCTAGTAAGGGACAGAGGATGCCGCATGTCCTCCAAGGCATGTAAGAAGCTGGCCAGAAAATACCCTTGACTGGCAGCTCTCTAGTCTTTGACTAACGCCCTTTGAACAGGAAGTGCTCAGTTAGGTGTCTATGGGACATATGTCTGCTTGAGTACGTGTAAAGGCCTGCTTCTTAGTAGGCAAATCTACAGCAACAGAGGATCAGGGTCATCTCATTACTTGATTTATTACTTTTATAGAGAAGCAAATTTAATTACATGGGAAAAGTGTTAACATCAGATACATGGAAAGCAGCAAGGCAGGACGTAGGGCGTGATCCCATTATAACTGAGTAAATATTTAAACGTGTATACAAAAAGATGAAATGCTCAAGTCAAAATGTTGGCTTTTACTGGTGGATAGATTGTTGGGTTATGTTTTTGTTTTTAATTCTTATTTTGTAAAGAATCTTGGCGATCAATTCGGTTTCTCAAGTTGAGTTTCCTTCAAACTGCTTAGTTGCTATTAGCAAATGCCTGCCAAGGGCCCAGGTTGAGCCCTGAGTGCATGCCAGACGTTGCATCTGTAGTCTAGGAAGGAAAAAGGAAGGGAAGAGAGCAAATGCTAAAATTTCTTTTTTAAAAAAAAAAAATTTCAATTTAAAACACTGCCAAAGGATTGCTTTTGACTCCCCACTGTCTCAAACCATGTCAGATGGTCATTTTTAACCGCAGGGGGGTCTGGGAAGTTGAATGTTCATAAACAGGCCCACCACTGCCTGAGCAAAACCGAGATTCTGGTTAGGGACCTTGCAGTAGCCACGTCCCAGAACCATGGTGGCCATAACCTCATTTCCCATGTGCTTTACCTCCTGCTGTGCTAGTGTTACACATGGTTTGTGTCTGTCATTCAGGACTATTATTATTCCATGTCACAGAGAGAGAAACTGAAATCAGGGAGGTGAAGCTATGTGTTCCACGGTGTCAGACAGACCCGGGATTCTAGCATCATCTCGTCTGGGTCCAGAGCATCTGGGTCCACCCATCACCAGGGCATAACAAGAAAAACAGTCACTTAGGGATCAGCACACACATGTCAAAGAACAGTCATTTCTTCTTGAATCACACTTGTGGCCTCTTGGGTCCCTTAAGACCCAGGAGAGAGAAAGAGAGAGAGAGAGAGAGAGAGAGAGAGAGTGAGCTTCTCAAACAGAATGTGCATCCAGGCCACCGGGGCACTCTGTGAAAATGCAGATGGGATTCCTGGTGAGCCCTAGGCTTTGCACTATTTTTTTTTTTTTTTAGTTTAGTTTACTTATTTTGAGAGAGAGAGAGAGAGAGGGAGAGAGGGAATCCCACTCCACACTGTCAACATGGAGCCCAATGTGGGGCTCGATCTCATGAACTCTGAGCCCAAATCAAGTGTTGGTTGCTTAACTGACTGAGCCACCCAGACGCCCCATAGACTCTGCCCTTCTGACACGCTCCCAGGTGGTGGCCACGCTGGTGGCTGCAGACCACACTCTGAGTGTCCCACCTCCCTGGGGCTGGCTGATCTCCTGGATTCCAACAGTGCCCACAGAATACAGCGCCACGGGGAGCAAAGGCCACCGCACAGGACCCAACAGGACAACTCTTCACATGATGAAACCAGGCCGAGGAGAGCTTTGCTCCCGCCTGTTTCCTTGAGGAGGGAACCTGCTCCCTCCACTACGTCGGGTCCAGGTCTCTGGAAGGACCTAGGGACAGTCCTCAGACCCACAGGGGCGTCGAGAACTTGACGCTCTTGAGACATTGGCCCTTGTCTTCATCTTCGATGTCTCAGGAACTGGGGCTCTTGACCTTGGTTCTTTGCACTAAGGTGGCGATGACGAGGATGACGATGAGAAAGACGACCGTGATGGAGATGAGGGAGGAGAGTAGGAGGAGGGGAAAGAGAAGGAAGAACTCGACGCAGAGGAAGGGGAGGAGCGGGTAGATGTCGAGGAAGGAGGAGGTGGGAGGTCACTGAGTGTACTGACTATGCCAGGTGTCATCTACTCCTCAAGGTCACGTTCGGAGGGTTGTACTACTTTTATACCCATTTTACTCGTCAGGAAGCTGAGCCCAGAGGCGCTGAGCAACCTGCCCAACCCCAGGCTGTTGGCCGGGGACAGATCTGGGGTGTCACCACCGCCCCGCCGGCCTCAGCATCACCTGGAGCCGGGCTGCCACGAGGGAGAACACACATGTTGTCCAGTGGGATGGCTATTTCAGTGCGCAGTCGGAACATCACAGGACGTTCGTGTTTGCGCACGTGCGACGCTGACCGTGAGAAACGCACGGCGAACGCGGAAGCCTGCTCCCCGCTGAATCAAGGCCAGCGGGGTCCACGGTCGCGTGCACTCACGCAGACGCATACCTCGACACCCCTCCGCTCACCTCGTGCTGTTAGGAGCCACACCCGTCCCCACCCGGTGTCTGACGGCCGACCCTCCTTCCGGCCCTTCACGGAAACACGCAAACCGCCAGCCTCCCGACGCCAATTCACAGGCGAACTTCAGGTGTCTTTCAAGGTGAAGTGCCGTGTGTACTGAAGTATTTGTGTATTTCCTGCCCCAATCGTGTATTTCAGGAGTCCAAAAATGAGCAAATGTTGTGTTCCTAACCCCATTTTTACCGGAAGCCCTGCCGTTTCGACGTGTGATCTTGCAGGGCATGGTGATTTTAGGAACCACCTGTCCCCTCGAGGCAGAACTGACTGCACGCGGACTGGGTTAGTCACCTGGCCATCTGGGAGCCTTAGTTTCTTCATCTGTACAATGGGCACAGCCCATTTAACACGTAGCAACCACCTCGCAGAGGGCAGTAAAAAGAGCCTGCACTTGGTGTCTAGGGACCAGGTCACGGGCCAGGATCCAAGACCCCTGGGGTTCTCTAAGCATCAGCTTCTTGGGCTGATGGCCCCCCAGTGGCCCTGAGAGGAAGATGCCACTCCAGCGACAGGACACGCGGGTCTGGACAGTTGAGTGACCCACCCCCAGCTTGCCTGTTCCCTGTTCTGCCCTTGCCCTGCAGCTGCTGGTCGGGGCCCCCTCTTCCCAAGCCACACGTTTTGTATCATTACCGTGGGCTTATTTGGCACTTTGAGAACGGAAATAGTCCCAGAGCATGTGTTCATTAGTTCACTCTTCGTGTGGGAATGTTTCTAAGGAGAACATACCGTCACAGCCACGATCTCGGAAACGTCTTCCATCCCCAAATAATAACTGAGATAGTTCAACTGTGTATTTTCCTATAAGGAAAGGATATCGAATTAATTTTTAAAATTGGGAAGAAAATATCAGAAAGGTGTAAAGGAAGAATGAGAAGTTCCACGTGTTCAATCCACCATTAATCCCTCGGTGGATTTAATTCCAGGCCCTTCTCTATGACACGTCTCCTCTGGGTGACACAGGCTATGTACCCCACGTTCACTCAGTATTACATCATAAGCGTGTCCCCTTGATTAAAAATGCTTTTTAATCACGAGTTTTAATAATTGCTATAAATATTCCACCTCAAGGACATTCGATAATTTATTTAGCGGTTTTTGCAGTGTTGGACATTTAATTTTTTAAAAAGTCAATTAATGCCATGATTGATGTCTGTTTATATTAACCCATTTTCATTTCCTGATTATTTTCTTGGGCCAGCTTCCCAAAAGTGGAACTATCGAATAAAATAGATGAGTGGGTTTTTTTTTTTTTAACATTTATTCATTTTCTGATAGAGAGAGACAGAGTGTGAGCAGGGGAGGGGGAGAGAGAGAGACGGAGACACAGAATCTGAAGCAGGCTCCAGGCTCTGAGCTGTCAGCACAGAGCCCGACGTGGGGCTCGGACTCATGGACCAGGAGATCATGACCTGAGCCGAACTCGGGCACTTGACTGACTGAGCCACCCAGGTGCCCCTATTTTTTTTTTTTTAAACACTTTTTTTTTTTTTTCAACGTTTATTTTTATTTTTGGGACAGAGAGAGACAGAGCATGAACGGGGGAGGGGCAGAGAGAGAGGGAGACACAGAATCGGAAACAGGCTCCAGGCACTGAGCCATCAGCCCAGAGCCCGATGCGGGGCTTGAACTCACGAACCGCGAGATCGTGACCTGGCTGAAGTCGGTCGCTTAACCAACTGCGCCACCCAGGCGCCCCCCCTATTTTTTAAAAATTCATTTATTTATTTTGAGAGAGAGAGAGAGAGTGAGCAAGCAGAGAATGGGCAGAGAGAGAGAGAGAGAGAGAGAGAGACAGAATCCGAGGCAGGCTCCAGGCTCCGAGGTGTCCGCACAGAGCCCAACGTGGGGCTCGAACTCACAGACTGTGAGATCATGACCCGAGCTGAAGTTGGATGCCCAACCGACTGAGCCACCCAGGCGCCCCAAGTGTCTTTAATATATGTTCACACTCACATGATCAACCCGTTGTTCCTTATCATGAAAGTGTTTCTAACAATGTATGACACTCTGTTGTTCCACACTAAACTGGATCTGAGTATTATTATTTAAAAAAAAAAAATCTTGGGGCGCCTGGGTGGCGCAGTCGGTTAAGCGTCCGACTTCAGCCAGGTCACGATCTCGCGGTCCGTGAGTTCGAGCCCCACGTCAGGCTCTGGGCTGATGGCTCAGAGCCTGGAGCCTGTTTCCGGTTCTGTGTCTCCCTCTCTCTCTGCCCCTCCCCCGTTCATGCTCTGTCTCTCTCTCTGTCCCAAAAATAAATAAACGTTGAAAAAAAAAAATTAAAAAAAAAAAATCTTTGTCCAATTAACTTTTAAAACGGTCTCTCATTGTCTTGATTACATTGATTAATTCTGAATATATTTCTTCACAGATCCATTACTAAGAATTTCATAAATTAGAGCCCTAAAGGGAACGTCTCAGCTGGATTTTGAGGCTCGTTCTCTCCGAATGGGCTGGAAGGCCTAATACTCCGTGCCGCTAAGAAGCCCTCCAGCCTTCAAATTCAGGTCGGCTGGGCGGGAAAGCGGGGGAAAGGGAGTTACTTTTTTGGCTTTGCGGCAACCTGAACTTTAAGACCGCGTTGGCATTGGAGGCCCCGAGTGGGAAATCGATGGTCTGGGGCGTCAGGCCTGTTTTGGGGTTTGCTGTGCTCTGGAGGGAACCCTGAGGTGATATGTGATGGGCCCGTCGCGTGGGTCTGAAGAACATTTTGGTCTGTGTGGGGGGATGAATCACAAGGACAACAGGAACAGGTCGTAGCCCCGCTATGTCTTTCCACGGGTTACACTAATGGCGCAGTTGGGGGTGGAGAACTTGGGGTGACTGGCTATGGCCCTGTCCCCTGGCCCTGGGCGACTTTTATGACTTTATTCAGCTGTAACCTTCGGGAGGCGTCTCAATGACACCAGAGCGGCTTTCTCTCCCTGCTCAGCCAGCTCGCCAGACACGCTTTTCCTTTCCAGGACCACATCCATCATGGGCCTAAATTCAGGAACCGTCTTGGCATTTATCAATCAGCCAGAAAGCAGAGCCAGCGTTAGAAGACATCTCATTAATTTTGCAAGTGTGATTTATGCCCTATTTAAACTATGGATTAAATTCCACGCAAGGAGAAAGAGAAATCAAACAATTAAAGCAGTCTTCTCCCTGGGACAGTTTTGAGGTTCACAGCACGGTGAGTGAGTGCCACACAGAGGGAACAGAGCTGCTAGACAGGCTGTGGCACTGGGAATCAGGAGACCCAAGTTCAAGGCCAGCCGGAGGACTGCAGGCCAGTCAGAAGCCACTGGCCTTCAGTGTTCTCACCTGATGATTAAAAAGAGTCACGTGGAAGGCATCTTGCGGGGAGCAAAGCACTGTCCATTCGGTGGCGGTGGCATAAAACGCCCACCTCCCTTCCACGTTGGTTCTGGCACAACCAATGTAGTTTGTAAGGTTGTATAATCATTTAAAAAATGTCTTTTGTAGGGGCACCTGGGTAGCTCAGCCAGTTAAGCATCTGACTCTCGTTTCATTTAATTTTTTTAATGTTTACTTATTTTTGAGAGAGAGAGAGAGACAGCATGAGCACGCTCAAGCGGGGGAGGGGCAGAGAGAGAAGGGAACAGGATCTGGAGCGGGTTCAGCGCTGACCGCAGACAGCCCGACGCGGGGCTCAAACTCATGAACCGTGAGATCATGACCTGAGCTGAAATCGGACGCTTAACCGACTAAGCCACCCAGGCGCCCCAGACTCTTGATTTCAGCTCAGGTCATGATCTCACGGTTCATGGGATCAAGCCCCGCATCGGGCTCGGTGCTGACAACACGGAGCCCGCTTGGGATTCTCTCTCTCCCTCGCTCTCTGCCCCTCCCCTGCTTACGCACATGTGCACGCATGCACACACACACACACACACACACACATACACACTCTCTCTCCCTCTCTCCCTCAAAATAAATAAATAAACATTTTAAAAGTATATATATGTTTTGTAAATGCGTATGTACTTTTTGTATCTATACATACAACATATTATGTATTGATATATGATCTATATCATATATAGATGTATGTGCATGAACATATATACATGTATATATGTATACTTAGATATACATAAGTATATTGATATGTATAAATATGATATACATAGATGTATATAAAAATACATTTTTATCTATGTTTTATTTATTGTTATTTATTTATTTTAAATGTTTATTTATTTATTGTTGAGAGAGAGCGTACAAACGGGGGTCGGGCAGAGAGAGAATCCCAAGCAGGTTTCAGACTGTCAGCACAGAGCCCGACGTGGGGATTGAACTCAGACACCGTGAGATCATGACCCTAACCGAGGTCGGATGCTCAACCAGCCGAGCCACCCAGGAGCCCCTCCCTATTTTATTTGTAGCTTTAATTATAAATCACAGGCAGACCACTTTTTCAAATGAGAGGATACTTTGTGTTTTTCTGTAAACCCTGTTGGTTATTTCTACAGCGTTCCCCCATCAGAATGCTTTTTGAAGAAAAATCTACAACGTAAAATAAAGAATCGACCGAGCCAGAGTTTCCTTCATAGCACTGGCTGGGCTGGAGGAGTTCTAGCAGGTGACCCAGGCAAAACACGCTGGGGTGAGCCTGCCCCCGGACTGAGCCCCACTGTGTCTGGACAAAGGCTCCTGGTGGCAGATGTTAGCATCTAAACTATAGCTTCGTGGTCATCGAGTGGCTGCAGACTTTCTCTGTGTTTACTACAATCTCAACAACTCATTCGTGCTTTTACGGTGATGATAATATTTATCTCTCCAGGCAGATGGCCACGTTCATGCTCATTTAGCCACAGCAGACTGTCCAGTGTGCGGCTGAATTGCTTCCTTCCCCAGCATTGTCCGCTTGGCTAATTGAGTTTGGTTAATCGAGGTCGTGATGAACGAAGCCCAAAGTGGCTGCCTGGGGCGTCGCCTGTTGGCGAGGTCAGGTGGGGAGACCAGTCCTTCAAAGGGTGGGCTGCCGGAGAAAACCCGAACAGGGCATCTCGGCAGGACCCCTGGGACGGGGCTGACTTCTCCCTGGGCTCAGCGCCAAGGGACGCCAGGACTTTTGGGGGCCCGGGAAAATGGTCCAACTGCTTTTAGAATCAGGAAAAATAATGGCTTGGAGGAGACAGAGAGCAGGGTGTCTGGAAAGCTCTGGGATGCTGAGTGCAGAAGGGGCTAGCAGGGGCGGGAGGAGGAGGGTCCCACTAGCATGCTGGAGACCTGTGGCGGGGGTGGGGGGTCTATACAGGGTGCGCAGAAGCTGCCACTGGGTAGTGACAGGGTAGGAGTCCGGGCAATGGAGGGCGGGGGTGGGAGACTGTGGTGCCACCCGCTGGGGATACAGAGATGCTGGGTCTGTGTGTGGAGAGCAATGGCACAGACCTTACAGCCACATCGGCACCCGCCACCTTCCTTCCCCAGCGACCCCGAGGGCACTCCTTCCTGCCCTCTGTCCACCTCGTGCCACACCTCACCCCTCCACCTGCTGCTTCCCACCCTCTGCAGAGGCGCCGTGGGTGAGCATCACCACAACCTCCCTGCACCCCGTTCCCACCCCTGCCTGCTCTCTGCTGCTCCTTCAACTGGGTTCGCGGCAGCCTAGAGCACAAGCTGAATGATCCCTTTGTCTTCTAACCTCCTTTACAGCTTAGCTGGAACTTCTCTAACATGTGCACCCAGATTCCTCCAGAGGTAAAAGCAAGGGTTCATCTCCCCGGGGCCTGGGGTGGGGTGGGGGTGGGGTGGCTGCAAAGGCTGGAGTTTATTTAGCGCTTGTGTTTTATCTTGTAAACCCTCACGGCTCTCATATTCGGCCACAATACACGTCTGTATCTTCTTAACGGAAAAATAAGTGTCCCTGGCAAGTCTCTGGGCAAACTCCGTGCTCCAGGGAAGACAGGCGAGACGGGCGAGGCGTCCAGGGCTCCAAAGGCAAGGAGGGGTCGCTGTGGGTGCCGATCCTGGGCTCGAACGACCCTGAGGCCAGCGGCTCCCTGTGCCGTGCACCTGTGCTGTGCCTTCCTGGTCCTGCGCCCAGCCTGCCTGAACCCAGTTTTGAGAGATGGGGGCAGACTCTCAAGGGTAGAGGCTGGCCGTCACTGCTGCCTCCCAGCAGATGACATTCTTACAAAGCACCGCCTTGAACATCTCGTGTGGGGATAACACAGACACAATTCGGTCACTCGCCACGTCAGCATGCTTTCGCATAGTTGCTCACTTTTAAGAAATAGTTACTAAAAGCCGACTGTGTCCAAACCCCTCGCTAGATACTTGGGAAACGCTGGCGCCCGGACAGACCAGGTCTCTCTCGGGGTCTGGCATGCTGGCGATTTCAGGGTATTTGCTCGAGAAAGCCAGACTGGAAGGCAGAAAAACGCATCTGTGTCTGGGTGAAGTGGGGCGCGTTTCTGGGCACACCTGGGCTTCCCAGTTCAGCATTTACAGAAGTGCCTGCTTTTTTGGGGGGGGCACTTGTCCCAAGAGCAAGAGGGGGTGCACAGTGTCACACAGACTTGGGAAAGGTTGGGGAGCCGGTGCCCGGGAGCGATGTGGGACGTACATTTGCAGGTTAGATTGCGGTAGATCCTGTGGGCCAGCTCTCTCCAGCATTTCCACACGTAGCCCCTTTTCCCTGCAGCATCTGTTAACATCTGGCCGCATGGGTTCTGCTGCGCCCCCTTTCAGAAACGCCCATCTTCACCCTTTCCTGCTGGTTTGTGGCCCCAGCGTTTTCCTCTCTGGTCTGCCTTTGGGGGGAGACTTCACCTGTTCCCTCCTTTGGAGAACGTGTGAAGCTGGACGCAGCTTGATGGTGTTTTTTGGGATGGTGCACGTGTGGCCCGAGGTTGCTGGGTGCACAGCCCGTCCCGGGGGGGGGGGGGTGCCGTCACCGGGAGCTTAGGGACGACGTAGGGATAAGGAGGATCTTGCTGCTTTAGACGGCTTTGGCACAGCCCCTAAAATGGTAACAACCAGCCAGAAACATTAAAAATCACAACAACAAAATGGAACAGGGGTGGGGCGGGGGGAGGCCCTCAGGAAGGAAACACCAAGTCCGTGCAGCCAAGAAAGGTAATTTAGAAATAAAGTGGGGAAGCAGTTCCCGAGACTGCCCTGGCCGGCTTGGAGCTTCAGAAAAACACGGTGACCCGCTTTGGGGCCTAGGGAGCTTGGGGAGGGACGGGGGGGGGGTGGCGCAGGGAGGGGGCGTGGAGGGGTGGGGAGGGACTGAGAAGACGCCGATGCCCCCAGGCTCCCAGCTGGCCAGGCCGTCCTTGCAAGCCGCCCCGCAGCCAACGCTTCCCGGACCCACGGTGGGGACCCGGGGCGCCCTGCCATCCCATCCACCCCTCCCGCGCGTCCCCGGAAACTTCTCTGGCATCCCATTAAGTTTCCCAGGTGATAAAACAGCCCTGCGTCCCATCCTCCTCTCCTTCCATATTCTAGTTCCCTTCCCATCTCTCCTCCGGCTCTGCTGTTCTCCCGAACGTCTCCCCCGCCGCACCCCGCGCCCCCCAGGCGCACTGGCTCGCACGCCACGGTGGCCTCGGCTTACACAAAGGAACCACGGCCACGCAGCTCCACGAGCCACAACCGCGAGGGTATTTTTGACCGTGCAGCTGCATCTGCCTGGGAGCAGGGCTGCAGAGACGCGGGAAGACGGCGGGGTCTTAAATAGCAGCTCTGAGACGTTGGCTGTTGCTGGGCCAGGGGGCTGCCGCCCTCCCCCCTGCCCCCGACACCTCTCAGCCTGGGTCCCCATTGCCGTGTTCCCGCGCGGGTTCATGGCCAGAGAGGGGCCCAAGGTCTCGCCGGGGTCTCCTCTTGCCACGGGAATGACAGTTCTCAAGCGGGACACGTGGCAGTGTCTGTAGACATTGGACTGCGACTAGGGGTGGGGGGGTGTGGCTGGCATCTGGCGGGTAGATAGAGGCCAGGGATGCCGTCTGACATCCTGCGGTGCCCAGAACAGCCCTCACCACCGAGAACGACCTGGGCGCAAACCTCGCCGGGGCCCTGGGCCGAGAAACCTTGAAGTACATCCTTTTCTCTCCCTCCCCTGGAGGCCCTATCGTTGATTCTGGCAGAACTTGGGCTAGAATAAGGTTGAATCGGCCTCAACTGTTTTTGTGCAACTGTTATGTGTTTCATAGATCTCTTGAAAAAAAATTTTTAATGTTTATTTGTTTTTGAAGGAAAGAGAGAGACAGAGCACGAGCAGGAGAGGGGCAGAGAGAGAGGGAGACACAGAATCGGAAGCAGGCTCCAGGCTCTGAGCCATCAGCCCGGAGCCCGACGCGGGGCTCGAACCCATGGACCGCGAGATCCTGACCTGAGCTGAAGTCGGACGCTTAACTGACTGAGCCACCCAGGCGCCCCTAGTGTTTATTTATTTTTGACAGAGACAGAGCGTGAGCAGGGGAGGGGCAGAGAGAGGGAGACACAGAATCCGAAGCAGGCTCCAGGCTCCGAGCTGTCAGCCCAGAGCCCGACGCGGGGCTCGAACCCACGGACTGCGAGATCCTGACCTGGGCTGCGGTCGGGAGCTCCACCGACTGAGCCGCCCGGGCGCCTCCTCACAGATCTCTTTCAGGAAGTCCCTCTGCATTCTGAAGTCAAACAAACGTATCTGAAGTGGGAACTGGGTGTGATGACAATGGTTTCGAAACCAATTGTCACCCGCCACCGATAGACGGCGCGCCTCGAAATAAGTACCACGAAGATACAGCCGAGGTTACTCACGCTGTTGGCTGGAGGCGGTTGCCCACGAAGACGCTGAACGCAAGGCTCCCTTTCCGGTGGTTGTTGCAACTCATGTGGCCGAACGAGGCGGTGGACAGGCCAGCAGGCCGTGGAGACTTCCTCCCGGAGGGAGGAAGAAGCTGCAGGAATCAGCTTTCTCTCTCTGCGGGGTGATACTCCCTCCGGCCCTGCCTTCTTGGGGGCTGCGGGTGGTGCACACCTCGTACTAAGGGACACCACAGCCCGCCCTTCTTAGGCCCACCAGGGAGCTGGTCCCCCGCTCCGAGAGACTCTGGGAGGGATCATCGGTACAGCCACCCCCCGCCCTGCAATCCCAAGCAAGCCACCCAAGCTTTCTCAGCCTCCGTTTCCTTACCTGGAAAATGGGGATTTGCATCCACAGCCAGCGTGGTTGCGAGAGCTCAGGGGGAGAACAAACACACATTCCAAGCTCAGCTCAGCGCCGAGCGTGATGTCTCTTAATAATTTCGCCCTTATCCTGATGCATCATCCAAAAGAAAGTGGTAGACAGTGTCTGATATGATATGAGGCAACGGACGCCTACACACCTTTAATGAGATTTGCATGTTATGTCAATATGTACGCGTGCACATGCATAGAAGGCTGTAAGCGTTCTAGAAGCCGAATTGCCCTTCCTGACCTTCAGATCCCTCGAGGACTGCAGGTAAAGCTTTGATTTCCCAGCCGGTTCCTCCTTCTCATGTGCCTGGAGAACGACTCCCTTGCTTCTCCGAAGGGCCCAGATCTCTACTCTTAGCCCCAAAGAAATTCCCAGGAGGCCAGGGCAGTCTTGGAATCCGCGAGCCTGGAGAGGTGTTGGCCGCAGCGATTGGAACCAAGACCCAGGAGGATGGAGTGTCACGTCTGAGCTCCCTTGTCCCTGTTCCTTGCTCCAAGCAAGGCTCCTACCTGTGCCCCACACCCCAATCCCCTGCCCAGCCTCCCCGCCCAAGCAAAGCCCAAGCCAGACCCTGTCCCGGCCAGGGAGCCGGGGCTCGGCCTGGCTAAGGGGTCATTTCCTGCGGTTGGAACCCAACTGCCCCCGGCTCTGATGTGGATGGGTGGCCTTTGGACCTGAGGCTCAAGGACTCGTCCCGCTGTCGTGGGTGTGGGTCCTCCCGGCTGTTAAAAGCTTGTGAGGGATGACATCCGTAGCTGCAAAATGAGGATAATAATCCTTCCGGCCTCCAAGAGCTGACTCAAGGGTTGGGTGGGACAGTGTCGTCCAACGTTTCTCCTGGAGGCTGGGACACAGGGAACCTGAAATGGATGACAGCTGCTACGAACGGTTTTAGGTCACGCGGAGTTTGCCCGTGGGAAATAGACCCACCGAGCCCTCAGTAGTCGGTCAAGGGGAACCTTGGGCTGGAATGTTTTCTTTCCTTCTTTTTTTTAATTAAAAAATGTTAATGTTCGTTTATTTTTGAGAGACAGAGAAACAGTGTGAGCAGGGGAGGGGCAGAGAGAGAGAAAAGGAGACACAGAATCCGAAGGGGGCTCCAGGCTCCGAGCTGTCAGCGCAGAGCCCGGCGCGGGGCTCGAACTCACGAACCACGAGATCGTGACCTGAGCCGAAGTCGGACGTTAACCGACTGAGCCACGCAGGCGTCCTGAACTAGAAATTTTTCTAAAAAGCAAACATTGGTGGAGCTATTGGACTCTTTCTGCTGCCAGGTGGTGATAAGTGCTATGGAAAAAAATGAAGGCGGGAAGGGGATGGGGTGTGTGTGTGTGTGTGTGTACAATTTAAACGTACAGCGGTGAAAGCCTCAAAGGGAAGGCGATATTTGTGTAACAATCTACACAAAATGAGGGAGTAACCCATTGGAACAGCAAGGAGCCTATTTCAAGTAGAGGAAGCAGCCAGTGCAAAGGCCCTGGGGCATCTGAGGGCTGGCAAGGAGGCAGGTGGGCTGGAGCAGAGGGAGCTGAGGGAAGAGTGGGCAGAGCGGGCAGAGGCCGGGGGAGGTGGTGTGGGACCTGAGTCACAGCCACGATGTCGTGAGATGCGGATCTGTGGGAGGATCACGAAAAAGAAGTGACAAGGACTCACCTTGCACCTTAACAGGACCCCTTTGGCTGCTGAGATGCAGACGTGAGAGCCAGGCAGACCCAGGAGCCCGGGAGGAGGCAGCCGCGGGCCTCTATCCAGGTGAGAAACGGTGTGGATTGCAGCATGGTGGGGCGACAGGTATCCAGAAGGACTCCTGCTTTCCCTGCTTGAGCTCCCGCCGTGCTTTCTGTCCTGGCCCCCTCGGGCCATCGCGGTGGGGACTGAGAGGATGGGGGAAGGACAGAGCTGACTGCAGGTGGCCAGGGATGGCTGCGAAGGGTGTGAAAGCTGGCCGAGAGCAGGCCCTCGACCTTGGCTTGGCAGGAGCCAGGACCCCCACGGCCGCACTCTGGCCAGCGGGGAGGGAAGACAGAAATTCACAGGCTTCCCAGGCTGAGCAGGGCAGGGCCGCCTCCACGTCCTGTCTCCCACAGAGGCTCAGATCCATGCGAGGGCAGGCGCAGTGTTATTCCAGCTGAAGACGGCAGGGACCCTCCCAGCATGGCACAGGGAGAGAGTGGGCAGGACATTCCTGTGCTGGACGGGGGCTAGGCCGTGGGGGTGCAAAAGATCCCCGCCATCTGGTGGAATATTCCGCACGGACTGGGCTTCGGTCCTGGGGAGAGGACGCTGGAAAGGGCGTCTGGGTGCCCCAGGACTTAGTGGTGGCCTTTTTGAGTGTCTGGGTTCCTTGGGGAAGCCAAGATAGGTGATTATTCACAAATAAGCCGGGATGGCGGAGAAAGAGAGGGAGGGCAAAAGGGGAGATAAAACCGGGAAGTGGAGACCGCGTCAGGCAGAGCCAGGAGTGAGCATTTCCTCGTGCACGTCTCTGCATAACTCATGGCCCTGCTATTTGCTGAGCGCCTGCGTGGGGCCAGACTCTGTGCTCCCCCAAACCCCCCCCACCCCGGTCTCCTGTGTTCACCCCACAGCCTGGGATGTTCTCTCCGCTCCCCCGACCCAAGGATGGGCCAAGGGCTTCCTCCCCCTGAGAACAAAGCCCTCCTCTCTCTCCAGGGTATTGCTGTGGATCTCGTCTGTCTTGTGTGAGCTCCAGGCTTCTCCCTCCAGGATCCTCCTGCCCTCTGGGGGCATTTGGGGGTGTCGGGGGGCATATCTAGTTGTCCAGACTCGGTGAGGCAGGGGATGCCCCTGGCACGGGGTGGGTAGAGACCAGAGATGCTGCTGAAATCCAGCGATGCCCAGGATGGCCAGCCGCAGGGAAGGACCCGTCCCAGATGTTGGTGGTGTGGAGGGTGGGACGCCCCTGGGAAGCCCAATTCTGGGGGCGACGGAGGGTGGGCGTCTTGGGTGGAAGCATGTTCCTCCCACCACGGCTGGCCCCGGCTTCAGGCACTCTCCGCGCGCCAGCAGCCGTCCTGACCTTGCTATTGTGGTGTCCTCTCTTCCCCTCAGCCCTTGCCAAAAGACCGGAAAACTGCCCCATTTGACAGGTGAGGGATTGGGCGGCTGTCCCTGGACTTGGGGGTGGGGACAGAGGGAGGTGGAGAGCCCCCGGAGGAGAGACACGGCTGCCACTGTCATTTTAATGAGCGCGTCGGCCCCGCACAGACCTGGGAGGGCACCACCACCGTGCCCACGTGTAGCACGCACTTCTTTGGGTTCGTGGCCGTCATGGACGCAGAAGCAGGCCTGCCTTCTGGGAGCCCTAGTTCTCTGATCTTGTATGGCCAAAATACATGGAGGTCCCCCCCCCAGGTCCCCGCAGGAAAGGATTGGCCACCTGAGCTGCTAGGATCTCCACCAGCGGGCAGCCTTCTGTGGTCAGCCCTTGGGCTTAGACGGTGGTCCCGCCCAACGCCTCATCCCTCCTGGGGTGGCCAGTGTCCCCTGACTGATGGACACAGGGCTGTAAACACCTGGCCAGCTCGGCCCTACTCGGGACAAGTCCCCCTGTCATGGGACCTGGACCCCCACCCACCCTTCTTCCTCTCCAACCCCTTCACCAGTGTGGATCCCAAGGGCCTTCTGGTGCTCACTTACATGCATCTCAGGGTCTGCTTCCTGGGAACCTTGGCCCAAACGGCCCCCATTTCTCTGCAAAATCCTCCTCCTGGGGTTCTCCGCAACCACACCTGCTCCGTGGAGACCAAAGTGCCCTGAAAACCTGAACAGAATCCTGCCACATCCCAGATTGACCCCTTCTGTCGCTTTGTGTTGCAGTTAAAAGAAAATTCCATCTCCACTTAGCCTGCACACACTGAAATGTCACCTCCTCCGGGAAGGCCATCCTGACCTCTCTCTGCCCAAACCACACTCTGCTCTGCTCTTTGCCGGCCCCTCCACCTGGCCGTCGATCGGCAGTGGCACATGAATGTTGCCAACAACCGGGCCGATGCGTTTGGGAGTGGACCCTCCCCCAGCTGAGCTTCCGGATGAGAACGCAGCTCTACAGACACCTGAGTTGCAGCATTTTGAGACCCTCATGAGAGAACCCAACTAAGCCGCGCCCACACTCCAACCCACGGGAACGATTGTGAGGTCATAAAAACGTGCTGCTTGAAGCCACTGAATTTGTGATCCTTTGTTATGCAGCCATAGAAAAATAATACCCTTATTATTAGAAAAGTGTAGGCCACACCAGCAGACATTCATTCGATGGTATTGCTGTTACCTTAATTCCTTTACGCGTCCGTCCTGCAATGCTGGTGCTTTGACCAGCAAAACCTGGAACCCCAGGGCTTCATCTTGGGGTGTCCCATTATCAGCAGACCAGCTTTGGCCAGCTTTGAGAGGCACTGAGCGTCTTACCATCGAAATCTGATCTCAGGACAACTAAAAGTGCTTTTAAAATTACGAAATACGTAAAAAATTAAAAGAAAATCGTAAGCGTTAGAATCAAAGGTGTGTGTGCACGTGTGTGTGTGATGTGCGCGTGTGTGCGCGCGTCCGTACGCACGCGGACGTGTGTCTGGGCGTGAGGTTGGTCAAGGCCGGAGCAGACAGGACGACGGTGCTCTCCCTCCCGCCGACTCGGGCTCAAGCCCCGAGTAGCTGTGGGGGGTGGGTGAGGGACGGGGCACTGTCTGCCTGGGTCCTGATCCCCAGCTGGCCGTCAGCGGGGACACAGGGCTGATGGGACCCCAGATGTCAATATCTACAGCAAATGCGAGACTATTTAGGTACAATTTAGCAGAAATGAGTCATCCTGCAGACATAAACATTTTAATCGGAGTGACAATTTATTCAAACAATTTGACAATGCTCACACATGCAGAACAGATGGGCTGGGGTGGGGGGCCCAGCAAGCGAGCCAGTGGGGGAGGAGCCCCCGGCAGACGCTGGGCGGGCTGCTGGGGGTGCAAAAGGGAAGGTAAGGGGCTCCCTGCCCCTTCCTGCCAGCAGAGGGGCTCCTGGAATGAGCGCAGGTCCCGAACCCCCGGGGAAACCTGCCTGCAGTTTCAGGCACCTCTGTCTGATGCCCAGACGGCTGGAGATGTGAGGGAAATTCTGGAGAGGGGAAGGCCAATCGTTTATTCACACGGCCATTCGAAGAATTCGCTCAGCGTCTGTTATGGGCCAGGCACTGTGCTGGAGGGTGTGTGCGTGTGCGTGTGTGTGTGCACGTGTGCCCAAACATGTATGGGTGGGTGCACATATATGTGAGCGGGTGCACATGTGTGTGCACAGCCTAAACTATTATTAATGTCTTAGGGTTTTCGAATTTGGCGTGCGTAGCTACCTGAGGCTGGCCCGGAAGCAGTCCCAGGACGAGGATTTTAGTCAAGGGGTTCGTTTGGGAAATAACCCTGGGAAAGCTCCCATAGCGTATGAGGAAATGAGGGAAGGAAGGGCATGAAGCCGACACAGGGTATGTTGATGGCCAGGTCACCCGGCAGGTGACCTCCTGGAATCTCACTGGACTCCTGGGAGGTGGTATACGCCGTGCCTCAGGGGAGTCCTTCCCAAGCATTTTTCCTTCACTCCCGCTCTCTTTCCCTTATATCACTTGCTCTGGACGAAGACGCTGCCGTGTCGAGGACACTCAAGGAGTCTATGGAGAGATGCTCACGGCAAGGAACTGAGGCCTCCTGCCAACGGCCATGCGAGGGCGCCATCTTGGAAATGGGACTTCCAGCCCCAACCAAGCCTTCAGATGATACGGCGTTTGCTGACATCCTGACCCCAACCTCATGAGAGACGCTGGGCCAGACCCGCCTAGTTAAGCCCCATCCAGATGCGACACAATGTCTGCGGGGTAATTAGCTCTGCAACAACAGACAACTCATACAATACCTGTTTCTCCAGTCAATCGTAAAGGAACCTGCAGAGTTCTTAAGGACTGTCGTGATCCTCATTCTGCAGTTGAGGGGACCAGGGCAGAGTGGTGGGGCCACCTTCTGTCGTGACACAGCCAAACATTTTCAGAGCTGGGATTAGACCCCAGGTCTGTCCCACTCTGAGACTGTATTAGTCCATGTACTCCAGGGGACGACAATCGATAGGATATAGAAAAGAGAAGATACAGTATAGAAATTGCCTCCTGCCGTTACAGAGGCCAAGAAGTCCCATGATCTGTCATCTGCAAACAAGAGACCCAGGAAAGCCGTTGGTATAATTCAGTCCTAGTCCGAAGGCCCCAAAACCAGTGGGGGCAAGGGGGTGGGAGAACTGGGTTGGGTGGGTGGGGTCGATGGTGAAGAGACCTGGTCTAATCTCAAAGCCCAAGAACCAGGAGCACCGATGGAGGTCTCAGCTCAGGCAGACAGAGTGAATTTGCTCACCTTCCGCCATTTTGTTTTGCTCAGGCACCCAGTGGATGTGGTGTCGCCCGCCTGCGCTGGTGAGGGCGTCTTCTTTACCGGGCCTACTGATTCACCTGCTAATCCCTTCTAGAAACACCCACCACCACCACCACCACCACCCCATACACACCCAGAAATAACGTTTCACCAGCCATTTCACACATCAAATTCATCACCACAGAGACCAGTTGTCTTAACATCGTGGCATACCCGACCCCTGTCTGTCCCAACGCCCGGTGGAGAGTCAAGAGGAAAAGTAGGGGTGCGGGGTGACACTGAACCGATACAAGTAATTTCAGTCTGTATGCTTCTTTTCCTCAGTGATAAGTTCGTCAGGAAAGAGCCCTGAGTGAGTGGTGAGCCCCCAGCATGCAGGGCAGACACACTGGAAGAGACGTTTGACAAGCAGGCCACCGTCTTGGAGCAGGGGTGAGCTGTGGCCCCTCCTCCCGCCGCACATTTTCCGAGTATAGACTCTCACCCATTTATCTCCAAATACAATCACCAGCTACCCGCCTCCCCCCCTTCCCAAGCAAGTGGAATGGTTTTGCGATTTAATGTAATCACCCACTGAGTTTCCAAAATTAATTTCCTGTTAGAAATAAATATTGTACCATGAATTATAAATCAGCCCAGGCGGTAATTTACGGAGAATCTGTCAATTAAAATTGCGACTGTGGTTCTCCATGGCAAATAGAAGTGGGGGCCCTTCGGGTGTCCCCAGGATGGAGAGCGTTCATGGACTCTCAGGGAAGGTCGGGTCGGAAGGGACACGTCGTCGACAGAGGGAGACCCTGGCTGCCTGGGGCCGTTTCCCGAACAAGCTGCTTCTGTCCCCTGGGATTCAGGTTGTCCAGCCTTTTTTGGAGCCTGGATGCTGGGAGTAAATGCCGAATAACGCGGTCCCTGCCCCGGGGCCTGGGAATCTGCTGGTGGCGTCCCCTGTGGAGTGGCGGTGGCAGTAAGGCCCGCGGGAAGGGCTGGTGTTGCGCTCAGCACGGGCACGGAGCTGTTCTCCGCTCTTGAAGTCCCAGCAGGTGTGGCTGGATCCAGGGGCTCAAGCTCTGACTTCTGGATTCTTTGTCTCTTCTCCTTTGATTCTGCTTGGCTTCTGCTTTCTTCCAGCAGACAGGCTGCCCTGCCCCACAGCAGATGGCGGTCCCCACTGTCTGTAGGTGTCCTCGCGCTGTCACTCCTTCGGGGTGACAGCCGTGAAGGGAAGAGCGCTGACGGGGCTCACCGCTGTGGAGAGAAGGACAGGCGCTGTGACTGACCTGTCAACTGGGTCAAGTGGGGCCTGAGCCCTCGTGTCGGCCACCGCAGCCAGCCGGATGTGCCCAGAGGGGCATCTGCTTCCTGCGGAGCTTGGGGTGGGCCGCCCCAGGGTGGGTCCTGGGAGAGACACCCATCTGAGTGGGGGCGGAGCCCCTGAGCCAGGGGTAGTGTTTCTACCACCTTCCCGGCCCCGCCCGCCCTGCGGTGGAGGCTGGGCCAGCACCTGGCGGGGCCGAGGGGCGTCGCTGGCCTGGGGCTCTGTGCCCACAAAGCTTGACTGACCACGACTGTCTGGAAAGAGACTTGCTACAATCACCGTCCCTGCCTCCCGCCTCCTCCTCTTCCTCCTTCGTCAGCCTCATAGTCCAGCGGGCCCGGATTGTGTTCAGTGCCCACCGGCCCCACGGGCCACATGAGTTCTGTGCCCTCCAGGCCAGCGTGGAGGGCAGAGCTGGCATCCAGGGCGCTGACTGCCGGCCCCACTTCTCCACGCAAGACGGAAGCGGTGTACTTTTGCAGGACGCCACGTCCCACGCGGTGAGCGGGCCGGCGCGGTCCCCAAGAATGTGACCCGCTGGGGCCGGAACAGCTGGGCGGAACATCTGGCTTTGCTTCTCCCCGGGTTTTTGTCAGTGCGTAAATTCCTCTTTCTTTGGCTTTTTCATCTGGCCCCAGGCGTGGTCCCCTGGGGGCACGGAGAAGCAAAGCAAATATTTACCTGAAACAGACTTGGCTTGGGTTGAGGCTAAAAGCCTCCTGAAACTGCAGACGGGAAACAGCCAGACCCTCGGGGCAACGTCCTCCCGGCCCTGTCCGGTTGGTGACAGAGCAGACGGCCCTGTGGGGTGGCCTTGCTGGGGCCGGGCTCCAGCCACAGATCACTGCGGTCTCAGGCGTCGGGGGCAAAGGCGTGGGGGGCGGGGGCAAGAGCTGGGGGCGCCTGGGTCCCCGATCTCTAGTGACTGGGGTTGTAGTCTGTTAACCCCCAAGCGTCAGGCTTGCAAAGTCAAGAGTGGCCTTGGGGAAACTTTTTCTTTTTAATTGTGGTACAATAGATATAACATAAAATTCACCTTTTTAAAAAAAAAAAAAAGGTTTATTACTTTATTTTGAGAGAGAGAGAGAGCACGAGCAGGGGAGAGGCCGAGAGAGAGGGGGTGAGCCCGACGCACGGCTCGAGCTCACGGACCATGAGCGCGTGAGCCGAAACCAAGAGTTGGACGCTTTTAACGACTGAGCCGCCCAGGCGCCCCTCCAATTTTCCTTTCTCAGCCAACAGTTCAGGGGCGTGAATACCCTTCACGTTGCCAGGCGACCGACCCCGGTGCCCGGCTCCAGCACGCTCCCGTCTTCCCGCACCGAAACTCTGTCCCCAGAACCGACTCTCCATCTCCCTTCTCCCCGCTCAGCCCCTGGCATCCTCGTTCCACTTCCCGTCTTCGTGAACGCGACTAGCCAGGCACCTCTTGGGGTGCACGGAATGTCTGTGTCCCCCAGATTCCCGCACGGAGACCGGACTCCCAATGTGGCCGTGTCTGCAGGCCAGGGGGGGGTCACGAGGGTGGACCCCGTGCGGATCGGCTCAACCCTGCCTCGCCCCCTGCCCCATGTGAGGACGTGGCCAGGAGCTGGCTGGCCGCAACGCCAGGAGGTTCTCCCCCAGAGCCCGCTGTGCTTGGCGCCCTACCCTCGGACTTCCAGCCTTCAGACTGTGGGGAATGAGCTTCCGCTGTCCGGGCTCCCAGGCCGTGGACTCTTCTCACAGCGGCCCCAGTGGGCTGACACCCTCCTGCAAGCCAACCGCCCAGTACCTGCCCTTCCGTGAGCAGCCCCCTCCGCGTCGGATAACGTCTGCCACACGACCCCGTGATTGTCAGCCTGAGACCCACGGAGGCGGGTTGCTTACTTTGGGGCCGCACAGAATGAGCACGGGCGCGCGGACAGCGGGGATAACCCTGTCCTCGAGAGATGGACGCTCAGGGCCGACCGTGTGATGAGGTTCCGTTTGTCTGCCTGAGAGTAAACCTCACGAGAGACCTCCCAACTCGGGCCACGTCGAGGTTAGCTGGTTTTATTTATTTATTTATTTATTTATTTATTTTTGAGACAGAGAGAGACAGAGCATGAGTGGGGGAGGGTCAGAGAGAGGGAGACACAGAATCTGAAACAGGCTCCAGGCTCTGAGCTGTCAGCCCAGAGCCCGACGCGGGGCTCGAACTCACGGACCGCGAGATCGTGACCTGAGCTGAAGTCGGACGCTCGACCGACGGAGCCACCCAGGTGCCCCTTAGCTGGTTGGTTTTAAGTGACAGCAGAAATGGCTTGGGAAACTTTCTCTGACCTCCAGCCCGCAGACCTTCACCTGTGTGTGCAGTGCTGTGGTCCCCTGAGACGTCCCTCCGTCCGGGTGCTCAGCGGCAATGCTGTCCTCACGGACTCCCGCGGGCATGGCCCTTTCTGTTGGGGCCACGCCATTTTGCCAGAATCTGTCTTTCCTTGGCAGAAGCTCTCTCCTTGCAAGGTGCACCTAATTTGGAAAGAGTGCTGGGTATTGACTTTGCCCACCGGGTTCCTCAAAGTGCACCCCACGGGCCACCTGCCCCCAAGCCACCCAAGGACAGGGAGTCACCCACAGGATCTACGGTCATCGTCGTCTCCCCAGGACGTTCTCTACCCACCGAAAGCTGAGGACCAATAGATCTTTTTACATGTAAATTTTTTACAGCAAACTGCCTTACTTTCATAATCAAATAAAAATCAAGACACACAGAGGTTTTCCAATGTTTTTTTTTTTTTTCGGGCTGTTTCCCTCTCCCTCAACTCCTCCCTCCCTCCCTCCCTCCCTCTCTTAACTGAAGTTAAGACCTTGCTCAGAGATGTCCCCGCCCCCGGACCTTCTGATTCAGGGGCCCATGTATGTGGACAGTTCCCAGAAGCTGTTAAGGGACATGGCTTTGAGGTGAGCAGGGAGGAGAGTCCGCCCTCCAGGAAGCTGGGACGTTCAGGAACCGAGCCGCCACTCGTGCTCCCGGGAAAACTTCCTGTGCTTGAAGCCCGCTGCCTGCGTGGGGCACCTGCGCCCGGCCGATCGTGACAGACCAGGCGGGCCAGCACCGTCCCCTCCCCAGAGATGCTGTCGCTCTGAAGCCGCAGCAAAAGGCTGCAGATTGCTCAGCCCAGAGGCCTCTGGGCTGACCTCTTCTTATTCTTTTCTAAATAGCAACCAACACAGCTGATAAAAGGGATGAATTCGGGGGCCCTTCCAGCACCTTCTGAAAGGAGCTGCTCTCCAAGCCGCCATGGTCTTGGCAGGCAGGCCCTCGGAGGGAGGGCAGGGCATCGGGGACGCAGTGTCCCCACTCCCGAGGCTTTTCCCTGACCGTCACCTTCGCGGCACTTGGCCCAGCGGTTAGCGCGCACGGGACTTCCTCATCTGCCACGGCGTCAGTCTCCCGCCCTGTGCTGCAGACCCCCGCGGCCGTGGCCACGCCCGTGGTGTTTGCTCCTGTGTCCCCACCGTCGGGCACACAGTTGGCTGCAGCATGTACGGCTCGACTCCATAAATAGGGGGCACTCAACCCCCAAACCCTCTGAGTTCAGGGACTCACAGAAGCAGCCCTTCCGTCTCTCCCGAGGGCCCGTTCTGTGCCAGGAACCTTGCTGAGTGTGGAATCCCCTGGAACACGAGAGCCCCGCCTCTGCGAGCCGCGAGCCGCGTGGTGTCGCGGCACAGGCACAGGTTTGGGAATCAGAGAGACAGGAGTTTGAGCGTCGCGGGCAGGCCGCTTAACTGGGTGCAGTGGGACAGCGAAGCGTCCTGAGCCTCAGTTTCCCCAGCTCTAGGACAGACAGAACGACAATATCTATTTCGTCGGATCGTCAGGCAGATTGGAGAAAATGTCCGTCCTGCACTCAGCAAAATGCTTTGCGCGAAGCGAGTGCTCAGCAAATTACCTCCTGTATTAGTTTCCTAGAGCTGTTATAAGAAAATACCACAAACTGGGTGGCTTAAAACGGCAAAATTTATTTTCTCAAGTTTCTGGAGGCCAGAGGTCTGAAATGCGGTGCCTTGTGGAGGCTCCGGGAGAGAATCCGTCCCATGCAACATTCCTAGCTTCCGCTGGCGGCCGGAAATCCTTGGTGCCCCTTGGTTCACGGCGCTAAAACTCCAATCTCTGACTCCATTGTCACATGCCCCCTTTTCCGTGTGTCCCTATGTCTTTGTGTCCCTCCACTCTTATAAGCACTGGATTGAGAGCCCACCCTAATCCAATATGACTCAACTATTTATCCTTGCAGAGACCCGATTTCCACATAAGGTCACAGCCTGCGGTTCTGGGTGGATGTGAATTTTAGGGGGACACCGTTCAGCCCAGAACACCTTCTACTACTTTCGTGCTTGGTGCTTTGCAGACATTATTTCATTCCATCCTCCAGCCGCCTCGGGAAGAAGGGACGGTGGGGAGGGGCGGGCAGCCCTCAGGAGGGGCCACTATTTTTCTGCCTTTGCTTTGAATCCATCTGTCAGAGACAGACCCTGTATCGGAACCCCCACCTTGACTCTTCGCTCAGAAAGACAGTCCTCCCACGAAAGCCGACAGAGCAACGTGGAGCTGGTTCCAAAGTGCCCGCTGTTCAGACTCCTCGTCCAAGTTGATGTTGGCCGGGAGGGCAGAGCTGGGAGCCCGGCGTGGGAGGCATTTTCCTGGTGGCACCAGCAAAGCGGCCAGGCTGGGCGTCCAGCCTGGCTCGTGGGCTCTGGGTTTACGGTCCTCGGTGTGGAGGGCTGTTGCTTTCTCCAACATTCCGGTAACAGCCTGGCACGGACCTCATCCTTCCTGGGGACACGATGAGTGTTCGCGGCTTGACGTCAGTAAAATCCAACCCCGCGGTGTCTCTCCTGAGAAGGCATTTGTGGGGGGTTGGTTTGAACTCGTTCTGAGGACAGAGCCACAGGGAGTTGCCGTGTCCCTGGAGAAAGGTCCAGTATCTCAACCCGTACCCGGGAAGGGATGGTTTCTTTGCACGTGTGTGCGGCGTCTGAGCCCGGAAGGGTGACCGAGCTGGAACTTTGCTCTTTGAACTTGACCTTTTCGGGGCATCTGGGTGGCTTAGTTGGTTGAGTGTCCAACGTCAGCTCAGGTCACGATCTTGCCGTTCGTGAGTTCAAGCCCTGCATTGGGTTTGCTGCTGTCATCCTGCTTTGGATCCTCTGTCCCCCTTTCTCCGCCCCTCCCCCAATCACATATTCTCTCTCTCTCTCTCTCTCACTCTCTCTCTCTCTCTCTTTCGCTCTGGCTCTCCCAAAAAAGTAAATAAAACATTAAAAAATAAATAAATGAGTAAACTTGACTTTCTCACCACCTGTTCAAGAATAGGCCTGCCCTGAATGCCACTCTTCATATTTCAGTCCAGGGATGGGGGGCGGGGCGGGGACCACTATCAAGCAGTTTCTGGGGCCCACAAGCCAGTGAATCTGACTCACTAGGTGAGGTTCGGGAATCTGCCTTTGTAACAGGTTCTCTGGGTCTCTGATCTGAGCTCTCTGTGCCAGACCCTGGGGCAAACACTGATTTCGCTGGGAGGGAAGCTGTAGCAAGATTCTAGACCTCCCAATTAGTATGCAAAATTAGATTTTTTTAAGGGAAAACCCAAGCTAGTGTTTTCTAAAGCCCTGAGTCACAGGCTGAGGGTGAGATGGATTTTTGTGGTGCATGCACGTGGCATTAAATAATACTGGTTCGTGCAGTGCAGTAATTATGCCCCTTTGGGTCCCTCTGGGTAGGTGAGCAGGAACTCTACATCTGGCATGAATGGCCTTTTATATTTAAATTTTTTAACGTTTATTCATTTTTGAGAGACAGGGAGAGACAGAGCATGAGCAGGGGAGGGGCAGAGAGAGAGGGACACACAGAATCGGAAGCAGGCTCCAGGCTCCGAGCTGTCCGCACAGAGCCCGACGTGGGGCTCGAACCCACCAACCGTGAGATCATGACCTGAGCCGAAGTCGGATGCTTAACCGACTGAGCCCCCCAGGCGCCCCTGGAACGAAGGGTCTTTAACACTTCCTGACACTTCTAATCTCCCTTGTGAACAAAGACAAGGGTCCCAGGCCCGAAGACGTCCGCAGCAGCAGCATCGGGCTGGAATTTACTGATAGGACGTTAGAAATAATTATTTTTCAAAATTGTAAATAATGGAGAAATTTTTATTTAAAATAATAATGTCAAGGCATTTGTTTCTGTAGTTACCTTCTGTTAACGCCAAGGAACGCTCATTTCCATGACGATGGCCGTACCGGGCTTCCTTTTAAATTAAATGTAGTTCGTGAGAAACGTGAAGTGATTTACAGAACCAGAGACGGGCAAGGCCTTGTGGTAAGGGTGGCAGGCGAGGCCAAAAGCGTGGCGGGGATTCAGGAGATGCTAATCCAGCGGAAGCTTTGTGTTTTGTGTATGAGGAAACAGGCCTGGGGAGGTGGGGGGAGGGGGAGGGACCTGCCCAAGATCACCCAGCATCCGGGGACAGTCGGCTGTCACCTCCGGGTACCCACGGTGGATGTCTGTGCGTCACACGCTGCAGACGCCGTTTCTGGGAAGCTGGGGCTCTGAGCTCACCGCGGAGGCATGATTTTCAAGACACCAACATCTTTAAAAGAGATCTACACGAAGCGGCAAGAGTGACCTCACCCCAGCCTGCGGTGGCTGCTGGGACCCAGGACCCTCTAGCTGGTGACCGGCTATACAGGCAGGCCTGTAGGTCCGGGGTCGCCTGAAAGGCGGGGGCTGGGGGGGGACATTCTTTGGGACTGACACAGTGGTTCCACACTGATCTCACCCCGACAACTGAAGGCTTGTTATTCAAAACTGAACTTCGTTTCGTTTCTAAGCGCTCGGGAGCTGGGGCTTGTGGGGACGGCTCTTGCCTTCAAAATGGAGATCCGGACGGTTGAAAAGAGCCTTTTCCCCGTCTCCAGAAGGCTGACTTTGGCAGTCGCTGGTCCCCACCCCCAGCCGAGACACCTTCCTGGTCCTCCGGGTGGTGGGAGGGTGCCTGGAGGCACACCCACATGGGGAACCGTGACAGGTGGGGTGGCAAGCCAGGCTCCCGGGAAGCAGAGCCTGAGGCAGGGGTTCTCAAGCAGGCGCTGCATCCGGGAGAGCCCTCAGGAGCAGCTGGAGAGGCAGTGAGGGCAGAGAAGGAGGGGAGCAGGAAGGAGGTGCGTCTCAGCTAGTGTCCAGACTCCGCCGGGTCCCGTGAGGTACGAGCCCGGGAGGGGACGCTCCTCCACAGAGCCGCGACTGCCTCGGGTGCGAGACAGGGCATTCGAGCCCCCGTGTCAGTCAGGTGGGGGTTGTCGGGTGCCCTTGCAGCGGGTGGGGAGGCTCCCCCGGTCCAGGGCAGGTTTCGGAGAAGGGGCGGTAGCCTTAGGTAGTCACGGTGTGCTGGGAAACCAGCTTTCCAGGTGTGGGAAGACACAAGTCCCGATGGGTAGCTTTTGCCATTTCTGTGGCGTAAATACTCCCTCGGTGGCCGATTTCAAAGCTGCCCGTGGTGTAACAACGGGCCCACAGAGTCCCTGGCTGCCGAACAGTCCGCTCTCACAAGCCAGGAGGAGCCAGACCGCCGGGAAGGGGTCTGGGTGGCACCAGGACAGCTGGGTGACCACAGTTCCCTCCCACCCAGCCTTCCTGCCTCCCCCCTCGGTCCTGCAATCCTTCCTTCCGCCATGAGCAGAAGCACCTTCTCACACGGCAATAATGTGCCGTCCCGAATTCAGCCCTTCAGGGCCCCCCCGTCCCCTCCCTCCAGGATAAAGTCCCCTCCACACCTGGGTCCAGGGAGCCCTGTCCCACTGACGCCTGCCAACCTCCCCAGCCTTGTCTCTGCCACTCACTCTCTCGTGGGCCTTCCACTCTGCCACCCAGGACTCTCTCCCATCCGGAAGCCTTGACCCTTCCTCACTGCCGGGCCTGTAGGTCCCTGCACACGCCACTCTCCTGGCTGGGAACGTCACTTCCCCGCCCCGTCCGCTTGGCCCGACCAGCTTCTACACAGCATTGCTAGAACACCTCTCTGGTTCGTGAGCAGGGCAGCCAGGACTTGCTGGGCCGCCTCGGGCCGGCACAGCGCTGTCTCTGGGCACAGCCCCCCCGTGATGCACCTGCTTCTTCCTGCGTTAACCCCTCACGGCAAGTCTCGGGGAGGACAGAGCGCTGCCCCATTTTGGAGACGAGGACGTTGAGGAGGTCAAGAGATGAAGTCACTTGCTCAGGGTCATACAACATATCCGTAACGAGGTCTGACAGCTTGCCTTCCAACAACGGCGTGTCCTTGACCTCTCGCCGCATCACTGCACAGATCGCTGCTGCTCTGTGGTTCCAGGGGATGGAGGTGTCTTTCTCTGGGCACCTGTTCGGTTTCTTTCGTTATCCCTCTTCTAACCGGCGTTACCGTGGACATCTTCGTGTCGACACCACTGCCTCGGCCGGGAGGGGAAGAAGGGGGCAGATTGCATTTCACATCCTGAGAGATTCTGCAACTACAGTTCTGGGCAAGGGTCACGTTGCCCAAAGAGAGGTCTGCCTTTGCCCAGGACTCCCTGGAGGCGACCCCTGATTCCTCAGAATGTCCAGACTCAGAGAGTGTCTGGGTTTACTCGCTGGTCATCTTGGTCCATGTGATGTCAACTTGACCTCCAGTGGGGCTGGAGACAAAGGTTAGAGACATGGGCCGTCAATCAAGTCTAGGGAACAAATCCCGACCAAGACCCTGGATACTGAGGCACAGGGAACATCCCTGGTGGGCAGTGCTCTGTGTGTGCTCTTACGCATCGTTGGCAGGAAAAGTCAGCACTGTCCCTGATTCCATGGGGAGAGGACAGCTGGAGGCTCTATGCTTGGAATTCTCTTGGGCACCGTCCCCTGTGTCTCTTCTGTCGGCCGATTTACATCTGTATCCTTCGCTGTCCTAAAGTGTAGCCGTGAGAACACCAGCTTTCGGTGAGTTCTGAGTCCTTCTAGTGAATTATCAAAAGTGAGAGTGCCCTTGGGGACCCCCAGACTTGCAACTGGGGTCAAGGGGAGGGTGGTCTTGGGAACCCCTGCACTCTGCAACTTCCGTCTTGAGAGCCCCTCTTCTGTGACCGGCCACAGGACACAAGTACCCAAAGGGCCTCAGGCTGGGTCTTGCACCGCTGGGTTGCTTGTCCCGAGCACACAGTAGGTGTTCAGCAAATAGTTGTTGAATTGATCCATTCAACGATGGTGGCCGTTGACACTCACGGAGGCTCGGATGTTGGTTTTATTAAACCCGCTTCACAATGGGGCAGTGG
This sequence comes from Leopardus geoffroyi, assembly GCF_018350155.1. Lineage (NCBI taxonomy): Eukaryota > Metazoa > Chordata > Mammalia > Carnivora > Felidae > Leopardus > Leopardus geoffroyi. The sequence goes on from NC_059336.1 coordinate 5,246,477, forward strand.
GACCCAGAGAGAAGGGCAGTGACTTACTCAAACCACACAGCTGAGCCAGAATTTGAACCCGGTTCGAGGTTTCACAGCTGCACGTCCTACTATGCTCGATTCCTCCCCTCGCTGCGTGGCTGGGAAAATGACAGGCTGAGAATAAGGGGGCCGGGGAAGCGGGAGTCGGGGGTGGGGTAGCACCCAGGGACAGTGCGCAGCGGGGGCTGGCCCAGGGGCCGATCCGATGGGAGGCTCGGAGCTGGGCTCCCCAGAGACCCGTCTGTGGCCCGCAGTGATGCTCTCTGTCCAGCGCGTGTGCGTGTGGCCTCAAAGAAAAGAATGACAGTGAGAGAGGCTGCGAGAGGAGGGAATCTGTGAGTTACGAAAGGGAGAGTCAGATGAGAGGACCAAGTCCTTCGGTGTTGTGTTTTTATCGCACAAATCTGCACCTCGAGTTGGAGGAAAAGATTTTTTTTTTTCCTTTTGGTTGTTATTTGCTTAAGAGAATTGGAGAACCAGGAGCTGTCTGGGTGGATGATTAATGGGGAAAAAATTACATTTCGATGAGGTCTCTCCTCCTGAAGGGTGACTCCATCAAAGGGATGTGTAGAGTGGATGTCAAGTTCATTTCCTCATTTCCGCCTCAGCTGGGGCTGAAAGCGATGCTCTCAGGGGGACCGGGGTAGAGAAGACGCAGTTGAAGGCTGAGAGGCTTCTCATTAATAATAATTGCAGCTAACACTTATAGATTGCTTCCTGTGGGGCCTGGCGCTGTGCTGAGCAAGTCGTTTTCAGCACCGCGTACCGATGACGGCCCTGTGAGCTGGGGGCCATGGGCGTCCCCATTTCGCAGATGGACAAGGTAAAGCCCAGGGAGTTAGGGAGCTGGATCAGGGTCACGGGGCTTGAAACACGACCACAACTGGGTCTGTCTGGCTCTTCCTTCGGATTCGTTTAAGGGCCAGAAGAGAATCTTCCAGAGATAACCTTGGGCAGGTGTCCATCTGTTCCCGGTGAAAGTGTTTGGGAGAACCAAGAAATGCTCCCACTCTGAAAATGTCCGTCCAAACTGTCGTGCGTGGTCACCCGCCCACCCCCCCTAACAGGGCCTGGACAGGTGTCTCCATCCTGTGTGGGGGGACAGTGGCTTGTGACCAGGAGAGAATGAAGAAGCCTCTCTTCCTCCCTTCCCGCTGCCGTGGAACAGCGGCCAGGCTTCCAAACAGCTTGTGGAGAGGACTTGTTGGTGGCAGGGTCACTGAGCCTATCGGCGGAGGCTGCCTTGGCCAGCACGAGGGAGTCAAGGCAGCCGAAACCCTCTTCCCCTTGTCCCCTGGTGGTTCCAAGGGGGTTCTTCTGGGGGGAAATTGTTGCGGGGTACAGATCAGGATTCATCCTTTAATTCTTCAAACATTTACAAATGTGCTAGACTCTTGGGTTACAGCAGTAAGAAGAATATCATGATTTCTGCCCTTATGGGACTCATGGTGGATGGATGGATGGATGGATGGACAGATGGAGAGGCACGGTGACAGACAGGATGCCTGGGCTCAAATCTCAGCTCCTCCCCTCACTAGCGAGTGACCTTGGACAAGTTGCTTAACATCTCCGTGCCTCAGTTTCCTCACCTGTCAAACGGGAGTGATAATAGTATCATCTTCAGAGGGTTTTTCTGAAGAGAAAATAAGTAGATACAGAAAGTGCTTAGAACGGGGTCTGGTAAGTGCTATGTGAATGTTGGATCATAGTAGCGGAGGGGACAGATATTCACAAAAGAACAACAGAAAAAGCATAAAATTGTAAATTTGATAAGTGCTACAAAGGAGAGGGAAAGGGTGCAGGGAGAATGTTAGTAGACCAGGGAGGGAGAGGGAAGGGAAGGTTGACCAAGGGAGGGAGGAAAAAGGAGGTGAGATGAGACTTAGGCTCAGAAGTGGTCCGGGTGATGAAGGCTGGGAGGAGCATTTCAGGCTCCAAGAACAGCATGTGCAAGGGCCCTGTGGTGGGCAGAGGCATGATGAGAACGAGGGCATGTGGCTAAAACTCAGGGACAGGTATTGAGAGTGGAGGGCCAGGGCTGGAAAAGCAGCAGGGAGCAGGGGCTGACCTGGTTGGGGGGTAGAGGTTCTGAGGGTAATGGGGGGACCTTATCCAAGAGCAGAGACAGATTAGAAAGGGAAGGAGAAGGGGGTCTGATCACATTTATATTTCAAGAAGATTGAGATTGGCAAAAAACAAATCCTAAGTGTCAGAGCTGGAGCTGAGGGCCTTGGGAGCCCCGGGCTGGTCCTCTGTTAACGGTGCTGGCAGAGATCCAGGACTCTGCAGGGCTGGAGGTGCAGAGCCCCACAGATGGGTTGAGGCAGGGCCCAGAGCCCCACCCTCAGTTCATACAAAGCAGACCTTTGAAAATATTTCGTCTGGTACACATTTTGGGACTTTCACAGAAGATATCCTTCAAGAAAATGCCTCTCAGGTCTGTCTAATAAAAGAAAGGGGAGGGGAGGGGAGGGGAGGGGAGGGGAGGGGAGGGGAGGGAAAAGAAAAGAAAAGAAAAGAAAAGAAAGAAAAGAGAAAGAAAAAGAAAAGAAGAGAGAAAAGAGAAAGAAAAGGAAAAGAAAGAAAAGAAAAGGAAAAGAAAGAAAAGAAAAGGAAAAGAAAGAAAAAGAAAAGAAAAGGAAAAGAAAAGGAAGAAAAGGAGGCACCACTTCTGAGTGTGCAGATGGGGACCCTGAGGCTCACTGTGACCAGGGAAGCAGTCGCATCAGACCCCGGACCCTCACCTCTGCCCTGTGCTGGGCTTCCCTGGAGTATTAGTTCTGTGTGTTTCCCTAACAAATGAGCACAAACTTGGCAGCTTTAAGGGCATGAACGTTTTATCTAACGGCCTGCAGGTCGGATGTCTGCACTGAGCCCCGTGGGGCTAGAATCAAGGTGGCGCAGGGCTGTGCTCCTTCCGGACCCGTGTCCCGCTCATCTGGGTCACTGGTAGAATTCATCCCCTTGGGGTTGGAGGACTGACGTCCTCTCTCCTTGCCGACTGGTAGCGGGGCCTCTCAGCAACGTGCCCCACGTGTGGGCCCAAGTCTCAGAGCCGGGAACGGGGTGTGGCTGCTTCTCACTGTCACCTCCACGCCTCTCCTTCTTCCGAGCTCAGGTTGCTCTCACTGCAGCCGACGGCAACGACAACGGAATTTAGTCGTGGTAAAATACACGCAACATTAAATGTACCATCCTAATCATTTCTGAGAATACAGTAAAGCGGCATTAAACACCTTTACATTAAGGGGCGCCTGGGTGGCTCAGCCGGTCGGGCAGCCGACTTCGGCTCAGGTCATGATCTCGCGGTTCATGAGTTCGAGCCCCGCGTCGGGCTCTGTGCTGCCTGCGTGGAGCCTATCCTCCTCCCTCTCTCCCTCTGCCCCTCCCCTGCTCTCCTTGTCTCTCTCTGTCTCTCCAAATGAAATAAATATTGTTAAAAAACGCATTTTTGTGCAACCCTCGCCACCACCGGTTTCCAGATCTTGCAGATTTGAAGCTTTGTCCCCGTCGAACACAAAGTCCCCACGCCCCCGTCCCCCCAGGCTCTGGTTACCAGCACTCCACCTTCTGCCTTTGTGAGTGCCCCTATCCGGGGCACTTCCCATAAGTGGAACCACACAGCGGTTGCGGGGGGTGGGGTGGTATACACCCAGAAGCGTAATCTCTGGACGATTCGATACTTCTGTTTCTAATTTTTTGAGGACCCGCCACGCTGTTGACCGCAGCAGCTGCCCCAGTTTGCGTTCCCGCCAACAGCGCACGGGGGTTCCCGTTTCTTCACATCGTCGTCGACACTTGTCCGCAATGATCAGTGATGCTCACAGATTCCCCGCCTGTAAGGATCGATGGTAACTAGATCGGGCCCACCCGGGTACCGAGGTACCGACGCAAAGGCCCTGTGGCTGGCAAGGACTTGGGCGTTCCAGGATCTGAGAGATGGAGAAGGCGGCTGGCATAGGGTGAGCAAGAGGCCGGAGAAATCAACGGCCCCGTTTCCCATTCTAGAAACATCTATGATATCAACCACGCTCCATAAGGGATCGTTTTCCTCTCTGCAAAAGTCACGGAAATGCCACAGTTAGGAATTGGTGTGGGGCCCCATTACTCAACGGTAATCACAATGACAGCGCAACGTTTTAGTAAGAAATGCGGCCGTCGGTTTATTATTCCAGTAGAGAAGATTAAACACCCTGCGTCTGTGAGATGAAAATTAAATTGTGGGTGACCCAGGGGAGCCTCGGGATGTGGGAGGCTTCCTTGCCCTCTCTTCCCTGCTCCGCACCTCCCGCCCCCCGCTGCCCTTCCCGTCCACCCCAGGCCGTTCCCCCCGAAGATCTTCCTTCGGAGTTGAGTCACAGATGAATCTTAGCCCCCATTTCCTCTGCTCCGGGAGGCCTGCGCGATGAAACGGCGTCTCCCCACAGCGAAAGCCAAGCCAAACAGATTAATGTAAGTTGCATCTGCTGTAGATTAAACATTTGGAAAAGCCATTTTATAAATATTTTTTTTCCACAACCACATCCCCATATGGCCGCGAGCTCCGGTCTCCGCTCCGGCTGCTGGCGGCCCCACGCATATGTATTTAATGTACACTCCAGGTCTGGGACTCGGGCTCCCGGCCTCCCGGGAGCATTCCAGAGTGACTCGGAGTCTCCTTTTGGGGCACACAGCAGACTGTGGGGCAAACAAGGCAGATGGAAGCTGGATACCGGGCGGGGCCGGGTGTGGGAGGCGAGCGAGCGCAGACGGCCCTTCTGGGTCCTCTCTCCAGACATCCAGCTCACGGCCACTCACTTGCTCTGTGCTCGGTTAGGGCCCCGGATTCCAGGAAGCCAGGTCTTCGTCTTTCCAGAGCAACCACCCAGCAGAAAAATACCCCCGAGGGCCGGGACTTGCCCCCTTGAACCACTACACCCCGGAGAATCGCCGAGCCCTGCTGGTTCTCCCTGAAGGGTTTCTCTAGAATGTGCTTCTGCGGCCCATTCACCTTGCCTCCCACCCAGGGCTTTCACTGCCATGGGCCTCGTCCACTTACCCACCTCCCTCCGTGTACCTCTAACAGCCTAAGAGGTACGTGGACCGCAAGTGAGGCACAGAACCTCTAAGAATCTGGAGCTTTTGCAATGAGCATGAACACAACGGGGGGGACTTGGCACGAATCGAAGACTAGAGGGGCTTACAAATGCTTGGTTCCGTGCACAACCCCAGTGCCTTTGCACATCCTAGGATGACCAAGATTGAATTTCCCTTGGGAGTTCAGAAGCAGACATAAGGGCATTTAAAGACTTTCTAGGACCCTAGTTTTGTTCGTCTGTGGACTGCATTTCTGGGTCAGGACAGTGCTGCGCAAATACTGGGAGCTTGTAGGAAATGCTTTCCCGTGGGCGCCACCCAGACCTACTAAGTCAGAATCCCTGGGGACAGGACCCGGGAATTTATGCTCCCCCAAGCTCTCCAGGGACTTTTGCACATGTTAAGGCTGGAGATGCCCTGCATTCAGAAGCACCCCCCTTAAATACAATGTGAGGAACCCGCAGAAGAGAGTAGGGACACGTGTGGTTGTGGGGTGAGAACCAGTGATTGTCAAGGCGAGGGGTCCGGAGACCCCTCGGGGTTCCTGAAATCTTTTGGGCGGATTCACAGGCTCAAAGCCATTGCCCTAATAACACTAAGTCGTCATTTGCCTTTTTCCCCTCATTCTTTCACGGAGTTTTCCGGCAGCCGTGTGACGTGTGACTGACACCCCTGCTCTGTGCGTTGGTGATTCCGGTGTTTCAAAGATGTGTCGATTTTAATTTCTAACACATGAAATATTGATCGATACAGGCCCCAGAGACAAAAGCTCTTCGGGGCTCCCAAAAACTTTTTCAAGGGTAACGCGGTCCTAAGACCAAAACGTGCCAAAGCCTCTGACCCGGCCCTTGCCGTAGGCCCCTCGTAAGCACCCAGGAACAAAAACCACTAGAAGCTCTTATGTCCATCTGACAGGTCAGAAAAATGAGGCTCATAGAATATGAGCCTGTGGTTCTTGGGTTGTGAGCTTCAGAAACCAACTCTGGCTTACTTAGGATTTACTGGAACCCTGATGGGGGAGAAGCCAGAGAACAAAGCCGGGGGCAGGAGTCACCCAGGCAGCGTCCAAGGACAGAGGCGCAGGCTGGCCGAACAGAGTAGCCATTTGTGGCCCCACGTCCGATGGAGCTGTGCCCAAGAGGCACCCTACTCTCCTGGGGGAGCGGTGGGCACAGAGCCAGGCCAGGGCAAGTCTTCCCCTTGGTCCCTTCAGTCCTTTGGTTCTGAAGCAGGGGGACACTAGTGACGTTCTGGAGCGCACGGAGGCCTCTCCCCGGGTCCCGGGGACCCCACTTTGCCAACAGCCACTTGCAAGAGAGCGGTTCCCCGTGGGCCTCCCGGGGCCTCCCGGGGCACATGTCTATAGCGACCCTCCCCGGAGAGAAGCCTGGGGGACTGAATGGAGGGCTGACCGTGGGGGCACATTTGACTTCACAATGAATCTCAGCCCCCAAATCAGCACACAGACGAACCATGGCCCTTCCCCATCGCTCCTGAGTCTTGCCACTTTGTGAGGGGCTCGTCCGTGCCACCTCCCACCCAGCAGGAAATATTTCACTGGGTTTGTCGGAGAAATCGCCCAGCAGCTAGGATCGCTTGCTTGGAGTCCTGTGTACCCAAGGCCGCAGGAGCTCGTGTGCTGTCACACGCGGCTTGTAGGTGTATGGTGGGCATAGCCCCCCCACCCCAAGAACACCCCTTAAAAATATGCTTGGTTAAAAAACAACCAGCACTTTGTTTACAGTTCACGTAAAGAGCCACAGACCTTCTCCTTCCCTGGGACCGCCTGTGCCTGCCTCCCCCTGCAGCACAGCCGCGTGACTTTGCCCCAGTGCCCCACCGAGACTGCAGGAGGGAGGCCCCGGGGACAGCCGGGCATCTCCTCTCCTGCTGGATCGCAGCAGACTCGATGCACCCGGGCGGCCTCGCCCTGAAGAAGGAACCCACGTGACCAGGCAAAAATGATGCTCCGGGCACCACGATCTGATGGGCAGAACGAAAGGGTTGGAGAAACCTGTCGAAGCACCCACGAGCCCTGGTGAGACAGGGTGATTCGAGGCGCACAGGGAAGAGAGGGCCGTTTCATTTGGGCTTTGCAAAGCAGGAAGGCCCCCTGGCCCCTCCCGCCTTTCTCCTGGCCCTCCCTGGTCCTGGTCTGGATCCTTCCCTGCTGGCCAAGCTTCTGCTACGACTGGAGGGCTTGGGCTCCCGACAGGCAGCCCCTCCCTCGGTCCACGCTGGCCACGGCAGGGGCCCACCCACACGGGATGCCACGCCTGCTGATCGGGGCACCGCTGGTGCACGTCCGCTCCGGGAAGTTGACATCCCTACTTGGGCAGGCTCGCGTGGCTGGGACGAGGCATCCACCTGACGATGGGGGCTGCCACGGGGCCCCTCCTCTGGGACCCGGGAAGCTTCCTGGGTGCTTGGCTCTTCCAGGCTTTGAGAAGGGTCAGCTTCACCTCCCCGTTGTCCCCCGTGGTGACGGCTGCTGGCCGTTCGCGGGGCCAGCTCCCGTGACGCCTCAGGCCGGGGGGTCAGCTACGACAGTCTCCTCCAAAGGGCGGGAGCAGAAACTTCGCTCAAAGATACGAAAACCCTCAGGACTCCAAGATCCTGGTGAAGAAAACCAAGCCGCGGTTATTAAAGCGCCAAACTAGATTTTATTCTGGAGCTGTTGCAGCAGGGGAAAGAGACCTCAGCGCGGCAGGGCTCTGCCCACAACAAGAAGGAGAGGGGATGCGCGGCCAGGGAGCAGGGTGGGGTGCGAGACTGGCAAATTACTGAGAGGGAACCACAGGGGTGGGGTGGGGGGAGCTCTGGATGAGCTCAACCAACATTCTCGCCAGGGGCGGCCGAGGTGGTGGGACCCCCCCGCCCCCGACGGCTGGCAGGGGATAAGGACCCTGAGCAGATATGGAGGGTGGGGATTCTCTCCACCCTGAGTTAGCAGGATCGCCCGCAGGAGTCTGCGAGGGTGGAGACGAGCCCGGGGTGGGGGCCTAGGGAAGCGGAGGTCAGACTGGCCTGACTCAAGTCTGGTCCAGAAGAGAATCTTGGTCAATACGACTGTGGGATGGAAGGGGGACGATATTTAGGGACAGGCGGGGTGCTCCTGAGAACCCTGAACCCCAGCACATCAGGGGCTGCCTGACGTACGGGAACCCTGCAGTCTCCCTTTCTGGGTCTGTGGCTCCAGCCCCCTAAATCTCAAGAAGGGGTGTGGTTCTCCTCCAAGGCCATGGTTCTCATTCATGGTGCCCTAGGCTCTGGGAGGTATAGGAACACAAGACAGCCCCGCTCCAGGGAGTTCTTGGTCTGGTAGGGGGTCAAGGCAAGCTCACAGATTATACCGTAAGAGAGACCACCCACTCCCCGCCAGGGTCCCGTGGAAAGAAGCGATTGGTTCTGGCTCAGAAGGGCCTGGGGATGGGGCAGAGTACCCCCGGCATTCTCCTTGGTCCCTCACCTCCATTTTGCAGTAACCTCCCTGTATTCCTTCAGGGAACCACCCTTTCCATTGCAAAGGGTGTGTGTGGGGGGGAGGGGGGGCGGTGATCTACTGATCAGAAGCTCCAACTCCAGGCCCAAACCAGACCCAACCCATGTCCGTGCCTGAAATTTCATACCTGGACACTGAGAGATGGAAATTCTTACTCTTAGAGTCTTAGGTTGTAGGATCCATGCTGTCTGTGCCCTTGCGGCCTGTTCCCATGTGCCCCTGTGCAGTGGAATTGGGGCAGCCCTAAGCTGGGAGAAAGGTCATGCCCTAGTGGCATCCATGGAGCTCCTGGATCGACCCCGGCCTGAAGGCCTCCCCCTGGATTCTTCAGTTGAATGAGCGAACAAATTATCCTATTTTATTTAAGCCGAGGTGAGTTGGCTTTTTGTCCCTGGCCACAGGAGAATCCTGTGACACAGGGGGTGGAAATTCTCTTTATGGAGAAGGCATCAACGCAGTGGGTCTTTAAAACAGTGAGGGTCTAGAGAGGGAATCCAGAGGACGACTGAAGCCAAGAGGTGGACAGGAGAAGTTGAGAGCTGAGAGGAGTCCCCGCCTTTGTTCTTCGTGGTGTTTCCACGAGCCAGCATAGCAGACCCTCCGTGAAATCAGTGCCTGACGAGTGTTTGGTCGCATGTGGAAGAGATCTTAAATACTACACCCACATACACCTGGAAAGACAGGTTTGGGATCCTCGGGCATCTCCGTCAGTCCCAGCTAATTAGCCCTGAGAGCAAATGGCTAATGAGCTCCCCAGCCAGAGACGTTTAGCCCCAAGCTTTGGTTTCTCCCCGAACGCCCCGTATGTGGAACACTGCCTGGGCCGTGGGATCCGCACACCCAACCCGACCCCTGTCTTCCTGTCAGGGAAAATCTCCCTTGAAATCAATAATTACAAAAGCGACTCCAAGTCAGCTTTTCGGATGCCAGCAACCAAGGTGGGGAATGATTTCTTGACTCTGTTCGTGGCTGTTGGAAATGGCTCGAGACTGTTCCATCCGTAAGGATGTCAGGAAGGAGTTCGTGTCTCTGCAGCAAAAAGCAGGCGTTTCAGCGACTGCTGGATGATCTAATGTGGAGTGAGGTCTGCTGGCCCCCCAGCGTGGCACTCGAGCGCTTCCGAAATGCTAATGTTTTCAGACCCAGGCTCTGTGGTTTCTCAGTATCTCGGATAGCACAGTAAATTCCGATGTCAGCTATTGATTCTACCATTTCCTTGTTTCCCCTTCCCTTGCTCCCTGTCTGTGGTTTTATTTATTGAGGATTCAACCCCACCAGGCACACAAGGTCCGCCTGTTACTCGTCTCGGCCCCCCGGGGTCCCGGGTCCCTACCCACGGGCCACCCGGGAGGCCGCGTCCTCGTCCAGACTGGGGGCAGACGGTCCTTCTCGTCTGGCTCAGCCGTCCCCGGGGGCCTGATACGATGCCAGCCACGGAGACCCAAGAGGACTGAGACTATTTCCCTTTGGGGGAACTCACTGTCCCATCGGGAGACACAACTATCAACAGAAAGCACAGAACGGTGGTGAGTTCTAGCAAAGTCAGAACGAGTGGGAGGTTCAGGGAGGGCTCGGGAAGGCAGATGAGAATCTCCCTGTCCCCTGCCCCTGGGCCTCGAGCCGCTGCGTCTGATCCTGCCACAAGCCCAGCACCTCCATTTTACAGAAGAAGCAACTGAGGCCGGGGAGGTGACAGAGTTCGCCCAGGACTGAACAACGCCAGGATGTTCCTAGATCTCTCTGGCTCCAAGGTCGGTATTGTCACGGACCACGCTATTTTTCAGCCGAAATTACTTTAGAAGTTGCCACGTAACTGCCAATGTCACACAGGCCTTTGGGGCTGCCTGGGAAACTGGCTTTGTGTTTTCCTCTCCCAGACGGCTATTTCTCTCTGCTTCTTTCCTCAAACCTCCCCTGTCCACCTGGTCTCAGAGCCGCGGGACGAGAATTTCGCCAGCCATTCAGCCACAGCCACGGCCCCCCCTCCCCCCCGCCCCCTCCATCCCTCCCCTCGGGCGCCAGCTGTTGTCCACTCGCCTCTGGGCTACCCACACTCCCCTCTCTGCTGGATCATCTCTGTTAGCATCAAAACTGCTGTAAAGTTTCCCCCACGTTTTTTTTTTTTTTTTAACGTTTATTTATTTTTTGAGAGAGAGAGAGACAGAGCAGGAGCAGGGGGGGGCAGAGGGAGAGAGAGAGAGGCACACCACCCGAAGCAGGCTCCATTCTCCCAGCCGTCAGCACAGAGCCCGACGCGGGGCTCGAACTCACGAGCTGTGAGATCATGACCTGAGCCGCAGTCAGATGCTTAACTGACTGAGCCACCCAGGCACCCGGAGACTGTGTTTCTTCTCTCCTGTTCTCTGGGTGCCAGGTTTGTCTTTGGACGCTTTCTGTCAGTGTCACAAAAAGGCTGCCACCACTCCAAGCGTCACACAGAGATATGACAGCATTCCAAGGCAGGGAAGGGGTCATCTCTCCTTGTAGGTCTCTCTCTTTTTTTTTTATGTTGATTTTTGAGAGAGAGAGAGAGAGAGACAGACAGAGACAGAGCATGAGTGGGGAAGGGGCAGAGAGAGAGGGGGACACAGAATCGGAAGCAGGCTCCGAGCTATCAGCACAGAGCCCGACGCGGGGCTCGAACCCACGAACCTCGAGATCATGACCTGAGCCGAAGCCAGACGCTTAACCGACTGAGCCCCCCTCCTTGTAGGTCTCTTTGTAAAGTGAGAAAACCTACAGCAGCAGCTCCTGCCATGTTTTCTCATATCTTGTTGCCCAGAACCATGAGCCGCCTAGACTGGTCAGGACTCCTCCCCGAGTCGGGGATCAGGTTGCTTGCGTGTGAGTGGGATTCCTGAACAGAGAAGAGAAAGTCGGTGAGGCACCAACATCCTCTGTCATCTATCTGTACCCTGACAATTAAACCGCAACGGACAGATAAATGAAATGGCGAGTGAGTCCCAAGCAAGTAGGTCGAGGCAGGCGCTCCCACCGGGAGGTGCTGATTCCGCATCGGATAGATGGCTTCGCACAAGAGGACTTGGGGGAAACCCACTCCAGGGGCAGCAAGGGCAGAGATGACAAAGGTAGACGCCTGGGTTGGCCCACGTTCCCCTGGATGTGACCTCCTTTCAAAACCGGGCGTCAGCGCTCCATTCAGGCAAAGCTGGGGAAACCGCGAGGGATCCAAACCGGTCACAAACGTGGTCTGTGGCACCCTCTCATTGCACCGGTCTGGCCGGGACCCCCTGGGTGCTCTGGAGTGCCCCAGGCTCCCCTGAGGGAAAGCCACATTCGTGGGCTACAGGACACGCTCATGGGCAAGACACGTCAAGGAAAACGAACTCCCTTTGAAACAGATTAATAACCACCAGGCTCCCCTCAATGAGCCCCTGTGTGGCTGCTGTGGTTTCCACCTGCAGATTGGAGCCGTTCTGACCTCCCTGGGAGCCTCTGCCTCATTAACTCACGATTGGATGAGGGGGAGGGGGCCCCAGCAACACCCAGTGTGGACCGTGCCCCTTCGGGGTATGATGAGAGATGAACGCCACCTTTCCTGGGCCCCCCCTCTCCCTCCCCGGCCCGGGCCCCCGGACGGGGAGGCTGCCAAGAAGTGGAGGTGGTCGGTAAATTTAAGAGCAGTTCTTTGCCTCTTGAGACTGTTTCCTCATCTGTAAAATGGGGGTGTTAATAACAGAACATAGGGCACAATTTCAAAAAGTGACAGTTAACACAATTACTATGATTAGTCTAATTACACGATGTGAAATACGTGCCCCAGGCGGGCTCCTGGTGAGCTCACACTCCCATCCCGCTAGACACAGCTGGACTTGCAAAGAGTTTGCTCCTGAGTGAACTGGTCCCCAGAGCGGGACACTGCCGACACCGAAAACATGTTTTAGGCCGAGGGAAGTCAAAGGCCCCACGTTGTGTCTTTAGAGGAACCTGCTCCTAGCATCCTGAGAAACCCTCCGGAAGAGCCCTCGCAGAAGGAGAGTCTGGAGGGGGTGTGGCCGTCTCGGCTGGGGGATCTCGAAGTGCCCAGATGGCAGCCAGATGCACCCAGGCCTGCACCCTGTCCAAATCCACAAGGTCTACAGACCCAGGGGATTCAGGTCCCCAGGGCACCTGTGCCGCTGTGGGCCTCCTGATTTGCAGGCGCCCTGTTCAGACCCAAGTCGGAATTTGTCCATTTCCAAGCAGGACCCAGAAGACAGGACACGTCTGTGACAACTTCGACGAGGTCGCCGCCTGTGAGAGCTCCCACGCCAGGGGCCTGAACATCTTACGGCCACCGACCTTTCCTGGCAAACCTCTGCTCTCCCACTTCTCAGGCGAGAAAACTAAGACTCACAAATCACGGCAGCTGGAGACGCAGAACGGGGGAGGGTTAGGCAGGCAGGAAGGCGGGCAGGGCAGGGACTGGTGCGGGCTGCAGAAATAATCTGTCACATTTCGAATCCAGATTCAAGCCACGAATGAGAGCGTGCTGGGTGGGTGCCTGCGCGCGTATGTTTCTTCTTGTTTGTTTTTTATCTCCTTCTAGAAAAATCACAGAAACAGATCTATCCTGGTCATAGAGGAAAGCCGGAACCTGGCCACCTAGGGACAGCTGCAGTGTCAGACAGATGACTGGAGGGGAGGAGCGTGGCCTCCCACAGTCAATTAATGGCTATAATTACACACTGTAAACAGTCTCGGATATAATTAAGGCTGGAGGCCCAGGGCCCGGCGTGCGTGCTGTTGAGACTGGCATCATCAGACGTGGGGGCTGGAGTCTCCCCCCTCTGGGAAACATCAAAGCGCTGCTCTAGCCCCTGGGGTGGGCTGCAGCCCCTCCCCGCCTCTTCCCCCTGCTCATTCTCCTGGTTCGGAGCTCGTCTTCCGAGGGGAGTCGTGATCTGGCCAGGTGCCTGGCTTAGCAGAGGGGACCGGCTCTGTCCCCGTGCTGATGCCCAGAACTCCTGGTGACCCCTAGAGCCCCAGAGGGAGAGCCTCACCCAGGGAGGGAGAGATGACTGCTCCTGGGACACCAGAAACTCACTGGGTCTCACTCACTCTTTCCTTCCTTTCCCTCCCTCAGCCACAGTTCCAGCCTGCAGGTCGACCTTGCAGCCTCTGCCTCACCTTTGGGATCCAGTCCGTTCAGCCCCTCGTCCACGTCTTCCAGAAGTACTCACTGGGAGCCTCCCATGCCCAGGCTCTGTGTCATCAGCAAGGAAAGGCAGTCCTCCCACTTCTAGGCCTCCTGCCTGGGGCAAGCCCCCTCCGCTCCCACCTGGGCAACTGTTGCCGACCTCTGTCCAGTCCCCTGGCTTCCTCTCTGAGCCCTCAGGATGAACTTCCGAACCCTACATCCGGCCAGGTCCCTCTCCGCCTAAAGCCTTCCAAGAGCTCACCATCACTCCTGTTGTGGGACAAAGTCCTTAGCAAGCTGCACCGCTGGGCCCCAGACCCGTCCCGTCCACCGACTCCCCTCTTGCACTCTGAGCTCCAGCCATCTGGTCTCCCGCTTCTGAGTTTTCTCTGGCTTCCTGCTTCTGAGCCTCTGCACCAGCGGCTTCCTCTGCCGGAAATGCCCTCTCCCGTCGCTTTCCCTCGCCCAGAAAACTCCACCTGGTCCTTTATGTCCATTTTAAACAGCCTTTCTTCAAAAGAACCTCTTCCAGGGGCGCCTGGGTGGCTCAGTTGGTCAAGCGTCCAATTTTGGCTCAGGTCACGGTCTCACGGTTCGTGGGTTCCAGCCCTGTGTCGGGCTCTGTGCTGAGGGCACGGAGCCTGCTGGGGATCCTCTCTCTCCCTCTCTCTCTCTGTTCCTTCCCCACTTGCACACACACTCTCTCTCTCGAAATAAATAAACTTAAAAAAAAAAAAAAAAAAGAACTTCTTCCTCTTCCAACATCTCCTGCCTGGGTAAAGCCCCCAAGTACATGTTTTTAGGATTCAAAGATGTCATCTTTTGAGAGCTCAATGCTTTTGTAATTACGTGTTTTGTGGCTTCCACTCCTGACAGTTGTTTGAGAATTCCCTGTCTGGCTTGTTTGTTTTGTCTCCAGCACCTGGGACAGTGCCTTGCACATAGTAGGTCTTCCCTTTATTGAGCAAATGGGTGAATAAGCAAATGCGTGTACGAATAAACGGCTTTTATTTTCCTCTGGGGCATACAGAGGCAAGATGTCGCATGTCCTACTTTCTGTTTCTTTGTGAGCCGCCTTGAGTATTCTATTTATTTTTGGTTTAGTTCTTGTCATTTGTCATTTTGAGCCTTGAAGTGCCCAGGTACCATAAGGTTTCGGGTTGTGGTGGTTCAAGATGGCGACAAGTTACCTGACTTTCTGTCCATGGCGAGGTTAAGCCCATGTTGCCTCCATTTGAATCTGGGCTGGTCTGTGACTGGCTTGACCACTTGGGTATGGTAAAAAAGGATCGTCTGCCAGCTCCAGGCTTCTCTGAGAAGAGGACAGCCAGCTTCCACATCCTTCCTTACGGAGCCTCGAGCCGCTATGTAAGGAGTCTGACTACTCTGAGGCCACCGTGCGTAAGAAGCCCAAGCTATCCCCCTGGAGAGCCATGCAGGGGTAGCAAGGGAGAGACGTCTGGCCAGCTCCCAGCCATCTGAGCCAGCCAGCCCAGGCCCTACGCATGTGTGTCCCTGCTGTGCCTCGTTCACCTGACCCATAGAACCCTGGTACATAATAGTAAGTTGCCAGTTGAAGCCAGGACACTTGGGATGACTTATCGTGCAGCAGCAGACGACAAGAACAGAACTCCTGAGCTTTGACAGAGAAGACAATACTTTCAGACATGTAAATAATGCCACATCTGCCCCACTCATCACATTCGCAAATCCTCCCACGAGAGAGCCCGCTCTTCTAAAGCACTCCTCCAAGTAAAAACAAACAGATAAACAGCATATCCATGGGTTTCTGACTTATGGGACAGGAACATTCTTTTGGTTTTGTGTTTTGGAGAGCCTTTCCTTGTGGTCTTTAATTTTTCCAAAACAGACTCTCAGCTGGTTCTCATTATCCATGTGACTGCTGGAAAATTCTAATCCCTAATGCAAGACCTATATTTTTAAGAACGGCAATCAAGAAAACTATGTTGAGGAGGAATGGAGCATTCTGGATTGTGTGCCTACTGGGGGTGGCGTGGGGAGGCCGTTGTGGGACCAGAAAACCCACCACTTCTTTTCCAGCACATGGTCTGAGCCTGGAGCTCACCTTCCACGGGCAGACGCTGGAAGGCTCTGTCTTTTCTGCCAAACAGAGGACCACTGTTCTGGTCATCTTTTGCTGTGATGTGTATCTTGGCTGAACAGAAGTGGCCCCTCCTCTGAAGCTGGGCTCCGAGGGTCTCTTCTGCAGGTGGAAAGACACTTGGGACCAGTGGGCCACAGCTTCCTCCACGGAGATGTACCCTGCATTGCAGACATAGGCCGGTTGCACAAAGCCTCAGCATCTGGTACTTGCTGGCAGCTTCCACAGGGCTCCCACTGACACCTTTCTCAGACTGAGTCCCTGGGAGAACATCTTTGGGCAGCTTCATGCATGGGTGGGCAGAAACATGTGAGGCATCACCTAGATTACTGGGGTCAGGGGCAAACTGACTTTTCAGGAGAGAACAGAGGTGGGAGAATGTGTGATTGGGTCCCCAGAAGGGACCAGGCTGAGCCCTCCTGGGTGGCAAAGGAGAGGAGAGAACCAGGGCCAGGGTGACCCAGGAGGGTCCTAGGGAAGGACGGATGACCAGTGGGTCAAGCAAGACATAAGAGGTCGATATGCTCAGAGGTGCCAAAGGGCTGACCCACTGGTGTGCGAATATTCCAGACCCTTTGGTTTTAGAGACTGCTCTCCACTCAACAGCTCAAGCCATCTCGTCTACACCTAATTTAGCCGTGTCTTGCCCGCTCTGCGTCAAACCCTGCAGTGGCTCCCAGCGCTCCCACGAAACAGACTGCCTTCTCCCTGCAACCCTCACTATAACCTGTGCCCAGACTGGGCTCTGGCTTATCCAACCCAGAGAGGCCTTCTCTGACTCCTCCCTCACACCATATGCAAAACAGCAATTCTAAGAGTGTTTATAAATCCAAATGTCACGGGAAAAGTATAAGGTTTCAAAACGAAAGCATAGGAAGTGATCTTTCTGCCTTGGGGTAGGCAAGGAATTCTCAAGGAGGACACCGAAAGCATTGGCCAAAGGGGAAAGATTGCTGAACATTTTGAAACAGAATTAAAGTGAGGAACCCCCTACCCAGCAAGAGAAACGGATCAGAGAGTCACCGGCAGGCCATGGAGTAGGACAGAACATTCACAAAACAAGATATTCACCAAAGGACTCACATATTCAAAATGTATAAATAACTCCTACAAATCAGTAAGAAAAAGATAATCCCCAAGAAAGAGGGACCAACGACTCAAAAGGGGGCTCCACAAAGAGAGAACAGTCCGGCTGCCAGTCAACACATCAGAGGGGAGTCACCTCATTATTCATTAGGGTGATGCAAAATAAAGCCACAGCAAGATACGATGCGCACCCGCCAGAATTACGAAACTGAAACGCAGGCAACACCAGGTGTGGGGATCCGTTAGTTGCATCCCCAGGTGTAGACCCAACAGATACGTGTCCCTGTGTGCACAAAAGCCATGCACAAGAAATTCATAGAGGCACTATTCATCACGGCCCCAAACTGGGAACAGGGCAAATGTCCACCCCTGTAGAAAGGGCGCCTTATGGTATATTTCATACGACAGAGTAGCGTTCATGTCCAACAGCATGGAGGAATCCCATACGCTGTGTGAAAGCAGCCAGAAAGCGAGCGTGCACACAGTAGGACTCCACCTACCTTCACTTGGAGAACAGACACGATGAATCCGTGGGGAAGGGGGTGGGGTTGAGACCGGGATGGGGCTGGGCGCTTCTTGGGCTGAAACTGTTCTATTTCTGGGGCCCCCCCGGTGGCTCAGTCGGCTGAGCGTCCAACCTCAGCTGAGGTCATGATCTCACGGACCATGAGTTCGAGCCCCGCGTCGGGCTCTGGGCTGACAGCTCGCAGCCTGGAGCCTGCTTCGGATTCTGTGTCTCCTTCTCTCTCTGCCCCTCCCCTGCTCACACTCTGTCTGTCTCTCTCCCAAAAATAAACATTAAAAAATTTTTTTTAAAAAGAAACTGTTCCATTTCTTCACACGGAAAGTGATGGCACGGTGCAATCACTCTGTGGAGACTCATGGAGCTGAACACTTATTTCTGGTTGGTGCGTTTTTCCAAATGTGAGTGATACACCCATCAAAAAGCTTACCTAAAAAAGTAACGAAAAAGAGGCAGAGTGGACCTCTTCTTCAGCCGCTCATTCTCCTGAGAACTCATTTTATTTTTCTCAAGTACCTAATGACTGGCAGTCACAAGCCATCTTGCAGCCCACTTCTGTGAGTTCAATGTGTACTTCGCCATCAATATGCTGTGTGACTTTGGCCCAGTTACTTAAAGCATCTGTGCTTCTGTGCCCTCACCTGCGAAACGACAGTCATGCTAATAACGGATGGTCCTCGCCTCACGGGTTGTCGCGAGGTTGACGGAGTTGATACGTAGAGGGACAGACAGCATGAACTTGAGCAGGACTCACGCACAGATTTCTACGGCCATCAGCGTACTCGCTGTCCTCAGGGATCCTCTTGTTAATGGAATGTCCATCTCCCTGGCTGACGTGCAAATTTCAAGGGGGCACGGGGTCTTGCCAGCCTCTCTAAGATGCTTCTTGACCACTGTAGGCATTGAATAAACATCAGATGATGGGGCAGGGTGTCAGGGGACCCTTGAGGCGCAGCAGCCCCAGAACAGGCAAGGAAGGAGGCATTTCTGACATGAGTCAAAGCTGATGGAAGGTCAGTGTGGCCTCAGGGGAAACGGGGGCCACCCGGGACCCCTTCCTTGTCCAGTGCCCAGAGGGGCTGCTACTCAGAGAGCCACACCTTGCAAACGACGGAGCCTCAGGACGGAAGGGAAAGAGAAAAGAGTCATGCTTCGATATGCCAGCATCTTCTGCCACTTGGCAGGTGCAGCGGCCAGGTTAGCAGCCTCCCTGGGGCCCTGAGCTCCTGGGACAGGAGCCTCCAGTGTCTCTCCTGCCTGGGTGGCTGTAGCTTTTTTTTTTTTTTTTTTTTTTTTTTTTTAAGTTGTGCCAGGACCACCAAAGACCAGGAACGCGTTCCCTGGAGGCCTTGAGCGAGACACTGAGTCTCCACCTGTGCTCACCTCAACTCCTTAGAGCCGAGACCCCAGCTTGGAGGAGCCGGGTCCCTGGACCCCAGTCCGGCAGGCGGGCAACAGGCACAGGAGGCTGGGCGGCTGCATTTGCCCGGGAGGCGGTTAGGGATGGTGTGAACCCACGCCCACCTTCCCCAGTGAGCTCTGCTTGACAGGACGTAATAAAAAATCTTTTAATCTTTGTCACTGTGGGTAGGCGGAGAGGCCAAAAAGTCTCTATGTTTTAAAGGGAAATTTTAATTAGTATGTAAATTCGACTCACGGCATTAAAATGTCATTTGCTAAGTAAATGTTGCCGCACTCCGAGTTCAGGTATTTATTTGATCCTGTCCTGCCAAGGTGCCTTTGTGGGTTTCCCGAGTGTGTAATAACAGCATTTCAAAAACAAAATGAAATTCTCCCTCTGTTACAATGCACCCGGGTTACGGCTTCGCCGTCGGCGATGTGACTGGAATATTTTAAGGAAGCAGCCGGCGGCTCTGGCAGCCGCGTGCGTGTCCCCTCCTTGCTGTCTGTCTGAGACGGCCTCGGGGGGGGCTGGGAAGGAGGCCCTCACATCCCTGACCCCGGACCCCCGGCCAGATGCCTCAGGGGTGACCGCCGGTTACCCGCAACAGGGCAGACGTGAGAAGCGTCAAGGCTTTCGGACCGGAGCCCCCACAAAGGAAGGGGGCGGAAGAAGATCACGGGGACCCCCGTTTTCCTTAATTCTACGATACACGATGATTTAATACGAGGGATCCGAAGAGCAGGAAATAGGTGTCCAGCCGTGCGGTTCACCGGAATTTCCTCCCACAGCGACCCACCATCCTCTGAATGTTAATTAAACATCACTAAACCACGCAGGTGTGCGTGTGTGGGTGCGCGTGGGTGTGCAGTGTGTGGTGTGTGTGCGCGTGGGTGTGCACATGGGTGTGCGGATGGGTGTGCAGTGTGTGTGCGCGTGGGTGGGGGTGAATGGGTGTGCGTGTGTGTGTGTGGCGTGTGCGCATGTGTACGTGTGTGTACACATGCGTGTGTGCGCCTGGGTGTGCGTAGGTGTGCACATAGGTATGGGTGTGCGTGTGTGCGCGTGTGTGCGGTGTGTGCGCGTGGGTGCACATGGGTGTGTGTGCGCGCATGGGTGTGCGTGTGTGCACGTGGGTGAGCAGTGTGTGGGTGTGTGTGCGCATGTGCACGCGGTGTGTGTGGTGGGTGTGCGTGTGTGCACATGGTGTGCATGTGCTCATGGGTGTGCGTGTGTGTGCGTGAGTGTGAGTGTGCATGAGTGTGTGGTGTGTGTGCGCGTGGGTGTGCAGTGTGTGCGTGTGGGTGTGTGCGCTTTTGTGCACGTGGTGTGTGTGGTGGGTGTGCGGTGTGTGCGCATGGGTGTGCGTGTGTGTGCGCGTGAGTGTGAGTGTGCATGGGTGTGTGGTGTGGGTGTGCATGCATATGAGTGTGCGTGGGTGTGTGGTGTGTGTGCACGTGGGTGTGTGGTGTGTGCGCGCGCCTGTGTGTGTGTATGTGTGTGTATGTGCGTGTGTGTGCGCGTGAGTGTACGTGTGCATGTGTGTGTGTGCATGGGCGTGCGGCGTGTGCGTGCATGGCCGCAACCCCGAGCTGCCTGTCCCCCCCAGTAGGAGACCGGCGGCTCCCAGCCCTGAGCTGACAGCAAGCGTGCCAGGCTTGAGCCCACGAGTGTGTGTGTCTGCGCGTGTGCACACGCGTCTGTGTGCGTGGCTACATATGCATCTGTGTATGTGTGTATGCACGTGTGTTGGGGGTCGTTCTAAAGATTACCACGCGAACCAGATGCACAGAGGTCGCCGCCGGTGAGCCCACTGGCCTTCCACCCCCCAGAGCGTCCCCTCCGCTACCCGCCCCTGACCCAGCCTGTTGGCGGAGGTGAACCGAGAGGCATTTTCCGGGGCCCGGGAGCGGCTGGGACGGAAGTGCCCGCGGGTGGATTGGTTCTCAGGCTGGCCGTGTCACCCGCCAGTCGTGAACCCACATCTAATGCTGCTCCCACACCCCCATCTTCTTACATCAGCAAATGGCCGCACGGGTCTGGGCCGCTAAGCCCCGAAGCAGGGCGTCCTGTGGGGCTCACCTCCAGGCACCATCTGCGCGGAGGGCAAGGAGGAGGCCAGGAGGAAAGAGGTCCCACTCAGGGACCCTCCGGCCTCGGGTAAGTCACTGTCAAGCGCCCCGCCGTCAGCTGCCGAAAATTCATATTGCAAAACCCCAACAGAACCCCAGCAAAGCGGCATCCCTTCCCCCACGACACTCAGGCTCCAGCACCTGCGCTGGAGGAGGAGGGACATGTGCTCTAGGGGCACGAACTTTCAAAATGGCCCTTTCCATTCTCCCATTGGTGCGTCCACTAAAAACCCTTGGCGGAGGGCCTGCGGTATGCAGGCCCCGGGCTCAGCGGCGAAGCAGGTGGCCAGTGTTGTCCCTGGGGGGGGGGGGGGCACGGCGTGTGAGGAGAGCCGGAGGGTGCAGGGGCAATTAGGGGAGGGGACGCGACACCCAGAGCAGGGAGCACCAGCGATGGGGGCGTGTCCTGGAGGCGGCAGGGCGGGGGAGAGGGGGAAATATTGAGGTGGGGGTGGGGGGGGGTCCTTGGAGAATAGACCCTCAGAGCCGGTGTTCATCTCCTCCTTCTGCCTCTGGGTTGCGGACAGCGTAGCGGGCCCGGTAGGACATGGGCAAGAAGCAGCTGCAGGTACCGGGCAGGAGGGACGGTGCCAAGAGCGGGTGACCCTGTGCTCCTCAGCCCTGAGAGGCAGGTGTGGGGGGCCGCTCTCGGTCAGGCACCTGCACCCTTCTGGGGTAAAGCCCCCACCCAGACCAATGAGACCAGGGGGTCCTGAGATAGTCTGTCTCCACCAGTTCTTCCTGGGGGCCATCCTGTCCGGCCCCCGGTGGCATCTGCCACTGCCTGGAGACAGGCTGTCACAACCGGGGAGGGGGCCGCGACAGGCATCGAGAGCACAGAGGCCAGAGACGCTGCCGAACGGAAGAGCCCATCCCCTCGACCCTGTGAGCGGGGCAGCAAGGGCAGGCTCTGTGTCGGGAGAGCCAGGCTGAACCGGTGCAGCCGCCACCCCCGGCCGTGTGAGCTTCACCTGTCTGAGCCTCCGTGTCCTCGTGGGTCAGCTGGTGATCGCCACAAGACCCATTTCCGGGATGCTGCTCAGGAAGCACTCGGCACGACCCCCGACGCCCTCGGCGAGTGGCAAGTTCTATTATTGCTGCGGGAACGTTCAGCCCTTCGGCACATAGAGCTCGTGAGGTTTTCCCTCCTGTGAGGAGACGCGGCTTTCCCCCTTCCCGGTCCCCCTCCCCACTAGCAGAGTTGCAAAGGGCCCTTTAGCAGAGCGGGCGGATTAGTTCGTGGGCACTGTTGGAGACAAAGCCCAGCAAACACGACAGCACTTTCTACGGTGACAGTCAGGGTCAGTGGTCCCCGGCTCTCGCTGCACACTGGGATCACCTCGGGAGCTTTGCAAGCGTGGGTTCCTGGAAGCCGCCTTCCAAGGCTGATTTAAGGGGTAGGGCGGAGGTCTGAGAAGCATGGGGTGACTCTCATGGGCCACCAGGGCCCAGAACTTGGGGTTCAGCTGGCAGAACGGCGAGAGAGAGGCAAGTGAGTGACGTGATCTTCCGCAGGAGCGAGGGGCCAGGATTTCTGGGGAGGTGCTTGGGCCCACGTTCCAGGATGGGCTTGGATAAAGCAGGTGGGAGCCACCCGGATTGGCCCCAGCATGGAGGGCACAGGAGAGCCACCTGCCGTCCCGGAGTGAGCTGCCGCCATCACTCCTGACACCACGGGCACGTCCCCCCAGGGGACCGAGCATGCGCGGTGAACGCTGAGCACACACAGAGCTGCGACTTTCGTCTCAGCTGAGGAAGCCCGGGCCTGTCCTTCTAGCTCTCATCCGCCCTGTTTCATTCACCTGACCTTTTTCGAGAAGGGCCTTCACGCCAGGCACTGTTCTAGATTTGGAGACACAGCCGGGGAAAAGGCAGACACTTGCTCTCAAGGAGCCTGGGGTCCAGTCAGGGACTCCAGCTGCACAGACATGATCAAGGAAAAAAAGCAAGAACATCTCAGGTAGCGAGTGGCAAGTGCCCCACAATCAGCGGTCCGCCTGGAAAACGGGCCTTGTAATAAAACCCCTCCGGGCCGCTGTATAGATCGAATGAAATAATTCATGCAAATACGCCTGGGATGGGAACGGGCTTCCCGTAGGCGTTCCGTCTATAATTCCATTCTGCTGTCTCCATCACGCAACAGCATCTGGCAAAGAGAATCCGAATGGCAGCCCGAGGAATGTCGCGTAGCAATGATGCAGAAGTAATTTTAAGAAAAGTGATGGCGGGTAGAGTCTAGGGCCTCCTCCGGCCGGGAGAGGCGCCGGGATCAGTGCTGGGTCCCGTTTGGTTAGCGTTTCCCTAAGATATCAGTCTCCTGTCCTCACACAGAACCGGAACGGTCCTCATTAGCCAGGCCACCTCGGGCGTGCCGTCTCCTGCCGTCCTTCATAGGCAAAACCGGGAATTCCAATTCGAGGGGGGAATCTGCAGTCAACAGAAAACTGTCCTCGCGTTGGGAAGAACACAGGAGCCCACCCAGCCCAGGGCAGCAGACGCGCCTTGTCTGTGGGTTGTGCTGGTGGGCCAAGGGGGGAGCTGTCCCGCCAGGAGATGAAGTCTGGAAAGCGGCCACGTAAAGGTTTCCCTCTGCGGTCCATCCCTGCGGTGTCCCCAGCACGCGGGCCAGCCTGCAGCGGCACTCAGGTCATGTCCATCGGGGGGTGAGTGCCTGCTCTCGGACAGCTGCGTGCTGGTCACGTCCATCCACCAGCCGGGGCCCCGCGAGGGAGACGCTGAGACTCAGCCCTTCCCCGAGGAGGTCTGGAGGGGGCAAGATGAAGGGAGGGAGCACCGAGGTTTTCAAGGAAATGACTCCTTTCCAGATGAGCTGAAATAAAAAGTGAATAAAAAGTGAAATCGCGAAAAAGTGAAATAAAAAAATCGTTTTCTAAGCAGTGGTGAAAGGGGAGGCCGTGGGGGGTGGTCTAGCTCAGGCTCCACGGACAAGAGACCCCAAGGAGACCGCATACATTTCCCAGTGGGAAGGCCGGGCCGTGGTGGGGGGAACTCACCCCAGTATAGCACAGCGGGTGGAGGGGGACAGCCTCACTTTTCTCCCTTTGACTCCTGGCACGAGAGAGTGACTGGGTTCCAGGCCCACCCAGGACTGTCCCTCCTGCCCTCACAGCGTAGCTGTGCACACAAAACTGTGGCACCAGCAAGTCTGTCTGTCCTGATTCAGCCCAACTCCACGCTGCGCAAGGCTTCCCCAGCTCACTGGGGCCGGGGATGGTGCCTGTCACCCCGATGGCTCTACCAGAAACCCAGGTCACTCTGGTCCCTCTCTCTCCTCCACATCCTGCACGGCGACTTCCAAGTTCTCTCCACAATCTGCCCGCTTGTCTCTATCGCCCCAGGCTGGCCGCATCCCAGCCTCCTGGGTGACAGTCATGGCCTCACCAGGTCTCCAGAAAGGTCCTGGCAGAAGATAGATTGGACCGTGCCACATGAGTGCCACACCCTGTGCCTTCCCCGCCGTTCGGTTCTTGCACAGAGGAAGCAGACCCCACGTTCACCCTGCAGTCCTGCGAGGAGCCCTTTGTCCCCTGGGTTTTTGTGCCTGGACACCCACTCCTCCCAGCCGGCCCCTGAATCTCTCTGCCTGACCAACACCAGCGCGTGTGCAGAACCTTCTAGAAGGTTCCCGACCTTCCCAACTAGGTGAGGCACTCCATTCCTGTCTCCTGTGGCTGGACCCCTAAGATTCCCGAAGGCAGGGACAGTACTCACCTTTGCTCCAACCCCAGAGCCTGGCGGGATGCGGGCTTTAGAAGTCTCTACTGAAGGACTGTTAACAGCTCGTGGTTTTCGAGCATTTGTGATGTGCGGGCCTTCTACGTAATTCTGATTATTAAGCGTCTCATGGACTCGTCACAACAATCCCTGAAGGACTATTTTTTGGTCCATATTTTACTGACAAGGAGACCGGGGCTGCGCGGTGAAACTGCGTGGGATGAATGAGTGAAGCAGTGAATGGCTGGACGAGGTCCCGGAGTGATCCCTGTCCGCATATGTGGGCTGTAGTCCAGCTGTGCCCTGACTCGTCAGGGAAGCTTGGGCCCGTCCTCCCTCTCTGGGCCTCATTTTCTTCCTGTATTTAAGTTGACAGACTCTTTGGTTGTCCTTTCCTTGGTGACTGTCCAGCCCCATGCCACCTTAGCCTACCTAGGTCACAGGGCAGGGGTGGGCGGGCTCTTCCAAATCAAGCCACCAAAACTCAAGACCCCAACTAAGTAGGTCCCATTTTTTCAGGCTGTTTATTCCAAACCGTGACCCTCAGGAGCAGAGGGCGTGAGGGACCCGCCCAGGGACAGGAAGTAGGTCTAGGGGGTGGGTCTGGGCTCTGCCTCCCAGGCTGTTGGGATCCTGAATCTTTCCTAGGCACGATATGTTTTCTTGGCAGCCCGGAGAGAGACATAAAGTGCTCATGGTTATCAATTCATCATCCAACAGAAGGAAAATGCCTCTCAGGAATGCCTTTCAAACCTCCATCCCGCAAGCCCAGGGACACGTATTCCTAATGCTTACAGAGTGGCCGCTGCCCCATCATCGAGGATTTGGACGAGCCTGCTGAGACCAGTCCTGCAGTCGCAAGGACACCAGGGAGAAGTGCGGAGCCGCCATGATCCCCATTTCACAGATGAGGAAACTGAGCCTCAAGCAGCTGGCCTGTGACCCAGGTCACACAACGAAAGAGAGGGGCGCAGCCAGGATTTGAAACCAGGGGGCCCAGGTTCCTCCTCTGTTCTTTCTGTATCTCAGGGTCCAAGGCTCTTTCTCCAATTGGTACCTGACTCCCTCTCACTCACACAAGTGCGTTAGGACAGCAGACCCCTAACCAAGAGCCGGACCCAACCCCAGTGACGGAGCCCTTAACCCCCATGGATACCCTTTCTCCCGCTCCGTCATTCCCAACACGCATTGGCTAAATGAGGGCGAGAATGTGGAGGCCAACACCGGTGTGAGTATTTAGAATTTTCAGCAGAACTGAAACAGAAGCCCTGGAAAAGAAGGTCGGCATTCTCTGCCGCAGAGGGATGCTTTGTATGCCGGTGACCCAGCCCGGGCAAAAGTTTGCTCATGACAACAAGGGTTAAGGAGAAACACGTGATGATTTGTCATTTCTCCCCACCCTCGCCCACCCTTTTGGCCACCATCGAGCACAGGGTCTCGCCCAGTGCGTGATTTAACCGTGTGCAAATATCGGTCGGGTGTCTCCGATGGGACAAGATGATTGCATTCTTCGAGCTTAATACTTTCCTTATGTGGTTTAAGGCTTCAGCCCTCTTAGTTCAAGAGCCGCCCCTCGGGGGCCTACGGGTCCTCGAGTGCTGGGTTAGCAAATGTGAGGTTGGTCGGGAGACTCAGCATTATCTTGGGCTTTCAGGAACTTCCTTTCGATGAAAACCCAGCAGTCCGGAAGTGTTGCCTGAGGGAGGCTTTTCAGATCTCTTTGACAGGAGAGATGGGACTTCCCTCCAAGAAGGTTACCTGCCCAGGTAGAAGCTGAATCTTCTCGTTACTCGGAGGGCCTCATGAGAAGGTTCGCACGTGGGGAGCCCAGAACTGCCAACTCTTTGAAAAAGAGAGACGGCCACGTTCAAGCTGATTGGACCTTGAAGGGCAGCTGCTCAGAGCCCGGCCGCCTGGCTGGGGCTTAAGAGCAGATTGTTTCCAGAAAGAGTTGGGGCAGCTCTATCAGCCTTGGGCCCGAGGTGATGTTTTCCCCTCCCTTGGATTTCTAGGCGGTGAAATAAAACCAGGCCTTTATTTATAAAGCCTCATTCCTGTAAGGGTTCTGTTTGCCCTGGAAAGACTCAGGGAGAAAGCCATGGGGGAAGTAACCCGGCTTGCAGGTGGAGGGAGGGAGGCACAGAGAGGGTAAGTGACTTACCCCGGGTCACAAAGTCAAGTAGTCTCCAGGTGATAGGAGTCCAGTCCGTGTTTCCAGAATGTTCTGGAACATTCATCTTGCCACTAGAGTGGCGTTTCTCAACCACAGTATTGACATTTGGGCTGGATATTCTGTGCGGTGGGGCTGGACTGTGTGTTATAGAATGTTTAACAGCATCCCTGGCCTCCACCACCGGACTGTGGTCCCAGCCCCCACCCCAGTGGCCACAACCAAAATATCGCCAGGAAGGCCCCCAGGTGCTGGTTGAGAACAACTTGCATAGAGGATAGGGCGCCTCTCTCTGTACGTCTTGCTTGAAGAACGCAGTCTTTTGATTGCCTTTTAATTCTTCATTTAAAAACACTGCCTGGGGGCGCCTGCGTGGCGCAGTCGGTTAAGCGTCCGACTTCAGCCAGGTCACGATCTCGCGGTCGGTGAGTTCGAGCCCCGCGTCGGGCTCTGGGCTGATGGCTCAGAGCCTGGAGCCTGTTTCCGATTCTGTGTCTCCCTCTCTCTCTGCCCCTCCCCCGTTCATGCTCTGTCTCTCTCTGTCCCAGAAATAAATAAACGTTGAAAAAAAAAATTTTTTTTTTTTTTAAATAAAAACACTGCCTGGGGAGCACCTGGGTGGCTCCGTCGGTTAAGCGTCCGGCTTGGGCTCAGGTCAAGATCTCACAGTCCGTGAGTTCAAGCCCCACGTGGGGCTCTGTGCTGACGGCTCTGAGCCTGGAGCCTCCTTCCGATTCTGTGTCTCCCTCCCTCTCTGCCCCTTCCCTGCTTGCACTCTGTCTCTCTCTCTCAAACATAAACATGAAAAATTTTTCTAAGAAACACTGCCTGGGGCCCTTGTTGGTTGGGGGGGGGGGCGTGGGAAGTGCACGCAGCGTGCAGGGACCTGGGGGGGGGGCTCGGATCTTGCTTCTGCACGGGCCCATGTTGGGTGTGCAGCCGTCCCCATCTCGGGCCACATTCTCCTAGAATTGTGACCTCCCCCACCCTTCGCCCAGCCCCCTTCTTACTCGTCATCCCTCTGGCCACTCTCCCCCCTCGGGTACCTTTCCTGGAGCAGAACAGCATCGCCCTGTTCTCACTGGACCAGGCTCCCTGCTAAGCCCCATGTGCACACCCCACAAACACGATCCCCATAGCCCGGAGGAGACTTCACGCCCCACGGTGACACCCTGCTGG
This sequence comes from Leopardus geoffroyi, assembly GCF_018350155.1. Taxonomy (NCBI): domain Eukaryota; kingdom Metazoa; phylum Chordata; class Mammalia; order Carnivora; family Felidae; genus Leopardus; species Leopardus geoffroyi. The sequence goes on from NC_059336.1 coordinate 5,274,565, forward strand.
CTCTCACTGGCCCTGTCTGTTCTGCCCTGCCCCCCCCCCCCACCCAGGAAGGTCTTCCCGCTGCATGCGGTGACCGTCCGCTGGGGGGAGGCGTCCTCAGCGGTCCCCGGGAGCAGCCTCACCTGTGCTGGATGAGGGACGAGAGCTGGTCCATCTACACTCCATCCTCCTCCTCCCGGTGGCCCTCGCTCTGCACCGTCCCATGGGCTCCCCCGTGGAAGGGAGCCTGATGCCCATAGCAGTGGTCTCCATCCATGTCTTTCCTTCCCAGCTCAGTCCCCCACGCCCCACCGATGCTTCCTGGGATGTCCTCCCGGAGAGACTGCTTCCCTGCCTGTGACAGGGTCTGCCCCCGGGGGAGCCCAGACTGAGAGCCACCTGCACTTGCCCCCACACCTGCCCACCTGCCAGCAGCGACCTCACACGGCCTGCGCCCGCTGCCCGCCCCCGACCATTGCCATCACGACAGGGAAAGGGCGAGTCCCCACCGGCTCCCCCGCGTCTTCGGAATAAAACCAGGTTCTCGTCCTGTGCCCGCCCTCATCTGTCACACGCCGCCTCTCTCGCTTCCCTCCAGCCACCCCGGGCCCCCTGAACCACGGGCACCCCCGGGGCCTTTGCGCATGCTGGCCCCACAGCCCGGATTCCTTTCCTCCGGGTCGGTGCGTGGCCGGCTCCTTCACATCTCAGCAGGCCTGTCCCCGCCTCGGGGAGGCCCCCTCCGACCCTGCGTCTCACGCAGCCTCCCTGGGCCAGCGGGCACGCTTCGCCCCATCACCCTGCTTCGCCGCGTCCACACTCAGCTGCCTGGGATCGCTTTCCCTCCGTGCACGGGTTTAGCCGTCGGCTGCTTCTCCCGCTTCCTCCACGCCAAAGGTGAGCTCCGTGAGGGCAGGCACCTCGCCCGCCTTATTCGCTGCAGTATCGCCACGGAGATCAGTGCCTGGGAATGGTCGTGTTCAGAGAATGAATGCTTTAGAGGAAGAACGAATGAATGAATGAATGAATGAACGAGTGACCCAGGAGAGTGCAGATCAGGAATTGGCAGTGGGAACGGGGGGCGGGGGGGAGGGGCCTGAAAGGGAGCGCTGAATCTCCCCACGTTCCCAAGACCCCCTCCAGTGGGCATCGGGAGTCCAGAGGAGCCTGTCCTGGGCGCTGGGCACCTGGTCCTCATGCCAGCTGGAAGCTGACAGCTGCAAACCAGGAGACCCTGGCAAGGACTCCACGCAGCTCCCTCTGTGTCCCCCTCCTCCCCCCGTCATGCAGGAGGCCCCCCAGCTACGAGCAGGACACCAGCACTTGGCCGTGTTCCAAGAGAGGAGAGGGAGAGAAATCCAGCTCCATTGGACAGCTGAGGAGCTCGGGAAATGCATTTAAAATAGCTATTCTAGCAGCTGCTGGCAGATTACTTTTTCCATGCAGACTGGATGGCTTTAATAAAAAATGAGAACTTCTCCATCTGCTCTCTAAAGATAAGCCCCCAGTTCCCCAAATCGGTGAGCGACAGAGGCCCAGGGGGCCCGGGGAGGCTGGGAGGTGCGTCAGGCCGGTGACAGAGCCGATTAGCCCGATCTGGATCCGGCAGCTCTCAAGGCGGTTGGGGCCTCCCGGCTGTGGGATGGGAAGCCGAGGCCAAGAGTGGGACTCGAGTAATGAAGATGTCATTTAGTCCTGTGATCGCCCCGTCGGGCCCCCAGGGCCACGTGCCAGCCTGTCTCCTTTCCAGCTGTCAGATGGAAAACGGCCTGGTCACCGCGGGACCGAGAGGGGTCCCAGAGCTCGACCGGGAAGCAGCCTGGCCGACGCGGAACCCGGCCCAGAGCAGGCCCCACCTGACTGGGGCAAGATTAACCACCGGGGATGGGTACCGCGTACACCCCAAAAGACACGGCTGGTGGAAACCCCGAAAGGCCTCCTATCATGGCAGCTCTTCTCCAGTTGTTAGAGACGGAGGGGGCAGACGCCGGTCCCGTGGGGCCCAGTGCTTCCGTTGTTGGAGGCGCGCACTGAGAAAATGCATTTGAAATTGTGAACACGGAATTGTTAGACCCCTTCCAAGGGCCTTGGAAGTGAGAGGCCCTGGGCCCCAAGCTGCACGGGCTTCACAGTCCAGGTGTGTGTGCGTGTGCGTGTGTGTGTGTGTGTGTGTGTGTGTGCGCACAGCACACAGCTGGGTCTTTCCACCTGAGCCTTCTTCTGCCTGGAATCGCAGACGTAGTACGTAGGATGTATTACTGTGGGGGGGGGTATCTGCCTCCTGACCCAGCGCCGGCTCTCGTCCCCGAATCGAGGACTGCTCCTTGCCAACCGTTTCCCAGAATTGGGAATGCCGAATCAGAAGGGTGTTGGACACAAACAGGACAGAAAGGCAGAAAGGAAGAGAGGAGGGCCTGCCCAGAGAAGCCAAGTCTGTCTATACGAAAAGAATAGTGATTCGGTAGACGGGAGAGAGACTATAACTCAACAGGCAGCGAGTCTGAAAAAGCCTGGAGCTTTACAAAAAAAATTTTTTTAATGTTTATTTATTTTTGAGAGAGAGAGAGAGAGAGACAGAGTGTGAGCGGGGCAGGGACAGAGAGAGAGAGAGAGGGAGACACAGAATCGGAAGCAGGGTCCAGGCTCCCACCTGTCGGCACTCTGTCTCCTCTCTCTCTCTCTCTCAAAAATAAATAAACATTAAAAAAAATTTGAAAGGGGAACTGTTAACTTGTAGAGGATGGATAAGTTGCCAGTGATGGTCCAGAAGAGAGGCAAAAGATCCGTGGTCAAAAGAAAAGATAACCTCAGAGTTTCCTTCCCCCCGCCCTTTTTTTTTTTTTTTTTTTTTTTTTGCTTGGTAGGACCCAAGACGATAACCAGTGTTGTAGCTTTTTTCTGGGTCTCTCTCAGCCACTCCTTTTTTTTTTTTTTTAATTTTTTTTTTTCAACGTTTATTTTTGGGACAGAGAGAGACAGAGCATGAACGGGGGAGGGGCAGAGAGAGAGGGAGACACAGAATCGGAAACAGGCTCCAGGCTCCGAGCCATCAGCCCAGAGCCCGACGCGGGGCTCGAACTCACGGACCGCGAGATCGTGACCTGGCTGAAGTCGGACGCCCAACCGACTGCGCCACCCAGGCACCCCTCTCTCAGCCACTTCTGAACCACCTTTGTCATCCTGCAAGTTCCCTCATCCATGAACAAAATTACTGTGATGGGTTCTCACTGTGTGCTTCTCCGAGAGTTACGGTTCTGACTTTTTGAATATTCTCTACTTGGAAATCAGTGTCCCTTCTCTAGTTTCTTGGGCGGTAAGCTGATTTTATACCCCCTAAGTCATTCCAAAGAAAAAGCACAAACTTAAGGCAGATGACCGTCCTCGTGTAAACTTCCTTTGGCTCCACCTCTTTTGCGGTTCCTGAATTTTTTTAAGAACCCAAGTTGTGGTTTCAAATGCAATCCAAATAACCTTTTCTCTACAAGGCTCCGTCTCGGCTGGTCAGCGCACACAGCGGAATAATCAAAAGGAAACAAGACGTAATTCCAATTCATACTTGCACTTGCGAGGGGCATGAAAAGATCCAGATTGCAACTCACAAGACTCTTCCGAAAAATGCCCTCTGCTTCCCCTGCAATCCTATCAAACCCACCGCTGCCTCAGAGCCCCTCGTTCTCTGCCCATCAGCCTCACTCAACGGCTTATGATAGGAATGCTTTTGACTGCAAGCAATGGAAAACCCAGCCATAAGAATAGTTACTGTTCGCTTAAACAGGCATATATGGTCATAGGGCCGGCTTAGACACCTGCCAACATCGTCAAGAATCCAGACTGCCCCTTCATACACCCATTGAAGTTTCATCCTCAAGCTGGTTGCCTCATTGTCACAAAGTGGCTACCACAGCCCCAAACATCATGCTCCCGGATGCAGCATCCCCAGCAGGAAAAAGAGGGCAGAGCCCAAGGGCCTTCTCCCCCAAAGCTTCAGTCTTTTTATTCAGGAAGAAAATCACTCCCAGATGCACCCCAGTAGAATTTTTCCTTTCTCCTCATCTAAAAGTGGATCACATAACCACCCCTCGTTACAAAGGAGGCTAGGAAAGCAAGTGTTTGGCAAAGTAGAAAAGAATCATCACGGCTGGCTGCGACCAAACGCGACCCACTCCCTGGGACAAGTCAGGTTCTGCACCCACAGCCTTAGGCCCATCGTTCACCTGTTGATCTATTTCTAATGAACACACGTCGTGGGTACCATTGTCTTCTAATGTACACAGGAGGGATAAAGAAGGTCAGAGAAGTTGAGCGGCCAGTAAGCGGCTGAGCTGAGACTTGGCTCCAGTCACCATGACTTCAAAACCTGCTTTTTTTTTTATTCAACCCCTAATACCCTATTTTTTGTCTTAGCGAGGGGAGGGCATGGAGGGACCGCGGATGGCTGGGCGGTTGCTGATGCATCAGGCTGGCTGCATTGCCAAGACCCTCGGGAACCTCGCCTGGGCACCTGGGGGTCTCCCTCTCGTTCGGCCTGGGTCCCCAGCTCCACGTTCCCTGCCTTCCTCGGAGGCTGTCACGCATGCCTCTTGCTGTTTGAAGGAGGGAGACTCCGTTCCGTCCGTTCCATGAGTCAGAGGGTCCATAGCTCGCCCTGAGCATCAGAGGCGGGGCGGACCCTCAGAGATGCTCTTGTCCGCAGGGCCAGCAGGGATGGACGGCGTGCGTCTGTCTACGTCAGGAGGGGAAGGGAGATGTCAGAATCACTCCGGGTCCCGTTGGGGCTGAGTTCTGATGGTCCTGATGGGGCTGTACTTTGGGAGCCCCGGTCACCGTCAGGGCAGGCAAAATGTGCCGGGGACACGGCTAGGCTCTGGGGGTGCGTCCCTCTGTTCCACCAGCCCAGGAAGAGAGGCCCGCGCACCAGCTTTGGAGATCCGGGTTTGAGGATCCACTCCTCACCAATCGAATGACCGTGGGCAAACCCTTCCCCATCCTGAGCCTGTCGGATGGGGAGGATCACAGCGGAACTGCCTCATCAGGAAGCTGCAGGATTGAAGAAATGGGTACGTGAAGAGCTGTCTGCTGCATAAGCTATGCCATTCAGAAATTTACCACCGTCACCACCGCGGCTAAATGCTTCCTGCGGTTGGTCTTAGGTTAGACGAATCAATCACCCAAAGCTTTTCCTCCCCTGCCCCTGCCTTCTCTCCCTTCTGTGCTCTGAATCTGCTCTTCCAGCTGTGGGCGGTGGTATTTGTCTCTCCTGGGAGGATGTGTGGCCATGGCCAGCACAACAGCCCAGATGCTAGAATCCTCCAGAATCTTCCAGAATCCCAGCCCCCCAGCTCACTTGTGGGTGGACCTTGGGCAAGATGCTTTCCTTCTCCACACACCTCGATGTTCTTTCCTCCTAAGAGGGCAGGATGTTTGCCGGAGGGGTGATTTGGAGAATGGACCGTGGTCACGCCTGAGAGCCCCTCCCAGCGCCCACATGTCACTGGGTCTCCATGAAGGTCCATCTTCTCCCCTCCTGGGAGCTCCTTCTCCCCCGTTCCACCACAGGTGAGATTGGGTCCAACCATCTCTGTGAGACACGACCGAGGGGCTGACAAAATGAACAAGCAGGTCTGGGAGAGGACACTGGGGTGGTGAGATTCTTGTTTATTTTAAAGTGTGTTTATTTATTTTGAGAGAGTGAGCGGGCGAGGGGCAGAGAGAGGGGGAGAGAGAGAATCCCAAGCAGCCTCCTCACTGTTCGCGCAGAGCCCCGTTCGGAACTCGAACTCACAAACCGTGAGTTCGTGAGCCGAAATCAAGAGTTGGACGCTTAACTGACCGAGCCCCCTCCCCCCCCCCCCCCCCGCGCCCTGGTCAGTTTTTAATAAACAGAGGCAGAGGGGAGCTGCACACAGGAGGCCAGAGGGGAAGGACATGACGTTGAGGGAGTTACTTCCCGAAGTTGTCAACTCACCAGGAAGTAGCTGTTTCCCTGAGGTTCCTGGCATTCTGCAGGCCTGGTCTGGGGGACCGGGATGTGGGGCGGAGCCGGGGGAGAGCGGGGGCTTGTCTTCTGCACCCCACCCGAGGGACGTGTCCTGGAACCTGCTGAGTGGGCGGATCGGGCTCAGGAGGAAGGGAGGAGAGAGTGATGGCAGGATGCGGGTTCCTCGCGGTCCTCGGGGCCGTCTACCCCAAAGTTCTGCCCTCCCCCCCCCGTGGAATCACCCACCTGCCGGCCCAGGGACGGTCGCCTCACCACCCGAGCCCGTCTGGTGTTTATTCTGTACCCTCCACTCTGGCCCACCCTGACCCCTCACGAGGCTGGACGCAGCAATTGCTTGTTGGATGATTCTGTGTGTTTTTTTGGCCCAAGACACTTTTTACACAGGTGTTAACATGCTGGTGAGAAATTCTCGGAAGGAGGACCAATTTTTGTTCGTCCTGCCACATCGCCCCCAAGAATCTTACAGGCATCTGGAGCTGTGTCGTCCCACATGGTAACCTGTTTAAATGTAAACAGAAGTGAAATTAAATTTAAAATTCTCTCCCTAGGGGTGCCTGGGTGGCTCAGTCGGTTGAGCGTCTGACTTTGGCTCATAAGATTTCTCGGTTCGTGAGTTCGAGCCCCACGTCGGGCTTTGCATTGATAGTGTGGAGCCTGCTTGGGATTCTCTCTCTCCCCCCCCCCCCAAAATAAACGAATATTAAAAAAAATTTTTTTTAAATTCTCTTCCTAGCCACACTGGCCACATCAAAGTCACTCCGTGGCCACAAGTGACGAGCGGCTGCTGAACTGGATGGTGTAGACATGTCCCTGATCACAGAAGGTTCTCTTGGGCAGCACTGGACTTGAGGAAAGCCTTGGGTTTTTTTTTTTTAATTCTATGTTTTATTGGTGTTTTTTCATAACACAAGTAACAACTCCTTGTCATAAAGCACTTACAACATACAGAATACCACGAAGGCGCAAAGAGGGACCCACGCGGCTGTCTGCTCAGCGACATACTGAATCACTGAGCCACCTTCCTGATGCGCGTTCTGTCGCTCAGTCCCTGAACGTCCCCAAGGAGGGGCAAGGAAGGGGAGGAAGAAATGAACAGGCAACACTTGAAAACTCCTGCTCCGTTTGAGGAATTTGGGGTTGTTGTTGGTTTTTTTTTTTTTAACATTTATTTATTTTTGAGAGACTGAGAGGCAGACCATGAACGGGGGAGGGGCAGAGGGAGAGGGAGACACAGAATCCGAAGCAGGTTCCAGGCTCTGAGCTGTCAGCACAGAGCCCGACGCGGGGCTCGAACCCACAGACCAGGAGATCATGGCCTGAGCCAAAGTCGGATGCTCCACTGACTGAGCCACCCAGGCCCCCACCCCTCCATTTGAGGGATTTTGTAAAAGGCAGCCAGCTCACAGGCAGCCCGGGGAATGTAGTTCCCAGGGGTGGACATGGGGACACGGGGACAGTCACCGATGGCCTGTGCTGTCGACTGAAGTGTCCCCCCCCCCCACAATTCATACGAGGCCCTAACCCCAATGTGACTGTCTTAGGTGGTAATTAAGATCAAATGAGGTCATGAGCAGGGGTCCTAATCCAGGAAGACCAGTGGTCTCGGTAAGAGGGGACAGACGGTTCTCTGTTCCCACTCTTCTGTCTGCAAGCCGGGGAGAACCCTCGCCAGACCCCACGACGCCGGCACCCAGACTGTCTCAGGCTCCCAGCCTCCAGAAGGGCCCAGAGGTATGCATTTCTGTTGTGTGAAGCTCCCCTCGTTCTGTGGTTCTGTGGTCTGTGTGGTCTTGTGACGGCGGCCCAGGCTCGCCAAGACATTCTGCAGTTCTGGAAACACATCTCCACAAACTGGCCGTGCTGAACCAGAGACGTCCCCTCCATAATCCCCAGGACTTGTGGGTGTAGCTGTTGCTTGACATGGCGGGAGGGCTCTGCAGATGGGACTCAGTGAACGACGATGAGGTCGTCCGGGTGGGGCCTAACGGTGATCGCCGGGGTCTTCGTGAGAAGAACAGGGGGCTGGAGGGCCAGTGCCAGAGCAGAGGTCAGCGCTGCCTCTGAGGACAGAGGAAGGGGCCCCAGCAGCCCCTCGAAGCTGGGAAAGGCAAGGAGAGTGGAGCCTCCAGAAGCAAGGCAGACCCACCAACACCTTGGTTCCTGGCCAGTGAGAGCCATTTCAGACTTCTGACCTCCGGAACTGTAAGGCCGTAAGTCTGTGCTGTTTCAAGCTGCTAAGTGTGGGTGATGGGTTACAGCACCGTAGGAAGCGCCCGCCCCGGGAAGTCCGTGATGGGCAGGTGCACGCACCTCACTGAGCGTGGTCCTTTCCGGCCAGGCCGTTCGTCTCCGTGTTTCACGCTCATTTGCTCAGTGAACAGACAGCTCAGTGTCTGGTCCTCCCGGCGCGCCTGGCGGCGGGGGTGGCCGAGTGGCTAAGAGGGCAGACTTGAAAGGCAGGCAGTCCCGGGTGTCCCCAGCGGCCAGCTGTGTGGCCTCGAACAAGCTACTTGCCCTCTCTGGGGCTTAGCCTTTCCTGCCCCCCACGCGGCTGTGAGGGCCGGCGTTCTCTCCTCGGCGAGTGTTCCTTGATCGCCTGTCCCGCGCCAAGCTCCCGGGTGCTGGGGAGACTATGACAATTCCAGGAGCCAAGCTCCTGACCTTTGTGGAGCCCACGCTCCGGCGGGTTCAGGGGTAGAATGTCGTACCGGACCAGGTACGCAGCAGGCGTGGGGGCGATGTTGCCCACGACTTCCTCCCGGAAGGGATCACGGAGGGTTCGGTGTCTCACCCCAGTTGACGTGAGTGGGTGCAGGCCGGACCTGGAATCCGGGTTTCATGCCCCAGGCCGGGGAGTGGGCCGGGGTACAGTGCCGCAGGAAGGACTTTGTCCCCGCGTCTCGCGCAGTTCAGCTTCTAGGCTCTGTTCCTTTCGAAGGCACTAAAGTGCGGACAATCCCCGAAGGGTGTTGGGCTCTGAGAGCCCTGCTGGGGGCTGTGTGGCCGGCAAGACCTTGGAGGCCCGTGGGCCTCTTTCCCCAACTCAGCCTGGGGTTCCCAGGAAATGGCCTGCCGATGCTACCCTCCCTCCCCACGGGCCGCATTGCCAGGCCTCGGGACTTTTGGGAAATCACTGGAAATATTCCAGGAACAAGAGGAAGCCTTGCGTCTCCCAGGCCCCCGATGGGCCTGGCTCCCAGCAGCAGAGAGGCAAGAAGCCAAAAGCCTGGGGTCATCCTCAGGACCAGAGGCTTTGTGGGGAAACAGGGCGATCCACGGGGGGCCAAGGGCCAAAGCTGGGCCTTACGTGTGTTTGCTTTGGCCAACTCCGTTCGTGAAGTCAGAAAAGAAAGGACATTGACCCTCAGTGTCTAGCTTCCTTTGAAGACGGAATGGGGATGGGATGGGACCTTTCTCCCTGGAGCTGCCCTCCAGGCCCCCAGGCCCCAAGGTCCCCGGGGGACTCTTCCCTCCTTTATGTGCGGTCGGCTTTGGTTCTCCTTCCCAATTGTTTTGCCTCCGGGGACGTCTGCCAGAGTCTGGAGATTTTCAGTCTTTACAGATGGAGGCGCTGGGGCCGCTACTGGCAACCAGGGGGCTGAGGCGGGGACCCCGCAAGGTCCAAGGTGGCCCCACAGCAGAGAGAGATCCCGCTCCAGGGCCCGAGATGCCACAGGCAAACCCTGAGGGAAGGAGACCGGTCTTTCTTTGCATTCCCCCAAAAGCAGAGCCTGAGGCCAGGCTCGGGTCCGGATTGTTTTGTAAAGGTCATCTCAGAAGCAGAGAGGAGTGAACGACTGAGGCGAAAGAAAAGAGAGCAAAGACAAGGGTCGTTGCCCAGCTGGGTCTGCTGTCTGCACGGCTCCGGCCAACTGGGACCCTCGGGGCCAGAGAAACGTGCTCAGAGCCCGCCACGCGGGAGCAAAGCACACAGGCATTGACCACCAGCTCCTCTCCGCGGGTCGCATCGGGGCTTCACCGGCTCCCCGTGAACCGGGAGCCTAGCAGCGGGTGGCCTTGATCACAGAGGACCCCACTCCCTGGCCACCTGCCCTGCCAGCATGAAAACCCCCTGTGGCCCACGGCACTCCAGCCTGGGACATCATGGCCACGTCCGGGAAGAGATGATGAACGCAGCGCCCCCCACCCCGCCCCCAACCTCCCCCAACCTCACCTCTGCTTTTCCATGAACTCGGCCACTACCCCGTGCCCTCCTCCCTCCTGCCAAATCCTAACTCAGAAACCCACTGTACTTGAATCTTCCAACCAAGCAAAGGCATGTGAAAGGGAAGAAGGCATCGCGGCCCTGGCCTCCCATACTGGGGGGCCCTCGGGTGCGTGGCCCCGGGAACTCGCCGAGCTTCTTTAACTGCAAAATTCGGCCTTTGCTGACCTTGAGTCCAAGCCGGTAAAGAGCACGCCATTCCACAAACTGATCTCTCAAGCGCAGACAAGGGAGAACAATGTTCCGAAGGCTGGACGACCTCACGACTCTCTGTTGAGAGGAATCCAGAGGTTCTCACGGTCTGCCTGTGCTCCCCCTCCGCCTCCTGGCCTGGCAGTGATAGGGAGGAGCCATGCTTCCTGGGTCAGAGGGACCCTGGTCCCCAGGGACGCCGGGGGCAGGCCATCTTGCTGGTGGACCAGGAAGGCGTTTCAGCACATCACCCACAAGGCAGGGCCCCCAGCATCCTGGAGCCTCGAGGAGCCGAGAACCAGTGCAGGGAGGCCGAAGGAAGAGGCCTCTCAGCCCACAAAGGCCAGCCCGCTCTTTACTAGGAAATACCATCCAAGCCCTGTCCCCACGGCCCCCTCGTTCCACCGCTCCCCCAAGGTCATCTGTGACAGAATTAAAAAGGAGCCCAGTGCTGAGGCGATCCGACTCATAAATGTGTGGAGACAACGAGACAGCCATTTGGAAAGAAGATAAAATTAATCCATTTCTCATCCCGAAGACCAGAGTAACTCCACGTGGGTCAGAGATCCACAGGAAACAGTGAAACCGTACAAGCCTTAGAAGGAGGCGTGGGTGGAGGGGAAGACTTCGACTATGAGGAAAAACCCAGACTGGCAGTTTCGTACAAATTTAACAAGATTTTTATTAACTTAAGAAAAACCTGTTGCATGGCAGAAGGCACCATATGCAAAATCCAAGGACAAAGGGAAAACTGCCAGGAAATCTCTGCAGCATCTATCAGAGATAAAAGATTAATATTGTTTAAAATACATAGAACAGGGGCGCCTGGGTGGCGCAGTCGGTTAAGCGTCCGACGTTGGCTCAGGTCACGATCTCGCGGTCCGTGGGTTCGAGCCCCGCGTCGGACTCTGTGCTGACAGCTCAGAGCCTGGAGCCTGTTTCCGATTCTGTGTCTCCCTCTCTCTCTGCCCCTCCCCCGTTCATGCTCTGTCTCTCTCTGTCTCAAAAAGAAATAAACATTAAAAAAAATTTAAAAAAATAAAATAAAATAAAATACATAGAACAAAAAACAAAAACAAAAACAAAGAAACAAGCACACAAAAACAAGGAAAACAGACCAAAAATCGTCTAGGAAAATGACCACAAGACATGAACAGCTTTATATCTTCACAAAGATATAAAATGGCATTTTAGTAAATGAAAGGAGACAAGTAAGGGAAAGGCCAACGTCGGCTTCACTGAGGCACCGTGGCTCACCCACCAGAATGGCCAAGGTCAAAACCTCGACCCCAGGCTCCATTGGCAAGACTGGGAAGGGCCCTCACTCGCCTTGCTGGTGGGAGGTGCAGGCGTTTATCGAGGGAAATTTAGGCAAAATATCACACAAAACGATGTATGCACCGACCTCCAAACCAGCCATCTCGCTTCCAGAATTTACCCCAAAGATGCACTTCCCACGATGTGGAAACGCACACACACAAGGTCGCTCATTGCACCATTGGTTGTAGTTGCAGACTATTCCACGCGCAGGGGCGACGTGAAGAGGCTGAGGCATCTCTACCCCGCGGAGGACCGCACAGCTGCACAAAAGAACGAGCAAGCCCTCGACGCGTGAATCCAGAGTGATTTCCAGGAGATGTTGCCAACTCTAAACATCACAGTGCATGCCCTGCCTTCTGGGTAAGAAAAGGGGGAAACAGGAAAACATACGAAGAAAGGAAAACACAGAAGAGATAACCAGAAAACAATGAACTTGATTCCCATGAGCACGGAGGGGTGGGGGGGGGGGGGGAAGGGATCCAGGAGGGAGGGCTCTTGGCCGGCTTACGCCTTTCAGTCCGGTTTTGACATTTGGGAACACGCTGATGCCCTTCGTGTCCAAAAACGTAAAAACCAAATCAATACAATCCATCTAAGACTGGAAGGGAACAGACAAATGAACCCGAGTGTATTTCAAATGAACGATGTCACCACACTGAGAGGGGGTGTGGAAAGGAACAGGGAAAGAAAGCAAGAACGAACTCTACGAACTCCTCACACGGTCCTGGGCAGCGCCGGGGTGCAGGGATGGAGGCTGAACCTGTCCTGAATGTAACGTCAACTCACATCTTTTGAATAGGTGTTGTTGGTATGCTGTCTGAGCAACACAATGGTGGGGCTGCTTTGGGTTGTAGAACCGAGCGTGTGAGTAAGTGTGCGGAGCCAGGATTCTCATCAGGAGAGAAGGGGTATCCGAGGGCTGGGACGGGAGATGCCCGGTGCAGGTGAAGTTGGCTGTGCCCAGGGCTTTGCAGAACAACGTCCGGAAGGAAAGGACGGGACACAGGACCGGGCGGTGGGGGCGTCGGACCATCCGTGGATTCGACAAAGTCTCTGCCAGCCCGACGGAGGGTCCCCCTGAGCAAGGACAGCCCGGGGACGTGTCCCGTGTTGGGTGGCTACAGGCAGGCTTTTGTGGCACCAGCTGCTCAACCATTTGTGGGCAGGCTTCCTCACGGGACCTCGGCTTCAGTTTGAGAGGTGAGGGACGTCGTGCATGCTGGCAGCTGGACACGACGCCCTGCCTGGCCGCGGGTCTGCCAGGCAAACTTCTGGGTCCGCACAGAGACGTGGAGGGAGCACGTGATTTCCAAGACGCATCTGTCTCTGGTGTGTGTGTGTGTGTGTGTGTTCACATACAACTACGTCTGTATGTCCGATATCTCTTAGCTCTGTCTCCTGTCCCATAGCACTCAGTGTCCCCGAGTACCTAGATCTGAGTTCCTAAAACCATTCCCCATGGAAAGGAACAGGCTCCTTAGAGAAACAGTTAATTCCAGGGCCGGGGCAAGGAAGGGACTAGGTCAGCCTCAAATAGCTTGTTGTTCCAGAGAGTAAGGATGTTCTAAGAAAAAAAAAAAAAAAAATGATGCAGACATGTCAGAAGAACACAAGAGCAGATTAAGGTGGTTCCCGCTGGCCAAAGCTGGGATGGGTTTGAAATAATTAGGCACAGTAATGAATTATAAACCCTTGCGAAAAAATTGGCATTCATACATCCATACCAATAGTAAGTAGATGAATGAACGAATGAATGAGTGGGGGAGGAAGGGCTCTTGCATAAAGCAGGATGCCAAGTGCAGACTCGGCTACGGAAGGTTGTACAGGGGGAAACATTGTGTCACCACAGTGGCGGAGACTGCTCGGGGCCCGGGCCACCAATGGGTGAACTTGCTGAGGAGCTGGGTAATCACGTGGTCTCAAGGAATAGTAATTATGCAGGGAAGGAAGCAGGCAGTATCTTGACCGGGCCGTCAGCATCCCAGCAGCGCAGGCTGGCGGGTTCCCGGGGAGAACGCACGTCAGCACGTCGTGGGCCAGCCGCGAGGTCCAGCCTGACTTTAACAGGAACATTCTATCGTTTTTAAGAAGGGGCTGGGGAGGAGGGGCTGTATACTTTTCAAAAGCGTCAAAGGCGTAAAGACACAGGAAAATTGCAGAAATGTTCCAGGTTAAAGGATGGTAAAGAGCGGTGACGATTAAACACAAAACCCAGCCCTAGACCGGATCCTGCCCCTGCTGGAGAAAATGCTGTAAAGGACGGGGTTTGGCCAGTTGTACAGTTCTGACCCTGTACAAGGATCAGATAAAGGAACGGGGCTCATGTGAACTTTCTTGACGTTGCTGCCTGCTCCGTGGCTGTGCAGGAGGGCACCCCCCCCCCCTTCTTCGGAAAGGCACACAATCATACGGGGTAAAGTGGTCTTAAAAGCCTCAGAAAAATCTACGCGTGCAAGTGGGGGTTGGGCTGTGGGGGGACAGAGTAAGAGCCCGCAAAGACGGAGACAGAATACGTAATAGTAAAGCAAAGGGAAAAAATGGTAACGGTCAGTAAATGCAAGTAAATGGTCAATGGGCGTTCTTTGTAGGATTTTGATTTTGATTTTCAACTTTTTTGTAAAGTTTGAAGTGGTTTCCAAATATATATATATTAAAAAAAAAAATCTTTAAACATGAGCCAGACCGTATTGTCCTTGGGACGCCCTGAGCTTTGCTGGTGCTCCCCGGCCGGGGCCTGGATGCCTCAGTGACGCAAGATGCCCCCGGAGGCCTATGTTGGCCAATGTCAGGGCTGAGGAAAACTGAAGAGTCCTCGTGTGTGATGCCAGAGGGAAGGCAGGGGTCCCGGAGCCCCGTGAGCCCCTGGGGACGGAGCTGTCAGCCTTTCTTCCTCTGGACCCCGGGCCTGAAGGATGAGCCAAATGCGGGCCAGTCACTCCCCACCCGCGTCCCTGTTCCCGAAGCTGACCCTTCTCCCTGCCTCTTCCCTGGAATCCACACACACCACAGCCCCCAGACACCCTGCCAGGCACCAACCACACGAAGGCCATCTGCCAGCCCCTCTTGCCTTGCTGCTCGAAGTGGGGTCCTGGGACCAGCGGCAGGCTCTGATCTGACATGCAGAATCCCGGGCCCCATCCCAGAACCGCCAAACCAAAATCCGCATTTTAACAAAACCTCCAGAGGGGTTGAGTGGGTGCAGTAAAATCTAAGAAGCCCCGAGCTAACCCATTCAACTTAGAAAAAAAAAAAAAAAAAAAAAATCACATGCAGAAAATGAGGGCTCGGGTAGCAGTTTCTTTAAGCATGTAGTGTCTCCGGGCGGCAGGCTCTTTGGCCAGGCGGAGGACCGGGGCCCTGGGGCTCCCCCGCAGGTGGCCAGGCCCAAGGCCCTGGTCCCCACCCTTTCACAGACCTGCAGTTCAGCCTGAGGGCTGCGGAGCATCTAACAGCCTGCGCCTCTGTGGCCTGGATCCGGGGAGGAGACGCTCGGGCTGGAAAGAAATCCTGCTCTCGCAAACTGAAGCCAAGAGCACGAAGACACTAGCTTACCACCAACAAAACAACCGTCTGGAATTAGCAAAAAGCATCTGGAACCAGAGGGGCCCCCAGGCGATTTGAGTTGTTAATCTTGGTTGAATGTCCTTTGTGATCAAAAGCATCGTGTGTGTGTGTGTGTGTGTGTGTGTGTGTGTGTGGAAATGGACCCTGAGGTCTGTGGGGACTGGGGGCAGTGGTTCAGGCCGTGCTTGTAAAGCAGAGGTCACGGTGACGTTGTGTCCCCTGCCATTAGGTCCCCCAAGCCCAGCGTTCTTATGGTTCCCATTTCACAGGTGAAAAAAAGCCGGCACGAAGGAGCTTAGAAATCTGCAGAGATTGGACACCCCTTGCCCTTCACCCCTGCCTCGCTCCTGCCTTGGGATTCGGCGTCGAGCACAGATCCCCCGGAAGCAGGTGACTTCCCTTCAGTTTTGGAGGATGCAGTATGAGAGGACAGCATGAAGGAAGTCCCAGGAGAGACCAGGGAGCTGCCTGGTCTCACAGATGCCCGCAGCGGGCACAGGCGTGGACACCGGGTGCCTTTCCCAGCCTGCTCCCCGGAAGCGGGGGGACGCCAGCACGCTCCAGCCTCAGGAAGAAAAATGGCTCAGGTAACGCTTCAGAGAAGGCCTCCAGAGCCACACTCTGCACGGGGCTCGGGGGACGCCGGGAGGTCACGTGGAAGGATGGGGTGGAGGGGCTGCCCCCAAGGGCCAGGGAGGAAAGGACACGGGGCCGCTAGAAACCCCCACCCCCCCCCCACACACACACACACAGCATGTGCGTTCAGGCCGCTTGATCAAGATGGACATTTGACTCCAAAGCGTTGGCCAATAACCCACGATTTAGGCAAATGCAGAAAAGAGGACTTTGAACCAGGAAAGTCCAGCAGACGAGGTGGAGTGAGCAGAGGCTGAGGGTCTTAGAACAGAGAAAAGCAGGCAGCCTTGCTGGGCTGTGGCGGTGATGCCCAGAGGGAAGGGTGCTGGGGGTGTGTCAGGAAGGGAGGGGAAGGATAAGAGGGAGAAGCCGACGGGGCAGAGCCCTGGAACCCTGGCTTCAGGTGCCCAGCCCAGGGCCCTGGATCCTCACGGAATCCCGGGCCTCCACCCCACCCTCCTGATCTGCTGACCTTCCCCACCCCTGAGTCTGCGGCGAACCTGCCCATGCCCTCCCAGGGACCTGGAGAGACGGGTTAGGCTACTCACTGGCCGCTCCCAGGGAGCCCACCTCCCGCCTGCCCTGCCCCGACCCGCAGGTCTCTGGCACTCCTCAGGGGCTGGCTGAGAAAGGCCCCGCCCATGCCCCCGAAAGCTGGTGCGATCCCGCGTGGAGCTCAGCTCGTGTCCAGCCGCCCAGCCGAGCAGGTGCTCAGGACGGCGATGGTCGAGTCTCCGGTGCTTCCTGGCTCTCAGGCACGCGGTAGGGGCCGAATTGGCATAAGAGGAACAGACGCAGGAGGGAGTGAACCACCCGTTGAGAGTCCTGGCTCTTGCCCTGTGGGTGAGCGACCCACCTTGCAGACCTGACTGAGAAGCTTTGGAGGAAAAATGAGGCCAAGTCCAACGTCGTCGTTTGTGCCTTTGGGATGCGAATCCTCTCAATGTCTCCGAGCCCCAGGAAAATCTTCCTCGGGTGCACCCGTCTTGTGGAAGAGACAGCTTCCGGTGGGAACACAGGCAAGCCTGAAGTTCTCGTAGGACTCAGCACCATAAAAAGGAGAGGCCAAAGAGTCTGGAAGGACCCATGGACACAAGCTCATTACGGGGACAGAGCAGAGGCGACCGGGACCAGTTGGCAACCCCTTCCCACATTTGCAGACACCGAACAGAGACTTATGGGCTCCCACTGTGTAGGCAAGGGGATGGGAGGCCATCTTTTTGGGGGGCGCAAGGAGATGGCTGCTGATTCGCATCTACACCCATCCAGAAGCTGACAGCAATGTCTGCTGACAAAGCAAAGGCATAAACAAATGGCCTGGGGCGGGGGGAGCCCAGGTAGCTCGGTGCCTTCTCTTGTGGGATTCGTCTCGTGCTCATGAAGAATAAAAGAGACGGTTCAAGAGGCCGAGACCCCATTCCTTCCTCCAAAGCCAGGTTTAACGCTCCAAGACTGGCTGTCGGCTTTAAGCAAACCAAAAAGGTTCTGGAGACAAAACGCAGGTCCTCTCTGTCTGTGAGCAGAGAGGCCCCCCCCCCCCCCCCCCCCCCGCAAAACGTCAGCAGTGGGATCTGATGGGCTGAGCCAGGGGGAGTGCTTGCCAAAAGGTCTGTGTCAAGACAGAACTGAAGCTTATTTGCTTGACCTTGGGGCTTAGCGGAGAAATGGCACCCTTGGGTCCCCGGAGCAAGACAGTCCCCTTGCACCGTCGTGGGCCCGGAAGCATGTTGGAAACCTGGGGTCCGCAGCACCCTCCGTCGGATGCCATTTTCTGGCAGTGCTCCGTTTGCTCTTGGAAACGAATAAAAGGAAAGGGACCGGGAAAGAAGGGATGGAATGAATCAGCCAAGCACACCAGACGCTTCGGACAAAGCCCACGACCTCGCGGGGTCCTGCATGAAGCCTTACAAGCAATGTAAACAGAGTGGCGGCCAAGCTCACCCCCAGAAATATCCAATAATAAAACACAGCTGTCGGCACTGGCCTTTCCCAAGCAAAGTGTGTCATTCTTGCCGTTAGAAATGCTGACCGAGACAAAAACTGTAAAATGAAAGGTGAGCTGCAGACTAAATATTCACCGAAAACTGGAACGATCCATAAAAATAATTTAAGACAGAACGTCTTGAAAACTCATTTTGACCAAGGATTCGTGAGAGACCTGGGTCGATCCTGGCTAGGATAATCGCTTTGATTCGAAATCTGTGTCTGGATGATGAAAATACCCTCCGGTTCCTCTTCTTGGCTCGCCCGAAGGGTGATGAAAGTTGCCGGGGCCTTCTTCGCCGACCTGTGACGGAGGAGACACAGCACTGGAGGCGTTGGTGGCTGGGCGGTCTTCTCGGGACTTCAGAGTAGTAAAGTCTTACAACCGTTCCGTGCCAAAAAGACCCAGATGTGGGGGGTGGGAGACATCTGGAGCCACAGCCCTATCTTCTTGCCTCAAAGCTTCCCACTCCCTGGGGTCCCAAAATGGCAGCGTGAGTTTTGGCAACAGAAACAAGAGTGGGGGCGGGGCGCGCCAGGAGAGAAGGGAGCTGGACGGACACGAGTGCTGTGCCAGGCTGTGTTCTCAGCCTCTTTCTCGTGGGGAAGACGGGCCCCGTCCCGGGGACACACATCAGTGCAAGGTGTGGGCTGCACCGGGAGGAGGGACAGTGGGAACCGCAGGGGCGAGGGAGGGAGGAAGTGAAGCAGGGCGGGGCTTTCCAGGGATCAGGGAAGATAGAGATTTCAGCCCAGAAGAT
Source organism: Leopardus geoffroyi (assembly GCF_018350155.1). NCBI lineage: Eukaryota > Metazoa > Chordata > Mammalia > Carnivora > Felidae > Leopardus > Leopardus geoffroyi. The sequence goes on from NC_059336.1 coordinate 5,293,223, forward strand.
AGATTTATTCGAAGCTCTGCCCCTGAGATCCCCAAAGTAAATTTAAAGAAATAGACTCCATTTAAAAAAAAAAAAAAAAAAAAGCATACAAAGCAAAGGAATTTGGAGAAGCACAAGGCAGAGAAGTCAGAAGCATTGACTCGGCAGATCGACAGGGATCTCAGAGGAGGTAACTTTCAGGCTGGGTTGTTGAGGGATGCGTAGGAGTTTTCCAGGGACACCGACCTATAGGCACAGGGTCTCAAAGGCATCAGAGAGCCCAGGCAGTGGTCGCGAGGTCTCGGGACCCTCAAAGGTAAGGTGCGACACCCCCCTGACGGCTTGGAGCCTTGTCTTCTGGACACAGCATGGTCGCAGGGAGCGCCGCCCCGGCCCCTCCTGGGCATCCTCTCTCTCTAGTGCTCATCACATGCCCCGTCTCCGTGGCTGGCCTGAGAGTGGCATTTGGTGAGGAAGCAGATTTGGGATTTGGGGAGTGAGGATGGGGAAGGGAAGCATCTCTCTGCTACACTTGCTGGTGCCAGAGTTTCATGATTTGCCCTTTCGCCAAGCCCGCATTGGGGTCAGCCACCTCTCCTTGCTGGTCAGCGCAATCCAGGTGTTAAATGCCACCTGACACCCAGAGAGGGGGCCTCAGAACAGGTGATGGGGACTCACGGAAGGTGCCAGAGGAGGCTGCGGGCATCCTGGCCTCAGGATGCTACAGCTACATCTGCCTCCCAGGGCTTGTGGTCTACTAGGGCCAGAGGGTTCTCCTCGACGGAGAAAACACCATGGCATTCTCCCAGACAAGGAGTCAATGGGCCAGGGCCCCGACCATCTTCCCACTTCGCCACGCCATGCAAACGCCCCATCCCCACACCCCCGAGAAAAGAACGCTTCTCCCTGGACGGCGCTGGGGTGATGGGGAACCGTCCCCTTTTGTAGAAAACAGTCTTGTTGCAGGCTGCGATCAACCAGAAGTTCTGAGCTGAAAAGCTACCTTCAATTCACAAATAAAACAAGGAGTGAGTGTGTGTGTGCGCGCGATGTGTAATCCGTAAAAATAGCTTCCCTTGTGGAAACGATGCTCCGAGCTCCCGGGGGTGCTACACGTGTTCTAGATCTTGACATCATGCAGGTGAATGTACTCGTCGGACGTCGGGGGACGACAGCGTTAAAACGTGCCCCCTCAATCCAACATAAACTCCCCTCCGCTGAGAAAACAGTGTCGGACGAACGAGCGGTGTTTAGTGGCTCTTCCGTCAACACTGCTGTGTCCTAGAATCCGGCCGCCGGGGGCTGGGTCTCTGAGGAGCTCCTGCCTCTGGTGCCTCTTCTGGCCTGCGGTGTGCCAAGTACGGACTGAACCACGCCACGTGCTCGGAGGGACGGGACACAAAGGTGGCCCTGACGCCGGACGCTGGTGGAAGCATGAAACAGAACGACGGGGCCGTGAAGGGAGATCACACGTGGAGGCTTTGAAATAGTAACTTTCCTAGCAGCGAGGAGGGCCTGCCATCGCTTTTCTTTTTTTAATTCCGTATTTATTCCTGCTTCGCCTTCACTCGGGGGGCATGTGATACATTGATAATGGGAGCGTTCAGACAGCGATCGATCGCGCCCGGGGCTGCAGGCTCGGTCAAACTACACAGAGTGGGGCTGTGGTCGAGAGCCCGAGGACCCCTCTGACGCAGATCCACATGATCATGGGCTGAGCCGCGCCCGGGCTGGCGCATCCCCAGCAGCCTGGCTTCCGTACCTCTCTCCTTTTTCTTTCATCTTCTTTGTGGCTAAAGAGCCCTCGGGGCAGGAGGTCTGACTGCGTCTTCCTTTGGCCGGTGTCACCAGCCAGGAAAACCCACCAGGGGCCTGGCACCCAGCTCAGGCACCGTAGACCCCGCCCTGCCCTCCAAGGGCTCCGGCAGGATGACCTTTCGGCCACATGTCAAAAGGATTAACCAGACGGGCCCTCTCTGCCCCCATCCGCCCTTCTCTGCACAGGCTCAGGGAGGGCCGGAGAGGACCCACGAATGAGACGGTCTCAGTCCCATCAATAAAATGTTGGTTTCAAAAAAGTGAAGTTAAGTGATTATCTTTCCGCCAGACGGTTAGGGCTAGCGTGGGCCCTGCCAGAGACACAGGTCCCCCAAGGTGAGACGTGTCCGTCATCGAGCTGCTGTGAGGTTTCTTGCATTGGAGAATGGATTCAGTCCCTTGAGACACAGCCCCTTGGACCGGGGGCAGGGGACAGGGGGACCAGGACAGCTTTTCTTTTTCTTAAGCTTTTCAAGTGCAGTTTTGAAGAACGGACTCGAGTCCAGGGTGAGAGTCCCCCTTCCCCTCGCATGTCTGGGGCTGGCATGGGACCAAGGCCATCGCCGCCCAAATCTGTGGCAGCCACTAGGGTCCCCACAGAACCTACCCTGTTAGGGACCCCCGTGTGCCTTCTAACATACCTTGAGTTGTGGAGTAGGAGGACCGATGACTTCTAACTCGGTTTGGGTCCCCAGACATTGACTGTGTACCTGCTGCGGGCCAAGCGATGAAACTAAGCCACACTCATTCCGTGCCGGTCACTGCTCTGAGGCCCTTACGTGTATCAGGTCATTGAATCTTGACAAGAACCCAGGGGGATGGGCACATCATTCTCCCGCTTGACAGAAGAGGAAACTGAGGCACAGGAGGTGGAGAAAGTTGCCCCAAGTCACGAGGGCCGTAAGTGGGGGAGGCAAGATTCTAACCCCACCCGTCTGGCCTCAGAGCCGAGGCCCTTGGTCCCTGCACCCCACCGGGTAGGCCTGTGGACTCTCAGGCTCCGAGACCTGGCAGCTGGGGTCCTGTCTCCATCTGACGCCTCCACCCGAGGAGACGGGGCATCGGCACGGCCAGTCGTGGACCCCGCCCTCACGCCCCGAGCCCACTGCGCTGAGGAAGGCCGGCTTCGAGACCCAGCCCTCGCGCAGGGATTTTGTTCTTCCATAAAAGGAAGCTGGGTTTGCAGAGGGAGCCACATTTGGCTGGTGAAATTCATCCAATCAAAAGTTGTACCCGAGTTGTTATAATTCAAACTCAGATGTCGATTTCAACCCCTATCTCACAACTATTTTGAGCCCAGGAAAGCCCACAAGTGTGTCTATTCTGAGACTACGACACAAAAAGATCCAGTTAGAAAAATGTTCAGAGAAACTTGGGAATTATAATTACTCCTACATCCGAGAGCATTCAACTGCTCTCGTTTCATAAAGTGGCTTTGCAGAAACTGCACCTTAATGCTCTACCCCAAAGGCGGTTGGGAACTGGGGGGTGGGGGTGGGGGTGGCGGCGACAGCTTTAATTGATAGAAGGATCCCCCACTGAGAGGCTGAGGGTGGCGATGAGCCCAGGCACCCGTAGGCCAGCAGGTGTCCTGGGAAGGTATGCAGAGGGCGCCCATGGCTGCTCAGTAGGAAGGGGCCCATCACAGGAAGAGGAGAAGGGAATCAGGTAGGGGCCCACGGCTCAGCAGGAACAAATACCCGCCCTGTTTATAAATAACAACATCGGCCTCCATAGAGCGGCCGTTTGAGGTTGTGGCCAGGACCGTACGAAGCCGTGAACGTGTCTGAGGCCATTTCGTGATCAGAACAATGCCTTGAAATATATTCTATTCGCATCTCCCTCCTATGGCTGAAAAAATCAAAGCAGAGAGCTTTAATGACTTCCTAAAGTCGCACAGCGGAGCAATGCGGCCAGGTTTCGAACACAGGGCTCTGGCTTCTGAGGCCCCATTTCCTGGAACGCTCAGGCTGACGGTAGCAGGTGCGACAGTGGCCCCCAAACCAGCCTGTGCTTGTCCACATCCCCGGAATCTGTAAATGTGGACTCACCTGGAAAAGAGGGGTTTGAGGATGTAATGACGTTCAGGGCCTCGAGACGAGATCATCCCGGATGAGCTGGGTGGGCCCTAAAGGAGAGAAGTGTCCTTGTCAGAGACACCCAGGGGAGAGACACAGAGAAGGGGAGAGGCCATCTGAAGATATAGGGGAGACCGAAGTCGTGCAGCCACAAACCAGGGAAGCCGGGAACCACAGGAAGTGGCAAGAGGCAGGGGTGTGCTCCCCCCTCCAGCCTCAGAAGGGGTGCGGCCCCGCTGCCTTGATCTTGGACTTGTGGCCTGCAGAACTGTGAATGAGTGCATTTCTGTTTTAAGCCCCAGAGTTTGTGGGAATTTGTTAGGACGGCCCTAGGAAACCGACGAGCCCGAGGAGGTCAACTCTCTGTTGAAGATGACGATGCTGAGGCTTGAGGGGTTAAGTGGCCGCACGCACGGACGGTGGGAGGCCACACGGGGACTCAGGCCCCGTCTGCACTCCGAACGCGGCCTGGGAAGCACCCCTGGGAGAGCAGCATTTCCAGGCGCCTCTCGGGGTCAGTGAGGAGGTAAGCCCCAGGGAGCCCATCGGTCGGGGCCCTGGAGGGCCTACCGCCATAGAGCGTGGACAGAGGGTCCCGGGCCACCGTTCGGCGCTCTGATCTGCTTCCACGCTCCAAGTTCCAGGAACCGGGGAAGCCCTTGCACCCTGAAGCCGTCGTCTCTGCAAATTCTTGCTCGTGATGGGCTCCAGCTGCCTTCCAAGGATCCTGGTTCTTCTGCTGGCGTTGCTCTGAGCACGTCGGGGCGTGGAGGGACTCTGGCAGTGTGTGCCGATCTGCCGCCTCACGAAACCTGAGCCGCGACTCCCACCCTCAGAGAGCCGCGGCCAGCAGTCAAGTTCACCTGACGCCATCGGACAAGGTGGTGTGTTCGCCAGACAGGGCCGGCGCAAGACTCAAGAAGACGGGACGTTTCTCGCTGTCTCTCGGGTCGTCTTCTCCGGCACAGGGTTGCCCTGGAACGTCAGAGGTAACGGTAATAGAGGCGGGCCAGGTGCTGCCTACAGGCCGGGCGGGGCCCAGAGTCTCGTCTCATCCTCACGGGGACTCTCACGGTGCCATCTTTATGCCCATTTTACAGAAGGGAAGAGGAAGTCAGACTCAAGTTAAGAACCCTTAACCTTTTCTCTGGTTACGAGGCCAGTGAGCAAAGATTGGAACCTAACTCTGTAAGTTCAGCGGCCGAGCTCCTGGCCTCTTTTCCCGAAAATGCCCCCTTAATGGCTCAAGCACTTTGCAAACGGCAGTCCCGTAGACTCTGGATCCCGTTCCTGGTAACCAGACAGAGCCCTCCCCGGGCCGGCCACATGCACCCCCGCGAGAAACACCTGAGTGGGAAAGACGGGGTGGGGACGGGCGGGCTGGCCCTCCGTGACGTGGGCAGGACTGGGTCTGACCTGCTCTGGGTCTGGGTTTACTTACCTCGAGTTGGCTTGAGAAGACATGAGTTGATGAATTGAGTAAAACGCAGTTTAGGACTGTTTCTGGGAGACTCCAGAGAAGTTCATTTTGCCCCTCTGGGCCCACCCAGCCCCCATCCTTCTGACGGGGCTGGAGCGCAGGGCAGGGGTGGGGGGGACAGACCGTCTCAAGAGCGCCGGCCCCTGGGAGCCCCGCCAGGCCCAGCCAGGACCGCAGACACCAGAAGGGAGCAATGACAGCTCGATCTGTGCCAGGAGCCCCCTTCCCGACTCTGTGCTAAGGCAACACACGGGCCACGTGGGCACCGAGGGCAGGAGTCAGAGGGTGGGGACACAGGGAGCAAACCCTGAGCCCAGACAGGCCCACGGGTCACCAACACTGACGCCCGCTCCCGAAGTAAGCGCGAGAAGAAACCAAAGACCTGTGGCCTTGACCTACCAGAGCTTTCTACTGGGGCAACTCCAGGACCCGTGAGCCCGTCCACCCTCCAGGGTTCCGTTCCTGACTTTGGTTCTGGAAGTTTCTTTCCTCCTCGGGAAGTGTGGGCTTCGAAGTCAGACAGGTGTAGGTGAGCCTCCCTGGGTCATTTGCTGTGGGCGGGTGGCTTCAGGTCCGCGGGTTCTGGTTTCTCGTCTCTGACGTGGGAACAACGCCGCACGGCGGAAAGCGTTCTGTGGCAAGCGTTGAGCACCGTGCTTGACGTATGGTGGGCACCACGCTGGTGCTGGCTGCCTGCCTGGCCCCGGGGGGAGGCGGCCTTTGACCCCGCAGGGCCACCAGGGGAGCAGAGGAGGCAGGAAGGCACGCAGAGACCTCCTTCCGGTTGCCCAATGACTTCGCCGGTTCCTGCCGACTGAGCTGACCGGATGCGCTTCCCTCACGTGACCTCACGCAGTCACCTGACAGCCCCATTGTCACCCCCAGTCTACCAATGATGGAGCCCAGGGCCCCGGGGTCAGCTGTCCTGGTTTGCATGGAACCGAAATGCTTTCCAGATCGTGGGACTTTCAGGGCTAAGACTGAAACCCGGGACAAGTGGGTCACCCCAGACTGGAGGCACTTACCTGGTCACGGGGCCGGCGCTCAGCAGACCCGGCGCGGGACGCCTCTGCAGGGGCCATTCTGGAGCGCAGGCAACTCAGGCCGACGCGAAATTTCTCCTTCCACCTCCGCCTCCCCGCAAACCCCTTGAGAAGTTACCACCAGGTTTGTCCAAGGGGGCTTCCTTAGCGCGAATCCGCCACGTTTCCCAGCAGCCCCACAGAGAAGACATCCCCCAGTCCCATTTCACAGCACGAGTAGACTGAGGCCTCCAGAGGTCAGATCAGGGCCCCGGGGGCCTGCAACCAGCCAGGTCTGTACCCGCACACCCCTGGGGGGTCTGGAACAGACTTGGGAAGTATTTGTGGGAACGTTCAGAAGTATTTGTAGGAACGAGGAACGCCGTGTCTCGGGTTTCATTTGGGGTGTAAACACGGCGGGATCCCGCACGGTCATTCTGTACCGTTCCTAAACTCAACCCCAACCAGAACCCACGGTGAAGGAGACGCCAGGCTGCGCCCGGGGACCTGTCTCGGTGAATGTGCCTGCCCACCTGGAACTCCAGCCCGAGCCTACGAGGGGCAGTGGGGTGGGGTGCAGAGAAGGGTGAGCGGGGGGCAGGGGGGGCCTTGCAGAGCTGCACCCCGCGGGGCTCGCAGACGCTGTGTCGAGGCCTTGAGAAGGAACATTGCCAACGTCCCGCCAGGAGTGTCTTGGAGGATGACAGTGCCAGCTTCTCCGCGGGAGGTGAGTCCCCCCCCCCCCCCCGCTGGGCCCCTGCCCAAGGCCCTCAGACGTGGCACTTTGTCTGCTTGGGTCCTGAAGCAAAGAAATTGAACGAAGTTATTGATTGGTTGGGAGCAGGAGCGCCGGCTTTGTTGGGGGACAGCAGGATCTAGGTTCTGGGTCCCAGGAAGGGGCAGCCAGGGGGCCCCGGAGCTATTTGCCAACTGGGACCCCGGGGGAAGGAAGTGCCGTCTCCCTTTGGGTTTGAGGACCCTGGGAAAGGCAGGCCCTAAGGCCCCAAATCACTGTGGTGTAACAAAATGGGAAGAGGAGAGGTCAGCAGCACCGTTCATATCGATGGAGGGCTTATGACATTTCAGTGCCGGCCACGTGCTTTTCAGACCTGCTGTTATGGTAACCCCCACATGGCCCCCGGGGAAGGGCCATTCTGGCCAGTGACCCCAATATGGAGGTGGCTGGACCCCCAGATTGAGGCCTCCGTTCTTAACTCCTTGCTGTGACACTCAGAAGTTGGGGCGCCACGTCGAGTGGGGACAACCCTGGGCTGGTGGGGGGTTCTGATCGGGGCACCGGCTGCCCAGGTGCCCTCGGAGGCCCCTCACTGTCCTGAGCTTCCCTCGTCTGGGTCCCCAACCCGCAAGCCAGAGGGTTTGGTTGCTGTGGACTTCCTTCAGCCTCAGACTTTCAAGGAACCGAGAGGCTCAAGCATCCCCAGCAAGGGCCCCAGGGCGAGCACCCTGAGGCCGTCCAGGTGGGGGACCTCCATGGGCCCTCGCAAGATGCTGGCTGGGCTGTGCAGTCGAAAATCTCGAAGAACCCTGGGCTTCCCGGACACCCCCGGGTGCGGGGTCTCCCGAGCCCTCTGCAGGCCCCACCTGGCGCCCCCCAGCAGTTCCTGTCTCAGGGTCCCACACGCTTCTAAACAGAAGGAAGTGCCCAGGGGAGGGGAGTGTGGGCTTGGCGGTCACACAAGAGTCCTGTCCTGCACCCACGGGGGGTGGCCTGGCCTTCCCAGAGCCCCCTGAGCCCACACCGCCCATCTGCGCAGCAGAGGCTCCAGGCCAACTCAGGGGGTGCAGGGGTATGAGCAGAGCCTGCGGCAGGCACAAGACCCCCACAGTAACAGCACTCGGCACTCAAGGAGCCGGCAGTGGCCGAGGCGATGGGGAAGCACCGTCCCCAGCAGCAGAGCAAGGGCCTGTGAGCCTGGAGCTTGGCTAAGCGGCGTCCCGGGGATCGGGAGCGCGGGGTGGCGAGCAGGGCAGGAAGGGGGAGGGACAGCACGCCGGAGGCCTGGCTGTGTCGGGACTCTCACGGCCACCCTAGAACAGGGGAGGTGCCTAGCCGCTGTGCCCACGGGTCAAAGGGCACCGGAGGCCTCATCCACGTGCACCTGGTACCCACGTGTGTGCCAGGGCCAGGGAGGGGGGGACAGCGAGCCCCAGGGCAGGCAGGAAGAGGGTGGCGGTGTGGGAAGAAAGAGTCAGGTGGCGTTGGGGTCAAAACAGCCTAGTCAGGAGTCGGAGGTGGGCTGGCAAGACGGCAGCGAGGTGCGGGTGCCGGGCCCCACAACAGAAGGCAGGGGGTAGAAGGGACAGGCCAGAGGGAGGGCCGCGGTGTCTCAGGGTCCCCTCTGCTGTCTCTCCCGGTTCCGGACAGGAGACTGACCGAGCGCACCCTACCCTGAACCTTCCGCTGACAAGCCTCCTGGCTCAGCCACGGAATTGATGAGATCCGGTGCAAAATGCAAATGAGGGGCCCTCCCTTCTGAAATTATGAAGCATTTCAGGCCGGCAACAACAGGCACGGGCCCTCTGAAACATGGGGCCCCGGGGAACCTGCCGGGTCGTTGACCCCTGAAGCCAGCCCTGGCAGACGTTGCCAAGGCTTCCTCACCGAGGTTGTGCAAGTGTCTACACTGGCCAGCTGAGGATGTGAATTCAGTTCTGTCTGACCCCACGGTCCATGCTCTAAATCAAGATTGGGCTCCGGGTCTACAGAAGAGGGTAAGGAATCCGCGTGGACTAGATTCCAGCTGCAGAACGCGATCCCAGGGGCCACGCCCAGCCTGGCACACATCGATGTGTGTGCGCCTTGCGGGCCGCCCAGCATCCCTTCCCACTGTTCCCCTACGGGACATCTCTTCCCTCCCTCGCCGTCCTCAGGGTTTGGCTGGGGCTGACCTCGCCTCTCATTCCCAGGAAGACACATGACCCAGGCCTAGCCAATGAGGGCTTTTCGTCCTTTTCTGCTTCCTGACTATGGTGATTGGTTCAAGGATGGGCATGTGACCCCAGCCCAGCCAATGAGAGGCAGCCACAGACGTCGCGAAGAGAATTTAGGGTAGGATGTGCGCTCACTCCCGGGGCATGTTAAGCTGTAGGAATACAGGCGGGAAAGTTCTGGAAGTCATGGCCTGAAAGGCACCTGCCTGAGAATGGAAACGACATGAACAGAAGCAGACGCAAAGGGTGGAGAGAGAGACATTGCTTGTGGCATTGCCAGAGCCCCTGGATCTAGCTGTGCCTGAAGCTACTAGGTGTCTGAACTTTTCTTCTGAAGCCAGTTTGAGTTGAACCTGGTTCAAGGACCCAAAAGGATAATAGGAACAGCCACCCCGGGTGGCTTTAGAGGGGGCGCACAGCTCAGCTGTGTGGAGCTTCCCTCTCCGTGAACCCTAAAATCTTCCTAGGACACCCACAGGCTTCCTGATGGCTAGAATGGCTTTGAATCTACCCACCGATGGGTCTTCACGAACATCGGCAGAAGCCACCAGCTGCAGGCACGTGGCTTCTGCAGAGTGGAGACGGCCTTCGTTCCTGACTCGCCGCGGGAGCTGGCCCAGGGAGGCATCATGGGCGGAATGAAAGGAAACTCGTGGCCAGGATTAGGTAGATGCCACCCAGTCACGGTCCCCATGCCAGAGTGTCAGAAAAAGCTGGGATCTCTCTGCAGGAGGGATGTGTCGGAGGAGGGGACCCTTGGATCCCAGAAGAAGATTCTCTTGGTGCAGACGGCTGGTCTCCCCCGGGGCTGGGACAGGTCTCTGTGGCATGTGTAGGCATGAGCCAAGGTTGGGAGTCATGGCGAGGCCTGCCAGCTCAGAGTTGACAGAGATGATCCACGGTGGGGGAAAAGCTGGCGATGTCTCAGAAGGCAGTGGAGGGGTGGGAAGTGGCCGGCGGGCCCCGAGGGGAGCAGTCGTGGCTGAGGAGCTGGCAGTGATGAGTTGGGAGAGAATGAACGCGAAAGGGGAATAGGGGCGCGGGGGACAGAGGCGGTGAGAGAGGAGGCAGGGAAGGAAACCCACGTCGGCTCCTGTTCAAGCCGAGAGAGGAAAATTCCACTTTCTTCCCCTGAAACCTCCCTCCCCAGGCAGACTTCTTCAGCTAAGAAGATATGTTTTGTTTGATATATTTTTTCTTTCATCAGTGAACTGTCAAAATCACAGGTGCTTGGCTTAAAGGAGAAGTCAGTTTCCCCCAACCCTTTTGGATTTCTTGGGTAAAATTTCCTGGCTCTGGTCTCTCCCTGTCGCATCATTAAGGAGAAGTTTATTTTCTTTGGGGCAAAAGTGTCGGCTCCGATTAGCTTTCAACAAGACAGCCTTTCAGGGAGTCGCCACGATGCGGAACTAGGAGATGTCTCTCGGAGGGTCTGCAAGCCGGGGATCGCCTTTGTCTCCCCTAAAGGAAACGCAGTTCTGGTTCGCGTGGGCATGGAGGTAATTTTGTTTTTATGGAGACCAGGTAAAATTCACCCATGAGTCAGAAGGTGTTGGGAGCCATGGGCCTTGTACATTGTGGACCCAACTGCAAACACCCACCGAAGGTGGGTCGTGGGGGGCTCGGCCCGTCCACGTGGCATCTTGTCCCATGCTCCTTGCGGAAACAGAGTCACAGAGAGGTTATCTTCTCACCTGCGATCACTTGGCCGGCAGCTGGCAGAAAGGGACGAGCCCGGGCCGTCTAGATTCAGAGTCTGTGCTCATCACCCCAGATGCTACCAGGGTGATCGAGCAAGGCACCCGGGCTGCAAAAGTGAAAAAATGGTCATCCTCAGGGCTGCACAGGAACAGGAGGATGCCAGGCGTCCCCAGGTTTCTGCACCCCGGGTGCGTCACTTTCTTCACCCCAGTCCGGGCCTTGCTCATGACTCTGCGAACCCTGCCCCCTGGGACGAGGTTACCCCGCAGCCCTGGCCCGATCACGGCACATCGCTGGAGCTCGGGGAAGCACCAGCCTGGTTCTGAGGCTGACCTGAGGTCACAGGCCTCCACACGCAGAAGGCTATTGGGGTAATTGAGGCAATTATGCAGAGGCCTTATGCAAGAAATAATTTGTTCCTTTGATCTGAATTTTTCAAGAGGCTTTAAGTAACCGGCAATAAAATACATTACAACCTGATTTAAAAATGTATTCAGAGCCTTCCAGTTTCCGTTCCAACATGTAGCATTTAGAAGTCATCCTTCCCATCCTCACAACAAGAAAAAAAAAAAAAAAAAAAGCTCAACAAATTGAAAATCAACATCTCTTCTTAGATCCTTCAGAGACTCGTGGTCACAGGGCAGAAAGCTGAGAGGCAGACGGGCAGACGCAGAGTCATACTCACAGGGTCCAGAAGCTTCCGGGCCGGTCTCAGGCAGGAACACTTACACAGCAACCGACCGATCTCTGGAGGCTGAGCGTCCTGGCTTGAGAGGACAGACCCACACAGCCTCCACACTTTGGGGAGTGTTGCCTCCAGGACTCCCCCCCGCCCCACCATGCAGAGGAGGGGAAAGTAGCCATCTTGAAATACGCCTCAAACTTTCTGTTCTCCTCAGCCGAGGCTGAAGGGAAAATATTTTACCAGAGCCTCATCTGACCTAGGGAGGGACACCTATGCAGCCGGAGCCCCCCAATCCAGCCTTCTGTCTCATTTAGGGGACAAAGAAACTTTGCTGAAGGTCCACTGAAAAGAGTTAATTACAAGATTGTGGAACACTACCTCTCCCCATTGCCTTGCTGTCCCACCCACAGGACCCCCGATTGAATAACAGGGGGTTACAACTGACAGCTGTGAGACACCGATTCCATTTAAGAAGGAATTTCAAGGGAAGCCCAAAGACGACAGGGACCGGAACAAGGACACAAGAGGAATTGAAGATTCTGATACCTGCAGCCAGAGTCAACATGAAACAGCCTGGCTCTGAGCCACATTGCACAAAGCCTCGTGCTAAAGTCTATGTACCTCAGTTCCCATTACTCAATACAACACACCTAGCTTTTCACAAAGTTACAAGGCACACTAAAAGGCAAGAAAAGAAATGCAGCCTGAGAAGAGAAAGCAGGCAACAGAACCAGACTCAGATAGGGCAGCGGTTTCAGAAGGATCAGACCAGGAATTAAAAATAATTTGTAATTACTATGCTAAGGGTTCCGATGGAAAACAGTAGGAAAACGTGCAACAACGGAGGTAATGCGAGCAAAGAGATGGCCACTCTAGGACCCAGAAGAAATGCCGGGAATCAAAAACACAGGGGCACCTGGGTGACTCAGTCAGCTGAGTGTCTGTCTCTTGATTTCGGCTCAGGTCATGATTCCAGGGTTGTGGGATCAAGCCCCACTGCCCCTCTCCCTCACTCATGTTCTCTCTCACTCTGTCTCTAAAATTTAAAGCAAAACAAAACAAAACACTGTAAGAGAAAGTGAGGATGCTTTTGATGGCTCATCTGACGGCTGAGAAAAGAATCAGGTACTTCCCAAACTGATAATCAAAGAGAAAAAAAAAGAAAAGAATGAAAAGAAAAAGAGGAGGAGGAGGAGGAAATAAAATATCCAAGGATTGTGGGACAATGACAAAAGCTGTAACATATGTAAATGAGAATAGCAGAAGGGAGTAGAAAAAAGAAAGCAATCAAAGAAATTAAGTGCATAATAATAATAATAATAATAAGGGGCTGAGATTCCCCGGAATTAACGACAGACACCGAAATGCTCAGAGAGCGCCCAGCAGGGTAAATATCAGAAATTGGACACCTAAGCATATCACATTCAAACTCAGAAAACTGAAGACAAGCAGAATATCTTAAAAGAGGCCAGAAGGGGAAAATACATCACCTTACCTACCAAGGAGTTAGGATAAAAATGACATCAGACTTCTCTCCAGAACCTATTCAAGCAAGAAGAGATCTGAGTGAAATATTTCGGATGTTGAAGGAAAAAGCCCACCAACCTAGACTTCTGTATCCAGTGAGATTATCCTTCGGATTTGAGAACTTTCCCAAACAAACAGGAACTGGGGGCGTTTGTCACCAGGAGACCTGCCTTCCAAGGAATATTTTAACAAGGTCTTCAGTGAGAAGGAAAATTCAGCTCTCCAGAAAGAAAGAGAGAAAGAAAGAAAGAAAGAAAGAAAGAAAGAAAGGAAGGAAGGAAGGAAGAAAGGAAGGAAGAAAGGCGGAATAAATTCAGGCAGAGCAAAGTCTTTTGTTTTTTGAATCCATAATCAATCTAATAGATAACTGTGTGTTTAAAAACATAACAGCAAAATTCATTGGGTTATTGTAGCTTACAGATAAGTCAAATGAATGACAGCAATGCTGTAGGGGACAGAAGAGGGGACGGATTGAGAAGATTCTGTAACAAGGCGTTTCACTGCCCATGAAATGCTTCCGTTCTGGCTGGTAGGAGACTTAGGTTCGTTGTAAATGCGTACTGAAAACTCTAAGGCAAGCACTGCAAAAATTTTACAAGAGGCCTTGTTAGTACACTGAGAGGAGAGAAAATGAATCATAGAGAAAATGCTCAATTAAAACCAGGAAAGGCAGAGAAAGACAAGACAGAAATAGTGAGTACAATGAGTTGAAATAGTATCATGTGGGAGATACGAATCCAACGATGTCAATAATCACTTTAAATATTAATGGTCCAAAGACACCACTTAAGGGGCACCTGGGCGGCTCAGTTGGTTAAGTGTCCAACTCTTGATTTCGGCTTGGGTCATGATCTCGGGGATCGTGAGACTGAGCCCCAAATCAGTCTCCATGCTGACAGCACAGAGCCTGCTTGGAATTCTCTGTCTCCCTCTCTCTTGCACCTCCCCCGTTCATGCACGCGCATACACGTGCGCTCGCTCTCTCTCTCTCTCTCAAAATAAATATACTTTAAAAAATAAAAATTAAAAGACAGCGACTGACAGTAGAAAACAAGGAAAACAAGACCCAACTATGTGTTGTCTACAAGAAATCTGCTTCAAATATAAAGACACGTACAGATTAAAAATAAGGAGGTGGAAATGGGTGATGGGCATTGAGGAGGGCACTTGTTGGGATGAGCACTGGGTGTCATATATAAGCCAATTTGACAATAAATTATATTCATAAAAAAAGCAACCCCCCCCCCAAAAAAAAAGAGGTGGAAAAAGATATACCGTGCTAACAATAATCAAAAGCAAGCAGAAATAACTATTTTAATTCAGACAGAGCAGGCTTCACAGCATGGAGAGTTGTAACAATAAGGCAGGGGATGGAGAGAGGGAAGGGGGGAGGGAAGAAAGGAAGGAAGAGAGAGAGAAGGAAGGCAAAAGAAGGGGGAGGGAGGGATGGGGGAGGAGGGAGAGGGAAGGAAAGAGGGAGGGGGGAAGGAAGGAGGAAGGGAGAGGGAAAGAGGGAGAGAGGGAGGGGAGAAGGGGAAGGAAGGAGGGAGGAGGGAGAGGGAAGGAAGTAGGGGGGAAGGAGGGGGAGGGGAGGAAAGGAGGGAGGGGGAGAGAAGGAGGGAAGAGGAAGGGAAGAAGGGAGGGGGAAGGTGGGGGAAGAAAAAAGAGGTATAAAAGGACAAAGAGCCTAACCCAGAAGAAAATGTGTCTGTAGAAACAGAAGAGAATTTCTCTCAGCGGCTGTACCGTACGGAAAACGTAATAAAACAGATGCTCAATAAAACAAATGTTCGAAGACCGAATGACAGAAATAAGAAACCCTACTTAATATATAATCTGACGTAAGGAGGCAGATTAAAAGCAAAAATAACGTCATCACATAACTAGGAAATAACCATGTAAACGACAGAGACCCCAACAGATGCAGTTGGGGGTTCAATTACTGACACAGAGAAAAGGCTCGAGGTGAAAGAAATAAACGTGGAAAAAGCAGGGAAATCGGGACGGAGCAGCTGACAGACACGCTCTCTGTCACCGGCAGTGTGGTCCAAGGGTTTGGGGCGTCCCTGAACTACCAGGCCCAACAACGACAATGTATTCAAACACACGAAACAGGAACATGTCCCTGAAATGAAGAAAAACCTCTAAAACTTTGTTTTGGGGGAAAAAAAAGGCACTATGTTCTAAGAAAATTTTACTTGAAATGCTCGACACTGAGACATATTCTAATTGAGTAAGTGAATTTCAAGGATGGAGAAAGACTTCTTTGAACGTTGAGGCAGGAAAACCATCATGGAAAAAAGGCAGGACAATATCAAGCTGACCTCAGACTTTTCCACAGCAACACACAGCGCTGGATGCACAAGATCCCAGGGAGTCCGAGCGGGAGTGGGGACGTGGTCCAGAAGCATTAGGTACAGGCCAGGTGGCATTCGAACCCACACGGCCGGGTGATGCTCCTACACGTAGGAAAACGCAGGGAACACACACGCATGACCGAGCTCTCTGAGGAGTCAAGGTGAAGTCAGCTTCTGCCCCCTGCACCTGGAGAAGAGCTATTGGTGGCTGTCACGTCCTCATTCGCTCACTTACGCAGCACGTGGGAGCCTCATCTCAGACTTCTGCTTGCTCCTGCTTTGGGTCACATGCCCATCCCGGCCCCACCCCCGTGGCCGTCAGAGAAGTGGGGAGGAGGCAGAATCTGGGGGACAGCTCTGAACCATGGCTATCAAATGGATCTGTGCCCAGCCGACACCAGAGGGGACCCGCCCAAGCCACGTCCCCGGTCCCCCACCGGAGGCCGCGCCTGCCTCGTATCATGGGCTCTCCAGCCAGACGGGGCCTCACCGAGGACATCAGAGCCGGTTCTGCCCCACCAGCCCCACCCGCCGCCCTGCCCTCCTCCTGTTACTGTGCCCGCTCTTGGCACGGTGCTGATGCCCCC
This sequence comes from Leopardus geoffroyi, assembly GCF_018350155.1. Classification (NCBI taxonomy): domain Eukaryota; kingdom Metazoa; phylum Chordata; class Mammalia; order Carnivora; family Felidae; genus Leopardus; species Leopardus geoffroyi. The sequence continues at coordinate 5,309,409 of NC_059336.1, forward strand.
TGCGGCTGGCAGGGTGTGAGGGTGACTCATCATGAAGCTAGCACAGGGAAGACAGGCCTTTGTCCCCCCCGGTGTCTGGAGACAGAGGCTGGTTGTAAATTTCCCTGGACTCCCAGCCCGGAAAGAGGGAGAGAGAAAAAGGAGAGGAAAAGCCATAGGGGTAAGAGAGAAGCAGATTCCCGCCCCAGGGCACCGGACGCTTGGAGGGGGCCTCCCCCGCCCTGCCCGGGGAATGGGAGGCCCCGCGAGGCCCGGCTCCTGATCTGCACCGTTCCAGGCTCATCCCAGCCCCTTCCTGCCTTTTCCAGAACCCTCCGTGCTCGCTCGAGCCCACGGGCTTCACCTATGTGTGCCCGCTGCCTAGAACATTGCCCCCATCCTTCCTCTGGCCAAATCCTGTTCATCCCTTGGGTGTCAGGATCGACGCTCCTTCTTCCCGTCTGCACCCCACAGACCACGAGATGCCCTCCACGCTCCCTGTGCACTGTTCACACCCTCTCAGACCCTGGCACCTGCCTCTCTACTTGTCAGGCCCTGTGAAATGGGTCACAAACTTCGTGCTCCTCACATTCTCCCGGGCGCCCCCTTCCTTCCCTCTAGGCCGGTTCCCCACGGTGCCACCCTACCCGTCCTCTGTCATACCCAGATGAGACACCACAGGCCGGGGCAGGGCCTCTGGCTTTCCTGGGAGCTGCTGAGACACTGGATGGGGCAATTTGGAAGGCTCTAGAGGGCGCCCGGCGGAGTTCCTTCTCTTGTCTCCTGTGAACTCTGTGGTGTGGTTCTCCCTTACAGCCTTTCCAGCGAAGTCTGTGTGCTGAGTCAACATGCCTGCTGGGCAGCCCTCTGTGTCCCTCCTCGGCGTGGCCAGTGCCCCCCGTGTGCCTCGTGGCACATCTCCCTCACCACCACACCTCCCTTTTCCTTCATCTCCCTGCCCCAGGCTTGCCGTCTCCCCGGTAAAGCTTTACCGTCTGACTCCTTGCCTCAGGCTCTGCTCGCTCCTTGAGGATGTCTTACTCATTTTTAAAATCTCTAGGACCTGGCAGTAAATATTTGAGGAATGACACCTGAATTGATTAATCAATTAAGTCTCCCTACACTCATCTTGCAGCTGGGAAATAAAGACACAGAAGAGGGGAATTAAGGGTCTTCCTTTAGGACCCTTGGTCTAGAAATTAATGCAATGGCCACAGCGGAGGCCTTATTCTCATGCAAACAGGTGGATAACTGAGAAACTCTTCCCACTTCTATGAAGATGAACCAGCTTGGTATAAATTCAGATGGCCGGAGACAGTCCAGTTTTCCTCCCCAGGCCTGGCAGCTTTCCCGAGTGTCAAGAGGTGAACGAACCTTGACCTTGGTCTTGTACAGTTGAGCTCCGAGCAGGCATCTTTTGGTTCCTTTCTTGCAGGGCAGAAACCATAGCCTGCAGGCGAGAGGCTACCCATAACCCCGGCTGACAGCTCCTCGGGCTGGCTTTGAACCACGTGCCCCAAGAAAATAAGGCAAGAACGTGTCTGCTTTCACACCTTGTGCTAGAGTGGAAGAAACTTCTCCAGATACCTGCCTGCAGAGCAACAACCCAAGGCCAGACACGTAATGGCCGGGACTCAACGAAAATTTGGCACCTCTGAGAAGGGACGGCCCTCAGTGCCTCTCCAGCATGGGCGCAAGTCCAAATATTCAAACACGGTAGTACGACCTCATTAAACACGACGAGTTTCCGGGGCACCTGGGAGGCTCGGTCGGTTAAGGGCCGGACTCTTGATTTCGGCTCCGGTCATGATCTCATGGCTCGTGAGTTCGAGCCCCGCGGCGGGCTCTGTGCTGACAGTGCGGAGCCTGCTTGGGATGCTCTCTCTGTCCCTCTGTCTCTCTCTGCCCCTCCCCTGCTTGCTCGCTCACTCTCCCTCTACATAATAAAATAATAACATAAATAAATGTTAAAAATAATAACATAAATAAATGTTAAAAAAAAACAAAACAAAACAAAAAATGACGAGTTTCCAACATGCATTCGGCTGGAGCCCCCACGTGTGCAGAACCCTGACTCCAATTAGGGGCCACCGTGAGGTCACTGCACGAGGCGTGACGGTCTGCCGCGTTTTATGCTTCGAGTTTCCTGGTGATGAGAGTGGGGGTGGGGAACGTGTCTTTCAGCCGCAGTGTGGCGACTTTAGCCAGTAGCTTTGCGCCTCAATGAAACGTATTTCTGGTAGGCATTCCGTAAAGGACGAGATTATAAAATGCTTTATCGGGCTGGGGAAGAAGATGTGATTCTCTGCGACTTTCCCCTGTCGTTCAAAGCGACTTCATAACATTCTGTCTGTTAAGATGTAACAGCCACAGCATTTGTCCCGAGGTTTGTAAATCAGACTGATGTTCGCCCCAAACCTCTCCCTTGGGCTCCGGAAACAGAGATGAAGCCGGGCAAAAGGAGGGGGCCCGGGAGGCCCCGACGCTCGGTGGGTGGGGTGGGCACTGAGCGCCGGAGAAAACACAACACCCCTCGGGTCCGTGTCCAGCAGAACTCAAACCCGGATACGTGGCTGAATCAGCCGTAGGGGCCGAAAGTGGAAAAAGTCTAAGTGGTCACTTTGGAAACAGAAACGGGGGTGGCAGGTTTGGGGCAGGGATGAGTCAATCCTTCTCCTGCCTGAAGGTGAATGACACGCGCCTTCCTGCTGCCCTCCCGCCAGGGGCTGGGACGCCCCCCGGTCCCGAGGGTGCCGGTGCCCGGCTCGAAGGAAGAGGCGTTCGGGGCCGGCTGGGCTGAGCCAGTGGTCCAAACGCCCCTCGCCCCCGATGCCACCAGCCTGGGGTGGGCCAGCTTTGGGTTACGCCCTGGCCAAGGGGCAGTCGTGACGTGTCACCAAGCCAGAAGAGCTCGAGCGCCCGCTGAGTAGGGACGGCTGGGCAGGGGGCGGCCAAAAGCTGCCGGAGCCACTTGAGAGGGGCCAGTCGGGCCCCACAGCAGCCGGACTTGCTCCCAGAGCCTCGCCAAGGCCAGCAGGGTTGAGCCAAGCCTTCGCCCCTGCCTGTCCCCGGAAGCATGGGCCCTACACCACAGCGGGGAGCCAGGGACAGGGGGCTTTGGAGGCGTTCGGGGGGCAGAGCCTCGTCCCTGGGCCCCGCTGTTCCCGAGATGGCATTGAGAGGCAGGCCGGTGGCTTTGCAGCCGCCCGGCCGGCCATTCTCGTCAAACCGGTTGTCGGTAGATTCGCACCTGCGGCCCGAAGGGTGTTCCTGACGACAGAGACTCTCTGAAACCCAGAGAGACTCCTTCCAGATCCCCACCCTCGAGCGGGAGAGGCCGCCCCCCAACCCGAGCGAGGAGAGGTTGGCGGCTCGCGCGACGGTGGTGGAAGTCGTTGCCTCCTGACCCCGGGGGGGTCACGCACGGCCCACAGTTTCAAAGCGGAACGAGTGGAACCGTGTTGTGCTGCAGAGGAACCTGAGAGGCCAGCCAACCTGCCTCCCCTTGACTTCGCACTGTTAACAAAGAGGCTGCCCCTCCCGAGCCCACGAGCCCGAATGGCTTCCTGGACCCCATTCCTCCTTAGCCTCCAGCTCCTCATCTGCTCCGGGGGGACAATGGCAGCACCCACCTGGCTGGCTGTGACCAGGTCGGCATGAAATGCTGTGTGTGTCACATATGCTGGACGTGCCGTAAACCCAAGTCCTCTTATCTCGTCCCCCTTGGCCAATGGCTGTTGGATGTTTGTGTCACAGAACGCATCACTGGTAGGTCATTTCCCACCATTCTCTCCGTCCTCGCTGACCTCATACATTCTTCAGTAAGACAAACTCATTCCCACCTCAGGACCTTTGCACATGCCATGCTCGCTGCCTGGAACTCTTCATAACTTTTCTTCAGATGTTTTCATGGCCACCCACTGGTCATTGTTCGGGTTTTCGTCCATGTCACCTCCCTACAGAGGCCTCCCTTGGTCCGTTCCACCCCTGTCCCAGCTTCCTGCTCAGTTTTCACCGTTTCTTGGTGGGAAATCGCCCAAAGCATCCATCTGCTTCCCCTACTGTGATGTGAGCTCCCTGAGGGCAGGATCCTGACGAGTTCCGCCCCCATCCTAGTACAGTGCCTGGCACATAATAGATGCACAATAAATTGTTCTCAAATGAATGAATGAATGCTCGCTCACTGTCAAAGAATTGAGAAAGCAAACTTTGCTCCGGGAAGGAGAGAATACACCTTGAAGGGAATGTTTTCTAAAGCTTCAAGCGAAGAATCAGGCTGAGCTTCTCCACCGCCCACCCCAGGAGCCACTGCAATTCTTGGGGAGTCATAGGGGGGCAGGTGGGGGTGTCCAGATGCTGGGATCTACGGGCTGGATAGGATTGCCTTCCAGAGGGCAAAGTTTCCAATCACCTTGGTAAAGGAAGGTTTCACAAGGGACCCGTGGTAGCCCCTGGTGAAGGCCATCCACCTGCTACACCTGGTCTAGTGCCCGTGGTATGAGTGCGGCCCCTGGGGCGACAGAAAACCTCGACTCAGGAGACATGAAAGCTAATTCCGTCTCGGCTGCTCATTGGCTGCGTGCCTTTGAACAAATCCCTTCCTTCGGGGCCTCTGTGGTGACGGTAAAATGGACCCAATGAGGTTCAGGCCACCTTTGCCCCTGCTTTTTGACTCCCTAGCTGTACTGTCCTAAGGCAGACACTCCGTAACCCTGGGTGCGTTCCTGGTACCTAAATTAGGATAATGACAACTCTATGTCATAGGGTTGTCACTGAACTGCCTGCAACTTCCTGGCACTTAGTAAGACTCAGTAGACGTCTGGTTCGTGATCCGAGATTGGGAGTCTGTTCAAACGAGCTCGTAGCAGGAGGAGACGGGTCCCCTGCAGGGAGCAAGGAAAGGGGTGCAAGATGGTTCGTGTTCGTTTGTTTGTTCGTTCGTTGTTTTAATGATGGCGGAGCTGGAGCAAAGGACGCGTTTCCAGTTGGGCTGGTGGGTGGGAGCTGGGGCTGGCATCCGACATGTCTGGTGTTTAATAGCACCAGCTCGGGGTCCGGGCCTCTTGGCCCCACACTGCACATCGAATGGGGCTGTCTGTCTCCCCAAAGCGTGGCAGGTAACCAGCAGAGGACCCAGGACGGCTGGGAGACCCGCCCCTGGCACACTGCTCTCTTCACGGAGCTTTGAGGGGCCGGAGAGCCTGGGGACCACGAAGAAAGCCTGGTCTGGGAAATATCAACGGTTCGACCACAGCTCGGCAGATGGGCAGACCCTTCAAATGGCTTCCAGACCAGTTCCGGCCTGGAGAGGAGCTCAGCCAAAATGCCAACTTCTAACGACCGGACCACCAGCAAATGTGAGCCAGGTCACGAGTGTGGCAAAATCAAGGCCAGAGAAGCTTGGTTCTTTATTCTAAGCCTCCTTGGCATCTGAAAACCCGAAAGGGGGAGTCTGCCTACGGGAAAGCAAGACCAAGTTCAAAACCGTCAGATTTTCAAAGCCACGTCCAAATCCTGCGATTGCCAGGAATCGGCGGGTTGTAAGTGACAAAAAGCCCGGCCCAAACCAGCTTGAGCAGAAGGGGACATTTATTGGTTCCTGAAATGTGGAGATGAGTTGGCTTCAGGCATGGTGGTATCCAGGGGCTCAAATGACATCATCACCTTGTTTACCTCTCACCTCAGCCCTGTGATTCAGACAGACGTCTCCCTAGTTGTGGCTAATCGACCCCAGTGCCTCCAGGCTGCCCTCGGCAGTCCCAATGAAAAGGGTTTTCTTTTCCTGTTTGTTCTAACGAAACTTCTCAGCTTATTCTGGATTTGCCAGCCTTGCTCACCTGTCCATCCCTGAGCCAATCACTGAGGTCTGGGTTTAAATCCAGCCCTGCCATTTACCGGATGTGACCTTAAAGTGTATTTATTTTATTTTGAGACAGAGAGAGAGAACATGTGAGCACAAGCAGGCGAGGGGCAGAGAGGGAGAGAGAGAATCCCAAATAGTCCCCACACCCAGCGTGAAGCCATGTGGGTCTCCATGCCACGACGGGGAGATCACAACGGGAGCCTATGTCAAGAGTCAGATGCTCGACTGACTGACCCCCAGGCGCCCTTGGATGCGACCTTAAATGCATAACTTATCTGATCAGGTTCCTGCGGCTGTTGCTACCACACACTCCGTGGCTGAAAACAACACAAAAACTTATTATCTTAGGATTCGGAAGGTCAGAAGCCCCAGATGGGTGTCCCGGGGCGAATCAAAGTGTTGGCAGGGTTCTGTTCTTTCTGGAAGGGGACAATCCGTTCCTTCCCCTTCTCCCGCTTCCAGAGACCACACCCCCTCCACATCTCATGTTGTGGCAGCCCTTCCTCCCCCTTCAGAGCCAGAAATGACTCAAGCACCCACTGGGACCCTGGGACTCTGCCTCCTCCCTCTTTCCCTAGTAAGTCTGCTGTGACTGCCGTGGGGGCACCTGATAACCCGAGAGCATCTCCCCACCTCAAGGTCGGACGACTGGCAACCTTCTCTCCCTTTGCCAGGTAACGTAACGAATTCTCAGGTTCTGGGGACGTCCCTGAGAGGCCCTCATTCCCCGGGCCCCCCTCGCGGCATCTGTGAAATGGGACCGCTCCCTCACAGGCCCTTGCTCAGGCTGAAAGGAGATAACACAGAGGGCTTCCCAAGGGGACGGCACACCAGCCAGCCTGAGAACAGGCCCGTGGACTTGCTCCCCAGGCGCTTCTGAGATGCTGCACGGTCACATTGGAAGAAAGTCCGCCCCTGGGCGGGGCAACAAGTGATGCAAAACGAAACGGTAACTCAGCCCTGGACCTCAAGGCCGCGTGATCCCCACATTCCTGGTCCTACGTACGCAGCTGCCCGGACGGGGTGCAGAGGGTGTTTGCCCCGGAGGCCACCTGCCCCGGGGTCGGGGGAGGGGTCAGCGGTTCCAGAACGAGGGCCCTGGGAGCAGCTGCCGCCTCTGTGCCACTGGCCGCCCCTCCCCTCTCTGGCCCCCCATTCCCTCCAGCGAACAAGGAAACGGAGCACGCGCACGGGCACCCAGCACACGACGCGGCCTCAGAGCCTCAGGGAGGGTCCCGCCTGCTGGCCCGGCCTCCAGGCTCCGGTCGGTCTGCTTTTAGGGCACAGCAGCAGGTCCGGCAGCCACTGGCCCCGGCTCGGTTGGTGCTGAGGAAATAAACGTTTGGTGAGTGGAGAAAGCCTGGCAGGCGCAAAGGCTGGAGTCCGGGCCCTGCCCGGCCCGCAGCCTCAGTTTCCCCACGTGCAGGCGAGACGCCAGCCTGTGCCGACCACACAGCGCTCACTGCTTCGGTGGCCCCGACAGGGAGCATGAGAAAACCCCAAAGCCTGCACTCACCCCTGCTGCTCTCCAGTCTGGGTCCTGCGGGAACGATCGGGGCCGAGGAGGCAAATTCTGGCAACTCAGAGAGCCCCCTGGGCCTGGGCCCGTTTTTTTTTTTTTTTAATTTTTTTTTTTTCAACGTTTATTTATTTTTGGGACAGAGAGAGACAGAGCATGAACGGGGAGGGGCAGAGAGAGAGGGAGACACAGAATCGGAAACAGGCTCCAGGCTCTGAGCCATCAGCCCAGAGCCCGACACGGGGCTCGAACTCACGGACCGCGAGATCGTGACCTGGCTGAAGTCGGACGCTTAACCGACTGCGCCACCCAGGCGCCCCCTGGGCCCGTTTTATAAATGAGGAATCTGAGGCACAGAGAGGGGGAGGACCTGGCTGAAGGACACAGGGCTCAGCGGAGGGCAGGGGGGGCCCCAGCGCCCCGCCAGAGTGACCAGCAGTGGCCCACTCCGTGCACCTTCCCAGGTGCCACACAGAGAGGGAGGGGAACGCTCGCCACAGGACCCCGTCCCTCCCTCCCTCTGCCCACCCAGCCCAGTGTTTCCGAGAGCTAATTACAGGTTTAATGATCCCACTTGCTCGTTCACTGTCATTCTGACAGCGGTGTGAGCCTCAAGGAGGAAGCCCTCGTCCGGATCAACCTTGTGTTTATTGATTTGTAAGCAGCTCAATCGTCCGGGAAAAGACAGCACGGCAACCGGCATCTCTGGGGTCCAAGGCCTCCTGCCGACGGCCAGAGCCTCTGTGATGTCGGTTCGCCAATGCAAAGTAAATGACACCCCCTAATCTGGGGGGTGCGTGGGGACGGCCCTATACCGGCTGGAGCGTTGGACAGAAGTCTGCATCTGAACATTTCCCTGCGTCTAGACAAGAAGCATTGCCTGCTGGAAATTTTAAAATATTAAAATGTCAAACTCTGCTCCCAGGAGAGAACCTTTGGTGGTCAACCTACGGAGCCAATTGGAGTTTTCTTTTTCTTCTTTGGGGTTCCCGTTTATGGCCCATGATGCTGGTTGCAGAGCTGGAGAGGGGGGGTGAGGTTCACGACCCTGAAGGCCAAATCCTGCCTTCTCCATCAGGTCCCGGCTGCTGAGAGTCTGGCTACAAGCCCCGCATTTGTCACTGGGCAGCTGCTCGGGCCCGCAGGCCCCTGAGCCTCCGCGTCCTCATCTGAGAAATGGGCGTGATAATTCTGACCTCAGCAGGTTATTATCGGGCTGGACAGAGCAACAAACAGGACGGCCGCTGGACTGGGTCGAAAAGCGTCCTCCCAGATTCCCACCCCCAGAACCTCAGGGCGCAGCTCTGTTGGGAACCGGAACATTTCAGATGTGTCCAGGGAAGGTGGGGCCATGTGGAGCAGGGCCCGCGAGAGGCAGAGACACAGAGACAGTTGAGCTGGGCAGCTCAGTGGCGGTAACAAAAGACGACAGGCGACGGGGGGGGGGGGGGGGGGGGGGGGGGGAGGGGCTGGAACCACAGACTTCCATTCATTTGTCACAGTTCTGGGCGGGTTCTGGTGAGTCCTCTTCCTGGCTTATAGGCCTCTAGTCTTCTCCCTGTGGCCTCAGAAGCCAGAGAGAGAGACACCAGAGAGACAGAGAGGTGGAGCCCTCAAGCTCTCTCTCTCTGTCTCTCTGGTGTCTCTTCTCATAAGGAGGCGCCTCCCATCGCGGGGACCCCACCCCGGGGACCCTCCTCGGAACTGAACCACTGCCTGAAGGCCCCCACCTCCAGGCCCCACCACGTGGGAATGCACGTCAGACGGAGGGGAAACACCCAGCAGGAGGAAGACTTTCGATGACAGCGGCGGGGACCGGCGCGATGTGCCTTCTGAGCCCCGAAATCGCGAGGAGTGCCAGAACAGCAGATGCTGGGGAAGCGGTGAGAAGCGGTTCTCGCCCCAGAGAGAAACGGGCCCCGCCGATACGTGGGTTGGGGACGCACAGCTTCAGAACTCTGCGGGGGTCACGTTCGTGGTTAAGCCGCTCGGCCGGAGGTGCTCTGTTAGGGCAGCCGTAGGCCGTAGGAAGCTAATACAACAGCACGGAAATAATCGTGGTCGGTGGATACTCGGCACGTGTAACGCATCGGCCCTCGAACAGCGCCTGGAAACAGGGAGATGCCCATTAGCTGGTTTTGCAGATGGGGAAACTGAGGCCCGGGTGACTCTGCCCAGCCTCATACTCAGGCTCCCCTCCTGCCTCGCCTCACGCGCCGTCCAGAAGAATGCCGGGCAGGCATGGGAAGATGCTCCCCACCCCAATCCCTCGCCACCCCGCCACAACCGGGGGGCTGTGTGTCCCCCAGGCCAGCCCGCCACAACCGGGCTTCAGTTTGTGAATTTGAGCCCCGAATCAGGCTCTGTGCTGAGCCCGGAGCCTGCTTCGGATTCTGGGTCTCCCTCTCTCTGCCCCTCCCCGGCTTATCTGTCTCAAAAACAAATAAACACTTAAAAAAGAAGAAGGAAGGAAGGAAGGAAGGAAGGAAGGAAGGAAGGAAGAGAGAGAGAGAGAAAGAAAGAAAGAAAGGAAGGAAGGAAGGAAGGAAGGAAGGAAGGGAGAGAGAGAGAGAGAGAGAAAGAAAGAAAGAAAAACATTTGCTGAACTACACAGATGGCTGAGGACTGAGAATAGAGTAAATGGCTGACATCGTTTGGACCAAAAATTGCTCATCTGTGGGGCACCTGGGGGGCTCAGTCAGTTGAATGTCCGACTTCGGCTCAGGTCATGATCTCACAGTTCACGAGTTCAAGCCCCGCATCAGGCTCCATGCTGACAGCTCGGAGCCTGGAGCCTGCTTCGGATTCTGGGTCTCCCTCCCTCCCTCTCTGCCCCTCCCCGGCTCGTGTGCTCTCTCTCTCTCTCTCTCTCAAAAATAAATAAACATTAAAAAACCTTAAAAATTAGGGCGCCTGGGTGGCTCAGTCAGTTGAGCATCCGACTTTGGCTCGTCAGAATCTTGCAGTTTGTGAGTTAGAGCCCCACGTCAGGCTCTGTGCTGACAGCTCGGAGCCTGGAGCTGCTTCTGATTCTGTGTCTCCCTCTCTCTCTGCCCCTCCCCTGCTCATGCTCTGTCTCTCAAAAATGAATAAACGTTAAAAAAATTTTTTTTAATGAAAAAACTTTAAAAATTGCTCATCTGGGGGCGCCTGGGTGGCGCAGTCGGTTAAGCGTCCGACTTCAGCCAGGTCACGATCTCGCGGTCCGTGAGTTCGAGCCCCGCGTCAGGCTCTGGGCTGATGGCTCAGAGCCTGGAGCCTGTTTCCGATTCTGTGTCTCCCTCTCTCTCTGCCCCTCCCCCATTCATGCTCTGTCTCTCTCTGTCCCAAAAATAAATAAACGTTGAAAAAAAAATTTTTTTTTAATAAAAAAATAAATAAATAAAACTTGCTCATCTGAACCCACCTGGTCATTAAGCAAAACTGAGTCCAACCCACATGGACAGAGCCACCAGGGAGGAGAAGGGATTGCTAGAAGCGGGCCCTTGGCTGACACCTAGTCCACAGGCCCGTCGTCAGGCTGCGGTTCAGGGACGCCATCCCAGAGCCTCCTCAGGCCTCCCACCTGCTCACGGGTGGTGAGCTGGGGCCTCCGACACCCCCAGGTGCTGCCCGAGTCTCGCTGGAAGGAGCCCGCGGTCCTCAGGGCCGAGGGTGGCTCTGAGGCTCTCGCCGTCCAGCCAGCCTGCCGGGAGAACCCCTTTATACTGATGGTGGAGGTTTCTGGGGGCCGCTTCCGGTTCTGGGCTGTCCAGATGACGCCGGGAGAGGCACGGATCCGGGAGCCCCTCGCTGGGAAGCTCAGCTCAGCCCCGGCATCAGGGTCCTGCCATTCAGAACTCGTCGTCGCCCGTCTCTTCCAGCTTCTGGCTGCAATCCTGGGCGCGGGTCCTGAGTGACCACCCCTCCCTACCAGGTGCGGAAACTCAGGTTGCAGGTGGTTTGGGAATCCGGTGCCCACGGCATGCGTGAACCTAATACAGATGCAGCCGTCCCCACCGTCTTGCTCATTAGGGTCGCCAAAGAGAAAAGGGGCTCAAAGAGGTTGAGGAAGCTGCCCAGGGTAACGTGGCTGACCCACGTGCGATCGACTATACCCCACTCCTTCAAGCCCAGTGTGGTTCAAAGCCACGGTGGCTTGTGCGGGATGAAACACCTACTGTGCGCACGCACCGGGCTTTGGGCGCCCCGCTGATCTCGTGCAGTCTTCCCCTCTGAGCATCTCTGTCCCCGCTTTGTTACGGGTCACATCGGGTCCCCCCAGAAGGTATGTTTAGGTCTTGACCCCGAATTCTCCCAGCTCCTCAGAGTGTGACCCTCCTTGGAAACAGGGTCGTTGCCGATGGCATCAGCCGAGGGACAGTCAGGCCACACTGGCCCAGGGTGGGCCCCCTCGTCCAATCACCCTGCTGTCCTTGTCGGAAGATGACCTCGTGAAGACCCAGACGCAGAGAGGCACGTGATGGTGGAGGCGGAGGTGGGAGTGACACGGCTGTCTTGCCAGGGAAGCCACAGGACTGCTGGCAAAGCACCCAGAGCCTGGGAGAGGAGAGGAAGGAGCCCCTGCAGGCCCCGGGGGGTGGGGGGGGAGAATGTGGCCCCAAGACACCCTGATTTGGGCCTCCAGAAGTGCAAGACAATACATTTCTCTGGTTCTAAGTGACCGGATCCGTGGCACTTTGCCACGTCAGGACACCAGCTCAGAGAAGACGGCCCCAGGCCTTGGAAACGAGTCTGGATGGTGCCAGGTCACATCCTGGGACAGGTCAGAGCCCGCCTGCCGACAGGCTGACTCCCATCCTCGTTGCCCGCCATGTCTGGCCGTGTTGCTGGAGCTGCTAAACCCACACCAGCCGTTGAGTTTCTGGCTACGGCGGGTCCCGACACATCAGCTTCATCGCTAAGGGCGGTGGAGTTGAGGCTCCACAGTGTGGCCAACCCCGGCCTCCTGGCTCACGTGTGGCCCAGCGAGCCCCGGCCTTCTAATAAAGCCTTGAGTCCGCAGAATCAAGGTCACTGGGTCCCCGGCACCCACGGGCTTTCCCATCAGCAAAGCATCTACTTCAGGGGCCTCCTAGATTTGACCTTTCCTGTCTGGGCTCCGTTGGCATGGGACATCTGGAGTCGGGAACGTGTGCAGGCCCGCTGGACCCCGGAGCCCCGCCGGGGCTCAGTCTCCGGCTCCCTCCGCGGTGATCTGTCTTCTCGAGGAATTTCCCCACCTGTCTGTGGCCCCAGCACAGGGAGTGTCAGAGGTAAGGAGCCTCAGAGACAAGGAGCAAGAGGAAACACACCGAATTGGTAGAGGCCCAAGGAGTCAGGAGGCGGCCGGCCAGGAAAGGCATCCTCATTTCTGGAATATTCTTGGGGAGTCCGGTGGCGGTGGGACAAAAACCACAGCGACTCGACGGGCGCGTCTCAGCAGGATCGCAGACGGGACAAGGATGGCGGGAAGCGAGGGGGCCGCACACATTCTTAGGCGTGCAAGACAAAACAGGTCCCTGGGGCGGAAGGAAGCAGCGGGCCCCCGGCCATCCCAGCGACGATGCTCGGTTTCGCGGAGCAGGGCGTCCAGACGGGGCTCCTGTGCCGCGCACGCGGGCCACCGCTGCTTCACAGGGACCCCGCCACACTGGGATCGGCGCGCGACATCCGGGTTTTCTTGCATTTCTCTAGTTTACAATCGCAGGTGCATTAGACGCTTGCCAGAACAAGTCAGGCGACCGAAACGCGCACGGAGCAAGCTGGGGCATCCCACGCCGCCTCCTACCCGGCTACCGGTCCGCACCCCTTCTCTGCGGCCCCACAAACACCGCTTGCGCCCCCCCCCCCCGCCCCCGCCCATGCGACCGTGCAATAGGCGCCATTCAAGACCGTTTTCCCTTAAAAACCCGCAGCGGCATCTCTCCGCATCCATCCACGTGGCTCCCACTTGTGACTCTCGGTAGCGGCAAATGTTCGCGACATTCCCCGTGTCTGAATAACATTTAGGTTGTTTCGGCTGTTTTGGTTTTTCGGTTTGGGGTTTTTTTTAACCACAAATCACCCTGCCATCCACATCTACGCGTGCGGGTGTGAGACCCAAAACATCCACCCCCTGTAATTGGCCTGGGCACCACCCCATCTGATGGAGGCAACCCCCAACCCCCAGGGCGGCTGGGGGGCAGTGGGCAGCCAGAGAAGGACGGGCCGGAGGAGAGACACGTGGGTGGCCACGTTCCCACGCTTTTATTTCTCTAAGATCCGTTCGTGCAGCGGCCATTGCTGGGTTAAGGGGTGCACACTTGCCTTTAAATATAAGTCGCTAGACTGTTTTTTTTTTTCCGCAAACGAGGATACAAAGACCTCACGGTGCCCGGTATGCGGGAAGGGAGTGGGGCTGAGGGGGTCAAGGGCCCCAGCGGGACACGAGCTGTGGATTGTGCCCACGGAGCAGGAAGCGGCTTTCTTTGCAAAGATGGGTGGTGTATCAGCTGCATAGAGGACGGCAAGGCCTACGCGGTGAAGGGTCCCCTCCAGCCACTCACGTGCCACCCGGTGGGGGGGGGTCGCACAGGGGCCAGCCCAGCCAGTGCCCGAGGACAATGCTGTGTTTGTCACAGTTAATTGCCGTTTAGAGTCTTTGGATCCTTTCAAATGGGCCGCTGCAAATTCCTTATCAGTATGTATTTGAAAGGATGCCATGAGCCCAAGAAGTTTGGGAGCCGTGTTCTAGGTCAGCCCTGCATGATGGAAATATACAGCAAGCCACATTTAAAAATTTCCAGTAATCCCATTTTATTTTTTTTATTTTTTAAAAAAAAATTTTTTTAACGTTTATTTATTTTTGGGACAGAGAGAGATAGAGCATGAACGGGGGAGGGTCAGAGAGAGAGGGAGACACAGAATCTGAAACAGGCTCCGGGCTCTGAGCTGTCAGCACAGAGCCCGACGCGGGGCTCGAACTCACGGACCGCGAGATCATGACCCGAGCCGAAGTCGGACGCTTAACCGACAGAGCCACCCGGGTGCCCCTCCAGTAATCCCATTTAAAAAAAAAAAAAAAAAAAGAAAAAGAAAAAAGAAACAGGTGATATGAACTTTAAGGATATATTTAATTTAACGCGATGTATTCAAAATGTTAGCCTGTCAACATGGAAGCAAATTATTGATGTTTTCACTTTCTTTGTAAATACCAAGCCTCTGAAGTCCACTGTGTGTCTTACAATTGCTTCAGGGCTCTCTTCCGACCAGCACATTTCACGTTGCCATAGCGGACAGTTCTAGAAGCTTCTGGGGTTAGAAGACAGCCACATCCGTCCCTTCAGCGTGCATTTACTGAGTAGCTGACATCTGCTGCACGGGCTTCGGGTGCGAGAAGGAAAGTCACCTTCCCTGTCTCCCCGGGGGTTGGCGTGCCTGTGACAGGGTAAGTGACCTCGCGGCCCCATGAACCCCGGCTGGGTGCCCCCAGCACCCACTGACAAGCTTCCACAGTGGGAGGGAAGGTCCCCGTCACCCCCAAAAGAGATCAGTTGTCGAAGAGCCTTTTCTTACACGGAATAAAGATCAGCCTCTTTTCACCCACTGACGCTGGCGCAAGGAATAAGCCTGTTCCTTCCTCACGGACGGTCACTCATTCGTTCGTCATCCGTGCCTCGACCAGCGTCTGTCGAGCACCCGTAACCTGCCAAGCTCCATTCCAGGTGCTAGAGATACAGCTGTGAACAAAACAGACCCGGTCCCTGGGCCGGCAGCTCGGAGGTGAACTGGGCAAACATACAAGGAGGCGATTACAAGTCCCCAGGAGGCAGGGCAGTGGGAGGCCCAAGGAGAGGGGCCGAACTCGACCCAGCTCAGCAGGCTTGCCAGACGGACCCTTGGGCTGAGGCTTGGGAGAGGGGGGTAGGTGTGGGGAGGGTGTGGAGGAGGAGGAGTGGCTCGGGGCTGAGGGAACAGCAAACCCTAGGGTCCAATGGGGAGCGGGGACCCCAGGACGACCGGCACGTTCTTCCAGACGCGGGATGCTGCTGGAGAGCGAGGGGCACAGGATGACGTGGAAGGCATCCAGAGGGCCTGTGCGGGCTACCTACGGTATGCGAAGGTGTCTGGAATGTTCTAGAGGCTCTCCCAAAGGCATCGAGGAATGCTTGAAGATATCGCCTCCTACGACCTTACTCAAGCCACTTTTCCTTCCCCACTCCCCATTCTCTCCTCGAATAATGGGAAACTCATACCCTCAGCTCTCTCGTCTTTCCATTTGGGCCAGTTTGCACCAGTGCGGGAACCCTGGCCCCAGGCTTCTCTGAGGGGTCCTGAGGTGACAGATTGAGGTGTATGAAGCTGACACAGAAGAGGGTCACCACCCTCCTCACTGGTGTCCCCACAGATCCCCACCCCCACCCCGGGCTCTTCTCAGCAAGCACAAGGGCCACGTCCCTTCCCTTCCCATCACCCTTGGTGAGGCCAGCCAGGCTTGCGTGGTCAGCCTCCCCCCTGCTCACGTGCCTTCGTCTCGTCCCCACCACTTTCCCACCGGGCTGGCCATCTTCATTTTCGCTGGAGGTCTTTGCACATGCTGTTCCCTCTTCCTGGAATGCTCTTCCCCACTCCCTTCCCCCTTTGCAGACTGGCTCCTGGATGGCCTTCAGATGTCAGCAAAGCTGCCTTTGCAACGCGGCTCACAATTTGTCATAATTTTTTGTTTGTTTCTGTTTACCGTCTGTCCCCTCATGCACACACAGGAGACCGGGGGTTCTTGCCCTGGCTCCCCAGCATCTAGAACTGCGCCCAGCACGGAGAGGCACCCAGCAGACCTGCGCTGAAGGAATAAATGAAGTTTTAAAACTTCCCGAGCCACGTTCTCCTCGTGTTTAAAGTGGCCATCGTGGTGTCCCCCCTCCCCAGGGCTTTCAGGGGGACGAATGTAGAGTTCTCGGAGTGAGCTCGAGCTGGTGGGGACTGCGCGGTGGCCGCCAGCCCTCAGGTCCCCCCCTCCCCCCCCACCGTGACACCTAGCAGGACGCTGAGAGGGAAATTCTGGGTGCGCACCTGGGCCACAGCTCGGCCCCCTTTACCGAGGACGTGGTGCCGTGAGGCTGACAGCAGCTGGGCCCCACCTAGCTCTCAGCGAGCCCCTGGCTGGAGACGGTGCCCAGGAGATGGTGGCGGCTGTTATTAAGTGTCCTGCTCCCTGGCTTGGCTGGAAGTCCCCGGAGGCAGAGCTGGAGGCCGAGCTCGGGGCCAACACCCAGCTGAGCAGTGCTGTCCCCGGGGAAGCAGGTCTGATGGGGGACAGGGGACAGCAGTTATGGAGCTTCACGGGGTGGGGGGGCCCTCCTCAGAGGGTTAAGAAGACACAGGTGGCTGCTCGGTCGGGGAAGAGGTGCCCAGAGAGGCCGCGGGGATCCCCGCCCCGGGACCCGTCTGCCCCAGGACGGGGGAGAGAGCGGCTCATCCCCTCCCCCTCCCCCTCTGCTGTGGGGGCTGGCAGCTCCCCCACACTTTCAGGGTGTGCGGCTCGGCCGCTTTGGGGTGGCCACTGGAGAGACCGGAGCGTCTCAGCCTCCTCTCTAGTAAACCTGGGCCCCACGTGGCTGCAGGCCCCACCGCCGAGGCCCAGGTGCCAGCTGTGCCAAACCTCAGTGGGGGTGGGGCCCGGGGAGGCGCTGAGGCGCGGGGATGCGACAACAGAGGCGGCTGGTGCTTTACAGGCCTGGGAACGGAATGGTCCTTTGCTGGGGAAGGCAGCCGAGGCCCAGGGAGCAAGTAAGGCCACGTGGAAGCTGGCTGCGCCCTCCCGGTACTGGCTGCACGGTTACCCAGGCCGCGGCCTCCAGGGCAGGCCACGTGGTCAAGCCCCGTGGTGCCAAGTTGTCGGAAAAAATAAATAAACGAGTGTCTGTTTATATTAACAACAGCGCCCAGCATGTAAAAAGCACCATGTAAGAGGGGCGCCCGGGGGGCTCAGTCGGTTGAGCGTCCGGCCTCGGCTCAGGTCACGATCTCGCGATTGGTGAGTTCGAGCCCCGCGTCGGGCTCTGTGCTGACAGCTCGGAGCCTGGAGGCTGCTTCGGATTCTGTGTCCCCCTCTCTCTCCGCCCCTCCCCCACTTGCACTCTGTCTCTGTCTCTCTCTCTCTCAAAAATGAATAAACGTTAAAATTTTTTTTTAAAAAAGAAACCCCACGTGAGAGTTTGTGAATAAGCAAATAACTACTACGGGTATTTTACCTAGATCTAAAATGGCGTGCACGGTTCCTGGTTTGTGTGTCATTTGGTTTCTTCGATTCGTCTTTGGCCAGAGTCGCACGGCTGTCTGTCTGCTCCCTTTCCCTCCCCCACACTCCGGCGGGACGGGGAGGGAGAGGGCCCCAGCCGAGGAGGGACGAGAGACGAAGACGATGACATGGCCCCTGTCCGACGGAGGGCCAGCCCCACACCTGCCCTCAGCTTCCGCCCTCAGTCTCTGTGGCTGCTGCAGGGATAGCTCTGCGATTCCAGAACCGGGACTAGTGCAGAAAAGTGTCGCTTAAAAATCAAGTAAGATAGGAGAGCTCATTTATGCTGAGGCGACGGTATTTTCCCAAGCTGCCTGCAGGACAGAACAATAAAAAATTTATCCTTAATAGCATTTTGCTGAATTTTGCCACAGGAGATCGCTTTGCCGCCACCGGAGTTTGGAAAGGTTCTTGTCTGCCGTGCACATCCCCTTCCCCAGCCAGCCTCCGGCCTCCCCGCCTCCTCGGGGGACACTTTGCAGCCAGCCTGCCTCCTCCTCTTCCTGCCTCCACCCCAGGGACACGTCTGGACACTGGTCACTCCGCCCCACGGAGCTCCAGCTCCGGGAAGGGGGAGAAAAAAACCAGATAGTCCATAATCAGCTTCTTCTTCCTTTCCCCTCCTCCCCCCCGGTAGACGTGTGAGAAGGCAGAAAAAAAGAGGGCAAAGCAAATCCAAGCAGTCGGTAAACTTAATTTCCTAAAAACAAGTGTAAGAAAAGATGCTAAAACTTGGGGGTGCGGGCGGCAGGGGGAGGCAGGTCATGGAGCAAACCCCAGAACGGTATATGATGTGGAGGAAAAATGGTCACTCACTCAAAGATCAACATCTATTCAGGAAGGCATTTTATATAAATGCATAAAGAAAAATCTGGAAGGATGCCCTTCAAATTTTTCACGGTGGTTTCTCTAGGATGGGACCTGACCTGGGAGAAAGGGAACAGGAGTCTGCTGATGTCCACACATCCGTCACTGCTTATATTTCTTACAAGGAACCTTTTTTTTTTTTTTTTTTTTTAATTAAACACATTAAAAGAGAACCTCCCCTCAGATTAAAACATTAAATTTAAACAGTGTTATACCAGGGCGCCTGGGTGGCTCAGTCGGTTAAGCAGCCGACTTCGGCTCAGGTCACGATCTCGCGGGCTATGAGTTCGAGCCCCGCGTCGGGCTCTGTGCGGACAGCTCAGAGCCTGGAGCCTGTTTCAGATTCTGTGTCTCCCTCTCTCTGACCCTCCCCTGTTCATGCTCAGTCTCTCCCTGTCTCAAAAATAAATAAAACGTTAAAAAAGATTAAAAAAAAAAAAAGAAAAAAACAGTGTTATATCATCCGTTGGCGGCTATGTGGGGAATCGCGGTCCACACCAGTAAAAGCGTGTATTGATGCAGTCACTTTGGAAGATGAATCTCCAGCATCTGGGGGGAAATTCCAGCAGTCAGCACCTCCGTTTTTCCGAGGGTTGGGCAGTGAAGATCGCGGGTAAGGACATCTGTCGCGGGGCTGTTTATAACAGCGCCAACGGACACCTTCCAAGTCCCTCGGTAGGCGACTGGCAAAATAAACCATGGGGTGTCCACGCCGGGACCTCCGGTGGAGCCTTTAAAAGCGCGAAGCAGAGGTACAGGTCCTGACGCAGAAAGTTCTCCACGACAAGAGCATTCCAGAACGATCCTTACAATACGACACACCATGGGCTCTCTACGGGCACAGGGGTGTCGGGGGGGCGGGGGGGAAGCACAGAAACAACCCCAGAAGGAAATACACCAGCACGATCCCCGTGGGCGGTGGCCACCGCGCGGCTCTCCAGGTCTTTCTGACCCAGCCTGCTTCCCGGCCGCCTTGAAGTTGGGCAGGGTCATGTGACCGTTCCTGGCCAATCAGGGTGAGCAGGTGGTCCTGGGGCCGCCTCCAGGCCTCTTGCCAACTGATACGGGGCCCTCTCTCCCAGCTCTTGGGCGCTGGCACGACAGCCAGCCACATTGGAGGTGGCGGCCCCTGCCAACGGCAGCGACCTGAGCAGATCCGACTCCCAACCCAGATGTACCTACAGCCTTCAGCCTCGCAGACCCGGATTCCTTGCGGTTACCCCCGTGTTTCCCAATGACGCCGTCTCCCCGACGGGTGCCCAGCATCACCCCCAGGAAAAAGCTTAGGGGTGGGGCACTTGAGACAAAGGGCGCCTGCCTGCCTGCCCGCCTGCCCGCCCCTGTTGGCTCCGGTTCCCTGCCTCCACCCAGGGCTGCCTCCTCACGGTTCCCAGTAAGCACCACGTGACTGAGAGCAAGGCCTGGTCCTCGACGGCATCCCAGGGCCAAGCACTCAGCAGGGGCTCAGTCCACATCGGCGGCAGGAAATCAACGACAAGAATTCTCAGAAACTGTGGTCCCGGATGAAGGCAGAACACCCCCCCCCACCCCCCCCATGACGATTCTTTCTCTCACCGCTCAGAGGGTGCTGGCCGCCTCCCCGTAGCCACGTTCCTGGCCTCCCTCCGGAGCAAGCGAACCCTCGGCTAGTGGACCACGTGCCCCAGCCGCCCTTGCAGCTCAAGCCACACGAGGTGAGTCTGAACACTGCGATTGTAACTTGGGGAGGTGGGGCTCCTCGAGGGGGAGATGGGCAGTGGCGGGTGCCCCTTTCCGCCCTGTCCCCTGTCCTTAACCGGGTTCTCCCGCGAGCCGACTCCTGAGTCGAAAACTCAATGCGAATGACGTTTTTCAGGGTCAAGGTCATGCGGTGTGGAGGTGAGTCCAAGGAAGGGAGCCAGCACAGGGCACGTGGATGAGCAGGTTACAGCTGGGGGCAGTCGGAGCTCAGCCCCGCTGGACCTTGCAGGAAATGGTCCAGAGCACGCCTCTCGGATTCCAGCCCCCCCCCCCACGCCACCCCCCACCCGAGAGGCGAGGACCCGCGTGTGGACCCACTCTCAGATATTCACTGGCTCTCATTCACCATGAAGGGTGGTTTCCAAGCCACTCCCAGCTCACCCCCCCCCCACCCCCACCAGCCGGGAGCAAACCTTCCGGCAAAGTCACGGGGGCTTGCTTGCACACCCTCAGCAGGTGCAGGAATAGTGAGAGTCCACAGCAGCTGTTGCACACCCAGCCCCCTTCTTCCTGCCCGGAACACGGACGTGTTGTCCGGAGTTCCGGCAGCCACATTAGACCAGAAGGCAAAGGGGAATGGAGCTGTGAACTCGCCCTCTGCGGGCTGCGCGGTGCCTTTTGAAATCAGAGCACAGAGGACCGGGGCGCAGAGATGCGCAGAGGCCTCCCGTCCGCGACAGACTGGGCCTGCATCCGGCTCTGCCACTTCCCAGCCGCGCAAGCCGAACGTGTGACTTCAGTTCTTGGTTTTCTCATCTGTGAAAGGACAATAATGCCCACACCGACCTCATCAGGGTTCTTGTCCACTTTTTCAACAAATAGTTACCGGGCACCTGCTGTACTACATGCTGGGCCCTGTGCTATTTCTGAGGAAACAGCCGGGAGGAAATAAAACCAACGAGCTGTTCCCCCCCACCGCGCCCCCACCCCGGCCCAAGGCAGCACAGTCTGGGGAGGGGGCCGGCATCCGCCACATTGCCAAGTGCACAGATATCAAAGTGTGATTGTGACAAAGGCCACACACAAGGACCTGTGATAGAAGTTTGACCTTGTCACATGCAAAGGTCCTGTGGTTGAAATGATTCAGCATGGTAAACAATGCCAGTACACACTGAATGAGAGTGTTACTAGTATTTCCTTGAACCGATGCCAGGAAACATTTGAATCAGCTGAGAAACTTTCTCTCTCTCTCTCTCTCTCTCTCTCTCTCTCTCTCTTGTTTTTTTAATTTTTTTTACATTTATTTATTTTTGAGAGACAGAGCCCAAGTAGGGGAGGGGCAGAGAGAGGGAGACACAGAATCCAGAGCAGGCTCCAGGCTCCCAGCTGTCAGCACCGGAGCCTGACGCGGGGCTCGAACTCACGAACCGTGGGATCATGACCTGAGCCGAAGTCCGACGCTCAACCGACTGAGCCCCCCAGGCGCCCTGGGAAACGTGTCTTGTCGCGACTCGGCACGCCACAACTCTGGCTTTGTCTTCCAGCGCGGGGTCTGCCTGTGAAGAGAAATGGGCTGGTCACTCATTCTTGTTTTTGTTTTTGGTTTTTCAATACTCGAGTTCGTCAACATACAGCGTGATTCATCCCTTCCGTGTGACGCCCAGCGCTCATCCCGACACGTGCCCTCCTGAGTGCCCATCCCCCATCCGGCCCCTCCCCCACCCGCCTCCCCTCCGGCACCCCTCAGTTTGTTCTCTGTATTTAGGGGCCTCTCGTGGTTTTTCTCCGCCTCTGTTTTTATCTTCTGTGTCCTTCCCTTCCCCTAAGTTCATCTGTTGATTCACTCCTTCTCCTTGATAGGTGTTTCTTATTCTAAACAAACGTGGCTGGCATTCCCGTCTGATAGAAGCTTCTGGTTAAGATGTGACAGGCCCGAGCTCTGCAGGCTGGTGCCAGGAGGTTTCCTCCGCAGCCCCCCAGGCACTGGCGCCCCTGCCTTATCCTGAGCTCGCCCGGCACACCTGTGCGGAGCGGGGGAAGCCAGCCAGATTTTTGCAAGGGGACACTTTTTTTTTTTTTCTCTCGTTGCAGTTATTATGAGGATCAGAAATGGGGGCTTGGGAGGTTTCCTTCGAAGCTTTTCCCAGATTCCAGAGAGTTTTAGGCAAACCCAGGGCTCCAGGAAGCCACTGGGTGCCTGCACTTTTCCAGACATCAGCTGAAGGGGCGCAAACATCCTGAAAGCTAATGTAAACTTGGCATTCGGAGTCTCCACGTGAAACGGGAGGCCGGCTGGCCCCAGAGGCAAACAGAGACTGCATTTACATGTCGCCCCCACGACCTCATTTCTAAATTCAAACAAGGTAATGTCTGCCATAATGGGCTGTTGGGGCCTCCGTGCCCTGAGAATGCATATTTTATCATCGCCTTATTGGGTCAGGATTCTGGAAGCACTCATCAACCACCTGACAAAGCATCAAGGCGTCCCTCGAAATGTTGTCACCAGCTGTGAGCCCAGCGCCATGGGTCCGGGGTGGGGGGGGGGGGGTTGGGGACACCACCAGACACAGGTCCATCTGCCCACAGCCCCGACCTTGGCCCGTCCTGGGGTCAACCCGGTGTTTACCCGGCCTACCTCGGGCAAGATGCTCGGGGCAGAGGGGCCAGGGCGGGCGGGCAGGAGAACCGCCTCCTTCCCTACCAAGGCCCAAGCTTCAGAAGGTGTCTCTGAGGCTCCCCACACTTTACTACTGGGGTCCCTGAGGCCCCGCAAAGGGAAGGACGTGGCCAAGGTCACAAAGCAAGTCAGAGCGCAGCCAAGAAGAGGAGAAAAAGCCCTCGCCTTCTCTCTACATCCACGGGCCAACCGGGGCCAGCCTGGGCTCACCTTTCAGGACCTGGCTCCTGTCCTACCTCTTCAGGGGCTCTTCCAGACTCTTCGAGCAGCTGTTAGGGCCCCGGGTTCCAGCCTCCAACTCGCTCCCATCACATCACGGACCTCTGGAGACTTACCCATCCCCCACAACACAAACTCCACTCTGGCAAGGCACTGCGAGGAAGCCAGCGGGGCTGGCCGTCGTGAGCACGGGGCCCGGCAGCAGGAGGTGAGGTTGGGCGCGTGGGGCGTCCTGGGGAGCCAGGTCCTGCCCGTCTTAAGAGCAGTGGGAACACTGCGGTGTTTTGAACGGAGGCGCGACATCCTCTGACCTGTACCGTAGAGCATGGTGGGGTGAGGACAGGAGTAGGGAGACCAGGGAGGGGCCCCTGCCGTGAGCCAGGTGGGAGAAACAGGTGGCCTGGCCAGGGGAGGGGCAGTGGACATGGGCATGCGTAATCTCTGCAGGTTTGAATTTCCTGTCCTTTCGGCGGATCACGGCGCCCGCCACACCCCCAGCCCCCGTGGCCCGGCACCCTCAGGAGGCCGTCCTGGAAGGAGGCCAGGAGGGAGGGAGCAAGGCTCTCCTGCACGGAGCCCTGACCCAGGACAGAGCTCCGGGAAAGGAAGGTAACTGGTTGTTTCTGTCCCGAGGAGAACATGCCGTGACCGTGAATCTTCATTCGGCTGTCCCCAAAGTGACAAACATCCCCCAGCGTCCATGCTGCTGCCTCCCCGGCAATTTCTCTGTTTACAGGATGTCTGGGGTGTCTAGACAGGCTGGGGTGGGGTGGGGGGAGTCAGAGAGTGGAGTCCCAAGGCAGTTCTCAGACGGCACACAGCTATTTCTGCACAGAACAGCTAAAACCAAAAGACTGAAATCTGCCTCTGCCTGAAGAGTTCATTAAATAGAAATATGCTTAATTCTTTCCTTTTTTATCAGTTGACGGCTTCCAACAGATAAAGCTTATTTTATTTAAGCTTTCACACACCCGGCGAGATAAATATCCCTGAATTCCTGTCTTCACAGGGGGAAAAAAAATTAAAAATGGATGGAGTCAGAATCTTGAGTAGGGTTCTGGAAGCTGGACCAAAGGATGGACCCACACGATTGGGTCGGAGTTAGATCAACCCCAGGACGTGGTGGTGTGGAGGGAGGGGCTGGTCCCTGCAAAGGGCATGAGGGAAACTGCTGGTAAGGATTGTTCTAGAAAGGACACCCACCGACTTCTGGTCCAGAGGGACCCTCAAAGTCAGATTTGGAGGAGACCTCGTCCATACACGCAGACGGCTGTGGGTTCAGTCCCAGCCTGGCCACCCTCGAGCTGCAGAAATGTGAACATGTCACTCTGCTTCCTTGTGCCTCAGTTTCCTGAACTAGAATTCAACAAGCTCTCAGGCATAATCTCTGCACAAGCCCCTGTCACAGAGCACGCGTGCCGTCCCTCCCCAGGGCTCCAGGGGAAGAAGGGATCTGGGGTAGATTCGTCCTGCCCGCGGCACCTGGGCCCTGACCTCCCTCCACATCCAGCCTGAGCCCACCCGCCTCCCCACAGACCCAGATGCGTTTTGCAGGTCTACGTGCTGGGGAAGCGAGGGGCTGAGCAGCCACGGTCGATGCTGACCAGGAGTTTGTTAACGGGATACCCAGGGGCTCAGGAACCAGCCGGTTGCAAGGACACCTGGGCTCCAGAGGGCCTGGGACAAATGGCGATTTAACCATGGGCTTGCTGAGTGAGGCCGGTGCCCGCAGTGGCTGCCAGCCTGTCCCTCCCCGGGCTGTCAGGGCAGGACCCAGGACCCCCCCCAGTTTCCACCTTGGACTGTCAGCACCGGGCCCAGGGCCTCCAACTCACACCCTGGGCCGTCCTCGAGGAAATGACAGGGGACATCAGATCCAAATCACAGGGAGAACCCAACCAGTAAGATTGGGGGGCCAGAAAGTTCCAGAAAGAGGGAGCCGCAGGGCACAGGTTGTGAGGGGGGATAAGCCCAGCCTGAGTGAAGGCCCACAGACACTAGGGTGCAGGGGGGCGCTGGGACCCCAGCACATTAGGAGGGGGGTGGGCAGGCCCGTGGGTGGGGGGAGGGGTGCTTTCTCCGGGGCCACATGAGGAGCCACCAAGCCATTTGCAGCAGAGGGTGTGACATGGTAAGTTGTCACATTTTGAAAAGATCATTGTGGCTTCAAGTCCTTTCCAGCTCTTTCCAGTCTTTGATGCTAATTGGCATTTAGCGCCTACTGTGGGTCCAGCTGTGGCCCAGGAGAGGCCCGGAAGTGAGACTGGACAGCAGCCATGATCAGGGCCCTGGGGCCGGCACAGGCGGTGCCCTGGTGCCCCGAGGCAGCACCAGCAAGGCGGTCTGCCCCCCCCACCCCCCCGGCTCTATAAACAATCCCACCTCCCCAGGGACAGGCACTCGGGTGGTGTCTTGATTCCCAGGGCCCACGGGAGGGAGGCCCCCCCAAGAGGAGAGGCAATCGCGGGGGGAGGCAGAGGAAGGTGGCGCCCCGCCTTCCCCACCTGTTGGGGCGGGGGCAGCTCCGCGGGTTCTCGGGGGCCCCCCCGGGAGGCCCAGGTGCTCGCCGCCTGGCAGACGAACCCCAGAGTCATCCGTTGGCCGCCAGATCAAAAGCAGAACCGAGTTCAGGCAGCTTCTCGTACGGGGTTCATTTCTAACTAATTCCTCGCTGGCACGTGTAGGATCTGCACGTTCTCTCCCTCCTGGCTCTCCCAAGCCTGACAGCTTTCCTCGTGCTAAATATAAATCACGTCGTAAGCCGAGAGTTCGGCGGGAGTCGGTGGTCTTTGTCCCAAGCGTCCCTGCGGACTCTCCCCCTTCTGCTCCTCGCTGGCCCCACCGTCATCACCCAGGCCCCCCACAGACCCGAGCGCGGTGTTGTCTGTCCAGCCTCCATCCCCCCTCCTCGGGGGGCAGCGCCCCATTTTCCTTTGGGGAGTGGAGCTGACCCCACATGTGAGTCTCAGGGTGGCTCCTGGTCCCGACATGATCAGTCAGAACACTGGGTCCCTCCAGGCACAGTGATTGGCTCAGGGCTGCTCTCATCACCCAGAGAGGCCAGGGAGAGACTTCGCTGGGACTTCTGCCACGGCCAGGTCAGAGGCACTCTCTTTTCACTTAAAACACGATGTGGGCGGAGGAAATCCTGAAGCCTCTGGCAGCCGTTTTGTCGCCAGGAGGAGGAAGCTGGGTGGCGGCTGAGGCCACCACACAGGAGAGCAGTGCCCAGAGGCAGGGTTAGCGAGAGAGGCCGGCCGAGTGGTAGTCACATCGCTTGAGGCTCCTGATCCAGCCACGCCTGAAGCCTGAGCCAGTTACGTGAGAGCCATTTTACAGGAGCAAATTCTCTTTCTTGCTTAGACTAGGTAGAGATGGGTTTTCCACCGCTTGCAACCAGGAGTCCCTCTCGATGCTACCAAAACCACAGAACTATGGCATGGTTGCCGTGGAGGAAATAACAAAACCAAAAACCGAGAGATAAATAGGAAAGTGCCTGGTACGCATGGGTGTTCAATAACCGTTCTTCTTTTTTTTTTTTTAATGTTTATTTTTGAGATAGAGACAGAGTGTGAACGGGGGAGGAGCAGAGAGAGGGGGAGACACAGAATCCGAAGCAGGATCCAGGCTCTGAGCTGTCAGCACAGAGCCCGACGTGGGGCTTGAACCCACAGACCATGAGATCATGACCTGAGCCGAAGTCAGTCGCCCCACGGACTGAGCCACCCAGATGCCGCATCATTCATCCATTTCTTAAAGTTGATGTCCCTCATATTAATAGAGCCACAGTCTGATGTGGTCCTTCTCTTCGCTGGGCCCTTTCGTGTACACTATCCCATGGGATCATCATCCCCAGCCTCTGAGGTGAATGTCACCATCACGATCCCTGGGGCAGGGACACTGAGACTCTGAGAGACTGAGTCACCCAACCGAAGCCACACAGCTGGCTCAGTGGGGGTTGGAGCCGCGCTCCTTCAGGCCCCCCCCCCCGCAGAAGCCCTCGGCCAGCCACACCCGAGCTGGTCCCAAAGGGACCAAGTCACACACTTCTTAGAAGCAGCCCTGGAATGAATGTTCCTGACACTTTTCTTGTTGGGGAGGCGGAGGGGACTCGGGAAACCTTTCAAGCAGCCACGTGACGTTGGAAGATTTTTCTAGAATCTGGAAGAGATGAAACTTTGATGCGCTGTGTGGGGAGGGAGGGGGAGAGTGTCCACTCTGGATCTTGGGGTTGAGGGATCTGTGCTCAAATCCCGGTCCTGGGGACCCAGCCTTTTTTGGAAGGACTGGCTTGTCCTGGTCGTTGAAGGACGCTCTTCTCTGGGCCGAAGGGCCAGCTCAGCTCAAGAGGAAAGAGCATTAGCAACTCCGCCATTTACAGTCCCAGGGAAGGAACTGATTCAAAACAGGCTCGTCGGTGGACACAAAGACCACAAGGTGACAGGTTGTTGCGAGAGCAGGTTCTTTGCAAGGGACCAAAATAATGCCCTGTAGAATAATATCAAGGAGAAAATGGAACTTTTCACAGGGGAAAGTTAGTGGCCACCATTCACTCACACACGCGCACACACACACACACACACTCACACACAAACACATACCCCCACATGCACACACACTTACGGAGACACAACAAACGTGACCCAAACTCAACTCGTTAAATCTAGGCGGTGAGTACTCTCCTCCCAACCCTTCTGTATATTTGATAGTTTTTCGTAAGAAAAGATGGAGTAAAAGCCCAGCCCTGCCACTTAATGTGGAGTAACCTTGAGGAAGCCCATTGAAGACTATGACGCTCCACTTCCTCGTCCATCAAATGGGGACAATGAAAAGCACATCTTCACAAAGCTCTCAGAAGCATTCAATGAGACAGTCCGTGCAGAAATCTTGGATTTGACGCGTGGCCCTGAAAATCACTCAGGAAATGCTAGACACTAGCTTGTCCGAAGACGGTGAAGAAATACCCTGTACTCTAGTCCGAAGTTCCCAATCCAGATAAACTCAGAAAGCACAGAATAATCCTCCAGGGCAAGAGGTTTGCCGCTGTGCCTCCCAGCCAGCTCGGGGACCCAAGTTCGGTGCTCCCAGCCAGCTCATGGACCCAGATTCTGTGCTCCCAGCCGGCTCATGGACCCAGATTCTGTGCTCCCAGCCGGCTCATGGACCCAGATTCTGTGCTCCAGAGAAACAGGCTGGGCAGGGCCACCGGAAGGCGAGGCCACCGCGGAACCCATCCCGTTAAAAAATATATATGTGTTACCGAAGCACAGTGGACGTACAATATTGCGTTCGTTTCAGGTGCACAGCATAGTGACTGGACAAGGCCACACATTACTCAGCAGTCCCCACCACAAGGGAGGTCGCCAGCTGTCACTTACAACGTTGCTACAACACCATCGGCTGTATCCCCCGTGCGGCACGTTTCCCGTGACTTCTTTATCTTATAACCGGAAGTTAAATCGTGTGCTAGCGTCTCAGTCTCTCCTCGTGAAGACAAGTGTTAAGTCACACACGCCTCGAAGTAGTCACACTACAGTTCGAGCGTCCGATCAGCAAGGGTGGAAAAGGTGGGTCGTAGGCGGGGATGGTGACAAGTGGGACACGCGTCTTCACGTCCGCCCGGGGTGGAGAGCAGCCGACGACGACAACAACAACAAAAGCAGTTAAAGTCATGTGGGTAAAAAAGCCTTGATATTGTTGAAAATGTGCGTGAGGAAAGTATTAGGCCGAGGAAAGTATTAGGAAGATTAATTGAAGAAGTCACAGCACCGCCACACAATGGAACGTCAGGCAGCTGATTTTAAAAATGGGGGGCGTCTTGGGGCGCCTGGGTGGCGCAGTCGGTGAAGCGTCCGACTTCAGCCAGGTCACGATCTCGCGGTCCGTGAGTTCGAGCCCCGCGTCGGGCTCTGGGCTGACGGCTCAGAGCCTGGAGCCTGTTTCCGATTCTGTGTCTCCCTCTCTCTCTGCGCCTCCCCCGTTCATGCTCTGTCTCTAACTGTCCCAAAAATAAATAAACGTTGAAAAAAAAATTTTTTTTAATAAATAAATAAATAAAAATGGGGGGAGTCTTAATCGCGGACGTAGGACGGTCTCCACGTCCTGGGGGACCAGGGACGGGAGCAAAACTGTACTTGCCTTTTATGTAGTTTGGTTTTGAATCACGTATTTTACCTCTTCCGAACTTTTCCTTCTTGTTGAACGTATCGCAAAATAATTCTGTAAAGACACATACCAAAGTCATAGTAGTGGTCCAATGAATGAGATTCCAAGTAATTTTTATTTCCTTCTTGATGGCTTTTTAAATATCAGGGTTTTTTTTTTTAGGTTGATTTATTTTGAGAGAGAGAGAGAGAAGAGAGAGAGAGAGAGAGAGAGAGAGCATGAGTGGGGGAGGGGCAGAGAGAGAGGGAGAGAGACAGAGAATCCCAAGTAGGCTCAGCTCTGTCCGGCACGGAGCTCGACG
Organism: Leopardus geoffroyi; assembly: GCF_018350155.1. Taxonomy (NCBI): domain Eukaryota; kingdom Metazoa; phylum Chordata; class Mammalia; order Carnivora; family Felidae; genus Leopardus; species Leopardus geoffroyi. The sequence continues at coordinate 5,338,937 of NC_059336.1, forward strand.
TGGCCTCGAACCCACGAAGCTGTGAGGTCATGACTTGAGCCGAAACCTAGAGCCAGACGCTTAATCAACTGAGCCACCCAGGCGCCCCGTCAGGTTTTTGTTTTTGTACAATGAGCATGCATTTTTTTTCATACCTCGAAGTTTTTCAGAAGTTTCCACTCTGGAATGAAATGATAAAAACAGCCACATTTGGGGTTTTTTCCTCTCTATTTCCCAGTCTTAGTGTGTCCTTCCCCATCCAATCATCAGCGGTTGCCTCTGGTCTCCTCCCATACACACACACACACACTCACACACACACACTCACACACACACACACACACACACTCCTCCAGGTTTATCCACAGCTCCCCATCTCAGGTCTGTTTCTTTAGCTGCAGGATTTGAGCAGGACCTTCCTCCCGGAGCCAGCAGCCAGGGGCCACCCGCCCAGGGACACAGCAGAACTCGTTCGCAGAGCGCAGGGCACAGGGAGGAGCGCCAGTCCCGAGCATCAGAGAGGCCTGCAGAGTAAATAGGAAACGATCGCCTCCAGACAGAAAGCCAAAGTGAGTCCCAAACCGTGAGGGTGGTGTTCCAAAAACCGATCACAATGGCCACGTACTTCCAACACAGGAAAAGACCTTTTCCAGGTCAGAGTGAAGTGTGGCTCCCCTTAACCCTCAACCGTGATAGACGGCGGGGGGAGAGACACGGACGGCTACTGATCTCGTCTAATTCTCACCACACCCACGTACGTGTTAGAATCCTGACAAAAGTTATCCTGCCTGCCACCAACACCAGGAACCAGTCCAGCGTTGTTACATATGATAAGGAGCCCTCCACCTGCGAGGGAAGGGCTCCGCGGCCTGAGGCTGGACCACCAGACCCTCCAGCAAAGGGGTTTACCTGCCAGGCCTCGAAGGGCCCGGGACGGTCCTCAGCCTCGTGTTAGTCCCGACCGCTCCCCAGCCCCAGCCTAGTTAGAATCCCACAGTACCTTCCCAGTCGCCTGCCACTTCCTTGTCACAACCACCCCATCGGCAGGCACAGAGCTGGGTGTTCCCGTTCTCTCTTTGCCTCCCCGACGCGCGTGCCCGGCGCACCGCGGTATCTGTGGGGCGCGGCCCCGTGCCCGGCACCCACCAGGCCCTGGACCAACAGCTGCCGACGAAGAGACCAGATCAACAGAATCGAGAGGATTCCAGAGCCCCAAGTACGCGGAGAGGGAGTGGAATGGCACACAAATGGGGCCCACGCCGTGGGGTCCGACCACCGTGGACCCCCCGAAGCAAACCCAGCCCGGCCAACCTGGCCATGAGTCGAGTCCTCCCCCTCGAGCTGCTCCCGGGAGGGGGGTCGGCGGCGCACGTCCTGGTGCAGGGGCGGGGTGGGGGGAGCCTTCCCCGCAGACGGGAGGTGTGGGACTGACTTTGAAATCACTTTGGCCTTTGGGTTTTGAAAGAGGTTGATTCTGATACGCTGACCTGAATGTTAACGGCATGGAAGTTGCATTTGTATTCAGAAGGGGAGGAAAGCAGCCACTCCGAGGAGATGATGCTGTTTAATTAGGTCTAGTAGTTAACTCCGAATAAAGGCAACCGTGCTGCCGGGAACCAGGAAGGGAAGCGAAACCTCCCGGGAACGCACAGACTTCAGCGGAGCCGCAAGAGAAGGAGCCGGTGGGTCAGAAATGACGAGTTCACTTCCCGAAAGCCTTGCAGCCAGACGCGGGGGGCAGTTGGCTCTCCTGGCTCCCGGTCGCAACGCAGCGAGCCAGAGGGTGCTGGGGAGGTCACGTGCGCGTGTGCGTGGGGGAGGAGCCCACTTTTAATGCCAGCAATACAAGGATTTCGTTCTCAGCAACCAGAAAACGGGATACGCCTGCCATGCCCACCCACAGCCGAGTGGATGAATCCGCCCGTGGCGCAGTCACACCACGGAATACTCTGCGGCAGTGAAAAAAGAACAAAGCTCCACTCACGCACCAGACCGGGGAGAAATGTGGAAACATAAGGAAGAGGGGCCGCTGGGTGGCTCGGTCGGTTGAGCGTCCGACTTCGGCTCAGGTCGTGATCTCACGGTTCGCGAGTTCGAGCCCCGCGTCGGGCTCTGTGCTGACCGCTCGGAACCCGGAGCCTGCTTGGGATTTTGTGTCTCCCTCCCTCTGCCCCACCCCAGCTCATGCTTGCACTCCGTCTCTGTCAAAAATAAATTAACTTTAAAAAACATTTTTTTAGGGGCGCCTGGGTGGCGCAGTCGGTTAAGCGTCCGACTTCAGCCAGGTCACGATCTCGCGGTCCGTGAGTTCGAGCCCCGCGTCGGGCTCTGGGCTGACGGCTCGGAGCCTGGAGCCTGCTTCCGATTCTGTGTCTCCCTCTCTCTCTGCCCCTCCCCCGTTCATGCTCTGTCTCTCTCTGTCCCAAAAATAAATAAACGTTGAAAAAAAAATTAAAAAAAACAAACAAACATTTTTTTAAATAACAAAGAGTGCGTAAAAAAGAAAAAAAAGATGGCAAAGGCCACATGTCCTACGACTCCCTCGATACAAAGTTCAAGAGCAAGAAAAACTGATGTGCAGGGACGGAAGGCAGGACAGCCCTCACCATGGCAGGGGGCAGGGTGGGCGCCGACGTGCTCCGCGTCTTGGTCACCGGGGGGTCAGGCGGGCACGTGCATATGTGCAACATACGAAATGTGCACGTGCCGGGGGCAGAAATGCGTTGAGGGGCATGTTTCGCAAGACCCGTGCGCTCTCTGGGCGTTACGCCTCCGTCCGAATACGTGTGCATTTCAAGAAAACCCGATTCTCAGTAGCGCGGCAGCAAAGCGTGCTTCTCTGCTGGGTGTCGCCCTTCTGACACGTGCGAGCGCCCTCCGCACGCAGCAGACAACCACGGCTCAGTAATGGGAGTGATTATCCTCACAATTATAGGTTGGATTCTTTGCGGTTGTCTTTCCAGTTCAGAAAATAAATTATACATCTTCCCTGCGCTCCTTTGCCCACACGGTTTAATAAAGTGGGGGGACTTGGCACTTCTTGCCTTTATGTAAGGGCTCGGAGGGGCGCGGAGTCACGGAGAGGCGGCAGATGACTGAGTTGCTCCCCGGGAAATTGCGCGGCGAGCGTGAAGCCGCCCCATCCCCAAGGCAAGTGCAGGAGGAGGAGATAAAGCGTGCTTCAAAGTCAGAAGACGTGAAAATTGATTCGGGAATGCTAGCTGTTTTCAATTTTATATTGCCGCTTGTTTCGAGAATAGCCAGGCTCACCCAAACAGGAGTGAACAGGCAGACGGGAAAATATAATTAACGCGGACACTGGCGCTCTCCGTCCTGGGCACGCGGCTGCGCGTACTCTGACCTGCGTGGCCAAGGCGAACAACCGGGCTGAGACGAGGGCACGACGAAACATCTGACGATAAATAAAACACGGAAACCTGCCGCTTTTTTTCCAATCTCTCCTCCCCATTCTGTGTCTCTCTGAACTTCGGGAGCCAAAGTCGGAGAGGAAACATCTTGCAAAGCAAAGAGCCCCCCGTGACGTGATTTGGTTTGCACATCTGCAAAATGGGACGACAGGGCGATGGAGAAAACCCGGGGCTTAGGAGACAGATCCACATCCCAGCATCGGCTTACCACCCACCAGCTGGCACAAGCCAGTCTGTGTCTCGAGCCTCAGTTTCTTCATCTGTAAATCGGGGATAATGACTTCCCGGGGCCCTTGGGAACATTCAGCGAAGCCATTCAGGCAAAGCACGTGCCACGGCCCTGGGGGTCATAGCAAGAGCTGGCTCTCTCTATCTTTACTCCCCACACCCCTGCCCGGTTGCCTCATTTCCAAGGGCAAATAGGGCAGGGACCTGGTCGCTAACACCCAAGAACCGGGGCCCTGCTTCCAGCTACACGATTTGTGGGAGCCGGTGCAAAATAAAACGGTGGGGCCCCTTGTTCCAAAGACAGGGAAACGTGCCACTGAAAGACGGGGAGGCACTTCGTGCTGTCCTCCTATGCGGCCTCCCCCTGGACTTGGACGGTGTTTTCTACTCGCGGTGCGAAGTGGTCCTAAGGAAACAAAACCCTTCCAATCATCGGCGTGGATGTTATCAGTCATCTTTCTACGGTGCAACGTCACTTTCAAATACAAATATACGAGCTTTTAACTCGTGTGCAGATTCACTGGAATCTGTTCTCACCAGAACAGGAGAAACACCGCACGGAACCAACTGGGCTGTTTTTGCTTCACTTCCTGACACACGCACGTTCTACCCACACTCTCTGTCTCGGGCTTACTGAGGAGTCCGGACAGACAGCAAGGAAAAGGAGCCGTGGCTGCCTTACCTCTCCGTCTCCTTCCTCGGCTCTATTTTCAGCATAAGTGGTTGGCAGGTAGAAGGAAGGACAGGACAGGAGTCTTCGGCTGTCGGTGTTTCCTAGGACAACTTTGCCTTCTTTCTGCGTTAGAAACAAGATCTGGTTCAGAGCGAGCGCGTCCTCACGGGTGTCCACACTTCTACCTACTCAGTCGTAGACATAACACACGTACCCTGTACTTCCTTCTGTCTTCCCGATGCTGGGTCCCCCCAGAGTCCTGTGCTCCTGGGTCCTCGTGAGTGCCTGTGAATGGGGCAGCAGGGAGGCAGTCCCTAGAGCCTTGATCAAACCACTCCTGACCTCCCACTCACAAAAGTTGTGCCCTGAGAGGCTCCCAGCCTCACTGCTCAGAAGAATTGCTCCCGGGGACTCGAAAAGGAAGCTGGCAGGGGCAGGCAAGGGACCCGTGATGGGGCTGGCACGCGACCAAGCTAACACAGAGCCCAGGGCTCATCCTTTATTTGGGGACCACGGGGGAGAATCACAGAGAAAGCCAGAGCCGGCAAAAATCAGGATTTGCATCTTGGCTTTAACATTTAACTCTGTGACTTGGAAAAATCCCTTTCCTTCTCTGAGCCCCAGCTTCCTCGACAATGCAACAGACTAAGACTTACCCTGGGGAGCCTTTGGGAGAATGAAATTAGTGAGAACAAAACCCTCAGCCAGTGTCGACCAAACGCAGATCCCTCAGAAAAATGCAGTCGTGGTGACTACCAAGAGTCCCGGGGCCGTGGGAGCCACGCTGTTTCCAGAAAAGCCAGCAGTGGTCAGGGACACGGCTTCCTACTGTGGGAACGTGGCCCAATGACACACTCCGTGCTTGGCGACTGACAGCACTTTCCTGCTGATCGGGAAATCAATGCAAGGCCTGGAGGCTGGCTCCTTGCTCCTCACGATTCTTGTGCTTTTCTCTGATGAGGAATATTTTGCTTTCCCTCCTCTCTCCTGGGGACAAACGCATTTCCCTCTCCACGTTGCAGGCAGCAAACCAGGAGGGAAGAGAAAAAGCATGCCTGGTCCTGAGGGGGCTGTTGTAAACTCTTGATTTAATTATCTCCAGTTGGTAACTGGCAAGCTGTCCACGATCTTCCTGCATAGGCAGCCTGGTGGTTTCCCTTTGTTGAGCATTAATGATGTTTTGGGAGACCTTTGAACTGGACTCCTAAAGAAGAAAAAATGGCTCCTTGTGATGGAGAGATCGGAGAGAGGGGCTGTGTGGGAAATAGAGGCTGGAGGCACCATTGTGGGAGCCCATGATGACCCTGGCTGAGCATTCACTGCCTGCCAGACCCTCTCGCAGCATCTTGTGGGTACCAAGCACCTTCCTACTTCAGGGCCTTTGCGCATACTGTTCCCACTGATAGAACACTCTGTTCCCACATGTCCTCAGAGCCGCTCAGCCTCATTTCCTCAAGGAAGCCTTTCCAGACTCTGCTTTCTAAAGATGGATTCCTGTACACACATTTGCTCATTTTGCAAAGCACCCACCTCTACCTGCAATTATCGTACATGTATCCTATTTATTTGTCTCATTTGCTACAGCGTAAGTGCATGAGATCTGGGCAGCGCGTCAGCCTCACCCCATTCCCCTAATGCCTAGCACGATGCCTGGGGGAGAAGGGTGGCAGGTCCCCAATGAATGAATGGATAAATGAATGAACAGGAACAGTATTTGGGAAAGAGAGGAAGGGAGCAAAGAAAGAATCTGCCCCCTTCCCTAACCTCAATTTCTTCCTGGGATCACTGATTTTGAGCAAGTGATTAGACCAAGTGCCAGCTCCTCGACTCCCACAGCAAGCTTCCTCATTCACTCCTCCCCAGAGTATGGATAGATGGGTGGATGGATGGATGGATATGTGGAAGGATGTATAGATGGATGGATGGATGGATTGATCGATTGATTGATCGATGGATCGATGGATGGATGGATAGATAGGTGGGTGGGTGGAAGGATGGGTGCGTGGATGGATGGATGGATGGATACAGGGATGGATGGATGGGCAGGTGGGTGGATGGGTGGATGGATAAGTGGATGGATGGAAGGATGGATGGATGGATAGATGGATGGATGGATGGATGGATGGATGGATGGACGGATGGACAGATGGATAGATGGGTGGATGGATGGATGGATGGATGGATATGTGGAAGGATGTATAGATGGATGGATGGATGGATGAATGGATGAATGGGTGGATGGGTGGCTGGCTGGCTGGATGGATGGATGGATGGATGGATAGATAGGTGGGTGGTGGATGGATGGGTGGATGGATGGATACAGGGATGGATGGATGGGCAGGTGGGTGGATGGGTGGATGGATAAGTGGATGGATGGAAGGATGGATGGATAGATGGATGGATGGATGGATGGATGGATGGACTGATGGACAGATGGATAGATGGGTGGATGGATGGATGGATATGTGGAAGGATGTATAGATGGATGGATGGATGGATGGCTGGATGGATGGATGAATACAAGGATGGATGGATGGATGGATGGATGGATACATGGATGGCTGGATGGATGGCTGGACTGATAGATGGCTGGATGGATGGATGGATGGATGGGCAGGCGGATGGATGGATATAAGGATGGACAAATGTTTGGAGGGATGGGTAGGTGGGTGGATATGTGGATGAACAGACGAGTGGAGACTAACTATAAGTCTGCTGATTTGGTCCCCTGTGAAGGAAAGCACTCTCTAGTGCAGGGACAGTCACACAGCAGTTGTCTCCCATGTTCTCTGCTGCCTGTGCTGCTGGGCCCTGAGCAGCAGCACACTAGCCCCCCCCCCCAGCCCCCCCTCCCAGCTGCACTGCAGCCCCTCTCTTGCCAGGACACACTTAGCCCCTCATTGCTTTCGTGCTGTGATTTAATGTCAGTATTTCTTCTGGAGCCTTTTTTGCTAAGTAAATGGTTGCTTCCCCAGGAGGCTTTTTTTTTTTTTTTTTTGCCAGCTGAGCCCCAGACAGCTTGTTGGAGGCCTTCAACTGGGCTGTCCATGCGGGAGTGAGGAGGCTAGGAGAGGAGGGGAGGGAAGGAGAAGGAAGGGGAAGAGAGGAGAGGGGAGGAGAATGGGGGGTGAGGAGAGGAGGGGGGAGGAGAATAGAGGGGAGGGGAGAAGGGAGGGGAGGAGAACAGAAGGGAGAGGAAAGGAGAGGAGGGGATGAGAGGAGAAGGGAGGAGAGGAGAGGGGAGGAGAGGAGAGGGGAGGAGAGGGCAGGGGAGAGGAAGGAGGCACCCCTGGGCAAGCTGAGGCCATCACACCGGTCACTTGTCCTCTTCTGTCAGGCCAGAAGCCCGGAGACGGCCTTCCCCTCCTACCGGCAACCACAGAGCAGGGGAGTGGTCTGGAGTGGGCCCCAGTGTGGAGGCCTGCTCGTGGGCACTCAGGACGGAAGCGTGCTCATCAGCCGAGTTCCGCCAAGGCGCTAATCGTTTACAGGCTCCGGCCCCTCACCTCCGCGAAAATGTTGAGATTTGCCTCTTTGCCGCAACAGATCAAGTAAAACCTTGACTTCGCTTTTGCATTTCACGAGGCTGATCTCAAGGGCTTTGCCACTGTCTTCGAGCCCACATCAGCCACGGGGCGGGGGGGGGAGGCCCGGTGTAGGGGTGTCGCATTTCCCTCCAACGGATCCAGATCCGCAGGCGAGCCCTGCGCGTGCCCCGCGGTGCGAGCCAGTGTGCGGCTCCGAGAAAGTCCCTGCGGCCCAGGACACTGTCCTGAGTATGAGCGTTCCCCGTGCGGTCCAAATCCCCACCCCCGCCGTGTCACCCAGCTCCCCCCGCAGCCCAGGGAAGAGGAGAGAGACCGATCCCCGCAAGTGGCACGTGCCGGACGCGGGCGCTCAGACCCGCGAGCGAAACGCAGCAATTTACCCGTCACCACGCGCTGGCGCTGCGATCGGCCCTCCAGTCGCGGTCCCTCGCCGGCTCACTTAACTCTCCTGCTCACCAGACACCCGCCAAGCATCAATTTGTGCCCTGGCCACCTGCCCCGTGGACTTTTTGGCCACGGGTGGGCGAGAGGAGCTGACGGTCCGTGCAGGGAAACCGCACGTGCACGGGCGGAAACACCCAGCCGCGAACCCTCGGCCTGGGGTGACTGGAGAAATCTAAACCGGAGCCCCGAGTGCCACAGAGGAGGTTGGGACCACCGGCTCCCTCGTAAAGACGGAAGACACCGTGTCTCTGCCCGACGGCGCACGAAGCGCACTCGGGGTGGAAGAAAGACCCGGGCGCGAAAAGAAAGCCCGTGTTGGGGGGGGGGGGGGGCGCCTTGTGACCTGGGAACGGGCATAATCACTGGGCAAGTTGAACCCCCGTGAGGGTCCGTCCAAGCTGCCTCCAGCCCTTTCCCGCTGAGCGGACATCCCACCTCCCGTTTCTCTGAACGCTCGGATCTGTGGGGTTTTGCGCTGAGCCCTGCCCGTTGGAGGGCTCTCGATAGCGTGAATTCCCTTCTTTCCCTGGAGGTGTTCTTGCTGGTGTAGACAGCTCCCTCAAGCATGCTCACGTGCCCTCCGCTTTGGTTCAGGGTGGGGACACAGACCACATGGCACCTGACATAGGGCAGTCCCCCAGTTCTCTGGAACTCATAACAAAACTCTGCAGAGAAGCCGGGAAAACTCAAAAGCACCCCTCTACCCCACCCCTCAACAGCTGGAAACCAGAAAGCGAAACAAGGTATCTTTCACAAGAGCCATGGAAACCGGAAAGTACCTAGGAATTCGTTTCTCCAGTTACATGCAAGAGCTTATGCAGGAAACTTGCGAATTTGAATAAAGAATGATCTGGACGAACAGAGACCTGTCACGCTCTGAGACAGGACATCCTTGTATGGTAGGGAATTTGATTCTCCCCAGATAATCTAGAAATTCAATGCAACTTTCCTCACACTTAAGAAGGGCACCCCTGGGGCGCCTGGGGGGGCTCAGTCAGCTGAGCGTCCCACTCCGGCTCAGGGCATGATCTCGCGGTTCGTGAGTTCGAGCCCCGCGTCAGGCCCTGTGCTGACAGCTCGGAGCCTGGAACCTGCTTCCGATTCCGTGTCTCCCTCTCTGTCTGCCCCTCCCCCGCTCACAGTCAGTCTCTGCCTTTCTCAAAAATAAATAAGCATTAAAAAAAATTTAAAAAGTGCAGCCCTTTTGTGTGGAAGGAGAGAGATCAGTGAGGATTGTCTCCTCGCGCAAGTGGAGCGAGAGGCGGCCTGCCTCCCACCAGGACTGGAGGGCCTCCTTACAGTCCTGCCTCAGCCTGGTCCAGCCGTCGACCAGAAAGAAGGTCAAGTGCAAACCACGGTAACAAAACCATGCCTGAGGTCAGACCACTGGCTGAAGGAAGGAACCCAGGAGAGACGGACCCCGGTACCTGTGGGAACTTAGGTGGGAATGTGACACGGAGTGGGTCAGGTCGTGGGGGTCATAACTGCTGCCACCTGCCTTCCCCCAGGTGCCCATGCTGGGCCTGTCGGGGTGAACTGGGCCTCATTCGGGAAGGTGTTTGCAAACGTGTGTCCACCCTGGAGGGGAAGCGAGAGAAGCAGAAGAATAACATCCGCCCGCAGGCTGGGGAGCCTGGGACCTGTGATCGAGTCCCAGAGGACAGAGGATAAGGGTCGGGTTCAGGGAGGGGAATCCCAATGTCAGCACGCGGGCCACGGACCAGGCGAGTGCCCCTCTCGTCCCAGGGCTGCCCTCCCTTCGGGCTGTGATTTCTTCTAATGAACCCAATCCCTTCTCTGCGTGCCACCCCAGGCCCAGAGGTGAGGTGCAGTCTGGCCAGCAGAGCTGGAAAGGGTCCAGTGACATTCCCAGAGCACCTGCTATATCCCCAGCCTCTCCCACTTAATCCTCCAACGGCCTCCCGAAGGAGGCCGCTCATCAACCCCGCTTTATAAACGAGGAAACTGAGTCTCAGATGAAGTAATTAGATGCCACGAGTCAGGATTCACACACAGGACTGTCTGGCCCAGAGGCTTTTGGGTCTGTCGCGCTCGAATGAACTGACGCGCCGGCAGAAGGCGGACTCTGAACCCGCGGCCTCAGGGAGAGCCACCGCCTGGGCAAAAGCCCTCAGCACACTCTTGCCGGGAGTGGGTGACTCATTTTTGAATCACAAAAACAAATAGAGCATAAGATGTTTGTCTGGGCCGAGCAGAGCCCTTTTGGGGGTGGGGAGACGCACTGTGGAGGGTGATGGCTCTTGGGGACATAAAGCAAGGGTCCTGGCCCCGCTGCTTTGTCATCGCTACGTCCCGACACGCGGTGAGTAATAACCACCTCACGCAGCGCGGCTTGCCTTCCAAACAGCTGGTGGGGAAAAGCGAATACAGGGCAGTATTTTCTTGTCCCTGGGGCAGAACTGGCCTACAGACACTCCTAGAACGTGGCACCTGGCTGTTCCTCCGTGAGGCTCGGCCGCCAGGGAGGGTCTCACCTGGGCGCCGGTGCGGCCCCCTCCTGCCCACCCCCTGCCCCTCGCCCACTCCCCATCCGTTCTCCCTCGGCTGCCAGCTGACTGGCTCAAAACGCTGGCTAACTCGTGCTGCTCCTGGCTTACATCCTCCCTTTGTTCACGGTTTGGGAACGAGTTCCCTGCCTGATCTGCAAGACCTTGCACGTAAATTTGCCAGAGAAAATTCAAGATACCCAGTTCGACTGGAATCTTAGATAAACAACAAATCAAAAAAAAAATTTTTTTAGTACAAGTCTATCCGATACAGCATTTGGGATATACTTATGCCACAAAATTTATTTGGCGCTCACCTAAAATTCGAATTGAACCGCGCATCCTGTATTTTTATTTGCTAACTCGGGCAACTCGATGGCACACCTCTGTAACGTCACCTTCCTTGCCCATCTCCCCACGGTGTTCTCCCACCCCACCCCATGTCTGTTCTGGAACTTACCATGCCCCACCCACCACAGGGCCTGTGCCTCATCCTTGTTAAATTCCACTCATCCTCCGGACCTCAGCTGAAATGTCACTTCCCCGGGGCCTCCCACCAGCCTCCTTGAGCAAATCAAGTCCCTGCCTTATGCACACACAACACCATGCCCCCCCCTCCACCCCCTAGGACATCTGCGGCTTTACCCCCAGGTGCGATGGCGAGGCTCACATCCAAGCCTCCGGCCAGACGTCCCCTCTGTGAAGGCAGGACCTGTGTGCCTTGTTTGCTGCTGTGGCCCCGGCACCCAGCGCAGCGACGGGCACAGTGGACGCTCAGTAAACAAGTGTCCGGGAAACAAACCAGCCAGCCTCAGAAGCAGGACAGCAGCGCTGTGGGAGCCCGCCCGGGGCCAGGGCCCGATTCTGCAGCGTCTTGCATGGGCTGCACACTTTCTCCCTGCGTCGTGTTTTCCCTGGCAGTGGCTTCGAAGAGGAGCCTACTGAGCAGAACTGGTTTGGGGACATCAAGTGCGAGGATTCTGAATAACACAGCCCTGCGTCGGTTTTTAAAGTTTCATTTTCCTGGCAGGAAATAAGAGGCCTTTCCCAGAGCCAACCGCTTGGAGGAATTAATGGGGCTGAAACACTGGCCAGCACCAGCTTGGACTTCTTCTTCCAGGGGCACCAGAGATGCTTGGGAAGACAGTGATGGGACCAAGCTCGGACCCAGCACTGTGGAAATGCACGCCTTTGCCCTTTCTTGCAGTAGTCCCACGGCACCAGGCTCCGAAGATGGGAAGACTAAGCTGAGGGGGGCCACCTGCCCAAGGGCATGCAGCTAGTGAGTAAGAGAACCAGCTGGAACCCAGTGCTGAAAAAGTTCTCCTCTCTTCCCCTTCTCCCGCCAAGAACCAGCTAGGAGATAAAAGGACACTCGAAGGGCCCTGGGAGGCAAGCAGAGGCCTTCCACGTCTGGTAACGACCGAATGATTCCCTTCCCGAGCACGATGATAAAACCTGAGCGTGATGCCGAAAGCAAACACCTGAAGGTTCTGGACAGTGAACAGAAGCAGAACTTCAGGGGAGGAGGGGGCTGGGCAAAGCAAGGTCTTGTCTTCGCAGCTTCCGGCCTGAGGCTCAGTGCGGTTGGCAGAGTGCAGGACGCAAGACGAGAGGGACGCCAGGGGGACTCGGTCTTTCTGGCCTAGGGAAGCAGAAGACAGAGGCTGATGAACCGTGGCTGTTGGAGACAGCAGGGGGTCCCGGACGGGAAAGATTCAGAGAGGAGATCCCCAAATTCTGTCCATCCACATCTCTGGTGGACCCCTGACCACACCCAGAACAGACTCACGGCAGCCCAGGTGAGACAAAGATGTGAACTGATACAGCAGCTGCCTTCCTAGAAACAAGAGGCTGAAGTTCAAATTCAGTCACATCACTGCCCGCTCGAACACAAGAAACAGCACTCATCAGAGAAAAATAACAAAATCCCAGAATCTTCGCGATTCAGTGTTCGTTACATCCGGGTGTATTCGTTTGCTATTGCTGATGTAACAAAGTTCCACAAACCTAGTTGCTTAAAAACCACAGTCACTATCCCATAATTCCACAAGTCAGAAGGCAAAAAGGTGGGTGAGTAGAGCTGGCTCCTTCTGGAGGCCCCCTTTTGTGGATTCTAGAGGTTCACGGGCCCTCCTGGCATCACTCGGACTTCTGCTTCCATTGCCACATGTCCCTAATGTAAAGACCCTTGTCATTACACTGTGGGACACCAGGATAATCCAGGATAACCTCCCCATCTCAAAACCCTGGGTCACATCTGCAAAGTCTACTCGTGACACAAGGTAACATACACACAGGTTCTGGGAAGGAGGATGAAGGGGCATTATTCTATCCATCACACCGGAACATAACCCCCAAATTACCCAACATATAAACAAAGTAAGAAATGGAAGAAATTCTCGAGAGGAAATGAAGTCAACCAAGACGCACCCCAAGATGAACCAGCAATTGGAGCTAGAACACGAGGCTCTGACAGCAGCTGGGAAGATGGCTCTCGTCAAGTTGTAAGTGCTCACGATTAATGAAAAGATAGAAGGTCTCTGCTGAGAATCAGGAACAATATAAAAAAAGGGACAAACGGGAATTCCAGAACTGAAAATTATGATATCCGAACTGAAAAATTCAAGGGCTAGACTTTTTTTTTTTTTTTAATTTTTTTTTTCAACGTTTATTTATTTTTGGGACAGAGAGAGACAGAGCATGAACGGGGGAGGGGCAGAGAGAGAGGGAGACACAGAATCGGAAACAGGCTCCAGGCTCTGAGCCATCAGCCCAGAGCCCGACGCGGGGCTCGAACTCACGGACCGCGAGATCATGACCCGGCTGAAGTCGGACGCTTAACCGACTGCGCCACCCAGGCGCCCCAAGGGCTAGACTTTTAACAGTCAAATGGAGAAGTCTGAGGAAAGAGTCAATGAACTTAAGATACAACAGGGATTTAACGATAAATGAATAGAGCCTCAGAAACCCACTTAAATGATGTTAAAGAGTCCTGCATACGTGTAAATGGAATCCTAGAAGGAGAGCAGAAAGAGAATGGGGCACAAATAATATTGGGGGCAACAAGGGTCAAAATGTTTCCAAATTTGGTGAAAAACAGAAATGTACTAGGGCACCTGGGTGACTCAGTCAGTTAAGGGTCCAACCTCATTCAGCTCAGGTCAGGATCTTGTGGTTTGTGAGTTCGAGCCCCATGCAGGGCTCTGTGCTGACAACTCAGAGCCTGGAGCCTGCTTTGGATTCTCTCTCTCCATCTCTCTCTCTCTCTTTCTCTCAATCTCTCTCTAAAAAATGAATAAACATGTTTTAAAAACTAAAAAAAAAAAAAAAGAAAACCAGAAATGTACTGATACAAGATGCTCCATGAACACCAAGCAAAATCAAAGAATCCCAGAGCACAGCACATGGAGTGGAACTCTTGAAAGCCAGCATAGACACTGCTACCTAAAAGCCCATGAACGCTTAGCACATTGCACGCACGGGGACGGTGGCCCAGTTAATGGCTGACTTCATATTAGAAATCATGGAGGCCAGAAGGTATGGAACAACATCTTTCCGGCGATGAAAGTTTAAAGGAAAACCCTGTCAACCAAGAGTCATATACCCAGTGAAAATTCCTTTGAGGAGGAGGGCAAAGACATTCTCAGATAAAAGAAAACAAAGGGCATTTGCTAACGTCTGGTCTTCACTACACGAAATGCTGAAGGGAGTTCTTCACCCTGAAGGGAATGATGCCAATGGAAACTCAGATCCTCAGAAGGCAACAATGTTACATACATCGGTGTCTGTGGGAATTATCTTCTTTTTTCCTCTTAAAAACCATAGAACCACTTAAAGGAAGAAATATAACATCGTCTTGTGGGGTTTAAGATGTGTACACATGAAAAATAACATAAAATGTGCATATATGGAATATAAACTGTAACATAAAGGACACACAAATATGAACTTACCCAATTGTAAGATATCTACACTTTACACAAAGTTGTCAATATTAATTGACTAGAGTATGAGAAGTTAAAGATGTATATTCTAATCTGTACAAAAGCCATTGAAAAATAATGCAGGGGTGCCTGAGTGGCTCAGTCGGTTAAGCATCCAACTTTGGCTCAGGTCATGATCTCATGGTTCCATGAGTTCGAGCCCCGCATTGGGCTCTGTGCTGACAGCTCAGAGCCTGGAGCCTAAGATTCTGTCTCCCTCTCTCTCTGCCCCTCCCCTATTCACACTCTGTTTCTCTCTCAAAAATAAATAAACATATAAAATTTTTTCAAAAAATAATGCAAAGAAGTATAGCTTTAAAAATCAACAGAAAGAAATAAAATAAAAATCAACAGGAAAATTAAAACGGAATTCTAAACAAAACTTCAGATAATCCAGGGATGCCTGACTAGCTCAGTCAGGGGAGCTTGTGACTCTTGACCTCAGGGTCGTGAGTTTAAGCCCTGCATGGGATGTAGAGATTACTTAAATAAATAAAACTTAAAAAAAAAAAAAAGCCTTCAAATAATCCAACCACTGAAGAATAAGAAGGAAGAGGCAAAGAGACAATAACAAAAAACCAAACCAGAGGAAGCAAACAGAATAGAAAAATGACAAAATGTGTGAACCCAAATCTAACTCTATCAGTACTTACACTAAATATTAATGTGATAAGCACTCAAATTAAAGGACAGAGACCATCAGAATGGATTGGGGGGAAAAAGATAAAACTATATGCTATCCTCAAGAGACACAATAAGCCATTGATGACTGATAGTTAATGGATACCAGAAATATGTAACATGCAAACAGTGAGCCTAAGAATGTGACCATGTTAATATCAGATAAAATAGGCTCTGAGGGGCACCTGGGTGGCTCAATTGGTTAAGCATCCGACTCTTGATTTTGGCTCAGGTCATCATCTCGTGGTTGGTAAGATCAAGCCCTGCATCAGGTTCTGTGCTGACAATGTGGAGCCTGCTTGGGATTCTCTCTGTCTCTCTCTCTTTCTCTCTCTCTCCCAATCTCTCTCTGCCACTCCCCCACTCACGCTCTCTCTTTCTCTCAAAATAAATAAATAAACTTTAAAAGAAAGGAGAGAGAAACAAATAGGCTCTCAGATGAAAAGTATTATCAGAGCTAAATGTTTCGTGATAACTGATTTCATTTCTTGTGCACCTATTATGTGCCAGGACCCATGACACTGAACTCTTTACCATAACAAACCTGCGAGGGAGGCAGGTACTATTATTTTTATCCCTCTTTTTTTAGTGGAGAAAACTTGTTCTCGAAAAGAGTAAGGGACTTGCCTAAGGTGACACAACTAAGCCCAAATTGTTGGACCGGGACCTTAATTCTCAGCTGCCCTGCCCAGTCTGCCGTGTGGAGCTAGTGAGGGACTGCCTGAGCATACAATTTGGCCAAAAGAGAATTACTGCCCCCCTCCTTAAAATAACCCGCTCCCTCCCAGTCTCCCCATCTCGGAAACGGCCCCCACGTCCACCTAGCTGCGTGGCTCAGACCTTAACCCTCTCATGTGGTACCTGTGAGCCATCAGCAAGTCCTACTGGCTGCGTCCCCAAATTATGGTCTAAACCTGATCACTTCTCACCACCTCCACTGCAGCCACCACAGTCCAGGCCGCCCTCGCCTCTCTCCTGCCTCAGACAAACCGGGATCCCTGACCTCCAGCCGGGCGTCCTCCACCTACCTAGCAGCCAGCTGACCTTTAAGAAGCATGAACCGATCCCTGCCGCCCCCACCAACCTCCACTAAAAACACTTTAATGGCTGTTCATCACACTGGACGAGATCCTGTCCTCCGACCCTGTCTGACAAGCTCCTCCGACCCCTCTCTGCACCCCAACTTCCCCATCCTCCACTAATTCACTCTCTCCAACCACAAGCTTGCTCCTGCCTCAGGACCTTTGCACAGACTCCGTCTTCTGCTTAGATTGCTTTCCGCACCCCCCCCACACCCTCGATCTTCCCACAAGCAGTTCCTCTCCTCACTGAGGCCTTAACTCAAATGTCACCTCCTCAGAGGGGCTCTCCCTGGCCGCCCTGACTGAGGTATCCTTTCCATCCCACGATCACATAAACCCTTTTTAAAAACTTTTGTCATCGTCCCTCAGTACCTAACATGGCTTCTGTCCTTGTGCGCTCAGGAAAGGCGGCGGGCCTGGGGGCTGGGGGCGGCGGTCACCGGCCTCTACGGAGGGCGGATGAAGGCACAGTACAGCCCGGCTTCTGCACGCACGCGGCCACGTTCCCTCTGGCCCCATCCAGAGAGCAGGGGGGGCGGGGGTTCCAGAAGATCGGTCCAGCCACAGCGAGCCTGCCTCTGCGTGTGAGCTTGGAACCCCCGCCTTCCAGCCGGGCGAAAAGGATCACGGGTGAAAAATGAAAACCCAGAAGGAAAGATGTATGAGTTCCCCGGCTGGCCTGTCAGTCACACTATTGATACCGATGTGGTTTAGGAAGGCGGCCTCCTTCTCGTTCCCGAGAGCTGACTGCGCCCGCGTCCTCGTGCTGAGAGCGGCCACTCTCCCCGCCGGCCCGAGTCTGCGTCGGCAGGTGCCATCAGCGGGCACGGGGCCGTGGCTCCGCTGACACGTGACACCCGGCCTCAGGATGAGGGATGGCGTGCTGGGGTCTCCGCGGTCACTAGGCTGTTTCCGGGGCAGCAGGTGGGAGCTCACAGGGGGCCAGGATCGGAGGCGACCACTCAGCATCTGTGGGTAACCCGCGTGTCTCTGAGACTCAGGTGCTTCCTGTCTGGCAGGCGGTTCTCGCAAGCCCCGCCTCAGCAAACCCCTGGTGCGGGCACTGGATGAGATGGCACAGGTGAGACAGCCGCCCCCCCCCCCCCGGCACAGCGGAAGCCCTTCACGGATGGTAGCTGCCACCCACGCTGCTCCATAAAAGCGTGGTTCACGTGTGGCCACCTGCCCCCCCCCCAAGAGGCCCCCGAAGTCCAGAACACAACAATGCTACTTTAAACGCACAGATTCAGATCTTCTAGAACATTCCCCCCGAAACAGACACCTTCCCCGTGGAGGAAGCGATGTTGGGGAGAGGACAGGTGCTGGGCATCACACCGCCCAGTGACGCTGGGTGGCCCTTTCACCTGTGTCCCAGTCCCTTCGGTGACCGTGACGATGCCCCCTCAGGGCAGGGTGGGAGGGTCAGTGTGCAAACCACCGGGCCTGGGGTGGTGCTTCCTTACAGAATTTGCCCAGAACTTTCCTGCAAGAAAAGTTACAGAGTACCGGAGAGCTGGCCTTTTGGCAAACTTGCCCAAGAGAGTCCCCAGGAGGAGCCCCACGGAAGGGGGCTTGGAATCTGCTCTCTAACCGAATCTGCAGCAGAAAACCCCTCAGGCCGGAGACAGTCCTGGCCTCGCGTGGGTGTGTGGGCACCGGGCGGGTGCAGGTCGGTCACGCAGACGCCTCCATGGAAGGATCCGAGGTGAAGCGTCCGTCCGTGGCGGCTAAACAAACGTCACCGACTCCTCCCGCCGACACGCGGAGCCGCCCTGCTCTCCTCCGGTGAGGCTGGCCTTGGCGGCTTGCTCCCATGGGGAAAGCCAAAGTCTCTCTGGGGCATCTCCTTGTTCTTTCTCTTGGATCACTCAGGCTCGGATCAGATGCTGCCACGTCGCCAACGGTCCTGGGCTGAGGTCCTCACGACGCGGAACTGAGGCCCCATGCTTCCCTCTGTTGTGTGAGCCCCTTTGACCTTCCAGCCCGGACAAGCCTTCAGATGGTGCAGCCCCAGCCCACGTCCTGACTGCAGCCTCACGGGGGACCCCCCGCCCAAACTGTGAGACGGTAAACGTCCGTGGTTGCGAGCCACCGAGCTTGGGGGAACTTTGTCGTTGGACAGCATTAGATCACTAATACAGGCCTTCAGCCGGTTGAATGAGTGTGTGTTGGTTTTGTGCTTACCTGGTTTTTTTTTTCATGTTTATTCTTGACAGAGATCGAGCGGGTGAGGGGCAGAGAGAGAAGGACACAGAGGATCCAAAGCAGGCTCCACGGTGACAGCGGAGAGCCTGATGTGGGGCTCGAACTCACGAACCACGAGCCG
Organism: Leopardus geoffroyi; assembly: GCF_018350155.1. Lineage (NCBI taxonomy): Eukaryota > Metazoa > Chordata > Mammalia > Carnivora > Felidae > Leopardus > Leopardus geoffroyi. The sequence goes on from NC_059336.1 coordinate 5,357,819, forward strand.
GTGACCTGAGCCAAAGTCGGACGCTCAACCGACTGAGCCAGCCGGGCGCCCTGAGTTCTTACACGTTCATGAGACATTTAACCTGAAGAGTCATGTGGTGCACGTTACTGGCTGCCTACAAGTTACCCCTGCCCCTTTCCTCTTTCCCAGCCGAATCTTAATTTTGTTCAGGTATCGACCATTCCCAGGCACCTCTGTTCTTGGGGAAAGCTGACCCAGCCATTGGCCTGGCTAAGCCAGTCGCGGTCATCGCATCTCCCTCGCCCGGAACCGGTCTCCTGGCAGCATCCTGTGTATGAAGGGAGCCTGAGAACGAAGCCAACGCGTGGAGGAGGGCAAAGCCAAGAGCCTTGCAGCATAATGGAAGCAGAGCCTTGATCGCAACACGCCTGAAGCCCTCCCTCTGGGAGGGGTAATTCCCATTACGTCAGATACCAAGTCTCTTTTTTGAGTGAAGTCGTGTTTAGGGTTTGTACTTCCGTGCATGCCGCTAAATGATCTCTTTCCTTCATTTAACAAAGGTTCATTAAGCAACCCCCTGTGCCAAGACGCCACGATATTCATCACTGAAGAAGACAGACTCGGGGCCTGACCTCAAAGACCTACAGTCCAGGGGGCCCTCGATGACCCTCAACCTTTTCCCATATAACGGAGGGTGAGAGACCAAAGCCATTCCACTGACCTTGACCACAGCCAAGACCAAAGTTCATGGCTGTGGAGGTGACCTAAGACCAGAAACGCCCTGAGTCCTCCAATAACTGTGTTGGCGTTAGGGACACAGGGGTAGGTCAGCCCCCGAGAGCCCCGAAGGAGAGGCTCGCAAGAGGCCTCCGGTCCTCGCGTCTCTGAGCACAAGCTTCGAGCCAGACGGTCCTGGGCCCACCTTCCACCACCGGCATGAGACCCTGAGGAGACAGCCTAACCCCGCCCGCCGAGCCTCAGTCTTGCCATCTGGAAGCTGGGGCGGATATCGGGCTCTACCCAGAGCGACGTCACGAGGTTTACGTAACCACAGCCTAGCTGCAAGGGAAGCTACGGGAAAGTGAGGATCAGGTCTACGGAGCTTGAAGGGAGACGTGGAACCCGCCAAGATTTACACCATGGGGGGCTCTCCCCCGTAACCGAAGGGCTCGGGCTCTGGGCCGACCACACACGCCCACGGCCGCCCGCGAGGACTCGTGCGTCTGGGGCAAGACGCCCGCACCTCCGGCAGACAGACACATGTGGCTGCAACGAAAGAGCCAGGGGGGAGCGAGAGTTGGCAGGAAGCTGGCGTGACTAGAACCCGCGCGGAGGGGCCGCGCGGGCACCTCGGAGGAACACGCGGCAGGGTCTGCCGCAGCTCGGTGCCGTCCCACCGGCCGGCCCGTCCCGGGAATGCGCCCGAGAGAACGGCCCGCGGAGGCACCGAGAGCCGCGCACGGGGTCCTCGCGGGGGCACCACGGGAGCAGCTGGGCACAGCCCACGTGCCCGTCGACGGCCGGAGGGGCCAGCACACTGCCGTCTGCTCCTGCCGTGAACCGCCGCGGCGGGCACAGGGCTTCTGGGCCTGGGCCGGATCCTTCTCTGCCCGGGGCATCCTGGGCACCACCGGGGGCTAGCAGCATCCCCGGCCTCTCCCCGCTGGAGCCCACCTGTGCCATTCGGAAATGCCTCTGGGTGTTGCCCCACGACCCCTGGGGAGGGATCCCCCATGGCTGAGAACCATGGAGACAAGGCGGGAGGGAGGGAGGGAGGCGGGGCAGGGGGAGCAAGGCCCCTTGCAGACGCAGGGATCAGTCCCCAAAACGCGCGGGAGAAAAGAAGCGAGACACAGAAAAGGACCCAGAGAGCGCGTGGCTCCGTGTGCATGCGGTTCAAGAACAGGCAGAAACTGACCGATGGGGACTCGGTCGGAACTGTGGTTACCTGGGGAGGGGTCCCGGCCTGGGAATGGGCGTGAGGGTCCTCTGGGGTCCGGGAGAAGGTTCCATGGTGGACACACACGTAAAACTTCATCAAGCTGTACAAATAGAATTAACTAAGTTTACTCGGGGTTTGTTAGACCTCAATTAAAAAGTACTTACAGAAGGGATGCGGCCGCCCCAGCCATCTGTCTCCCGGGGTCGCCTCTTCATCCCTGAGCCCGCCCTCTGTCAGATACCCAGCCATCCCCACCTGTCTCCTCCTCCTGTCCCCCCACCCGCCTCTCCTCTCGGGGCAGCAGCCCCCGACCCACACCCGCACCCACACACCGCAGCCCAGGGCTCCCACCTGAGGGCAGAGAACGTAGGGACGTGCGTGGACGTCTCCACACCCATCCCCAGGGCGCCAAATAGCCCGTGGCCCGTCTACGCAACAGAATAGCACGCAAGGGGCAGGAGCCGGGAGGCCGCTGTGCGGTGACGAGGCGGGGTCGTCCGAGGTGCGGGCTTCGGGGAGGGCGGGAGAGGGCGGAGCAGCGGGTGCGGTTTGCGCCGCCCCGGATGTGCAAAGAAAAGAGGCCGGGGATCCAGCCCATGCCTCTGCGTGTAGACAGTCTCCACGGGGACGCGCGAGGAGGAGCAGCGGGAGAGGGGCTGGGGACACGGTGGGGAGGACAGGACGCCTCAGGAGCACTTGCCATCCCTGTGCACGCCTTTGCTTTCCCGTGTGTCTGTGTCGTAGGCTCAAGGAAAATATCGATAAAAATTAAACGTGAGAGAATAATTAGACGAGCACAGCTGCGGAAAGATGCCAAGACATTGTCTCCAAGCTCCCGTTTTGCTTCACGTGCGATCCCATTGAGAGACAAAACAGAACGATAAACACACAGCCACCGTCCTGCAGGTCCCGGAAGGACACACGCCGAACTGTAGGGAAGTTTCTTTAACGGCAACGCCCCCCCCCCCCCCCCCCCCCGCACCATGCTTCTGAATTTTTTTTTTTTTAATTTTTTATAAGGAGAATCTTTGCAAAACGCTTATGAAAATGTTTTGGGGGTAAGAAAACATATCCAACAAGAGGCATCATCGTACGGCGTGATGTGTGCGAAGGGGGAGCCTGGGGCGGCATGAAGCTAGAAGCGGGCAGCTGAAGTTGCTGGCAGTCAGGGAAGGCTTCCTGGAGAAGGAGGCATCTGAGCTCTCAGAGGATGTCTCCCCTTGCGTCACGGAGGAGGGCCCTAGAGGGGACCTCTCTGCTTAGTGTCACCTGCTTCTGTGCCCACCCGGCCGCACCCGCCTCTCCTTCCCCCGTCAACACCACTGACAACCGCCGGGCCGGGATGAACGGAAGGAGCCATTTGCCTGCATCGGACTCTGGCCTTACTTTTCCCTCTTTTCCCTGCTCTGGGCATCCGCTTCCTTCATAACAATAAATTCAGACGAATCCGTAATCACTACTTTGTGCCAAGGGCTGCTGGCACGTGTTATTCATCTGAACTTACTACTAAGATCAACGTTCCAGTGCTACAGACAAGAAAATGGAGGCACAGAGAGGTTAAGTGACTTGTCCAAGGCCACACAGCCGGAAAGCGGCACGGCCGGGATTTTGAACCCGCACAGACCCTTACCCTCCCGCCGGGCTGTCCTTCCGTGTGCCCATTCTCCGCGCACCCACACCTGCCCCCGTCACCCCCGCGTCCTTCCCTGTTGCATTTCTCCGCCTGTCCCCACCCTCCCTCCCTTGCCGCAGGGCTGCCTCTGAGGAAGGTCAGCTTCTTCTCGAAAAGTACAGTTCAGCTGCTCAGCTTCCGGAAGGCGATCCACCCCTGAAACCCTTTCAGATGTATTTCCCTAATTCAAATCTCTCGGGAGCCCGACATGCTGGGACAGTTCGTACGTGTAACCAACACGCACAGCCGGCCCAGCCCATCCAGGCAGGGCGGCCCCATCCCCGGAGCATCGCCCTGCGGAGCGCGGGGCGGGGGACCCAGGTGACCAGAGCAGCCATCCACCCCCCGCCCCCCCAGCCCCCTAGAGTCGGGCCCCGCCAGCTGCGTTTCCGGCCAATGAACCTGCGGCTCCGAGCCGCCTTTTAATTAATTCCGTGTCTCAGGCAGCCGGAGCACGTGGGCAAACTTGTCTGATTCCACTGCGAGGCCCAAGCACATCCCAGTTTGCTTTCTAAGAATAGAAGCGGGAGATGGGGGAGGGCGGAGGCCGGGATCTAAAAATGAATTTGCAGCCCAGAGCAAAACAACCCAGTGAGGAGAGGGGAGAGAAAAGCAGTGCACGCACCGGGCGCCCGGCGGGGGCTGTCTGCTGCCCTCCCGGGTGTGAATCACAGACCTGGCAGTCTGCCCAACTGTCTGGCAAGGATGGGGGTGGGGAGGCGCTGCTCATGTCAGGAGAAGGCGGCTGGGGACGCCCATGGGAGTCTGCGTTTTTTTTTTCTGGGCTGGTTCGCTCTTCCCAGTAGGGAGACCGTAGGGTGACTCACGGACCTGCAGACTGGGCTGCGGCGGGGGGGGGGGGGTGCAGGAGCGCCCCAGATGTGGCACAAAGTTTCAGGAAATCGGGACCGAATGCCGGGGGGTGGGGGGCGAAGGGTGAGGTTCTGCCCACCTCCCCGGGGAAGGGGAGGGAGAAGAGGAAGCCCGAGCCTGACCTCTCAGGGGGATACTGAGGAGGTGATGGGGGTGGCCGTCGTACTCAGCTGCTAATAATGACAGAATCGGGAACACCGACAGCAACAAAATCACAGAGGTTTCACTCGGTCCGTCGCTGCTGTGGGTACGTTACCTAAAACCTCTCACCTGAGCCTCACGAAGCCATGTGTGGTGTAAGCTATTCCTGCCCCCGTTCTGCTGATGAGGAAACTGAGGCCTGGGAGTTTCCTCCACACCCCAGGCCACGCGCTCGGTGGGGGGGGGTGCCCACCCGGGTCAGGACGCAGGTGGCCCTCCCGCACGGTCCAGGCCAACCTCCGCAGCAGCGCCTCCCTGAGGACAGTCCCATCTCTGCTTGTCCCTGGTGAAGGCAGTGCCGTCTAGGCATGGCCGGTGTCGCCCGGGGCAGGGGGTCCGGGCAGGTGTGAGGTTATGAGGGGTCTTTGGATCCAGCAGCAAAGAACCAGATGCACGGAGAGGGATTTTCCTTTGCGTCCCCTTTCAGCCTTTCCGGTGAGATCCGCCACGGAGAAAGTCCGCGCTGGGCACCAGCTCGTCCTTAACGCCCCCCGGCACTCGCTGCCCCCCGCTGAGTCAAGGGAGCCGACCAGCACCCGCCTCGAAGCCCTGGTTTGTTCTCTTTGTGTTTATTTTCCCTTCTTTGTGGAAAGTGACCCAGATCTTCCTTTTAACGGAGCGAGGTAGAGTTCACTTTTGAGATAAACTCGGTTTTAAAAGTGAGTCGAACACTTTAGAGACAAATACTGAAATATTTATGGATGAAATGACATGGTGTCTGGGACTCGCATCAAAATAATCTGGAATTGGGGGCAGCGAGTAGAGATACAGAGGAAACAAGACTGGCCAGGAGTTGAAATTTTCTGAAGCTGCCTGATGGCTATTCTATCATACTGCATTATACTATAAATAATTTTAATTTAATTCTAGGCATGTTTTAGATATAATTTTATATATTCCATCATATGTTACAGACAATGATACATTAAATCATATATATTACACAGTTTTCATATATTTAAATAATTATATATATATTATGGTATAATATCTTTTACATTATATATGGGATAGATACATTGCATTATATTATTCAAGCTACTTTGGTTAAAATTCTCCATAATAAAAAGTGGGTTTTTTTAATGCTATATAAAAAAAATTTTTTTTGTACTTGAGAGAGAGAGAGAGAGAGAGCGAACAAGCTGGGGAGAGGCAGAGAGACGGAGACAGACTCTGAACCAGGCTCCAGGCTCCACGCTGTCAGCACAGAGCCCGACACGGGGCTCGAACCCACGAGCCGTGAGATCATGACCTGAGCCGAAGTCAGACGCCCAACCGACTGAGCCACCCAGACGCCCCTAGAAAATTTTTTTATTTTGAAAGAGAGAGAGGGAACTCTTGAGCAGGGGAGGGGCGGGGGGGGGGGGAGAGAGAATCCCAAGCAGGCCCTACACTGTCAGCACGGAGCCCGACGTGGGGCTCGAACTCACGAACCTCGAGATCATGACCTGAGCCAAGATCAAGAGTTGGGCGCGTAACCGACTGAGCCCCCAGGCGCCCGACCCTATAAAAATGTTTAAGTAAGTTGCTTTAAACAAAGCAGCTGAGTGACGGTGTGAGTGGTACCAGACAGGGCAAAAGCCATGACGGTGAAGTTCAGGTGTGTGCAAAGCTGGTACACCATGTGTTTCCCACGTTTTCAGGCTTGTCCTCCTTTCTTGGGAAGCAGAACAAGAACCCCTGTGGTGAGAACGCCTGTTCCCTTCTAGGACCTCCTCCCTCTGACTGTATGGTGGGCCCCTGCTGAGGGCGGTCGTCTGACGCCATCCTCGTAGGCCTGCGGGGCCGGGGGGCGGGGGGGGGAAGTATCGCCTTTTTATCCTTTCCCTTCAATGACATAAAAGTGCAAAACTCGCTGAGTCCCATCTGGAAGTGGAAATGCGTCAGGAGTAAACAGGGCTGGGTCGAGGGAAGGGGTGTAGCAGGGCTCAGTGCCGGGGTCACTCCCAGGCCATGCTGCAGCACTCCTCCCCCACCCCCCCCAGAACCTCACGCTCAGAGCTTGGTGAGAAGCAGGAGTGGACAGGCCTGCTGGTCTACCCGGAGCCCAGCCCTAGGAAGGGTGCCCCCGGGGAAGAACCTGAGAGGCTCTGGGCTTTGCTCGTTGGCCAGAAAGGACTTCACAGAATAGAGACCCTCAGGGGCCTTTGCCCCCTCGGGCCTCGCCCAGGCAGGGCTCCAACTGTAGCTGCAAACCACAAGCAACAGCAAAATGCCCCCAGGCTCATGGGCATTCATTCATGTATTCATACCCTCATTCATTAAGTTATTTCATGATGTTTATTTTATTTATTTTATTTTTTTTACTTTTATTTTTAATCTATTATTGAGAGACAGAGAGAGACAGAGCGTGAGCAGGGGAGGGGCAGAGAGAGAAGGAGACACAGAATCAGAAGCAGGCTCCAGGCTCCGAGCCGTCGGCACAGAGCCCGACGTGGGGCTCGAACCCACGAACCGCGAGATCGTGACCCGAGCCGAAGTCGGAAGCTTAACCGACGGAGCCACCCCGGGGCCCCTGATTTTATTTTATTTTTTTAGAGAGAGAGAGAGGGACAGAGAGCACTAGGGGCAGGGGGAGGGGCTGAGGGAGAGAGAGAATCCAAACAGACTGCACGCTCAGCATGGAGCCCAACGCCCAGCTCGGTCCCACAACCCGGGGACCACGACCTGAGCCGAAATCGAGAGTTGGGTGCTCAACCGACGGAGCCAGCCAGACACCCCCATTCATTAAGTTATTTAACGAACGATTTTTAAGTATACCTCCTGTGGACTGGGGATTGTTCTAGAAGCTGAAAATGCAAGAAGGATGATGACATCTCCCAAGGATGATAACACCGCCACATTAGGAGAACGCGTTCATTACCTCCATTTTCAGATGGGGAATCGGAGGCATTCACTGAACGGGCAGGGGCGAGAAGAGAAGAAAACCCAGACGCACAAACAACCTAGCTGACCTTGACTGAGCACTGACCGCATACTGTGCCCTAACCTTTCCCCATGAAACGGGGCAGGTAGTAGGCGCCCTCTGCACCCTGAGCTAGGAGTGGCTCGAGATTTGCTGAGGTCCCCCAGCTGGCATGCGGCCAGGTGGTAATTCCAACCCGACAGACTCCTGGTCCCTGGGCGTGCCCTGTGCGTCACACATCAGGGACTCGAGAACAAGGCTGCCAGCCTCATGCTGCGATGACCGCTTGGTAACTGAGAAAACCGACACACAGAAAGAAACGGACACGGGGCGCGCCTGGGTGGCTCAGGGGGTCGGGTGTCCGATTTCGACTCAGGTCGTGATCTCGCAGTTATTCAGTTCAAGGCTACGCTCCCGCCGTCTGGAAATCCTCAACCTCTGGGCCGGAGTGGGGGGCCGGGTATGAGCATCGTGCGCCGGTTCAGGAGGAGGAGCCAAGCCGTCCACGTGATCGGGCGACATTGTCACAACCTGGACGCTGAGCCGCGAGGCCCCATTCCCGCTGTGTGGGTTTGGCGAGCAGACGGCAGCCCGCCGGACTCACCCGCCTCTCGGTCGCCTGGGCCCCACCCCCACCCCCTCTGCCACATTCTTGGCGGTTCCTAGACCAGGTTCCTCTTTCTGAAAAGCCTGAAGCGGGCCCTCCTCTCGAATGCACGTGCACATCTCCCCAGCCTTGCTATTTGATATTCCCAAACTGGACACACCTCCTCCTAGCTCCAGAACGTTCCTTCTAACCTTCCAGCCACCTCCTCACTCACTCCTTGGGTAGAGGGAAGCGGAGAGGCCTAATTGGGGTGTTTATGATAGGCGGGAATATTACTGAGGCACTTAAGAGGTTATTAACACCTTTTATGAACCTCATTGTTTAAAAGCCTGCCATGCTTAATCATTTTAGCACCATTAAATCAGTATTAACAACAATCCTGCGACTTACGCTCCAAAATGTCACCATTTGATAACACTCATGAAATGCCGTGCCTTGCAAAATCTGGGCAAAACAGGTGAGCTCCCAGCTTCCCCCGCAGACACGTGTGCTCAGCTTGGCAGGCCCCGAATTTAAAGGGGGTGCTCCTCCTACCTAGGGGCTCAGACTCTGCTCCCCATCCTGCTGCTTCCCACACATTCACCCATCACTAGAGCACGTCTGGGATCCTGCTGGAGACCTTCCTGAAAAATCCCCCCCACCGAGCTCCCCACTTGGAAGAACAAACATGCTGGGAGGTAGGGGAGGGGCCTGAGAACAATAGGGCACCCGCCCGAATCGAATCGTGCAAATCAAGACACGTTTCTATCTTCCTCATGCTTGCCCAACAACAGAGACGCTTGTCCAGTAAAAAGTGTTGCCTTTCTCCCCACGCCCAAATCCCTGCTCTGCTCCTGGAAAGCTGTGTGACCTTGGGCAAGTGACTTCACTTCTCTGTGCCTTCATTTTCTCACTTGTAAAAAGGGCATCAGCCTAGCACCTCCCTTGATAGTCTTGTTGTAAAATTAAGGGAGAGGATCGGCGTACTCAGCACAGTGCTTAGCACCTAGTTGATGCTCGATAAAGTATATTACCTCTTAAATTCCAGGTGAGATTATTAGCAGGTTGGGGTGTATCCTTGCAGAGTTTGGTGCACCTAGAAAATACATCTGCAGGCATGTCTCCCCAACTTTGGTCTTCATTGTCCTTTACAAAACTGCAACCATCCCATTGTATACCATCACACATCTCCTCCCCGCTTTTGGTACTTTTTCATGAGGCGGGAAGTCATGGAGAGCCTTCTACCTCAGTGTTTACTGATGGAGCAAACTTTTTCTGGAAAGGGTCAAATAATAAATATTTTAGGCTTTGTGGGCCATCTGGTCTCTGTTGAACCTACTCGGCCATTGCAACTTGAAAGCAGCCATAGACAATATGTAAACAAATGGCGGTGTTCCAATAAAACTTTATTGACAAAAACAAGCCTTGGGCCACGGCGGGCCAGAGCTCTACTCCAGCCCCACCCTGTGAAGAGCTCCCTGGCATCCCCGAGCAGCTGCTTGTTACTCATTCAGGTCCCTCCTGCAGGGCATTTGGTGGTTTCCCAAATTTGACTTTGCAGACGATGCTTGTAGGTCTCACACCCAGATCCCTGGGCCCCTGGGCCAGCGGATGCATTCCTCCCACTGGGATTGCCCCATGGTGGGGGAGGTGCCCCTTGAATGTTTCTAAGTCGTACTCTGAATGCACAAAGCATACCCTTGTGCAAAGAGAAGGTGGAAAGGCACGTCCAGGGATCGGTTGCTCCCACTCGGTTATTTTCGGGGCAAAGGCAGAAACGATTCTAGACACATAACCTCCTCAGGTTCACCGAGCAAGGTGGAGGGGAGTGAGGAGAGTTTCACGAGCGGGAGCTCGGCCCCGGACTGATGGACACAGCCCCCACCTGTGTCCGCCGGGACCCGATTCTAACCATCCTCCACCGTCCGTGTCGTCTACACTGCCAGATTAGGGGACAGAGGTTTAGCAAGTGGACGGCAGAATACACGGAGTCATGGCCCGCACCTGTAGTCATATCTCCATAGAATTTATTTTAATTTTTAAGTGGTTGCCAAAGCGTAAACACCAGGACCCTTCCCATACAAATCGGGATGACGGCATCTCTTGAATATTCGGAAGGCAGAGCGAACGCGGCCCACGTCCTTCAGTCAGGGCATAGCCTTGGGTATAGGGCCATGTGGATTGGAAACCCAGCGCCATGAACTTGGACAAGCTGCTTACGTCTTGGGGCCTCGGGGTCGTCAGCCGCAAAGTGGTGATACTTACTTGGCTCCTCGAAGTCACTTAGGTCTGGCCCGGCTCGGGCCCCGCACGAGCTCTCAGCTCCTTTCCCAAGGAGCGTTGTCACCTTGCTTCTCTGGCCTCCGCTCAGGGGTCTCATCCTCGGGGAGATCCTCCCAGACCTGCAAACCCAAAGCCCCTTTGGGCTCCTACCCCTTTCAGATCCTCTTTCGGCCTCCCCAGTAGGACCCGGATCGGGATCCGCGAAGGTCTGATGTCACGTGGTGTCTGCCTCTTTACTATCTCCTCCCCCCCACCCTCCCCCACTCACGACTGCCTCGATCAGTCTGTGAGGGGGCGGAGCCAGGATTCGAACCCAGCTCCTCCGACCAGAGTGGCTCTCTCCTCTGCCCCCGTATTTCACCTTCCTCCACCCTAAACGGGGTGACAGTGCTCAAGACTCCGCCCAGTAGCCCCAGGAGGCACCGGCCGGTGTGATTCCCATTTTATAGATGGGCAGACTGAGGCACAGAGAGGTTAAGAAACATGCCCCAGATACGACAGTTGGCGAGGCGAGAGCCTGGATTCGCCCTCACACCCTTGCCTCCTAACCCCCACGGGGCACTGCCTCTTGGGTCCACCCTTTGAGGCAACAGGTGCTCCCGTGGGCGCCTATCCCAAGGCAAGAATCAGATGGTTACACACCGGGCAACGTGCAGGGGTGTTCTCCACAGCATCACATATGAGCGATGAAACCTGGGAGCAACCTAAGTGTCCATCCCCGGGGGGATTGCTCAAATAAGGAATAACGCAGCCAGCATGGATGCTCTGCCACCAGGAAAGACGGGGAGAGATCTATATTCATTAGCACGGGAAGCGCGACAGCTACGTGGAGAAAAGCAGCCACGAAGCAGCGTTCTCAGTGTGATCTATTTTTGCTTCAATATATTGAAATATGCGTGTGTGTGTGTATTTTATATATACATATATATATGTGTGTGTGTGTGTGTGTATATATATCCCCATGTGTGCAAATATGCATAGAAATGAGGCTAGAAGAAAAGGCATCAAAATGTTAAAAGTAGTGTTTCTGGGCAGTAAGATTCTGGATCCTTTCCACTCTCCGTCTCCTTATAATTTTCTGTTTTCTCTATTTTTTTCCCATGAGCATGTATTGCTTTTATAATTGGGGGCGAGTGGAGAAGTAAAAAAACGATTTGGCTATTTTCATTTTGAAAAATGTACAACTTGCTTTCTAAAGCGCCTCACGAGAAGTCACGGGCACCGCGCTGGAGTCTCAGATCTCAATCCGACCCTTCCTGATCGTGGCTGGACTTGTTCTGGGGGCCGGAGACCTCACGACTTAGCCAGCCAATCCTCTAGGGACGGCAAAGGGATGGGCTGTCGCTCCCGCGATTCCTTGTGGATATGGCGACGCTGACGGCCATCACTCCCCTGCTCACGTGCTGGTGTAAGACCCCATGCGGCTGGCCCACTTGCTCTGGAGGCTTGTTCTCCCCACTGTCTTTGAAGAAATAAATGGCCGAAAGTCTCAGAGCCCCGAGGGAATCGGTCCCATCAGCAGCCCGAGGGACCTTGGAAGCCCATGCTTTCCCAGCCCCACACCTTGATTTCGGATGAGACCGCAGCCCCAGCCCATGCTTTGATCTCAGCCAGCTGTGATGTAGGAGCAGAGAGGCCAGCTGAGTCACGCCTGGACCCCCGCCCCACAGAAACTGTGAGATACTGAATGTGTGTTGTTTTCAGCTGCGAAGCTTCCGGTCACTTGTTGGACGACAATAGATAACTACAAAAGATTCATTCATTCATTCGTTCATTCATTCATCCAACGCAGCTCTGCTGAATAGGATTGCTAGATATCGCAAATGAAAAATCCAGGATCCCCAGTCATATTGGGATTTCAGTTAAACCATGAAGAACGTTGTAGTAGAAGCGTGTCCTCTGCAATATTTGGGACATACTTATGCTAATACGTTCTCCACTGTGTACCTGAAATTCAGATTTAGCCAGGCACCCTTTACTTTATCCGGCAACCCTCCTGCTGGACGGCATGGAAAAGATACAGAGCAGACAGCTGAGCATATCCTTACCTTCTGCTGGAAAAGCCTGGACAGCAAACCCTGGGGACACCCTGGAAACAATCCTATAAGGCCAGCTTAGTAAAGACGGGAACCAAACCCCGAGTGCCTCTTTTGTAACCCCAGATCTCCAGCCCCACGTACCTGTCCCTGAATTGAAGCGTCCCCGCGTTTTGGCTCTCCTGGGCCAGCATATACCTAGGACGTGCCTCCGGGATTCCCCGCAAAGGACAGTGGGGGCTCTTCAGACTTGATGCTCTCCTGTCCTCATGGAAGCAAGCCACCCCTTCCCAACAGCTTGGTTGGGGCTGGAGACTTTATGGTTCCTGGCACCAAGTTACAAAGGTGAGTGAGATACAGTTTTATCCCTCAAAAGGCTTATGGCCTAGTTGGGGACAAGCAGGAAGATGAGGGAGGGAGGGAGGGAGGGAGGGGGGAGGAAGAGGGGAAGGAAGGAAGGGGGAAGGAAGGAGGGAGGGAGGAAGGAGGGAGGGAGGAAGGAAGGAAGGAAGGAAGGGGGAAAGGAAGGAAGGAAGGAGGGAGGGAGGAAGGAAGGAAAGGGGAAGGAAGGAAGGAAGGAAGGAAGGAAGGAAGGAAGGAAGAAGGGGGAAGGAAGGAAGGGAGGAAGGGGGAAGGAAGGAAGGAAGGAAGGAAGGAAGGAAGGAAAGGTGGGAGGAAGGAAGGAAGGAAGGGGGAAAGGAAAGGTGGGAGGAAGGAAGGAAGGAAGGGGGGAGGGAGGGAGGGAGGAAGGAAAGGAAGGAAGGAAGGAAGGAAGGAAGGAAGGAAGGAAGGAAAGGGGAAGGAAGGGGGAAGGAAGGAAGGGGGGAGGAAGGAAGGAAGGGAGGAAGGAAGGAAGGAAGGAAGAAAGGAAAGGTGGGAAGAAGGAAGGAAGGAAGGGGGGAAAGGAAGGAAGGAAGGAGGGAGGGAGGAAGGAAGGAAGGAAGGAAGAAAGGAAAGGTGGGAAGAAGGAAGGAAGGAAGGGGGGAAAGGAAGGAAGGAAGGAGGGAGGGAGGGAGGAAGGAAAGGAAGGAAGAAAGGAAGGAAGGAAGGAAGGAAGGAAAGGTGGAAGGAAGGAAGGAGAGGTGGGAGGAAGGGGGAAGGAAGGAAGGAAGGGAGGGAAGGAGGATACAGGAATTGAGGAAAGGATTCCGAACCTGCCCAAATGTTCACAGAAGCATGGTTCCTAGTGGCCAAATACTGGAAACAGCCCGAATATTCCTCAACAGGAGGCTGGGTAACCAAACTGTGGCGTGTTCCCACCAGGGACTACTCCCCAGCAGTGAGGGAACAAATTGCGGACGTTCACAAGAACAGAGAGGAACGTTACAGTCGTAGCATCGAGGGAAGAGGCCAGACGCACAAACAGGGTGTGTGGCAAAGTTCCAGAACCACCAGCTGGATCTGCGGGTTAGAAGAAACAGGGTGGGGGCTGTCGCCGAATGGGAGGGAGTGACCCGAAGGGGCGGGGGGGGGGGGGGGTCCGAGGTGCTGGTCATGTCCCGTTTTTCCATCAGGGTGCCGCTGTGGTCACTTCGGGAAAAGTCACTCACCGGGTCACGTCTGATTTGCGCGCTTTTCTGCGCATGTGTGTTATCCCTCGATAAATAATCGCGCGGTTTGAAAAACACACAAAACACGGAAGAGGTAGGTTTATGAACAGGTGCGCGGCTAAGCGCGCCGGGGCACATTCCTGCGGAAGAATGCTGCCCAGAAATGAGAAGCAATGAGCTGTTGCTACACACGACGACGCGCACAAATCTCAAAATAATTATGTCGAGCGAAAAAAAGCCGGAGCAAAAAAAAGCCCGTACTGTATGATTCCATTTATACAGAACTCTAGAAAATGCAAAGTAATCTATAGTGACAGAGGCAGATGAGTGGCTGCCTCGGGGGCGGGGGCGGGAGGCAGGTGACCGGGGGGGCCCGGGGAACCTTCTAGCAGGCGAGGGAGGTGTTCAGAAATCACGACGGTGAGGATGGTCGCAAAGGTGTGTCCGAAGGTCAGGCAGGATCATACCGTGAACCTCGACGCGCGTGGGTCCTTGGTTAAACGGTCACCCACAGGCGACCCCGGGCAGAGAACGGGAGAAAGTGGGAAGGCTTCTATCACTGAGGCCCCCACAATGTCTCCTAGGGAACAGCGCCTGACGCTGGCTGGGGACACCCACCTGCCTCTGCTCCTCTACTGCCCGGAACACGCTGACGAGGTCTGTATTAATACTGCACGCATTTTAGGTGAGGAAACTGAGGCCGGGGGGGTAAGACCACGGGCCCCGGGGGCAGGGATTTCGGACACGGAGTGATTGTTGCCCCCTCGTTAGGGTCGGCAGAGTTACAGGATAAAAATGCAGGACACCCCGTTAAATGTCAACAAATAGCTTTTGAAAAATGTTCATTTATTTATCTTGAGGCGGGGGGGGGGGGAGGCAGAGAGACTCTGTCAGCCAAGAGTCTGACGTGGGGTTCGATCTCGCGAACCTCGAGATCACGACGCGAGCCCGAATCGAGAGTCGGACACTCAACAGACTGAGCCGCCCGGGGGCCCCCAAACAAGTCACTTTTTATAAGTATTTTTTTTTTCAACGTTTTATTTTTTTTTTATATTTGGGACAGAGAGAGACAGAGCATGAACGGGGGAGGGGCAGAGAGAGAGGGAGACACAGAATCGGAAACAGGCTCAGCCCAGTGCCTGACGCGGGGCTCGAACTCACGGACCGCGAGATCGTGACCTGGCTGAAGTCGGACGCCTAACCAACTGCGCCACCCAGGCGCCCCAACAAGTCACTTTTTAATGTAAGTATGTCCTAAATATGGAACGGACGGACGCACGCCAAAAATAAGTCACTGTGTACCTGAACCCGACTGTTAACGGGGGTCCCGTACTGCACCAGGCGCCCCCACCCGGAGCAGACACGCAGGACGTCGTGTGTGGAGGCCGCGGGGCTCGTCACAACTAGGAGACGTCGCCCCTGGCATCACGACAGCGCCCACAGGACAGAGAGTTACCCGGCCCCGAGTGACGACAGGGAGAACGCTCAGAAATCTTGACCTGGGGCCACACCTCAGGCCTGGGGGTTCTAGACCGACCCCGAAGAGGCCGGACGTGGGCTGGAGACCTAGGCCAGCTCACGCCTCACTTGGGAAGGCTCACAAACGAGGAGCACAGAGCCAACCGCCCCCGAAAAGAACGGGCTCATCGTCATGTGCCTGGGACACGTGTGTCTGATGGTCGCGTTTGTGGGGAGAGGGTGTAAAACGATACACGGGGGTCTAAAAATAAATAAATAACTAGAGAAGCCCGAATTAGCCGTCTGATGGTTTTAGCAGGGAGAGTGGGTACAGTTGCTCCAAGCATCCTGGTTTCCTTGGATACGCTGGCCGAGCATTAGCTGGCTCAGGCCAAAAATAAAAGATTTTCGAGAAAGAAGCCACAGGACGTTGCCGCCGCGGCTGGTAGCTCTCGCTGGGGCTCCGGGGACAGACAAGGGCTTGGCTGCCTCCGGTCGCAACAAGTGTGGCGGGTCTGAGTTCAAATTCTGGCGCTCAGAGTAACCCCCTCCCCCCCCCCCCGGCCGTTTCAAGTGCCTTTTGAAACGTCCCCGAGCCTCTGAGGGGTCGCCTTCTCTGTTCGGCGAAAGGGAGGACGCCCCCCCACCCCCACCCCCACCCCGCAGAGCGGTACAGGGTGCCGGGCCCCCAGCAGGCACGGAGCCAGCCCAGCACCTGGCGGCTGCTTCCAGCGCGGCTAGAGGGGACGGCACAGGTGGCCAGCGTGCTGTGCGTGCAAACAGGCGCCCTCACACCCGTGCCCGGCCGGCACTCTGGATCAGTCAGAAGCCGCGGCTAGACCCTGGGCATGCGGAGTTTTAAAGCTCCCCAGGGGACTCCGGGGTGCAGTCAGGACTGAGATCCATTGTCTAGACCGGGCTGGGGGTCAGCAAACTTGGTCTGAAAGGGCCAGAGAGGAAATATTTTTGGTTGGTTGGGCCATAAGGTCTCTCGCAACTATTCACCTCTGCTGCGGCGGGCAAGCCACCATAGACGATGTGTGAACGATGAGCATGTGTGCGTTCCGATAAAACTTTATTTATGGACCCAGACCTTGCGTTTCATCTAGCTGTCGTGCGTCCTACGGTATTATCCCTTTCGTCTTTTTCCAAAACTTAAAAACGTAAATGACCACTCTCAGCTCCCAGGCCTTTCATCCGTAGGTGTTGGGCTGGATTTGGCCACGGGCTGTGGATTGGCACCCCTGGTCTGGAAGAACCACGTTCCGTTTTAATTTCACTTGATTTCATTGAGCATCTACTATCCACCAGGCACTGTGCCGCATTCTGGGGTTGCAGCAGGAGACCTTATAAATAAGGACCTCATCCGGGTGGGTCCCCTGCTCTCTGGAAACCAGCCCCGCTGAGGGAGCCGAAAGGATCCCGTTTCAAAACAAGTGAAGTGCGATCGATCCCGGGAAGCCTGCACGCTGCCCCCCACCTTGGGGCTGGACTTGCCCCCCTCCTCCTGCAGCCGTCCCTTCACCCAGCCCAGACGTGTTTTCCAGAGCCCATCACAGAGTCCCCTCGTATTCTTTTTAAGTTTATTTATTTTTGAGGTGGGGGAGTGGCAGAGAGAGCGAGAGAGACAGAGAGGGAATCCCAAGCAGGCTCCACTCGGCCGGCGCAGAGCCCGACGTGGGGCTCGATCCCACAAACCGTGAGATCACAACCTGAGCCGAAATCAAGAGTCAGACGCTCCACCGACTAAGCCACCCGGGCGCCTGAGCTCCCGCATGCTTACATTTCTTTTTTATTTTTAATTTTTTAATGTTTATTATTTTTGAGACAGAGAGAGACAGAGAGCAAGCAGGGGAGGGGCAGAGAGAGAGGGAGATGCAGAATTCAAAGCAGGCTCCAGGCTCCGAGCTGTCGGCACAGAGCCCGACATGGGGCTCGAACTCACGAACAGTGAGATATGACCTGAGCCGAAGTCGGATGCTTAACCGACCGACCCCCCCCCCCCAGGCGCCCCCTCCCCTTTTTTTCCTTTCTTTTTCAAGCTCCTTCATAGTCTCATTTATTTTCACGTTGGGACGTTTCGCCAACAAGCTGCATCCCCACCAGCACTTTCGTTGAATTTCGTTGTTGCTGTTGTGGCCAGCCTTCCACGCCACGGCCGTTCCTTCTGGACAAACGTACTCGCTTCTCCTTCTCTCTCAACTCCTCTTCTCTGGATTGGGCCCGGCGTTCCTAAGCCCCTGCGACGCGTGGGTCCTGGGATTGCCCTCGCGTGAAGCCAGGGGAGGGATGTTTCCAGCTCGCTTCTCAATAACCACCCCCCCCCCCGCCCCGGGGGGAACCCTTGCGGATCCCGCACAGCTGGTGAGGCTGAGGAAGGTGGAGAGAAGTGGGGTGACCCACCCTTTGATTCCGGGGCGACTGGGGGCAGACCGCGGGCACTCACTCGCCCGGACCCGGGCTCGCGCTCTAGGGGCGCGGGCGACGTGACCTTGGCGCACGGCTCCTCCCACCCGCGCAGAGTTCACGGGCCGCCCTCCTTCTCACGTGCCGTCCGGGCACATCTTGCAAGTTGCGTTCTGCGATCCGCTTCACGTCGTACCAGGAAGCACTCGTTCACGGCAGCAAAGTTGAAAAGAGACTTCTCTTTGCCGGAGGGTCAGGCCACCTCCCGGCGGGCCCGATTTCACAGCGGCCTGACGCCCATGTCATCCCAGGCCTGAGGCAGCGCCGGCCCCGAGTGGGACCTCAGTTCCCTCATCTGCAAAATGGACAGATGACGGCTGCCCAGAGCCCTTCAGTGAGCGGACGAACGCGTCGCTGACACCGCGGCCCCTCCCCTGTGCGCGATGGGACGAGACAGGGTGCACGCAGCTCTCGAGACAGGCTGGCAAGTGGCCCTTACCGTGGCTGGGGTGATTCCTAGCACCTGTGTTACTATTACTGCTGCCGTGGCTGTTGTTGCCGAATGGGGACAACAATGAGGTCCTGGGATTCTGGGATCCTGTGAAATAATTCAGGGAAAGACGTCAGAAAAGCACTCAGCTCGGGAACCAGGCTGAGTTCCCTGCGATTGCTGTAGGCCCAGGGCCGACCACAGACCCTGCTCTCTTCCCATGGTGCCGTTGGCCCCCCTCCCTGCCTCCCTCCCTCCCAAGTCTTTGACCAAGTGATTTCAGGACCCACAGGTCAGAGCGACAGGCCACCCTTGGTCATGAACACGGAGGTGTTGACCCCCTTCGACAACAGCCAATTAAGACTTTTCCCAAAAGTGCCCAGACCCAGCCCTCCAAGAAATGAAGGAGGCCCTGTCCCTCTGCCCTGGGGGACCAGAGAAAAGGCTGCAGATAGCGAACCAAGAAAGCAGTTTGGCAGCCGACTGGATCTTCGCAGACCCTGGAGCCTCCCTGCACCACCGGGAGAGGCTGGTTCCAGCCAGAGAGGCCTACGTGGCCCTCCTGACCTCTGACACCTGTTTGCCGTCTCCCCACACAGGCTGCCCCAGTCACTTTGAACCCTGAGACAGCTTCAGAGAGGGCCAAAGTAAATAGCGCTCCAAACTGGGGACACGGCGACCTATGCCAGCAGAAAGCCAGTTTCTCTCCTTGGGGAGGAGGCCTCTGTCGCTGACACCTTCTCCCAGCAGCTCCCCTGTGCCTTCTCTGTGCTGGGCCAGAAGCAGGGCTTCTACGGCAGACCAGCCAGACAGGTCCCCCCCCCCCCCCTTCTCACGGTGGAGGGGGGAGGGGATTCTACCAAGGGAAGGTGACATTTGTGCTGAGCCCTGAATGATAAGTGGTTGGCTGTCCGAAGACCATTCCAGGCACAGGGGGCAGCAAGAGCAAAGGCCCTGGGGTGGGCTGGTCATGTCCCAGGCCGTGCCGCTTTGGGTACAGAGGAGGAGAAGCAGGAAGAAATCAGGCGGGCCGGGTGGCAGGTGGGGTACCAGCAGCCCATGCAGGGGTGTGGGCTTTAGTCAAAAGCAGTGGGGAGGGGGGGAGGTTAAAAACTGTACCAGCCTCTCCCTGGGGACTCTTCACCCGGTTCACCTGGGAGCGTTTGGCTGACAGGAGGCCTCGTCCGTCTCAGAGATTCAACCCGAGGCAACCCCGGTTTGCTTTTCAGTGGGCGAGAGGTGATCTTCTTGTCCTGGGTGAACAGGTTTGGAGTTTCCAGCTGCCCTGTCGGGCTTTGGGCAAGAAGGCAGGTGTGAGATTTGCAGCTCAGCCCGGAGCGCGTACGTGTGTGTTCGTCTGTTTCCCTGACAACTTCTGCGCTCAGAGGGATGAGCAGAGAAGCAGGGGGACTCGGGCGTCCCTTGCGATCCCCGGGCTCTGTGCCTCAGGAGGTCAGGGACCGCATCTGTGCGGCTCACAACCAAATCAGCTGCGGCCCGAACACTGAACGAGCCAGTAGGACGAGGGAATGAAGAGTAAAATCCTGGTAGACGCTGTGGCCGCCCTGGCTCGCTTCTTGGAAGAAAACTTACAGAGCGTTTCCTCGATTCTAAGAAGCGATCAACACGCCATGGATTCAGTAACGTTTCCGGGAAAGGGAGCCCCGAACGAAACATGTCTACCCACCGTCCCTGTTTCAGAAACCGAAGACCATTAACTTCGGGGAACAGGAAGGTCCCGGGTTGAAGAGCGCGCCCCCCAAACTCAGGCCCGCCCGTAACCTCAGGATGTGACCGTGTTTGGAAATAGGGTCTTTCTCAGATGTCATTCGTTAAGATGAGGTCAAGGACTGGTGTCCTTATAAGGAGGCCAAGTGAGGACAGAGGTGGAGATTGGATGGGGCGTCTATAAGCCAAGGGACACCCAAGGATTTCTGGCCACCCCAGAAGCGGGAGAGAGGCCTGGGGCCCCAGAAGGACCCAGCCCTGCTGACGTCCCGATGCTGGACTTCTGGCCTCCGAGATCTCTCTGATTTCGAGCTGCCCCAGAGATGAGAAGCAGACGTCTTGGGCTCGATTTTGCCAATTCTCCCCGCCCCGTTGCTCACGGTGGCTGCTGAGATTAGGGCCGGCCATGCAGGCCAGACGTCAGACAAAGAGAGTTCCAAACCTTCCACACATCCTCACAACCTTGGCGGCTTGAGACAAGCCTTCCCTCACAGTTCTGGAGGCCAGGAGCCTGAGACCAGGACCCCAAGGCCCAAACCTCCTTCCTGAGGCTCCGGGGGAGCACGTTGTTGCCCCTTCCAGCTTCTGTGGCTGTCATGGCTCCCTGGCTTGGCCCGAATCACTGCAGTCTCCACCTCTGGAGTCACAGGGCCTTCTCTGTGTCAGCTCTCCGTCTGCCTGTGTGACGGGGACACGTGTGGCTGCATCGGGCCTACTGGATAACCCAGGTAACTTCCCGACTCAAGACCCCTAGCTGAATTACACCTTGCAAGCAGAGAACAAAACGAATGATTTCCAGACTGGCTTCCTCAATCACATGGCAATCCTGGACTCTCTCCAGCAACATTCTAGAACAGTCCCATGACAGGCCCGACCCCAGGGGCCCAGAAAGGGAAGGGGTGAGTCCTGGGAGCCAGCAAAGGTTCGTGCGGAATAAACGTCGCGTTCGCTTCCCATCAGGAGACACCCACCCCCCCCACCCCCGTTGCAGGCCACGTCAGTGCCTTCAAGACGGGCATCATGACGGGCAAAGAAAGTCAATGAAAGGAGTGGGGAACCTGAGGCAACCTCAAGCCTGAGTCCTCTCCTAAAGGGGACCACACCTACCCAGCTCCCTCCTGCTATGGTGTGATCTTTTGATTTCCCAGGAAAAGCCGGAAATGAAGATCTGTTAATGTGAAAAATCCTTTTTTTTTTCAACTTTATTTATTTTGAGAGAGAATGAGTTGGGGAAGAGCAGAGAGAGAAGGAGAGAGAGAATCCCAAGCAGGCTCCGCCTGTCAGTGTGGAGCCCCATGTGGGGCTCGAATGCACCAACCCCTAGATCATGACCTGAGGTGAAAACAGGGTCAGACGCTTAACCGACTGAGCTACCCAGGCACCCCGAAACATGCTCATTATTAAATAAGCAACTCATGGGGCGCCTGGGTGGCGCAGTCGGTTGAGCGTCTGACTTCAGCCAGGTCACGATCTCACGGTCCGTGAGTTCGAGCCCCGCGTCGGGCTCTGGCCTGATGGCTCAGAGCCTGGAGCCTGTTTCCGATTCTGTGTCTCCCCCTCTCTCTGCCCCTCCCCCGTTCATGCTCTGTCTCTCTCTGTCCCAAAAATAAATAAACGTTGAAAAAAAAAATTAAAAAAAAAAAAAATAAGCAACTCATGTTTTTAAACTTGCTGTGTTCTTCAGATCAGGCAAGACACAGCCAGTGGGGTCCATCAGAATCCTGCCCGCATCTGGGAAGGTCTTCTCTGGAGCAGTATGGGAAGAAGGCCCAACCACTGAGGCCCCGGGACAAATGGACTCGGGTTCAAAACCATCCTCCATCGGCCGTGGGGCTTCAAGCCCATTAGAACCCCCAAGCCCCAGTTTCCTGATCTGTAAAATGGGGCGACGAGGCACCTCAGGCTGTTGGAAGTTTATACTGAGACGCTCCAGGCAGAAAGCCCAGAGCACAGGGCCTCCCAGAGGGACGGGGCTGTAAGGGTTGCGCGTTACTATTGGACGCAACCTACAATCACTGTGTCAAATTCACCCAAACAACCATTCTGCCCCTTTTGCTCCCCTAAAATTTGTTTTTGAATAGATTGTCGGACTTTAAAAAGGTCAGACAGCTTCCTGTTCAAGGTGCGGAAATGCAAGGTCTGTGATACTCTCTTTGGGAGAAGAGATTAGTGACAGACCGGAGGCCCCTTCCGAGAGGGAATTGTCCAAGAGGAGGCCCCGGGACTCTGCCTGCCTTGGGTCTGTCCTGTTTAGGGTTTTCAGGGAGCACTCACGTGAAGCCCCATGCTTGTGAAATCTGCGAGTGACCCCAAGGGGGAGGAGGAAGGAGCTCTGGGCCGGTGGGTGAAGGTCCAGGGTCCGAGAAGGTCTCTCCAGTGGTCAGTAAGGGACAGCAAGTGTGAGTCTCGGCGCTTGGCTTCCTTAGGCCAGTTCCAGAGGTCAAGGGTGACCCGGGAAACATCAGGTGTTGGGGGAGGGGAGAAACACCAGCAAGTCTCAGATGGCTGTGGATGGGGGGTTACGGTGGTACGACCCCCTCAGAATACTGCCTGGCGATGTCTGCCCAAGCCAAACCTCTGGCCCCATATTCCCACTCCTGCCAGTGAGCCCGTGAGTGCTCACGCAGAGACAAGCCCCAGGACGCCCATGACAGCCCCATCTGAAACAGCCAGCAGCTGGGAAAAAACACAATTAACAAGAGAGTCAAGAGAATGGGCGGGAGGATGGCTAAATCCCGGGGTGTCATGAATGCTCCTGGGCAATGAAAAGACACAAACCATTGTTACACCAAGGAGGATGCGTCTCCCAGACTTCACAAAAGTCTGGGAAAAAGTCAGACTGCAAAAGTCAGACTGAAAAGAGCCCAGACTGTATGATCCTGTTGATGTGAACTTAAGGGACAGGCAACGCAAACCCACAATGGAAGAAGCCACAAGGGTGGTTATCTCTGCAACGGGGTGGGGCAGGTAGTAACAGGGAAGGAACAGGAGGGAACTTTCTAGAGCGAGAGACATGTTCTCTATCTCAGTGTAAAAGTCACCCAGCTATATACAGCAAAGCCTCGGATTGCGAGTAACTTGTTCCACGAGTGTTCTGCAAGATGAGCAAACGTGTTTTCATGTGTATTTATTTTTGAGAGAGGGAGGGAGACAGAGAGACAGAGAGACAGAGCATGAGCAGCGGAGAGGCAGAGAGCAAGGGAGACCCAGAATCGGAAGCAGGCTCCGGGCTCCGAGCTGTCAGCACCGAGCCCGACGCGGGGCTCGAACTCAAGAACCTTGAGATCATCACCTGAGCTGAAGTCAGATGCTTAACCAACTAGTAGCACGTGAGGCTGAATGTCACATGATCACAACTGAGCCAATGGTTCCTCTCTAGGTCACCGGATAGGCTCCTCGTTAAAGCTGCACAAAAAGAAAAAGGTTCCGTTGAGCCAGCAGACGGCAGTGATTCCGTTAGTGATCGTTGAAAGCCGTCCTACACGACAACCCTCCTCTCTCCTGTCTCCCTGACACCAGCCACGAAGGCTTTCAAAGGGAAGGGCAGGTTAATTTATTTTTCTTCGTATTTTGTATTTCCTTTATCACGTTGTATGTTACGGTACTGGGATCATTTTCATACGACTATTTTCGGGTTGTGGAACTTCTCACCTGCGTTTCCGTTATTTCTCCTGGGGAACTTCGCCTTGATATACCAGTGCTTTGGATTACAAGCGTGTTTCCGGAACGAATCATGCTCGCAAACCGAGGCTTTACTACTTTGGGATTTACGCACTTTACTCTAGAGAGAGATGCTCTGTCACAATAACAAGCAAAAGGTAAAGCCGGGATAGAGGTGACAGCTACAGCAGGTGCAGATCCATGAACCAGGACTCCCCAGGTGAGTTGCAGAGGTACAGACACCTGCAGGTGCCTTTTCTTGGGAACTCGCTTACTCCGTCCTGCCCCAGGCTGACCCCACCCAGCCACGTGCGGTTCCGGACGACTCGGCAGGCCTGTGCACCACCTTCAGGGGCAGGGCCCCCTTCAGGGGGTGAGACCTGTGTCGGTCACATGGGACTCTGGCCTCAAAAGGAGCTCCGAGCCCTGTCGTTACGTGGACACGGTAAATAACTTTTGGACGAGGGGCCTACATTTGTGGCTTGCTCTGGGCTGCACAAATTCTGTCGCAGGTCTTGAATGGGAAGCCGTGATGTTTAACAGCCTCCTCAATTCCTGAAGGACCATTCTATGCAAAGAGAAGCACGTTTCTGGTGCCAGGCACGTGATGTTACGAAAGTTCTAAGCAGGCCCATCTCAGCGAGACGTAAGGAAGAACTTGTGTGTGTGTGTGTGTGTGTGTGTGTGTGTATGTGAATATTCAATTAGAGAAGACTTGCCATTTTGTAAATATTAAGTTAGATAAGACACGTAATTTTGTGAATATTCAGTTAGGTAATATGGGTAAGATCCCAGAACACCTTGCACATAATAGGGATCTACTCATCTACTCGTTATTAGCTGTCATTTTTTTGAGAGAGAGAGAGTGAGCGAGCACACATGGAGGGGGGCAGTGAAGAAAGAGAGAGAGAGAGAGGGCGAGAGAGAATTCCAAGCAGCCTCCATGCTGTCAGCGTGGGACCCAACCCAGGGCTTGATCTCGTGAACTGTGAGATCACGACCTGGGGTGAAATCAAGAGTCAGACGCTTTACGACTGAGCCACCCAGGCGCCCCTTAACTGACATTCTTTATCACATAAACGGTTACCAGCTATCAGATTCAACCACGGTGCTAAGAATTGGTCTTTGAAATAATTATTCAACAAGTACATATTGAACATAAATCATGGTGCCCTCCACGAGCACAGGGTACCTGCCCAGTCACCTCTTCCCCTGTGGAGCTCACGGCCTTGCAGAGGAGACAGAGTAGGAGCTATGATGGAGCAGGGCAGGGGGGAAGTAAGGTGAAGCCGCCTTGCTTCGTGGTTCCACGGAGAGAAGCGTGGGACTCAACAGCGTGCCTCTCGTGGCTTCTAGCCTAGCCATCGGCCTGGCACTGAGTAGATGCTCAGTAAACGTCTGTCGCATGGATGCATGCCACTGCACCTGCTCAACATCCTACAAGGTACCTGCCGACACAGCAGGCGCGGGGCGAGGCTGAGGCCCCGGGGCTTGGGGGGCCCAGGAGGCGTGGACGATGGCACTGGCGCTCACTCCTGGGGGCACAAGACCCGAGTCCCTGGGCCCCGCCCCCCGCCCCCCAGCCCCGCCCTCCGCCCACCACGTGGATTTAAAACCCACGCGGCAGCCCGGCTCCTGCCCCTCCTCCACCATTGGGCGAGGCCCCCCGCACTCGTGTCCAATCGGGTGACAGCTCCCGGAATCCGAACTTCGGATTGGCCCGTCCGCTGTGTCACTTTGGGCTGCCCCAGCCGCCAGCCTTGTCTGGCGCCCGCCCCCTCGCGTCTTGACTCGGAGTTAAAGGAGCCGCGGGCGGAAGACGCGCGCGTTCCTTCAGAGGCGCTTTGAGGAAGCCCTGAAAAACTTTTTTTGTCTTTTAAATTAACGTTCGTTGTAGAAAACACAGCAAACGGTGTACGAATAATGTAAATTTCATTTAATCCATTCCCCAAAGCTAACCACTAACATTTTGGCGTGTATCATTCCAGTCTTTTCCCTAGGAGCCTAATTTTATTTGTGTAAAATTGCGATCCAGTTCTGCAGCTATTTTTAAATTTATTTTATAAAACACGTTTCAAATCGCCATCAAATCATCTCCGAAAACATTGTTTTTAACTAATGCTTTTTCTTTGACCTTCTTTACCTTCTTTCACTAATCCCCCCCCTTTTTTTTTCTTAATTTAGTTGCTTGTGTTATGAACAATGAAGCTGACATCAATATTCTTGTCCTTAATAATCAGTTCTCCGATGATTTCTTTAAAACATGTTGTTAACTTGGAACTACAGGCTGACGATACCCGTATCTTCAGGACCTAATACACGTCGTGAAAGTGTTTTGCATTCATGCATTCTGGGGATGTGTGTTATATGTGCCAACTGCTGCTAGGAGCTGTGGATAACACAGCACAGGTTGAGACAGGGGTACCCCACGCCCCTCTCGAACGTGCGGTATCATTTATTTCATCACCTTTGGAGCCAGCTCCTGGACGCATGTTCCCAAGCCCCTCTATGAGCACAGGGCTCCTTGTGCAGACAGGAGGGGCCATATCTCCAGCTCTAGGTGGGGGGAGGGGGGCTGCTCCAGGGTGTTTTCTGGGGGCCACTCCCGTGTGGGGACAGCTGGGGCCACACGATGCCCCATTCCCCTGGATTCCACCGGTGCTTGTCCTAGAGGCCCCGGGGACATCTGAGCATCTGTTCACAGAAACGGACACTGAGGACACACAGGGCACCGTCCAGCTGGGGTGAGGGACGCTGAATAAAGCAACTACAAGTCATGAGAAATGTCGCTGGGGGTAACTTCTCCGAAGGGAAGAAGGGGATTCTGGGGCTCCTTTATATTTCATAGGAGACTGGAAATTCCCGGAGCACGGAGCACGCGATGGTAATACACTTCTCAGCAGCTTATTCCTGCCCATGTCCTATGTCAAGTGCCTTCCTGTACGTTTCCCATCTAATCTCCCCAACAGCTCTCTGAGTAAGGACCTTTGTGATCTCCATTTTAGTTATTTATGTATGTATTTATTTATTCATTTGCATGTTTATTTTTTTTAATGTTTATTTATTTTTGAGAGCGAGAGAGACAGAGTGCGAGTGGGGGAGGGGCAGAGAGAGAGGGAGACACAGAATCCCAAGCAGGCTCCAGGCTCCGAGCTGTCAGCACCGAGCCCGACGCGGGGCTCGAACCCACAAACTGTGAGATCACAACCCGAGCCGAAGTCGGATGCTTAACCGACTGAGCCCCCCAGGCACCCCTGTTTATTTTACTTTTGAGAGAGACAAAGAGAGAGAGAACCCACAGGGGAGGGGCGGAGAGAGAGGGGGACAGTGGATCCAAAGCAGGCTCCACCCACACCGACAACAGAGAGCCCGACGTGGGTCTCGAACCCACGAACCGTGAGATCACGACCTAAAATCGGACGCTCAACTCACTGAGCCACCCAGGTGGCCCGGTGGTCTCCATTTTAAGGAGGAGGTAACTGAGGCCCGGGGTCAGTAATGAACTTTCCCGATCAAGATCATGACAGTGGAAGTGGAAGGGTGCACTTGTCCGGCCTCAGTTTGGGGCCTGCAGAATTCAATGTTTGGGGACTGGATCAAAGAGTAAGTGAGCTTCCCCAGAGGGCAACCTCTGTGATGACAGGGCCCAGCCTGTCGGGTCACCATGGGCTCCCGGGGCCTGGTGCCAGTCTGTGTGAAGCAGGTGCGAGGCCAGTCGTCCGCCCAGCCGCCAGCCAGGCACTCAGCCCTCCCTCCCTCCCTCCCTCCCTGTGACTAGCCTGGCGGCAGCCCGCACATCCAGCCCCCTTCCATCGCCCCCTCAAAACCAGCGGCAGAGTGCGGCAGCCCAGCCTGGCCCCGAATGCCTTTTATGCCACCAAGAATCACTGTTTTACATTATTAATCACTCCTGACAACAGCAGAATTTATCCTTCACGAGCACAGAGACACAGAACACTTCTCGGGTGTGTCTGGCCAGTAAAAACGGCTGGGACGACGCTCTCAGCCTGCGAGAGAAAGGTCTGCATATTAAGTTATGGACGGTACCCAGAGACCCTGGACCTGAGCCTGGGGTCAAGAGCAGGATCCCGGCTCCCCCAGGCATTTTAGCGGCAGCTTGACTTGGCCAAGTCTGGTCCTGGCCCGGGCCTCAGTTTACCCATCTGCCACAAGACAGGATTTGGCTCTAACATTTCCTTCTGTCCTTTCCTTCTGCCCACCCTTCTTCTCCCTGCCTTGGTCCCAAAGCCCTGTCTTCTCTGTACGACCCAGTTCTCCTAGAACCCGGAAATACGAAAGTGGATGGGAGAAAAGAGACGTCTGCCCTGGTGGGGGGGGTGCTTCTATGACCAGTTCAGCCAGCCTTCTTCGGCTTGCTGCCGGAGAGCTCAACCACGTGACATGGGTCCCAGAGCTAAGCTCCTGCATCAACACGACCAACAAAACACACAGTCCGTGCGTACCTGCCCTCCCCCCAGCACGGGTATGTGCCACACGCACAAACCCACAACCCACAGCACACGGTCTACCCCGCCCCACCCCCAGTGCATCCTTAGGGCTGGGACTTCTGGTTCCAGGCAAGGAGTTGTTCTCCTTGGCAGGCGCTGGCCCAGGCTTCTGGCTTCCGGATACTTAGCTAGAGGCTTGTCCAGGATGGGCATCCATCCACCTGAGAGGTGCAGGTGTGGGGGGGTGGGGTGCGAGCGAGCGGGGAAGAGACAGTTGTCGGCAGGTAAGTGACAGAGGCAGCCCCGAGGGCGACTTGTGGGTTGCGATGTGTGGGTGCCACTTACCCCACCGAGACTTGCCAAGTGCCCGCTGCCTGCCAGACCCCCGTCACTCACCCGCCAGGGGTGTAGACCGAACCTGCTCTCCAGAATCGTCACGTGGAGATAGGCCATGAATGTGCCACCGTATGGGGCCGCTGCCGCTCGTCCCTGGGCTGAGGACCTGACACGCACACCACCCCTCACTGTGAAATTCTGGGTCCACCCCCCACTGAGGGGTGGGGGGGCAGGCTCAGCGAGGGGAGGCCGCCTGCCAAGGCCACCCATGCCGGGTTCCGGCCGCAGGTGTCCCTCTGAGTTCGGTCTTCCCCTCCCCCCACCTCCGCTAACTCCTGCCCCCTGCTCCCCGCAAAAGTCAGCTGCTCCTCGGCTTCCGGCTTCCGAGGGCAGGGGGAGCCCAGGGGAGCCTCCAGGAAGCCCAGGGAAGAGCCCAAAGCCCATTGGTGAAGGCCGCGTGGCCCCAGGCAGAGGTGGGAAGGGGGCTAGTGGAAAGCCTCTTCTGCTGCGGCTTAGACTTGGGCTCCGGGCCCCAAGGAGCTGTATCCACACCCTGCCCTGCCTCACCTGCGGGTGCCCACCCACGCCTCCGTGCCCCCATCTGTCAAACGGAAATAATAATATTAGCTCGGACCTCCTGGGGCTGTTGTAGGGACCCAGTGAACTCACTCTGGATCCCCACGTGTATTTGTGGCCTGGTGACGAAGTGTCTAGAGCAGGGCCAGGTTCCCAGGCTGTGTCCAAAAAACATGAGCCCTGATTAGTGTTTGGAAACAAAACAAGACCCCCCGAGGCGGGAAAACATGAGGTCCAAAGACACTAAACTGGGAATATTGGAAGGCTGATTACTCCCCACACGGGATTTGGGGGAGAAGTGGCTCCAGCTGGAAGGAGTTTCCCAAGGTGGTTAGTCAAGAGGAGGGGTTGGTTGTTCAATCACTCGGGGGCTGCACTGAGCTGCTTCTGAGGAGGCGGGTCTGTGCGGCCTGGGTGGCAGGAGGTGAGGGGCAGGGCTGGACCCGAGGAGGCTGGGATGTGCCTTGTCCCCACTGCCCACAGCCAGAGCAGGCCCTGCGCCGACTCAGCAGGGCACTTTGCACAATGCCCAGGGGACACAGGACACGGCCAGCCACCCTCGGCCCCGCCAAAACCCATCCAGCCTTCTCCCGGGCTTCCCGACTGGCTGCCAGGGCAGGCCTGGCCCCCAAGCGGCAGGGACCCCTGGTTCCAAAATTATTCATTATTAAGAACTTCAAGATGGTGACAGGAGAGCGTTAACCTAAGCTTGGGGCCCTTCTGTGAGAGGACCCCCCCCCCGCCCCCGCCACTGGTACCTACACGGGTCACACTTGTGAAGCTGGCCACGGGCCCAAGCCCAGCCAGCAGGGATGTGCCTCTAGCAGGAAGGCCTCCTTACTGGTGTGGACAGGACCTTTTCTCTCTAAAGAGCCCCTCTGGTGGTTCCAAAGCCACACTCAGGGCGGACCGCAGCACTGTCCTGTCTGGAGGCCCTGAAAGGCCCGTCCTGCCGGTCACCCGAGGACATACACCCATTTCACAATCCTACGCCCCGTAACCGGGCTGGGCACTGGCTGCTCCTGGCCTGGGACTCCCGTCTCGCTGTCCCACCTGCCCAGAGAGGCCACTTCTTGGGCTCCAGCTGCATCCAGACCAAGGCCCTTTGTATTCCTTTTTTTTTTTTTTTTTTTTTTTTAACATTTATTCATTTTTGAAAGACAGAGAGAGACAGAGCGCAAACGGGGGAAGGCTAGAGAGGGGGAGACACAGAATCCGAAGCAGGCTCCAGGCTCCGAGGCATCAGCACAGAGCCCGACGCGGGGCTCGGACCCACGGACCACGAGATCGTGACCTGAGCGGAAGTCTGCCGGTCCACCGACTGAGCCCCCCAGGCACCCCAAGGCCCTTTATATTCTTTCCAGCTTTGCAGTCAGTGCCTCTCTGAAACCAACACCCGGACTTCCGTCCGTGTTTCTGCATTTGTCGTCTGTCTCGCCTACAAGAAAAGGAGCCCCAGGAGGGAAAGGGTTTGTTTGTACCTGGCTCTAGGAAGATTCCCAGTAACTGTGAATTGCATGAAATGCCACCTCCTCAGGGTGGGCTTCCCTGACCACCAACCTGGCCTCTAACTCATCATCACCATATCTGAAGGGACCTAGTTTAACTATGAATTTGTCTGTGAGTCTGTAGCCTCTCCAGTCCTATCCCATGTGACCCCCCCCCCCATGTCGCATGAGGGTGGAGATTTTTTTTTGAAGTTTATTTATTTTGAGAGGCGGGGGTAGGGGGATGGGGGGGGTGTGGAGAGACAGACGGAGAGGGGGAGAGAGAGAGAGGATCCCAAGCGGGCTCTGCCCTGTCAGCACAGAGCCTGATGCAGGGCCCAATCTCACCACCCCAGAGATCACATCTGAGAGGAAAACCAAGAATCAGACGCTTAACTGACTGAGCCACCCAAGCGCCCCGAGGGTGGGGATTTTGTTTTGTTTCTTGCCCTGTGCCTGGTACCCAGCAAACAGCCTGGCACTGACTGAATTGGAACGAAATATTTGTTGAATGAATGAAGGAAATTTTTTCCCCTGATTTATGGCCTCCCTCCCACAGATTCTTGTCCAGCAGATTTGGTCCACCCTCCAGCACCCACACTCCCCGTAGGGTGAGTGCTCCCACGCTGCACCATTCACACCTTGGCCCTGCAGCGTGACCCTGGACAGAATCAGTGAGCTTTGATTGCTGTGCCTGGTCTGGCAGTGGGCACTGTCCTCCTCCTCACTGAATTCCCAGGGCCACAGTGCCAGGCACACACAGGGCAACCAGATTTAGCAAATAAAAACACAGGACGTCCAGTCAAATTTGAATTTCAGATAAGCAACACGCGAATTTTTAGTATAAGTATATCCCAAATATTGAACAGGTTATACTTATACTAAACGTTATTTGTGGTTTATCCAAAATTCACACTTATCTGGCAGCCCCAGGCACACACAAAGCTTCCCATGCGTGTGGCTTCTCAAGTTTATGCTTCTTCCAAAGCAATTCTGTCCTTTCCTAATACCCACCTTAGCCGAGGACCCGTCATGGGGTGAAGCCTTCCCATTGACAATCCTTTCCTCTGTAAACAGGAAGACCCTAACCCTAACCCTGACCCTGGACCTTAACCCTAACCCTATCATCCCGGACAACGACATCATTCACGATGCCATTTTGCAGAGGAGGAAACTGAGGCAGTAGTGGTGAAGGTACTTGCCAAGGTCATGTGTCCCACTCATCTTTGGAGATGGCGGTTGTGACCACCATGCCTGACGCCCCACTTTTGGAACCAGGGCACAGACCACTAAACAGTCCCTCCCAGGTGCCACCATTAGAACAGCGATGTCACACTGCAGGCGCTCAATAAATGTGGCCACTGCCCTGGTCCCGGGAAGATTAACCAGAGGTCAACCTTGTGGGTAAGTTGTTGCTGTTGTCTTTTAATGAATTGAATTCACTGGTTATTTTTTGCCTGCTGGTGGTTCAGCCTCAATTGTGTAAATACTGCTTCATTTCCAAGACAATCAGAGCGCCCTGATTTCTCACTGCCAGACAGCCCAGAGCCTCTCTGCAAGAGACTTAGAGGACAGGGTGGTTCCTGGTGTCCTGAATCCCCAGCACCAGGGGCTGGAGCTCCTGAGAGTTTGTGGATAGAGTGAAAGAAGGAATAAGTGAAAGGGGAGGCTACGACAGTGGTCTTTTTTGGCCCAGGAGATGGGTGGGACCCATGGTTATCCCCAAGCCCAGCCTCCATTTTTAGGGTCCCCCAAGCAATGATCAGGACCCTCCAGCTTTTCCTCCAAGCTGCAGAAGGCAAATTATAACAATGGGCACCTGGGTGCCTCAGTTGGTTGAGCACCCGACTTTGGCTCAGGTCGTGATCTCACGGTTCATGGGTTCAAGCCCCATGTCAGGCTCTGTGCTAATGGTTAAAAAAAAAAAAAGTCCAATGAAAACAAAGAAGACGAATTGGAGGAAGACGTCCCCCGACCCCAGATCTGTTGGCGAAGTCCATCCTTCCTCAAGGTCGGGGCTGAGACTGTCCAGCCCATTGCCGGGGTGCCCGCCATACAGGCCCTGAGCACTGCCCACCTCCCGGTCCCCAGGGTTGGGCACAGCTCCGAGAGTCAGCTTCTCTTCCCAAATGATGGTCGGTGCCTTTGAAACTTCCTCTGTGCTGGACACCCTTGGACCCCTCCATAAACTCCGAAACCCCCAATCACGACCCTGAGCTGGGGTCTTCCAGAAAGTTTTCTGCCTGCCCTCTTAAGAGAACAAGAGACATCACTGTGACCAGCTGCCCGGAGAGATGTCACCCACTCCCCGGGGCTGGCTTTCTCAAAGTTCTGCAAGTCTCTGGGCGGGTTACCATCTATTAAAAGGAAATAATAATTTTTAAACACCCCTCCTACCCTCGCCCAATACAAAAGGAGCCTCTGCTCATGACTAAACTCCAGCAATTGAAGGGATACCTAGAAATGTAAAGGAGAAAAATATGGGGGGGGGGGGGAGAAGGCGGGGGTGCAGCTACCCCAGGGACCTGGCTTGTGTGAGAGACTTGTGTCCTCCTTCGTATAGCCCTAAGCAACCAACTCCCCAGGCCAGGCCAGTTCCCACGTCTGGAAAATGGGGATAAACATTTCTGCCCTGGGGAGTAGGTATCAGGTTGAGTTAATATTTGGTAAGTTTCTGGCACAAGGTAGGCGCTCCACAAGTGCATGTAAACTAGAGACTTAGGCAGCGGTCTAGGAGAGGGCACACCAAATTGTGGAGAGTTTGGAGACGTGCCAGGGAGAGGGCCTCTGACGTAATATTTTAATATCTTTTTCACCAGGAGAATGTGTTCTTGTAGCACTCGGGTAATTAAAACTTAATGAAATAAAAGTACACCCCCGCACTTCCTCGCCCACCTTTGAACTCCGGAGGCGTCCCCCCCCCCCCCCCCCGCCCCAAGCCAGCGGCCCCTTGGGCAGCAGACAATGGGAGTGGATTCGCCCCGGGCCCTGCGGGCTGGGACATTACACAAGTCCCCGACACGTATTTACATGACAAGGGCTCCCGGGCGTTTCTCCGGGCTGTCCGGGGCGTGTCTAAGCGAATTCCAGTCTTACCCAGTCGACCTCCTTGGGGTCGGGTTAAAGTGCGCAGGGGGCGCAGGGGGCTAGAGGCCCCGTGAGGCCGCAGACCCGGAGGCGGGGAGTTTCCTGCGAATCAGGTAGGGAGCCATCGGGAGGACTCCCCCCATCTTCTCCAATTCTCCTGCCCGGAGTCTCAGGGACCTCTTTGTGGCGGCGGGGGGTGGGGGGCAGGCTTCCACCCAAACCCGGGTCAAGAACCCCGGGGGCCCAGAACGCAGCCGCAACGGGCGAGGCGGGGGTGGGGGTGGGGGGGGGGGTGAGCCCGGGACGGAGTGTGTGCCGGGCGGGTGTTCCAAACTGACCCCAGTAGGGGCGGGGACGCTACGCCCCTCCTCCGCCCCGCCGGTCCCGGGTCTACGCGGGCCGCCTGGCTCTGGCCCTTTAAGAGCCCGCCCCCTTCCCTGTCACCCCGCCCCGCGGCCCGGGGAGGGGGGTGCGGGGGAACCTCGGCGGGGATTGGCGCAGCGCGCGCCCCCTCCCCGGCCCCCGCGCGGTGGGAACCGGCAGCCCCGTCTAGCGCTGACGTCAGACCGTCTGCCTGCCTCCGACCGCGGTCTCGGAGCGAAACCCGATCTCCTTGGACTTGAATGAGGAGGAGGCGGCGGCGGCGGCGGCGGAGGCGCTCGGCTGCGGGAAGCCAGCAGCGGAGGCTCAGCCCAGGCGGCAGCGCGCGCCCCGGCTGCCGGCCCATTTCCCGGACGCCACCCGCGGGCACTGCCGACGCCCCCGGGGCTGCCGAGGGGCGGCCGGGGGGCACAGAGGAGCGCGGCCCCGCGCACTGAGTCCCGCGGCGCCCCGGGAACTTGGCGGCGCCCCGAGCCCGGCGAGCCGGGGTGCGCCTTCCCCGCCGCGCGCCTCCTGCATGCGGGGCCCGAGCGCCGGGCGCCGGCCGGAACCCCCCCCGGCCGCCCCCGTGCCCCCTGCGCCCCGCGCCGCGCCGCCGCGCCGTCCATGCACCGCTTGATGGGGGTCAACAGCACCGCCGCCCTCGCCGCCGGGCAGCCCAATGTCTCCTGCACGTGCAACTGCAAACGCTCTTTGTTCCAGAGCATGGAGATCAGTGAGTGACCCCGCGCCCCCCTCCCTTGGGGCCCCGTCGGGCGCGGACCCCGAGTCCCCGCTCAGCTGCGGGCGGGGGCCCGGGCCGTGCGCGCCCCCTCGGGCCGTGCGCCCTGCGCCCCGGGCGCGCCCTCCTGGCTCGCGGCAGCTGGCGGCCGGCCCGGCTTTGTCCCGCGGCGCGGCGAGCCTGGCACGGCCCCCGCTGCCCGCGCCCCGCCCGCTGGGACTCGGACCCGGGGTCGAGCGGCGCGGAGGGCGGCGGGGCGCCCGGCGCGGGAGGGCTGGGGCGGTCGGATCCGCGAAGTTTCCATTTTATTTCCCTCAGGGGCAGTCTCGATGGAGCAATGAGGCCGGCTCTTTATCAACTTTGGCCGGGGGAAGGGGGGGTGGCGGGCGTGTGAGACACTGTCTGGCCTGCGGGGTGTCTGGGGCCCCGGGTGTGTGTCTGGAGTGTGCGCGGCGCTCACGTCTCGGTCTGTGTGAGTGGGTCTCCTTGCGTCTGTGGGGTGTGCGTGTCTGTGTGTCTGTGTCTGGCGCGTCTCCGTGTCTGTGTGTCTGCGTTGCGGTCTGTCCCCGGAATATGAAGTCTTCCTGTGTCTCCGCCTGCGTCCGGCTCTGGGTGCGTCTTTGGCGTGCGTGCATCTGTCCGGGGGCTCGGGGGACCATTTGTGTCCAGGTGTCTGAATCCAGGGCTCGGCGCTGGTGGGTCTGGCCGAAGGTGGATCTGGAGTGTGTGTCTCATTGTGTGAGTGTCTGTGTCCCCGACGCACCTATAAATAGCCTCTGTCTGGACAGCTTGGCTCAGCCTGGCTGGGACCGTGGTTACAAATGAGTCAAAGTTTGGGGCTGTCTGTGTTTGGGACTGCCTTGCCCTGGAAGGAGGAGGGAGACGAGGGTGGGGAGGGGGTGTTTGAAGATTGGTACCAGCTCGCCCCCCACGTCCAGAAGTTCAGACAAATAAGCCTCAGATTGCCCGTGTGTAGCCCACTCGGGTGGGGGTCGGGCTGGGTGGGGAATGGACTGCCACTCCCTGGGGTCTGCCTTCTAACCGGTACCCTGTCCCCCAGCCCATTCTCTGGGGGGGACCTCTTGCCCCTCCGGGCTTCCCGTGTCTCCGCCCTCGCCTCTCAGCACCCCAGGCAAAGGGAGCACACTGCGCTTCTCAGCAAGGGCCAGCCTCCTTCCAGCTGGGACCTGGAGAGGCAGACACCACTGAGCAGGGCAGTCACCGGGTGACTCATAAGCCAGTTTCCGCAGGCGGCTGCCACAGTTGTGGCCCCTGAGCCTGTACAGTGAGGCACAAGAGGTAAAAATAGCCCGTGACCGGCCCTGCTGGGGCAAGCTGGCCAGTCGTGGTGGTGGGTCCTTCCACCCGTGACTCCCCCACCCTCCCTCCAGTCCAGGAATTGAAAGCCTTGTCCCCACCCCCACCCCCCCGCAAGGTGCCCCAACCCCCCCCCCCCCCCCCCCCCCCCGCCAGGTGCCCCAACGCGCCAGGCCAGCGAGGTGCCTGGAGAGCCTGCCAGAGCCAGCGTTTGCGGAACTGAGTTGCATTAAACCAGATTGTTTCCCAAAGGCCCTTTGTGAACTCAGGAGGCTAATGAAATGCACGGGGATATTATTAAAATATGTTCGCACATGTTTGGAGAGAGCCTCGCCAGTGCTGAATGGATTGCTGCTTAAGTACCCTCGGTGCCTCATTTCTCCCTCTCTTCTGGAGAGCCGCCTTAGTGGACTCCCCACGGAGGGGTCCGCGCTGTTGTGTCTAACTTATCATTATGAGGACTGGGCACAGGCGTTTCGCTCTTGTCCTTTGTGTGGAGGACTTTTGAAAACATCCTTTCTTACTCTTGCCCTTTCTTGGGCTGTTCAGCCCTGAGGAT
The DNA here is from genome assembly GCF_018350155.1 of Leopardus geoffroyi. Lineage (NCBI taxonomy): Eukaryota > Metazoa > Chordata > Mammalia > Carnivora > Felidae > Leopardus > Leopardus geoffroyi. The sequence continues at coordinate 5,394,482 of NC_059336.1, forward strand.
ATTTTGGCTGACACCGAGGTGGTGTTCAGTCCCATCGCCTTCGACCTGTGCGCTTCCCACGGTGGGGCTTCTGAACGGGACCCTCGAGGGGAGCCCCTGGAACCCTGGCCTGCTCCAGCTGGCCCCAGGATGGGACATGAGTCACCGTGTTCAGTGTGTCTTTTACACACGGCCCCCTACTTACTGGAAGAAAGCCCAGGGCAGGAAAGGAAGTGATCTTTAAAATACACGTATAGTATAACAGTTTGTTGGAAGTGCTAATCAGATCTGCCCCCACCCCCCACCCCCCCCAAAGGGTCTCGGGAGGAAGCTTTCAAGGCCTGGAGGTTCTTCATACAAGAAGATGGGGAGGACAAATTGAAAGGTGGAAGGAAGGCCACATTTCACAGGACAGGAGTTCAGGATGGTTTGCAAGTAGGACGTTAAAGATGCATTTGGAGCTGGGCTGCACAGGGGCGTCCGGTGACTTCTTTGTAGAGGAGAGGAAATTGTTCTTGGTAGCTTCCTCGAGCCACTCGAGTTTCCTCGTCTGAAAAATGAGATCCTGATGGTTGAAATTGGAAATTCCACCATGTTTGAAGATGGGGCCTCTGCCTTCCAAAGCCTGGCTGGAGGCTTCAGGGTCAGCACTGGCTCCCCTCCCCTCTGATAGTGCTGGGTCGCTGCTGTGGGGGTCTGTTGCCCTAGATTTCAGAGCTGGGTGGAGCGTTGGCCAGCTCGGGCTTTATAGATGAGGGAAGGTGGCAGTGAAAAAGCTTTGCCCCGGGTTCCCCCCCAAGCCATGCCAGACCCAGACCCCGGAAGCACACACACCGTCTTTGGAACTTGGAACTTGGGCCCCACGGTGGGTCTACCTTGAACTTGGGGGCTGGAAGAAATCAGCAGCATCCCCGTTGCACCTGGGAGGGTGGGAACCGGGCTGTGTCTGGGGAAGCCAGGTCTCTGGGATGGTCTCGACTTTCATAAGATACTGCCACCATACTCCGGGGTCCCCCATCCACCCTGAGAGTCAGGAGGTGAGGGATGCTTTCTGATGGGAATGCACTCTTCCCAAGACACCCCACAGAAGAATACGCTATTCTTTAAAAAAAAAAAAAAAAAAAAGCCAGGGGTCTTGGGGTTAAAAACAGCCAGCTCAGGTGACAGCCCCCAGAGCCGACAGTAGGGAGTTGGCTGGGCGACTTTTCAGGAAAGGATTCCTCGCTGCACGCGTGTTTCTTGACATTCTTGTTGGCCTCTTTACAGGTCTGTGTCTCATAGAAATTAGCCCCTGCCTTTCTCTTCCAGCTTCTGCTGCGGCTTTTGGGGGGCAGACGGATGCCTGGACAGACTGACTTGTGCCATGCAGCTCTTGGTGCCTGGACAGCGTGTCTGGAGGGCCCTGCCCCGGACCCACCCTGGACCCCTGCCAGTCACTATGGTGGCAGCTTTGTTCCCTAACACCACCAACGTCACTGAGCCTCTGGTTCCTCTTCTGCAGCCAGTTCCAAACAGATATCCCCCAGACTGGAGACTTGAAGAGAGTCGCCGGCCAGGAGAAAGCCACCGGCCACCTGGCGTAGTGATGTCTCAGATCCAGGGTATCTCACTCCGGGCACTAGGACTGCCTTGGGGTGGGGGAGGGGGAGGGTGCGTTGTGTGCTGGGTATCGAGCAGCACCCTTGGCCTCTGCCCACTAGATGCCCATTGGAGTAGGATTCTGCCCCCACCCCCCGCGTCAAGTTGTAACACCCCAACATGTCTCCGGGATTCACCAGATGTCCCCTGGGGCGGCGGGGCAGGGGGGCACATTGCCCTAGCTGAGCGCCTGCCATTTTAATCAATTATTAGTTTCTCCGAGGGGCTTGGGGGTGGGGGGAGGGTAGACGTGAGTTGCCAGAAACTGAACCTCGGTCTCGTTGGGCGAGCGGCCCCCGGGGAGGCCGATGGTCTTGCTCGGAGTTGGCGCCCGCCAGTGATTCCCTTGGCCTTTCCTGAGCGCCTGTTGTGTGCCGCGCACTTGGGATGGGGGCTCTGCTGGAGTTCCCGGTTTTCGTCTCGGATTTGCGTTCTTTCGGAGGAGAGACTCTGGCATCGTGCGAGCTTGGATTTCCGGACTCGGTTCCGCCTGTGGCCGACTTCGTGCCGGCTACCCCGCGGGCCCCCTCAGCAGGGACTTTTACCCCACGTGTTTTCTGACTGTCCCGGATTTAGGCTGAGGTGCACAGCGGTTGAGTTGAGACCAGATGTCAGGGCAGACGGTTGGCCGCGGCTCCCCGGAGCTCTGGGGCAAGCCAGCCATGCCAGCCAGTGTGACCCCAGGTCAGGGGCGGGCTTCGTGTCCGTGAAGGCACAGAGTAAGTCATTGCTCCGGGATGCATGCACGCAGACCCGCACGCACGTGTCCGTGCATATCCGGTGCACCCACGGCCTTGGGCGTGCATACACACGTGCACACACAGGCCCAGCCGCGACCGCTCTCCGCCTTCCTCGCCGGCCTCTCTCTGGATTGGGAATGGCTTCCCCTTCCGGGCACGTAAGGAAAACGAGGGCAAGTGTGCTCGCGTGCGTAGCGTGCCCTCTGAGTTGTGCAAATTTATGCTCTCTGCCTCGGAGAGAGAAGGGGAGTGGATGGGTGTGTGCAGCTGCCCAGGAGAGGAGGCTGTTGGGGAGGATGGGGCGGCGGCAGCTTTTTTAGGACATCAGGGGGTGCTCAGCCTGGACACCTGCTGTCTCCGTGTCCCGGCCCAGGGCCAGGCCGCGTCTGGTTCCGGTTTGGTGGGTTGTTAAAATGGAAGAAAGTCTCCTAGAGGAGGCGCCTCGCGGTGGGGTCCGCAGCAGAGGGTCCGCGTGGCCTTTCTCCTCATCGGACTTTGTCACCCAGAGACTGAGCTCGCAGGCAACTCGGGGTCTGGGGTCCTGCGCGGAGACAAGGAAGGCTTTCACGGGGATCTTGGGAGGCTCTCCTCCTGCCGGCCGTGGACGCGCCGAGGAGGCCATCAAAGCCGAGGGCCTGTTTTGTGCTTTCTGAAAGGTGTCGTGCGCACACGTGCATGCACGTGTGTGTGCGTGCGCGTGCCAGGGCACGCTTAGGGGCACGTGTGGGGGCCCCGTGGGCCGGCATGCCCGCTCCTCTCGGTGCCTGGCAGCAGTGAGGATGGCCCCATGCTGTGCCCGGGGCTTCCCGAGGCTGGTGAAGCGCCTGGCGGGCTGGGAAACCGAGGTTTCTCTGGCGGGGAGGGGGCTGCAGAGCCCTGGGGGTGTGAGTCCCGCCCAGGGGGCAGCCCGGCCTTTCCGTTTTAAACGGGGAAACGACGGCTGGAATTTGATGTAAAACGCCTGACAGTTCTTTTTTTCTCTCACCTCGAGGGCCCCACTGAACCTGCTCACAGGCCCGATCTCCCCGCCGGGTGCAGTGGGGCTGAGGGTGTGACGGGGGCCAGAGGGACGGGCCTCACTCAGCGCTGCTCCAGAACCGACTGGCCGTGCTTTGGCCCGTCTGGAACGCGGGAAGAACAACGGGTCCTGCGTGCTGGGGCGTTGTGACGCCTGCGAGGTTACCGTCGGGGAGTGGGGTCCGGTGTTTGCACAGCTCGCTGTTCATGCGGGTTGGCGGTAACTGAGGGGGGTCAGTCTTCAGCTACCCACTCTGCCTGTCCCCTGGCGGTCACTGCCTGATGAGGAGGCCTTCTCCCTCCTGGGGGCTGGGGTGCTGGCAGTCGCTGGGATGTTGGAGTCAACGGGCGCGGGGGGGGGGGAGGGGCCGTGACCCTGAAGGTGGAGGTGCTTGAATGTGTCACTTTGCTTGTCCCTGCCAGGCCCACCGCAGAGCTGGCTGGGAAACCCCCAGCAGACCTGCGCCCCCAGAAGGAAGCCCCCCACCGTCTCCTAGGGACCCCCGTGGGTTCTACTGGCAGCTTCGGAAGGAGGGGGGGGGCTGCGTGGGGCCGTCAGGTCAACAGCACCGTGACATCCAGATGCCCCACCAAGTGCAGTGCAGAAGACGACCCCGGAAACTAGGGATGGCTTGGGGTTCCTCTTTTCCTTTTTGAAAATTAACTGCAGTTTTTAACAAGTGAGGATAGGTGCCTGATCTCCCCCGCCCCCCCCCCGCCCCGCGCGGCAGGTGGGGTGGGGTGGGGACACGTCTTCTGCTTGACTTCTCCCAGCAAGTACACGTGACCTGTGTCTTCACCGCTGCCCTGCCCCCTCCCAGGTGAGCGGCGCCCCTCCGTGAAGTCGTGACAGCCAGTCTCCCTTTCCCTTCGGGTGACACCGCAGACGTCTCTGGGTCTCGTCAGGGCCTTGTCAGGTGCCGGTGGAAATGTCTGTCACCAAGCGGAGAAGAGTCCCAGAAGGACTTGCTATCGAGAGCGGGGCCTTCAGTGCCCCCCGGACGGTCCCAGGAAGGGTTGGGGCGTCCCCAGGCTTTGCGAGAGAGCCACAGAACGGCCGTACCTTCTGTTTCCAGGATGACGATTGGCTTTTTGCTTGCACCCCATCTCTTAGTTGTATGTGGGGCACTTCTCATGTGCCGGGTGCTAGTGACGCATGTATCTCCGTCTTAGAAACAGCTCCGTGAGAGAGCCATTGCTGTCCCCACTTTTGCAGCTTCGGAAATGGGTTCAGAGAGGGTAAGGCACTTGCCACGGGTCCCAGAGCCAGGAACTGATGCTCTGGTGATTCAGACCTGAGCGCCTTGATCCTGACTTTCCCCCCCGCCCCCCTCGACACCACGCCGACTCCCTGAGCCCCAGCGTCGCCTTTGCAAGGGTCGACACGGCAGCGGTGGCTTAGATGTTTTCGCAGGACGGCAAGCCCACGTGGGACCGTTCACGAGGCAGGAACGCTAACAAATCTCGGGGGCCCCGTCGGGTATGTTCTCTCACTCTGGAGGCACATGGGCTGTCGTCCGTCGGCCAGGTGTCCGCCATCCAGGTGTGTCCCTTATCAGGCTGCCCGAGGGGCTGGCGTCTCTGTTTGCGTCCCCAGTACAGCCCGTCCGATGTTGGGGCAGGAGACAAGAGATCGCTGAGGGGCCCAGGGCTGTTCCTGGAGGGACCCTCTCTGTTAACCCTCCCCCGAATTCCAGCCTGCTGGGTAGGTTATGAAAATGCAGGCCTGCCGGGGGCATGTGGGCACACGCAGCCCCCTTTGGGGGCCTCGGTCACACCGTGCCGTCCCAGGCGCTGCAGATGTCAGGACAGCACAGACAAAACCCTGCTCCCCGGGAGCTGCCAGTCTAGGGAGCAGACAGAAAGGGAGTTTATTTCCAGAAACGAAAACGGGGGGCCGGGGGGGAACTCTCGAAGCCCCTCTCAGGAAGGCTCCCCCAGGATCCCAGACGCCCTGTTTGGGCTCCGAGCTCCCTGGGGGCCTCCCCTGTCACACCCGTCGTGTTGGGTTGCGTGGTGTGTAATCGGTTGTCCCCTGCGTTGTTTCTGGTCGCCCCTGAAGGGTTGGGGACCCTGCCCGTTTTGCCCAGTGTATCTCCCGAGCCTGTAGAAACCCCGTATGTGTATGAGGGAGGGGAGTGAGCATGGGAAGGGCGGGTGGGCGGACTGGAAGCTGAGTCCCAACTGGACAGGACGCAGTCAAGATAAAGATTCTGAAAACCATCGGGGCGAGCGCACCGTCGGTCCTGAGCCTCGACGGGCATCTCCACAAGATGCAGGCAACAGTAGCACCTACTTCATAGGTTGGTAAGACGGTTGCTGAGTATGAAAGGCGCCGGCTCGGTGTTATTTGGAATGCGCTGTTTGGGGCAGGAACTGTGCCTTGGCCTCCTGGCTCCCATCGCTCTGTCAAGGTCAAAGTCGCACCTAGGGGCAGGTGCAGCGATCCATTGCACACCTGCTTCCCCTGCTTCTGCCCCAGTTGTCCCGGGAGGTCCTGGGAGGTCGCCCCTGGGCTTAGAGTATCAGAAGGACAAAAATCCCTGGGGATTTGTGAAATGGGGCGGGGATGCCCACCCCCTGCCCTAGGAGAAGTCCCCTGCTTCAGACCTGGGGCGTTTGGGGGCCGCTCTCCCACCTGTCGTCACCCCCCAGTGTGGCTTGCGTTCGCTGTGATGCCTGGTGAGGTGCCAGCTTGACGAAAAGGGTTGGGTGCTTCCTGTGCCACCTGTGGAGGTATCGGGGGTCGTGGGATCTTCCTGGTGTTCCAGCAAATTCTAACACGTGTTTGTTTTCCGTTGGGTCACTTGGCTGAGAGTCGGCGCCTGCAGCAGTATCTTGGGAGGAGCCTCGGGAAGCGTCGAGTCTGAGTTTCTTTCTTCGCCTTCCGATGGATCGTAACTGAAGTCAGCGAGCGTTGTGTCAGGGGGGTTGGGAAATAGCTCTGCTTGCAGAAAAGAGTTTCAATTACTTGGGATCTGGATGCCGGATGACGTTTGCTTCTGGCCTCTAGGAGCCGGCTCTCAAAGTTCCCCTGTCCACTAGCCACACCTGCCAGAGCTCCGTGGCACACGGCGTCGGGCTCCCCCAGGCTGGACGGACGCGGCAGTGACCTCGAACAGTCGGTCGTGCGGGCCTTGTAAGTTGGGAGAAGTTGTCCCAAGTCTTCTGTCCCTCGTGTGCACTTCGGTGGTGCTGGGGGCGGGGCAGCCTTGCCGACCCTGGTGAGGATCCATACGCGGTGAAACAGATGGCGAATGAACGGATTTATGGGGTTCCTCACGTGCCCCTGTGACTGCTGGGCGCGTGCGGTGATGTCTTCTGAACTGCTGACATATGATGGGGTCTGTCTGGGGCAGCTCCCAGCCTTTACTGTCACCAGTGGGGAGTCATCGATTCCTGGCATGCGGGTCACATCCGCATGTGGGAGAGTCTCTGTTGGTCCTGAGGTCTCCAGGAGATGATGTTTCCATCCCCGGGCTTGGGGGAGGCGGTAAAAGTGACATATCCAGCCGTGGATTTGTTTGAGTGCCTGTGGTTAAGGACACAGAAGTGTGGGGGCGCCTGGGGGGCTCAGTCGATGGAGCGTCCGACTTCGGCTCGGGTCATGATCTCGCGGTTCGTGAGTTCGAGCCCCGCGTCGGGCTCTGTGCTGACAGCTCGGGGCCTGGAGCCTGCTTCCGGTTCTGTGTCTTCCTCTCTCACTGACCCTCCCCCACTCACACTCTGTCTTTCTCTGCCTCTCAAAAGTAAAGAAACGTAATATAAAAAAAAGAATACAGAAATGTGTGCTTTACTACATAAAAACACGTATTTTTACGTATATAAAAGAGACATATTTTATGATATAAAATATGCAGAATGTTTTGTGGCTGGGAGACTTTTTTGAGGTCCCTTGACTGGATGCCACAGTGGTGGCCCTGCCTCCCACGGGTCTGCTGAGGACTGAGCCCGAGCCTTCCCCTGGCTTTGCCCCAGGCTCCACCAGGCAGGTGAAGTCAGGGTTCCCCGGCTCCGTCTTCAGAAGCAAGAGAAGCAGGGAGCTGAGAGAAGTGTTCCGGTGCATTTGGGGGAAAGCAAACTGCCCTTGCCCCCGGGTCGTTTTGCCCACAAGGGTCTGACAGCCCTGATGGGGGATGCTTGAATACTTTCCAGAAGCTGTCCGGGAAGCCTGGCTGACAAGGTTGAACCCGAGCCCTGTGTGTGTGGGTGTTGGGGGAGGGGGGTAATCCGTCCTTTTTTAGGGGGGCCCAGGACTTGCACGGGACCCCCGCGCACGCTATTCCTTCATTACACCCTCCATTTGATAGTAGGTAAGATAGCTTCGCGCCGAACTGTCTGCGGTTGACGTCGGTGTAGAAATCGTGTGAGCGTTTGGTTCCTGTCGACGCCGTGTTGCAGGATCCTGGCCGCAGAAGAGAGAATCTCTGTTACGCGTGAAGAACAAAAAATAAAAGTTGAAACCAAGATCTTGACTGAGACTGTGGCTGTACGTGCTTACTTCCTGGACCTCGCTTACGCGGCTGCGCGTGTTAAGGGTTTCGTTAAGGTCTTAAATAACCCGCCAGAAGCAAGTGGAAAGTGAGGTCCCTGGGAGCTCCCCGCCCCGTTTTACAAATTCCCGGGGTCGATAGGCTGCCGTACGGGACCCGGTCACGGCCCTCGTTGCCTTCCTAAAAAACAATTTAGTCGGTAATGATCCTGTAAACCTATGGATCAACTTTGCGCAAACACCCTGAGTAATTTCTTTGTTCTCTTCTTTCTACTTTCTAATTGGTGTCTCTAAAAGCCAAAGGTTTGGTCTTGCGGAAGGCGTGATTCATTTATTGGTGTCTGTGCCGCCCCGTTATCATTCAGTCATTTCAGAATGCCGTCGCGGGGAGCCTGGAGTGATTCATACCAGGCTGAGCTTGGCAGCCGTCGGGGTCACGGCCATCGCAGGAAACGATTTTTCCTAATCTGTTTATGGGAGGGGAGAAAGAGGTGGGTGTATTGAGATGATGGAGAGGGTGTCAGTTACATCGGCGAACGGAACCGATTAAGTAACACCAACAGGCCCTTTGCTGCTGGTGATCGTTAACGCTGGAGCACAGCTAAGTGTGTTTGTATCTCGGGTGTATCTCGCCCGTGTTTACGGAGCCCTGTTCCCCAGCGGGCCGACACGCGGGGACTCCCCCATCGGTGTCCTGGAGCAGAGCGTCCTTTTAAAGGCACCAATACAGAGAATGCTGCCATTAAAAAAAAAAAAAAAAAAAAAAAAATCCATCGACTGGGTCCACCCATGGAACAGTTTATACATGTCTAGGCTTAAGGGTCAGAGGCCAGTCCCCACCCTCCCGTCCTTTCTCGAACAGTGGCGATTGTTAGATGTTTGCAGTTGTGAAGTCTTTCGTGACTCTGCAGAGTTTGGGGACTTGTGCGTGAAGCTGCTGTTTTGCCTAATTTTATTACTTAACTTTTGGCCCTAAATAAAATTGTCGCTACCCTCCCATCTAGAGGCTAATTAGAGTTGCTTGCCGCGTGGCCCAGAGGTGTAATTATGAGCCCAGCTTCCAGTTGTCCATGTAAATCCAGGCCCTGCCTACAGGTGCATCATCCTGTAGTTGAGGAATATTCCTCCCTGCTTCTCTGGCGACTCTCCGTCTGCGTAACTCACTCTGCTGGATCCTGCCCTCTGCATCACCGAATGAGGAGGGCCTGTCTCTCCAGTTTGGGAATCCCCAGCTCCTGTGACCCTTGAGCTGTGGGAGAACCCAGCCCATGTTCACTGAGCGGCTTTGTGACTTCAGGGTGTGGACAGGGATGAGTGCATGGTGGCCGGTCCCGCACTGCCCTTTCCTGCCTGTGACGTTGCTAACCCATAGCAGCCTCCGCTCCTGCTGGGTTCAGACTTTCCCCCAGGGTGGTCCCCTGTCCACTCCGGTCGGGGCTCAGAGAGAGCTCGACCATGATGTAGATGATTCTGTGGAAGGAAGCTGGGAGTTGTCTGTGCAGAGAGGTGCGGCGGGAGAAGGGACAAGGGCTACGGGGCTCCCTCCGAAGTGCAAGACAAGTCCCGGGCAGCCCCTGCTGTGAGCTCTAGGAATGTGCCCCCCCCCCCCGCCACCCCCGCCATCGCCCTTGGGTTGCTGCAGCCCCTGCCTTCTGTTCTCAGGCTGGGGTCCGTCTCCAGGCTCGTGCTTGGCGAGACCCCATCCCTGTTACTCCTTACCTCCCCGACAGCACTCCATTTGTCTCTCTTTAAAATCAGGGTCACGAGCCCGCGTGTCACAGAAGCACCTCCACTTTGCCTCGACAGCCTCTTTCCCCTTGGACATCATAGCATTCCTTTACACTCCAGCGAGAGTGAGCTCTGGACCCTTTCCCCAGAATAGACTCAGGCGAGGAGGGCTGGGGCTTGGGAAGAAGAACCAGAAAGAGGAGAGGCTGGGAGGCAGGGCAGTGCTCAGGGAGTGGGCACCTGGTGCCAGCAACTTTGTCCATCTGATCGTTTTCTGAGTGTCTGTCCGCAGTGACGTTGTGGCTGCTCCTCGTGCCCTGCCTTACTGTCCTTGTGTCAGCCCTGGTTTGCCCCTGAGGAGGCGGAGCTAGGTCGTGGGCTACAGGTGGGAGATGGCTAGGAGCAGAGCAGGATTTGAACTTGGGCAGCGGGGCTCCGATCATCATCCCCTTTGCCCACCATCCCCTAAGTGTCAGAACCACCTGTCACCCACCGCAAGGGTGTGTCCTCTCTGTCTTTGCCCTCGGGATTCTCCCGCCACCTGGTTCAGGCCTCTCCTCCACGTCGCTTCCTGGGAGGGTCACCTGGCCGCCGTCCCTGGGACTCAGGCCCAAGAGAGCAGGAATTTGTTCAGCGCTGAGCCGCAGCTGAAGGGAGAGAGGGTCACCGCGACCTGTGGGTGCTGGGCAGGGCCGGGGGCTCCTGAGACGGCGTGGAGTGAGCCTAGAGAACATCACGGTTGGAACGCCCCTCCTGCGGCCACCTGGGGGCTCGCGGACCTGACCCTTAGGTGCACCCCAGGCCGGGTAGCCGGGATGCAGAACCCTCTGGCTGGTTCCAGGGTGTGGCCGCAGGGAAGCTGAGGCCCAGCCAGGAGGAGGAGGAAACCAGGGCCTGTTTTCAGCCCAAAGCCCATCTGCTAATTGGAGGCGTGCTTCTGTTACTGTTGTCCTCGCAAGGACGCCCCCCACCAACGGGAACTCCGTGCGCCAGGACGGCGCTGCCTCTCGCGTGGGTCCCACCTGGGGTCAGCAGCAGGACGCAGGGTGTTCTTGACGCCTGGCACAGAGCAGACCCGGTGGTTGTGTTCTGGACCAGGTGCTTGGACCAGCTGAGGGACCCCTGAGGCCTCCACTCAGCCTCGGGGGCAGGCCCGTCACCTGGGGTTGGGTGGGCACTCGGCGTCCTGGCCTCTTGTTTTGCTCCCCACGGCTGGCCCCACGCGACCCTGAGCCTGGGCTCGGAGGGACCTGCCCGCAACCTTTGCCTTCTGGGCTCTCAGGGACCCTTGGGAGGTCTTCTCCTCCACCAGAGGTGGCACCCGCCTTTTTGAAAAGGTTTCTGGGGGCGCCTGGGGGTCTCGGTCAGTTGAGCGTCCGACCTCGGCTCGGGTCATGATCTCGCGGTTCAGGAGTTCGAGCCCCGCCCTCCCCGTCGGGCTCTGTGCTGACAGCTCGGAACCTGGAGCCTGCTTCGGATTCTGTGTCTCCCTCTCTCTCTCTCTGCCCCTCCCCCCTCCTCTCTCAAAAATAAATAAACATTAAAAAAATTTTTTAAAAAGAAAAGAAAAGGTTTCTTCGCACAGGGGCTAGCGGTGGAGAAGACAGGCAGAGACAGGGCACTGGCGGGCCCCCGGTTTTGAAGGCAGAATGTTCTTTCTGGACAGGTTTCTTGTCCCTGACCTGCCCGATGAGCCCGTGCTCGGCTGTCTCCCCTACAGTCTCCTCGTCCGTGTTCTTCTCTGTAAAGTGGGCGTGATCAAACCTACGGAAGAAAGAAGACCCCATCCGACCTCGTGCACTCGCTGTCCCTTCTCTTCCCTTAAGTTGCTCAACTTCCTCTGGAACCTGTTTTCCCCGCTGTGACATGTGTATTGAGGCATAATTTACAGACACAAAGTGCACAGCCACGGCATACGCTGTGATGAGTTGTGGCAAATGTGTGCATGGGACGGCTGTCCAGATTGAGACGCGGCTCCTTCCGTCTCTGGACAAGTGCCCCTTGCCCCACCCCCTCCCCCAGGCAGTCGCTGTGGGTCAGTCTTTCCTCGTGGAGAGTTTTGCATAAATGAAGTCCCCCCCGCCATGTACATGTGTCCACTGTCTTTGTTCCGCTTTGCTCACTCCGTCTCCCGACTTTGGGGTCCATTGCGTAGCGTGGGTCGGTAGTGATGTCTTTTTATTTGCAAGTAGTGTTCCCTCTGTGGAGGAATCTCGGAGTTGCGGTGTGGACTGGGGCAAGGGGACTGGAAATGGGCCAAGCCGGACCCAGAGGAATCCTTGTTCACTGGTGGAGTGCCAGCCGCCTCCAGGGGGAAAAGCTTTTGTAACCTGAATCTGGGCCCCATAAATGGGTCCATGAGACCCGGACGTCCGTCCAGCCCCAGCCGGGGTGGGGTGGGGGCACTCGGGGTCGCAGCCGAGTCCTTGGAGACTCCGCAGGCCACACCTCTGCCCCAGCCTGGCCCGGTCCCGCCAGCCACCGATGCCAGCCCGCCTCACCTGGCCCGCATTCCTCCGCGGGGAGTGAGGATGTGGGTGACCCCAGACAGGTATGAATCATGTCTGGGGGAGGCGGTTACTCAGGCCGGAGCACCGAGGCCGCGTTCCTGCCGGCTGACAGATGGCTTGGGCCTCAGAATGCTGCTGTGGGTCCCCGGGCAGAGCATGCCTCCCTGGGGAGTGTGGGGCTGGCATGCTGGGGTCCCCCGGCCAGCCTTCTCTGCAGAGGGGACAGAACCCGCAGAGTGGCCTCAGATTCAGGGGCCGGTTCAGAACAGGGGTTGCATCGCGGTCGTGGGTCCCCACTTGGTCTGTAAAATGAGGGTGTTCGTGTTCTCGCTTCCTTGGGCTGTGAGCGGCAGTGGGGTTCGCTGCTGGCCGTCGCCGAATGCCTGCCGTGTGCCAGGCGCCGGGCCACGGGGAGCCCCAGGGGAGCCCCAGTGGCAGCCGTTGTTACTAGACCTGTTTTTCAGACGGGACGGGCTGACTGAGGTGTAGAGGAGAAGTCACTTGCCCCAGGGCACGCTCGTCCAGGGTTAATTGGCCGAGCTGCCCCTGGATCCCGCCGAAGCCACCTGTGTCGCAACTGTCCTGCCTCGTGAGTTTGGAGAACTCGACAGGCCCACGGCAAACCGGTAGCCTGTGCGAAAATTTCCGAAGGCATGGGGATGGGCATTTCAGATTTCGTAGTTAAGTACTCGGGCTAATGCGTGTTAAATGTGTTAGGAAAAGTGGAACAAGCACATCACTGATTTCATGAGTGTTGTTGAGGACCAGGCTAGGTAGTGAGTTGAATATTTAAGAACTTGAATTTTATTTTATTTTTTTAGAAAGTTTATTTTATTTTGAGAGGGAGAGAGAGAGAGGAGGAGGGGCAGAGAGAGAGGGAGAGAGAGAACCCCAAGCAGGCCCTGCACTGTCAGCACAGAGCCCGCTTCGAATCCTTTGTCCTCCTCTCTCTGCCCCTCCCCCACTGCGTTTCTCCCTCTCTCTCTCTATTTCTTAACATAAATAAACTTAAAAAAAAAGAATTTAAATTTTAAAATTAAAATAGGAATTTTACTTCCTTGAACTGGTATCTGGAAATGGCAGAAATCTGGAAGCCTGGTTGAGAGTCCTGTTCTAAGAGGTTCCTGCCGAGGACTCCGGGGGGGGGGGGGTTCCTGAATAGCTGACTCCCGGGGCCTCCTGCGGAATGGAAGCACCTCGCTCTTTGGTCTTCTGAGGTCACCCAGCCGTTCAAAGGTCAGGGTTAACTCAATTCTAATGAGATCAAGGTCATGGGGTTACGTCCCCCCCCAACCCCGAACAGAGGGGGCCCAAAGGGCAAGTTCACAGGCGGAGAGTTAGGGGTGGAGGGGGTGGGGTCAGACACGGAGCAGCGTCAGGCAGGTGATGGGACTCCTGCCTTGTTCTCGGGATGGTGCTCGTGCCGGGGAAGCCAACCCGGTGCCCGTTTAGACTCTCGGGGCGCCCCACAAAGTGTGCGGGGGGGGGGTGCCTGTCATCCAGATCCGTGTGTGTGTGTGTGTGTGTGTGTGTGTTTTAACCAAGATCTCTTAAGTTCTTTTTTTGTAATGGAAAAAAACCTTCCCTAACTGAATCGCCCTCCGGTGCCTGAAACGGTTCCATGCTTTGCGGGGTGGATCTGTGATTTATCACCTAGCCCTCCTAACGCGTGTTTTTGGCTCTGGGGAGCGGGAGACGCGTTGGGAGACCAGCGAAGCAAGGGGCCCAGGTGTGTCCAGCTGGGGGGCCCCGCAGGGGTGCGTGGGCTCCTGCCAGCACCTCTGCTGACGCTGTCCACACCGCGTCACCCCTCCGTCACCTGGTCACTGCTAGGAAAGCCCCCGTGACAGAGGCCTTGGGGGACGTTCTCTGGCCTGGGGTCTGGCAGAGTTTGTGCTTATGTCTACCGTTTTCAAAACCGTTTGCGTGTGACCAGTGGTGGAGGGAGCTGCTCGAAGACCCCCCCCCCCCCCCCCGCCCCAGTGAACCAGACTTGAGCCTCCTCAGAGGCCTGAGTCCCTCGAGGGACCCACCACTGGCGGCCGCTCTGGCTGGGGTGAGGCAGGCTCCCGCCGCAGAGACCTTCACGAGGAAGGAAGAGGCCAGATGGCTACTCCCTCGGCCCACTGGCCTTACTGGTAGGGCCGTCTCCCTGCTCATCCCGGGCCCGGCCTCCTGCCTGACTACCTGTCTAGGAATTTTTATGGGCAACCCACAGAGGTATTGCAGCTCGGCTGGAATGCGTAAGGTCCTGGCCGCGCCGGTGGGAATGCAGGGGCGGGGGCCTGCCTGGGCTTTGTGCTGTCTCTTTGTGCCCTGATTCTTGCCTGGTTAGTTCTGGCCAGATTTGGGGTTGACCGCTTTCCCGGAGACCTTGACCCACAGCAGGGACTGAATCAGCCGGGAAAGTGGTCCTGACAGCTCCCGGGCACCCCCACTGTGTCCCTGGGAACATTGCCCAGCACTCTTCTGGTGGTTTGGAACCCTACCGGCCCCCAGAGATTCCCTGTCGATAGACCCATTGCAGGGATGTGCACACTGAGGTTTAGAGGGCGCCGGCCTTAGGTCCTACGGCTGGTGAGTAGCAAAGCCAGGACTCTAGACCTAGCGGTCTGGCTCTCATGCCCACGAATATAGCTGAGCGTGGGCAGTGGGGTCCACCAAAGGAGAAGAATCATGGCCCCTCAGGGATCTGACCTTGCCCGTCAGCTTGGGCCACCATGGGCCACCTTGCCAGTGGGTGCCAGGCCAGCAGCCCCAGCCGGCACGGGAGAGGCCGTTCTGCCTCTTCTGCATCTGGCAACCTCCGATCCCAAGGAGTTCGCCCTGGAGCCAGAGTGGCCGTTGGTGTGCCCATCCCCCGCTGGCTGCCAGGCGGGGATGATACAGGTTCCTCGGAAGGAACGAGGGTCTGAGCAGAGAGGAGGGGTCTTCCGGAGGAGGACCAGGTCCAGAGACACCTGGCACCGGGGTTGGCGAGGTTGGGGCCTCTCCCCTTCTCTCCTGGCCATCCGTGGTTTCCTGCTTCTGGCCCTGATGGCCCCATTACCTACCCCTGCACCCCCATGATTTCCCGGGTACATCCGGATGCCTGCAGCCTGTCGAGGTCCTTGAGAAGGCCAGACCCCATGTGTCTGGAGTGAGCGGACACGGAGGACCCAGCCCCGAGAAGGGGGAGGCAGTGGGGCCCCCGCTGTGGAGCCAGACGGCCCCCATCACTAGGGGAGCATCCCTGGGGTTGCTTCCCGACTCGGAGCCTCTGTTTCTTCATCTGTAAAATGGGGATCCTAAGAGTCACTTCATAGGATCACAGTGGGGATCAAATGAGACAATATGTGCTTAGCTCAGTGCTCAGTGCCTTGTAAATGCTCCAGAAATGGCAGCGTGTTCTGTCATTAAGTCCTGGCAGCTCCTTCACTCTTGCCACGACCTGCCTGGAGAGAGACCCTTTGTGACTCAGCCACGAGTCACAGCCCCTCCCCCTCCAGAGCCTGCTTTGGGGACCCCAGCCCAGCCCCTCTGTGGGTGTGCTAATGAGGAAAAAGAGCTGGGAAAGGAGGGTCCCCTTGCCCCACACCAGAGGCTGGGTGGGGTGCATCACCTGTGATTTCGTGTTCATTTAGCAAGCTTTCGGATGGGTCACTTCCCTCAACATTTTAATCCTTCATCCATGAGCTCATTCAACGCATTTGTTGAGTACCTACTGTGGGTTGGGCTGAACGTGCTAGAAGTATACAGCCACGAAAAAGACAAACTCAAGTATGGCCGACAGAAACTAAACAAGAAAACCACTCAATGTATGGCACGGCTTGTGGGAAGTCCTACAGGACGCGACTCGAGAGGGGCGCAGGCGGGCTGGGTACGACGGGACCGTCTTTCTCTCTTGGTCCTGCTTTCCCATCAACCTTGTGAGTTGAGGGGAACCTGGATCCCGTGGTGTGGACGCATCTTAATTTATCAGGCGCCACGGTTCACTTCGATATGGAACTTGCTGAAAAGGAGAGGCTTCCCAGCTTTCCTGCCGGGGTGCTGATCGAGAAACTCGGGGAGTGAGCCGGGGACCTGCATTTCCGCAATTTTCTAGGAGGAGATGCAGATTCAGGAGCCCGGGTCCTGGATCCTAATCAGCCTTGGGCAGCAGTGACGGAGGCGGGCATCCGTGAGACTTTGGTTCCCTGAGTGCTTCCTAGGACGGATTCCTGGCAGGGGATCCCGGGGCTCACCTGTGTGCCTGCTTTTCTGGCTTCTGCTGTTTCCGAGGAGGATCCCCGAGGACGCCCGGGGCAGCGCGCGGCACCCGTGCAGGGGAGAATGTGCAAATAGCTCGGTGCTTCTGAAGGTAAAAGGCGGCTTGTGCTCCTTATTTAACAAAATTTCAAAGGACTTGATAAATGACAAAGACACAAGTCCAAATGGCTGTCATCCCATCACGTGAAGGTGGGTTTAATTTGCGGGAAGTACCCTGCCGGCCGAGCTCCAGGCCTTTGCAAGGAAGGCTGATCAGAGAGCTGGTGGCAAAGGCTGGGGGAGATGTGCCCACGTCCCCCGCCCCCAGCAGTTTTGGGAAGGGGAAGCACACGTCCCCTTTAGGCTGTCTGTTCTCTCACAGCTGCCCGGCATCTATTCCTTGGGACGGGGAGGCCCTGTGGGGACCTCCTGCCCATCCTCTGACACAGCTCTCTGCCCCTCAGAGTCTCGAGCTCCTTGTCTGTCAAATGGGCTGATGCCAACCCTTTCTGTCTGAGAACCAAGGTGAGAAGGACACAAGTGTTGGGAGAGGTTCTGTCAGTGCCCAGCACATAGTAAGTGACCCATAAACCTCAGCCGCTGTGGATGCACAGCCTCACTCCCCCAGGCCACGTGTCACTGCTCTGTAGTGCTGTTTGTGTCTGTGTAATACCTCGAGCTCCCAAGCCAGACTTTCGTCCACAACAAAGGCTCCTGCTGGTAAGATAAGTCTGCAAAACCACAGATGGGATTCAAGCCTTTTTTTTCTTTCTTTTTTTTTTTTACAGACGAGGGTCCCTGAGTGAGACCCAGAGAGGGTGCATAGGGGCCTGGGGCCACACAGCCAGCAGCCATGGCCAGGTATCCAGGAGTGTGTCCCCTCCCCCGGGCTTGGAACAAGGCCTTCCAGACTCAGGAAGACCCTCGAGTCCCTGCGGGGGGGTCTCTCTGTCCTTGTCACGTCCGCCCAGGCTACACGTGGAGTTTTCTAAACTGGTCATCCTGATAAATGGCTTCTATGTATGCTTGCTGCCTGGATCCAGGGCCTCCCGTGGATTTGTTCCTTTAGTGATGGGCCGAGGGATTCCCCACTTTTCGTTTGGAGACAGCGCGTCCAGCCTTGGCAGTGACCCAGCCCGGATTCCCGGCGCGGAGCCCTGACCACATCTGTTTTCCAGGAGGGACAGGCAGTGCGTGGGACCGGAGAGGCAGGCCCGGCTAGAGCCACCCTCGCTTCGCCCCCGCGCCCCGACCTTTCCGCCTGGGAGGCCAGGCCTCCGTCCCGGTCGTACAATGCCCCCTTCTCACGTTCAGACTGGAGGTCTAGACGCTCATGCTCGCTTTTGTTCTGCGGGGGTCAGGGGTTGGGGAGGGGCCTCAGAGAGTGGGATTCGGGCCCAGGCAGGAAGAAACCTTCCCCGAATGAGGAAGGGGGGTGGGAGTGGGCGCAGGGACAACAGTTTCAAAGGAGGCAGCCCGTGGTCCCCACCTGCCCGTCGAGTGAGCAGTCCTACCAGCAAAGCATTCCCCGATTTGTAATGATGGAGGCAGCTCCTGACAAACGCACTGTGAAACCCAATCAGGCTGACGCCCCCTCAGGCCTGCTTAGCTGACATCGTCTAAATAAAACCCCACAGCCTGTGCCAGTAGGTCTGGGCCGGGCTGCCAGCGGGAACCCCAGGGCCAGAGGCAGCGCTCAGCCAGGCCCGAGCCCAGGAAACTGTGCGAAGAGTTGTAGCCAGGCCACGTCTCCCGGCCTCCGCCCACTTAGGGGCCTTCTGGGTGCTTCGTAAAGGGCAGGCAGACAGAAACCTCCCTGTGATGTGAACCTCCCAGCCATCCTGTCTGTGGCCACTGGTGGCAGAAAGCTCGGGGCCATGCTGGGAGCTGGCGCTGGCCCAGGAGGGACACACAGTCTCTGGTTTGATACTCTGCTTCCGGACCCAGTCTTGACTGGCAAGGCCTGTCACCTCTGAGAGCCTCATCTGTAAAATGGGGTTATGAGGGGGCACAGGAATTGCTCACAGGGCGAACCGGGGTGGGGAGTTCGTGAGCGGATCCACATTCCCTGCGCCGTGCAGAGTGGGTGCCCTTGCCCCTGATGCCGACTGCGACGATCGCTCTTGGGGTGGGCAGGGAACACGCAGGTACCCCTTCCGGATCCGGAGCAAGTGGGGAGCACGGCGGAGGCCCCTGAGGGTGGGCTGATGGCGGGGGCAGCCACAGACGGGGCTTGTCTTGCCCAGCACTTGCTGCTGTGTGAAGTGGTCCATCGCTTGCCTCTTCGAATGGCTTGTTCCCACCAGGAGGCCTCTCCCAGCTCTGCGCTGCTGGGGACAAGCCCCCAGAAATGGGGTGGCCCGTGGCACCGATCGCCCACGCAAGCCACCGCACCTGTTGGCCCAGCCTCGGGGAAGGGAGAGGAAGACTGTTTCCAGTCTCTCGGGAGCCGTTTGTAAGCTCTTGCGGGGTTGAGAGGAGGCTGGGAAAAGCAGAACGGGGTCAGGAAGGGCAGGCAGGGAGGGGGCCCCGGTGGGAGCAAAGGTGCCCAGAGGGGCTGGACGCTTTTGTGGGGATTTGCCCCGATCCTGCCCTGTAGGCCTTTTCTCATTCCCTTTCAGGCCTAGGACGCTCTACGGCTGTGTCTGGGGACGAGTTGGCAAAAACTTTCCCTGTGCCGGCTTGGCTGACTTCCGGGGTGGCTGGGGAGAGGGAGCCCCCGGCGAGTGGGGTCACTGATTCCGTCCGCCCTGGTTACCAGGCGAGAGTGACAGCAGGTGTGTGTTGGGGGCAGGGACTCACACGTGCAGGGAGGGACTGGGATCTTCCTAGTGCTGACTGGGTCACCTCACCCCTGGCTGGGGGTCCCGCTGGTAAATGGCAGGCAGCTCGGCTGGCCTCTGAAGGTCCAGCTCAGGGACCGTGAGGACCTCCATTTCCCACCGCTTCGTCCGAACCCCCTTGACCAACAAGGACGCTGTTCTAACTCCCGGGGTCCCGTCCCCCCACAGCGGAGACGTCTTCCCGAACCGCCACCCCGCGTGTCCGGGTGAAACCAGAGGTTCCGTCCACAGACAGCCGTGCCCCGCAGACAGGAGTGGAGATGAGCAGCCTTTTAAGAGCAGTTATTAAAAGGAGCGTGTGGAGACCAAAAACCAAAAAGGGGGGACATGTGGCCTGTAATCCCCCCCACTTTATTTGAGTAGTTTTCAGTCACTATAACCCCCTGGGGAGGCACAGTGACTCCTAGTGGACTGGTGTAGACGGCTTTTCTCTGGTGTAGACAGCTTTTCTCAGTAGGGATCCTCATCCTGTAGGGTTTGTTTGCACCGTTTGCCGTGTGTCCAGGCCTGGGCTCAGCTTGGAGCATGTGAGCGAGGTGGCCCCCCACATCACGGCCCCCCGGGGGCAGAGGCCAGCAGGGCCTGCCTTGGTGCTGGGTTGAGGGAGGACGGGAGGGGAGGGGCGCCGGGAGGGAGGGCAGGCGAGTCTCGGAAGTAGAGGCTGCCTCTGGCAGGGACAGGCACGTGGAAAGAAGTGGCCGCTTGGCCAGCACCCCAGCAGAGAAGGCAGCGAAGGCTGGTGGAGAGAATCACCACGTTGGGCTCCTGGTGGCCCCCGGGCCTTGCTCCAGAAGCTGGCGGTCCTGAACGGAAGGGACCAGAGACCCGCATCTAGGGGACCCAGCCCTCTCGGGGCGCCCCAGGTGGTAGCACCGGCCCTTGGGGACAGCTTCTGCGCCCTTTGCCCTGCCCTGCCCTGCCCTGGCTGCGTGGAGGCCCAGCCCCTGGTTTAGGCTATGTCTGGGTCACGGGGTGTGTCCCAGAGATGCACCCTGAGGCCAGCCGGCCCGGTCCTGTCCTCCTTTCCCGGGGAGGGGCGATGGCCCGCGTTGCGGCAGCCCTTTTGGTAAAAGCTGGGGCAAGAACGTGCCACAAAACACCAAGTGGGAGGTGACACCGACTTCCTGCTCTCCCATTTGTTCTCCGGGTCCCCAGAGGCAGGGGGCACAAGTTCCTGCCTCCCCGCCACAATGCGTTTTATTTTAACCCCATTGGCACCCTGTTTTTAAGTGCGCAAGAGACTGCCCACTAGGCGCCGGGAACGTGTTGGCGCTCGGCTTCTGAGAACAAGAGTGAGAATTATTCGCCGGCCAGCCGCGTACGGGCCTGGAGCGACCTGGAACGTAGCCCAATCAGAGATGATACGTTTTCGAATTCTCCAGAGCCGCCAGTCCCCCTGCCGTCCCCGCCCCCCCCCCCCCCCCCGCCCCCAGCCCCGGCCACTGGCAGACCCCAAATCAGACCGATAACTTAGCGTTTTCATTTAAGCCCATCTGACAAATCGTTTCAGACGGAGAAAGCAATACTGCATCTTTAAATGGCTACTTTGTCAGCGCGTCTCTGGGCGCTGTAAAAAGTCCTTTGTTATCTGTCTAGACAGCACACCAGCGGGGTATTTGGTCTGCTCGAGGGAGAGAGATCTGACAAGGTTGAATTCATTTACCGGCTTATTTAAAGCAGGATTTCAAAACACTTGCTCATAAACTGTTTTCGGCCCCAGACTGCCCCGGCCTCCCCCTTAAGCCCACACTGGCTTTTCTTGTTTTATATAATTTTTTCGCCTGTTCGGGCAGCTCGCGAGGGTTGCAGCCTCCACCCTCTCCGACCATTTTGACCACCCGCCCCCTTCCCCAAACTGCTCTCTGGCGATTCTTCCGACTCTTCCCTCCCTAAAATTCAGGCGCGTCGCCTCCCGGCAGTGTCTTTGTGTTTATAACACATTTACTTGACTGTGCTAATTTTATACCATCACCAAAAAAAAAAAGAGAGAGAGAGAAAAGTGACATTCCTGGCTTTCTCCCCCCGTGCGGGTGGGCAGAAACCCCCTCCCATCCAGCCTCTTCCCAAAACTTTCCCCACTTCTAATCACTTTTGCCTTTTTTTTTTTTTTTTTTTCGTGGCACGCATAGACACATCAAACATCAGAGGTTGGCTTTTTTAAGGATGACAATATCAGGGCACCTTGAATGGGTCCGAGGTTTTACTTCTATGAAATAGATGCATTAATTAACCTCGTTGCCATGGCGACTAGGTGATTGTTGCAGGGGTGGAAAGGGGGCGGGCAGTGGGAGCGGAGGGACCGCTGGTGGGGGGGGGGGGGGCAGCCACCATTGCTGTCTCTGCAGGAACTGAACCCGCAAATGGCATTGTCCTGCCATCCACCAGGAAAGTGGGCCACTTTGGGCTTTCTCCCGACTGCTGTGGGGGGGGGGGTGCTTCTCAACTCCGTCCCCTGTAGGCAGCCACAGAGCCAGTGCATTTAGGAAATGGAGTTGAGTTACAGTCGGGGTGTATGTTAGGGACACTAGAAGGGGGCGCTGCAGGTGAAAACTATTGTCCTGGCTGCAAAGCCATAAATTTCCACCCTCCAGCCAGCAGGCATCAGTCTGCCTTGGGGGTTTTACATGTAGGGGGCACAAAAGGTGGGGAGACGGTTGGGGGCGGGGGGAGGGGGTACCGACCGGATGTCTCCTGGGATCCCTAAGCTGCATTTCATTTCTGCCAGGCCAAGCAAATCCAGCCTCTCAGTCTGCTTCCTTGGGGGGGGGGGGCAGCGGGGGGCTGGAGATTGGGCATTTCATCTGTAGGAGATAGGACACAGAGAAAATAACGTCCCAAAGCACTGGGCTTCTTGGCCCGATTCTTTCATTTCTCCTCCCAAAACAGAAACCACAGGCAGGAGCGAACCCTGCTACTCCCGTTGTGCCCGTGTGGGTCTCTTGACTATTCCCGGCTTCATGCGGGCGGCGAAACGATGAGCTGCCGGGAGAACTCGGACCTCTTCGTGGTTTTTAGCCCGAAAACCTGTAATTCCCTTCTCCCTGGAAGACAGAGGTCGGGTGGCCAAATTTGCTCTGTTTTGAGTTAATGCAGTCACTGAGGTGTCTTTCCACTCCCCCAGGACCACAGCGTCCATCTTTAAGGAGGAAAGTCCAAAATGAAGAAAAAGGGGCCTTTCTTTAAGAGAGAGACCAAAACAGGGGCACCTGGGTGGCTCAGTCGGTTAAGCGTCTGACTTAAACTCAGGTCACGATCTCATGGTCCGTGAATTCGAGCCCCGCGTCGGGCTCTGGGCTGATGGCTCAGAGCCTGGAGCCCGCTTTGGACTCTGTGTCTCCCCCTCTCCCTCCTGCTCATGCTCTGTCTCTCTCTGTCCCAAAAATAAATAAACGTTAAAAAAATTTTTTTTAAAAGAGAGAGACCAAAACAGCATCACCAGGTTCATGATGCCTGCTGCTGGCCCCACTCCCTCCCCAAGGTGCTGGGGCGAGAACGGGGCAGAAGAAGGATGGGCTTTTCAGGATCACATCCGCGGGCTGGCAGACGTGTCTGTGCTGGGATTGGGTCTGTCTGGGAGTAATTAAAGGAGAAGGATGATATTAACCCAGTCACCCGGCCAGCGGGGCAGAGGAGTGGCACTGGCCTTGATTTTTCCCTCCAAAAATTAGCCTTTTTCAGCATGTTAGGAACATACTCTTGGCTTGAGTTTGGGGAGCTATTTTTTAGTTTTTTTTGCATTAAAAAAAAATTTTTTTTTAAGTTTTAAATGTTTATTATCGGGAAAGAGAGACACAGAGTGCAAGTGGGGGAGGAGCAGAGAGAGAGGGAGACACAGAATCCGAAGCAGGTTCCGGGCTCTGAGCTGTCAGCGCAGAGCCCGTCGCGGGGCTCAAGCTCACGAACCGCCAGATCGTGTCTTGAGCTGAAGTCGGACGCTTAACCGACCACCAGGCGCCCCCCCTTTTGCGTTTTCACGTTTGTATAATTGATCATGTCTCCTGGTCTTTTAAAAGAGCAGCCGCGGAGGTACCATTCCTCCTAATGAGATCAGCTTCAGTTTGTGCGGGGAGACGTGAGCTTTAAAAGCCCAGCTGAAGCATGTAGGTGGCCCAGACGCCCCAAGAGCCCGCAGCTTGAGAGATGAGATTTTTAAAGTCTCCTTTTTGGAGCTCAAATCTGGGAAGCCTGGCCTTATTTGTTTTTCCTGTCTGAAGAGTTGGAGAGGCCGGGGTTTTGGGGCGGCCTTGGTGTGCTGCCTTATTTAGGAGGCAAACTGGCGCTCATCTGTCAGGCAAAACAGATGTGGGGAGACAACATCTATTTTCATAATTCGAAACAAATCTGGTGAGCCGCCTTCCTTTTCAGTGGGGCCCGCTCATGCAGAAAGCCCCACTCCCAGCAGCATTTAGCAGAAATATTTATAGCTCGTCGGTTGAACTTTTCTTTCCTCCGGGATGAGTTGGTTTCTGCTGGCGATTAGGGCTGTGAGCCCCGGGGCCCTCGACGGGTAATCGGTGTTATTGCAGGGAGTTGTTTTGGCTTTTGTTTTTTTTTTGATTTTAAAAAGAAAGGGAGCAGGGGGTCCCAGCCAGAGTGATTGTGCTTCACCTCGTCAGTGGGTCCTCTGGTCTTCCGAGTGTGGGGGCTGTTGGCTAAGGTGCCCTGTTTTCCATCATTTGTTACGGAGCAGCCCCCCCCCCCCCACCAGCCGGGCAAGCAGCTGGCTCCCCCACCCCTCCGGGAAGACTTTGCTTTGGTTTGCAAGGGAATGTGAGAGTCATTTCCCCCATTTTACAGATGTAGACGCCAAGGCTGAGAGAGGAGCAGCCAGCCCCAAGGCTGCAGCAAATTGATGGTGGAGGTGGTCCCCTGCCTTGGAGGCGGGGTCCAGAAATGACTTGGGTTGTCCGGACAGCTGCTGCAGCCTCCGGCTAAATGTAGCTGCGGAAACACGATAGGCAGGTTGTATCACGACAGAGGGCAGGTCCCAGTGTGGGGAAGAGGCTCGCCTGTTTGTTCATCCATCAGATGGCGGAGCTCCTTTGAGCCACTGGAGGAGCTGGGGGCGGAAGGGGATGCCTGCCCTCACGGAGCTTAGACTCCAGTGGGGAGCAGACAAAAGACGTGGTTTCCGATGCCAGTGATGCCAGGGAGGAGGAGAAAGGGGGTCATGTCAGCATGCGGTGGTGGTGGTGGTGGCGGGGGGTATATGTTCGCAGGGGGTCCTGATTCCGAAGGCTCTGCGGGGGGCAAGGGGAGCTGACACATGCACGAGGCTTTGGGGGGGGGGGATGGAAACCATGGGAAGCTCTGGGGTGGAGAATTTCTCGGCGAGGGGGGTTGAGAGAGGCACAGCCCTGCTGGCTGGGGACCTGGGGCAGGTGCCCACCGGGCTTCCGTCCCCTGGTCTGCAAAACAAGACTAAACACTGTGGGAGTTTCTGGAACAGCCACAGATGATGCAGTTTTGCAAGATGCTGCTGCCGGGGAACGGGGTGTGGGGTATATGGAGATCTTCTTGTGCTATTTCTTACAATTTCTGTAGATGTACAATTACCTGAGAATAACATTTCTTTTTAAAAAAGGGAAAGCTGCTCGTTGCTGGGACCGCCCTGGTGCAGATCGTCTCCTCGTTGCCACCGTAGCTCAGGAAAGGAAAACCCCGGGTAGCTTCTTTGTTTTTGTTTTTGTTTTTGTTTTTATTCATTTTGAGAGAGACAGTGCAAGTGGGGGAGGGGCAGAGAGAGAGAAAGAGAGAATCCCAAGCGGGCTCCGTGCTGCCTGTGCAGAGCCCGACGCAGGGCTTGAACCCGCAAAGCCGTGAGATCATGACCTGAGCCAAAAACAAGAGTCGGAGGCTTAACCGACTGAGCTCCCCCCTCCCCCCGGGCGCCCCAAGTTTCCCCCTCATTGTAACATGCCCACTGTAAGCGTGGGGTCTGGGGGGCTCAGGGAAGCTTGCGTGTGGCCCTTTATTGCCCTGGCAGGAAGGAGGCCCGTGCCGGGGTCAGGGTGTCCTCGGGGTCTCAGGCGGGTCGCTGGCTTGGAGGGCGGGGTGGATCCTGGGGGCAGAATGACGTCTGGAGGCTCGGGTTTCTCATTATGCCCTGTGATTGTTCACCAAGGATGGATGGAGCCCGGTGGGAAGTTGGAAGCGAGCACATCGCCCGTGTGCCCGCTGGCCCCTGGGCGGATGTGACTGGCCGTGGGCAGCACGCTTTCTGGGCCTGTCCGTGGTGGAAGGTGGGGTGGACGGGTGGGGGCTCCCAGGCCCAGGGCTGGTGCAAAGCCTTTTAGCTGGAGAGCTGGCAGTGAAGGGTTCCCCGGCCGGTCAGAGGGCGCAGCTTGGCCATTAGGAGGCCCCTCCAGGACCATGCCGCTGGCCCCAGAGACTGCAGGCCCTTGGTCCCTTGGGGGGTCCCGGGCTTGCGGCCTCCTGTGTACTTGGGTGAACGGGCTCTCAGATAGTAACCCTTTACCCCCCCTTTCTCCTTGACCTGAACCCCACCGATGGTCGGTTCTCTTCTTCCGCCAGACGGGCCCGGAAACGAGTTGTGCGTGCGCACAGGGCTGCCGTTCCCCTCGCTCACGCGTGCTCTTGTCGTAAGCGTTCGTGAAGCGCCTACTGTGTGCCTGGCGCAGGGGATGTTTCTGTGACCGGGGCGGGGGGGCGAGGCAGCCTCAACCCCCGGCCGTGTCCTGCCCAGGTGTTAAATGGACAAGTGGCTTTCCCCAAATCGTGTGCTTTCGAATCCAGTTTTTGGACTGGGTGGTGTGTGAGTTAAATCTCAGCTGCTGTCTCTGTGTTGGGGCCTAATTAGGATCTCTGGTTGCCTGGCCGTGTTTACTGAGCATGTATTATGTGCCAGACTCTGGGCTTGAGGCCTCACCCGCCGCCCTACTCAGTCCAGGGTTTCTCAGCCTCAGCACCACGGATACCTGGGCAGGATCGTTCTCTTCAGTGGGGTGTCCTGGGCACGGGGGGGGGGGGGGGTGCCGTTTAGCAGCGCCCGTGGCCCCTCTACCCATTAGATGCCAATAGGACCCCCTTCCAGTGGGGGACAGCCACCAGTGTCTGTGGGCACTGCCAGATGTCCCTGGTGGGCAGAATTGTCCCCAGTAAGAATCATTGCTTTCACCCTAAGTTCCTGCCCTGGAGGCCGCGGAGTGAGTGTGGGCAGGCCCGGCGTCTCTTTGTCAAAAGCAGGTGATGACAGGCCTCCCCACGGCCGCTGGGCGGGAGCCTCGAGTGATAGACCGCACTGCACAGCCTGGCTAAGCCTTAGCGGCTGACGCTGTCCCCGCTGGTGTGTCTCATGGGCAGAGAAGTCACTCCATCCACTCGTCCGACCAGGTTCTCGGGGCTTAACGGTGGGCGCGAGCCAGGCTCCAACGCCACCAGCTGGAACCACCTGGCGAGGATGGCCAACCCTCTGGGGTAGCGCCTTGAGTCGGCCCCGGCCAGGTGCCCTAGTGTGGGTGCCAGGGCGATGCTAGAGCCCCCAGAAGACCGGGAAGCTGGCACTGGCCCTTGGCTTTTCTCTGGTCCATCCAGGTTGCGTGTGACCCGAGCCAGGGGCTCCCGACACCCGTTGTCCAGCGGGCTGGTTCTTTTCCTAGGTTCATTCGGGACCCCAGTTGCTTCAGGGATCTCTGAACCACCCAAGGCGCCAGCTGCCCACCCTCGTCCTCTCTCTCTTTTGTACCAGAATCAGCTAAATATCAGGCTCCCGCATTCGCTTTTGCATCCGGGACTTCAGCTAGGAGTTTATTTGGACAAATGGTTCGCCCACTGAAGGAGAGAGCCTGACGGAGACGGGTTAGTCTGCAGCGGGGCGCTCGTAAAACACCCAGAAGCCTGCAGGTCGTGGGCCCCCCTCAGAAAGACGGCGATTCAGTCCGTTGGACTCGGGGGACGTGGGGCTCCGCGTGCCACGGCAGCACTGACGTGTGGCCTTGTTTGGAACATCACGTCAGAAGGTGACACCCGAGCCCTTTTCCGACTCGCATTTTCTGTGCCGCCCCTGCCCAGGCACACGCCCACAGCCGGCGCCAGACCCCAGCAGCTGACCCCTCCTCCTACCCGCATTCCATCTGTCTTGCCCTTGAATGTGACCGACGTTCGCACCTCAGGGCATTTGCACTGGTCATTCACTCAGCCAGGTGCGTTCTCCCCCCCCCCCCCAGCTTTCCTCACCTGTCACATCTCCGAGAGGCGGTCCTGACGCCCCATCCAAGGGACACTGTGGTCACCTCCTTCCCGGACAGTGGTCACCACCCTCTCGTGGTCTCTGCCGAGCGCTGGTACGCGTTGCTGCTTGTTTACATGTTTGCTGGCCCAGCATCGGTCCCCCCTGGTCGGCGTGGGCCCCGTGGGGCCAGACGGCTGCTTCTGCAGAGCTAGTACGGGGCTGAGATGGACCCATCTCAGATGTGAGGGGCCGGCGTTCCTTACAGACCAGCTCCAGCTGAGTTTCGGGTTTCTTGAGAAGACAGGTGAGCCTTCTTTGAAAGGAGGACACTCAGGTGTCTTCAGAGAGGCCCGTGTCCTCAGAAGGTCCCTGCAGCTCCTGCCTCTTCGGTGCCTGAGGTGACCCCTGACGGATTCCCTCCCTCCCACTGGCTCTGCATTGACACGTTCCCGGTGATCCTTCACCTTGGGGATCCAGCGACCCTCTGAGGCATCGTATTGGGGACATTTGATTGTATCGGGGATGATACTTTATGTCGGGGGTGGGGGGTGCAGGGACCCAAGCTGCTCTCCCCCCGCCCTCGGGAAAGAAGTTGGAGGTTCTTCGCCCCGTACTGGGGGGAAGCCACCAGCAGCCAGTGCTGAGACGTGACTGAAATTCTCCTTTCTCCGTTTCTAAATTTTAAGTGGCGTGTTTAGAATTTAATCTTCAAACCTGGGAGCCAGACCTGCAAGTTGAAAGATGACAGCCGAGAGATGGTTTCATTTGGCTGGCCGCGGCAGCCACATGGCAGATGCCGGGAGCGGGAGACGGGAGGGAGGCTGGGAGAGGGGGAGGCGGCTTCTGTTTCAGCTCTTACCCGCCCCCCCCCACCCCTGCAGTAAAGCACCCTCCTAGTGCCAGCCCCGGGGATCGCTTGGGGCTGCAGGCATTGCCCTCCGCCAGGGCGATGCTAGGGCCCCCCCCCCCCATATTTTTCCTTTTTTTTTTTTTTTAAAAAAAAACTTTTTTGTTTTGATACAATTGTGGGTTTGCAGCATTTGCAGACAGATGATATAGACGGAGCTTGCTTCCCCCAGTGGTGAGGCCTTCGTAGCTAGAATACAAGTATCACCTCCCGCAGACCAACATTTGGTACGAGCCGTCGACCTCACCCAGACACCCCCACTTGATGGGCACTCACTTGGGTGAGCGTGCATTTGTACATGCACACGGGCATGCATACATACGTGTTCGGCTCCGTGGAATTCTGTCGCGTGCCTGTCTAGACACAAAGCGATCCCATCGCGAGGACCCCCTCATGCCACCCGCTTGTGGCCACGCCCACCTCCCACCCACGCCTTCTCTAACCCCCAGCGGCAACCTGTAATCTGTTCATCTCTCTGATTTTGTCAGTTTGGAAATGTTCTATAAATGGGAGCGTTCGAGGGCAGCCTTTTGCGACTGGCTTTTGTCACCCAGGTAATTCTCCGAGGATCCGTCCAGGCTGTTCGTGTGCCCACAGTTTGTGCCTTTTCCTCGTGCGTAGCGTTCTGGAAGGCGCGGTGTGCCACAGTCGGATTAGCGGGTCGCCGGTCGACAAGCGTCTGGGTTCCTTGGGGTTCGGGGCTCTCACAAAGGAAGCTTCTGTGAACATCCATGCGCGGGGGTTCGTGTGAGCACAAGTTTTCCGTTCTCTGGGATCGAAGCCCAGGAGTGCGGCTGGGTCCCGCGGTAGTTGCCTATTTAGTGTTGTGAGAGACCCTTCGTTTTTGGTCAACACCCGTGTCTTCTCCGGCCTCCAGGGAGAGGTGCGAATCCTGGGAGGGTGAACACCTTCCTGCCTCAGATGTTCGTCGTGGGCCGTGGGCCGTGGGCTGTGGGCTGTGCCGGGCAGGGATTAGCCACCAGGGATGCCGTGAGAACAAGATCCGCTAGGACCTTCTGTTGGTGATCCCTTGCTATAGTGACTTGAAATCAGCAACGAACAGGCAAGCGTGTCCCTAAAGGAGGTTAGTCGGTCATGGCAGCCAACACTTACCCACGTGCCACGTGGGTCCTGGGTTCCTTACGATCCTCAGACAGGCCCAGTGAGGTGGGGCTGTCATTCACCCCAGAAGATCAAGAGACAGAGGCACGGAGAGCCGGAATGAGAACAGAGCCAGGAAAAACCCATGGGGGCCCCTGTCAGTACACTGCATTGCCCCTCGTGGCCGACACGGGCCACCAGCAGATCCAGAGGTATTTGGAACGGGGCACCTGGGATGCCTCCTTGATGCGGTAACATGGAAAGCCATGCAAAGATCCCAGGGCAAAACGACGTGTGCAAAGGTCCTGGGGTGGGAACAGGAAAGAGACCAGCATGCTGGAGTGTAGTGAGCAAGGCCTCGTAGGGTTTTAATTGGAGCATGAGTCAGTGATTCAGTTGATGCTTTTAAAAATCGTTCTGGGCGCGCCTGGGTGGCTCAGTCGGTTAAGCGTCCGACTTCAGCTCAGGTCATGATCTCGCGGTCCGTGAGTTTGAATCCCTCGTCGGGCTCTGGGCTGACATCTCGGAGCCTGGAGCCTGCTTCGGATTCTGTGTCTCCCCCTCTTTCTGCCCCTCCCCCGTTCATGCTCTGTCTCTCTCTGCCTCAAAAATAAATAAACGTTAAAAAAAAAATCGCTCTGTCCGCTGGGTGCAGAACAGACCGGGGTAGGGGGCGTCCGTGTGCCACGGGGGAGGCAAGGATAGGGGAGGACACGTAGGTAAACTCTTTGGTCTCGAGGGATGACCCCCTACGTCTTCCCCAGCTCTGCCTTGCGAGGGCGGGACCCAGCCAGCCACCCCCTTGGGTGTCTGCAGCCCGACCTTGGGCTCCATGTAGGTTTCTCTTGCTGTTTCTCATCTCCTTGTCTCCACGCCAGCTGTTATCAGACAAATTCAATTTACGTGCTCAGTATCAGCCGCTCCAGATCATTTAATAAATGAACACCGATGTCTTCTTAGCCCTGATGCCTTGCCTGGTCATGTGAGTTGCCCCCCCTTTTTTTTTCTTTAATGTTTTTTGTTGTTGTTGTTTTGTTTTGTTTTGTTTTGAGAGAGAGAGAGACAGCACAAGTGGGGGAGGAGCTGAGAGAGAGGGGCCCGGGGGAAACACAGAATCCAAAGCAGGCTCCAGGCTCCGAGCTGTCAGCACAGAGCCTGACGCTGGGCTTGAACTCAACCCCGTGAGATCACCACCTGAGCCAAAGTCAGACGCCCAACTGACTGAGCCACCCAGGCGCCCGCCCACTTTTTTTTTTTAATCTAATGATAGCCACCACTTACTATTCCCTTGCTGGGTACCCACTAGTGTTGAGGGAACTTAGTATACCTCCGCTAGCTCGCTTAGTCTCCGCGGTCCTGGAAAGTTGCATATTATGGACCCATCTGTATTTCTGATGGGGAAAATCTAAGGCAGGTGGGCCAGATGACTGCTTGCGGCCACACATACGGGATTTGAATCCAGAGCTGGACCACTCGCCTCCCACGGCTCTGCCGCGTCCCCGTCTCCGTGCAGGAAAGGCGCCTCTGTGGGCCTCTCCTTCCTTCCGAGAACAGTTGGTTAGAACCTGGGTCTTGCCAGCCGTTGGGAGTTTCTGCTTCTGGAAGATGCTGTTTCAAAAGGCAGCGATACTAAGGGCTGGAATAGCCTTGCCTACGGGGTGGGGAGCGGAAGAGGCGGCTGGTGTCTGGGAGGCTCGTAACTGCCCGCTGGGACTTTGTTTTGACTGTCACCTGAAAAGAGGAAGTGCTCGTGCAGAGTCATAGGGAAAGATTTGGCAGATTTAGACCCCAGACAATCTCTCTCTCTCTCTCTCTCTGTCTCTCACACACACACACACACACACACACACACACGCAAACACAGAAAACACCCAGAAACACAGACAAATACTCTGAGACACAAGCACCCAGATGATCGTAGATGGGAGACAGATACGCAGACACCCCCAGACTCCCGGACCCTCAGAAGCGGAGAGGGGCCATTCGCTTTCCCACGGGCTGAGGGCGTGGGTGGGGCTGCTCCAGCCAGGATGCCACTCTCCCCACCTGTGCTCCCCCCTGTCCCGGGCCCTGCCCAGCCTGGGGGTCCATGCGTGGCCCGCCGTCCGTGTGTCCAGCCTTGTTTCCTG
Source organism: Leopardus geoffroyi (assembly GCF_018350155.1). Classification (NCBI taxonomy): domain Eukaryota; kingdom Metazoa; phylum Chordata; class Mammalia; order Carnivora; family Felidae; genus Leopardus; species Leopardus geoffroyi. The sequence goes on from NC_059336.1 coordinate 5,425,984, forward strand.
GAGCCTCCCCACGAGGCTGTAAGACAGTCTGGCCGCAAGGAATGCTTCGTCGCAAGGGATCCTTCCAACGACCAGCAAGGCGGCACTCGTGTGACCTACTCTGGTCTCTGCCGTCTCGCCGTTCCTTCTCAGAGATGAGCGGAGGCTTGTGGCGAGTTAGCCGTCGGGGCTTTCGGCGTTGGGGGTGGGGGAGGGTTGTCGATGTGGCTCATTTGCTGAGCTTCCTGTCCGCTCTGGCGTGAGAACCGTGGTTCGGACACCAGGCCCCCGTGTCCCAGGCCCTGTGTGACCTGGCCGTGTTTTTCTGTATCTCCCAGCCTCGGATTCCGTGTCCCTAAAATGGGGACGCAGGACCAGGGCCGTCCCGGAGAGCTGCGGGGAAGGTTCAGGGAGACCACAGAGGACGTGCTGGCGTCTGCTCGCGGTTCGAAGGGCCTTAGATTTCCGATCGTCGTTCGCCCCGTCCCACGAACAAACCCGGCCAGGTTTCCGGGAGCACAGATTTGACTCGTTCTGCCACAGAAGGGACAAATCAGGGTAGGGTTTCAGGTGACTCACTGCCCTGGAAAGCCTCAGCTCTGTGGCCGGGCCGGGTTCATAGCAGGTGCACAGGAAGTGGTGGGGTGCATCTGTGTCTCCCAGGGTCGTGCCCTTCACAACCGGTGGCTGAATTCCTTCCACGCAGCTGCTCTCCCTGGGCCAGGTATCATAGTCGGCTGGGAAACACCGCAGCCTGGAGGCTTGAGGAAGAGAAATTTATTTTCTTTCAGTTCTGGAGGCTGGAAGTCCAAGTTCAAGGTGCCAGCTCTCTCTTCCTGGCTGGTAGACGGCCACCTTCCCCGAGCCATCACATGGCCTCCTCGATGTGTGGGTGCAGAGAAAGTGAGCTTTCCTACACCTCTTCTTTTTTTGTGTTTTAATTTTTTTTTTAATGTTTATTTATTGCTGAGACAGGGAGAGACAGAGCATGAGTGGGGGAGGGGCAGAGAGAGAGAGAGAGCGGGGCGGGGGGTGGGGGGACCCAGAATCCGAAGCAAGCTTCATCCAGGCTCCGAGCTGTCAGCACAGAGCCCGACGCGGGGCTCGAACCCACAAACCATGAGATCGTGACCTGAGCCCATTGAGCCGCCCACGTGCCCCCGGTGTCTCTCCTTATACGGACACTGATCCTATAAGCTCGAGGCCCCACCCTTCTGACTTCCTTCAGCCTTCCTTACTTCCTTAGAGATTCCTCTCCAAATACAGCCACACTGGGAGTTAAGGCTTCAGCATGGGCGAAGGGGTGGGGGGCACGGTCATTCAGTCCGGAGCCTGAGGCCTCCCCGCCCCGTCTGATCCAAACAGAGGATTTGGGAAAGCTGCCGACAACTGTGGGCTCTGCTGCCCTGTCCCCTGCAGGGTCTGCTCGGAGCCTGACGGCACAGGAGCCGTGTTTCTGGGGGATTCAGTCCTCAGGTCGGTTCCGCCGGTGAGGTCCCACGTGCCGGTGAGGTCGGAAGGTGGAGGAAAGAGCCCAGAGACGTGTGTGATGCATCTGGGTCGACACCTGGAGCCCCCGCCTGGCTCTTTGGTGCTTGGCTGCTAGTTGTCTTGCTGCCTGAGCACCCGTGGGGGCCCAGACACTAGGAAGAAACCGGGGGGGGGTGGGGAGGCACTCTGTCCCTTGGAGCCGGGAGTCCCACATGACAGTGGCCTGGACTTGACATCATAGTCCATTGCTCCGGGGCAGCCAGGGCTGGGCTTGACCTTGGCCATCAGGCTGTGTCCCTGCCCTGGCCCTGGGTGAGCCCCACAATAGCTGGGCCCCCTTCAGTCCTGCAAGGAGGGGGCCGCCCGGGGCAGCCCTGAGGCCGCGTCGGATGGATCCTCGGAGGCTCTCCAGCACGAAGCCCTCGTCACAGTGACAGAAGAGCGTGGACAAGTGGCTTAATACGGCTCGCATTGTGGCTGCCGTTCCAGAGCGGCGCTTGTGGTCCAAGAGGCTTGGAAAGGGAGCCTGGGCTCACGCCGCCCCCCGCCCCCCCCCCCGGGGGCTGCCGTCCCAGCTCCTGTCGGGAAACACCAGGCTCTTGAAAACCGGTAAATCGGAGAAACATCTGTGGTTTTCGAGGAGCACGGGGGCCTCACGAGTGGCCAGGACAAGCACGAGTGGCCTTGTCGGCCGCACTCGGAAACACACACACAAGAACACACACGTGCCCGAATTGTTTCCGTAAAGGTTTCAAGAATTAAAGTTACCAAGGTTTGCCGTAAAAACGCAGACAGCAGGGGCGCCTGGGTGGCGCAGTCGGTTAAGCGTCCGACTTCAGCCAGGTCACGATCTCGCGGTCCGTGAGTTCGAGCCCCGCGTCGGGCTCCGGGCTGATGGCTCAGAGCCTGGAGCCTGTTTCCGATTCTGTGTCTCCCTCTCTCTCTGCCCCTCCCCCGTTCATGCTCTGTCTCTCTCTGTCCCAAAAATAAATAAACGTTGGAAAAAAAAAAAAAAAAAACGCAGACAGCATAGAAAGACAGAAAGTAAGAGGCATAGGCCCCCTCTTCCACAAGTAGTCGTGCTAACCATGTGATGATTATCCTGTTTTGCCGTGAAGAGGGGTCCATAGTGTCTCTGCTGTTCCAAGTTTTCATTCTTTCTGCTCGAGAATAATTGCTAACATCCGTCCAACATCAGGCCTCGACCAGTAGTTGTCAGCGGGGGCCGATTCTGCCCCCCGAGGGGGCGCTGGGCCATGTCTGGAGACATTTTTAGTTGTCACGACTTAGGGGCAAGGGTGCTCCTGGCATCCAGTGGGTCCAAGCTAGGGAAGCCGCTAGCATGCTGTGATGCCCAGGACGGCCCCCACATTAGAGACCGACCCAGCTCAAAATGTCGGTGATGAAACCCAGGGTAGTTGTAGGTACCTTTTGAACGGCCCCATTGGACAGCATGATGTCATGCTCCAGGCTTTCTTTAGGGGGATTTGGATGGCTTCTGATTGTTTTAAGTTTTTATTTATTTATTTTGAAATCGGGGGGGGGGGGGGGGGGAGGGGGACGAGTGGGGGAGGGGCAGAGAGAGAAGGAAACAGAGGATTCAACTGTGCTGAGAGCAGAGAGCCCGATGCGGGGCTCCAACTCACGAACCGCCAGATCATGACCTGAGCTGAAGCAGGACGCTTAACCGATTGAGCCACCCAGGCACCAAAATGCCCTCCCAGAAGATGATGGCCAATCAGCCCTGCCACCGGCCGACAGGTTCACCCATGCGACCCACTCCCCATTTGTTCCCTGTTCTCCTCAATTAACGAAATGCCTGTGATTTATTTTAAAGAACTTTCCGTGGCACCTCCAACGTGACCATTGGCGGGAACGGTTCTCTTCACCATGAATTTACTCCGTGCTGCCAATAACTCTCCAACGGTGATTGATATTTTGCTGACAGCGGGTGTTTAAAGAAGTTCGATGTCAGTAACAATAGAAAGGAAAAAAAATCTCATTAGTTCTTTCCATTTGGATAATAGCAAGAGAGAGAGAAGGCTCGGCTTTTGTCTTTTGCGAGGGAAGGGGCGTTGGGTCCCCAGGTTGTGCTGTCCCTGGGGCCTCAGCTTGCGGTGCTGGTCCCACTCACGCTTCCAGCCTTGAGCTCACCTACAGGGCAGCTGCAGCCTCTCCAAGGCCACCCCCGAAGGTGACCTCAGGACGCGTGGGTGAAGCCCCAGAAACGAGTGAGCCTCCGCACCCTGCTACCCCCAGGGTGTAAAAAGCATTTTACCCACTAGCCAGAGTGACCCTTCATGCGCTAGGACAGGGCGTCTTAGCAGTTAGAAGGAGACACACGCACAGCATGGAGTGTGTCCAATCCACAAAGGAGGGTGTCGTGTCCTCTCGGCATCCGAACTGCTGTGGAACAAACAGGACAAGAGAGGTGGTCGGGGCACCTGCCTTCCCCTCTGCCTGGAGGCCATTTCTAGCCTTCCCTCATCTGCCTGGCTGACTCTCTCTCTCTCTCTCTCTCTCTCTTTTCTCTCCTCTCTCTCTCCCTTTTGGTCACAGGCACACGCACACCTGCACACGCTTCCCTACTGGGCATCCTCCCCACCCCCCCACCCCCCGCCCCGCAGCTGTTACTCCCTGACTTCTGCCTAGAAGTTTGGTTTTGCAGGTGGCCCTCTGGTCCCTGGTCTGTGCAGACACAGTCACCCACAGACATAGGTGTGCATCCTGAGATTCACTTGAAAAATACACACACACACACACACACACACACGTTTGTTTTCTTCTAAACAAAAACAGACTCGTCCTATCTGGTGGCTTCTCTTTCTGTCTTCAGGGTGTCTTTGGTGCCAGTGCTGTGGCTTCTGGGTTGTGTCGGCCCCTCTGGGGGACGTGTAAGTGGCTCCTGGGGATTTGAGCAAACCAGCAGTGCCCCCTCTGGACCCTCATCTGCGCACGCGAGAAGAAATGTGGCCATTTATTCAGCATGCTTCATGCGTGTGCTGTCAGGGGAAGGTGCTGGTCCAGGTGCGGGGGACGCACAATAAGCAAAAAGTCACCTTTGGTGACACGGGCATTCTAGGAGGGAGAGGCAGGGAATAAATGGTTAGACAGGTCACGTTGGCACTACGGAGTAGTGCTTCAGTGAAGAGGAAAGCCGGCACGGGCATAGGGTCCTCGGGCTTGGGGCAGAGCCCTGTTCCAGGCACGGTGCTCGGGGATGCTTCTTGAGGAAGGGGCATGGCCACAGAGACCGGAAGGAGGGGAGTAAGCACGTGTACTTGGGGGACAATCATTCCAGGCAGAAAGAAGGGCATGTGCAAAGGCCCTGAGGTGGGGCTTGTGCTTGGCCCTTTTACGGAACACGTGGTTAGAGCACTGTGGGCGAGTGGAAGAGAGTCCCAGGAGAAAGAACATGTGGAGAGAAAGGCCCAGAAGTTGATTTGCAAGGTCAAGCGGGCATACTTGCGTGTTCTGAGAGCTTGTTAGTTTCGCTGTCCAGAAGCGCTCCCGATGTGTCCCGTCCGTGAGCTACAGCTGCTGGCCGTGGGGACCCGCTGAGGGAAGCCGTGGCCAGCTGCTGCGGATTCGGACAGCCCCAGCCCAGGTCTGTGTGAGGAGGGCGGGCAGGCGATGTCCAGAGCCTGTAAGCCTTGGTTCCAGGGCTTCCCTCCTGGAAATGTTGGCTCCGAGTTAGCCGGTGCGGCTCGTAGCCACCACCGTGTGAAGAGGGGTGCGGTTACCCCTCTTTTTTTCCCTAGATGCGGACACGGAGTCATCTGCCTGGCCAGGGTCGTGGTAAGCGGCAAAGCTACGATTCGAACCCGGGAGCCTTGGGGCCAGACGCGTCCTTAACCTGTACCCTGGGATCTTACCGTGACCAGCGGTGCGGAGAGCCTCAGTCCCCGCCCCCTCGCCAGCCAGCCTGTGGCTTCTTCCTTGAGGCTCCCCAGACAACGCCAGACGGTATCTCAGGGCTACGTGTTCAGGTAACGGGTGCCAGTCGCCCAGCTGTGTGCTTGGCACTGAGTGAGCGCTTGGTAAGCGGTTCGGTCTGTTTTTAAAAATGAGAATACTGGCCTAGATTTGCTGCCCACCTCTCAAGCCTCAAAAGAAAGACAGATTCATTTCCCCCACCCCCCATAAATGGTCTTGCCCTAAGAAATAAATGTGCCGTTGGGGGGTGTTTGAAATGGCACCAGGAGTGATCAGAAAGTTATTCCTTTGACGTCTGGTTCAATTCTATTTGACATTCTAGGTGGGGAGGGAGCCGGGTTCTTATTCACATGCAGGGAGGGGGTGGGTGGGGGGGAGGGGGGCAGTAATGAAGTGGCTGGAACCCCAGGCAGGCTGGGGCTCCGCGGAATGACAATGAAGCCCGCCCCAGTGGGTCTCATCCAGGCAGGTCTAACAAGATTAGATTTTCATAAATTTCAGACAGGGCCAATTCCTAATTCCTTGGTGTGCGGCCGGGAGGCCAGACAGGGCCGCCTGCACGGGCTGCTTGTTAACCAGGAAGCAAACCAGCTGCCCCCTCCGCTGGGAGCAGACACAAAGGGGGGGGGGTTGGCCGTGGGGGGTCGTCTGGTCTGGAAACCTCCTGTGGGCTGGTGGGAGCCGGGTGGACTCCAGCCCAGGAAAGACAGAATGAGCTCCGGTACCCAACGGCCAACCCCGGTGATTAACCGAACGGGTGGTGACGGTCACCCTCGCTTACCTGCACCGGGGAGGTGCGTCGTCCTACTGAACACGTATATACCCGCGTAGAGCGAATAGCGCGTATTAGCACAGTTCTGCACCGGCCCGCACCCCCATTGACAGCTGGGAACCGGCTGAACGGGGGTTGGAACCCGGGCTCCTGAGCTTGGTTCCGATCGAGGCTCCGTCCCCAAGAACAGGGGGCCGTGAGCTCGGATGCAGAAGAACTCGTTGCATCTTTACCTTCACCCACCCGATCAGGAACACGGGCTCCAAACCACGGAGCCGTCAGCAGCACCTGCCGCGTGGTCACCAGTGGAAACCACGGATTTTGCATCACGTCGAAAACCTGCCAGGTCCTGTTTAATGCGATACTATCCCTGCGTCACAAAAATAAAATAATTCTGGGTGTTCTTTCCATATCACGCATCTGGTTGAGAGTTTGATAACTGCCTTAATATAGTTGGCTTCCTTTTTAAGCCACGGTTTTATTTAATTTTCATTTAAAAGCCGTATTCCGAGAGAGAGAGAGAGAGAGAGAGAGAGAGAGAGAGAGAGTCCTTCCTGGCTTCCCCGGGTTGCCAGGGCCCCACCGCAGGGAAGAGGGGAATCGGGCTTGGCCTGGATTCAGGACTGCTCTCTGGGCCCATGCTGCACCCCCAGGGCTGTTGTGGGAATTCAGAGAGGGAGGTCCTGTCCTGCGTGCTCCACAGCAGAGAGACGGTCGCCGTTCGTATCTCTCCGCAGGGCCCTGAGAGGTGCCCAGAGCTCCCCCGGAGTGCCTGGGATGACCTTCCTGACCGTCCTGTGATTTTCCTCCACCGTGGGCGGGAGGCGGGTGCCACCCACCACGAATACCGGCTGCATGGACCGCACGGCCGGGAGGAAGGAATGGCCCTGGGTCTGTGGGTGGTGTGGTCTTTGGCCAGCCATCCCCTCCGTCAGCCCCCTCTTCCTCGTCCATAGAGCAGGTGCAGGGGGCGGTGGGCATGTTCGTATCTGCTGCACAGAAGGATGGTGAGGATTCAGTAAGGCGATGCTTCTGAGCGTGTGGGCCGTGCCTGGCATTTTGGGGGGCCCTGGGCACACGCCACCTCTCTCTACTGTCGGGCCAGCTGGGAAAGGACCAGAGATGGGCGTGCACACATCTCAAAGTGACTGTGTCAGTCTCTGGAGGAGAAGACCAAAGGGAGGGTCAGGCCGCTCCGATGAGGCAGACGAGCCTGTTAATTTGAAATTATTCACCAGGAAAGAAGACGCTAAATTAAATTAGAGTGACCTTACTTTGCATGCCGAAGATGGGCTTGGCCACCCCCGGGAGCCTACGGCATCCATCACCCACCCCAAGGGGGAAATTAGGGAGAGAAATGGCACAGCCGCTCCCCCGCCCTCCCCACGGTGAGCGGACCTGATGCCCGGAACAAGATGAGGGAAACGTGTTTCTCTCCCGAAGGCTCCTGTTGGAGCTGTGCCCTCGGCGCAGAAGCGGGACGAGTGTCTGTCTGTCCCTCATGGCCTTGCATCCAGCTGCCAGCCGGGGTGAGCAATTTGGATCGACTTTGCTCCAAACCGCCAACCCTGGGGCACCCCCCAGCCAGGCGCACCTCGGCGTTTCTAGGGCATCAGCCTGAATGAGGGTGTCAGGAATTGGGACGTGGGGGACGGCGGAGTCCGCTGAGCTCTTACATTTCTTGCGTCATCTCCCCCATGCTGGGTCGTAACGGGGACTCCACAGAGGCCTGCGTGGCCGGGGTCCCACAGCGTGTAGCTGGCAGATACAGGGAGGCAGGAGCAGGTGCTCCGGGCGTGGGGAGGGGAAACTAAGGAGTACTTCGGGAAAGCTCCAGGAACTTCTTAGAACAGGACTCTCAGGGAGGCTCTGGGTTGCAGACCCAGCCCTGCTCTTTCTGAAGGAGGCACCTTCACCCTGGGCCTCAGCGTCCCCATCTGCAAAGTGCCGGTGGCGATGGCTCCCGCCTCACAGACTTAGGGGAGGTGGGCTCCTTGTGGATGTTGCGGCTGTTGGGGTCATGATAACGGCTGCAGTGACCATGGTGACCCGGGGCTATCGACCGACCCGCCCACTCCTCCCGCTCCGGTCCGTCCGCCCTTGTCCGTGAGCAGCCTCTGGCTGTGGGTCCTGTGGTCACGGGAGACTTGAAAGCCAGGGAAGGGGGTGGGCAGGGGTAGGACCCGCGCCTGCGTGCCCCACGCTGGGCACTTGGCCTGCGGCCCCGCTGAAGGGGAGGGCTGTCAGATCGAGGAAACGAGGCAGCATCGCTGTGGCCCCGTCCCCGCCATCCGCGGCAGGTCGGTGACTTGGGCTTCTCTCGGGGCTGGAAATCCCCAGCTTGCCCGCCCTGCAGGCTTCGGTCTGCCCGGTGCTTTCAAGCCTCTTGAATGTGCTGCCAGCCGAAGGCCGGGCAGCTTCACAGATGCTTTCTGGGTTCTGGGGAGAGCAGAGGTGTGACCGCACTGGGCCGGCCTGCCCCGGGCACCGGCCTCTGGGGCGGCTGGGGTTCCAAGGAGTAGTGCCCTGCTAGGGGGAGCGGGCCCACGCTCCAGTCACCAGGCCTGCCTGCGCGCGGGAGAGGGAAGTCGGGGTGCCGGAGCCCAGGCCACCCCCCCTGAGCCCCGGGGCCCGGCAGGTGATGTCACCCAGAGCGGTGCTTGGGGCCAAGCAGAGGGCGCAGCTGTTCCTTTGCCGGGAGGGGGGAGGGGGAGGCTGTTGATGCACGTGGTCTCCAGTTTGCTGCCTCTCCAGCAAGTGCTGTCCTGGTGCGTTTCCTGGAGAAGCGGGCTCTGTCCCCTGAAGGCGGTGCCTCCTGGAAGGAGGCCCCGAGTGGAAGCGTGTGGACTGCCAAGGCCGGAGCACTCAGCCCGGCGGTTGGTGCTCTGCCTTAGGGGTTGGTGCGAACCAGCTGCCGGCCGGGTCTTCTTCTGGACCCCTGTGTGCCCCCGCCCGCTCGTGCCGCCGGGCCTGGGCCTGGCCTGGAATATCCAGCGCGGCCCTGCTTAACCCTCTCTTTGCCGGCTTGTGGGCATACCTTGTTTCGCTCTACCGAGGCGGTGGGGAGCCCCCCATTAATCCTGAGGGAGCGGCTCCCCGAGTGCTGAGCACGTTGTCCGTGCACAGTGCTGCCCCCAGGTGCCCTTAGCCTACTTTTACGTCGGGGGGCTGGGATGGACTCCCAGGTGAGGTCCAGGGTCACACTGGGGCCTAGGGACCCTGACGGACCTGTAACAGAGCTTAGGAACCCTTAAGAGTCTCCTCTTCTGAGCCTAGACCCGGGCCTTTGGCTTCCAGAATGTAATCAGTCACGGCTTCTCTTTTTTCTGAGAGTTTTTCCCTCTCCTCGCCCGTGTGGATTTCCTGGGTCCCGGTCGTACTGGGGTCGCGGCCCAGGGAGACGGCAAAGGCCTAGGGTGCTCACGTGCTCATTTCTGGGGCTGATTGTCTCACTCTGGACCCCAGCCTCCAGAACTCTGTTCTCCTGCCCTTTTGGCCCGGCCTGGCGGGGTCAGGAGAGCTGTGGAGGGCTCGTTCACGCCCACAGGCCTGCCAGCTCTTCATGCACTGTCCCCTGGCCACCCTGCCTCAGAAGCTGTCTCACCTTAACGTTCTGGGGCCTGGAAAACGCCAGGAGGAGGGCCAGGGCCTGGGACAAAGGCAGACCGGAGGCACGCGTCCCTTCCTTCGGGCCAGCGTGGGCAGGGCCCCTGGAGACGGCAGGGGGAGGGGGCAGAGGGGAACCCACCGCCGTGGTCCCAGCGAGGGTGAAGAGTGCACCGGGCTGGGGGAGGGGAATTGTAGGCCCCTCTGAGGAAGGAGGGCGTGGGGGTTGCACAAAGCAAGCCTGTATGTTCCCTGAATGGGCGGCTTTATCCTGGGCCCTCATAGACAGGACCCTGCCCTTAGGGAGTCAGAACAGGCTGCCGAGGCCTGACCAGCCTGTCTGGGGAGGCAGGAGGTGTGGCCACGGTTACTGGATCCCAGCAGGAAAGTGAGGGTGACCCTCCGCCGGTTCCAGGCTTGCCTAATCTGCCGGGCAGGGCCCCAGCCTTCTGGGCACTCGGGACAGTCTCCCTGAAGTCCCTGGCCAGCTCGTCCTCCCTCCTGGGCCCTCCAGGGCACGATGGGATGCAGCCCCGCCTGGGAACCAGAGCCACGGCCCAAGTGTGGACCCGTCCTTCCTTGTCGAGGGGCATCCCCATGCAATGTAGGGGGCCCCCACCCAATTGTGACAGCCACTGATGTGCCCAGAAATTGTCACATGTCCCCTGGTGGGCAGGCTCCCTCAACTTAACAGCAGCAGGCATTGTAGGTGCAGCTGGGCACCCCTGTAAGGCAGCATGAGAAGGGGGGTGTCCTGGAGAGCCTGCGTGGGAGGAAGGGGGTGGCCAGGGCTTTGGAGAGGATGTTGGGGGCTGGGGTTCTGTGTGGAGAAGCGCCCAGTGTTCTGCAAACGGTAACGTTCCCACCCAGGACGCATCGCTTTCCTGCTGGAAGCCGCAGGGAAACTGAGGCAGGAAGGAGTGGCCTCTGCAGGGCTGGAGTCTGGGTGGGCCCAGAGCCCTTGACCCGGCGCACCTCCTGCTGCCTGTTGCTTCCCGCTTCCCACCTGCCACCCGCCCCCACGCTCCAGCGTCAGTTTGTCTCGGAGGTGGGAGAGCTGAGTCAGTGGCCCCGAGCTTGAACCTGTGCCCTGGGGAGCCCTCAGCGAATCGCTTGTTAGCGCCGGGCGTCGGGGTGCTCTGCCCCCGCCGTGGGCGGCCTTGGGCTGGAGGAGGCCGGCCCAGCTGGGCCCCCGAGCTGTCCCTCACCTGCCGTGTCACCACCCGGGTCCCCGGCTCGACTGGCGCTGGCGTCCCGCCCGTTGCTGGGGGCTCTGCTTGCACTCTGCACGGCCAGCTGCCGAGCCGCCTCGACTCGGACCCGCTTGAGTCAGCAGAAACCGCCCCGGCTCTGGCAGGATCAAAATAACCTCCTTCCTTTTCCAGTACTTGAGGGTTTTTCCGCCTTCGAGGGGAAAAACAAAACAACACCGAAAGAAAAGAGAGAGAGAGAGAAAAGGAACGAGAACTGCAGTGTCTGCAGCCACACTGAATGTGCTTTTTCTGAGGCCTCTTTCCCGAAAGCTGGGGGGGCCGGGGGGTCGGGTCTTCTCACACGTTCCTGTCCCGTCCAGGGTGGAGTGTGCTTGTGATAGATGTGCCTGTGTGTGTGCACGTGTGTATGTGTGCATGTGAGTGTGCAGTGGGGAGGGTGTGTGTGTGAGTGTTGCAGGGAGGTGAGTGAATGCTCAGAAGGGCTGGGTCCCGAGCCCCAGGCTAGCATCGGGGTCCCCTCGGAAGGGTTGGGCCGGCATAGGGGTCCCCTCGGAAGGGCTGGACCCCCAGCCCCGGGCCTGCATTGGGGTCCCCTTGGAAGGGTTGGGCCCCGAGCCCCAGGCTGGCATAGGGGTCCCCTCGGAAGGGTTGGGCCGGCATAAGGGTCCCCCCAGAAGGGGATCCAGCCCCGGGCCGGCGTCGGGGTCCCCTCGGAAGGGCTGGACCCCCAGCCCCGGGCCTGCATCGGAGTCCCCTCGGAAGGGTTGGGCCGGCATAAGGGTCCCCCCAGAAGGGGATCCAGCCCCGGGCCGGCATCGGGGTCCCCTCGGAATGGCTGGACCCCCAGCCCCGGGCCTGCATCAGGGTCCCCTTGGAAGGGTTGGGCCCCGAGCCCCAGGCTGGCATAGGGGTCCCCTCAGAAGGGTTGGGCCGGCATAAGGGTCCCCCCAGAAGGGGATCCAGCCCCGGGCCGGCGTCGGGGTCCCCTCGGAAGGGCTGGGCCCCCAGCCCCGGGCCGGCGTCGGGTCCCCTCGGAAGGGCTGGGCCGGCGTCGGGGTCCCCGTGGGCTCACGTGTCTCCCTTGGTCCTGCAGCAGAACTGGAGTTCGTTGAGATCACCATCATCGTGGTGGTGGTGATGGTGATGGTGGTGGTGATCACGTGCCTGCTGAGCCACTACAAGCTGTCTGCGCGCTCCTTCATCGGCCGGCACGGCCAGGGCAGGAGGAGAGAAGACGCCCTCTCCTCGGTAAGTGTCTGGCGTCCCGCCTCGCGGTGCGCTCACGGGAACGGGCGGGAGGCAGTCGGCGGCCACAGGGGACACGGCTGGCCAGGCGATGGAGGAGGGTGTTCGGGTTACAGGCCGAGGCCGGAAGGGACGGGCTGGTGGGGAAGGTGCCCGCGGTCCTGCCGCCTTAATCCAGACGGAAGGGAGGCGGCCCTTCCCTCTCTTCTATACCCTGCAGGCGTCTGGGCCGGGGGTTCGGTGTCTTGGGGACAACAGGTCACCCTGGAAAGGGCCTTCCCAGCTTCACTGGTCCTGGCCGTGCGCTCTCGGACCAGTCCCGATTGCTGAAATGGGGCTGCCGTTTACCGTGAGCGAGGCTCACGCTGCTCCGCAGAGGGGTCGGGGCTCAACGCCGAATCACGGCTGGGGCGCTGCTGGCCAGGACAGCCCAGACACTCCCGTCCACTCCATCACCCACCCACCCATTCATGCATTCACTGCACAGACGCCTATGGAGCAGAGGGCCTAGAACCTCCCAGACACTGGCGGGGGAGGGAATGGCTGTGGACAAGCCCCCTGTGGTTGCTGCCTGGTGGCTGGATCCACACAGGGACACCTAAATCAGATGATACTGAGGGGCGCTCAGAAGGAAGCCAGGGTGACTGTCCCCGAGGATCCCAGCGTGGTGTGTTTGGCCAGGAGAGTCAGGACGAGCCTCTTGGGCCGAGCTCTGAAGGAGGAGAGTGATGATGGTCCTGGAAGGGGTCCCGGCCATTCACAGAATACGGCGTTTTGACGTGACGTTAGGATTACGAGCGTCACGGGGCATTCTGGAAGCCCCACCAGTATCCCTTCGACTCCACAACGTCGGGGGCCCCTGTGGGCCCGGAACCTGGCCCTTCTGTGGCTCTGAGCATCCAGGGCCGCCTGGCCCCCTGCACCCGCGGGGCTCAACTGTGCCCTGCCCGCTGGCCACTCTTCAGCAGGCGGGCCGCAGGGGCTGCCGGGTTCATCCCCAAGTATGTCTGTCCCCGTGCATGCGATGTGTGATTTCACAACCTGGGCAGGAGCGGGCGGCCAGGCCTGATGGACAGGCTGGGATTTGCAGAGAGAAGGTGGCACGTGGGTGGCCCGGGGCTATGCGCCCGAGCACGTCTCTGAGCCTGTGAGGACAGCCATGGAACAACCCGGCCTCCCGGTTCTGGCGGTTGGCGGTGGGGCTGAGCCAGGGGTGGCTGGCAGGCCTGTCCCCGGCAGGGTCAGGCATCTCCTCCTGCATCCGGCTGCCGCCGCAGCACGTCCACAGGTAGCCAGGGCAAGGAGATCCACCCCCTTGGTCCCTCTGACGGGAACACTGCGCGCCCCAGACCTGAGGCTCGGCGTATCGGGGGGGGGGGGGGGGGGAGGGGGCACCCGGGCTGCTGCTCTGAAGGAATCCTCTGCGGCTAAGGCCCGGGCTCACCTGTGTCTGTTTGCTGTGACTGTTGCCCGAGTGACGGCGTTGCCAGCTGCACTGTGGCGAGCACGCACCTGCCTCCCCTGTGCCCGGTGCTTTCCCGCCCGCGGCAGCCTGGAAACCCCACTCCGTGGGGGGGGACCTGGGGCCCACAGAGGTGGGAGCATTTGCCTGAAGCCTCTAAGCCTGTAAGTGGCAGTTTGAAGAGCCCAGGCCCGTTTACGAGAAGGCGCTAGCTTTGGGGGGGGGGGTTGCCCAGGGTGGGCCACCTGGGCCCCTCTGAGCCTCAGTCTCCCTCAGACGGGTGGAGCTAGCCTTTCTGCAGCCTGCCCCGTAGGTACAGTCACGGGGAGGATGACGTTTGCCCAGAGAGCTGGGGAAATGACACAGGTTCCGGTGGGAGGGATCCCTGCTGCCATCGGGGGTGGGGAGACCGCCCTGTGGGTAGCACCTGGGACTTTGTGCCCAGACAGAGGTGAAGATTCGGGCCCTGGTTCCTGGACACCCGAAGCCAAAGGAGAGTCGCCACCCCCATCTACCCAGCCACCTGTATGGACCCCTGGGGCTGCCTGGCAGGGTAAACACAGAGCTTCGTTGGGCCTGAACTGAGTGTGGCAGCTCCCTTGGGGACCCCCCGCCAGACAGGGCGAGTCAGAGGAGTCTCAGGGCCCCGTGACCTCCCACAGAGGCCCAAACCTGGCCACTGTCAGCCTGGGGCTGGCCCTGCCCCTAGCGTGGCTGTCCTGCCTCGGGTCCTTTTCAGGGTGAGCCCGTTTCATTCGCTTGAATGAGGCCCACATTTAGGTAAGCCTGTGGCCCCAGAATGTCACTTCCTTGTCTGGTGCTGCTCCCAGGCAAGCCAGGGTCTAGCGCATAATGGTAACAACAGTGACGATCCAGCCACCACGGTGACACCGACTGTGGGTCTGAAGGGTCTTGCGCTGGGGTTGGCAGGTGAGGGGAATGTTACCTGTGAAGGCAGGTACCGTCCCACCCGGGCGCATTTGAGCAGGTGGACAGGTGCAGCCAGGCCCCACCCAGGAAGCGTCCTGTTGTCATTTCTGAGCTGCTCCCGGGTCTCTGAACTTTGCTTTCAGACACCACTTTGGACAAACATTCCCCGCTTTGAATTCCTCTCCTTGGCGGCCTTCATTGTTCCCGCAAAGTTTATGTAACTTGAGCAGCGATGGTCACTTCACCCACAGCCCCCACCCCCGGAAGACGGTTTATGCCCGAGGCCTGCTCAGCGTGGGGCAGGGATGCATTCAGACTAGGGCTCAGCCAGGGCTTTGGATGGGGCAACCCTTTGTTCTCTTTGTCCCCAGATCAGCCCTGGCGTGGGTCTCCTGCCTCCCACATGGCTTCTGTGGGCACAAGGCTTCTGATCGGGGCCAGTGCAGCCAGCTGGACATTCGATCACTATACAAATGGGCCAGGCTGCTAGAGGGGCTGAGTTGCTATGGGAGCCAGGGAGGCAGTGGAGGGGGGGGGGAGGGGGGTGGGGGGTGGTTCCTGGGAGGCTCCCTGGAGGAGGAAATGACTTCTAGGTGCACAGGCTGGAGGCAGTCAGGTGATGAGGCTGGCGGGTGACTTGGGAGTCTGTGGTGGGGCTCCTGGGGCAGCGACAGGTGTTGTCTTAAGCTTCCTGGGTGGTGCCACCGTGCAGCCGGGTAGATACTCCCTGTGCTAGGGCTGGGAGTCGGGGGAGTGGTGGGCAGAGGTCCTGGGCGGCCACGTCATGCAGAGCCTGGGACAGAGGGACTCGTAGGAGGGTTTTAGGCAGGAGTTTATCTGGGTCACATTTCATCCTTGGCTGCGTGCATCACGCCCCGGGACTCCTGACCCTACTGAGGAGCAGGTACATGTCCCCATCTGCTTCCTGGCACATATGGACTGTGCCATTGGCCCGACGGGGGGCTGCGGAGCCTGCCAGGACCAGCCTGAGCCCGGGTGGCTCTGGAGGCAGGCAGGTCAGGGTTTGGATCTTAGCACTGCCTTTCACCAGCTAGGCCTACTCAGCCCGGCTAGCCGACCTCAGCCTGCCTTGTAGGTTTGTCGGGAGAAATGAGATAGTGCTTTATTTATTTATTTTTGAGAGACCGCGGGGGGGGGGGGGGGGGGGGCGGGGGTTGCGGGCAGAGAGATAGGGAGACAGAATCCCAAGCAGGCTCCGCACTGACAGTTTGATGCGGGGCTCGAACTCACGAACTGTGAGGTCAGGACCGGAGCCAAAATTGAGTCGGATGCTTAACTGACCGAGCCGCCCAGGTGCCCAGGAGAGTGCTTAGTGCAGTTTCTGCCACCAAGGCAGTGACTGATACGTTACTGATATCAGTAACAAAACGGCCTTCGGTGACCACATGAAGGGGCAAGGTCGTATGTCTGCTTGCATCCTAACACCTGGAACACACTAGAGAGAGACTCCAACGAGTCTGTGTGCGGGCTGAGTGCTTTCCTGGTGGGACGGTTTTGAGAGCCATAGAGCCCCCTAGTGGCCGTGTCGGTAACTGCAAGCCTCGGCCTACCCGCCCCCTCCAATTCCTGCTCCAGCCCCGGCCGGTGGGTGAGAATGTCTTAGGTGGGACCCCTCGGGAAAACGTGCCCCCAAGGAAACTTCTGGGGTGATAATGTTATTTCGATGGTAGTGATGGCTCTCTGGTATATACACACGCCAAAACTTAACCAAATTGTATACCCTGGATATGCGCAGTTAATATTATCTATCAGTTACGCCCACAGAAAGCTGAAAATTCTAACAAGACATCCCTCCCCCTGCCCCCAGGCTCAGGGCTGTCTAGCATCATGTGACCAGCATTGGCTGGGTTTGCCTCCTGGTACGGGGTCCCCCTTCCCTGACCCTTGGGTCTCTTCCCCCAGACCTGAAACCGCACGTGGCCAGCTGTCCCCCACTCCCATGCAGCCTGTCCACGGGTGGGGGGGGGGCACGGGCCCGTGTGCAGAGGCTGCGGGCTTCGTGAGGTGGCACTTACCCCTTTGGCAAGAGGCGGTGCCTCGTTCCACCGTTGCTGACCAACCGGATCACGATTTGGTGACAGAGCAGCTCCGTGAGTGCAAGCGAGGGAGGGGCAGAGAGAGAGGGAGACGCGGAGTCGGAAGCAGGCCCCGGGCTCTGAGCTCTTGAGACAGTGGTGTTCGAGAAAGTCTGCAGACCTGACCACGCAGTGGGGCCGCCAGTGCCAAGGCCCGTGGGTGCATGCGCTTTGCACTAGATGGTGGGTGGGCGTGGCCCCCAGTACTTCCATATACTCACTCAGGGCCACAGGCACTCCAAGCATATTCCACCCGTGGAAAGTTCCAGAAGTTAAGTAACTTGCCGAGGTCACCCTGCAAGCAAGTGGTGGTCGAGGCCAGGAGGGCCGGATGAGGCCCGCTTCCTTACCAGCCATTTCACAAGAGAACTTGGGTTCGTGCTAAGGTGCCTGGGAAAAGCTGCTGGAGAGTTCTGAGAAGGAGGGGCCCACCAATTAGATGTAGGTTTTGGAAAGTGTGAGCGTGGAGGGTGAATTTTCGGGGGAGAGCCGGGACAAGGCGGGTGGCCGCGAGGCTTGCAGTTACCCACGTGGCCACGAGGGGGCTCTACGGCTCTCAAAACTGTCCCACTCGGAAAGCCATCAGCCCGCGCAGACTCATTGGAGTCTCTAGTATGTTCCAGGTGTTAGGGTGCAAGCGGACATGCGACCTCGCCGCTTCACGTGGTCACCGAAGGCCGTTTGGTTACTGCCAGAACCGCCCAGGGCCCAGGGTGCGGATGGGGAGCCGTGGCCGGGTGCTGCATCTGATGGCACATGCAAGATCGCAGGGTCAAAGCCAGTCGGCCCCTTTGCTCTCTCCCCTCTGTTCATCCTGCTGACCCCGCCCCTCTCCTCCCCGCACAGGAAGGATGCCTCTGGCCCTCGGAGAGCACCGTGTCGGGCAACGGAATCCCAGAGGTGAGACCCTGTGCTGCCGCCCGCCCCCTCCCTGCCTGTCCCCCAAGGCTGCTGCTGCTGTTGTGGACGCCTGAAGGCCATCCTCCCAGCAGGTCCCCCTTTCCAAGCCAGGGGCGCCTCCCTTGGCCCGAACCGCATGGCTGCTGGCCCACACCTCTGCCCTTTTCCAAAGAGTCGTCGTCCGCGGCTGCTGGGATCACCCAAGCCGGGACGTAACGCTCTACCCGCAGGGAGTGGCCCACAGCATCTGCAACACGCGCGGACAAAAGTTGCCCCGATTTCAGCCCTGGGATGATGCTCCCAGCCCGGGGGGGGGGGGCCCCGGCGTCAGCGCGCGGCCGGACTCCGCGCGCTAGGCGCCGCCACCTGCCGTCCTGTCCCCCGGAGAGCAGGGCCCCGCGCCTCGGGTCCTGCTTCGGGGGCGCGGAGGGACCCTCACTCTACTCCGCCCCCCCCCCCTCCTCCCTCCAGCCGCAGGTCTATGCTCCTCCGAGGCCCACCGACCGCCTGGCCGTGCCCCCCTTCACCCAGCGGGACCGCTGCCTCCGCTTCCAGCCCACCTACCCATACCTGCAGCACGAGATCGACCTGCCGCCCACCATCTCGCTGTCGGACGGGGAGGAGCCCCCGCCCTACCAGGGCCCCTGCACCCTCCAGCTGCGAGACCCCGAGCAGCAGCTGGAGCTGAACCGGGAGTCCGTGCGCGCGCCCCCGAACAGAACCATCTTCGACAGCGACCTGATGGACAGTGCCATGTTGGGCGGCCCCTGCCCCCCCAGCAGTAACTCGGGCATCAGCGCCACGTGCTACGGGGGCGGCGGGCGCATGGAGGGGCCGCCCCCCACCTACAGCGAGGTCATCGGGCACTACCCCGGGTCCCCCTCGTTCCAGCACCAGCAGAGCAGCGGGCCGCCCTCCTTGCTGGAGGGGACCCGGCTCCCCCACGCACACCTCGCCCCCCTGGAGAGCTCACCCGCCTGGAGCAAAGAGAAAGATAAACAGAAAGGACACCCTCTCTAGGAATCCCGGGGCCGGGGCCGGGCAGCAGTGAGTATAGGAAAAAAACAAAAAAACAGAAAGGCAAAACACTCCGCACTTCCGAAACCAGAAGACAGAGGAGGACCGGGCGGCACCCAGAAAACGTGGCGCGTATCCATCCTTTCCCCCTCTCTCTGTGTATAAATATTTACATGTTCTGTCTGGTCTGAATGCACAAGCTAAGAAAGCTTGCAAAAACAAAACAAAACAAAAAAACAACCACGTTTCTTTGTCGAGCTGTGTCTTGAAGGCAAAAGAGAAAAAAGAAAAAAAAAAAAAACCTACCCTAGTCTTTTCTGTTCCTAGTTGAGCTGCGTGTGTGAATGCTTATTTCCTTTCGTTTGTTTATGATGATTTCACTTAACTTTAAAGACCTATTTGCACAAAACCTTTGTTTAAAGATCTGCAATATTATATATATAAATATATATAAAATAAGAGAAGTATTGTGAGGGCAGGAGTATTTTTGTATTAGAAGAGGCCTATTAAAAAAAAAAAAAAGTTGTTTTCTGAACTAGAAGAGAAAAAAAAGGCAATTTTTGAGTGCCAGGTCAGAAAGCGTGTATTACCTTGTAAAGAAGAAGAAGAAGAAAAAAAAAAAAAACTACAAAGCAGGGGTTTAGAGTTATTTATATAAATGTTGAGCTTTTGCACTATTTTTTAATATAACTATGTCAGTGCTTGTTTGATGGAAACTTCTATCGTGTCTGTCGAGACTTTTAAGGGAGAAGCGGCGGAATTTGGCAGCGGCCGTCTGGCAGAGGGCGGGCTCTGCACGGAGTTGGGGGAGGCTTCCGGAGGGGGCGCTCTTCCTGCGTAAGTGGAAGCTTCTGTCTAGCGATCGGTTGTTACCGCCTCATACATTCCCCACCGGAGGAGACGCATTTCCCCCTCTGGGCCGGCACAGCCTTTGGATGGCAGACGAGATGGGGAAATCGGTCACCCAGTGCCAGGGTGGTGGCTTTGCCTTGCCCCAGATGAAAATAAACTGATCCTGAAGGATCTTAGTTTTTCCTCCTGTTTTTTGAGCATGAGCCCCCTCCCCCTCCCCCCAGGAAGGGGCTGAGGCGCCCCCTTTGCCGCCGCTGCCGCTGCCGCTCCCGGAGCACGTTGCCGGGACCCGCCGGAGAGGTTGGGGTGGCTGCTTTCTGTGCGGACGATCCGGCGGGTCCAGGACTTCTCAATTGAGGTTGGTGGAGGCCACCGGCAGATTGCAAAGGCCCCCGAGGAATTCGACCTCATCCCTGGCTTTCTCTTTACGTAGCAATTCTCACCGAACAGGCCAACAAACAGGACACCAGAGAGAAAAAGTGACACGCGCAGGTGTCTCCCAGGACACGACAAAGGGTTAAAGCGAAGAAAAACCGCACCAACAACGGGGAAACCGGCGTAAACCTGTGCTTTATGTTTTCAAATCAGAATTGAATTCTTTACCTCCTCTCCCACACGTCCATTCCTCTCCCCGTGGAAACAGTCGTGTTTGGCGTGTTCGTGTGTCTGTGTTTTCCCAGCATCTGTATCAGATACGAGTCTCGTTTGCCAGGATTTTGCCGAGTGGATTTCGGGTTGGCAGGATCCCTTGGTGGCGCTGTGCAGGCGAGGGCGCGCGAGTGGGCACACGTGTGTGACAGTGGCAGGCTGGCCAGCGGTGGGGGGGGGGGCGCCCCTTGGGATCTACTGGTTCACATTCCAGGGGTGACCCCCCCCCCCCCTCGTCCCTTCCTCCCCGAGCTGTCTTTTCCTTCTGGAAGAATGCTAACTGTCAGACTAACGCGAGAGAAGGCATATGGGCAATAACTTGTTTCTAAGCAACTTTTTTATTACTTAAACACCTGAGAACAGTTTTGAAGTTCTGACCATTTGAACTCTATTTATATACACATTTTAAGAGCGTGGTGACCAACAGATAAACGCGGACTCTGGGCGTTCGCTGCTGACCAGCCTGGCAGAAGGTTCTTGTACTTTGACAATAAAAAGCTGCCTCTCCGTGGGGTCCTCGGCCTAAACTTCGCTCCTCTCTCAGAGAGGATGCTTTTTGCAAGTCGTGCTGAGAACTCGGTGTAATTTGTCCTAAAAGGTACAGGGACACGTTTATAGATTTAAAAAAAAACAACAAAACAAAACAAAAATTTTTTAAGCTGTATCTTTCCTTTCCGTGAAGAGTCAGTCTCCCTAGTGCCTTACTGAGGAAGCAGTGTCCTCTCGTCACCAGTTGGGGGGCATCCCTGGGCAGTGTCTCCGTCACCCCCCCCCCTCCCGGGGACTGGCCTTTCCACTCGAGGGCTGCGGCTGCTTCTCGAACACCCCCATAGCCCTCTCGGTGCCCGGTCCCGCCCGCCCTCCACCGTGGAGGCGCCTGGCCCAGCCAGGCGACCCCCTCCTGCCCCTCCTTCTTGTCACCTACTGGGTCCAGTCCTGTGCCAACTCCCGGGCGGGTTGTGAGCCCGGACGCCGACCTCGTCTGCCTGGGCAACGTCGGGCCCAGGCGTGGCCCTGGTCTCGGCGTGGATCCTGTTGCCTGGCGGTGTGGTCTGTGTGGGAGGAAGCAGGAGGGTGGGCTCCTGACCTCAGCGGGCTTGAGGGCAGAGCGCGTCTCCGCGATCACATCCCGGGACCGCTGGGCCGCAGGGCCCCGGGGTTTCGTGCCCAGCACAGGCCCCTTGCAGAGGCTCCCGGCAGAGAGGCCGGGCGAAGTCGGGGCGCATCCCGAGAAAACCGGGGGGGGGGGGGTGTTTCTGGAAACTGTTAGCACTAAGCTCTTGGTCTCTGGGGGTGCACTCGTTCCCTCCAGATGCTGGCCGCCATGCCCTTGTTGCTGAAAAGGCTCTGAGCACCCCTCGGGAGGCCCCCTTTTGCCAGTAAAAAGTTTGGGGTCCTCGGCAGTGGCTGGTTGGAGGGGGACCGGGTGGGGCTTTCTCTTGTCCTCGTTTCCCTGCTTCTCAACCACATTTCCTCCCGAGGAAGAGCATTTTGCCCCCCACAAAGCCCGGGTCTCCGCAGGCCGGCTTAGCAGGGGCCCTAAGAGCCACCCGTGTCCCCCGCAAAGTGTTCTTTGCAAGGAGCTGAGACTCCCCTCGCCCCCCACGTCTAGTGAACACCAGGCCAGGGCCAGAACCGAGTCTGTCCCCTGTCCTCGTCTCCGCTGTGAATGGTATGTTTCAGAAATTGTTTCCTACGTGCCCACAAAGCTTCCAGATCCATACGACATCCCAGCGATCAGGAAAACTACAAGTGTCGTTTTGTTTTGTTTTGTTTGTCCTGGAAGTCGCGCTTCGAATTTTGCTGTACTATAGAGCCCAGAAGGACACGCCTTCTCGTTTGCCTGCCCGATTCCACGGCGGTGTGCTGATGGCACGCTTTTACGTTGCGTTCTTGGCGTTGAAGCCGCTCTCCTTTGCAGCCCTGTTTCCCGAGTTCTGTTCAAGTTAAACTCATGTAAATTCCCCGTGGCACGCTGGGTGCGGCGCCCACGCTGCTGCCACGTGAGACTCTGTATTTGGATGCCAATCCACAGGCCTGATGAAATCGCTTCTTGTGTATCAATAATCATTAGTGGCAATGATGACTTTCTGAAAAGCTGCAATACTTATATAATAAATTTTACAATTCTTTGGAATGAGGCTTTCTGACTTCTTTGGTCACATTCACCTACCTCCCCCCCCCCCCCGTCCACCCCCCCCCCCCCCCGCGCCCTTCACCGCCCTCGGCAACAGTCCCAGGGCCCATTTAGTGGCGTGCGGGAGAGCCCGCTGAACTTCTGTGGGCCCTTGAGCCATCTCTTGGACCTCTGTTGCAGTTCAGGCAGCCTCCGGGGAGCCCAGTGAAGACACCAGCTCAGGCAGGGGGTTGTAATAAAAGGGGTTAAAATTAGCCCACCGCTTTTGTTAATTGGGGTGGAAAGAGTTGGCAAGACACTGGCTACTTTTCCTCCCTCTTAGAAAATCATCCTTCTCTGTAGCGTGCCAAAAGCTCTGATAAGGTCTGCAAGAAAGAAACTACCTGAGGTGGGTCCCTTCCAGAAGTAAACCCTGAGGCACGGGTTTGTGCTAGGGGATGGGTCAGGGGCGCTCCTAGGGGAGACGGTTAAGGGGATTGGGAAGAAGACCGAGAAGGAGGAGAAACAAAGCAAGGTAGGGACGGTTTTGGACAAAGTCCGTCTCAGCCTGATCCCAAAGGTCCCAAAGGGACCTGTGGGGACCTTTAGGGGGTAAGTTGCTTCCGGATGAGAGGTAGACTCTCAGATGCTCCTGGCTGTTTGGTGAGGCGTTTCACAAGCCCCGGGGCGGCCCTCAGGGGATGTTCCCAGGTACCGACCATTAGAAACACGTGGAAGCCGGGGAAGGGGAGACAGGACCTTAAAAGGGATCGCAGGGAGTCTGAGTGAGCTACCCACAGTGCCCATCACAGAAACTCGTGTTTCCTTCTCTAAATAGAGCCATCTTTAACCTTGACCAGATGGTCAAGGTATTTTAAGAATCAGCCCAAACTGGGGCGCCTGGGTGGCTCAGTCGGTTAAGCGTCCGACTTCGGCTCAGGTCACGATCTCGCGGTCCGTGAGTTCGAGCCCCGTGTCGGGCTCTGGGCTTGACAGCTCAGAGCCTGGAGCCTGTTTCAGATTCTGTGTCTCCCTCTCTCTGACCCTCCCCATTCATGCTCTGTCTCTCTCTGTCTCAAAAATAAATAAAAGTTAAAAAAATTTTTTTTTATAAAAAAGTATCAGCCCAAACTGTTGACTCCCCAGGGATGACCGTTGTTTGGGCCTCGACCCCAGGGTTCTGTAAGCTTCTGGAGCACAGAGCCCTACAGTCAGGGCAGAGCTTGGGGCATACATCTATCTTACTTGTTTCCTTTCTGTGGTGGAGGAAAACCTCAGATTACAAAAAAAAAAAAAAAAATTAAAAAAAATAAAAAATATTTTTTTTTTTTTTGAGGAAAAAACCCCCAAAACAGCTCTCTACTCTTCGGTATTGGTATGGTAGAGGGACACCACGGTGTTGTGTGTGCCCCAGCCTGGCTCCGGGGCCTGAGTCCTCTCATTAGCGGTCACTCTCCTTGCCGGCCCTCAGTCACCTCGTCTGCAGAAGGGGTTGAGGGCAGAGCCCGTGAGCTGGTTGAGAAGGGCGTCTCGGGTTCTAAACGAAAAGGAGACCCTCCCCACACGTTGCCTTCAGCTCAAGCAGATAGAGCTGAATCGGTCCAGAATAAAGGTAGAAATCAGAATGCCTATTACCTACTAGGTGAAAGCCCTGTGCCAAGTTCTTGACTGTAATTGGCAGCTTGTTTGGGGAGGTCTCATCTCTCAATCATCTGACTTTTTTTTTTTTTTTTTTTTATAGCACAGCTGCATGCTGGGTGCTGCTCGGGGGTGCCAGCACACCAGGCCCAACCTCTGACCTCAAGGAACCCACCTTCTGGTTCTAGAGACGGGCTGGCACCACAGCTCCATCCGGTGAGGGCAGGAGAGTGTGCTGTTAGGGTGAGGGGAGGCTGGATTTCAAGCCCGGAGATGTTGGGGCGGGGGGGGGGGGGGGAAGGAGGGGAGAGAGCGAACCGGGTGCCTGCGTGGGCAAAGTCCAGGAGGAGACTTAGCAGGGCCCCTGTACAGCCCGGCAGAGCGCTGCCTTGGAATCTTGGAATCTGTTAATTCTTTCTCTAATAAGTGAGCCAAACCCGACTCAGGCTGGCTTTAGCAGAAGAGGGAATCGTTGACTCTTGTAACTCAAAAGCACCAGGGAGAGCGGGGCGAGATTATCTGCCGCCAGATCCAGATGGGCACACTGTGACGTTAGGAAGATGTCTGTGTCCACCATCAAAGGGCACTCCCCCTTACTAATGTCCCTTTCAAGTAGATTCTCCCCTCCCAGGTACCCAGCTTCTCCCCAGGCTCCTTTTCTCACTGCTCTGAATCAACTGGGAAGAAATTCCTTTCTAATTCTTCCAGCCAAAGTCCCAGAACTGGATCCCATTGGCCTGGCGGCGATCATGTGCCCCAAGCCGAGCCAATCAGTGCAGCCCCTCTGCCCTGCTCTGATTGGCCACGGAAAGCATGCTCTGATTGGCCAGGTTTCAGTCACAGGCCCTGGAGGCGGGGCCGGCTCT
Source organism: Leopardus geoffroyi (assembly GCF_018350155.1). NCBI lineage: Eukaryota > Metazoa > Chordata > Mammalia > Carnivora > Felidae > Leopardus > Leopardus geoffroyi. Next base: position 5,450,752 of record NC_059336.1, read on the forward strand.
CTGCACTCCACCTGCGCGGAGGAGGGAGAGCGAGCGTTGTCCAGAGGAAAACTGGGGTGATTTCGCCCAAGAGGGGGGTTTGGGTGCCAGGCGGCCGAAACCAGCAGCTGCCGGGTGGCCGGACAGGCGAATGCACGGACCCTCAAGGAAGAAAGCTTTGGATGAGCGTCGCGCAGCCTGTGCGGTCAGCTCGGCACCGGGCGGGGGGGGGGGGGGGGGGGGGGGACGCAGCCCCAACCAGCCCTGCCTTTTTCGGCTGCTTCAAGTTGGTTTTGAGTTGATATTTGTTGAAATTATTTCAGCATGTGTGTCTGGCTTCCTGTCTCAGGCGCAGGCATAGACGGAACGTTCGCAGCGAGGAAGGCTGGGCGCGCCAACAGGGGAGACAGAACACACAGGAAGCCCGTGCCAAAGCGGCGTCGCGTTTTCTTTAACACTTTGTACAGTTGTACCGAAGGAAAAGAACTGCGGCTAAAAATAAAACAAAACATTATAAGCTTCACAAATAATTTGGAACAAGTGATGGATTTAAATGTGCGAATACATTTTTAAAATAAATATCCGCCCCCTCTCCCCCACCCACCCCCCCCTCCGCCCCGGCCCGTCCCCCCCCCCCTTCCCGGGGTGCGTGTGCCCCTCTCCCCGTGCCCTCGCCCCCTCTTCCCTCCCTCCCTTTCTGTCCCCACCTTGCATGACTGATAGCCCTGAAAGTGGAGGCCTGAAATCATGATGTTCATCTTATTAAAAGGCTTTTATTGAACTCAAAATAATTAAATTTGTCTTTAAAAGCATCCAACTCAATTGAGTGAACAAGTTTAAAGATGAATTTTTAAAATGCATGGACTTCGTTAGACTCCTGCCTGCTGTTTGCAGCCATGGGCAGGCGAGCAAAGCGTAGGGAACCTGTGGCCATTTGATCTGGATTCAAATCCCACCCCCCTCCGGCCCCCCCCCCCCCCCCCCCCCCCCCCCGTCCCTTTCCAGCTAGTTAACCCTTCTGGCTTCTGTTTCCAAGAGGAGTGACTTGTGCAGAGAACCGTGGTCCGTGTCATCGATGCCTCCCCCGTGTCCCCCTGGCCCTTTCCCTTTCTGTCCACACGGGCCCACCCTCCAGCCGGTTCACTGGAGTTCTGCTGTCTGAGGCTTTCTCTGGCTTCTGAAAGCTTCTCGGCCCGTCACGCCGCGGACCAGAGGTGCCGGGAAATTGATGCTATGGGAGCGGCCTCTCCCGGGGATGGGACTAGGGGATAAACACCCCAGCTCCTTGACCCTCAGGCGGGGGGTGGGGGGACCACCACGGACGATGCTCCGCATGCTCCCAGTGTTTCCAGTGAGCTGGAGGCACTGGGCGCCAGGAGCGCTCTGACGTCACCCGCCTGGTGGCACGCCCCTGATGGGGCGCCGTCCTTCCCCTGGCCCCCCTCCCCACCGCCTCCCAGTATTTGCTGGTATCTCCCGGTAGCTCCTTCCACCGGAAAGTGGAAGTCAGCAAAGGAGGGAAAAGGGTTCGCTGAGCAGAAGGCCCAGAGGGGCTCGCGCGCCCGCGCACGTGTGTGCAGGGCCGTGGGCGCCTGTTCAGTTGTGGACACGCAGACACCAAGTCTTTTTTTTAAGCCCATGTATCCAAAATAGCATTTCGACGAGGAATCGGCATAAAAACTGTTCATGCAAAAAAAAAAAAAAAAAAAAAAATCTCAAGTGTTAGACTTTCTTCGAACTTGGCGGGTTTCCGTGCCTCGGAGCGCTTGGCCCAGTGCTCTGCTCGCATGGGCCCCGGTATGGCCCGGATGTTTGTGCCCCCTAAATCCATGCCCTGGCACCCTATGCACCCAACAGGACGGTGTTAGGAGGCGAGGCCTTTGGGAGGTGACTAGGGTCTACGGGAGTCACGAGGGTGGATTAGCGCCCTCAGTCGAGTCACGGAGTTTCCTGGGCCCCCTCCCTCGCCACGTGAGGGCGCAGCCTCTGGGAGCTAGGAAGCGGGTCTCACCGGATGTCGAGTCCCCGGGCACCTCGACCTTGGACTTCCCAGCCTCCAGAACAGTGTTGTTGAAGCCCTCCCGTCTGTGCTGTTTTGTTATAGCCGCTGAACTGGTTATAGGCAACTGATCGAGGCACCCCCGGTTAAAGCAAGCTTACAAAACAATCAAGTATCAACTTTCCTGTCTCTGATAGGCTCGATGAGTCATGCTCGGCGGCGCAAATGTTTAGCAGAGAGAGGAATGCTCCTTACCCCTCACAGCCGTGCGGCCACATACCTGCTCACAGCGCTGGAAATAACTGCCAAGAGCTTAGATTCTAGAGCCTGCGGGTCTGGGCTGGAGCTCCACCTTAACCACTCACGAGCTCTGTGATTTTGACCGATTTACTCAGTAATCTCTCTGTCTTGTCTGTAAAATGCAGATTTAATATGACTGACCCCTCCCTTGCAGGATTGCCAAGGGTTCAGTGAAATAATGGAAATGGGGTCTCTAGCAAGCTCTAAGTAAATACGGTTGAACCTTGAACAACACGGGGGTTGGAGGCACCAAACATCTTGTGAAATCAAAAATCCACGTACAGGGGCACCTGGGTGGTTCAGTCGGTTAAATACCTGACCTCGGCTCAGGTCACCGTCTCGCGGTTCCGCGAGTTCGAGCCCCGCACCGGGCTCTGTGCTGACAGTTCAGAGCCTGGAGCCTGCTTCAGATTTTGTGTCTCCCTCTCCCTCTGCCCCTCCCTTACTCGTGCTCTCTCTCTCTCTCTCTATCTCAAAAATAAATAAGCATTTAAAAAAAAATTCATGTACAGCTCTGACTCGCTAAAAACATAACCAGTGACCAGGGTGCCTGGGTGGCTCTGTCGGTTAAGCGTCCAACTCTTGATTTGGGCTCAGGTCATGATCTCAGTTTGTGGGTCCGAGCCCTGTGTCGGCCTCTGTGCTGACAGTACAGAGCTTGCTTGGGATTCTCTCTCTCCCTCTCTCTCTGCTCCTCCTCCGCTCGCACTTTGTCTCTCAAAATAAATAAATAAACTTAAAAAAAAAAAAACAACAAAAACCCACCAGAACTAGTGACCAGAAGGCTTACTGATACCATGAACAGTCAGTTAACGTGTTTTGTATGTTACACAGACACGTTTGTTTGTGTATAGTATTATATACTGCATCCTTACAACAAAGTAAGTTGAGGAAAGAGAATGTTCCAAAGAAAATCACAAGAAAGAGACAACAGATTTACCGTACTGGATCGCATTTACCAAAAAGAAATCTGGGTATAAGTGGATCTGCCCAGTTCAAACCCTTGTTGTTCATTAGGTCAACTCTCGGAACAGGAAATCCTTTTTCAAAAAAGAAAGAGGGGCGCCTGGGTGGCTCAGTCGATGAAGCGTCCGACTTCGGCTCGGGTCATGATCTCACGGTTTGCGGGTTCAAGACCCGCATCAGGCTCTGCTGACAGCTCAGAGCCTGGAGTCTGCTTCCGATTCTGTGTCTCCTTCTCTCTCTCTGCTCCTCCCCTGCTCACGTGCTCTCTCTCTCTCTCTCTCTCTCTCTCTGTCTCAAATAAATAAATAAACATTAAGCAATTTTTAAATAAAAAGAAGTTACACATTAACATGTAAAACAGTTCTATTCTCGACGCAACCCCTGTCCCCCTCGGCGCACCCCCATCCACAACCCAGGAGGGGCCACAGGTCCCAGAAGGGCAGGACTCCTGCGCCTATGATGTGCGTCTCTGCAATTCCCCCATCATACTTTCTGGGCATAGAAGCCTCAGCATCTCAGGCCTATGGATGTTTCAAGAGCCTTTGAACATGTTTGAGCCCCAAAATATGGGGTGGGGGAAGGGAAGGGCCACACACTGCAAAATCAGGATCCATAAATGTTTAATTAAATGTCCAGGGGGCGCCTGGGTGGCGCAGTCGGTTAAGCGTCCGACTTCAGCCAGGTCACGATCTCACGGTCTGTGAGTTCGAGCCCCGCGTCGGGCTCTGGGCTGATGGCTCAGAGCCTGGAGCCTGTTTCCGATTCTGTGTCTCCCTCTCTCTCTGCCCCTCCCCCGTTCATGCTCTGGCTCTGTCTGTCCCAAAAATAAATAAACGTTGAAAAAAAAAATTTAATAAAAAAAAAAATGTCCAGGAAACCTAGTGTTACGTCCAGCTTATTAATCGCTTCCTCTAGTCATCATAAAAATGTCATTACGCTTCATTATATTTGAAACGAATTTATAGGTGAAATCTTCTCATGTTGCCAGAAATCCCAAGAACACTGGACGCCCAGTGAAGAAATCATGGCCAATTGTAATTAATGAATTACTTGTAGGTAAATAATTTTGGTAGTAACATCATCGAAATCTCTTTTGATTATCAAAATAAACGTTAGATGTGAATTCATTCCAGTACACTTGTTGGGATGTCGGGAAGGGCTTTCTGCAGAGAGGTGGGGGTGGGGAGGAAGCGAGAACAGCCTGGTCGTGGCTTCACCTCCCTCCCCTTGCCCGTCTCTCGCCAACCTTCCTCAAGCACCACGGCTACCTTTCCCCAACTCACCTTGGAGGAAAATCTCCCAGTGGCCTTTTCTTTGTTCCCAGCGAAAAATCTCAAGTTCCTACCATGGCCATTGATGCCCCCGGCCCCTGCCTGCCCCGTCCCACCACCTCCCCGCCCCCCCCCAACTCCACCCCAGCTCACTTTCCTGACCAGCACAGCTGGGAAATGTGGGATACCCTGGACTCGGCCTGAGCCACTCGTCAATCTTGAATTGAGCAGTGTGGCCTCTTCTACGGCTGGAACGAGAAGCAGATCCAGGAACCAGCGAGGGGAGGCCTTCTTCCTCCCCCACCGTGGGCCCCAGCTCCAGGGCTGGGGTGAAGAAAGCACAAAGCATTATTCGCTGAAAGACCGGAAGAAATGGGCACAGCTCTGTCAGGGCAGAGAAGGACAGCCGGGGATCACAGAATGATGATATGAGTGGCTTCTGTTTACGGAGCTCGTACCATGCGCCCAGAGCTCCGGGAGGCCCGGATGTGTGACTGAAGTAATTGAACTTCGGCGATAACCTCAGAAAGGTAGTTGCTGCTTTGATCCCCTTTTCCAGCAGGAGAAACTGAGGCTGGGAAAGAGTAGTGACTTGCCCCAGGCCCTCATCTAGAAGGTAGGGGTGCCAGAGCCCGAGCCCCACGTCTGTCCAGCTCCGGTGGACGCAGACGATAAATAGAAACCCACTGAGCTCTGCCCTGAAGGGCGGCGAACAGAGTCAAGGCCGATCCGGACGGGGGCTGCCACGGAGAACCCGCTGCCTTTGACAAAGCGGCTTCCCCCTGGTCTTTGGTCCTCACCCTCTGCTCATAGCTCCCGTAACCGTGTGCAGTCCCTGTCTGCCCTGGCCACCTCTGGATCTCCGGCCTTTGCCCCCGACCGAAGACGCATCATCACCCACACTCGGTGCCTTCAGACCTTTCCACTCCCTCCCCGAGGTGAAGTCACAGCGAAAATGTGAAAATAGCATCCAAGCTGCCTGGTTGAAGGGAGACTGGGTTTTGCCAACACAATGTGCAGTAAAAATATCTCTTAAAAGAGAGAGAGAGAGAAATTTAAAGACTGGAGATCAGTAACATGTAATTATCATCTGGTTTGGGCGGAGAGTTCTAATAGTTTCCAGAAAAACACAAACCATGAAAAAGGAATGTGCTTTCCAAGGCAAAAAGAGATTTGGGCTCCGGCATGCAGTGGCCCCATCTTGGAACTCCTGTGGCCTCCGGGGCCCTTCCCACGCAGAGGAGGGAGGCACCTATTCCCTTCCTCTCCTGGTTTGCCTTCCGCACTGCGCAGGAGGCTCTGAAAATGTGCAGACTGCCCTTGAACTCAGCCTCGAGCCTGCTCAGTAGATAGGCTTTTGTGAGTGGCCATACCTACAGGCGCAGAGGGAGTATCCAAGCTCCTTCCTTGGGGGACCAACAGAGCCTCGAAATGGCAGGGACAGCTTGCTTTCCTCCAATACCTGTTGTCTCCTATTTTGAAATCATAACCCCCCCCCCAATTTTAGCTCAGTGCATTGTGACCCAGAAAAAGCACCATCTCTCCTTGCCTTCCGTGCTGGGCCATGGTACTAATGGGATGTCAGTTTCACGTGTGTGCAACTTAAGATACTTATCCTTCTTCTTTTTCTTCTTTCCTGCTGGAAGGAATGCAAATGTGATGGCTGGAGCTTCAGCAGCCATCCTAGATCATGAGGCCAACCTGGGCATGGAGGCCACAGAGAGCAGAACAACAAGATAGACCCAACACCATGGTGTGCCACGCCAAACCGGGACCGCCTACCCTACTGTTATGGGAGAAAGAAAGAAGCATACGCGTTGTGTAAGCCACTGATATTTGGGTCAAAGGCAATCTTTAGAGTTAAAATTACCTTGACCCAGCAATTGCACTACTAGGCATTTATCCAAGGGATACAGGTGTGCTGTTTCGAAGGGACACATGCACCCCCATGTTTATAGCAGCACGATCAACAGTAGCCAAAGTATGGAAAGAGCCCAAATGTCCATCGATGGATGAATGGAGAAAGACGATGTGGGATATATATACAATGGAGTATTACTCGGCCATCAGAAAGAATGAAATCTTGCCATCGGCAACTTCGTGGATGGAACTGGAGGGTATTATGCTAAGTGAAATGAGTCAGAGAAAGACAAAAATCCTAGCACTTCACTCATATGAGGACTTTAAGAAACAAAACAGGAACATAAGGGAAGGGAAACAAAAATCATATAAAAACAGGGAGGGGGACAAAACATAAGAGACTCACAAATATGGAGAACAAACTGAGGGCTGCTGGAGGGGTTGTGGGAGGGGGATGGGCTAAATGGGTCAGGGGCATTAAGGAATCTACTGAAATCATTGCTTCACTGTATACTAACTAATTTGGATGTAAATTTTAAAAAATAAAAAATAAAGTTAAATTAAAAAACAACAATAACAACAACAGCAAAATTACCTTGAAAACCTCTTAAACTGAGAAATGCAGTTCAAGACAATCCAGATCTTTTAAGTGAGAACCCCACCCCACGCACTGAGACACTCCCAAATTCCAGACATGTGATGGAATGCTAGGGAATGCCTTGGGTTTTTGTTTTTGTTTGTTTGTTTGTTTGTTTCTGGTGCCTAAAGTTATATTGCAAAGATGCATCACGTCCCATTTTCCAACTTTGGCCGCCCTTGAGAGCACCGATTAAGTGTTAGATGGGATGTGCTTTATCTTATTTATTATCTCTGTTTTATCATTAAAGAAACCGAGGCCCAGTGAGGCAAGGACCCAGAGCTAGGGAAGGACAGGGCTGTAGCTGGGACCCGCCCCGGAGAAGAAGGCACAATCCTTGTCTAGATGCCCCTCCCAGGAGTGCTTGGCTTTCCTACTGGTTCCTGCTGCTCCAGAGCCAGTGTGCAAGCCCCACGTGGCTTCAGGATGGGGCAGGGAGGGATGGGGACACAGGGAGACAGGGGCATGAAGGGACAGAAAGGGGCCATCCAGGGGCACCTGGGTGGCTCAGTCGGTGAAGCATCCGACTTCAGCTCAGGTCATGATCTCGCGGTCCGTGGGTTCGAGTCCCGCGTCGGGCTCTGTGCTGACCGCTCGGAGCCTGGAGCCTGCTTGGGATTTTGTGTCTCCCTCCCTCTGCCCCACCCCTGCTCATGCTCTGTCTCTCTCTGTCTCAAAAATAAATAAAAAACATTTTAAAAAATTAAAAAAAAAAAAAAAAAAGAAAGAAAGAAAGAAAGGGGCCATCCCAACACTGTCCAGACAGACACAGGCCATGAGGGTGCCAGCCTCCACCACTGAAGCACAGCTCGACCTTCCAGAAGCGAATCTGACCCTCAGGATTCAGCCTGACCTGCAACCCTACATAGGCGCCCGGCTCGAGGCTGGGGTCTCAGGCCTCTACCCTAAGAGGTCAGCAGCATGCAGGGAAGGAGCCAAAGAGTCCGGGTAAGAGAGGCCAGGGAGGATGGGCGGGAAGCCCGGAGTGGGACCAGAGTGGGACCAGACGGAGTCGGGGTTTCCCTGGGAGATGGTGACGGGTGGGAGGTCCCCCTACATCAGTGAGACCACGAGCGGCCCCGGGGTCCAGGTTGGTGATCGAGCGCCACCTGGTGGCCCGTCGCGGCACGGCGCCCCCCCAAACCTCCCAATGGGGGCTTCCCCAGAGCCTCCTCCCTGAGGGCGCCTCCGCAATCACCCTCCACACCCCCGTTACCCCGCATTTAAAGTCAATATTGCCGATTCCTAGGCAGAAACAAGTTTTCGGTTTTACCCCAAAGAGGAACAAAGCACCATTGTAATTTCCTGTTGCTACTGAGCGTCCCACGAGGCAGGGGCAGGGCGCAGCCTCCCCTGGGACGCACGCCCCGCCCCCAGCGCAAGGCTGTGAGTGATCTGGGTGCCCTGTGGGCGTCGGGACTGTCCCCAGCTTGCTCTGCAGACACCGCTCCAGGTGAGCCAGCCCCTCCCTGCCCAGACGGGCCGGGGCAAAGTCCCCCGAGGGCAGGGCTAGACCCTCCCCAGGCCTCTGCCGCTGGGACCCAGAGCCCAGAGACTTCCAGGGCTGAGTTCTTGCCCCTCCTGGCTGCCTGGCGACTGCAGGCCCCGGTTTCCCCTTCTACTACCTGGTGAAGAACAGTGGCTCGGAACTACCTGGGAGTCAGTGGCCCCTTTGAAATAAAGGAAAGTGATGGCTCCCTTTCCCGGGTGTGTGGGTGCCTAGCGGGGCTCATGCACGGAGATGCCACCCGGGCATCTGGCCAAACTGTTCAACGGGCTCATCCCCTTTAGTCCTCGCTAGGACTTCCTGATGCAGCTACGTTTTCATTTAGCCCCATTTTACAGATGAGGCAACCGAGGCACAACTAGGTTCAGTAACTTGTCCAAAGTCGCACAGCCAGTAAATCGTGGGGCTGGATTAGAACCCAGCCTTGGACAAGTGACCCCCTCTGACCTAAGCCTCAGTCTCCCCTCTGAGAAAAGAGATCAGGATTGGCCCGTCCCCTGGGGCAGTGAGAGGGGCATACGAGATTGGAAAGCATATGGTAGATGCTCATTAAAAAGAGCTGTCATTGTGATACACACACGAATGGTTCCAGGTGCCTCGGCCCATGTGTGGGCACCAGGGTGGGCCGCGGTGGGCGCCCAGAAGGTCCGGAAAGCCCCGTGTTTCCAGAGAATGCTCCGGGCTTGCCAATCTCAGCTCCTTCCTTCCAGCATGTAGCCGGAGGCCTTGCTCATCAATTCTGCTTTCAATTTTGTTTCTTCCTAAAGCCACACACAGGAGTTTCGTTTTCTTTTTCACCAGAAAGCCGATCGGGGTGACTAGGCCTGTTTCTGGAGCGTGGACAGCAAACACCCGGCCAGCTGACGCGTCATCCCTTCGCAGCTGCGGACGCACCGAGTTCAGCCACGCAAGCACCCCTCGCCTCGACCCGGCCCCTCCTCTCCGAGCCCCCGTGCGGGGGCCTCCCGCGCTGTCCCCGGGTCTCCGGGCGTCTCGCGGCGGCCACCAGCATGGCCCAGGCCCCCGAGGACCCTGGCGAAACAGGTACTTTCTTCCTTCTAAGGCATAGTGGGGGTTCCCGGTGGGACTTTTACTTCTCTTTCTGGCTCCTCTCCTTGGCCGGATCACAGCGACGGTAGCCGACCACACATCCCTGAGCGCAGGGGTCAGGAGAGAAGAGGCGGGCCCAGGGACGGGTCGGGGAGGACCTGCTCTGCCCCGGTCAGTACTGTCTGCATGCATCTCAGGAGCCCTCAGGGGCCAGCGCTGTGAAGTTTGCATTTCATACAGGAGATCACTGCGTCCGGCCACCACAGCCGACACTGGGCTCTGAACTCGTGTTCATTTTAAGAAATAACGAGTTGCTTTGAGAAGAGGCGTCCGGGGACACCTGTGGTCCCCTTCTTCCTCAGATACCCCTTCACTCCTGGGAGAACAGACAGAGGAACCGCATGCTGACCAAGTGCTGTGTGCTAAAGGGCTTGTGGGCTGTGGGCTGTGGGCGGTTTTTTCGTTTTGTTATCATTAGCTCATTTACTCCTCACTACAATCTTGGAGGTAGCTGCCCTTTTTTTTTTTTTTAATTTAAAAACTTTTTTTTTTTTTTTTACATTTATTTATTTTTGAGAGACAGAGAGAGACAGAGCACGAGCAGGGGAGGGGCAGGGAGAGAAGGAGACACAGAATCCGAAGCCGGCTCCGGGCTCCGAGCCGTCCGCACAGAGCCCAAGGCGGGCTTGAACCCGCGAGCCGTGAGACCTGAGCCGAAGTCGGACGCTTCACCGACTGAGCCACCCAGGCACCCCTGGGGTAGCTGCTGTTATGCCCACTTTACAGATGGAAAAAGTGAGGCACAGAGAGGCCACATAGCCAGCGGATCGCAGAGCTGCGGCTCAAACCCAGGAAACCAGCCATCAGGGCACCAAAAAGAGGAAAAGCAGTGTGCTGGGGAGGGGTGCCACCACGGTGCAGCCCAGGGCCGGGGCTGGTTTCCAGGTTTCTGTTGTATGTCCCCCCCGGGGACACGCACGTACTCACCACTCAGTAGCTGCACTTAACTTCTCCCTTCCAGGTTTTTCTTTCCTTACCAACTTGTCACTTACACCTCATCCGTTGTACAACTTACCATGTACAGATTCACCAGCCAGAAGGCCCAGCACAAGAGGCCAGCCAGCCCTACGGACTTGGCCTTCACTTTGACCTGCTTGGGGTGGACGTGGAGGGAGGCGAGGAGGCCTACCCAGGGGCAGGCTTTTCAAGAATCAGAACTCTTTTCTTTTTTTTTTTTTTTTTTTTCCAACGTTTATTTATTTTTGGGACCGAGAGAGACAGAGCATGAACGGGGGAGGGGCAGAGAGAGAGGGAGACACAGAATCGGAAACAGGCTCCAGGCTCTGAGCCATCAGCCCAGAGCCCGACGCGGGGCTCGAACTCACGGACCGCGAGATCGTGACCTGGCTGAAGTCGGACGCTTAACCGACTGCGCCACCCAGGCGCCCCTCAGAACTCTTTTCAAGACAAGGCAGAGTCAGGCTTGCTGTTGACTGGCTGGGGCTCTCCGGCCGCTGGAGGCAGAACTTGGCAGGTGAAGGGGGGGGGGGGGTGTCCCCAGGTGTCCCGACTGCATTTCACCTGCGGCCGGCAAGGACGGACATGTCTGATCACAGGGCAAGCCTCACGGCCCAGCTGCGGAGGCAGCAAACGCATCACCCCTTCCCCGACCAGTGTTGCCACCAAGGAACCCGAGAAAACCCCAGAGGCGGATGGGGCTGTTGCAAAGGGCCCCGGGTCTTCCCTGGGAGGGTCTTGCTTTGCATTTCTCTTGGGCACTTGGGGGACAGATGTTTCCTGGCAAAAGCTGAGGCTGCTGCCCACAGGGCTCCCTCCAGCTCGCGTGTGCCCTGCTTTCCTCTGCCCACAGAGCTACCGGCCTGGGTTTGTGGGAGCCTGTCTGAAAGCAACAGGGGCCGTTCAGAGCCCCTGGGGTTCTGCTTAGGGTCGTTAAGCTCAGGAGGGGAAACAGAGACCCAGGAGGGATCTGCCCGTGCCCTGCCCTGGGTCCTCTGGGCGGACACTTGTCCCAGCGGTGGGGGGAGCCACTGGGTCACTCGTTTATTCAAATGCTGTTTCCCAAGCACCTGCCGTGTGCCCGGTGCTGTGCTGGACACCAGAGGTGCTACAGTGGACCAGCCATCACAGCAAGGGGTCCCCGGAGCCGTTCTGCAAGGGCCCCACCCCGCATACACAGCACCCCACTCCCCCGGGCACCCAGGACGGCTCCCCACAAGAGATGGTGTTTGAGCGAGACCCGGAGGCTGAGTGGATGTTGGGGGGCATAGAGAGGCGGGAGGGTGTTTCTGGCAGAGGGGGCATTACGTGCAAAGGCCCGGGGGTGAGTAGGCTGGAAAGAGCACGAGGGCTGTCGAGGGAAGGGTCCGGCTGCCGGTGGTGGAATTGCCGTCCTCCGGGAGACGGAGGTGAGGGATGGGCAGGGGGTGGGGGGGCACAGAGGGAGACAAGGGATTCGAGGGAGCGGGGAACAGTGTTTCTAGGCCTCTCTGGACCTGGGCTTTGGGGAGAAAGATCCGTTTCCGAGTGTCTTTAGCTTTCTGGCTTGGGTGACCACCACCACTGACGTGGAAAGGGAGCCCCCGAGGACGGACAGAGGGCGCGGGGGCGGCGACAACAGGCCTCCCAGGAGGGACTTTGCCTCCCTCCCCGCTTCTTCCTGCTCCTCTGCCCTCAATCTACCCCACCCTGCCACCTTCCGCTCCCCTGTGCTCTGAGGATGTCTGAGGGCTGAGTGCTCCCCTCCCCCCACACCCCGCCCCTTGCCCTCAAGCGCCCGCACCAGGCAGAGCATGTTCAGAAGGCTGGGGTGCCTCCTCTGGCCATCAGCCTGTCTGGCCAAGGTCATTTCTTTCTTTCTTTCTTTTTTTTTTATTATTTTTTAATGTTTATTTTTGAGAGAGAGAGAGAGAGAGAGAGAGAGAGGGAACACACGAGCAGGGGAGGGGCAGAGAGAGAGGGAGACACAGAATCCGAAGCAGACTCCGGGGCCTGGGCCATCAGCACAGAGCCCGACGCGGGGCTCGAACTCACGGACTGTGAGATCATGACCTGAGCTGAAGTCGGACGCTTACCTGACTGAGCCACTCAAGTGCCCCTGGCCAAGGTCATTTCTGAGCAGCCCATCTGCCCGTCACCGAACAGAGGCGTTGTTAGTGAATGTCTGCTCGGGTCTCCACCCCTGCCTCTGCCCTGGACCCCTCGCACGGGGACCCCCCCGCCCCGAGCTTCCGGCCCCGGCTTGATCCAAGGGAGGCTCCGTTCTCTCTCTGCCCCCCTCTCCTTCTCCCAGACCTCGAGCAGAGGATCCTGCGGATGCTGAGGGACGCTGGCTCCCCTGTGAAGTCCGTCCAGCTGGCAAAGGAATGCCAGGTGCCCAAGAAGAAGCTCAACCAAGTCCTCTACCGGATGGAGAAGGAGTCGAAAGTCTCCTTGGCGGGCCTGGCGATGTGGCGCCTGGGCAAGGGAGGAACCGGAGAAGTGGTCCCCACAGAGCCGGCCCAGCTCAGCCAGGGTAACCTGCCCCCTGGGGTAGCCTGGGGTCGGGGTGGGCCCAGCGCGAGCAGTCCCGGCAGTGGAGGAGCGAGGTCCGGGCCTGGGTTCAAATATGAAGGTGCGTGGCATCCCCTGGCCGTGCCTTGATTTCCTTTTCGGACCACCGGACGTGACAGCAGGCCTGGGGTTGCCAGGGGGCGAGGCAGAAAGGGCCCAGCCTCGTGACCGCGCACGGCAGGCACTCAGCAGAGCCTGAATAGTGACAATATGGGCACGACGACGATAAGAATAGAACAGACTTAGCTCCTCCGTAGTTCTGCAGGGCAGAGACCAACAGGGCCGGCTTTCGTCAGGCGCCCACAGCGGCTGACGGTGGAGACGGGTGGAGGGCACGCCTGCTCTCCGCCCAGAGAGGTGGGTCGGCCGAGGAGAGGCAGGGCGGGTCTGGAGGCAGACTTGTTCGGCCCTGGACGCGGAGGCCGCCTTGGTCCCGTGGAGTCCCTGTCCCCTCTCCTGCCCCTCCACCCCCCACCCACCTTTCTTTCTCCAGCGGCGAGGCCCCAGCAGGACGCAGCCGCGGTTCCAGAGGAACCTGACCCTCAGCTCAGCGAACAGCGTAAGCACCCCCGTTTCCTTTCAGCTGCCGGGCCCCGGGGCCCCTGACCCCAAACCCTCCTGGGCCCCTCGAGATGGTACTCGTGCCCCACCCACCGAGGGGTCCCCACACGGTATCGGCGGGGGGAGGTTCAGCCCGCACAGCGGAGGACGCGCGTGGCCAAGGCGCCATCTCTCCAATCAGTGGTCGACATCCACTGCCCGTCGGCCCCCGAGCCACAGAACAACCTCCGTCCTGCAGACGGGGAAACTGGGCACAGGGAGTCCGGGGCTCCCCCACGTCTGCACAGCCAGCAGACAGTGGAGCAGATAGATTCAAGCTCCGGGGTCCCCCTTAACCACCCACCGCCCTGCCTCGCAGAGAAAGCCATCTATAGGTTTCTGGAAGGCACTGGGCCCTGTAAGGCCCTGATCATCGCCCGGGCCCTGGGAATGAAGACAGCAAGAGAAGTCAACCCACACTTGTATGATATGAGAAAGAGGCACCTTGTGAGTCTTGATGAGAAATCAAGTCTATGGTCGATTTATCGACCAGGTAGGTCCTTACCTCCTGCCCCCAGGTAGGTGGGTCAGGGTGGTGGAGAGACAGCGTAACATCCGACGCTTGGTCCTTGCCTGGGCGCCCTGCCAGCCCCACTTTCCTTGCCTTCACAGAGGCTTGCAGGGGTCTTGCGGATGGATCACTAGGAGGGGGCGCCAGGAGGGTGGGTGTGCTGGTGGGAGTGACCAAGGAGGGCTTCCTGGAGGAGTGGCCCGAGGTTGCAGCTGCAGAAAGCAAGGGGCCAGGAAAGGAGGTGGCCCGCTCCTAACTGTCTCGGCCCCGGGATGTGGGGCTCACCCTGAGTTTGCTAACAGTTTTCTCTCAGCACTTTGCCCAACGTGCAGTTTCGAAGCTCCTGGAAGGGAAGGCTGGCCTCAGACACCCACAGGGTGGGGTCCTGGGTGACCCCTCCACCAGGCGCGGCGGGCACGGAGCCCCGCATTTGGGGTCCACGAGGATGTTCTAATTTCTCTTGCCATCAGGAGAAAAGATGAATATTGTAACAATAATAAACGGTTAATCACGACCCCAGCTTAGATTAGATTTGTCTCTCATCCCAACACAGTCGTGAAATGTAATTTTGAATATTTTTTATGGAGAAAGGGACCCACGGAGACACAAGAGCTGAGGGGCCACAAAGGTGGGACGTGACCCTGTGTGCGGAGGCGGCGGAGGCCCCGGCTGGTGCCCACCTGGCCCCCATGGGACTGACACCCAGCTCACGGCCCCCAAAGGGGGTCTCAGCGTCCCTGGCACGGTCACATGTGACAGGGCCAGATCTTAAACACTGGTGAAAACTCTGAATTCTTAAAAATGTCCGGTGAGCCAAACAAAGCTTATCCAGTGGCCAGAAACAGCCCGTGGATGGCCACCTTGTGGCCTTCTCTAAAGGGAGGGGGGTCCTGGGGCTCAGGGGACGCCCGCAGAGGAGGAGGTGAGCAGTGAGGCTCCCAGGAGCCTCCTGAGGTCGGCAGAAGACGCACAGATAGGGTGACCCGCTGTGGTGACGTCCAAGCAAGGCTCATCTGAGACCCCTGCGGGGCTTGTTAAACACGATGGCTCCTGGGTCCCACCTTGGACCTACTGACTCGGGACCCCGGGCGGGGGGGGGGGGACGTGGGGGAACCTGTGTTTTAACAAGCCCCACAGCGGATTTTGTCGCGGCCATCGGTATTTGGAACCCCCGGAGAGGTGCAGAGGGCTTGGGTGGAATATTATTTTGCAGATTGTGGAGGAAGAAGCGAGTCCCCCGCGATTATTTACCAGCAAAATCCAATCAACATGATCTGTCAGAATGGACCAAATAGCTATATTTCCATTGAGAACTCGAAAGACATCCAGATTGGACACGGGAACATCATAGTGAGGCCAACCGCCTCTGGGGAGAATGGTGAGTCCTCTCAGAGGCACCCTCAGAGGGACCCGTAGGGGCACCTACTCCCTCTGGGTGGGGGCCGAGAGGGGGACATTCAGCCTTTTTTATTTTTTAATTTTTTTTAATGTTTATTTATTATTGAGAGACAGAGAGAGCGTGAGCGGGGGAGGGGCAGAGAGAGAGGGAGACACAGAATCCGAAGCAGGCTCCAGGCTCTGAGCCGGCAGCACAGAGCCCGACGTGGGGCTCGAACCCCCAAACCACGAGATCATGACCTGAGCTGAAGTCGGACGCTTCACTGACTGAGCCACCCAGGCGTCCCAGGGGACATTCAACCTTTGAGGAGAAAGGGCAGCTTTCACATCTCCAAGGTCATCCCTTACGGCCTTCCTGAGCATGAGGAAGTCTTCCTGCACACCTGGATCAAACCTCTCCTGCTCTCCCTTCATCCTGATAACCTTTTGCCTCCGTTTCAATGGGATCTGATATTTTTCCACGAGACATAGCTTGGTTCACTCTCCTCCAGTAGAATGTCACAAGGGGTCATTGTAGTATTTTGTTTGTTCTAAGACACACTTTCCCCCCACATTATAACGGCTTAGAAACTGGAATGCACCTGGCCAGTGGCGTCCTAGTTTTGATAAAATACAATCCCGCAGAAGAGTGTTTATTCCATGCCAGGCCCTGGGGTGAGAGCGGACAGGGCCACCTCTTGGACCGGCCGTGGAACACGAGGGACAGCATCAGCCCGAAAGCTGGAATACTCCCTGTGACCTCAAGACAGCCCTTCCCCACTCTGGGCCTTGGTTTCCCCAACTGTGAAATGAGGAACTTTGTTTTAGAATCTGGATCAATGGTTCCCCAACCTTAGTCCTCCCAGTTTGGGCCATGCCCGTGTCGGATTATTTTCTTCATGTTGTTAAATGGTTTCCCTTTTTATCTACTCAAATTTATTTTATGATTTTATCTTAAATCTTTTAAAAAATGTTTACTTTTGAGAGAGAGAGAGAGAGACAGACAAACAAAGGATCCAAAGTGGGCTCTGTGCTGACAGCAGAGAACCCAAAGCGGGGCTCGAACTCAAGAGCCATGAGATCGGGACCTGAGCCGAAGTCGGATGCTCAACCGACTGAGCCACCCAGGCGCCCCACTCGAATTTATTCTAAAATGAACTTTTATAGCACTACCTGAAGTTAAAAACCAGGTGGTTTACCATGAAAATAAATACGAGAAAATAAAGCAATGTCAGGGCTCTAAATGCTCAGTGTTGAGGGGGCGTTAAAGATATGCCAGCACCTGAGGACACCTGCCCCAGTGGGGTCAGAGGGTGGAGGGCACTAGGGGGCAGAGGCTGTGCTCACTGACTGGGTTTTCGAGTGCCCGGGTGACGCCAGGCGCCAGCATAAAAACCCGGGGACCCCCACACTGACTGCTCTGCTGGGCCCCCCTACTCTCCATCAATAGCCTGAAATGCTCATTCCCAGTCTGGCAGCGGCCACAAAGAATTCAGAGGCCTGTCTTCTCCATCCAGCCAGGATTTTGTATGTATGTGTGTTAGGGAGGTGTGGGCAGAGGGTGGGCGTCAGAGGTCACGTTGCTGTGTCCCCTGCTAGGTTCCGTGGCTCCCCTCCACCTCCCTCCAATGGCACCAGCCGATCCCCCGACGCAGAGTTCCCCGGCTGCAGCCTGGGCGCCCCAGGACATCCGCTTGGAGAAGTCTGTGCTCAGACGGGTGCTGCTGGGACATGGCAATGAAATGAGCCTTACCAGTGCCCCGGCCGAAGGCCCGGCTGCCTGCAGCCCCTCTGGCAGCCCCCCAGGTAACCCATCCCGCCCCCACCCCACCCCATTCAGCCCCTCGCTGCACGGAACATGAGCCAGTCTTTGCGGGGAGAGAGGCATGATGGGAAACTCCTTTCCTTCCACCAGGAGGCTGTCCCACAGAGTAGAGCAGGTGGGGTTTTTAGAGCTCGCACTCAGGCTCCCATTCCCCACCACCACCCCCGCTCAGGAAACCTAAGTTTCTTCATGTGTACAACAGACACAGGGCAGCAGAGGCCAGACCAGCTGAGGCAGGGTCAGGGGAGATGGCCAAACTGGAATGGCATCTAAGGAGGGTAGACAGGAGTCATCTGAGTACCAGATGCCCTACTAAGCACCGTCGATGGTGACCAGAGAGCCCAGGCTAAGTCATCCCCAGCCCTGGTAGTCCAGAGACAGGCCAGGGATGAAAGACAGCAAAGAGGCCAGGGAACACCAGGAGGAGAGTTTCCAGAGGTGGGCAGGCCGATGAGGTCGGGGAGCTCCGTGGGGACCAGCAGCAGCGGTCGGTGGTGACCTGAGGACACAGAGGAGGTGGGAGTAGAAGGAGGGGAGACTGTGAGCAAGTCTTGTCCAAAGTTTGGATAGGAAAGGGGCCAGGTGGGGGCTGGGGGAGGCTGGGGACAGGCTATGTTTGCATGAAGGTTTTAACCAAAGGTGGAGGCGGCATTCCGGAGCTGTGGGGAAGCCAGCAGCAGAGACGGGAGCAGGCGGCAGGAGGGGGCGGTGGCCGAGTCCCAGGGGAAGGGTGCAGGTGGCACCTGGGGGGCAGTGACCGCCAGCAGTCCAGGCTGTGTGCAGAGGCACCGAGGGGGGCAGGGTCTCTGCTGTGGACCAAGCCTGGTCTGGCCCACCGGGGGGACCTTCAGGGAGGCGAGCGGGCCAGGGAGGACTTGAAAGCCAGGCTGGGGAATCAGGGTTCGGGGGCCACCATCCAGCTGCTTGTGCAGCCCTCCTGACATCTCTGTCTCTGACTGACCCACAGTCTCTGCCACCACTATTGGCTCAGGAGCTTCGTTCAAAATTCCAGGGTCCAAACCAGGACCTGACTGCAAGGCGGATGGGATCCAGAGAGTCCACATCAGTTCATGCTTCCTTGAGGACACTGCCATTGGCAACGGCAACAGAATGACTGTCATCTCAGGGACAGCTGGTCCAGGAGTTGCAGAGCCTGAGGATAGCAGAAGGGGCCCTGAGGAGCTGGACAAGGATGCAGGTGAGCCTGGGACAAGGTGGGCCCTGTGTTCTCTCTCTCTCTCTTTCTCTCATCCATCCATCCACCCATCCACCCACCCACCTATCCATCCATCCATCCACCCACCCACCCACCCACATACCCACCCGTCCTCTACCCATCTCTCCATCCCCCCGTCCACTCACCCATCCATTTACCCATCCATCCATCCATCCACCCACCCATCTGTCCACCCATCCGTCCATCATCCACCTATCTATCCATCCATCCACCCACCCACCCACCCATCCACCCACCCACCTATCTGTCCACCCATCCATCTCATCCATCCATCCATCCACCCACCCATTTGTCCATCCACCTACCTGTACATCCACCCATCCACCCACCCACCTACCCATCCATCTATCCACCTACCCACCCACCCACCCTCCTGTCCGTCCATCCATCCATCCATCCACCCATCCACCCATCCATCCATCCATCCATCATCCATCCATCATCCATCCATCCATCCATCCACTCATCTGTCCATCCATCCATCCATCCACCCATCCATCCATCCAGTCACCCATGCATCTACCCATCATCCATCCATCCATCATCCGTCCACCCACCCACCCACCCACCCATCCATCTATCCACCCACCCACCCACCCACCCACCTGTCCATCCATCCACCCACCCATCCATCCATCCATCATCCATCCATCATCCATCCATCCATCCACCCACCCATCTGTCCATCCACCTACCTGTACATCCACCCATCCACCCACCCACCTACCCATCCATCTATCCACCCACCCACCCACCCACCCTCCTGTCCGTCCATCCATCCATCCATCCATCCATCCATCTATCCATCCATCCACCCACCCATCCATCCACCCACCCACCCATCCAGCCATTCATCCATCATCCAGCCAGCTAGCCAGCCAGCCAGCCACCCACCCACCTGTCCATCCATCCACCCATCTGTCCATCCATCCAGCCACCCACCCACCCACCCACCCACCTGTCCATCCATCCACCCATCCATCCATCCATCATCCATCCATCATCCATCCATCCATCCATCCACTCATCTGTCCATCCATCCATCCATCCACCCATCCATCCATCCAGTCACCCATGCATCCACCCATCATCCATCCATCCATCATCCGTCCACCCACCCACCCACCCACCTACCCATCCATCTATCCACCCACCCACCCACCCACCTGTCCATCCATCCACCCATCTGTCCATCCATCCACCCACCCATCCATCCATCCATCATCCATCCATCCATCCATCATCCGCCTATCCATCCACCCACCCATCCATCTACCCATCCATCCCTCATTCATCCACCCACACACCCATCCATCTCATGCATCCATGCATCCATCCACTCATCTGTCCATCCATCCATCCATCCATCCATCATCCACCTATCCACCCACACACCCATCCATCTCATCCGTCCATCCATCCACAGTCATTCTCAAGTCTCCCATTTCCTGATGTCTGGAAGGCAGTAGAGGTCATAGCAGAGAGCAGCTCTGGAATCAGTGTATGGAGTGAAATCTTTTTAGCCAAGCGACCTAGCCCAGCACTTAGCTCTGAGCCTGTTTCCCATCTGCGACATGAGGATGGTAATTGCCTGTGGCTTCTGGTTGTGGCGAGCACTGGGTGAGCTCTGTAGGCAAAGCCTCAGCCCTGTGCCTGGCCCTGCGCGTGCCTTCAGGCAGCGTCCAATATCATTACCATTGGTGTTACTTTAGGCCTCATGGGAAGCACTGAGGCGCCACAGTGAGTGAAGCTCTGTCTCAGAGAGAGGTTAACCTCTCCCTGCAGGGTGGCCGCCACCTGCTGGAGGCTCAGCACACGTGCAAGGTGGCGGGGGGGGCGGGGGGGGGCATCCCGGCTGGCGGGAGGCACAGACAGACCCTGGTTTCTTCCACCTCGGGGCTGTCCTTGTCTGTGGGCAGAGGGGCTACAGAGGGCCAGCCATTCCCCTGCGACCAAGCACACCCCCGCTCCTGGTCTCAGTCCGACGGCCTGCCCTTGGCCTCACGAGGGGCTGGGAGAGGTCACCTGCGCCCCGCTGAGACTCAGAGGAGGGGGCTCCACGGCCAACAGGACGACAGGGCTGCCACAGCTCCGGTTGCGGGGCCAGGTGACTTCAACTCTGCTGCACGGGCAGGAGCAAGGGGGTGGCGGCAGGGGGAGGGTGTCCCAGTCTGGGGACGAGCGTGGGCAACAGGTGAGAACAGGATGGCGGGTGAACCGAAGCGTCAGTGTGACCCGTGCACGCTTCGTGGGGGGCAGAGGCCAGAGCACAGCTCCAGGCCCCATGGAGACGGTGGCGTTTCTTCAGGGCCACGGGGAGCCACGAAGGAGCTGTGAGCAGGAGAGGGTACGGTAGGAGTTCTGTCTTCAGTGTGAAGGAAGGATCGGGGGAGATTGCAGCTCCTGACTCTCTGGGATTGGGACGAAGGAGTCATACTGTCCCTGTCGTGGTCGGAAAGCCTAGACTGGCTGGTGACTGGTGCCCTAGCCGGCATCCACCTGCCCGGGGGGCATCTGTGCTGGATGCGAGAGGGTCCTGCCATCCTGATGGCCGGGACCTTGAGCTCCCAACAGGGAGGGAAGTCAGTAGGGAGAGGGGCACCCTCTTCCTCACTTCCCGGAAACCTCCACAGAGGCACACAGGAGCCCCAGGGGTCGTGGACCACCCCCACGTGGTCTTAGGACTGGCCAAGACCCTCTCGATGGAAGGAAATTCAGCCCTCCGTGTTTGAAAACTTTTGTCCCTCCCCAAGGGCTAAGCAGTGGCGCTGATGAGGCCTTATTCACTCTGCACCCCTACCCACCCTCCTCGCTGGCCTGAAGAAGGTCTAACTTGTCAGGTGACGGGCAGGATCCCGTCCTGAGAACCTGAGAAGTGTAACGTCTGGCAGGTTTTCCTTTTCGGGGGGGGGGGGGGATGGTTAATCACAGACCATCAGTGCCGTGGACTGTGGCGCCCTCTTTGGGGTGTCTGTGAGCTGAGGCGCCTGCATGGGCCGTCAGCAGGGGCATGGGGGGCTCTCGGCTGCCCGCCTGCCCTGCTCGTTGCTGTGACGCCCGGATGGGTGACATGATCTGGGGGCCCCGGTGCGACGTGGAAAAGTGGAGCTCCTTGTTCAACGTCCGAATCTCAAGACACAATGGAGCTTTTTTTTAAATTTTTTTTAATCTTTATTTATTTTGAGAGAGACAGAGCACGAACGGGGGAGGGGCAGAGAGGGAGACACAGAATCGGAAGCAGGCTCCAGGCTCCAAAGCATCAGCACAGAGCCCGACGCGGGGCTCGAACCCACAGACCGCGAGATCATGACCTGAGCCGAAGTCGGACGCTCCACCGACGGAGCCACCCGGGTGCCCCAAGACACAATGGAGCTTTAAACTGAGTGAGCACAGGGTCCCTCTGAATGCAGGCCCAGGCCACGTGGCTGTGAAGCTGGCCCTCCTCGGAGCCTTCTGGAAGACGACCCCTCCTCTGTGCGGTACTCCTCGGTCGCTCAGACCACTGGGTCTTTCCAAGAAATGATGCTGCAGCCGCCTGAAAGCTTCTTCCGTCTTTCCAGTGTTAGGAAGAAGCAACTCACTCCCTCATTCAGCAGTTCTGCCCCCGTCCCCGCTCTGAAACGCTCGCTCACCTGGACTTCCAGCCATGAGCAAACCAGATAAATAGTCCAGGAAGGACCGGAGACAGCTCACAAAGCAAGAAAGGCTGTGGCACTGTGAGCAAACCAACAGTGAAACCCGGGGAGGGGCGGGCAGTGCCCTGGTCCCCAGCGAGCCAGATCGCTCCGGTTATTTGAGGTGAGGGGGCCCGGGTGTCCCTTTGGCAACAGTTTCTGTCTTCCCCAGGACCCCTCTCCGAAGGTGCGGAGCCCAGAAGGGAGTTCCCTCCAGACCCGGCTTCCTCCCTCAGCACCAACGTCTCGAAGCTCTTCTCCCACCTAGAAGCCGTGACTCTTGAAAGCAGGGATCCCCACAACGCCGAAGACGGCGGCTGGGTGGACAGAACCCCAGACGTGGCGTCCCAGGGGGAGGTCGAGCCCAGAACAGACAGCCAGCCTCTCTCGGAAAGAGCAGGCGAACACCAGTGAACCTTCGGTACTATGCTTTCTGGGCTCCGTAAATGTCCTTTTCCGCCTTCTTGCCTCCTGACACGCGAGCGGCAAGGGTCAGCGTTTGGGCTGGGCCTGGCCTGGGGCTGGGTCACCTGTGTCCCTACCACCACCTTAGCCTGCCTTCCATCGTGGCTACCCACTCTCCTCTCACTCAAGACCTGACTTCCTCAAGGCCTGTTATGGCTGCCTGACCTCTTTCCAACTCGACCTTTCTAGAACTTCCCTACCTTGACTTTGATCTCTCGGCCCTTCTTAGCTGAACTTCCAGAAAACAGATCCCTCCCGTCCGGGCCCCAGTGGGAGTCACTGGCCAGCCCACGGGCCAGGGGACCGCTGCTGGCCAATCATCAAGGAATGTTTGTCTTACGCCAGCATGGTGCTCGCGGGTGGACGGGGTTCCCTTGGAAGGGTTGTGGGCGCAGTGGCATTTCCAGAACAAAGGAACGGAGTGGGGTTGGTTCAGAGGACACTCGCGGAGGGATGATGGGAGGAAGACAGAGAAGGATAGAAGAAGGTGGTGGTCAGCCGGGCAGGGCCATTGTGGACTCGTGTGTTCCACTTGTTACGCCCACGACACACACAGCTACACGTGCACTGCCCCTCCCAATGCCACGCCCGCATGTCACTCTCTTTTGTGTTAACTCTACTGGACCATGACTGTCCAACACCCAGGAGCCACGTCCCCTGGGGCTGGCATCCGCCTTGGTGGAGGAAGGGCTGGCTCATCACAGAGACTCAGTCAAGGAGGTCACTGACCAGGGGTGCCTGGGTGGCTCGTCGGTGAAGCGTCCAACTCGATTTCGGCTCAGGGCATGACCTCAGGGTTTGTGGATTTGAGCCTTGCGTCGGGCTCTGCGCTGACGGCCTGGAGGCTGCTTCGGATTCTCTCTCTCCCTCTCTCTCTCTGCCCCTCCCCCACACGCTCTCTCTTTCTCTGTCTCCTTCTCTCTCAAAATAAATATATATATATATATATATATATATTTTTAATGTCACGGAACAAACCTTTATGCCTTTTCAACTTGGTTGGAAAGATCTTGAGTTCCTCAACACGTTGATCAGTGCCCGGACCAATATATAGCACTTCTGGTATGTCCCCTAAAGGGGATGCGTCCTAAGGCATTGTTTGAGCCCCTGGATCCAGCCATTCCTGAAGCAGGCTCTGTCTTTGCTCCTGTCCATTAGATGAGCCCATGTGTCTGTCTCCTTCGTGTGGAAGTCCATTCCAGGTGGATTTCAGTTTCCCAGTGTGGTATGTCCCTCTCACCTCTGCCGCCGCCTTTCCTTAGCTCTACGCTACTCAGCCAGGAGGTCTCGGCTGAGACGCGACCTCGTCCAGGAAAGCTTCCCAAGCTCTCATTCCAGCCTGTGTCTCTTCGCTGCCCCTGAGGCCTCCTGTGCTTCCCTGTCAAACCCGTGCCATTGCCTTGTTACTCGTCTGTCTCTCAAAACTCACTTTGTTGTAGACAAAGTGTAGACTTTCTGTTGTAGACAGAAAGCTGGGACCCACTTCCCACAAAAGGGGATGTGCTGACTCTTCTCATGCAGACAAGGCCAAGCATGAATCTTGCTTCAGGAACGTCTCCATCCCAGAAGGCAGACAATGTCTCGGGACGCAGTCTCCCTCTTTCCGTCTCTCTGCTCTGCACTCCTCTGGCTTGGCAAAGATGGCCCCTGGCAGCTCCTGGCCCCCGCCCTGAGCACCGCTTTCCAATAGCCAAGGCCAAGGTGGATGGCTTTGGTCATGTGACCACCTCCCAGCTGAGGTCATGAGCCCGAGCAACGGGATGCTGTGATTGGCCGACTGGTGTCACACGATCTATCCCTGGCACCGGGATGGGGGTCAGTCAGCCACCCCCAAGTCACCTGGCTTGAGGGCGTGGCCAGTGCTCTAAAGTCACAGAAAAGGGACAGACGCAGAGCTCAGAAGTCCGCCGCATCTCCCCCGGCATCGGCCGGTGAATTCCCTGGGCACGGGGCCTGGTCTCTCCCCTCTGCACCCCCGGGGATTGCTGGACAGACCCCCTTCCCTGTGCGCCACGCGGCCCGGCCCTGGGGCTGCCGGCGGAGGGCGACCCAGCCCTGACCGCGGTGAGCACTTCGCAGTCGGCGGGAGAGGCGGGCATCGCCATGGGTCCCGAGCACGACTAAGCACAGGGGGGTGGAGGAGGGCGGAACCCCCCAACACACTGTCTGGAAGGTCCCCGAGGCTCCTGGGGGAGGAGAAACCCGTGAGCCCATTCTCCCACCCCTGGCGGAGCGAGGTCGGGTGGGGTGGGAACGACGTTCTAGGTGGGACCACGGGCGGGGCAGACGCCCGGGACCGGAACAAGGGACCTCGTGCAGAGCTCCACCGTGGGTTGGGTGCTGGAAACCACGGTGCAAAGAAAACGTGCGGGAGGTTGGCTGGAGGGGACCAGGGGCCCGACCGCGTGTGCCTGGGACTTTGGGCTCCACCCTGAGCGCTGTACAAGCCCCGCCCTACCTGTCTCCCAGGGACGACCTGGCGCCCCACGGGCTGGAATTGCCCGGCCTGCTGGGGGACAGTTCTCTCTGCCACCGTGTTGACCTGGGGCCCCCAGATCATTCCCCCCCGCCCCCGGGATATCCGCTTGGCCCACATGCCACCGGGTCTAAGGGGCTGGAGATGGGCTTTGGCTCGCTGCTTCTGGCATCGTCTTTCGTCTGTGGCGAGCTGAAAACGGCTCGCCTCCAAGTTTGCCCCAGGTCTGTGGTTAACCAGCCCCAGTCAGCGGAGGATCCAGGATCCTCAGTCCTCACCGCCAGCCCCCCGGCCGGAGCGCTCCGGTTCCTGCGAGATTTCCCCTCTCTGTATAATTAATTCGCCGCAAACACGCTGACAAAGCGCTGCCAGCGGTTAATGGGGGCTGGAGGTGAAGGTCAACGCTGGGCTCTTCAGGAGAGAAATTAACTAGCTACCATTAGCTAGCCGGGAATGATGAAGTCCGCGCGGCCCCCCACCTTTTGTTCTCACCAGCTCTCCACCCACGCAGCCTCCCTTCCTCCCTGAGCTGGGCAGACAGTTTGCAGTCGCCGGACTTGAATGGGGGGCCGTCTGCTGCGTGAGTCAGAGGTGGTCTTCCCGAACCACCGCAAACTGCTCACAAATGCAATTCTGTTTTCTCGTCCAGCTTCCCTACTTGTCTCGGGATGAGCCCAGGTGGGACCCCTCACCTGGGGGGCGTTAGCCAACAGCCAAGGTGGGGGACTCTGAGCAGCCAGCAGTCTAGGGAGTCGTTCGGGAGCATCTTGGCTGTGACAGAAACGTGGCTCACCTAGACTTACCAAAGAATCTGTTTGCTTGTGCCGCTGGGAAATCAAGAGATAGCTAGCTTCAGGAATGGCTAGATCCAGGGACTCAAGCATTACACTCAGGCCTCTCTCTCTCTCCCTGTCTCTCGGAGAGACTCTCTTCATGTGTCTGCCCGCTGCTCAAGGCTTAGGGCCTGCGAGTTTGGCAACTCCAGCAGAAAAGGGATTCTTCAAGCCAGATACTGCGGGTAGGATGTCCCGGAGAGGGTTTGGATTGGTCAAGCACCGGTAACGGGCCTGGGGGGGCTTGTTAAGTGGAGCCCACGCCCCGGGGCGGAGCCTTCCAGATTCTGAGTCAGGAGGTTAGCCAATTGCCCAAGGTTAGGAAGGTTAGACAATTGCCCAAGAGGTAGAGACGGGATTTGACCCCAGGCCCCTGGGCTCCTAAGCCAGTGCTCTGACACCTGCTCCTGGAGAAGCAGTTTGGGCCACAGCCACCGCCTGGCTCTCACCGCCTGGCTTCACTTTTTGTGACACGGGATTCCCTCCCTCTCTTCCCCACCCCCACCTGGGACCCTATGGCTTTTGTTGCCCTCAGTGGGCTCTCCACGAGCGGCTGGAGGAGCGGCCGGCTAGGAGGGGGGACGGAGGTCTGGCTGCCACCCATTTGGGCCTTGAAGCCCCCAGAAGGCCCGGCATCATCTGGGGGCAGTACAGCCAGGCCCGTCTCCCGGTGGGAGGTGCTGGGGTGCACAGACACAATCTGGAACGGAGGCCCTCCCTGTCTGTGCGACCTCGCCCTCAGGTGCCCCTGTAACGGCCCGGAGCCTCAGCCTTCTCCTCTGCAGAATGAGCCGGGGGGGCAATCGAGGCACGTTTGCTAGAGGGTCAGACGAGATGGTGCTGAGTCACAGCCAGCCGGGCCACACGCGCACGAAACTCAGCACGGATGGTTCCCCCTCAGGGCCCGTGTCACCCACATCTCCCCTCTGCCAGGGACACGTGGCAAAAGTCTGCAGACATGTTTGGTTGTCCCAGAGACAGAGGGTGGGGTGGTTTCCTGTTACTGCTGTAACAAATCACCATGAAGGGGTTCAAAAGAACCCAGGCTTCCTATCCGACAGGGCGGAGGGCCAGAAGTCCCGCACGGGCCCCCGCTGACAGGTCAGGGTGTCCCAGGGCGGCTCCCTCTGGAGGCTCCAGGGAGAATCCGTCTCCCAGCCTTTCCGGCTTCCCGAGGCCACTTGTGTTCCCTGCGTGGCCCGTCCTCCACCCCCGACTCAAGCATCATCGCACCTTCCGCTCTCCCTCTCTTTCTCACCCTCCGTCCTCCTCTAAGGACCCTTGGGATGCCACGGGCCCCACCTGACAAGCCGGGACCCCCCCCCCCCATCTGCACGAAGTCTGCTTCACGGGGTCGCAGCTTCTGGGGATTAGGGCAGGGACATCACTGGGGGGCATCATGCAGCCCTTCCCCCCACAACAAAGAGCCACCAAGCCCCAAATGCATGCGGAGCCACACCAAGAAAGCCTGCTATAGGTGACATTGTTGTTTCCATCATTAACATCACGAAGAGCGAACCATGAGTGGGGTGTGGCATTGCGGTGCTAGGAGTAACCTCAGTGTAACCTCAGGTAAACCCCGGCAGCTCCTGGCCTCGGTTTTCTCCTCTGTAAAATGGGCAGAAATAAGGACAGCCCCTTATCCACAGAGTTTATGCCGAGGTCTTACACTGCGACTCAGTTCACGGCGCATCTAACAAATGCTGGTGTCCGGGCTCACCCCAGACCGACCCAGTGTCTGGGGCAGGGGTGGGGGGTGGGCAGGCGTATTGTTAAAAGCTTGTCCCGTGGTCCCACGGAGCCCTCCCCTCCCCCCGACGCTGAGCTGTCCAGGGCTGACCCCAGGTGGGCACACCCAAGATACCAATGGGTCACGGCCGTAGTTGTGACCCCGGCAGCCCCCTCACCCAGCATCACGCTCTGTCCGGTCTCTGTGACAAGAGGGCATCTGGGAGGACAGGAGCCGGACCCCAGAGGGCCCAGCCGGCCAGCGCAGCAAAGCTGGTGCCCCGCTTTTCACAGCCTTGGGCCGAGCGCCCTCTGGTGGCCGCGAGCTGGCTGCAGCACGGGCAGGGCTCGGGTTGCCAGGGTCCCAGCTGGGGACCAGGCCAGGGGTGGTTATGCGGCCCCATTCCCTCCCGCAAAAGTGGCCAGACACACAACGTTCTGCCTGCGACTCTGGGGGGGCTCACGGTGCCCTGAGCCCCTCTACAGGTCCCCGGTTCAATTTCTGCTCTGCCCTCTCATCAGGGTCTCCCTTCCCACTTAGAGCCTCAAAGTCAAAACCCCAGTGTCGGGCAAGGGCTGATGGTCTCTCGTGGGGAACGTTCCTGCAAGCTGGGACCCCTGGAAATCCCCAGCCCAGCTTCTTCAGGGGCCCCAGGGATCTCACCTGAGACCACGCCTGTGGCCTTGCAGCCCCGAGTCCCTACAACAGCTGCCTTTTCCAGATTCCCGCTCGTACGGACTCACTCCGTCCTTCCATGTCGTCCATGACGAAGGCGATTCTTACCCCCTTCACGTGGTAAAAACACTGAGGCACAGAGAGGTCAAGCTACTCACCCAAGGTCACACAGCCCGAGAAGAGCCTGCTGGGATTTTAAACCTAGGAGGCAAAGTGAGTGAGGACAGCCCAGATGGGGGCGGAAGGAATCCTTTGTACATGGAGGGCCACAGGACGCTTGGGAGGTGGGGAGGTGGGGCTGTGGGTGACAACCCCTCGGAACACACAGCTCACAGGTCCTCACGTTTGCCCACCACGCAGGTGGACCCCCCCCCCCCGCAACGCCACCGGGTCTATGTACAGGGCGGGGCTCAAGTGAACAAGCTCGGGGCCACCCTGGGGTCAAAGTTCAGCCCCACATGTCAGTGTGTAAAAGGGGATCCTCGTTCCTCCCTTTCAAATTCATTTTCAGGATGATATCAACATCTGGCTCACAGGAGACCCCGCGTCAGTGTTGCTCACTGCACATTTCTGAGCCACCCACACCTCGGAGCTCCCTCCCCACCTTGCCCTCCTAGGCAGCTTCTTCCTTCTCTGACTCCCAGCATCGCCCCTAGTTTAACCTGACAGTCGGCTGGGCCAGGTCGGAATCGGGATCTGCCTGCCCCTGGCGATGCCTGTCCAGGCCTGGAGGACAGCAAGCCTCCCGCCCTGGGCCTGTAAGGCAGTGCTTTAAGAGGTCACATGTTTAACCCTGACGATGACCCCATGAAGTGGACAAACTGGGATTTTGCCCATTTTACAGATGAGCAAACTGAGGCTCAGAGGAGCAAGCTCACCGCCCAAGATTAAAGGCAGATCTGACTGGTCCCCTCTGTGCGTCCGCTCCCTGAGTGTCCCTTCCGGGCACCCAGGACCCTCTGACTCCAAAAGGATCCCGGGGCAGGTCACGGAATGGCTATCGAGCAGACATTGGGAGGCCGGGGTGGGCCCGGTCCCCAGTGCCAGGATGTTTGGCCCCCAAGGTGGGTTTCTCAAGACCCCCCTTTGCGCCACGGCACCAAAGACTCTGAAGTTTCGATCTTCCTCAAGGGAAGCAAAAGCAAAACCAAGAAATTCTGGGAAACTCACTCCAACCGCCCAGCAGGCCCGAGTCAGCCCCGGACCACTTCCAAAAGTATGCGCTGCTGCTCCGATCACGTGGTTCGAGAATGTTCCCTGACGCAGAACGAGATCCACACCCAGCGGCGCGTGGGGAACGAGCCCGGGGGGCCACAGAGCTCCCCGTGGGGCGTGATTCACTTTTCCGATGAAAGAACGTGTCCCTGCAGGTGTGGGGCTGTGAGGTCCCAGGCGGTCAGTTTCTTTCGGCTTTTTCTGGATCTTTGACTTTATCTGTGGGGCACGTGTGCTAACTGGGTAGCTACAAACACCTACAAGAATGGAGATGATCCACGGGGACGGGCCTCCCCCCCGACCGTGGCCTGGACACTGTGGGCCGTGACCTGGGCCGTGGCCCTGCCCCTGGCCACCAGGTGGCGCTCCAGATCTACTTTTGCAAACGGAGCCCCAGCTGGGAACTAACGGGGCAGTGGGACAAGGGGTCACGGGGTTCCACTTCTCTGCCTCAGTTCAGCCCAGGACCCCTGGGGCGGGGGCTGGCGCTGGAGGTCCTTTCCAGGGCCGGAACTCTGCATTTTAAGACCCTCCCCCCGCCCCCCCGTCCCTACCCTGTCTCTGTGGACCGTGTGGCCGTTCCTCTGCCGAGCGGGGGTGACCACTCTGTTCATCTGTTGCCCCCTGCCCGGAAGTGTGTGTCCTCGAAGTGACCTTTGGGTGCCTTTTTGTCCAGTCCCTGCGGGGGTCACTGGGGTCTATCTGTCCTGGCCCAGGACCTTTGCACATGCTCTCCCTGCGGCTTCCTTTCCCTGTCTTTTCTGGCTGGCTCGTTTCCAGGGTCTCATTTCACAGGTATGAATGAACGAATGAATGAATGAACGAACGACCTCCCACAGGGGACTGATGTCCACTGGGGGCTGGAAACCTGGACGATTAGCCTACCATTCAGACCCTTTCAAGATCTGGCTTCACCACTCGTCCTCACTGCCTTACACCTCGCCCCCCATTCGCTCCCCAGACCTGACCAGCCCAGAAACATCCCTTTCCAGCCTCTGGGCCTTAGCTTGGCCTCCACGCAGATGCTCCCTCCTTTCAACCCTCACCGTTCAGGCCCCACCCAACCTCCACCTTCACCACGGAGGCTTCCTGGTCACGGTCCCTTCCCTGAGTCCACATTGACTTCTCTGTCCTATGAATTCCATGCCACAGTTTGGGGGGCCCTCTGCCTTCAGCCCAAGGCACTGGCTGTCTCCTCAAGTCGGGCCGTGCTGGGGCCCAGCCCGTACTGCCCATCCCCCGATGCCAGAGTGGACTCCTAGAAATGCCGGCTCCGGGGCCCCGGGCCCAGAGGTGCCGTGCAGATAAGACAGGGGGTGGCCTGGGAATCAGCGTTCTGAGGCCCCTTCCCCGAGGGCTGATGCCCGCTATAGTTGGTGGACTCTGTGACTCGCGTCGCACGAAGCCCGGGGGCCCAGAAACCAGAAGGAGCAGCTCCTGGCCCAGTGCCGCAGGGTAAATCGAGGCCTCCTGGTCCACTTGTCCTGCCGGCAGAGGCTTTGCCCCAGAGCGGCCTCGGTGGTTCAGACCCTCCCCCAGGCTGGGCGGCTGTGGGCGAGTGTGCACCTTCTCTGTGCCCGGTTTCCCACCTGCCCCAGCCTCGCGGGTGGCCGTGGGGGGTCAGGGCACCCACAGCTGACGTTCTTGGATAGGCTGACGGACAGGTGAGAGTTGTTTGTTTGGCAGAGAAGGAAAAGCAGAGGGCGAGCTCCTGAGAGACGCGTCGCTTCCCCAGCCCCGTGTGCGGCATCCAGAGAGCCGGCGGGGGGGCGAGGGACCCCCTGAGCTCGGGGTTCCTGGTCCGTGACAGGGGGTCCTAGCCCACCTGGCCTCACGCCTGGGCAGAAGTGGGGCTTGGCTCACGGCTTGCTCCTTCCTCCGAACTGTGACAGCGGCTGGTCCCTCACCCTCCCTGCCCCCCGAACCCCCAGTCCCTGTGCCCATCCCGATGGTCCTGTCCCCTTCCTCCTGTGAGAGGGGACTGCGATCCCCCTGGTGAGGCCCTCACAGCCAGGCTGCTTCTTCGACCCCCCAAAGACTGCACTCGGGCCCCCAAAAGATGGGGGTGCGCTGTGAATGTCTCATGGTCTTTGACTACTTCCCTTGGCCTCACTGCCAAGCGCCCCTCGCGTGGAGACAAGCACATGAACTTGCCTGTGGACGGGCAGGCGGCTTTGGGCGGGGACTTCACTCCCTGCTGGGGTATTTACAAAGACCCAGGTCTCAGTCCACATGCTGACGTGGTGGCCAATGTCCCTGTGGGAGTCACCAGGTTAAGCATTGATTTTTCTGGCTGATTCTGGCTTCGGGCCAGGCCCGGAGATTTTCCTGCCTGAGCTGGGGGCTGGCCCCTGCCCCTGCCCCTGCCCCGCCCTCTCCCTTGCTGACACTCCAGGCCCAGCCCGAACGTCCTCTCTGCCCTCGGCCCCCAGGCCCCGATCCCAGCCCCGCCTGCCTGCACACCCCAAGCGTGCCCCCCACGCTGAGCCCGCCCGGCCCCCCTCCAGCTGGCCCTTCTGGCCGCCCTGAGGCAGACTCCCCGCTCCTGGGTGAGAGGGGTTCCTCAGAACCAGGTCTGGGGTCTTGGCCCCCTCCCGGTGCCCCAGGAGCAGGGCGGGCCTGGCCTGGTGGTTCTCCGTGTCCCCAACCCCTGCTCATCCCGCCCTCCCCAGGACCCACGTAGATCTCTCTAGAGAAGTCTCCTGGGGAAGGTCCTGACAACATTCACTTGCTAGAGCCTTCGAAGCTGCCCGTTCCCTCACTTCCAAAGCCAGCCCTGGCCCGGCCATGCCCCTCCAGCAGCCTTCCCCCTGACTTTCTTGTTGCCCCTCGATCTGTTCTCCACCCAGCATCCAAGGGACTGGGGGAAATGCGGCTGCTGGCATTCCCTGCCACATCCCTCAGTGGCTCACCATGGACCCCGGGATCAGCCAGACGTGGGCCTCCACCCTTTCCCTCACCTCCCTGCTCCCTGCCCCCAGCTCTGCACGCCAGACCCCGCGGCTGCCTCCATGCGGGGCACGCTTTGACCTTGCACTTGCCTCAGCAACTCTACACGACCTTCCGCCTCACGGGACGCCCTTCCTGCTTCTTCAGGTGGCACCAGGACTCGACTCAGGTGTCCCTCCTCCAGGCGGGAGGCTCGTGTCCCTCACCCCCACGGAGGGACCATGTTGGTGCTGCCTGTGGCTTTGGAATTGGCATTCACCTGCTGGTCGGTCCCCGTCGGAGACAGCCTTGTTGGGCCGTCGTCGTCGTGGGTCTGGGGTGACAAGGCGGTGTGGTGGGCGGGTCCAGCTCCCCACCCGGGCCTCATACCCCATCCTCTGCCCAGTTGCCTCCCAGGGAAGCCCCCTCGCCTGCCCCCCAGCTGCTATTAATGGGTCTGGGTCCTGGCCACCAGTGGTCTCCAGGACCTGCACGTCCCCAGGAGTCCCCAGCCGTCCCATGCACCACGTCATGGGAAACTGGTCATCGGACTGGGGTTGTTCTCGATCTCCCTCCCAGGACTGTTCCCACGGCGGCTCAGAAGTGGCTCAGGGGCTCAGGGTTCAGGCCCTGGAGCTGGACGCCCGGTTCAAACTTGCTCCGCCATTTGTCAGCGTGGGAACCCTGGCCGTGGGGCCAACCTTGCTGAGCCACAGAGTGGAGGCAGGGACCGCTCCGCCCACTTCTGGGGCACGCGGGACGGGGCCTGAGGGGTGGTAAGTGCTCCGTGAACACAGCCTTTCTTTCTTTATCTTACCGGCCTTGACCATGGTTTTCTTTCTTCATCATGTCTGCAGCCAGCACATCCCTTCCCACCGGGCACTCGGGGAGTGTTGGGTTAATAAACAGAGGCATCCCGGTCTCCGCGGGGACCCCTGCCCAGCTTGGATGCACCTGCCCATTTCTTGTCTGGTCTCAACCCACCCCATCGTGGCTCTCGGCCATGTGAGGCAGGGGGTGTGACCCCCGGCACGGGAGGGAGCTCACTCCTTCCCCACTGACCTCGAACCCCCTCCTCCCTTGGAGCCGTCACCAAAACGCCCCCACTGTAATGCTCACAGCTAGGGCCTGGGCTCTCCTGTGGCCTGGAGAATTCACCAGGTCAAGTCTACAGGGAATGATTAATGGAACCAGCTCAGGCTGGATCTCTTGCTAGAAACTTCCAAGCTGTCAGAGACACTGGCTTTGGGTTAGCTGGGGACAGCACCCGCACCCTGTCCAAGCTCTGCCCACACTGCTCGGGACTTGGGTGAAAAAAAAAAAAAAAAAAAAAAAAAAAAAAAAAAAAAAAAAAAACAAGGCCTCACAAAGCCCTGTCTAAGCAGGGAGGGAGGCAGCGAGGGGAAAACTGGGTGGACCTCATCGCCACCTGCCAGGACAGCAAAACTCCCCAAAACTCCCCAAAACTCCCCAAGGCCAAGGGTGGGGCAATGCTCTTCGGCTGCATCGGTGGCTTGGCTTTGCCCCTCGGCTAGTTTGAACCTGGAGGCTTTCCTGGGGACAGAGCTGCTCCCTCAAAGCCTGGGAGCCCAGTGGGCCAGAAACTCGCTTAGGGCAATGGCCCCAGCGTGGACCCCTGCCCTAGACAGGCCTCCTCTGCACGGAAGCTCTCACCCGGGTCCAGGCCCCGGTCGGAACACAGCTGGTGCATCTTCCGGCGGCCGTGGCGGCGGGGAGGACCCGCGACCGACCGGGAGCCTCACCGGCTGGGTTCATTCCCACCTGTGCCACGGTGTTCTCGGCGAAACAGGCACAATAATCCAATTCGGGAAGCTGAGCTCAGGGCAGGGAGGCAACTGGTCGCAGGTGCTCAGCTGAGGGCCTCACTGCAGGGTTTGAGCCCACGTATTTCCCTGTGACTCCCTTTGGCCACCAAAGGTAGCCCTGCCCTTCCTGGTGATGCCGCATGAGCTACAGCCACCTCTGGGCATGCCATGGGGTGTCACCGCAAAGGGTGCTGCCTTAGGGTAGAGCCTGCCTGTTCTGCCCACGAGGAAGTAGCAGTAAGGACAGTACTGTGTGGTTGTTTGAGAGACCTGAGTTCGAGTCCTGCCTCCCCGTTTGGCCTCAGGCCAGGTCTAGTGTCCCCGGTCATAGTGTCCCCAGAGAGAACAATGATAGCCGCTCATTAACGGACGGCACTCAGAAAGCGTCTCTCCGGAGCGGCCTCCAGAAGCATCTCATTTTTATCATCTGTATCATGCACCTGATTCCCCGAGGGGTCTGGGCTAGCGTCCAGGGTTTTAACATCCAGGATGCGGACCGGGGCTCAGGAGGCCCCATCGTATTCCTGGCTTGATTGCTTAGCCTCCCTGGCCTCGATTTCCCCATCTGTTAAACGGGACTGTTCACGGGCTGCATTTCTCAGGTGTTTGCCAGGCCTCGTTCCAAGCTCTTTGTGTGTGTTTTCTCATTCAGTCCTCCCCATATCCCCACGGGTCAGGTGCACGTGTGGGGCAGCCGGTCCACACCTCCCTGGGCAGTTTCTGGGAGGCTCAGACACACGTGGCCCACGGCGAGTGCCATGTGTGGGCCACTTTGTCACCACTCCCAAGCAGGCAGAACTCCCCCCCGCCCCCCAGCCTCTTCGGGACACACTGGCATCCGCAGAGCCAGCTCAAGGGTCCGGGCCCGTTGGAGTGAGCGCCCTTCGAGAGAGGAATGCTTCTCCCTGCTTCTTTTTCCTCCTTGCTTAATATCGAACGAGGTCCGGAATTCTGTAAACCCCAGAGGATGCCTTCCTCCCCGAGGTCTGTTTCAGGCACTGGGTCGGGTGACCAAGAGTGGAGTCACCCACAGCAGCACAGCGGGATCGAGGGAGGAGTGTCTGGACCCACGAAGGGCTGTCTTTATCACAACGAGGGTGACTTCGAGTGTTTTCTGAGACAAACTTGGAGCCCTTGAGGACTCAGAGAGGGGCTCATCACTGTTGGGTACAGAGGTGTTCTGCTGCCGCGTGAGGAACGGGGAGTGAGCTCCCCATCCCTGGAAGAAATCAAGCAGGAAGGCGCGTCCCCTCCTCTGTGGGTCCTGCGGTCGCTTGCCCTGGGCGGGAGGGTGGACAGTTTGACAAGAGGGTGAGCGCCGGTCAAACATTTAGAACAACGTCTGGCTCACAGAGCCCGACAGGGGCTGGTTATTCTTTAAAGGTCCCTTCCGGTCCCAAACTGTAGAAGTCCCTGGCTTTGTCTGTATGCCCATGTGCACAGCCTGAAGGAAAAACACCGAGCAAGAAAGCGCTGAAGGGTCAAGAATTAAGTTAGGGACCAATTAAGGAGTGGGTCTCGCATCCCTGAGCCCCAGCTGCTCAAGTGCTAGAACATCCGTGGAAATGTGACAAATTGGAGAAATTCATATTTATTAGAGCTCCTCACAGGTCCAGTGTGTCTGTAATCGTAAGAAATCTCAGGACAAACCACCTGCTCGGTGGGGAGGAGACGTCTTGGGCACAGATGTGCTTGCGTGATGGGGGCGCCCCCTTTGGGCCTTCCAAGGAGGTGCAGCCTTGCTCCAAAGGACTCGGGTTCAACTGAGCGTGCTCAGCTGGAGCCGAATGGCTCAGGACAAAGAAGAAGTGAAATCCTGACGGCTGCCTTCTGCTCACGGGACACATGCAGAGGGACACCCAAGCTGCCCGGGGGCCCTCTGTCCTCTGTCTGAGTCAGTCCCAAACTGAGGAACCCCTTTCTGGATGGAGAAAGATGGTAGTCAAGCAGGTTCCTCAAGGCAGCAAGAATGTGTCTGTCTGCCTTCCAGAACAACCCACGGGATTGAGGGCAGTTCGCTCCCCAGGTTTCAGCCTGCTCCCTAGAGGGGCCTGCCCAAGGGTGACCTCACACTGGGCTCTTAGCTGCCCCACTAGAGCGGGTGCCCCCTGGGCAGGGGCCACGTCTGTCTGGCTCCCCATCGTGTCTTCATGAAGTTTTTGTACATGGCGGGTCCTCAGTGACAACGTGTTGGATCAGATTAAATAAAACCAAAGCCCCTCTGAGAGAGAAGCATCAGTTTTCACGCCCCACCTGTCATCCCTGAGGGGTCACACTGCTACGTTCGGTGAACCCGTAACTCCTTTCCCAGCCTGATCAGCCTCCAGCCTGGCCCATGCCCCGGCATCTTCTAGAAGGGCTCAGAGGGCCACCCTACCGGCCAGGGCCAAACACGGTCAGTCGTTTTTCTGCCTCCTGTCCTTTGTCTCCGTCGGTCCCCTGCCTGGCGTGCTGTCTCTCCAAACTCTTCCCTTTCTCACAGCCCCCGCTTCGTTCCCAATTTCCGCAAGTCCTAAACATCCCCGTTTCTCCCCACTCCCCCCTGCACAAATACCCTTGAACCATGTTGAGGATCGCTTTCCTGAGCAGCCAAAAACTGCATGCACGCAATGGAATTACTTTAAAATGCTTTTAAAAAACGGTCACCCATTTTTTTTTTTAACATTTATTTATTTTTGAGACAGAGAGAGACGGAGCATGAATGGGGGAGGGGCAGAGAGAGAGGGGGACACGGAATCCGAAGCAGGCTCCGGGCTCCGAGCCGTCAGCACCGAGCCCTACACGGGGCTCGAACCCACGAACCGCGAGATCGTGACCTGAGCCGAAGCCGGACGCTTAACCGACCGACTGAGCCCCCCAGGCGCCCCCACACGGGCATCCCTGTAAAAGTCAGCTTCCGATGTTAGGGTGGCTCTGTGTTCCCACGTGGGCACCCGCGGTGAGCCCGCCCGTGTCACAGCCGAGCCCCCTTGGTGCTGCTAGGAGGTGGCCATCCTCGGAAAGCCCACTCCCGGGGGAGCAGCCATTGGGTTAAAGCGTTGGGCGCGACTGTGGAACACGTCTCGTGATTTTCCTCCGTGAGCAGGATGTCGGAACAAAGAAGGGGCCTCGGGGTGGTCCGGCCCCACCTGGCCCTGCCTGCTGTTCGAAGCCAAGAATCTAGGGGCTGTCTTTGCTGCTTCTCCGCCTTGCCGACATACTATCTGCGTTTCCAGGTCTGTTGGCCGGAATCTGACGCCTCCTCTCCTCTCTCTTACCCAAACCCAGCCCTCGTGACAAAGTCCCCAAGTGCTTGCCACAGCTGAAGGACGGGGTCTACCCTGAGCTTGGCGGGGCCTTCAAGTCAAAATCAGAACCAAGTAGGACCTATGCCACAGGGCAGGTTGTCAACACACAGCCTCTCCGGATCCAAGTCCTGGCTGCCACATCCTGTGTGTCGTTGATCAAATGACTTAGCTTCCCTGGGCTTCAGTTCGATTTTCCTCCTGGTAAAATGGGCCCAATAAAATGGGTTGAGAGCTGCGCCCAGTGGGGGCGTGGGGGTGTGTGGACGGCCTGCCCCACATGTGGGAGGAGTTGCTCGAGTGGTCTGAGAAAGCCTCCAGCTCCCAGAGTCACGGGCAGGTGCCCAGGGCACCCAAGGGGCTGCGGAGAAAACCAGCCACAGCGTGCAAAGCCCCAGGCGGGCGCTTATGTGGTTCCAGCCCTCCTGGATAATTCCCTGACGGGGGTCCCCTTGACCTGAGGCCCTAACTGAATCGCTTTCAAGGCTGCCCCCCCCCATTCCAGCCTTCTGGCCGCCTATCATCCCCCCCTGCAACACTCCCCATTCACGAGCCTTTGCACAGGTTGGTCCCTCTGCCGACGCCATGGCGGCTCCCTGCGGCCCTCCTTCCACACCTGTCACCTCCCACGGCGTGTTTCCTGTCTCTCCCACCCACAGCTGCCCCCGCTCAGACACCCTCAACTGCGCCTCCCCTCATTTCCAGCCAAGCAGCCCACTCTAACCCCCGGTCCCCTTCCCCGTTCGCTGCTTCGTGTTCTGTCTCCCCCGACTAGCTGGCTTCGCTCCAGGATTCCAGAAGCTGTAATCCTTAGCATCCAGGCTCCAGGCCCCGGCCTCCGGCAGGCTTAGCGTGGCATTCATTGCATGAATGCACGAGTGAATGAATGGAGTACTTGAGTGGAAGTCAGAGAAGCAGTAATGACAAGTAAGAAACATTGGCTCTCGAGTGGGCATCTCAAGGCTGGAAGCCCGGCCCATTTCTCACTCCTGTGTCCTGCCTCTGCTCCTCAGCACTTTGCCTCTTTCCCAGGACCTCAGATTCCCCTCTGACCTTGGGAGCTCGGGGGGGACCTGACTTGACAGTGTAGGTGGGAACTCTTTCTGACTGCCAGACCCCATGCCACCCATTGATGTGGGAGCAGCCCGAACAGAAAGAAACAACATTTGCTCCCTCCTCCGTCCTGGCCACTCCCCGAAGCCTAGAACGTAGGTTAGGATTCAGTGTGATATGTGGAACAGAGAAATCAAACCAGAAGTCACCAGCGCCCAGGTCCCTTCGACTTCGTTGTCCCTCCATCCTCAACACAGAGCTTCTACTTCACAGACCAAGGTGGCTGCTTGTGCTCCAGCCCTCACATCCTCATTCCAGCCATCAAGAAAGAGAAAGGACTTGTTCTCTCTCTGTGAGGAAACTTCCTGGAAGGCCACACACCAGACTTCCACTTACATGTCATTGGCCGGCACTCAGTCACACATCCATGTGCCCAGGAGCTAAAAATCGGGGTCCTCGTTCCTGGAGAAGATGGGGAAAGTAGATGATGTGGGGCAGTCAGCGGCTCTGCCTTGGCAACCGTTCAGGGGAGCCATTCTATCATTCTTTGATTCATCGACACCGTGGGCCAGGACGGCAGAAGCCAGGAGGGGCGACTCACAGGGTCCCCATCCCAGCAGGAGACAGTCGGTGAAGTCCCGGCAAGAGAGCAGCGGTGCTGAGAGAGAGCAGGGGAGACGGAGGGGCAGAAAGCCCCCTGGCTGACGGAGGCAGAGCAGAAGCCCTTGAGCATTCCAAGAAGCAGGACACGGCTTGCACCCCCCCAGCTCAGCCGGGCGCTGGCTGAATGCCCCTGGGCGAGTCCTTGCTGGTCCCTGAGCCCTCGTGGGCAGCAGCCACGCTCTCACTGCGCTGCAGAAGCGGGGCCTCTGGGAAGAAACTGAGGCTCAGAGGGTCTGAGAGCCTTGCTGTTTACCGGTAATTCCCAACGGGGGGAAATCGTGCCCCCGCCCCCAGGGAACACGGGCCCATTTCTGGAGACATCAGTGATCACCACAACTGGGGCTGCTGCTAATGGCATCTGGTGGGTGGGGGCGGCCAGGGATGTTGCCAGAAACATCCTCTGAGGCCCAGAACAGCCCCCTCCCCGTGACAGAGAACCATCCAGCCCCAAAGGTCAGCAGTGCCGAGAACCCCGTCCCCCGGCGAGAAGGAGCACGGCCGGGGTCTACACGCAGGGTCCCTCCGCCCAGAGCCCACTCTGGCTTCTCCAAGTGTGTTTCAGAGCCCCCACCCCAGACCCCCTTCCGCGTACCCCAGACGACGGGCTTGAGATGTCTGCTTTCTTAACAAACACCCACAATGACTCAGACATTTGCTGAAGTTTAAGGAGAACTAAACTCTGTGCTTATAAAGTACCAGGCACGTAGTCACCCCCCCCACCCACACCAAAATCCATTACAAGTTTAAAGTACAGCTATTATTTTTACAGCATTGCTTAGAAATGGCTTGCAATCTCTAATTTGCTAAATTGATGTGTATATTGACTAAATAAATATTCGGCACGAAGCCCGAGTCCCCCTCCACACCTATTAATCCTCAGGAAATGGAAACACAAGACACGAAATGAGCTTTTGCTCAGAGCTGCAGACAGGAATACATTATGTTGTTTTTCAAGCGTTCGGGGGCCTGGCTCGCTGCAGCAGAGATGTCCCAATCACCAGCCTCCAAGTTTTCCATGACGCACATGTCTGCCCGTGGACGTGCCTGTGTTGCTAAGGTTCTTTCTTGGACTTTGAAAGTCTAGGACAAGAAACTTTTCCCTCGGTGGGGAGAAAGCTGGGGTGACTGCCTTTTGGGGAGCTGGTCCGAGGGCTTGGTGGGTGGCACTGGGTTTCATGCATAGAAATCGGGGCTGCTGGAAGGGCCGGGGAGGGATAACCCGGGACATTTCCCCTCCCCAGGCACTAGGGTGTTAGTGCCTGCAGCCCTGGGGAGAGATTGCAGGGGCAGGGGTGGTGGGGAGAGGGTCCTCTGTCAACACGCCCACCCCAGGACAGAACACCAGGGGGAGGGCATTGCTGCGGACAAAGTGAGTGTTGGCTTTCCCCACCCTGGGGCGGGGGGCGGGGGGGGGGGGGCTCTGGCCTCTGGGATGCCGACGGGTCCTTCCAAAGTATGAACTTCATATCTGCCTGTGGTGCCAGCTGATACCAATGAAATAATAGAGCCCAGAATTAGCAGAGAAGTTCATCTTGGCAGCCGGGGAGCGGGGAAATGTTCTCCAGAAGAGGAAATGGCAAGAGCCTTCCTTTTGCCTTACTGGGAGGGTGTGAAT
This sequence comes from Leopardus geoffroyi, assembly GCF_018350155.1. Taxonomy (NCBI): domain Eukaryota; kingdom Metazoa; phylum Chordata; class Mammalia; order Carnivora; family Felidae; genus Leopardus; species Leopardus geoffroyi. The sequence continues at coordinate 5,491,877 of NC_059336.1, forward strand.
CCCCAGAGGGAGGCATTTCAAGGAGGCTGGCCTCTGCCCGAAGCCGGCCCAGGGCTCCCTTACCAGGCAAGATGCCAGACCACTCAGGGTTTCCAGTCCTCAGAGAGGCTGGAGACTGGGAAGGGCGGGGGGGAGGGGGGGTCTTTGGCATTACGGTGACCTCAGTTTCCAGGTGAGGATCACGGTGGGGGCAGCGACGGCACACAGCACCTAACCCACAGCCAGCAAGCTGACTGCTGCAGGAGGCAACGGTGACCCCTCCCAGGGTCCCCCCATCCCCGCCCCCCCCCTGTCTACAGACAGACGGGACCGACACATGGCAGGGCGGCAGGGCTCTCTGAAGCCTCTACACCCTCAGGGGTTCCCTGAAAACAAGGCTGTGGGACCCCAAAGTGGGGCAGGGGTGAAAACGCAGACCCCACCTCTACGACTCTCCAGGCAGAAGGAGCAGCCAGTGCACTTGACCCGAGCCAGAAGGCCGCAGCCAGCTTGGCAGGAGGGACTGTGGCCCGAGTTGAGGGCAGAGGGGTGGCCAGGGTGGGATCCCCCAGGGCCTTGCGGCCAAGCACAGGAGGAGTCGGGGTTATATCCTGGGTGCAGAGGGCAGCCGGGGGACAGCTTTGTAAGGACCCGTCTGAGCTGGGCCTCAGCGGCCCCCGGGAAGAAGCTTCAGCGTGGAAGGTGGAGCCTAGGCGTTGAGCCCCTGAACTCAGCCGGAGCCGAGCTGCGCCCCCGTGGGCTGGTCAGGGGAGGGGAAAGCCTGCCTCCGCAGGACCAGTGGAGACTCCGAATCACACGGAGGACGGTGCCGTGCCGATGCCCCCACACACCTGCTGGAGGGGGTCCAACAACAGACCGCCAAGCGCCTGTGAGATGCTGGTCTGGGCCGGTGGGCACCAACATCTCACGCACTTGGAAATCTGTGGGGCGCTTCCCTGCACAGGTCAGCAGACATGTGCCTCTGGGCCCAGCAGCACCACCTCCAAGAGGAGGTCCCCAGAGAGCTGAGTACGGGCATCCAGTTGCCTTGCCCCACACGGGCAGAGCTGGGAACAGGCCAGGCAGCCACACTGGGCGAACGGTTCAACCCGCCGTGGCCAAGGTTTCCAGGGGGCCACGCAGCCATGCACGAGAGGGTCCCGGTAATGCATTCCGCCCCCCCCCCCCACAAGGCTGAGCAGAACACTAACCTGGACCCGGAGAAGGAACCCAGGTGGGCAATGAGCCCACCCCTGGGCAGGGACCCCAGAAGTCTGTCCGCCTTGGATAAGGCACAACCTTCCACCAGTGACAGAAAGAAGATCAGTGGTTGCCTGGGGGCTCGGGGAGGTGGGATGCATAGCGCCGGGCCCAAGGGAACTTTCTGGGGGGTGATGATGGAATGTTCTAGATCTTGATCCGGGTGGTGGTCACACACAGGTGTCCAAACTCAGCCCACTTTCCCCTTAAGACCTGTGTATTTCACTGCATGTAAAGACCTTAGTGATTAAAAAAAAAGCCAAAACCGTATCTGTCAAAAGGGGTCTGCTTTTTGGGGTTGGGGCCCATGATCTCCTCTCTGTCTCGAGCCGCCCAAGCTCCCCAGGCAAAGCAGAAGTTCTGTGCAAGTGGAAAGAGCCTCGCGCGGGGGCTCCTGAGGCCACCGCGCCCGCCTTCCTGCGGCATATCCGTCTTGTTATTGCCAGAGCTGGAGAATTGCTCCCGAGGCGGAATCTTGAATATTCATCTGATTTACGGCCCGCTGCCGACAGCTTTATGAATCCGCCCACCAATACCTGCAGCCAGTCATCAATCTTCCCCCGAGATTGTGCCTTTGCCAGTAACTCATGAATTAAAGAGGCCCCCGGCGGCCCCCACGCCTCCCTCCCCTCGCAGCGCGGCGGGATGGAAGGAGGGCCTGACCCGAAGTCAAAACACTGTTGTCGTCTTGCGGCGGAGGCTCTGGGTGACCTTGGATGACTCACCCAGACTTGGGAGCCTCAGGTCTGCCTCTTCCCAGCTCTGAGCCTCAGTTTCCCCGCCCCGTCTGCCTGCCTACCTGGGTGGGAGGTGGGGGGAGCGGAGGCAGGAGGGACGTGGCATCATCTGGGGATGGATGCAGGAAGGACGGAGAAGGTGGTCCTCCTGGCCAACTCCCCTCTGTCTCTCGTACACAACGTGAGAACGGAGGCACATTTGACTTTCCGGGGGACCCACGGGGGCGCTGAGGGTAACTAGCACCGCGCTGTGCCCCTGGCAAGCACCCGCCAGGGGGCAGGTGTTAGGCTTGCTTATCCAGGAAGGGACAAATGTTCCAGGCTTAGCTCTGGGCTCGGGAAGCAGTTCCAAGGCGTCCTCAGAGTCCAACCCTGGGCAGGGACCCCCGACGGAAACTGCTGCCCGAAGCCCAGGGCCGCACGGCGGGCTTGCCCAGGAGTCCCGGAGCCCGCCCTGGGGCTAACACTCAACAAGCGGTGGCTGGGCGCTCAGACCGCCACCCAACCATTGGAAGCATCTGCAAAGCGCTGGGGGGACCCACGCCTGTCTCCCCGGGGTCCGCCGACGGCTGGAAGGCAGAGAGCCCCTCTGGGCTCAGACACACCGGGGTTCAAACGCGGCCCTGCTCTTGGCATCCGGGGACCTTGGCAAGTCCCCCACCCCCCCGAGCCCCAGAAGCTGGACACTGATGTCACGGCTGCGGCGGAGGGGAGCCTGGGGGGCCCAGAGAGGCGGCCTGCTGTACGGGATGTGACGACGGGTGGCACTGAATGTCTGCCTGACACGGGGCAGCGCGCGGGTCACTGGTGGCAGGGAGCTGGCTCAGGTCAGCCCTCCCTCAACAAATGTTCATCAGTCCCTTCAGACCACGTAGAGCTCCTAATACCTGTTCCCAAAGACACGCCGAGGGGCGTCCCCTCCCCGGGTCCCGGCTCCCACCAGTGTCTGCAGCGTGGCAGTGTCCCCCGGGACTGTGGCTTGCCACGTCGGCTCAGGGTGGCCTTCCCAGATCTACACGACCGCAGGCCGACCCTCTCCTCTGCAAGGTGCCGGTGCTCAGCGGGCCCCCGGGCCGCCTACGGCGTGCACAGCAGCCCCGCAGCCGGACTCAACGGCTGGGCCCCTCTGTCCAACACGCTCTCCCCCGCAGGCCTGCAGTGAACAGAGGAGGCCATCGCCGTAAAGAGCTGACATTTATTAGGCGCTTACTGTGTGCCAAGCTCATTCGGAACACCTGACGTGCGCCCCTTCTGTGAACTCCCACTAAGAGGTAAGTTTTGTCCCTCTTGTACAGAAGAGGGAGCCGAGGCACAGAGAAGTGAATGAGAATGAGAACAGTGAGCCCCCTCCCAGTGGAACGCTGGCTGGACCGACCCTCCCCACTCTGGCGTGGCCCCAGGCCCCCTGGTATTTAGGAAGTCCTCCAACAAGCAGCCCCGCTCTGGGGGAAAGGTACCTTGGAAGACGGTGAAGGGGGAGGCAGAGGCCAAGGCTGGGGGCACCAGCTCGCCTACTTGGCATTCCCTGGGAAGGGGTGGAGGGACTAGCCAGAAGCTGACTGGGGAAAAGGTCTCAGCTTCTGAGAACAACATTTCCCAGGGGCTTGGCCTCCACCACGAGGGTTTGTAATCTATGGACTTTTCACCTTGGCACCAGCTCCCTGACCACGTTGGCAGTATTTACCCTGAGGGAGGGGGAGGGGGCCGGGTGGGTGGTGTGCATATGTGTGCACGCGCACTGGAGGGGAGGGTCAGAGCCAGCCAGCTGGATCCGGGTCTTTGAGAGCCTCTGGCTCCTGGAACCTCAGACGGAGGTCTCCCTCCTGGTCTTCCATTCTTGCTCTCCGTCCCCACCCTCCTTCACCTCTTGCTCTGAGGGTTGTAAAGCTGGTGTATGGATGATGCCAAACCCATGGCCCCCCCTCTAGGGCTTTGCACCTGGGGTGGAGACAAGGGCGAAAATCCAAGCTCCCTCCCTTGCCAGCGCTAAGAACACCCCTACTGCCTCATCTATAGAATGAGGATCATAATAACACCCAAGGCTGCTAACGTAGCATGCCTGGAAAGTGCCTGTCACACTGTAAGCACTCATTGAGTGGCAGCCGTTGTCACCAGCCATATGGGTGCTCAGTACATGTTTACTAACTAGATGGAGGGAGGGAGGAAAGGGTAAATGGATGGATGGGTGGGTGGAGGACAGATGGATGAATGTATAAATGAACAGATACCTACACAAGTAAATAAAGGTAGGTGGATAGATGGATAGTGGGTATTCAGTCATTCATTAATGAGTATTTATCCATCATCCATCCATCCAACCATCCATCCATCTATCCACCCATCCATCCATCTGTCCATCCATCTGCCCATTGATCCATCCATCTGTCCATTGATCCATCCATCTAACCATCCATCAATCCATCCATCCATCCATCCATCCATCCATCCATCCAACCATCCATCCATCTATCCACCCATCCATCCATCTGTCCAGCCATCCATCTGCCCATTGATCCATCCATCTAACCATCCATCAATCCATCCATCCATCCACCCATCCATCCATCCTTCCATCTGTCTGTCCATCCATCCATCCACTTATCCATCTATCCACCCACCCACCTGCCCACCCATCCACCCATCCACTTACCCATTCATCCACCCACCCACCCATGCACCCACCCATCCTTCTACCCATCTCTCCATCCCCCATCCACTCACCCATCCATTTACCCATCCATGCATCCATCCATCCATCCACCCACCCACCCATCTGTCCATCCATCCACGCATCTGTCCATCCATCCATCCATCCACCCACCCACCCATCTGTCCATCCATCCACCCTTCCATCCATCCTTCCATCCATCCGTCCGTCCATCTGTCCATCCGTCCATCCAACCATTTATCCTTCCTTCCTTCCTTCCTTCCTTCCTTCCTTCCTTCCTTCCTTCCATCCTTCCTTCCTACCATCTCTGTTGGATGTGTGCATGTGCACATGGCTGGGTGGATGGTGAGTGGGACAGACAGGAAGACAGATACACAGACAGACAGGTAGATGAATGAACAAATGGGTGGCTGGCGGGCCTGACGGGTGGATGGATGGTGGGTGGATGGACGTTCCGACAGACAACTGGATGAATGAACAGATGCAGAGTTAGATGAATGGACAGATGGATTGCTGGATGGCTGGGACCAAAAACTCAATGCTAAATTGCCTCCCTCCCGAAGGTGGCAGATAACAACTGCTTCAGCTCCTGCCTGGTACCACATACATTAACACGGCCACAGGGGGCCGGAACACTGCGGCCTTCACAATCTGCTCATTAGCTGACTCACGGAGCTTTTCACCTATTCGAAGCCAACGGGGTAGCAGCATGACATTTAAGATTTCCTTTCAGCAATCACTTGCTTGGCCTTTCACAGAACACAGCGTGCAGCTGTTCCCTGGCTTATATTCTCCTCCAAAGGTGCCATCAAGCCCCCTGTGTGCAGTAATGAGCCCAGCTTCCCCAGGGCTCAGGGGTGTGTGTGCCCTAAAAAGTTGGGGGCCCCTTTCCCCCCCAGCTGCTGTGCCACATTCTCTCTCTGCAAGCAGTGTTACCAATTACCTTAATTACCCTTCAGTTAGGGGGTTTCATTTATAACATAGTGGCAAGGAAGTATTGGAGAAAGAGTTTCCCCGGCAACCAAGTTTTTAAACACAAGATTCTCTGAGTTTTAAAAGACACTCCTCCCCTAATTTCCCCCCTGAAAATTAGCTTGGAACTTTTCGGATGCTGAAATTTTTAGCATAGCAGCAGGCCAGCACTTATGTCTGAAACCATAAAAGACCTAGATGTCTCCCCTGCCAGAGGCAAGACCCTGGGAAGCTGTTCAATTTCCTGTGCCATTTTGTTCTTGGTGGATGTAGGCAGGGACTGCAATGACCATTATGGAATGACCACGGACGGCGGCATTTTGCGAGCCCACGGTCAGTCCCGCTCCCGACGCCAACCCGTGTTCTGGGCTCGGGTCGTTCAAGATCCCTGTTGGCCGAGTTCTGCCATGTGGGCTTGACGGGGAGAGCCCTGGGCCAGCAGATGGGTCTGGGCCCATCTCCCCAGGCCGAGGAGGGCACCAGCCAGCACCCCAAAGCAAATAAGTTCAAGGTCTGCTCTGGGTCGTGGCTTCTCCCACCGCAAACTTTCTATCATCAGCTTCCCGTCTCCCCCCTGCACTAACAAAATGAATCCCAGCTCAGGTGCACGACCTGGCTTTCCGTAATCTGCTCCAGCCTGGGGGTGGCCCTCTTCCCGCCATCCACACGCTTTGCGCTGACCAAGCCACATTTCCATCCGCTCAGCCCCCGACCGTCTAGACGGCACCTACTCCCTAGTTGCAGTGCACCCGTCCCCCGACATTCCACCCTCCACCCACCTTGATCCTTGTCCACACCCTCCCCCCCCCCGAGTCCCCCTGGAACCCCTCTATTTTGCCCTTTAGATCCCGGCTTTCCACATTGGACTTCATGTCGTCAGCACCGCTCAAATGCTGCTTCCTCTGAACCTTTGTGGCAATGCGTCTACACCTCTGGGAGCCATCCAGTGTTTCTGCTCTGTGAGGCTTAGCCGTTACTTTGTCTTGGAGGTACAGGGTAGAGTGGAAACATGAGGCAGAGCTCATTCAGATTCTGGCCCTCACAGCTTGGTGGCTGCCTTACCTTGAGAAGATGGAAGGACGGACCGAGGGCGGCTGCAGAGTTTATGTCTAATGGACCCTACGGAGGCCAGATGAGCCCCTAAGTGGAGGGGGGGTGGCCCATCGGGTGGATGAGGACGTGTGGAGGCCTAGATGGTTGGAGGGTGTAGGAACAGACAGTTAAGCAGAAGGATAAGGGGCTGGGTTGATGGATGGAAAAAAGGAGGGAGGGGGGAAGGGAGGCAAATGCAAACTGCAAACGTGCCCGGCTGCCCGGGCAGAATTACAAAGTCTGGGGGGTGGACCAGGAGGCTGGCCATCCAGGAATTCTGGACGGGGCAAAAAGCGCGCCTGTGGATTCTTGGTCACAGGAAATAGCGCTCCTGATAACTGGAGGCTTGAAGTTTTTCAGTGACCCTGGGAAAAGGACAGAGGCTCCTGTGGGACCAATTCATTAGGAAGGACAGTCCTGATCAGCTCACCTAAGCACTTGGGCCGGCTCTAAATGTGAGGCAGTCAGAGGGCGTTCAATAACTATTCATTGGAAAGTGACGGATTGATTTTGGAGGCCTGCCATTCTAGGGAGGCCTGGCCAGCTGGGAGCTGCATAGGCATTTCGCTCATCAGGAACACAGTCTCTCATATTCGACAGCAGGAAAAACCGACCCTCCGGTGAGCAGTGAGCAGCCCAGCCTCCGGCCTCCGGTCTTGCTCCCATGTTTGCGCCGTGACAGAACCCGCGCCATAGAGGGGCCCGGGGCACATGCCTCCCTACGAGAACCAGCACCCATGGCACAGGGGAGGCTGAACTTCCTCTGACCCATCTGGGTTCGGGATGTGAAGGACCTCAGATTGGAGCAAGTCAACCCAAGGCAACTTGAGTGATAAGCCTGTCCTGGGGATCAATCCGCCCCCGGATCCAGGAAGGCCCTATAGATCAGGGACCTACCCCAAGGAGCTGTTGGGGGGTGGGGGTGGCGGTGAGGGACAGCGCGAAGCTAGAAGGCCATGCGAATACCGTCTCTTTCCAGGAAGGACCAATCCTGCGAGATGCCCGTCACAGACACACCCAGAGGCCACGGGAAGGTGCCAACATCTCCAGCTTGCCGGCTGTCTTCACCCCAGCCTGCGAGGGCTATTCTGACTTGGACAGCCATGCAGACTCTCGCGGGCAGCTGGGAGAGAGGACGGTGCAAACCCCAGGGAGGGCCCTTCACACACACCGGGGGGAGGGCAGTGGGCTTCCGGCAGCTGGCAACTTGGTTGCCAGACGGGACTTTGGGGCCTCTCATTCCTGAGCAGTGCGTCTGAAAAACTCACAAATTTTCTAACATAACTCGGGGAGCCTTGATTGTTAATAAAACTGTCTCTTCTTCCCTCCAGCTGCCTCCCCACGAGGGATGTGGGCGGCGGTGGGGGGGGGCGGGGCGGGAGGGAATCAGGAAGGGGGGGCAAGGGGAAGACAGATTCACTCTGCCTTATCTCCAAAGCGTTCAGCTAAGTGCCAGAACATAATAAGTGCTCAATAAGTAACCACTATTAGAAGAGGAAGAGAGGGAGGAAACCAGACAGGTCAGAATTTAATTCTGCCACGCAGGTCTATTGTGCTTCTGTCCAGGGAAAAAGAGCGAAAGAGTATCTCCACTTTCCATCTCCCTCTGCCTCCGAGGCTGACTTTGCAGTGGTGTCCTCCTGTCCCCTTTTGCCTGCAGCCTGTTGGAAAAAAAAAAAGAAAAAGAAAAGAAAAGAAAAACCAAAAGCCAATCTGGCATGCTTGGCCGGGCCTCTACCTCCCCAGCCCACAGCCCCTCCGACTTGATGTTTAATTTCCCTGGGTCGAGAGGAAGCGTTCTGATGATCCAAGTTAATTCAAAATGTAAATTTCATCTCCTATCGGCTAATGGCTCTGAGCTCTGCTTTACGTAACGGGACAGCAGCTGCCTGATGAGTCACCGGGGCCTCTGGTGCCCCTGGTCTCTGCTCTTGGTGGTGACGCAGCCCTCGCTGAGGCCTGAGACCGCCGCAGCCTCTGTGCCCGCCGAGGCCAGACTGGAGTTCACCTGGGGGGGGGGGGGGCGCGGGAGCAGCAGGGAGTTTTACTCACTGAGGGGAGGAAGGTTTATGTTAATCCCGGGGGCCGCGCTCAGCCTGGAGGCTCAAACCTGGAGAGACCCGTCCCCCGGGGCCATTTTGGGCGGCCGGGGGGGTGCGTGCCCCTCAGCCCCTGGCAGAGAGAACTCCACCGTGAGCCAGGGGCTCCCACTGGGTAGGGCGAGCTGTGTTCACCCGGACTCAAAGAGCAGCCTTGAACCCTGCAGGGGTCAGTGCTTGGATGGCAGCCAAGGCTTCCAGCCGCTGGGTGGTTTGTAGCTGCTGTGGTCCTGGAGCCGCCCCTGGGCCCCTGAGTGGGTCCCCTTCGTCTTCCTGGGGGATGCTGAGGGCTCCTCTCAACTCCCCGCCTGGGCTTTTGCCCGTGTCCTCGAAGGCAAAACCAGCTACAGGCTGGGAGTTCCCACCCCCCTTCGGTGGCCCGCGGGGAGGGGGGCTGGGGGGGCGCCGGTGAGTTTGGGTGTCTGGTGTCACTCCATCCTTCCCGGGGACTTGGCATCGGCCGCATTGAGCAGCACGTGAGGGGCGGATGGTGCGATCGAGCGTGAACAGGGAGCGGGGGGCGTTCCCGGGGTGGGACCGCAGGCCAGCTCAGGGGCTTCAGGTGAACTCTCTGTGGGCCGACCGTGTTCTTCATGCCCCCCAGGGCCTCTCATCCTCTCCGCCTTGTCCTTCTCCCCACACCTGGACCCGGGCTCCCTAAACCCCAAGTTTAGGGTCCCTCCGAAGAGCCACCAGGCCCCAGCTCCGTGACAGGTTGGAGGAGGAAAGACTTCCAGGGGGCAAAGCATGGCCCTCCTGTGCGGGGTGGGGGGGTAGCTCTCAGAGAGGAAGGGACCGTCCCAGGATTCTAGTGGCTTCGGAGGATACTGGTTTCGTGACCCGGATCTCATTCCAAGCGCTTCTGCTACGGGGGGGGGGGGGGGGGGGTGGCGGGGGGAGGGGGGAGGAAAGTGGACCCTCCTGCATGGCTGGTGTTCAGAGGAGCCCTGTGTCTAGACCCTCCCTGATGTGGTGACATGAGCCAAACCCTCCCTCCCTCCCATTGCCAAGCCAGTTTGGGCGAGTTTCCTGATCCGCTCTCAGAGCTGGGATGGTCTCGGGTCTCCTGACTCCGGGGTTCTTCTCTGTGCCGAAGTTTGCGGTTACGGCCTTGGGCTCCATGCCGACGCAAGCCGGCCTGGAATCCGAGGCTCCTGGTGGTCCCAGCACTGCCACCTGCTGGCCTCATGGCTTTGTCAGGCTTTGGTCCTCTGGCCCGTGTCTCCTGGAAGTCGGTGAAAGAAATGATTCTTATGGTGCTCGTGATAACTGGGAGAGGTTCACGGGCCTGGCATTAAATGACATTGAACCCCATAATAAAAACAGTCTGTCCTTTTCTTTCCAATTTCTCGGAATCCGCCCGGGCTGCTCCTGCCACCCTGCCTCCCTCTTCCTCGTTCGTGTCCCCTTTTGACAAGGTGAGCGTGGGCCTCCGACTCAGAGCCTCTGGCAGACAACACGTTTCTAAGGTGAGTTAAGAGACACCTCTGTTTTCGTTGAGCGTATTCTTTTTTTTAAAAAAAACCACTTTTTGAGCTGTAGCTCACGTACCAGAAAATGCATCCACTCGAAACGCACAATTCCACGGTTTTTAATATAGTCACAGGGTCTGCAACCTTCGTGGAAATCTCATTTGAGAATCTTCGGCACCCCGAAAACAAAGCCCGTACCTGTTAGCAATCCCTCCTCGTTCCTCGATGCCTCCCCCTGCCTGGCCCCAGGCAAACACAAATCTAATTTCTATCCCTGTGGATTCGCCTGTGCTGGACATTTACTATAAACGGAATCAATCAGTGGCCGTGTCTTTCGTGGCGGGCATCTTTCACTTAGCGTTGAATTGATGTGGTTACTTTAGCAAAGAATGCTGGGTTTTAATCAGTGGTTGGGAGGCACTATTTTCTTCTAGAACAAACTTCTTTCAGTCTGCTTATTTTTTTTCCAATTAATCGATCATTGGCTCGAGTTACCAGCTTTCCGTGGGAGGCGGGATGCTCACTAGAACTTTTGGAAAACACAGTGCCCTTCGTCCGGGGGGCCTGGGGGTACCTTCGCTGTTGGTTCTCTGATTTGGGGAACTTTTCGTCTCCCTCCTCTCTCCAACAGCCTCCAAGCCCCTTCCTTCATCCACCCTGACTGTTCTCAAAACCCCCATCGCATGAAGGAGCGGGGTGGGGGGGGGGGGGTGGTGCACGCAGAGCCGAATCTTTGCAAACCGACGTTTAGTCCCTGTCTTCAACGCACTCAGAGGGACAGCTGTGGTCTCGGCTTCTCCCCAGTCGTTTTGTCCGGAAGAAGCACCTACCACGAGTTTCATTATGCAATTAAAGTCATTTTCCTGGGCTGAACAAATATTTACAGCATATTTCGCTGCAAATTGCTTCGCCTGGAGAAAGGTTCTGCCGAGCGGGCTGACGAGCCCGGCATGCATTCACACATTTACGTGCCCCATTACCCGGGGGCCGCACGGCACCGAGCAGGTGGCAGACAAACAAGCCCCCAGGAACGAGCGTCCGTGCAGACACGGTGACAGGTGTCAGCAAAGCAAATGTGTTCTTGGCCCCGCCACGGTGCTACTGTGCGGACCGGTGACGTCCGTTGGTGATCTGCGGCAGCCCCAAATCCCGGCTCTGTGGCACCAGAGAAACCTCAGGGCTCTGTCCCACTGCCCCACTGCTGGGGGGGGGGGCGGCACCGATGGCAGAGAGAACATCGTGCGGGGCCAGCCCTGTAAGAATCAGAGCCACGTCCATGGTGCACCCGTCACGCCCTGTCATCCGCAGAGCCGTCCTGGGAGGTGGTCCCTGAAAGAACCCGTGTGTGGCACCTGTCTCAAGGGGCCCCCTGTGCTCAGCTTGCTGTCCGAGTCCGGGTGGGAAAACATGAGGCGAAACTTGAGAAAAAGCAGAAAAAAGTCACGTTCTTTATTTTACTCCCTCTGGACTTCGTCTCCATCTCAAATTCCCTTTTCACCCGGAGGAGGAAGCTTTCCGGTAGTTCACTGGGATGGGGTCAGCTGACTCAGGGTTTTCTCAGCTCGAGGGGATCCTCTGCCCCTGCCCAGCTCCCGGCCAGCAGCAGAGCTCTGGGGGAGAGTTTGTGTAGCATCAGGGCGTCAGCACTGGGGGAGGACGGGTCCCACCGGCGGGGGCAATGACCAGAGAGAAATCCAGACCCAGGTCTGGGAGCCCCTCGGCGGGGTGGGAAGGTCTGGGGGTCGCACCATCCCAGGATGGGTGAGCCGGAGGCAGTCAAGGGGCCGGGTGGGGTGATTTCAGCTTCTAGGCTCCAGCCCGGCTGTGTTGAAGGTCAGCCCTGAGGGCAGTGTAGGGCTAATCCTCTCTCCACCTTGGTCTGGGTGACTGCGTGTCCTTGACCTTGTGTGAGGGTTGCTTGGGTCACTGTGCACTCCCCCATCCTGCCCCCCAGCTGCCCTGTGTTCCTCCCAGAGATAGCTCTCCCCGGAGCCAGCCCAGGGCTGGGCATCAGGGGCCAGCTGCCGTGGGGGGGCAGTGAGCTCCCCGCCCACCTGTTGTGCCAACACAGCCGCACGGAAGGCCCGGGACAGAGCAAACGTGTCCCCGCTGGGTGCCAGATGCCTTGCTCACAGCATCCCGTCTGACCTTCCCAACCCCCTGAGAAGTTATGGTTATTATGCCCATTTAACAGCTGGGGAAACTGAGGCTCAGAGTTTCGTGCAATCACTTGAGGGTACGCTGCTAGGAAGGGGTAGAGTAGGGACTCACATCCAGACTCTCTGGAACCCCGAGTCCAGAGCTGGGCTATTTTGTCTTATCCTCATCGGCCCCCAGAGGGGGTGTTATTGTCCCCTGACACAGGTGAGGGTCACTTTGGGTGACACTGCTGGCCAGAGGCGGAGCTGGGACGGGTCCAAGGTCATCAGTGTTTACTACCCCCGGGCGGGAAGGTGGCAGGGTGGGGGTGGCCGTGGCGGAGGCAGGCCCTTTCCCATGGATGAGGGAACCTGGTGCCCTATTTACTGCAACTGCTGACCGTGACGGCCAAGGTCGCTGATCCGGTGCCCTCGGCAGGGGAGCGGGTCAAGGGAGCCCTCTGGGGCCTGTGCCTGGTGGTCTTAAAGCTCTGGAAGGGACAGGCCGTGTGGCACCCCGGGGGCTCCGGGTTAGGGTGGGCCTGAGGAGAGAAAGCAAGAAGAACGAGACCTGTACCCGCCGACCCCCAAATGTGCCCCTGCCTAGCACCCCGGCCCCCGCCCACCTGCCACGTGGTCCTTGGGTGCCTCCAGGGAGCTCAAAGGCAGGTCTGTTGTCCCACCTCAGTGTTTGCTGTGTACCTACCGTGTTCTAGTCTTTTTTTTTTAAAGTTTTTTTTTTCAACGTTTATTTATTTTTGGGACAGGGAGAGACAGAGCATGAACGGGGGAGGGGCAGAGAGAGAGGGAGACACAGAATCGGAAACAGGCTCCAGGCTCTGAGCCATCAGCCCAGAGCCCGACGCGGGGCTCGAACTCACGGACCGCGAGATCGTGACCTGGCTGAAGTCGGACGCTCAACCGACTGCGCCACCCAGGCGCCCCCCGTGTTCTAGTCTTTAACCCAGACTCCAGCACAGCGCCCGAGACGCGTGCCAGTCGGGAGACAGCCCCTGTGGTAGATTCCGGTGGAAGACATCGGCCCCAGCGGTGGTCTGGGCTACTGCGTGCGGGGGGGGGGGGGGGGGGGGGGGGGGGGCTGAGCAGGAATCAGCACCTGGAAACCGACTTGGCCCGGTCTGCCTGTCTTTCCGCCCCGCAGGGACTGGGGCACCGCAAGATGACATTGGCAAATAAGGTCACAGCATCCTGACCACGACAGCCAAAGCTCCCGGCATAGAAACCAGGACCTGGAGGTGGACGGAGCACTTGCTTGGCCGTTTGGGGAAAACAAGTCAAGGGCCAATGGCAACTGTGGAGTTCTTGTGGTCCCCTGAAAACCTCTATTCTCTTTAAGGCGTTTCCTCTAGGCTGATCCCCAGGCTTCCAGGGCCTGGCGGGAACAGGTTCACATGCCAGTCCCCGGGGCACGTGGGTGATGCCGTGCAGGAGCGTAAAAACTTCCAGGAGGGCCAGCTTGGCCACAAAACCAGAGTCCTGCTGGGGGCCTAGGACAGGACCCTGGGGCCCAGGACACACATCTTCACAAAGACGCCCCCGCTGTACCTGTCAGCCCTTCTCGGGGGTCCAGGGAACTGCCTCAGAGGCCACCAGGCGGGCAGGGAAACAGAAGCCGGGAACCTGGGTCCCAGCTTCCCCCCCCCACCCCCAACCCGGGGGTGGACGCTCCCTTGCTTTGTCTCCCTCCGGCGTTCGGTGTCTGAGTCAGAGCACGCGTCAAGCAAGGGTTCTGTAACGAAAAGAAAAAACAAGTTTGAAAGCCACCGATTTAAATTAATACAGCAGATGACACTTAATTCCATGAAGTGGTTTTTTTTTTCCCCCATCAGTGGCTTTGGTATTGGAACATGACACTTTGTCGGGAGGGCCGGGCCAGCTCTCAGCTCTTTAAAGGGAAAGAAAACTCGGGTTGCGATCTCCCAGCTCCGACGGACGCTCAGAGGGGTGAAGTCACTCTAACCAGCTGCGCCCTGGGGGGGGGACGGCAGGTGCAGGGTGCTGTGTTTGCCTGCACAGCGCACGTGTGCTGTGCAGGTGGAAATCCAGCTTTGGGTCTGCATCGTTCCTGACCCCCCAGTAAATGCCGCCAACCCCGAGTCTGGGGCGGGGGGGGGGGGTGAGGAGAGGGGGCAGGGAGGGGCTTAAGGCCAAACCACACCACCCGCTCTCCTCAGGGTGGCCCGCTATGGGCACGCTGCTCAGTATACAGAAGGTGCTCAATTAATGCTTGTGCCACAGAGCTCCCCTCGGCTTTCTCTCTACTCTCCTCCCTCGTGGATGTCAGTTGAGAAAAGTGTTGGTCGACAGGAGTGTAGCGACAAAAGTGCGTGAAATTGCCCTCGATGTAACAGGGAAGGCTGAACCCCCAGACCAAAGTTTTGCCAGGAAGCACGTTTTAAACTCTCCCACTCAGTTACACAAGGCCTACCATTCACTTCAAGGTTTGCAGTGTTGAAACCCACGGGTCAGTGGCTTCTAGACACTATCTGGGGGTTAATTCAGAAAGCCCCAAGCGTGACATCTTTGCTCATCTCTCCTAACTGGTTCCTTTCTGTGCCCTCCCTCCCCCCGCCCCCAGCTCCCTCCCTCCCCAGGGATGATCCTGACGTCCCCACCTCCTTTGGAGGGGATTCGGACCCCGACGTGTTTCATCAGAGAGTCCTCGCTTTTTGCCCGTTCAGATCAGAAACACCAAGTGAATGAATCCATATTTTCTATAAAAGTTTATTTTGTGATTTTTCCAAGAAGTGTTAGGGGAAAACATGGAAATCGCGTGAAGGTACGTAACCAGGGGTATATAAAAATAATTTAAACGTGCATATTAATAATAAAGCAGCGTTTCTTTCTAGCCACAACTAGTAGGTAATCTTGCCCACGATTTTTCCAAAGGTATTATATACATCTCAGATAACAAGAAATACACACACACACACACACACACACACACAGTTCAAGTAGTTTTCTCCGTGCATTCCAGCTAACTGACACAGCTAAAGAGATAAAAACAGGAAAGACTGAATGCCTGGTGTCCTTAGGGTTGAACCAACGTGCACTCATCCCATAGTTACCAGCCCGTACTTTGTGGTCTTATCTGAAAAATTACACCGTGTCTTTCGAATCGGCCCATCGGTGTGGTCATGGCAGTGGTATGGGTGGTGTCCACAGAGAAAATCCCCCTCTCTCTTGCTCCCGGTTGCACTGGAAAGGGGGCTGCTCTTAAAAGGAAAGCTCTCGGGTCTGATTACATCTGGCTGATCCTTTGCTTCAGGGCAAGGACCTCTCTCTCGATCTCGTAGGGCAGGTCGGTGTTAACTTGCTCCTCCAAGTACTTCTGGATGTCCTTCACCTCCTTCTCCCAGAACCCCTTGGGGATGTCGAAGAGCTCCTTCACGTTGACGTCCCCCAGGCCTTTCAGGTTCAGGGCGCCCTCCTCAGGGATGTAGCCTATGGGTGTGAGCTTGGCACCCGCTTCCCCGTTGATCCGGTTGAACATCCATTCCAGCACCCTGGAGTTCTCCCCGAAGCCCGGCCAGAGAAATTTGCCTTCGTCGTCTTTCCGGAACCAGTTGACGTGGAAGATCTTGGGCAGCTTGGCTGCTGGGCGCTGGGCCATGCTGAGCCAGTGGGCCAGGTATTTGCCAAAGTTGTAGCCAAAGAAAGGCCGCATGGCAAAGGGGTCGTGCATGATGACCTTGCCTATGAACAGAGAGGGGGATCCCGCTGGTAAATCATGCTCTTATGGGACAATACTGGCGCCATTTATCGTTGGCACGAGCACGCGGAGACAGGGAGCACACCAGTCCCTCTGGTCTGCGGTTTGAGTTGTTCACTCAGATTTACCTTTGTGTTCCGCAGCTGCTGTGGCCTCTGATCGCATCGCCGCCCCCACAAACACTCCATGCTGCCAGGTGAGAGCTTCGTAGACCAGAGGGACCCCTGTAGCAGGAGAAAAGGAACACCCCGTAAAGGCTTTGACACAGACCCCTGGGCTGGCGATGGCATCTCCCGAAATGGAAAGACACAGAGGAACGGTATCTTTCTACGTGAGCTGCTTTTGTCCTCCCAAAGCCAACGCGCACAAAACCGCTGTCAAAGTTACACCACCGAGGCCACGCAGCTGGAAGTTTAATTAGATAGAGCCACAGCCCGTCAAGGATCCAGCCTTGCCAATTATCCTGGATTTTTGGAAGCTGGAGATCTTTGGTGCCCTCTGGCGAGGTCACGAAAAAGGAGAGATTCCATGGACGCTTTCTGGAAGCCAACACACCCATGCTCCCAGCCCGAACGAAGCAGAGACTCACCGGCAGGTCGGCGGCCTCCGAAGATGATGCCCTCGATGGGCACCCCCTCCGGAGACTCCCAGGCAGGGTCGATGATGGGACACTGGCTGGCAGGGGTGCAGAAGCGTGAGTTGGGATGGGCACAAGGTTCCCCTGCAACAGCAAGAGAGGAGGCACCCCTTAGCATCTCGCCCAAACCAGTAGTGCTTAGAGGCTGGGGCCCTGGGGTCTCCAGGAGGGGGCTCACCGTCCTGGGGGGACCATTCGCTGTTCTTCCACGATGTGAGCCTGATGCCCGGGGCCAGCGGCTGGTCGATACCTTCCCAATAAAAGCCCCCATCGCTGGTCTCGCCCACGTTAGTGAATATGGTGTTCTTCTGGATGGTCTTGATGGCGTTGGGGTTGGTCTTCACAGAGGTTCCAGGAGCCACCCCGAAAAAGCCATTTTCTGGGTTGATAGCCCTTAGGTTACCTGGAAAGTTGTCAACCAGAAAGGTAGACATGAATGCCAAACAAAACGTAACGGATATTCTTAGCTCTGACCAGGCTAATCTTTGCACCGAATTCTCAAATCTTTTTTTTTTTTTTTTTCTTCCTCCCTAGAAGAGATTCCTCTTTTCTCATCCGAGCATGATTTTCCGCTTTGACACTTTTACAACCCTTCCTTCCTCGTCGGTTTTCCACCAAGAGTGTTTTAACACATTTATTGTATAAACAAGCAGCAGCATATGGGGCCCCATTTCAATCCAGATCCTATGTTAAATTAAAGAATGCTCGCAGAAAACATATTCCTAGGGCTTTGCAAGATCCGAAAGAACAGACTCAAAAAGCCCAATACCGTGGACTTGGGAGAATCTGGCACGCTTTGAAAGCCAAAAGTTCACCTAAGTGCAATCATCGTCAACGGTTAGGTCTAAGAGAGTCACCTTCTTGGTCAAATTTCATCCAGGCAATGTCATCTCCCACACACTCTATCTTCCACCCTGGGAGGCTGGGGTTCATCATGGCCAGGTTGGTCTTCCCACAGGCGCTGGGAAAGGCTGCTGCAAAATACTTTTTCTGGCCCTTGGGGTTGGTGATGCCCAGGATCTGTTGGGGACAAGATTCCTCCTTAATCTGCTTCCTCCGGTCCCTCCCGGTGGCCAGTGGTTCAGTATGGGAGAGTGCCCAGAAGCCCCAAAAGGGTAGGTTCCCAAGACCTATGTCTTCAGCTGTCAAAGCGAACACTTTAAATAAGAAAGTCTAGGGGCGCCTGGGTGGCTCGGTTGGTTAAGCGTCCGACTTCAGCTCAGGTCACGATCTCACGGTCCGTGAGTTCGAGCCCTGCGTCGGGCTCTGTGCTGACCGCTCAGAGCCTGGAGCCTGTTTCAGGTTCTGTGTCTCCCTCTCTCTCTGCCCCTCCCCTGTTCATGCTCTGTCTCTCTCTGTCTCAAAAATAAATAAACGTTTAAAAAATAAATAAATAAATAAATAAATAAGAAAGTCTAAGGGAGCTCCGGTTTGAAGTGATTCAAAAGAGGCATTAACAATCCTCGGTGGGGTTTCTAAACCTGTCCTCGGGGCACACTGGCCTTGCCTGATGGGAACTGCACATGCGTGGGCATTTGGACCTCCGCACGCGCCCCCGCCCCCAGGTCCCCGCCGTGCGGGTGCACGACTTCCTGCAACTTACCAGCATGTGTTCTGCCAGCCACCCCTCTTCCTTAGCCAGCCGGCTGGCTATCCTGAGGGCGAAACACTTCTTCCCGAGGAGCGAGTTCCCGCCGTACCCACTCCCGAAGGAGACGATTTCCCTGCGGTCGGGCAGGTGGGCGATGAGGGTCATCTCTGGGTTGCAAGGCCAGTTGTTCACCAGGGGCTCTGCGCAGGAGGACACAGCCCGGGTGAGCGTGCTGCCTCCCCACCCGGGGGGGGGGTCCCCGGGGCAAAGGCCCAGGGCTCGAGACGAGGCTGATTTGCCGTTGCAACTTTGGGCCCGGAAAGGGTACACTTACTTTTTAAAGGCAGAGGGCATCCCACGGAATGGAGGCACTTGACGAAGTCCCCGTCGCCCAGTGCTTCCAGGACCGGGGTGCCCATCCTCGTCATGATGCGCATGCTGGCCACCACGTAGGGGGAGTCTGTCAGCTCGATCCCGATCTTCGACAGAGGGGAGCCCAGCGGCCCCATGCTGAATGGGATGATGTACATGGTGCGACCTGGAGGGGCCGGTCGGGGGCGGGGGGGGGGGGGGGGAAGAAGGGGTGAGAAATGAGCCCGGCATCGCAGACGACAACACGACGACATCGCCCTTCCTACCGGCACCGGCCCTCTGCTTCTGTTTGATTTTTCCCAGTCAAGCAACTGTCTCCTTCACCTTTCATGCACCCTGGGAATCGGGCATTGAATGCTTTCTCGAAGTCCTCCTCGGACATCCAGCGACCTAGTTGGCTAGGGCCGGTTTTGGGGATGGGCACGGTATCTCTTTGCTCTTGGGTAATGATGACCGTCTTGCTTTCAATTCTGGCCACATCCCTGGGGTCAGTGAGAGCCAGCCAGCTGCAAAAAATTTTGAAAAAATTGGTTAGGAACAAAGGGGGCAGTGTCGCCCTCCCCCGCTGCCTCTGCGCACGGGATTCCCTTCCGCCAGGCGTCAGGGGGGAACGGACCAGTCCCGTGCAGCACCGTGCCCTTCCCGCACCTCACAGGTGCCCGGCGCACGGACGGTGCCCCACACGTGTGGACAACCGCACCAACCGGGGCGCAGCCGAGGAGATGTTACTAGACTGAGCTCGTCTCTCAGGAGAGGGCGGGTCTGGCTGTCGTCCTCGTCAGGGATGGAGTTCGCAGGGAGTGTCCCTATGTTGCTATCTCACGGCCGACTTGAGCTGCTCTGTGAATGTCATGAGACTGCAGTCTCTATGGTTCGGGCCATTTCACTAAGTTTTTCAAGAGTCGACGGCCCACCCCGGCCCCCGCTGGGTCTCGGGTCCGCCTCTGCTGGCGGGGACGGCGGGAACGGCGGGGCTGGGGGCCGGCTTACCAGTTGTGGTATTTCCGCAGCCTCTTGATCACCCCCTGGGCCTCCATCTGGTCCAGCAGCTTCCGGTTCTCGCCGTCGGAGCCGTCACAGATGTGGATATGGTCCGGCTGGCACAGCTTGGCGCTACTCTCCACAAATGCCCTCACCGCCTGGGGCAGGCTGTCTAGGGTGCCCTGGACGACCTTGGCCGAGAAATTGAGGCTGCTGGGGAGCTGAGGAGGCATTTCTGCAGGGCTGCGCTAAGGGCCACGGACGCTTCCCTGAAATAGAAAACACAGGCCCCTTGAACAACCTAACGGACGCCCCCAGGGAAACTCGACGCGTCTCTTTGGTGGCACCTCACGAGACCGTCGAAGCGCTGCGGAAAAAAGGAAACGAGTTTGCGAAGGCTCCGTAACCTTTAGACACGCAAACTAAAAAGCTCTACCTACCTTTCTCCTTCTCGGATGATCTCGATGAGAGATCCAAGGGCTTCCCACGAGGTGCTTCCGGCCGGTGGACAAACGTTCCCAATGGGAAGGCCGCGCTCGCTGTTTGGAGGCCGGACCTCCCGGCCTTAAATCCCATCGAGGAGGAGGGCCCCGCCCCTCGGCTACCCCCGGGGAGGCTCATCTCTGACGTCAGGGGCAGGACTTTGGATCGCGGCCCCAGTCCATTGTGCTTCTGGACGGGCTTACCACCACAACCCCCAAGGGAGATAATCATTGAACAGATAGCTGTTAATGAGTGCTGGGCGGCCTAGAATCGCAGACCGGCCACGGCAAGTCCTTGCACAACTTGTGATTGAGTAAACTTTGACCCAGTTCACTCTGGTGATGTAAAACAGTCCGTCCTTCCACTGACGGGCAGGTGGGATCCTGCAGGCCTGGCGGGAGCTCCTCCCGGACACCCAGGGCTCCGGGCGGCACATTCCGTGTACCGATGGCCTCTGGCTGGCGGAACGCCGCCACGGTGAGGTGTCACCCCACGGTCAAAACCTATGGAAAGAGAGCGCCCAAGTATAAGCGAACGCGTGGCTCATTGGGAAAAGTCAGACCTAACGGGGGGCAAATAACCTTCCAGAGAGTCCCCTGTAGGCCCCCCGCCCCAAATATAAACTTGTGAGGGCAGGGATTTCCGCCTCTTTTGCTCATTTTTGTAGGTACGAACTGACAAGGAGACCGAGGCCCAGAGAGGCCCAGCGGCTGTTCCCAGCTCCTGGCTGTAGGGCGAGAGAGGGCAGATTGGAGCCTAAGCACATGGGGCTCTGGAGTACCACCCCGTACCGCCCCTTGTGAGGTGCCATTCCCTTTTCTGGAACTTTCCGCGTACTCTCCAAGCAGGTCCGGGCTGGATGCAGTTACTCGTGGAGATGACTACATGCAATTCTGAGCGCCTGGGGAGTGAAGGGGGCTTGGTGGTTTCGCTAGATTACCCTTGAGCAATGAGACCTTTATAACAGCTGTAAAGAATGTGCTTTGCAAGCCGTAGGAGCTTCGGTCCAATTTAATGAACTCTGAAGCCGCTTGCTGGCATTTCGAGATCACTGGGTGAGAAGTCGGGAGCACGCAGCCAGGCCCCGACTCTCCACAGGGGACCCACTGGCACGGTCAGGGGGTGCCCTGTCCCTCGGATGAGGGTGGGTAGGGATTTACCTGCCTCCACCATGGGGGGTACAGAGATAATTCCGTGACTGTGTCTGTAAGGAACTCTTAGAAATACAAGACCCTGAGATGGGCCGCCGGGGTGGCTCAGTCAGTTGGGAGTCCGACTTCGGCTCAGGTCACGATCTCATGGTTCGTGGGTTCGAGCCCCGCGTCGGGCTCTGTGCTGACAGCTCAGAGCCTGGATGGAGCCTGCTTCGGATTCTGTGTCTCCCCCTCCCTCTGCCCCTCCCCCGCTCGTGTTCTATCTCTCCCTGTCTCTTTTTTTTTTTTTTTTTTTTAATTTTTTTTTTTTTTCAACGTTTATTTATTTTTGGGACAGAGAGAGACAGAGCATGAACGGGGGAGGGGCAGAGAGAGAGGGAGACACAGAATCGGAAACAGGCTCCAGGCTCTGAGCCATCAGCCCAGAGCCCGACGCGGGGCTCGAACTCACGGACCGCGAGATCGTGACCTGGCTGAAGTCGGACGCTTAACCGACTGCGCCACCCAGGCGCCCCTCTCCCTGTCTCTTAATAATAAATAAACGTTTCGGAAAAAAAGGTTTTCATTTATTTAAAATTATTTCCTGTTTAGGTCACCGGAATTCATTCCTAGAGGTGCGGTCAGCCGTCTAAGTTTGTGTCATATCTAAATTCAAGCACGAGTAGTGCTCAGCGCCCAAGGGACACTTTCTGAGCATGTGACACCGGTGAGATGAGCCATACAAATGCACAACCATAAACACGCAACACGCACATTTATACCAGTGCGGTTCCTCTCACCAAATGGGTAGAGATTCCCGTTTTGCCGATAAAACCTTAACAGGTTTGATTCCCTCAAAGAGCACGTAGGTTGAACACAAACTTGAGAAACCAGAACTTACCCGCATTTCTAAATGCTCCCCGTAAATTCAAGGTGTTTATGCTCTGAGTCTTCCTGGAGAGAAGTAGCTAGCTCAATTAAAATGTAGGAGCAGCGGTCACCAGCGCCCTCCAGCCCGTTGTCGAATTACCCACATTTGCCTCAGGGAAGGCTGGCATTATCCCTTTGCAACCGTCCGTCATCAAGATGTGAAAAGGCAAACTGGGTTGCGGATTTACCTGAAAGTACTGAGTTTGTTAGCAGACAGTGTTGGGGACAGAAGCTGGGGTGTTGAGGACACAGCAGAAGTAAGGACAAACTTCATTTACCCCTCTGTTGATGGGGCCCCGCCTTGTCTCTCTCCCTGGAGGATGCCTGCCCCGTAGGGGACTCATTAAGCAATAATCTCAAGGGGCTGGGCCAGAGACATCTGGATTTCCCCCCATTTCCCCGTAGGCTAAGTTGTAAGGAAGCCCACCGGCTGGTCCACCCCCTGCAAGGAGTTTTCATGCTCCCGGTGTGGCCGGGGACGGTGGACGGCGCCCTCTGCTGGGCTCACGATGCGAATTGCATCTGTCATCTCTGGAGTAAACGCCATGGGGACCCCTGACTTTTCGGGGGTGGCTTGGCCCCCTGTGTCCTGAGATACAAGACTGCTCCTCTTTTTAACAACATATAAAACGTTGATCCCATACAGAACTGGTTTTTGTTGCAAGAAGGAGGAGGAAACAGGAGGCACTGGGGGAAACAAAGCTTCAGACCCCAAAGTGACTTCTCCACTTCTCCTCGTGGGGTTCCACACCCACTTGGTGGTGGCGGTTAAGCGGCAGGCTGGGTCTGAGGGTCTGAGGAGGGAGGGCGCAGGCCTCCGGAATGCCCGAGCAGAGCAGAGTGGCAAAGATGGCACGGAGACAGGGGCAGGGCCTGCCAGAACTCAAAAGGTGTGGGCGGGTGAGCGTGGGGGCGGGGAATGGCCGCCTTCGGGGTCAACAGTGGGAGAGGAAGCCCTGAACTTGGGTAGGATCTCACAAAGGATGCTGGGAACAGTTTGAAGGAGACAGGCATGGGTGGTTTCTTGGTTACCTGAGGGCTGATAAAAAAAAAGAAAAAGAAAAACCCAGAGAGTCCAAAGACCGTCCCCACCGGTGCTTGGATTTCCTGCGAGTCTAGATGGGTGATGTCCACACTGTGCTCTGAGGGACGTGGAAGGATTCCACTGAGCCTCCTCACAGTGGAGGGGAGGAGGGCCCCGTGGGCCACGCTCAGGCCCTCCTCACAGGCAGCCCGTCTGACTCCATTGGTGGCACCTACTGGGTGTCCAGATTGGATCTTTGTTTGAACCAGAAACTCAGCCAGAGCACATTCAAAATCCACCCATCACAAGCAACTCTTTTCTTGGCGACGCAAAACAGGGGAGGCTGCGAGGCTGCAAACAGGACATCCTCCCAAGCTGAGGCTCTTAACGGCACGATCGCGGCCTCCCCTCACCACCCCGCCCCCTCCCCCACTGATAGGGGTGACCGCAAAAATGCCCCTCGGTTCAGGAATCTGAACTCGGAGGACCCTTCCTCGGTAAAGATGAAAAGGGACAACCGTTTTCCAGAAGGTGATGAGAAACCAGCAGTGTGAATCCCACGCCTCGCCCTGGATCCAAACCATAAAGTCCCGCTGGGGTATCTCTGTCCACATTCACTGGCACGGAGCCTGAGGTCCGTGGTGGCTTTGGTTTTGCCACCTCTCCCTCTCTCCTCCTTTGGAAAACTGGCCACACCGTGCCGGCTGAGTCTCTCTTCTTGGTGGAAGCCGGGGCGGTCTTTGTTTCCGTGAGGCATGGACGTCTCCACGTGGGAAGTCGAAGCCACAGGCCAGGTAGCATATGTGCACAACTACATTGGGTGGAAAGTGACAGCTCACCGGGATAAGACAAAACTAGGGTCTGCCCTGATCTCACAAGCCCCGCCTTAGTTCTCTCCCTCAAGCTGTATGTTATAGACGGAGCAGACCCGGGTTGTGGCCCGAATCACTCGTGTCTCAACATTCCCTCGGTTCCAAAGTTTTGTTTGCGTGCGACTTTTAGTGTTGATGGGGGGCTGGGGGCTGGCGGTGCGCAGGGCCCCGTGTGTGTGTGTGTGTGGACTCTCGTACATCCCCCAGGACGTCCCACGTAGGAGCTCATTCTAGACGACCGGAGAAACAGATGTCCCCAGGGCTGGCGTGGAGTGTCCCTGGACGGGTCACTTATCCTCTCCGATCTCGGCTTCCTCATCTCTACACTGACTCACGGGGGCCCTTGAGTTCAGGTGCCACAGGGTCAGCCAGCATATCCTCTGACTTTGCAACAGAGTGAGAGCAGATTTGCCGTGAAATGCCGTCGCAAACGCACTCGCAGAGAAAGGACGGCAGCACCCGGCAAAGCGCGGGGCGAAAAGAACTAATTGCACGGTTACCGCAAAGACAATCCAACGCCCTTGTTTTGCAGCGAGAAAATGGATCCACTTTGCGGCGCAGTTAACTCTACGGGAAACAACGATAATTGCTCTGGAACCGAACACCAGCCTCCCCTCGCGCTCGCTGATAACGATGCAAATTCTCCCGCTTGCCTATAACGTGGCTCAGAACAAAAATGCCTTTTCTGGTCCGTGCTGGGAATAATTCCTGAAACTCAGTAAGTCTTAACACGCCCCCAGCTCCTCTCGCCAGGGGGGAGAATTCATCCCACAGAGACTCAGTGACGACAGCCCCCTGGGGTGGGGGGTCCAGCCAGCAGGTCTCATCGGGGGCTGGGGCTTCTAACTTAGCTGTGGAACCCTGAAATGTTTCCAAGTTGAATTATATAGAAATCGAGGCCCCTCAGGACTGTTGTTCGCCTAGTCTGGTACAGAAGCAAAGGCCGCTTCCTGGGTAGACGGGTCTCCTTTGGGGGTGAATCAACGTCCTCAAAACACGCAGAAAACCCCGTTTGTCTGAACAAGGACCACAGAGTCTGGTGAAAAAAGATGCCTGCCCACAAGCCCCCCTCCCCAAACTGGCCTTCGTTGCCTTGAAGAGATAACCAAGTAAGATAAGTGCTAAAGGGGAAAAGAAGTCTTGGTCTCGTGTTTCGGGTATTCAGAGACAAAGTGCAATTGTCAGAGGCATGAGAAACCGGCCGTGGGTGCGGGGAGTCACAAGCCAAACGGGGGTGGGGACAATTTATCTTGTCAGGAAGTCGGCATGTGAAGCAGGAGCAGGGCAAGGGGCGGACGGGGGTCCCTCTGGACCCTCATACGTAGCAGACCCCGGGATTCTTTCATTTCCAACCAGGTTGACCTCGGTCCTGCCATTCTGCAGAAAGCCGGCCAGATCAGGTCCAGTTTCTTTCCCTGGCTCGCACAAGGAAGCTGTGAGGTAAGAGTCCTCTCTCCGAGCCCTTCTCTGCCTCGTCCAGAGCTGGCACGGCCAGGACCGGCAGGGTCTAGGGCACGGGCACGTCTCCGGGGCTGGCCTCAGCTCCCGAGCCCCGTGGGCTCACTCTCCAGCTAGCAGGCCAACTGTTCCGGGCTGGGGAGCAGTGGGCAGGTCTGGGCTTCCAGAGACCGACTTCTCGAGAGGCGGGACAACCTCGCCGAGCGACTGATCCTATCTGGCTGTGAAGGTCATCAGAAACCGGGACTGGCTCCGCGCTTTGACCTGCAGGTTGGGCCCGTGGTGTCCTTTGGGGAGGCAGGAAGAACGTAGCCAACGGCACGCAGGAGGCAGAGACCTGCCTTCTCTCTTGGCCACGTGGTCTTAGTCAACTTCTGATAGGGCAAAGGTAGGATAAATTTGGCAGAGAGGGAAAGGTTAGCACCTGAGGTCCCCGGGTGGGGAAAAACACACATTTTGGAGCAACGCTGGGAGTGTCCGACCACAGCAAGCCCCCTTAGGCTTTGCGGTTCCTCTT
The DNA here is from genome assembly GCF_018350155.1 of Leopardus geoffroyi. NCBI lineage: Eukaryota > Metazoa > Chordata > Mammalia > Carnivora > Felidae > Leopardus > Leopardus geoffroyi. The sequence goes on from NC_059336.1 coordinate 5,518,025, forward strand.
GAGAATGTGGCAGGCACCTACCCACCCCCCCTCGGGTTTCCCTCAGGAATCCGACCGTCAAAATACCTGGCTAAAATAGGTGAACCATAAAACTCACGTTATAGGAGGGACAGTATGACCACCGGCCGGTTTCTCACACAATGGAGCCGAGCCAATCAGGAGTGGATGACCCAGCACCGAGAGCGATCCAGCCAAGAAGGGTAGGACCTGAGAAGGAACGAGGCGAAGGCAAGCGGGGGTGACCAGAACCCTAGAAAACAAAGACGCTTGCCTACAGTCGGGGGCGTTCACCTTTGAGCGCCCCCTCTCTGCAAAGAGAGAGCTTTCCCGCTATTCTTACTTTCATATATTCTTTTTAAAAAAAATTTTTTTTTCAACGTTTATTTATTTTTGGGACAGAGAGAGACACAGCATGAACGGGGGAGGGGCAGAGAGAGAGGGAGACACAGAATCTGAAACAGGCTCCAGGCTCTGAGCCATCAGCCCAGAGCCCGACGCGGGGCTCGAACTCACGGACCGTGAGATCGTGACCTGGCTGAAGTCGGCCGCTTAACCGACTGCGCCACCCAGGTGCCCCTTACTTTCGTATATTCTGATGAACCTCTGCCTGTTGCCCATTTAATTCTGTCCTCTTCTTCACTCTTCGACGCGGAGAGACAACGAACCCAGGGTATCGAGGTAAAAAAAAAAAAAAAAAGATCCTTCAACAAACTCCTACCCTCTCTTCGCTCCCTCAGTCTCCTCTTCTGTTCGTTGAGGATAATCCCAGCACTTGCTTCACGGGGTAGTTTCAAGGATCGGGTCTGGTGAGTCGACAGCAGGATCGGCGCGGTTGAGCAAAACGCCCCTAAGTAGCTGGAAAGGACAAAGCACGGATGCCACGGGCGCGAATTCTTTTATTCGTGGAACAGGGGAACCCTCTGGGGTGCTGGGCGTGGCGGGGAGGGGATCAAAGGCCAAGGCCAAGTCCCCAACTTCTGGGAGTCCGTGTTGTCCCTTGTTTGGACAACCTCCACACCGCAAACCCCGCCTGGCACGTAGTAGGTGCACAGCAAACGCCCCCTCGGTAAGCCCAGCTGGGGAGCCCAGTTCGACACGCAGACGACTAAGCACCAAGTGCTCTGCGCAGGCGGTAAATACACCCAATAAACGTACCCACTCGCTAATAAATCCCTGCCCACAGAGTAATGGTGCTATCACCTCGGGTTTCTATTTAACTTCTTCCATCTGCTTTCCTGTCTCCCCTTCTTCTCGCTCATTTTCTTGAGTCGGATTTATGTTATTACATGTGCAGAATAACCTGCTCGCTTCTCGCTGCTCACGCTGCCGTTCCCCTGCTCATCAGCTCCCCGGAGTACGTAGCGCTCGGACTTATTCGAAGCCGCCCCGAGCAGACATTTTTCTGAGCTGCGTTGTTTACTTTTCTGGAAGTCCCACGGTGCGCTCTCCTAATGGCAAGCATCAAGAGCCGCGAGACGGACGCGCGTTCCATGAAACGGCTGCACTAAACAGCCCGCGCCGTTTTCCAGGTCCTGCGTTACGGCCGAACTGGCTCCGACGAGCAGAACGTGGGAGCTCCTGGGGCAGGGTGGCACAACTTCCGGTGGGGGACGGGTCTCGACAGCCTTGACGGATGGCTGGAATCATTTTCCACCTGCCCGACTCATTCCAACCACAAGCTGCCGAAAATACCCTCTCTCCGCTTGCCCTTTGCTGAGTGCTGAGGCACGAACCAAAGTCCGTTCCCGAGCTGGGCACCTAATTTTTGTTAATAATATCCTCACTCTATCAATCATTGTTAACTAACGGGAACATTTGAAGAAATTAATTTGAGCCCGGCGAGAGGAACCGTCGCAGCTCATTATAAGTCTCCTCCCCAATGAACTCAGCAGCACTGACTGCATCACAAAGACGCACGGTGACTCAGGCTCGCCCGACTTGACTTCCTCCCACAGAGGACACTTTCTCCTTCAGAGAGCCGCTTCCTATCCCGGGGCTGTGCTAAAGGCTTCTTAATGAAGGTTTAATGAGGGTTTCTCGATCGTCCACCTCATTCTCCAGAAGCACTGAGGTGGCCACAGACCCCTGATGATGTGGGTGCCGGTGGGGGGGGGGAGGGGCGTCTAAAATTCACCTGACACCGAGGTCGGCCTTTTGCAAGGTGGCCCCTACATTTCTGCCCAAGGGTAGGGAGCAAAGAAAGAGGCCGATGCTGTAGAAGGAAAGGCCACGGAGCCCCTCGTGCCCCCGGTACCCTGCCCATAGGCCCGTTACCCCAAGCCAACCTGAACATTGCCAACTGAAAAGCCCGCCGTTAGTCTCCCCGGGCCTGCAGCATCTTGGGAACGAGATGGCTGGCCATGGGGCAGCCCCTGCGGAAGATCACGTTAACTTCCGCTCAGCAAACCACAACCTCGGGATGCAAGTTCAAAGAGCAGCAGAAGCATTCTGAGCATTGAGCATTTTTCGACAAAAATCATAAGGAGCCACGAGCAAGCGAGATTGGGTTTGTAGTGAACTGTCCTGTGGTGGTCCGTGAGAGACTCGGGTGCTTTGGGTCAAAAGCTGTGTTTAAAATATGTGCGTCTCCGGGGCGCCTGGGTGGCGCAGTCGGTTAAGCGTCCGACTTCAGCCAGGTCACGATCTCGCGGTCCGGGAGTTTGAGCCCCGCGTCGGGCTCTGGGCTGATGGCTCAGAGCCTGGAGCCTGTTTCCGATTCTGTGTCTCCCTCTCTCTCTGCCCTCCCCCGTTCATGCTGTGTCTCTCTCTGTCCCAAAAATAAACGTTGAAAAAAAAAAATTTTAAATATGTGCGTCTGATGATTTTTTTTTTAAGTTTATTTTATTTATTTTGGGAGAGAGCATGCGCACGCGTGCGAGGAAGCACGGGAGGGGCAGAGAGAGATCAGAGAGAGAGCATCCCAAGCAGGCTCCACATTGTCAGCGCAGAGCTCGACGCGGGGCTCGAACCCGCGAACCGCGAGATCATGACCTGAGCCGAAATCAAGAGGTGGACGCTTAACCGACAGAGCCACCCAGGCACCCCATAAAACGTGTGTGTTTGATGATTCATCTCAAATACGTCTCTGTTTAGACATGGCTGCGTACGTTTTGAGTGTGTGAAGCCTGTTCCAGCAGCCTTAATGCTTTGTTTTTTCCTTTCAGGTGAAAATCCCAGGCGCCCTTTGTGTTAAAACGAGTTTTCGCAGCTTCCGCTTGCAGAGACAGCCGCATTACATAATTGCATTCAGGAGGCCACCACTAGAAAGTAGCTCATGTGCACGATCAACGCTAAATTCTTTGGGGAGGGGGGGAAAGAAACACACCTTCTCGGACTTTCTTTGTTGTACTTTTCACAATCGAGCGCAGTGGCCATCAGGGGTCTTCTTCTGAGCTGTCACATTGCTTAAATGAGTGCATGTCGGACATTTCCAGAGGGGCGAGCTCGGTAGGCACCAAAAAGGGAAGGGTCTCCTCGAGGCTTTGACGGGCCCCGTCGGTTTGGGTTTTTCGGAACGAAGGCGTAGAGCACTTTAACTTCGGAGCAAGTTGCCCTCGTTCAACACGGAGTTCAAAGACTCTCAGACACTTGGAGGGAGAGGAGGGGAGAAGTTCTAGGCTTTGCTCCTCACAGGCGAACACCCCACGGTGACATTTGAAAGGCACCGTGGAGGTAATGACTGCTCCAAATATACTTAGAAACGCTTCGCTCTTCGTTGTTCTTTGTGTGTCTCATTATTGTCATGTCAAAAAAAAAAAAAAAAAAAGTTGCAAGTGACACATGTTGTTCCTCTGAAAAAGAAAGTCCAAGTCCGCAGGTGAAACCTAAGCGTATACGCGGGAAGCGGAGGCCCGAACGTCACCTCCGTGAGCACAGAGACCGCGTCGCCTCTGGCTGCGGGCGTCGTAACAGAAAGGCATTTCAGTTACTGCGGGTTCGCCCATCACTGCTCCACTCCGCCTTCTGGGTGCCTGGGATGCTTATCGGTACAGATCTGAGCACAATCCCCAAGGAGCGAGCAGAAGAATCCTGAACATTCCAGTCCATTGTTTCAGTAACACGGCCCGGCCCGGCCGCTAACTCCACTGTCCGTATCAGATTGCGGTTCGGTCCTCGGGAGCTGCAAGGGCCATCGCCGCCAAGTCAGCTTCCCTTCTGGGGCTTCAACTTGAGCCACCTCTGTTCCGACCTCAGGACCTTTGCTCCTGCTCTGCCTTCTGCCCCGAGGAGCACTGCCCCCTGGTGTGCGTGGCCGGGCCTTTCTGCCATTCAGGGGTCAGCCCTTCGCGGCACCCACCAACACCCAGTCCCTTATTGTGTTTCCTTCCTGCCCCTTATTACGTACGTGACATTCGTGTCTTCATGTGTCTACCTGTTCCATTTCAGAATCCCTGACTCAAACATCAGGCACGCAAGCTTGTTCTGAGCTCATCTCTCCGAAAACACGGTACCGGGCCATGAGTCACCTTAGCCGTGAAACCAAAAGCTCACTTTATGTTAGTGATTCATTTGTGTTTTTGAAATTAAACAATAATTTCCTTTATGCTCTGTTCGCTTATATAACCGTGCCGGTAAAAACTCCTATGAGTCAGGAAGGAGAGAGGTGGGGGGGGGGGGTCTTAAGTTCATCTTTTGTCATAAGACGATCAGTCACCGCTCGCCAGATGTCAGCGGAGCACCTCAAACACGCGCTGTTTTAATGGGACCTTCTTCTGGTCGTTATTAATTAATTTACTCATTTATTCACTAAAACTTTCAGAATGATTTACCATCTGAAAAGAGACATGACAGCAGAAATAGGGGTGTGTGGCAGAAAGTCCGCAGTAAAAGGCCTGAATGAGCCACTTTAGAAAATACTTAAAAATGTTTCAATAGTGAAGGTATAAAAATTAAGGGGAGACGAAAAGCTAAGTTTTGGTGGTAAATTAGAATATGATAATACATATGAAATGCAGGGACTTTATCATTTGCAGTAAAATGGTTATTATAATAGCACAGTATTATAAAAACAAGAGGGCGAGTACAAAATCAGAGGAAATCTATCTTACCTTGTTGGCATTAAGATAGAATAAAATTACACTCAGAAAACAAATTACGCCCTCTATTATTCTCGTGAAACCTGTGCTTGGCCTGGGCAGTCCGCTGGAAACTTCCTTCTTTCTGCTGTGTGTCTCCTTTAGTGAGGACCTGTCACCAACCTGCTCAGAGGTCTTGCCTCGGGGCAGAGAGAGACATGGGATGGGGTCTGAATTGGGTCCTGCCGCGGGAAGCTCACAGCCCCCCCCCCCCCCCCGAGTGTGCTGGCTTAGAAGCTGGCAATAATTTCGAAGTCGGTATTCCTCTGTTCGTTTGGTCATGACCTTTGAGAACTGCAGAGAACCTTCTAGAAGGAGTTTGAGTCTCTCCTCAACCTGCAGAGGTCACTGCGGCCACGGATGGCGCGCGACTCGGCGTGGGTTCGAGGGCACGCGGAGGGGCCCCCGTCTCTCCAGACCCTACTCTTGCCGGGACACCATGACTGAACCACCCTGTGCACCTGAAACTCGCCTGAACCACAGGTCTTGGCCGGATCCCCCGGGCTGGCTGGGCGCACCGGTGGCGTTGGAGGGCGGCGGGGTCCTTTGCGCAATTTGTCCCAAGACTGGACAGCGACCCACCCGTTTCTCTTCTGGAGACGGGCCAAGCGACACGGATGCCGTCCAAGTCTAGACGGTCCGTGAAAACCCCTCCCTGTGCCTGGAAACTCCGCTCCGGCCCTCGCGAGGAAAGGCACATTTAACCACGTGGACGGTGGCTTCAGAAGGGGGCCCAGGGAGGTTGGAAGCACAGAGCCCTTGCTGTGTGGTCCAGCAAGCTGCCTCGGCGTCCTCATCTGAAATTTGGGGAGAGGGGTGGCAGGTGCTGCGTGGGGCCGTGGTGAGAGATCACCCACGGGAGCCTAGTGCTGGATGTGCAATCATGGCCGACAATCATGGCCGCGGCCTTGATCTCTCTCGGCTATTCTCTCTCCCGGTGGAGAACCAAGGAGATCCAGCGCAACCTCAGACGTCACGCTGGCCCTGAGCTTCACTGACACCTGCGAGCGGTGACACTGTCCCCCGGCCGCGTCGGAGAGCGCAACCCACAGGACCCCCCCCCCCCCCCCAGCACCACTTAGCCACCGCCGCCGCCCCCCCACCCCCGGGAACGCCAAATCTCAGGCTCTCCGATCATGTTTCCAAAATGAAAGTACACTTATAATTTGTCTGGCTTCTTAATTTCTTCTAAGACAACGTGGCAGCCTCCTCTGCTCTCCCCCTCCGTGTCGGCTTTTATCACGTCTTGCTCTGGCTTTCCATCTTGCCTGCTCGTCTCTGTCGCTCAGCCCCCGCTGTATTCAATTGTCACTTCAGTATTAGCCCACTGTCTACCTGGCAACCCGCTATTATGCACTTAATTTATTACTTGGTTTCCTACCCCGATCTTGTGATTCATTTCTAACCTTCACTGACTGTAACGTAACTCCTTCGCCGTCGTTCTTTCCTCCTCGCCAGCCCCCTCAACCTTCAACTTTCAGATGACAGCTTCAGTTAAGGCCTGGAAAACAGTCTGATCTGCAGCCCCCAGGTGACGGTCTTGTTTTTCACCGAGCAATCAGTTTAATCAAATGAAGTTCGGTACTTAATGCTTTCAAGTCCTTTTGAATAAGATCGGAAGAGATAAACAGGAACCAAGGAGGCAAAGAAGGGAATCGATGGGTCCCACAGGCAGGTATTAGACCCAAGACTCAAGTCAAGACACTGCTATTTTCAGCCTGACCTTGCTGGACCGTGCAGCCTAGAAAGTTACACAAGTACAGGTCAACGGTCACCATACCAACGGTCCCTCCGAGCGTGGGTTTCTATTTTTAGAATCCTGTGCCACAGTTTAAGAATGAGGAATCTTGTTGTTTTAAGGATGCCGCCCCCCACCCCGCAAAGGAAACCCAAAATATAAAACATCACAGTTCCCAAACAAAGTGCGTTCTCTTTCTGTTGCTACAGCAACAAGGTGTTGGGGTGGGATTTTCTGGGGAGAGGGGCCACTAGGGAAGGAAGAGTTTGGCAACAGAACCTTGGACGTCGATGGGTAGGAAGGGCTGGAAAGGAGCACAGGACTCGACTCCCCAATATTCGGATGAGGAAACTAAGGTCCAGGGAGGGTGAGAAGCTTGCATGAGGCGTGGAGCCTGCTGTCTTGGCTCTAAAACCCAAACTCTTCCAGCATCTCAGCACCTGGAGGCAGAACTTTTTTTTTTTTAATGTTTATTATTTATTTTTGAGAGAGAGAGAGAGAGAGAGAGAGAGGGAGCATGCACACACATGCATGAGTGGGGAAGGGGCAGAGAGAGAGGGCGAGAGAATCCCAAGCAGGCTCCGCGTGGTCAGGGCAGAACCCAATGCAGGGCTCGAACTCTTAGCCGTGAGATCACGACCTGAGCCGAAACCAAGAGTCAGATGTGGAAGAACTTCTATTGATTTTCTAAAATCCTGTCTCAAGTGTTTCTGGTCATAATGTCCTATGATGCTCGCTCCCTTTGCTTTCTCTCGTTTATTCGTCCCTGGGGTGTCTGTCCTCTCCTTCCCTCTCTCTCCGTAATGCCTTTGTTGAGATACGACCCACACACCCTAAAACACATTAAAACTATACATTTTGGGGCAGTACCTGCACGGCTCAGTCACTTAAGCGTCCGACTCTCGGTTTTGGCTCAGCTCATAACCTCACGGGTCGTGAGATCGAGCCCCGAGTCAGGCTCCACACTGACAGCACAGAGTCTGCTCGGGATTCTCTCTCCCCCTCTCTCTGCCCCTTCCCTACTCACATGCTCTCTCTCAAAAACTAAATAAATAAACATTTAAAAAGGTATACATACAATTCGGCGGTTTTTACTACATTCACAGAACCGCACAACCAGCACCCCGATCACTTTTAGGACATTTCGTCCCCCAAGAAGAAACCGCCTCCCCCGTGAGTGGTCACCCTCCCTTCCTACTTCCCCCTACGTCCCTGGCAACCACCAATCCACTCTCCATTTCTATGGGTTTGCCTGTTCTGGAGATTCCATGTAAATGGAATCATACGGTGTGAGGTCTTTTGCGATTGGCTTCTTTCCACTCAGCATAATATTTTCCAGGTTCATCCATGTTGTAACATTATGAGTCCCTCCCTCTTTTTTATGACTGGATGGTATTCTGCTGTATGGATGTGCCACATTTTGCTTATCCATTCCTCTGCAGAGGGGCCCTGGGGTGGCCTCGACTCGGGGGCTATAACAGTTCATGTTACAGACCGTTCTCTTTGTGTCTTGTAACGATGCTCCATTAACTTAGCCAACTGCAGCTGGCCCAGCCTTCTCTTGCCTGTCTGGCCCTAAGTCCTGACCTGACCAGAGACTGAGTATCTCTGGGTCGACCACCCCCTCTCCAATCCTCTTTAGCAGGCACTCTTCTGCCTTAAACTTGACATTATCTCTAAATGGCAACATGTTTTGTGAAATGTCCTCCGTGACATTTCTGTTTTTCCTCTACAGCTCCCTTTCTGCACACCCGCTTAAAGATCTTTTTAAAATTCTGATATGCCAACCCATCCATTCTCATTTTGCAGATCCACGAGACTCTGTTGACAGGGTTTCGTACGGAACGTTTCTGCCTTCCGTCTTTGGACACCCCCCGCCCGCTCGCTTCCCAAATTCAATCTTTGCCACTGGGAGAAGTAGGAAAATCAAAGGCTGTTCAAAAATAATGAAGCTGAATATCCAAGAAATTAATATAGCTTGTTAGAAACACAACCTGAATCTGGCCCGGGTCTGTCGATGTCCAGTCCTGCGAGCTTTCCGGTGGACCTCACAGCAATGATTCAACTCACTGGGGACAGACAGAGCGCTGGTGTGTGTGAACGGGAATTAAAATTTCCTTTTAAATCACTTATCTTCCAATGAAACATCAGTAGGTAAAGCGGGACTGAATTAACACTGGGTACAAAAATGGTGTCACGATACGAGCACTGCACAGCTCAGAAACGTGGAACGACTGCCCTAGAGAATAGGACGAAACAGCGGTGAGCTGGCAAATCACATCAGCTCCATATCCACTGCTAGTAATTCTGACAGAGGCTGGGTTAAAGTTTACTTCTTAAGATCTTTTAAGAAAGGCTTTGCTAAGCAAATTAACAGTGTCAACAAAATTTCTGGTGACTGTTGAAACTACTTAGGAGCACAGGCTGTCTCCAAACACATCAGGCAGACCAGGGACGACGTACGCGCTTCTCCCTCCGTGGGTATTGTAGACGGACATAGAATCAGCAATCAACACAGAGCTCACGAGATGAAGTTCTGAGTCACTCTTGTCTGTTTCCTTAATATCTCCCTAAAGAATTTATTTTATGAAGTCATAGTTTGCCAGGCCGCTTCTTGCTTGGTTTGAAAGTAATAAAATATCTTTTTTTAATTGGCAAATAATTTAAAATTTTACCCACTGAGCCAGGCCTTCTCAGACGTTAATCCAAATTACAACGGGACAAACGATTCCAGTCGTGATAGAGAGATTTACAAGCCGCTGCGTTCCGCTGGTAAGGAACATTCTAAATTGGACAGTAATGCAGACAAATAAACGCGTTGGGATAATAGAGCAAAAAACCCAGAGCTTAGACACATTAAGTTGAGCTCTGTCCTTAAAGCCATTTTGCGGTAAATATCGAGAGACCAGACAAGGTGCCTCTGCAATTTAGAATAAGAGTATCACTGGCAAGGAGAGGGAAGAGGGGGGAAACTATGGAATCTCAGTGAATCCGCTTGCAAACACCCAACTTGGGGGTAAGTCAGGGCCCCCATTGTACACAGGAGTCTGCGGTCTGGCGTGTTTCCTTCCCGTCCCCGAGGCTGTAATGCTACCACCCATTGTGGGCATCCACACACGGAAAAGAATGCACCCTCTAAAGAAGTTACCAGGGTGCCCGACTTCGGCTCGGGTCACGATCTCACGGTTCGTGGGTTCGAGCCCCGTGTCGGGCTCTGTGCTGACAGCTCGGAGCCTGGAGCCCACCTCGGATTCTGTGTCTCCCTTTCTCTCTGCCCCTCCACTCACGCTCTGTCTCTCTCTCTGTCTCTCTCTCAAAAATAAATAAACATTAAAAAAATTTTTTTTAATGGACAAAGGAGAGCACAGGTTAAGTCTAGAGCAAAACACCGGGCAGGTAAGAGTGTATACAGGTGTGGGCAATGCAGTGGGACCACAGGCTTCTCCGGGGTTGGGGTGAAGTGGTCGCCTAGCCCGGTGCTTTGCAAGCGGGGCGACGTCTGGCAGTGCCCAGAGACATCTCTGGCGGTCACAACCGGATGCTGCCGCTGGCATCGCGTGGGCCGAGGCCAGGGACGCTGCTAAACCGTCTGTTTTGCACGGGACGTCCCCCTCCCCCAGAATCATCCAGCCCAAACGTCAGTGGTGCCAGCGTCGGGAAGCTCGGTCCTAGACGGTCCACCTCTCTGTTCGATTCTGTTCTCACTGAGCGACCTTCGTCTCGAGGCTGTTTTGCTTTTGGTGCTGGTGGTACCACGAAGCTGCTCCAATTTCTACCACCTCGGCTGGAAGTATTATGATAACGATGGCGGCCTCCATTCAGCTGAGCCCTTCCTTACCGGGTCTGGCCGCCACGGTCACTGTGCCACCTGCTTTCCGCACCGTATCGAGTTCAAGGCAGCAGCAAGTCTGTGAGGTAGACAACATCCCGATCCCCACGTTTATTTTATTTATTTTTTTTACATTTGTGTATTTTGAGAGACAGCGTGAGGCAGAGCGTGAGCGGGGGAGGGGCAGAGAGAGAAGGACAGAATCCGAAGCAGGCTCCAGGCTCCGAGCTGTCAGCACAGCGCCCGACGCAGGGCTCGAACCCACGGACTGTGAGCTCGTGACCTGAGCCAAAGTTGGATGCTCGACCGACTGAGCCCCCTAGGCGCCCCTTGATCCCAACGTTTAAATGAGGAAACCGAATCTCAGAAATACGAAACAGCTTATTGCAGGGGACCGCGGCTGGGATAGGAATCCACACACGGGCTCCGAAGTCACCCCTGCGTCTGGCTGTCGCATTAAAACCATTCAGTGCTTCTTCCTGGACCCAACAGTTGAACACATCTTCTTTTAATCTTCTCAGCTGCCCTGAGAGTAGGAAGCATGGTGGCCGTCGTGCAACTGAAGAAACAGGCTCGGAAAGGTTTTGGTGTCACCAGGGTCGTTACTGGAGCTGGGATTCTGTACCAGGTCTGTCCTTCCATCCCATCATGGCCGTCCCTACCCATGGCAGCTGTGAGGAATGGGGACACCCGGATGGCAGAGAGGGGTCTGGCCCTCTAGGAAGGGAGCATTTATTGGAAATAAAGACATCGGCACCCTGGTTGATACACCAATATCTTCTGAGTCTGGGATGTTCCACCATGGGGTCCTGACCATCATATTTCTGGACATTCAAGGCTGGAAGTCAGACCCGGAGCCTGCACAACAGCTCCAGGGTGATCCCCAGCCCCACCACCCTGTGCCATCAGTCATCCCGCGACATCAACCCCTGACAAAACGCAGCAATTAACAAAGCAAAATGTCACACAAACAACGGCAAAAAAAAAAAAAAAAAATGCAAACCCACAAATGCCACCTTATAAATATTAGCGCGTGTGAGTTTGACATTTTTGCAGATAGTGACCGTACCGAGAAACTTCCACTCGCAGATTAGAGCCCCTATGAAAAATGCCCCGTGGTATCTCCAGGCGTGATTACCTAGAATAGACGTCAATAGCCATTACAGCCTTAACGTCTATACTGACAATGCAGACTCAGAAGCGTTCCATCACACGAGATGAACATCGCGATGCCGCTAAGAGCACAGATGTCCTTGAAGCCTGCCCCTTCCGTCGCTTCTGCTCAGCTTAACTTCCACGCCTGGCCCCGTTCGGACTCCACCCTCAAGCAGCCAGACCTTGCCCCGCACTCCCCCGTGTCAGCAAAAGCAGCAGGAAGCGAACCAGTTTCTAAGCCGCCGATTCCCAGCATTCATCACTAAGACCCGGCACCCAGCTCCCACTGGCACGAGGGCCCGTCGGTGCCCAGGCAAGGAGTCAGTAGTCTTCTGTCTCCGTTTATTTGACGGCTGCTGGTGCTTGGAAAATTGCCTCTAAATTCATGTTTCGAAAGCAACCCAAGTGCAGCCTAATTGCTGAAGGGCACTCGGTCCAGAACTTCCTGACAGATTGCTGGAGACAGGCCAGAGACAACGCTCAGGAAGCAAGCACTCCTAAGGCTCTAAGTTAGGCTGTAAGACGAAAGGCGTACAGGTTCACTTGAACGCCGAGCCCTCCACTCCGGTTCTCCGGAACGCTGCGTGTCCGGGACGGGGAGAGGGCGCGTTTGTTCGTTTGCACAGGGAGCACCAGGGGGAAGGGTGAGCTGGGTGAGGTCTACTGTCGTCAAGGCCAAGAGCATCAGCTGTGCCTCACTCTGGTTCACGGCAGGAACTCAGGACTTAAACGCACATTGCTATTTGGATTCTTCCAGGTCATTCCGCGCATGGAGGCCGGGCACTGTTCAAGGCTCTGTGCGACGGGGCTGAACAAGATTCCAGGTCATTCCACGGATGGAGGCCGGGCACTGTTGAACGGGGCTGAACAAGACAGCCCTGGCCTCCTGGGGCTACGTCCCGAAGGCGAGCCAACAATAAACAGAATTCAGATAAAGGAGATTTTAAACTATGGGATGTGTTCGAAATCATACATTGAGGAGGGAGCATTCTAGTTCGCAGTCAGACAGGGGCGAGGGCAGTCATGATAAGAAGGAGCCATCACGCTGACCTCTGAGGGAGGAGGCCTCCCACGTGGGCACGAGTTTGGCATTTCCGAGGAAGCACGGGGCTGGAGCGTGGCACCAGTGGGGACACAGCTGGTGTGAGGTCTGAGCTGAGGCGGGAGCTGGGTGGGGTAGACCCTGGGAGCCAGGGTGGAGCCTGCAGCCTGAAACAAAGGAGCCAGCACCTTGGCCTCCTTCTGGATCAAATGTTCAAGGTCAACAAACCAAAGACTGATTTCCTTACGCCTCAGCCCGGGCTGTTTAAAATAGTCAAGACTAGGGGCGCCTGGGTGGCTCAGTCGGTTAAGCGGCCGACTTCGGCTCAGGTCACGATCTCGCGGTCCGGGAGTTCGAGCCCCACATCGGGCCCTGGGCTGATGGCTCAGAGCCTGGAGCCTGCTTCCGATTCTGTGTCTCCCTCTCTCTCTGCCCCTCCCCCGTTCATGCTCTGTCTCTCTCTGTCCCAAAAATAAATACACGTTAAAAAAAATAAAAAAATAAACATAAAATAGTCAAGACTAAATACGTGCCCAGGGAGCATCTCCGTAAATGGTAACCGGATAAGAAAGTAATCCCAGCTCCTTGAGACCTGCAGAGGCAGACGGTCGCGTGCCCCGCCTCCACCTGGCCAGTCCGGTGACACCCCCTCCGCAGAGCGACACCTTTGCCGTCAGCAGATGGCCAGGGTGACAGATCTCCGGATCAGCGGCGATCGCAATTACAATTATGAAATCTAAAGCACTGCCCTAGGCTCTCTGCAGGGGACAAAGAGCCACGAGACAAGAATTAAAGGCAGAAAAGGCCTTTTTTTTTTTTTCCTTAAGTAAGCCGCACGCCCAGCATGGAGCCTGACGCAGGGGCCTGAACTCAGGACCCTGAGATCAAGACCTAAGCTGAGATCAAGAGTCGGACGCTTAACCGACTGAGCCACCCAGGCGCTCCAACATGTAAATTGTGGGGCCCCTGGGTGGCCAACGGGAAATGAGGGGCTTGGGCTCTGAACACAGTAGAAACAGTACGTAGTCTAAATTCCACGTGAAAGTCCCTCAAGACGCTTCACTAGGCTCTCAGTCTCAAGTCCATAGGTCTGGCATTGCCCAAGTGGGAAAAGCTCACTGTGTCTTTGGTCTGACCCGCTGATATAGCCGCCATGCAGCGGGGTGGGGGTGGGGGGTCTGGCAGGAGCCCTTGGGTGCCCCTCGCCACCCTGATTCCGTGCACACCTCCCAGCCCTGCGCCCTCAGCCAAGCTATCCACACCCCGCCCCCCGGGAGGTGACTGGAAGAAGCGAATGCCAATGCGGCTTTGGTGAGCCGAGGTGTGCTATACAAACATTCATTATTGTCATCTCAGAGCCCTCGTTTGAGAAAAACAACGACCTCATGAATTAATCGAGCGCTTACAAGTGCTACCGGGGCGCCAACCGTCCAACTCCTCTCTCTGTGTTTTCTCATTCTGCGACTGCATAATGAGCGCCGATGGGAAAAGGTCCCAGAGTCGAGGTCACCAGCTGGCTTGGGCCAAATCTGGTTCCAGCGTCTATTTTGTTTGGTTCGCAAGAGGGCGTCACATTTCTGTTAATTAGCTGCCACTGCTTAAAAATCAGGAGAGTTTGCTTACACCGGGTCCTGGCTTCTCTAGAAAAACAAGACACGTGTGCACCTCTTTGTGGCTGCGGATGAGCTGGGAGCACTAATCCCCTTGGGGGAGGACACCGATCCCGCCTCTGGCGGCCAAGGGTCAGAGACTCGCCTGGTCCCTAAAGGCAAATGGCTTTGTCTCCCACTCTCTGCATTTAAAAATATGTGATTAATCCAGAACATATCCGTAACCTTGGGGTGCCTTGTGTAAGCAGTCACCGCCACGGGGCACCGGGTAGGGTTCTGGGGTCCAGGGAAGTCGATCTGCCCACGTGGCACCTCCGTGGGGCTCGGCAACGTGAGGCCTTGTTTCCCGGTCCCCGGGGACACCTGACCTCAGTCCCCGGCCCCAGTGCGCCCCATTGTCAGAAGCTGCCTCCTGCACAGGGAGGGCTGGGCACCCCCTGATTCTGCGAGCTGAGAGTCTTCTAGAACATGAGCTACTTAGGATCCAGTTAGTGTTATTTCAGTGACATCGGGCCTAGCGCAGGAGCCCAGACGGCCTTCCGATCTCGATGAGTCGGCGGGAGGCTTCGCAGAGGTCGCTGTGTCCCAGGGAGGCCGGCACGGCGCTGCTGGCTACACGGATCTACACGTGCCGCAGAACCACACACGCGTGCACACGAAGGAGTGTGTGTAAGGGTGCAACTCTACATAAAGTGAGCTGCCCCTACGTCAGCGTGCTGGGTGTGATGTTGCACAGTAAATACGGAAGATGTCGCCGTCTGGGGACAGTGGGCAAAGGGGACTTTTTTTTGCAACGTTCTGTGAACCTATAACTATTTTCACAACCAAAAATTGAGAAACAGAGCCAGAATCCTAATGGTGGTCTCTGTGCCCAAGCTCCCAGTTCGGGCTAATTCCGTGCAACCTCACAGATGTGGGGCCCGGCCTGCACGCGTGCACACACACACGCACACACGCACACCCCAAACCATGGCCCAAGGCCTTTGTGTGTGCAGAGCTCGTTGGCGGTTGGGAGGAGATACCCACCGCCTGTCGTTTACCAACATAGCCCTGTAAGCGATGTTCGAGCCATCTCCCAGGATCCCTGGGCCCTCCCTGTGCCCCCTTCCCCTCTGCTCTTCCCCCCCACGCCCCACCCCTTCAAACAACAAACCGACAACAAACGCAAAACCAAAACAGGTGAATTCTTCCCTTCTGACCAGAGCGGCTCCGTTACCGCGTAGACGGGTCCCCTTTCCACCCGCAGTACGCGGACGGCTCCGCCTCAGGAGCGCGGGCCCCGGTGGCTCTAAACAGAGTCCTCTCCCCTCGGGTCAGCGGCAGCCTCTGGGACCCCCATTTATCGGCCAGCGCCGCCACACTCATCCAGAGCTTTCCTCTGCTTTTCTTCTCTTTTCTGTATATATGTTTTAATGTCAATTTATTTTTTGAGAGACAGAGACAGAGCATGAGAGGGGGGAGGGCAGAGAGAGAAGGAGACACAGAATCCGAAGCAGGCTCCAAGCTCCGAGCCGTCAGCACAGAGCCCAACACGGGGCTCAAACCCCCAAATGTGAGATCATGACCTGAGCCGAAGTCGGCCACTTAACTGACTGAGCCACCAGATGCCCCTCCAGCTGCTTTCCGAAGTGTTCGCTCCTCCCTCCCTCCCTCCCTCCCTCTCTTCCTCCCTCCCTCCCTCCCTCTCTTCCTCCCTCCCTCCCTCCCTTCCCCCTTCCTCCCTCCCTCTCTTCCTCCCTCCCTCCCTTCCCCCTTCCTCCCTCCCTTCCCCCTCCCTCCCTCCCTTCCCCCTCCCTTCCTCCCTTCCCCCCTTCCTCCCTCCCTCCCTTCCCGCCTTCCTCCCTCCCTCTCTTCCTCCCTCCCTCTCTTCCTTCCCTCCTCCCACAAATACTTGGCTGGGAGCACAGCCCTGAGGACCCCCAAGTGAAAAGCAGACTGTTCACAGTAGAAGAGCAGCATCTCAGCAGGCGGTCCACAGCCACGGATGGGGCACCTGGGGGCTCAGTCGGTTAAGCATCCAGCTTCCACTCAGGTCACGATCTCATGGTTCGTGAGTTCGAGCCTCACGTCAGGCTCTGTGCATCAGGCTCTGGGCTGACAGCTCAGAGACTGGAGCCTGCTTCAGAATCTGTGTCTCCCTCTCTCTCTGACCTTCCCCTATTCTGTCTCTATGTCTCAAAAATAAACATTAAAAAAAAAAAAAAGAGCAGTGTCTCGGCAGACAGCCCACAACCACGGAGGGCAAAGCCGCCTCTCCCGAGTTCTCTGTCACCCTAAACGTAGACCCTTGCCCCGAGCGAAAACCGTCCCTTCGCCTTTCCAGAGTAACGATCCTGACTTTTAATTCTGTAGAAATGAGTTTTGGGACGTGGGTCAGTCAAAAGCCAGAGCTAGCCTGGGCAGACCAGGTAAACTCTGAACACACTCTCAGCTCAGTCGGGGGGAGTCCACATTATACTGTTTTATTGTGACACGCGGCCTTTACCCCTTCTACAAACGGAGATCTTGAAGGAATGTCAGACGCCTCTGACGTCAAACAATATCGACAGCGAAACGGAACGGTAAACCGAACCCACCGCTCGTTTGTTTTGGACACTCAGCTCGCAGGACCAGGTAAAACTATTTTGTAAAATGATTGCTCAACTCTCCGTTCGTGTTCATTCATTCGGCAGACAGCGGGCGAGTGCCTCACAGGTGGCGGGCGTCGATCCAGTCCCGGGGAGGGAGCAAACAGCAGAAGGTGACACGGAAAGGCCCCTGGCCCCGGGCGGAGCTGGCATTTTGGCAACATTTGACATTAGCAGACCATGAGCATTCAGTTTGGGGGGAAGGTGCCAGCAACATTCAAAAGCTGAAGAAAATGGGGCTGCCAAAGGACTACGGGGGTTTGGTGTTAAACAGGGAGATCAGGGGCACCTGGGGGGCTCAGTCAGTTGATCACTCGATGTCGGCTCAGGTCATGACCTCCTGGTCCACGAGTTCGAGCCCCGCGTCGGGCTCTGTGCCGACAGCTCGGAGCCTGGAGCCCGCTTCGGATTCTGTGTCTCCCTCTCTCTCTGCCTGTCCCCCGTTCATGGTCTGTCTCCCTCTCTCAAAAGTAAATATTTAAAAAAAAAATTTTTTAAACAACAACACAACAAAAAAGCCACAGGGAGGTCAAGAAGGCCGCGGGGAGGGGAAGGTTGAACACCGTCCCGCAGGGGGTAGAGGAACAGCCACCCTGTTGAGGGAGCCGGGGTCCAGAGGGATGGGGTCTCCGAGTGCAAGGGTACTAGTTTCGTGCTGCTGATGTAACACGGAGCCGCCCGCCGAGTGGCCTGAAGGGACACGCGTTTGTTCTCTCGCATTCTGGAGGCTGGGAGTCTAAAGTGAGTCAGCAGAACCACACGCCTCCTGGAGGCTCTACAGCAGAATCCGTTCCCCAGTCTTTTCCAGCTTCCCGAGGTGTCCACACGCTTTAGTTCCTGGCCCCTTCCTCCTCCTTCGAAGCCAGCAGCGCCCCCTCCCCCATCTCTCTCTGCTTCCATGACCACGTGTCCTTTTCTCTGGCTCTGTCCCTCCTGCCTCGTTCTTACAAGGCTCCTTGTGATGATACCGCACCCCACCCCCCCCAGCTAGAGATGAGGAAATCTCCCCGCATCAACATCCCTAACTTCGTCACGTCTGCAAAGTCCCCTTTGCCGTGTAAGCTCACATAGTCACACACGCGAGGGAAGAGCCGAGTAGGAAAGAGGAGCGAGTGGCCAACGGTATTAAATGGCCCTGGAAGGTCGAGTAAGGTGAGTCCTGGGAACTGAGCATAAAGCCGTGACTTCGGGCTCACCTCTGACCTTGGCAGGAGCAACTTCCGTGGAAAGGAGGACATCCCCGAAGCGTCCTCGGTGCCAACGGGTGTCGAGCGTCACTGCCTTCCAGTTCTCGGCGTATCAGCCTCTGGTTAGCACACAGCCGGGCACGATCGAACTCTGCCACCAAATCTAGACCTTTCTCTAGTGCTAAACCTCTTTGAGAAATACACAAATGTAAAAAGGAGCTCTCCATCTGCCCTATGCCAGAAGATTTAGGGATGGCGTTCTTTGGGTTTTGTCGGGTTTTTTTTTTTTTTCAACGTTTATTTATTTTTGGGACAGAGAGAGACAGAGCATGAATGGGGGAGGGGCAGAGAGAGAGGGAGACACAGCATCGGAAACAGGCTCCAGGCTCTGAGCCATCAGCCCAGAGCCCGACGCGGGGCTCGAACTCACGGACCGCGAGATCGTGACCTGGCTGAAGTCGGACGCTTAACCGACTGCGCCACCCAGGCGCCCCTGTCGGTTTGTTTTTCAAGTTTATGTATTCATTTTGAGAGAGAGAAAAAGCACGAACGGGGGAGGGGCAGAGAGAGAGGGGAGAGCGAGAATCCCAAGCGGCGTCCGCACAGGCAGTGTGGAGCCAGACGCAGGGCTTGAACTCACGGACCGCGAGATCGTGACCTGGCTGAAGTCGGACGCTTAACCGACTGAGCCACCCAGGCGCCCCAGGAGATCACCTCTTCTTTTGCACTAGCCACAGGTACTACTTAAATTATGCAGAGAAAAAAAGTCCTTCATATTGGCTCCTTCAGCCCCCCAGCCCCCAAATTAACCACCGTTAATGGGCTGGAGTACGCATATCCAGATTTCTCCCCCAAGATGTTTGTTTTCAGACTCCCTTTAACCAGGCGAAATATAATAAAGCTTTTACTTATGATCTATTTATTTCCCAAGTGCTGCTTCTCGTACAAGCAGGACAAGGCAGAAATTTTAAGGATAAAGTTCTAGAGAGTTCCGGAACACCTGGAACACGTTTGCACGACAGTCACATTCCCCTGCTTGGACCCTGCCTCTTCCCTTCTCAGAAACATTCTACACAATTTTAAGAATTCTTTTCTGTGCCTCCTGTGTCCCAAACTCCTCACCCCTGTGGCCAAGTCCATGAGTGATTCCGAACTGCTCGTTAAATAAAAGTACATACGCTCTGTGTTCACACCAAAGTTCAAAGTGTAACGATCCGTATAAAAAACAGCGTTTGCCCAACAGGTTAGCTGGCGTGTTCGAAAACGGACACTCCTTTGCCACCCATTGGCTGAAATCAGTGATAGCAAAAACGCTTTAGGCAGAGGAGCTAGGCTGTTTATGTACTTTTTGGGTACAAGTTATCTTCATGACTTAGGGGAAGCCCAACGCATCATTAAGAGTGGATTAAGTCACAGTTCATATACCAGTTGTCATCAGGCTTCAGGGTAACATAAATAAATAGAACAGCCAGCCGTGTGGAAAGAAGAAAAAGTTGGGGCCTCCTCTCCGATCCTAGTATCGGACAAAGTAGTAATTAACTCTCCTCCTCTTCCTGAGAATTGAGCTGATCATAGTAGCACGTTTCTTAGCCTTTCTGTTCTTTTCACTGGAAAAAAGGGCGTTGTGACATCGCCCCCTCCTAGGTTACCCGGATGATTCGAGAGCTAACTCAGGCCAAGTGCTTAGCTCACTCGGCTCACGGCCCCTTCCCGGTGTAGGCTGCTGACGATCCCAGCCCTTCTCCCACCATTTCATCATTGAGCTCTTTTTCCCCTTGGGAACTTCAGACACCGAAGCGCTTACCACGTGCCTCGGGAAGATTCTGCGCTCAGGTTAGGGGCCTAGGGAGCTGCTGAGCGGCAAGGCTGGTGACACTAAACTTGGGAAGCACAGAGCAGACAGAAGAATTTCGAAAGACGGCGGTAGCACCTGCTGGTCTCCCTCGTTCCCTGCTGCCCTACAGGACCCTGACTTATTTCTAACTTCCAAGGTAGTTTTGTATTGGCCGTTTCCCTATCTCTGTTTAAATCTATGACATTTCTGGGGCGCCTGGGTGGCGCAGTCGGTTAAGCGTCCGACTTCAGCCAGGTCACGATCTCGCGGTCCGTGAGTTCGAGCCCTGCGTCGGGCTCTGGGCTGATGGCTCAGAGCCTGGAGCCTGTTTCCGATTCTGTGTCTCCCTCTCTCTCTGCCCCTCCCCCGTTCATGCTCTGTCTCTCTCTGTCCCAAAAATAAATAAACGTTGAAAAAAAAAAATTAAAAAAAAAATAAAATAGAAAACTAATTAATAAAAATGGTACTTCATAAAAAAAAAAAATCTATGACATTTCTGAGTAGCATTATGGATCATATCCGTCCCACACGTGGGACATGCCTGCTTGGTCGCAAGCATGCCCTGGAGGTAATGCTGGTAAGCCAAGAGAGCCGTCTGAACAGAAGGTACTCGAACATCTGCTTCTCGCAGCCAAGCCCTAGCGTGGCCTTCCCCACTTGCTGTATTTTGTGTGCTATGCACCATATACTCGGCCAGGACCCTTCTCCGCTTGGAGCCACGCTGGCTGACTGAGGGCTGATGACACGGACCCCCCTCCCGCCCCCCAGGGAACAATACCGCCCCAAACGCTAAAACGACAATGTTACAGAGGGCTGCGAGAACCTTCAAGGAACCCGCCGGGCGGGCAGGGGACCCAGGACAAAAGGCATTGTAAGCATCACTATCAGGGGGAGGCAAGTGACTGGCAATTGTATGACAGGCACTGGGTGAACCCGGGCTGGCCCATCACCACCCTGGGCACCGTGAGGAGGTGAAGGAGCACTGCCTCCGGGAGAGGATGCCATAGCCACCGGCGCACCGGGGGCCACCTACGACGCGCAAAGCAAAGCTCCGGGTTCGAGGCCCAGCAGACACACAGCCCAGCTTACGTCTGTCGAGGCCACTTGAGGGGTAAGCAGGAGGCGGGTCATAATGGAGCGGGGACCGGGAATCGCTGGAAAAAGGTTTGGAAAGAGGGACATGGGAGGGCAGATCAAGCAAGGAACGGAGGCGGATCTGAGGAGTGTGGGTTGGACGAGAAGGTCGTGGGCCCAAGAGTTAATTGTCGATTTCATTCTAGACTAAATGCAGGCAACCTGCCTCATGCTCTATCTCGATGCCCTAAGCAGCAGGGATCGTGAGTCCACCTGGCAGAAAGAGCTGCACAGGCTCAGGGACAAATGGGATCCCACCTCTTACATTTCTAGTCTCCTGGGCTCCCCAGGCCTTTTGGCAGAAAGCCAGCATCTCCCTCCTGGGGTGTCTCCCTCCAAATGCTATCCGCCAACACAGGGAGGTCTGTGGAGTCCGAGGGGAAGAGTCAGTTCAGATTCCACAGGGAACGGGGATCGGAGGCGGCGCGTACTTACAGCCAGTTGCAGCCGAAAGATGCCGACACTGCTGAAATGTGACCTTGACTTTCCAGATTCTTCCAGAGACTGCCAGACGTGCCCACTGCCTTGGGATCGAGTCCGGGCTACACGGCGGCTCCAAACGCCGTTGCCCAGATCTTTTAACCCCATCCACAGGCACAGTCAGGCTGGCAGCCTGGCCCGGAAACGCTGTTTCAACGTCGGCCACCTCATGGCCCCGACGGTGGTTTTCCTTCGTCGTGATCCACTCGCAAAGGCTCCTCTCCTTTCCCTGGTCAGTGGGGCTGCCTGGACCCTCCTGAAGGAAGGCGACCTTCTGAGGTGTCCCCTCAGAGGCCCCTCAAACAGGGCCCCTCAGAGGCTCCGAAGGGGTTTTCCTTGGCAAGCCCCCTAATGGGTTCCAAGATGGCTTCCCCTGGTGGCTCCCAAGAACGTCTGCCAAGAGGAAAGAAAACAAATACAATCTTTGGGGCAACTTCCCACTTCAGGAGCAAAGTTTAGAAAACCGTAGGTTTGTCTCTTCTGCTTTACCTCCTGCCTCCCTTCCATCCTCCATGTCACCCTCCCCGCCCCACCCAGGCAGCTCTCTTCCTGCCCGTATCTCCTTGCCACCCCCCTACCCCCCCACTCATCTCTCCCTGTCTCTCCTTAAGCCCCTACATTTCTCCTCCAAGTCTACCTTGGTTTCCCCTCTCCATGGCCATCCTCCCACTTGGCCTTATATCTCCTTTAACATTTTCATTTTTAATTGGTAGTTGAAATTTCTTTTCTTTTTTAATATTTTTTTTAGTGTTTATTCACTTTTGAGAGAGGGCGACAGAACACGAGCGGGGGAGGGGCAGAGAGAGGAGACACAGAACCCGAAGCAGGCTCTAGAGGCCGCTCTAGGCTCTAGCTGTCAGCCCAGAGCCCGACGCGGGGCTCGAACCCACGAACCATGAGATCGTGACCTGAGCCGAAGTCGGACGCCCAACCGACAGAGCCCCCCAGGGGCCCCAGTAGTTGAAATTTCTAATCACAAATTTGTGGCCTAACACTGGCAAAACTTTCTAGCTGCAAGAGTGTTGGAGCGATAACGCAAAATTACCAGAGAAGGCACTAAGTAGGTGGGGATTGTTCAAGCAGAAAAACTCATTTAAATGATCTAAAAGCGGTTGTTAGAACACGCTATTTTCCCACGACCTTCAAAGAACTATCTCCCCCGTGGAGTACACTTATTGTAACAGAAACCCCAGACATAGTATTTAAAACCGGCGATCCGAGAATCTAAGTCACAAAGGCATTACTGCTGAGTTCGAGCCCTGCATCAGGCTCTGTGCTGACAGCATGGAGCCTGCTTGGGATTCTCTCTCTCCCTCTCTGCCCCTCCCCCATGGCACTCTCTCTCAATCTCTAATTAAACAACAAACTTAAAAAAAAAAAAGAAAGAAAGAAACTATTTCTCCTCTGAGGCTTTGGAAACCCATCAGAGCTTTCTCCTCAACACTGTCTTCTCCTGAGTTGTCCGTACAAAACCCCTTCCCCCCATCATCCAAATAAGTTTATCCGCAATCAGCAAACAAGAAAATTCCATTAAAATTGTATTCAAAACTTGAAAAAAGTGAAAACAAAATAGGACGATTCCCTGGAATGTTGTAAAACCATACCTTAAAAAAAAAAAAAAAAAAAAAACAATCAACGTACGGCAGACTCTCTTAATCACCCTTTGCTCCAAACTTGCATCGATTTTGGACCTAGCTGAAGACACCAACCAACTCCTTCTGGAGACCATCAAAATTATTAATTTCCATTAAAAAGAATTTATTGAGGTGAAATTCGCACGACAGTCAAGCCGCCCTTTCAAGCGAAAAGCCTGGCGGCGCACGGTGCGCTCCTGCCTGGTCCCTTTCTCCTTCGCTTTCCCCCCGCCTTCTCCCGCCCGCCCTGAGATGTTGGGGAAAGAACTTGGTAAGGTCTGGAAGGTCTGGAGATCGGGAGAAGACGCCAGCTGACCTGCAGCTCCCACTCCCGCCCGAGCCCAGCCCTCCCTCCCCTCCACGCTCCCGCCAACCCCAGCGGCTCCACCGGCTCCGCTCTGCTTCCTTCTTGCCCCCTCTATCTCCTCCCCGGCGCCCCCTCCTACCTCTCCCCTTCTGTTCCATGGACTTCCACGCCCCACCCTTGTCTGGGCTCCCTGCCATTCTCCATCCCGCTCACCAGAACCTCCGGAGCCCCCCGCCCCACGGGGTCCCCCACCGCCCATCCACCGCCCCTGACCATCTACCCACTCCGTGCTTCCGAACTCCTCGGAGTTCTCCCTCCCTGACACGCCCCCACCTTATCCACGCTCCTACCCCAAGTCTCTGCACCCCCCCAGGTGGTCCCTCTACTCCCCCTTCCCATCCACCTGCCCCCGGGGTCTCTCGGCACCCTTTGCAGGTCCCATTTCCCTCCCTCGTGCATTCCCCCTCCCCCCATCTTCGTCCCTCCCCCACCCAGGTGCCCCGACTACTCTGCCCCTAGGGTCTCTCCGCGCCCCCTGCAGGTGCCCGTATACTTTCCCCCCATCCGTCCCCCGTGTGCCCCTTGCAGGTGGCCCCCATTTCCGCTCCATATCTATCCGGGTCTCGGCTCCCCCTGAGGGTGCCCCTCCCCCTCCAACTCCCCCATCGTCCCTTGCATCGTCCCTCTCCCCTGGCTCCGCCCCTTGCACGCTGAGCCCCTCTTTCCCGCCCAGCCCAGCGCCTGCGCGCTGCTGCATCGACCCTCGCATCCAAGCGGCCTGCGAGCTGCAGGCGGTAGCTGGCGGCACACGGCTCGCGGCTGGCTCGAGGCGGAGGCCACCCCGCGTCGAGAGACTGGGTGGGCTTGGCGGCCAGGCCACGCCTCCCGGGTGAGGGGCCGCCCCGGGGGGGCTGGACGCCAGGCCCCTCCGGGACACAGGCTGGTGCCACGTGGGCGTGGGCGGGCGGCGCTGGGGAGGGGGGGGCTGGGGGCTAGGCGTGGAGGGCCGGGGTCGGGTGGGACCCGGAGCGGGGGCGCCCCAAACGCCGAGGGTGTGCGTGCCCGGGGCTGAAGCTCCGCCGAGATTGCATGGGCTCCAGGCCCAAAGTGCACGCGGCACAGACGGCGCTCGATCTGGACGTGCCTGGTGGTGGAAAGTTTGCTCAGCTCCCCCCCCCCTCCCCTGCACGTGCGTTTGCTGAAAGCCCGCTCAGACCCGAGCTTTCTAGGTCTAGCGGCGTGCACGGCCCCGGACCCTGCTAAGCGCCCCCCTCCCCCCACCCTTTGCTAGGCCTGGAACGTGCATTTGCCAAAAGCCGACTTCAGACCCAACCCCGTGGGTTCTAGAATCTTCTGGACTAATGCCGGCTTTAGCGTAAACCCTGTTTAGGCTCAGCCTCTTCCAGGCCTAGGCTGAATCAACTTAGGCCTGACTCGTAGGACGCCAGGACCTTGGCGTGCCTTGATCGAACCACCCTGTGCCCTACCAAGACGGCTTGCTTCTTTCTTACACAGGCCACGTCACGATGGCAGGGACTGAGCTCTCCGTCCCTTCTGAGCAGTTTACCAAAATCAAAGAATGGGAGTTGATGCCGGCAAAAGCCCTGGAAGTGGTGCAGGAAGAGGGAGCGTGCAGAGGGAGGGAACACCTGGGCCCCGGAAATGTGGAGGCCCAGGGCACCTATGGGCCCCTCGAGGCCAAGATGCTAAAGGAGGAGTGGGAGCTGGTGCTCACCACGGAGGAGAGCGAGAAACACATCGTGACCCTGCAGACGGTGCACTTTTCCTCCGAAGACGTGCAGCTACAGGACGTCGGCTGGCTGACACCGCAGGGCCGGGAAGGGATGCAGGGGGCGGTCGGGCAGGCCAGCGGCTGGGAGCAGTCTCTGCTGTGGCTGGACGACGGGTCCCAGCAGTGCGTGGCCATTAGCATCCAGGAAGACGCGTACACTTTGCAAGAGCTGGAGGTGATGCAGCTTCACGTTCTGGAGGGCAGTGTGGCCGCGGCCAGCGAAGACACCAAGTTTGTGGTGAGCTTGGCCGAAAGCACCGGGTCGGTCAAGGTACGGCCGGTTTTAATAAACAGACCCTGTACATAGAGGAAAAACTCCCAGTGGCTTTTCTTTATTTTGTGGTGGTTTTTTTAAAAGTGGCTCTTGGTGCCGTATTAGGTATGGACAAGCAGTTTAAAAATTGCACTTTAAAATTAAGCACGGTAAAAATAATGCCCTGGGAAGATCTTGGGAGACCTTATGTTCTTTTTTTTCTTTTTCTTTTTTTGCTTTAATGTTTATTTTTGAGAGCGAGAGAGAGAATGTGGGGAGGGGCAGAGAGAGAGGGAGACACAGAATCCGAAGCAGGCTTCAGGCCCCCGAGCCGTCAGCACAGAACCCAATGCGGGGCCCGAACCCACGACCCGTGAGATCGTGACCTGAGCCGAAGTTGGGTCGGTCGCTCAATCGACTGAGCCACCCAGGTGCCCCCTTCATGTTCTTTTCTAAGAGCTTAAAAAATTAGATTAGAATACTACAGGGTGCTGTGCGTGTGTTTTGTTTTGTTTCGTTTTAAAATTGTGTGACATTTTCTTACCAAAACCCTTGGTGCTCAGTAGTTATGGCTTAAGCATTTTGGTTGCACCGAATAACCTGTGCTGCTTTAGTTTTTTGTTCTTCCTTACGTATTCTGCGGTTTCATCACGTCAAAGAGTTTTATCGGTTGTCATCGAGAGGATAGTATTTGTGTGAATACTCATTTTTGTTTGTCAGCTTGAGAAAGGTCAGGGGGAGGACCAGCCGTCTGCTGAAGGAGGGTTCCGCGCCCAGACCCAGGAGCGGTTCTTTCTCGTGGAAGCCAAGCCTGGAGACGAAGGAAGTGATGAAATTATTCTGACAATTTCAAACTTAAACGTGGGAGAACAGGAAGACAGACCTGCCTCCGGTCAAGGCTGTGTTGAAAAAGCCAACTCTACAAACAATCAGAAAAAGGCAAAGGGTAGGCCGGTTCGTTTAGCGTAAGAGACCCTGCGTCCCAGGGGGGCTGCGCTTTTCCTTCGGGGGAACGGGATGGGGGTTGAAATTTTATGGGGTCGCCTTTCGGTTGGCTTCCGAAATGTCAGGAAACGGCAGAAAATTTAAGCTAATGGTCTGTATGAGGAATCGAACCCCAAAGAGCTTTGTGTCTCGGACAGAAATGTTCTAAAGGCATTATAAAATTAGTTCTGACAAGTGCTGCGTGAGAACAGAGAAGGTGGGCCCTGATCTGCCCCTAGTTTGCAGCCGGCGGGTGGAAGCAGGGGAAGGCGGGGGCAGAGGAATGCAGGGCTGATGGAGGTGAGGGCGAGGGCGAGGGCCTCAGGGCCGGGAGAAGGGGTGACAAGGCACCAGAGCACCAGGCAGCAGAGCATCTGATGTTAGGCGAGGCCCAGGGAGAGGACTCAGAAACCATTAAGACGGGATCAGCATTCCAGGCGGCAGGAGATGGCCCGTGGGGGGAGCTCCAGAAATACGTGCCTCCGTAGAGTGGACAGCTCCCGGAGAGCCCCACGGTGGGTGCTCAAAGAGGGTGATGAGGCCAGGTTAAGACGGACCTTGAAGCTCTCTTAGAGTCACGTTAAAACCCAGGGTCTCGTTTACTTAAATCAAGAGAGTTCGGCCCCCAAATCTCAGTTTCTAGCTCATTTCTGCAAAGTCAAATCTGGCCACACTCGGCTGTTTCCTCCAACGCTCGGCTGTTTCCTCTCAGCCGCAGGTGGCCGGGGTGGGGAGGTGACTCAGTTTCAAAAGTCACTTAACCTGATCTTAACCTGTGGGTAGAAGCATTCATTTGGGTTTATCGCCTCTGGCCTCAGCAGGGGGTTGAGTTTGCAACCTTTGCTATAATGTGTGTCCCCGTATATAGCGTTTCTCCTGTATTCAAAGCAGGAGATTGTACCCCCAAATTCCCAATTCCTAGCTCGCTTTATTTTTAATATGTTCACAATTTTGTGCAACCCTCACCACTAATTCCAGGCTGTTTTCATCCCCCGAAGTATTCCCACGTAGCATTGGGACGTTCTGGACATTTCCCTTACATGGACTCACGCACCTAAAACACGTGGCCTTTTGTGTCTGGGTGTCTTCCCTTGGCCCAATGTTTGCAAGCTTCGCCCACGTTGTAGCATTTATCAGGGCTTTGTTCCTTCATTCCTGAGTCGTACTGTGTCGTGGGTACAACCTATTTTGTTCCCCTCCGTCCACCCATCGCCAGAGTGCTGCCGTGAACATTCGCGCACAGGCTTTTGTTGGAATGCTTTCTCTCTGTTCTTCCGGTTGCAACTCACGGTTGCAGCTGCCCCGATTTACAATCCCACCAGCAGTGTCAGAGGGTTCCAGTATCTCCACGTCCTTGCTGACACTTAACTTCCCGTCTTGAAACCACGATAGCCATCCTAGTGGATGTAAAGAGTTATCTCATTGTGGTTTTGATTTGCATTTTCCTGGCGCCTGATGATGCCGCATACATTTTGATGTGCTTATTGGCCACTCGTAGATCTTCTTTGGAGGAATGTCTGTTGAAATCTTTTATTTTTTAATTGGTGCCTGTATTCGTTTCCCGGTGCCTGCCGTAACAAAATACCGCAAGCTGGGTGCTGTAAACGACAAAAATGGATTCTCTCGTGGTCCCAAAGGCTGGAAACCTGAGATCGAGATCATGATGTTGGAAGGTTCTAGGAAAGAACATGTTCTGTGCCTTTTTCTTAGCGTCTGGCCGTTGTCACAATCACGACGTTTTTTGGCTTATAGATACATCACTGGCGTCTGCCCATGTTGTCACGTAAAACTCTCCTTCCCTGTGTGTGTGTCTCTCTCTCTCTCTGTTTCTTCTGTTCTCACGCGGGTACCAATCATACTGGATTAGGACCCACCCTCATCCGGCATGATCATCTAAACTTGATGACATCTACAAAGGTCCTATTTGCAGGGAAGGTCACAGTTACAGACATCTGCCGTTAGGATTTCAGTGTACCTTTTTGGGGAACGCAGGTCAACCCATGAACCTTCTATTCCAAGTTTATTGGGTGTTGTTGGAATTCGTAAAGTGCTTTTTTCTGAGGCTGTTGAGATGACCGCGTTTCCTTCCCCTTCCTTTTGTGAATATGGTGTGTTGCAGTGATTGGTTTCCATACGTCCCACCACCCTTCCATTCCTGGGATAAATTCCACTTGGTACTGGTGCACAGTCCTTTTAATGAGCTACTACTGGGTTTGGTTTATTGGAATTCTACTGAAGATTTGAAGATTGGTGTCTTTGGTGTCTGAGTAATGCTGGCCTCATGGAAGGGTCCTACTTTTTTGTGCCTGAACTTTGAAAAAGGATTGATGTTAATTCCTTTTTTTTTTTTTTTTACGTTTTACTTATTTATTTTTGATAGAGAGAGACAGAGCACGAGTGGGAGAGTGGCAGAGAGAGACGGAGACACAGAATCCAAAGCAGGCTCCGGGCTCCGAGCCGTCGGCACAGAGCCCGACGCGGGGCTCGAACTCACGAACCGTGAGATCGTGACCCGAGCCGCAGTCGGACGCTTAAGCGACTGAGCCACCCAGGCGCCCCAGGATTGATGTTAATTCTTTAAGCACCTGGTAGAATTCTCTAGTAAATCCCTCTGGTCCTAGGGATTTCTTTGTAGGTAGTTTTTTTGATGAATGACTCAATCTCTTTGTTTGCTATAGCGCTATTCCGATTTTCTGTTTCTTCTGGAGCCGGTTATGGTGGTTTGTGTGTTTCTAAGAATTTTCCATTTTCTCTGGGTTATCTGGTTTGCTGGCCGACAGTGGCTCGCAGTATTCTCTTATAACCTCTGTCCCTCTGTGCAGTTGGTAGCAATGTCCCCACTTTCCCTTCCTGCTTTTGCTCATTTGACTTGTCTCGTTTGTTTCTCAGTTGCAAGTCCGGGTAAAGGTTTGTCAATGGTGATCTTTTCAAAGAACTTACTTTTGCTTTCATCAGTTCTGTTGTTTTTCTGTCTTCGATCTCATTTATCTCCACTCCAGTCTTCATGATTTCCTTCCTTCTGCTAGCTTTGGGTTTAGATTTCTCTTATTTTTCTAGTTCCTCAGGATGTAAAGTTAGGTTATTGACCCGAAATGCTTTTTCTTTTTTTTTTTTTCAATGTTTATTTATTTTTGGGACAGAGAGAGACAGAGCATGAACGGGGGAGGGGCAGAGAGAGAGGGAGACACAGAATCGGAAACAGGCTCCAGGCTCTGAGCCATCAGCCCAGAGCCTGACGCGGGGCTCGAACTCACGGACCGCGAGATCGTGACCTGGCTGAAGTCGGACGCTTAACCGACTGCGCCACCCAGGCGCCCCTCTTTTTTAACGTAGGTGTCTACAGCTAAAACTTTTCCTCCGAGCACTGCTTTCGGTGTGCTGTGTGTCACTTCCATTCAGCTCAGAGCATCTCGCAGTGTCTTTGTGATGTCTTCTTTGACCCATCGGTCACCTGTGAGCGTGTTGTTTAATTTCCACGTATGTGTGAATTTTCCAAACTTCCTTCTGTTACCCATTGCCACTTTAGTGCCATCATGGTCAGAGAGCATATGATTTCTATATTTTTAAATTTATTGACACTTGTTTTGTGGCCTGACACGTGGCTTTTCCTGAGGAAGTTTCTGTTTGCACGTGAGGAGAATAATGTCCACTGTGCTGGTGTTGAGTGGTGTTCTGTCGATGTCTGTTACGTCTGTTTGGTTGATGGCGGGGGGTCTTCTGTTTCCTTGCTGATCCTCCGTCTAGTTGCCCTCTCCATTGTAGAAAGTAGGGTGTTGAAATCTCCAAGCGCCTCACTCCACCTTCACTTCTGTCAATTTTTGCTTCAAGTATTTTGGGACTCTGTCATGGGGCGCATATATGTTTATAATTGTTCTACCTTTGTGATAGATCGAGTCTGTTATCGTTATATAACGTCCTTAATTGTCTCTTGGAACAGTATTTGCCTTAAGTCTGTTTTGTCTATTGCTAGAGTTGCCTCAGCTCTTCCGGTCACCGTTTGCATGGAACGTCTCCTGTTGGGTTACCATATTCCGCGTAAAAAAAAAAACAAAAAACAAAAAAAAGGATGTACCAAGTGACTTTGATGTGTCTCAGTGGAATTTCAACATCTAAACGAAAGATTTTTACAAATACACAAACTCTGTGTCTTCTTCCTGCAGAAGCAAAACGACCCTTCTGCTGTGATAGCTGCGTGTTCACCTCTTCTAGAATTTCGAGTTTTAATCGTCATATGAAAACTCACAGCACCGAAAAGCCCCACATATGCCACCTGTGCCTGAAAGCTTTCAGCACGGTCACTCTTCTGCGGAATCATATCAACACTCACACAGGTAAACCAGGGGAGAAGAATTATTTCCCATGAAGGATGCGTGTTAAGGTTTACGTACGAATGACAATCCACCTCTCTGCACTTGAGAGTAACGTGTCTGTTTCGACCCCTTTGGTTTTGTCTTCTTCGATGGTGCTTAAAAACATCGAATGTTACAAAGATTTTCTTCTCACACGTGTCTGGGGGTAGTTATGGTTTACAGGACCTCTTCTTCATTGTTAGAGCGTTTTGAAACGGAGTCTAATTGATAAGTTATAAATCCCTAGGGATATTCGTGGTTAAGTCTTGTCTGAAAAGGCTGAACTATGTGATTTTACAGGAACCAGGCCCTACAAGTGTGGTGACTGTGTCATGGCATTTGTCACCAGTGGAGAACTTGTCCGACACAGACGTTATAAACACACTCATGAGAAACCCTTTAAATGTTCCATCTGCAAGTATGCCAGTGTGGAAGTAAGTCCGTCCTTGTCCTTAGAGCTTTGTGGCATTCTTTCTCACTTGACACGGGGCGCCTGAGTGGCTCAGTTGGTTAAGTGTCCGACTTCAGCTCAGCTCATGATCTCGTGGTTTGTGAGTTCAAGCCCCACGTCGGGCTCTCTGCTGACAGAGTTTGGAGCCTGCTTCAAATCCTCTGTCTCCCTTTCTCTCTCTGCCCCTCCCCTGCTCACACTCTGTCTCTCTCTCAAAAATAAACATTAGACAAGAAATTTAAAAACTTGACGCAAAAGTTAAGTCACACTAACAGAATCTCTTACAAAATAGGCTTCGCTAAAGATATTATTCGTAGAAAATCTATGTGGGAAATGATACTCGTTTTTATTTTATACGTTTAAAATAGAAAATGGATTTTTTTTTTTTTTTTTGATTACCAACTCGTGAAAGCAACATGAAAGGTGTACGAATTACAAATACAATCACTTCTACTTGGGAAATAATTCTCGAGTGTGTTAAGTTCAGTGTGGTGTTCTGTGGAGTATAGTCAGTTCTACAAAACCAAAATGTATTTGCTCTGACATAGAACACAGATTCAGTGTGGGTTTTTGCTGCAACTTTGGACCTCACCTCCGGGGCCCCTGGTCAGATATAAAGCGACTTGTGTGAGCATTCAGACACGGCCCGTTTCCTGTCTTAATTACAGACAGACCACCTTTCTCAGATTTCCAATTATGTGTCGTGTTCCTTTGAATTCTCTTGTATTTATACCTTCTGGCAGGCCTAGCCGCACCCTAAATGAAATGACAGAAGAATGTGACACTTCCTTCCCAACGTCAGGTCTCTGCGGTCACCCTTTAAGGACTCGGCCCTCTGTCCTGAGTCTGAGCCCAGTTGGGAAGGGATCACACACGCGAAAGGAACGGAGTTAAAGGGGAGGCCTCAAGTTTAAAGACAGTCATGGTGCAACCGTGTTTCATCAACTAGGAAAGTTCGCGCACGGGGTCAGGATTTGGTTCCAGGAATTCTTTTCCCCCCACTGTTACTAACTTTAAAGATGATTTGCCATCGGAGTTCAAGGTGGTGGCTGCGTGTGGAAACCCCGAGAGGAGGTTTCAGAACTCAAAGCCTCCTGAGGACCCGAGGCCCGGAGTGGCCCCGTCGTTGGTGTCCTCCTGGCTCTCCGAGCAAGCTTGTGTGTTGGCAGAGGCCCTTCTCGGGGGTGGGCAGTCCGCATGCAGCTCGAGGGCTGGTCGGCCTCGACAGAGGGACCCCCAGCCACTGCCATCACCCCTTTTGTACGGTTTCCACGCCTTTCCCTGCTGCTCGGTTCTGAGCGGGGAGCCGCCTAGGCCCCCCCTCACCATCCCTTGACGCTTGGGCCAACAGGAAGGTACCAGAGCCGTAGGCAGATCACACCTTGTCAACGCGCCTCGTCCCCTCCCCCCCTTGCAGCCACGGGGGACATCTGTCACAGCCGCCTTCACTCCCTCTCACCGCTCTCCAAACTTTTTGTGCTGTTGTTGCTAAAACATCTCGCTTTGCCTTCTAATATACCCAAAGACGTCCACTTTTCGCCTAAAAATCCAAGCTGCATTTTTCGGTTTGGGCCTTGTTTTCCATCCTGAGTCTTCTGTTGTTCTTGAATGTTCTCCAGGCTTCTGTATGCTTATCCCACACTGGGGAGCCAGACCCGAGCGCAGCCTTCCTGGGATGGCGCTCAGGGCTGACGCGGGCTTTCTGACCTCCGTCGCCCGAGTGTGGGCTGATGGGGCCGTGTCCGCTAAAGGCAGATACAGGCCTGCCGTCAGCACACGCAGAAAAAGAGCAGTTCTAGAAGGCGCTCAGCCAGGCCAAAAAGGATCAGATGGGAGGGAGTGTGTGGTTTGCCTTTTAACTAATTGCCTGGGACATGTAGTTAATCAAATTAGAATTTGTTTCCTTTTACTTCCAAGTGTCATCTCATAAACAAATCACGAACACGCAGAACCTGCCCTTGATAGAAAGCAAGGCCTCCCTTGGGCCACGTGCCATGGGGGTCCACAGAACTGTGAACTCGAAGGGCCCGTAGGGAAACGTCCCATCAAAGACCTGATGCCTCAAGCTTCCTGCTTTATTTACGCAGACAGATGTTTTCTGCCCTCTAAACTTTACAGCTAGTGAATGCATGTTGCTTTGGAAATGCAAATAAAATCATGTATGGCTCTGAACCGCTAGCGTTCAGTTTTCCCTTTGTAAAAGTGAAGTTGAACCTGAGAGTCTCTCGAAATGACTGCTCGTTATCCACAAAGGATCACACACACACACACACACACACACACAAATGAGAAACTTCATCCACGACAGAAAAATAACGACCGCTTCATGTTTTTCAGTGTGTGAAATACGCTCTGAGGTTAAACTCGGGCCGATTTCTGCGTCTTTTATAACTCTGATTAGTTGAAGACTTTACCGCTTTTTATTATTTTCTTTTTGTTCCTTTTAATGTTTATTGTTGAGAGAGAGAGAGAGAGAGAGAGACAGAGTGCGAGCGGGGGAGGGGCAGAGAGAGGGAGACACAGAACCCGAAGCGGGCTCCAGGCTCCGAGCCGTCCGCACAGAGCCCGACGCGGGGCTCGAACCCACGAACCCGCTAGATCGTGGGCTGAGCCGCAGTCGAACGCTTTGCCGACGGAGCCACCGCCCTGAGGTTTCGGGGGCACCAGCGGCCTTTCCTCTGTTCACCAGGCGAGCAAGCTAAAGCGACACACCCGCTCGCACACGGGGGAGCGTCCCTTCCAGTGCAGCCTGTGCAGCTACGCCAGCAAAGACACCTGCAAGCTGAAGCGACACATGAGGACGCACTCAGGTGAGGACGGGCCCTGCGGGAGGCCCAGGGGCTCGGCCGGTGCCCTGTCTCCCCGCCACCCAGTTAGAGCTCGGGCGGCAGAGTGAATTTCTGTGTGCTTTTCCCACACGGGGATCTGGATCCGCACTTCGGCGCCTGTTTGGCGCGGAGGGAGGCCACGTGAGTACCGTGCTGGGACCCCGAAGGGCTAAGTAGGACGCCGTCCAGTGCCTGCTGGCGAGGTTTGTCGGGGAGCTCAAAGTCACATGCTTAACCGACCCTTCAGGGTTTTTTTTTAAAGTTTATTATTTTGAGAGAGAGATGGAGAGTGAGAGAGTAAGCAGGGGAGGGGCAGAGAGAGAGGGAGACACAGAATCCGCGGCAGGTTCCAGGCTCCGAGCTGTCAGCCCAGAGCCCGACGCGGGGCTCGAACGCGTGGACCGCGGTATCGTGACCTGAGCCGAAGACGGACGCTTAACCGTCTGAGCCACCCGAGGCGCCCCGGGGACCCTTCAGTTTTAAGGCAAAACGTAAAGTGTGCTGGTTTCGTGTCTCATAATGCCCTTCACCTGTTGGCCCGTCCCTTGGCTGCCCCCCCCCCCCGCCCCGTCCTGTGGAAACTACCAATTCTCTGTATTTCTGAGTCTGTTTCTGTCTGTTTTGTTCCAAAGATCCCGCATATAAGTGACAACATAGGTATTTGTCTTTCTCCATCTGCCTCTTTCACGGAGGCCGACGCCCCCTCAGTCCGTCCATGTTGTTGGAAATGGCAAGATTTCATTCTTGTTTTGTGGCTGAACGATATTCCGTTGTGTATTTACCACATCTTCTGTAGCCATCCATCTGTTGGACCCTGGGGCTGCTTCTGTATCTCGGTGTTTGTAAATAATGCTGCAGTAAACGTACGGGGGCACATGTCTTTGCAAATTACTGTTTTCGTTTTCTTCGCATAAATCCCCAGAAGTGGCATTCGTGGAGTGTGTCGTATTTCTAGTACTCGCTTTGTGGGGTTTTTTGTGTGTTTGCTTGTTTGTTTGTCTTTTTGGTACGAAGAATACGTTTCCGTGGACATCTCGGTTCTTGATGCCACGGCAGGAACCAGATAGCTAAGTGACGAGTCAGCCGCCAGATGTTAGGAGAGCCGCCCGTCTGGGCCACTGTCCACACAGCCCTACTCGACCCAACGCTGTCTGTCGGGGCTTGATTCAGGAACCCGGCACAAACTGTGGGGCTAAACGGTTGAGGGAAGGGTGGAGAAAGGAGCCCTGGGGACAGCAGAGAAGCTTTCGGCTCCCAAGACCTTTGGGGACGTTCAGGGCTTGCTGGGCGAAGCCGCCGTGCACAGGGTCACTTTTGTCATCCGTGTCACAGGTGAGAAGCCCTACGAATGCCACGTGTGCCACACACGCTTCACGCAGAGCGGCACCATGAAAATACACGTTCTGCAGAAGCACAGCAAGAATGTCCCCAAGTACCAGTGTCCTCACTGTGCCACCATCATCTCAAGGAAGAGCGACCTGCGTGAGTGTCTGGCTTAATGAGCTTCCTTTAACTACGGTATTTGCGGGCTCCTCGGAGGCGCATCCTGGACCCTGGAGCCCTGGGCCTGGTTACAGGGAGGCAGCTGGGCTGCAGGACCTACTCCGGAAGAGGGAGGTTTTTTTCCCCCCAGCGGTCCTGTGGCGCCATCTAGTGGCGAGACTGAAGAGGTGCGGTTTCATGGCTCGGCTCGGAGCGCTGGCCGAGGGAGGGCCCGTTCCGTTGCAGGTACACCCGATGACAGTCACAGGTATTTCAGCTCCTACAGCATTTTCACAGGTCTTGTTTCATCCCACCCTAGGCCTGCTTCTACAGATGAAGCAGATGATGAAGGAGCTTAGAGACATAGAGCGATCTGTCCCCAAGTCCCCCGAGTCCGGAGGTGCAGGGAGCCCGCAGGTGGCCTCGTTACAGGTTCTGACTCTGTTAACGTCCCCACCAGTGACGCTCCGCAGACTTTTCTTAGGCTCTTGCTGTAACCCTCAAAAGTTCTGGCGGCCGAAGTGGCAAAAGTGAGGACCAAAACCAGTCCTCCCCTTAAGGAACTCCCTTCAGCAAAGGAGGCCAGCCAGGGCCTGAAATCCTTTATTGTGACGTGGTTACGTCCCCTTCGCGGCACAAAACACCACAGAGCAAGAACAGAACCCGCCGTGAGCGACTCCGAATGCCAGGGTTAGGACTCGGGGTTTTACCCTGCCCGCAGGGGAAACCAGGCATATTCAGCAGTGGGGTCGTGGTGGGCACAGCCGTCAGCGAATGAGCATCCCTGCTTTGTCTCGGGGTCCCTGGGCTTCCCATTTTCCGTGAACTTGCTTCTCTTTCCAAAGTACGTAACGCTGTGATGCTCAAAACACGTTAGCAGACGTACAAGTCGCCGGTTTGCCCGGAGAAAACCCTGGAGACGAGGTGCACTGTTTGGAAAACATTTCTGAAAGGGTGAGGGTGTTTAATGAAGCTTTAACTTTTTTTTGAAGTGTTTTTTTTACACTTTATTTATTTTTGAGATAGAGAAAGCACAGGGGGGACAGAGAGAGAGAGAGAGAGAGAGAGAGACAGAATCCGAAGCAGGCTCCAGGCTCTGAGCTAGCTGTCAGCACAGAGCTGACTCGGGGCTCGAACCCACGAACCGCGAGATCATGACCTGAGCTGAAGTCGGACGCTCAACCGACTGAGCCACCCAGGCGCCCCATGAAGCTTTAACTTTTAAAAATCTAGAACATTCTGTCAACGTTACTGGAGTTGCCGGCATGCCACAAAACACAGCCCAGTGGGACTTTGTAGGGCACAAGGGTCACAAGCCTGTTGCCGAGAAAGGAGACAAGTCTCTGACAGCTCGACGGAGTGATGTAGGTGACATCTCCTTTCAGCAGGTGGCCCTCCCCATGTACCCCTGTAAGATGCTTTGTGAGCGAGTGAAGTCTCCCTTCCTGCCGCCATGGGAGAAATCAGACTCTCACATGCCTGAGACAGCACGACTAGGGTGCACCCCCGCCAGCTGTCCCTTTTTGCTTGGGCTCTTACACAAAGGACCACAAGCCACCGTGCTTCAGACTCCATTCAGCAGAAATTATTCCAGAGCGTGTCCAATCAGACCTTACCGCGAGTCCTGCGTGCGTTAGGACAGAGGCAAAAACAGGGCATTGACTCTTAACAGGACACTTGGACTTTTTTTTTTTTTTTTTCAGTTAAAATCCAGAGGTTGTGTCTTTGTTATGTAAAACCACCGTAAGGTTCTCCTAAAAACCTGCCCAGGCCTCGCTGATAAGGTTCTCAAGGCGCTTTGTTAAATGAACACAATAGGTGGGACGTGCCGTGCCTTAAGGGACATTGAAATCCACGTCAAAAGAGGAATTCCTGGGCTTGGCAGCCTGTGGTTCCTTCTGAGCAGTGCTGCACAGCACCCAGCAGGGAATGACTTCGTTCCCTGAGAGACACTTGGCAGTATCTGGAGGCATTTTGGTTGTCACGGCTGGGGAGGAAAGGAAACTTAACTGGAATCTAAATATTCTCAGTGCCCAGGACACGCCCGCCCACCCCACCAAGAAGAAACCAGCTCCATAGCGCTGAGGTCTAGAAGCCCTGACTCAGAGGGGAGGGGAGAGTAGCTGACCGAACACCGTTCTGCCGTATAACGTTCTGTAACTATTCTAGGTGTCCATTTGCTCAACCTGCATACTTACAAAGCCACAGAAATGAAGTGCCGTTACTGTACCGCCGTCTTCCACGAACGCTACGCCCTCGTTCAGCACCAGAAAACCCATAAAAATGAGAAAAGGTTCAAGTGTGAATACTGCTCTTATGCCTGCAAGCAGGTACTCGGTTTCAGCCAGTTTGGGGAGGCGGTGGGAGGCAGTGGTGTACGGAGGGAGGGAGGGTTGGGGTTCCCCATCGCTTTGAAAATCGTGAAAAAAAAAAAAAAAGATCATGCTTTGGTGAGAGAGACGGTTCAGAATAACCCGAAAGCAGCCGTGAGCCAATACTTGAAAGCAGCACTTCGTCAAAGTGTGGTTTACAGACCCCTGGAGGTCCCTGCAGCCAGTCGGGGCCGTAAGATCAAAGTTCTTGTCATTAGATGACTGATTCACGCCGATACATTATTTGCCCTTTTCACCGTGTTGACATCGGCCGTGAAGGCGCCACAGCAGCAGAGGTGACAGAAAACAAGCAGAGCAGTCACCCCAGGCTGGTCTGGCGTCTGCTGTGTTCTTCACCTTCATGCACAGCCGCAAAAGTGAAGGGTGGTTTTACTTAAGAATGTCCTTGATAGAGAGTAACAGTTCTCAACTTCATTCAGTCTTGACCCAGGATACTCATCTTTTTTTTTTTTTTCTTTTTTTGATGTTTATTTATTTTTGAGGGAGAGAGAGAGAGTGTGAGTGGGTGGGGGCAGAGAGAGAGGGAGACACAGAATCCAAAGCAGGCTCCAGGCTCCCAGCTATCAGCACAGAGCCCAACACGGGGCTCGAACTCATGAACCTGGGATCATGACCTGAGCCAAAGTTGGACGCTTAACTGACTGAGCCACCCAGGTGCCCCTAGTTACTCATCTTTGAATAACAGAGCCCCTGTGCTGTCTTCCAAAGCACAGCACCTGTCTGCAGGGAATCACCTGTGGCATTGTGTGAGTTGCCAGCCCAACTAGCCACTTTTTCGTGAACTGCTGTTTTCACTTGGGAGAACAAGAGATGGGCAAACTCTCCTGCTTCAGTCATTGGACATTTGGCAACATGCAGTGCCTTTTTCTTGAAAGTAAATGAAGTGAGGGGCGCCTGGATGGCTCAGTCGGTTGAGCGTCCAACTGCGGCTCAGGTCATGATCTCGCGGTCCGTGGGTTCGAGCCCCGCGTCGGGCTCTGTGCTGACAGCTCGGAGCCTGGAGCCTGTTTCAGGTTCTGTGTCTCCCTCTCTCTCTGCCCCTCCCCTGCTCATGCTCTGTCTCTCTCTCTCTCTCTCTCTCTCTCTGTGAAAAATAAATAAACGTTTAAAAAAAAAAGTAAATGAAGTGAGTCCGTCACTTCAAGGAAAATGTGGTTGCCAGAGATACAATCCCATCTGTCAGGAGGAAATTACAATTAGAAATCTGTACATCCACCACCATGAGCTTGACAAGCTTTCTGACACTTGAAGACTTCTCTAATGAGATGGGAGTGATTTTAAGAAAGCATTTTTTTATGTAGTGGAGTGAAGTGTGACAACGTGTAGAAGCCGTCCATAACTCGGTAAACTGATAGTTTTCCAAATGACCAGTCTGGTATTTTAGAAAATCATGCATAGATAGAAGATTCACTCGAAGTATAAGATCAATGAATTTTCATGTAATGGAGTGCTAAAAGGACCCTCTTCCCCACGTGTCTTTCCTCTCACCCTCCCTCCCAGGACAGCATCGCTCAGTCCCACGTTGAAAGTCAAGGTCCCACCAAGGCCACGCTGTCCTGGAAGGGGGGTGGAGGCAAGACGTGTGGGAAGAGAGCACCCCCAAGAGAAAACCTTGTAGAAATATAGTTTGGTTATGAACAGTAACACAGAAGTGGGTGTGTGTTTCCTCTGCATGGTCATAGCATTTTTTTTTTAATTTTTTTTTTAATTTTTAACGTTTAGTTATTTTTGAGACAGAGAGAGACAGAGCATGAACAGAGGAGGGGCAGAGAGAGAGGGAGACAGAGAATCTGAAACGGGCTCCAGGCTCTGAGCTGTCAGCACAGAGCCCGACGCGGGGCTCGAACTCACGGACTGTGAGATCATGACCTGAGCTGAAGTCGGTCGCCCAACCGACTGAGCCACCCAGGCGCCCCGGTCATAGCATTTTAAATAAAACAAATAAAATGGGTGCTTTCGCTTGACTTTATATATATTTTTGTCATGCTTCTCCAAAATTTTCTAAAGCTTATTTATTTATTTGAGAGAAAGAGAGAGAACGGGGGAGTGGCAGAGAGAGAGGGAGAGAGAGAATCCCAAGCAGGCTCCACACTAACTGCGGAGCCTGACACGGGGCTTGAACTCACGAACGGTGTCATCATGACCTGAGCGGAAACCAAGGGTCAGATGCTTAACCGACTGAGCCATCCAGGTGCCCCGGCTTCTCCAGGTTATTTACTTGTGTCAATCTTAGTTAAAATTCCTAATCATTTCTTTGCTAAGAACAGTTACTATCAGCTTTATGCTTTTAAATGGATATTGAGGTTTGTCCTAATATTTATCGGGAAGTTAAGAGGCGTAATGTACTTCCAACGCCAAATAGCCATGGAATTGAAACTCTGATGTTAGATTTTAAGTTTGCAGATTCCTTCTGCCCTTTGTAAACTCGGGTCATTGCAGATAGCTCTAGAAGAAGGGCTGCTAGTCCATGAGGCCTCTTGGAGGGACAAATGATTATCGTTTCCCTCCCGAAGGAATGTTCTGCCGCATTCCCTGAGGGGCTGTGGGACCCGCGAGGCCCTCATCAGTGGCCTGATGGTGGACAAGTTTGTTTCCTAGATAGCCAGACCGTGCTGCCCGCATCACTAACCGCATTGACATTGTGTGTGCCATCATTTTTCATAATCACGCATTCATCCTTAGGGAGGGAAAAAGGTGTATAAGAGATAACGTCAAGGACTAAAAACAAAATCCCTGTAAATATTAAACCTCTCATTCCCCTCCCCTCCTCTCCTAGGAACGCCACATGACCGTTCACATACGTACCCACACCGGAGAGAAACCATTTACCTGCGTCTCGTGCAATAAATGTTTCCGACAGAAGCAACTTCTAAATGTGCACTTCAGGAAGTACCATGATGCAGACTTCATCCCGACTGTTTACCAATGCCCCAAGTGTAGCAAAAGCTTCTCCCGCTGGGTAAGCTCACTTAACTCACAGTAAACCTTGCTTCTTGCAAAGATTCCTCTGTTTCACAGGCTCTGACACACTCAGGGAGTTTAAACCCAATTATAGAAACTTGCCAGGGCTTAAGACGGCATCTGCCTGGCCTTGGGGAAGTGGTTATTCGTTTGTTTGGAGTCACAAAGCTCTTGCAAATCGTATGAAAGTGTGGTCTCTCTTTTCCACGAAAAAAGACGCCTGTGCAAACAAAACCTTGCAAATGGTTTTAGAGAATTTTCATACTCCCTGGAGTCCGCAAGAACCACTGCTCTTAAATGTAACATTTTAACATTGTTCCTGTGAATTAGATTTAGGCTGTTTGCCAGAGAGTGCAATTTTCGAAATGTCTCAGAGATGTTCTTCAAATAGTATTGTTGGTACTCTGCTAAGAAATGCGTTTACTCTTCGACGTTATTCTCTTTAGGTGCCGTGTGAGTGATCTGTTGCCATATGACAAATCGTTTCGAAACTTAGTGGCTTAAAACAACATTTATTTCCTCACACTTTCAGTGGGTCAGGAATTTGGGAGGGGCTCGGCTGGGTGGGTCTGCTTCATCGTCTCTCTCCGGAGGTTCCGGTCAGGATGTCATCAGGATGGCCACTCCCAAGATGGCGCCCTCCCATGGCTGTTGGCAAGGGTCTTCAGTTCCTCACCACGTGGACCATTCCATTGGGCTGCTCAAGGGGTCTCATGACCCAGAGTAAGCGAGAGAGAGCAAGGGGGAGGCCACTGTGACTTTTGTCACCTACTTTTTAAAGTGACCCATTACCTCTGTTCATTAGAGATGAATCACTAGGGGTGCCCTGGTGTCTCAGTCGGTTAAGCGACCGACTGGCTCAGGTCACGATCTCGTGGTTCGCGGTTCGGGAGTTCGAGCCCCACAGCGGTGTGGAGTCTGGTTGGGATTTTCTCTGTCTCTCTCTTTCTGCCCCTCCCCAGCTTGTGCACGCTCTCGATCTCTCTCTTTCTCTCAAAATAAAGAAATAAACATTAAAAACTTTAAAAAAGAAGCACATCACTAGGTCCAGCCCACACCCAAGAGGTGGGGGATGAAGTTCCCTTTGAAAGAAAGAGTGTCAGAAAATTCGTGGACATTGAAAAAAATACCACAGATGATGAGCCAGATCTCTAGACAGTGTATATGCTCCAGGCTCACTTCATAAAAGTTCTGAATTATCTGAAGTTGACTATTTCTGTGGGGAAAGCTTTATACCTTTTCTCTTTGTGTTTTTCTGGGTAGCGTAGTGGGGTAATTCCAGAGTGTTAA
This sequence comes from Leopardus geoffroyi, assembly GCF_018350155.1. Lineage (NCBI taxonomy): Eukaryota > Metazoa > Chordata > Mammalia > Carnivora > Felidae > Leopardus > Leopardus geoffroyi. Next base: position 5,560,460 of record NC_059336.1, read on the forward strand.
TACTCTTAGTTCAAAATTTCAAATACAAATTGTGACTATAGTCCGAAAACAGCATTCATACAGACTTAGCATTGTCAAGGGTCAACATTGGAAAGATTCTACCTTTTGGTGGGAAGAATAAGAAAACAGAGAAGGGGTTGAGTCGGCCTCATAGAATTCCTCAGAGCAAACAGTCAGAAGTCTTGAAAGTTTTTCTTGCATTCAAGAGAGCGCATGGGGACTTGGATCTAGAATACAGACATCCCTCGGAGATATTGCAGATTGAAATATTGAGATATTGCAGTAAAGCAAACATCACAATAAAGTGAGTCGAAAGAATGGTTTGGTTTCCCGGGGCATACGAAAGCTACGATGATGCTGTGCTGTAGTCCATTAGTGTCCAATAACAACATGCCTTAAAAAAAGCATATATCGTAATTTAAAAATACTTCACGGCTAACAAATGCTAACCACCAGAGCTTTCGGCAAATTGTGATAGCTGATCACTGATCACCGTAACAAATATAATAATAACCAAAAAAGCTTGAAATATTGTAAGAATTGGAGCCCTCCTCCGTTGCTGGTGGGGTTTGAAATAGGTGAGGCCGTTGGGGCCCCTGGGGGCCTCAGTCGGTGGAGCGTCCGACTTCGGCTCAGGTCACGATCTCATGGTCCGTGAGTTTGAGCCCCGTGTCGGGCTCTGTGGTGACAGCTCCGAGCCTGGAGCCTGCTTTGCATTCTGTGTCTCCCTCTCTCTGCCCCTTGCCTGCTCATGCTCTGTCTCTCTCTCTCAAAGATGAACAAACGTTAACAAAATTAAAAAAAATAATAATAAAGCTAGAGTAATCACAGCAGGGTGTGTTAGTGAAAGACCAGACACTTGGGTGGAGCAGAGAGCCCAGACAGACCCTGTGAACACAGTCTGCCGATCTCTGACCAAGGAGCAAAGGTGATGCAATGGACAAAATACCACCTTTTCAGCCAACGTACTAGAGGAACTTGAATCCATATGGAGAAAAAAACAAAAAACAAAAAAACAACCTAGACCGAGACCTTATGCCTTTCGCAAAAATTAATTCAAAATGGTTACAGACCAGGGCGCCAGGGCGGCTCAGTGAGTTAAGCGTCCGACTCTTGGCTTCAGCTCAAGTCATGGTCTCACGGTTTGTGAGTTCGAGCCCTGTGTCGTGCTCTGTACCGTCACCATGGAGCCTGCTTGGGATTCTGTCTCTCCCCCACCTCAAAATAAATAAGCATTAAAAAAAATGGGTCCCAGACCTAAATGTGAAATGCAAGACTATAAAACTCCTGAGGGTAACATAAGAGAAAATCTAGATGACCCTGGATGTGGTGACGACTTTTCACAGACAATACCAAGGGCACCCTCCATGACAGAAATCATGGATAAGCTGGCCTTCACTAAAATGAACAATTTCTGGGGCGCCTGGGTGGCTCAGTCGGTTGGGCGTCCGACTTCGCCTTGGGTCATGATCTCGTGGTTTGTGAGTTCAAGCCCTGCATCGGGCTCTGTGCTGACAGCTCGGAACCTGGAGCCTGCTTCGGATTCTGTGTCTCCTCCTCTCTCTGCTCCACTCATGCTCTGTCTCTCTCTGTCTCTCAGTAATAAAAACAGTTAAAAAAAATTAAAAATAAAATAAACTGAACAATTTCTGATTGGAGAAGACACGCCACAGACAGGGAGAAAATATATGCCAAAGTCACCTCTGATGAAGGCCTGTCGTCCAGAATACACAAAGAGCTCTTAAAACTTAAAATCCTAGGGAAACAGACACCCCGGTTAACAAATGGGCCGAGGACGTTGTTACATACAGACCCCTCACCCGAGAAGACGCAGCGGTGGCAGATAAGCCCGTGAAAAGATGCTCCGCGTCGTACGTCATCAGGGAAATGTAGTTAGGACGAGACCCCACCACGTACCTATCAAAATGGCCCAAATCAGGAACCCTGACGACCCCAGATGTCGGCGAGGATGTGAACAGCACAAGCTCTCATTCGTTGCTGGTGGGAACGCGACGTGGCACGGCCTCTTGGGAAGAGTTTGATGGTTTCTTACAAAACTAAACGTAGTCTTACCATACGGTCCAGCCCTCACACTCCTGTTCACCCGAAGGAGTAGAAAACGTAAATCCACACAGAAACCCACACGTGGGTGTTCGTAGCAGCTTTATTCCTAACTGGCAAAAGTCGGAAGCAGCCAAGACGCCTTCCAGTAGGTGATGGATAAGTGAACTGTGGTCCATCCAGACGATGGAGTGTTATCCAGGGCTGAGAAGAAACGAGCCATCAAGCCATGCAGCCATGAAGACAGGGAGGAACCTCAAGCGCATATCACTAAGTGAACGAAGCCAATCTGGAAACGGTATGCGCTATGATTCCAATGATGCGACGTTCTGGAAAAAGCAGAACTGTGGAGACGGTAAAAAGATCCAGGGGTGGGGGAGCAGGGATGAACAGATGGAGCACGGAGGGTTTTTTAGGGCAGTGAAACCAACCTGTGTGATACTAGAACAGTAGATGCTTGCCATTATACGTTTGTCCAAATGCACAGAATGAACAACACCAAGAAGGAACCCTCGTGTAAACTGTGGACTTTGGGCGATTATGACGTGTCCAAGGAAGTTCATCAGGTTGTAACAAATGTACCCCCGGTTCTGGTGGGGTTGCTGATAATGGGGGGTGGGGAAGCTGTGCCGGTGGGGGCAGGGGTATAAGGGAAATCTCTGACCTCCCTCCCAGACGCGCCATGAACCTAAATCTGCTTTAAAATATGAAGTCTTTTGGGGCGCCTGGGTGGCTCAGTCGGGTAAACGTCCGACTTCAGCTCAGGTCACGATCCCACGATCTCGCGGTCCGTGAGTTCGAGCCCCGCGTCGGGCTCTGGGCTGATGGCTCAGAGCCTGGAGCCTGCTTCCGATTCTGTGTCTCCCTCTCTCTCTGCTCCTCCCCCGTTCATGCTCTGTCTCTCTGTCTCAAAAATAAATAAACGTTAAAAAAAAAATTAAAAAAAAATATGAAGTCTTTAAAAATAAATAAGTGCCTCTCGGGATATTTGAATCCAATTTAATTTCTAGAAAGTAAATCACTCGCAAACTTCCATTCTTTAACACGCAACAGGCAAGTGTATCTCCGTGCCTGAATGTCATAGGGCAAGGCCCCCTGCCTCCCCAGTAAAGGACCCGTGCCCTGGATTCCAAATGCTCGCTCCCTCCTCTCCTGAGAAACATTCCTCTGACACGTCTGTCCTATCACTCTGCCCTCTGAGTCGCAACTAATCTAAACGTCATATCGGTTTACTTAAAATCTTAGCCCATTTACTGTTTAAAGGCTAGACGTGTTTTTGCTTATTAATCCAAAACCGACGCCCGGAGTCGTTAGCCAGGAGCCTCATGAATTTGGAGGAAGGTGGTGTGTGTGTGCACGTGTATGTGTGTGCTTGGCTGGGGAAGGGGCCATTGTTGTCGTCATAGTCTCGAATCTGTGGCCCCCGAAGGCTTAGTTTGTGCACAGTCATCATATAAACCCAGGGACCGGACAGCGTTCTTCTGTATGGGGCCGGTAGTAATATTTTCAGCTTCGCAGACCATTTTCTGGCCCAACTGCTCAAGTCTGTTGGAGCCCCCAAAACGGCTATAGATGGACAATTCATAAATGAATAGACACGGCAGTCTTCCAGAAAACTTGCTTTACAAAATCCAGTTGGCCAGCTGGATTGAACCCTTGGGTCCTTGTTTTCCCACCCGGAATGGAACCAGTTTAAATGACCTGTAACATCCCCCTTCTCCTTACACGTGAATCCTTCCCCTTGTGCCCATAAACCAGGACGGTCCAGTGGAGCACCCACTGAAGCCGAAGTGGAAATTAGGGGGGAGGTTTTATATAATCACCAAGTTGAATGGCACATCGGCAGTATCTTACTTTAGCATATGAACTTTCCAAACGATGAAAAATTTCTAGCTTAATTTAAACCATCCTAAGTGTTCGCATGTAAGAATACATTGGTGAATAGTCTTGACCAAGAAATCTCTGACTTCCCTTTTAATTCTGAGTGTTGTGTATACATTTAGTTACCCCTTGTGGGGGCAAGTGACCATGTCACTCCGTCGGTTAAGTGTTCGATTCTCGATTTCGGCGCAGGTCGTGATCTTGCAGTTTGTGAGATCGAACCCCAAGTCAGGCTGTGTGCTCAGAGCACACACTGGGATTCTCTCTCTCTCTCCCTCTCTGCTCCTCCCCTGCTTGGGCACTCCCTCCTCTTTCAAAATAAACAAACATTAAAAAAATAACCCCATGCGTCGTAGATCAGGAGAGGAGCTGGCAGGCCAGTAAGATATACATGGTATGTTACATATTTTCTTAAAATTGACAGTCTATTGAATTTCTGGCTCAACATCAAACCTCACTTTGGACAGGGGACACATTCTAGAAGAACAGATTTTGTCTTCTCATTGACCTCTATGATAAAAAAAAAAATTTGGCTAGACCTAAACACAACAGAGGGGTCCCCTTTTATTTTATTTAAAAAAATTTTTTTAATGCTTATTTATTTTTGAGAGAGAGAGAGAGAGAGCGTGAGCAGGGGAGGGGCAGAGAGAGAGGGAGACCCAGAATCCGAAGCGGGCTCCAGGCTTTGAGCTGTCAGCACAGAGCCCGACACGGGGCTCGAACTCAGGAACTGCGAGATCATGACCTGAGACGAAGTCGGACGGTCAACTGACTGAGCCACCCGGGGGCCCCTAAAAGCCACCTTTTATTGTGCAAGACCCTACCAGGTACCTGTTGCCCCATTTTCCCGTACCCGGGCCTCTAACTGCGGAATTTGAAATGACATTCCGCCGGTGATGCTGACTCCCATGTGCTCTGTGTCGTCTCGCCGACAGAATAATATGCAGAGACATTCCGCGAAGTGTGACGCGGGCCAGGGAAAGCCGGCCGCCTCGGGCAAAGTGAGAAGAGTGAAGAGGAGAAACCTGGCCGTCCTGAAAGAGGCAGGAAAGGAAGACGGTAACTCATTTTAAACAAACTGGGTTTTAATTTGAGAGCGATCTCCTTGTTGTCGCTTCCCGGGTGCTGAGTGGTCCCGTGCAGGGGATTCACCCAGAAGCCCTAAGTGCCTGTCCCCGAAAGGTCCTGGGCCCAGCCCTGTTGCCGCTCCCTGCCACCTCGGGCAGGTGTTGAACTTCAGTTTGCCCCCTCTGGGTCATTGGCAAAGTGGAAGCGATTACTCGTGCAGGTGCAGAGAGCCCCGGGAGGCGTCCACGGCTCTCGTCACCGGGGTTCCTGGCAGACAGCCTAGCGAGGCTGAAGGCCGCCCTCCTCTGGAAGCCGGTGGCCTGTCACCTCTGCCTGGCGGAACTTCTGGGGCGCCACGTGCGTGTCCTGGGGCTGCTACAGCAAATGGCCACGCGCTGAGTGTCTCAGAGCATCACAGGCCCACTGTCTCCTAGCTCTGGGGCCCGGAAGTCCCAACTCAAGGTGTCGGAAAAGGTTGTCTTCCTCCTGAAGGTTCTGGAGCGATGCCCTCCTGCCTCTCCCAGCTTCTGGTGGCTCCCGGGGTCTCTCGGCCCATGGCCACGTCCCTCCAGTCTCTGCCTGTGTCTTTGCACGGCTTTCCTCCCTCTTCTGTCTCTCGTTGTCTTTCTAAGGACACTTGTCACCGGATGTAGAGCCTGTCTGAAAGCTAGGATGATCTGTTCTTGAGACCCTTAACTTCATCGTATCTTCAAAGGCATAAGGTTACATTCACAGCTTTCGGGGGTTAGGATGTGGATGTATCTTTTTGGGGGGTCGCTCTGGGCATCACCGTCTTTATCGTCTGGCCTCCGGGAGCCGACGTGGGTTCCCAGGTTAGAGCAAAATGGGTCTGAGTCCAGCCTGCCCTCTAAGATGTTCTGCTCCACGAGGGGACAGACCTAGTGCTCCGTGCAGGCGTTCCGTTTACGTCCTCTATTCCTTTCGTGAGGATCCTAGAACTAGAGAGATCCCAGACTGAGACGACACGACCTTCCCGCAAAAACAAACGGAAAATGTTTGCGTGGCCTCCTTATTCTAAAATCCCCTATATTTTGATCCCAGCCCCAATCCTCGAGCAGCGAATGTTCCCGCGGATGGCAGTCAGCCCTTTCCCTACCTCAGAGTCACCTGGTACAGTAAGGGAATGGCCCGGCCGAATTTGAATTTTGGGTAAACAGTGAATACGTGTTTAGCGTGAGTATATCCCGTGCGCTGTTTGAGATATACTTGTACTAAACAGTTACGCATCGTGCTTGGAACGTGGACAGCCGGGCTGGAGTTCTCCTGACCTGGGCTCTACAACCTACTCAGGCCTTCCTCAGTGTTCCTGAGTCTTCCTACCGGGGGCCGGAGCTCCAGCCCTCCTCCACCAGCTCCCGGCTTCTCCAGCAGCAGGGGCAGGTCGGCCCGCGGTGCTTGGGGGGTGACCCAGAAGAGAAGTGATGGTCACAGCATGGATATAAAAATGACGGTGTCATGAATACCACCTTCTGTGGTTTCCCCGAGGAGCGCCACCGCCCCTCCTGTCCCAGGTGTGAGGCCCCGCGGTGACCCTGTCCCCGCTCCCGACTCCACACTTCCCCTCCCTCTCCTGCTGGAGAAGCTCCTCCTGCCTGCCTGCCGGCCTGGAACACACGCGAGAGGCCTAAGGAGAAACGAACCCCCGCACGACGCCCACCCCTCCTGGTCCACAGAACTCCCATCACGTTCACCACGGACTCGCCCCCGCCCCTCCCGGGTCCCTCCATCTGGCTCCGGCCCCAGCACACCACTGGGGTCACCAGGGGCTCCCTGTGACCACGTCCCGCTGGCTTCTCCCTGCTGCAGCCATAGGGCCACCGACTGGTCCCCCTCTTGACCCTCTCCCCTCTTGCTTGCTCAACAGGCATCCATCCTTCTGGAATTTTCTCTGGCTTCTCCAGCCACCTCGCCTTCTCCTCTTCTCCTACCCATGGTTTTTCTCGCCTTCGGTCCACCTCCGTGTCACGTCCACACCTGCATACGTGACTCTCACCCTCTCCCGTGGCAGGCCACTGGTGGTCTGGGACTGCAGCCCCCATGTAGCCTCCAGAGGCTGGGAGCGAATGTCCCGCTGCCTCGTGAGCGTCTCCCCTCTGCTGTCTCAAACCCAGTTCATCTAAAACTGAAGTCTTGACACCCCGCCGCTGCCCCGCCCCCACCCTCAGCCTCGGTCTCTCCTGCAGCCCTGATCCACGCTAGTGTTGGAAGCCAGGGCACGCAGGCAGCTGCCTCCCCCACTGCCGTGGACCGGGTCCACCTGTCTCCCCAGGTCCGGGACCCCATCTCAGCACCTGTCCCCCGTCCTCGCTGCCCACCACCTGAACCCCTTCTCTGTGCACCAGCGCTCTGAAGACGGGGCCTTGGGTGTGGCCAGCCGCTCCCCGCCCTCCCAGGCAGCCAGCCATACTGGTCCCCCCACCCCAGCCAGGCCAGACTCACCCTCTCCTTTGCCCGGCATTCTTGGTAACTCGTCCACGGACCCCTAAGATCTCAGCTCTGACCCTTGACCAGGTCGCCCCGCCTCACATACACCCCGGGCCCGGGGCCTCTGCTTTGCACACCCCCACCTGGTGCTCAGCGTCACATTTATCTGCTTCTTTAGTGCCCGCTCCCACCCACACTGAGCTCCCCTCCAAGGCGGGCCTGGCCCTCGGGTCCACACCAGGCCTGGTGTGAGCAGGGTTCATTCATTCCCACTTACGATCGAAAAATGAGCACAGCCCTTTACTGGACAAGACAAGTAGGTGAAACCCAGCTCAGATCTTCCAACCACCATATAGAGATGCAGAGGCCAGGCTGCTGGGATCCTTGCTCCCACTGGGACGGACCCTAAAGCGTCCATACACATGTATGACTTCCCGGTTAATTAGGCACCCACTGGCTCCCGCTTCCTACCTAAATGCAGAACTTTCTTTTCATTATCTAGTAAACCAAGTCCTTAAAAAACCTTTGACCAAATTTCATCCGAATAAGCCTTCCCTAGAAGATCAAATGATTGGGGACGGACTAAAGGTTTTTGAAAATGTCGCCCATGGTCCATGACCTGTTTGCAGTGGGGCAGAGTTAGAGCGTCACAGCCTCCGTGCTGGCCACAGGCCCCCGTGGTTGGGTGACTGCCCCTGCCAGCACTGACCCTGAGCCTCCTGGACACTGGCCGGGAAATAAACGAAGAGTGAAGTCACAGGGGTGAAAAGCGGGTCCACATCTCTGCCCCCTGCCGCTGGGGCTCGGGCTGGTGTTTGAACAGGAGGACCACTTGGAGCAGGTCACCTGGGCACCAGGGGCACCTGGGAATGCTGCGTGCCCGACACGCTCACCTTCCAGAAGGACGGAAACAGGAAGGCCCTCCCGGGTTTACTTTGACACGCGGCGCGTATGAAAACATTTCTCGTACTTTTTTTTAATGTTTATTTTTGAGAGGGAGAAAGAGAGAGAGAGAGAGCACGAGCAGGGGGAGGGGCAGAGACAGAGGGAGACCCAGAATCCGAAGCAGGTTCCAGGCTCCGAGCCATCAGCACAGAGCCCGACGCAGGGCTCGAACTCACGAGCCGTGAGATCAGGACCTGAGCCAAAGTCGGAGGCTTAACCGACGGAGCCCCCCAGGCGCCCCTCATATTGTGGATGGTCAGCTGTTGGACCCCAAGCAAAGCGCGAATTGAAACGAGTAACCCAGCTTAATGTTAGCAAAAACTACGACTTTGTTTGCACGTCAAAGGTTTTGCACCTGTATTATCTAGATAATGGTCTGGCGTCTACTCGGCTGGGCTAGTGGGTCAGCTGTAGGCCACCTGGCTGTTCAGGGTAGGTCTTTGCAAGTGGCAGTTCCTTTGCGTTTGTAAGAACTCCGTCTTCGTGCTCTCCCCACACTCCCCACCCCCTCCCCCCAAAAAAAAACACAAGCAAACACATCTTCAAATGACCTTGAACCGACAGGAGGTAAAGCTTCGGTAGGCGTGGGCTCTTTGCCGCTCCGTGGGTGTTCTTGGGAAGTAATTTGGGAAATAGGGAGAGGGATGAAAATACTCTTATTTACAGCGATTTCTATTTTTAAGCGCCCGGGGCTGGGCTGGCTATACGCCGCAGGAGGGTGGGCGGGCTGGTTGTGGATCTGGGCGCGGCTCACAGGGTGCACCCAGCCGACTCTGCCCGAGTTCCCTGGCGGTAAGGACGAGTGCCCTGAGAGCTGCTGGCTGTCTTCCTTTCGGTGGTGTTGTTCCACGGGCACTGAGGCGAGACAGATGAGGGGCTCAGCCACCATCCTGGTCTGTAGGATCTGCCCTCAGCCTACGGCAGTGGCTGTCAGCGGGGGCTCTTCTGCTTCCCAGCAGACGTATGGCAATGCCCGGAAACGTGTCCGGTTGTCCCAAGTGAGGAGGAGCGTTCTTCTGGCCTCCAGAGGGTAGAGGCCAGGTGTGCCCCCAAACACCACAACGCACAGGACAGGCCCCCAGTGGAGAATTGGTCCAGCCCTAAAAGCATAGAGGGCTGAGGTTCAGCAACCCCTGACTTCACGCCCATAGGTCCCATCAGATTACTTGTTCTGTCTTATAAATGGAAAGAATCGTTTTCTAAAATGTTTGCTGCTATGTTACAAATCAAAGGACTGTTTCCAAAATGTAAATGCACTGATTTTTTGGACTTTATTTTAAATTTGCCAAAACTCTGCCTCCCCCCTGCCCCCGCCCCAGCCCCAAAAGACGCCACTAAGGAGGTCTCTGCTGTGAGCGTGAAGCAGTACCCGGGAGAGACGGTTCCAGTCTGTTACGGAGGCGTCGTGGTCGGAAACAAGGGCCTGGACGAAGACATGAGCTGTGAAATGATCCTCCAAATGATGGACAAGTGACAGAGCTTCCCAGTTCGCGTTCGTAGCAGTCCATTCTCCGACGAGTTCGAATTTTGTGGCACGTTCTTTGAAACAAGTTCATGACGATGGACGGTCTCAGTTTTTCCCAAGTGTGAGGTTAGTGCCCAGAATTATTTGCCTATTCTTTTGGACTCGATATTTAAACACAAAAAACACTGCAGGTGTTTTATAAAAGGCCCAAATCTTGAATCGGAAGATAAAACCTCAAAGCTATGAATTCACTCACTTGATCCTGCCGAGGTGGCCTGAAATGAAGGGGCCGTGATTTGGGGCCGTAACAGTTATGCAATTGCAGCACTAAGACTATTTAGTGCTTCAGCAAACAGCCAAAGCTGGATACTTTCACCATTACATTTCTTTTTTTTTTTTAAAGTTTTAATTAATTTTTGAGAGAGAGACAGAGAGAGAGAGGGAGACACAGAATCCAAAGCAGGCTCCAGGCTCCGAGCTACAGAGCTCGAACCCACGAACCGTGAGATCATGACCTGGGCTGAAGTCCGACGCTTAACTGACTGAGCCACCCAGGCTCCCCTCACCGTTATAGTCCTAACATGAGTTTTTAAACCTAAACAACTAGTTTGATACCGTTTTTTAAAATACAAATGAATTTTCCATAAAATTTAAAGGCACCGTAATACCTTCAATGCGTTCTCAATTCAACAAGAGAGATCTTAATGTTTTAAAAATAACCGAGTGGAAAATGGCATCCTCTGGATTAGAGAGTGATGCCTAATTATCTTAGTTTGGTGACTGAGCAAGGTACAGTTTGAGAGTTTGTATTCTTCCTAAATTATGTTTTTTGGCGGGTGTGAAATTTTCCCTTTGGACATTCACTGTCACTGCCCAGCATGTCAGTTCGTCTCTCTTTTGTTTCGCTGAAACTACTTCGTTTATACTTTTTAAGTAATTAGCAGAGAGAGAAGAAAACGTGATGAAATGTGTACCTGTAAAGAATTTATCCTCTGTGATGCCCTGTAACGGGCGGGGGAGTGTTTCTCTTTCGCCAGTTGACGAGGCTTTTCCCAACGCCAAGCATTAAGCGAAATGCCTCGTTAGAACCTAAAAGTAACCAATACCCACCTTCATAGTGATATATTTTTCATACTTTTCTTCTTAGCTCAGCAGCTGCTTTTGCTCTGAACTTCCCCCCCTTAGTTTAACATCATTGATACGGGTCCCAAATTCCAGTTTCTTGGCTTGATTGAGATAGAATGGGCAAATAAAATTGGGAGATATTAAAAATGTGCATCATGATGATTTGATACATGGGTATCAAATCGCCTCCCATCGGTGAACTAAATTCAAATTCGTAAGATGCTGGTCTGCTCTCCTAAGCCCAGAGCCCGGTATCCCGGGAACGTAGAAGCACTTTCCAGCGGGAAGGGCATTCTTTTCATGGCAGCACAATAGTTCACATAGTAAGACTTGAACCCTATGGTCTCTTGCATGCCGTCATTGTGACTGTTTGACCTCTTGTAACACTTCCTTCCTCTTTGTTGTTTCAAGATGTTTTGCATAACTCAATAAAATGAAATGACTCAAAATGGCTCTCTTTGTTTTACGTGAATGGCGGTTCTTAAAAACGTGGATGTGGAGAAACTGGAACGTTGGGCGCTGTTTGGTGGGAACGTAAACTGGTGCAGCCACTATGGAAAATAGTATGGAGGTTCCTCAACAAATTAAAAATAGAATTAGCAGGGGCGCCCGGGGGGCTCGGTCGGTTGAGCGTCCGACTCTTGGTTTTGGCTCAGGTCACGATCTCACGGGTCCACGGGATCAAGCCCCGTCTCAGGCTCTTAGCGCGTGGTGGCTGCTTGGGATTCTCTCTCTCCCCGCCTCTCTCTCTGCCCTTCCCATGCATGCTCTCTCTCTCAAAATAAATAAGTGGTGAAAAAATGGTTACGAGAGTGAATTCTTATTGTCTGTATTTTACTACAATTAAGTTTTTCTTGGTCTTTAAAAAGAACACAAGAAACGTGTTTGAAAGTACCAGACTGATACGTAGCTAAACCCCACCAACGACTCTTCAGCCGTCTTTTGTAGGTAATTTGCAGGATATCGCATGCATCACACCTCTCTCAGAATAAAAATAAATAAACATTAAAAAAATAGAATCACCCTATGAGCCAGTACCTTGGTTACATACCCCCAAAGAATTGAAAGCAGGGTCTCAAAGAGATATTTGTATGCCCACATTCGCAGCGCCGTCATTCACAATAGCCCAAAGGTGGAAACAAGCTAAATGTCCATCAGTGGATGAATGGATCAATAAAATGTGCTCTATCCATACGGTGGAATATAATTCTGCCTTAAAAAGGAAGGAAATTCTAACACAGGCTACAACACGGACGAACCTTGAGGCTACTATGCTCGGTGAGGTCAGCCAGGCACGAGCAAATACCCTTGTGTGTGGGACTGAGAGTCGCCCAGTTCATAGAGACAGCGGAACGGTGGCGACCAGGGGTTGGGGGTAGGGAATGGGGAGTTAGTGTTTAGTGGGATAGGGTTTCACTTTTGCAAGACGATAATCAGAGCTCTGGAGGTTGGTTGCACCACAGCGTGAACGTTCTCAACACTACTGAGTTGTACCCTTAAAAATGGTGTGCAGGGGGCGCCTGGGTGGCTCAGTCGGTTGAGTGGCTGACTTCGGCTCAGGTCATGATCTCGCAGTCCGTGAGTTCGAGCCCCGCGTCGGGCTCTGTGCTGACTGCTCAGAGCCTGGAGCCTGTTTCAGATTCTGTGTCTCCCTCTCTCTCTGCCCCTCCCCCGTTCATGCTCTGTCTCTCTCTGTCTCAAAAATAAATAAACGTTAAAAAAAAATAAAAAAAATAAATGGTGTGCAGGAGGGTTTGGTGTTGATCTGGCTGCATTTCAAGGATGAGAGACGCAAAAAAACTCCCATGCTGTTCCGCCTTCTTGACCCGCTCTGTACACTTAGGGTGCCTGGGCGGCTCAGTCGGTTAAGTGTGCGACTCTTGATTTCGGCTCAGGTCTCGATCTCCCGGTTCGTGGGTTCGAGCCCCGAGTCGGGCTCTGCGCTGACGGTGTGGAGCCTGCTTGGGATTCTCTCTCTCTCCCCGCCCCCCACCCCGCCCCTCCCACGCATGCCCTCTCTCTCAAAATAAATAAATAAACGCTTCTAAAAAACGGTTAAGAGATGGGGCGCCTGGGTGGCGCAGTCGGTTAAGTGTCTGACTTCAGCCAGGTCACGATCTCGCGGTCTGTGAGTTCGAGCCCCGCGTCGGGCTCTGGGCTGATGGCTCAGAGCCTGGAGCCTGTTTCTGATTCTGTGTCTCCCTCTCTCTCTGCCCCTCCCCTGTTCATGCTCTGTCTCTCTCTGTCCCAAAAATAAATAAATAAACGTTGAAAAAAAAAAAAAAACGGTTAAGAGAGTAAATGTCTTCTTACGTATTTTACTACAATTAAATGTTTTTGCTTTAAAAAGAGCACAAGAGGGGCACCTGGGTGGCTCAGTCGGTTGGACAACCAACCTCGGCTCAGGTCAGGATCTCCCAGTCCGTGAGTTCAAGCCCCATGTCGGGTTCTTGCTGACAGCTCGGAGCCTGGAGCCGGCTTCGGGTTCTGTGTGTCCCTCTCTCTCTGCCCCTCCCCCACTCACACTCTGTCTCTCTCTCAAAAATAAAAAAATGAAAAAAAAAAGCATTAAAAACATTTTTGTAAAAAAGTTAAAAAAAAAAAAAAAAAGAACACAAGAAACATGTTGGAAAGTACAAGACCAGTATGTATTTAAGCCCCACCAACAACTCTTCAGCCGTCTTTTGTAGGTAATTTGCAGTATGTTGCATGCATCACACGTGGATGAGATATTACGTAGAATTAAATTCAGATGCTCGGCTTTGGTTCAGTTATGTGCCCAGACTCCCACCAAGACACCCGGATAAAAGGAGAAACTCATGAGCTCCTCGAGTGCATGATTGGGTCTCTGTGACAGGAGCAAGGACAATAGTCCCCACAAGAGGGCAGGCATGGCTTTCCTTTCCAGCATCGGGACAGGCTCCTTGAGCTGCCGGAGACTGATTAGACTCTCCAGGTACAACAAAGTCCTGGAGATTAGTTTGTTGGGTTTTGTACTGCACCGAAGAATGAAGAAAAAGTGCTCTGCCTTCAAGAGAAGCAGGATTCTTGCACTTGACGTTGCTAAGAGAGGGGCCTTTGCAAAACCTTCGTGTGAGGACACTTTCCTCGGCTCTGCATCTTCGAATGCTTTTAAAATGGTTTTGGGGGCACCGGGGTGGCTCAGTGGGTTAAGCCTCCGACTTCGGCTCACGTCACGATCTCACAGTCCGTGGGTTCGAGCCCCACATCGGGCTCTGGGCTGCCAGCTCGGAGCCTGGAGCCTGCTTCGTATCCTCTGTCTCCCTCTCTCTCTTTCTGCCCCTCCCCCACTTGTGCGCGCACGCGCGCGCTCTTTCTCTCTCAATAAGTAAATAAACTTTAAAAAATAATAAAATAAAATGGTTTTGAGATCCAGCAGGAAACCACCCTGGAATGTACACCACTTGCACAATTTAACGTCTCCGTTTGCAGGGAAGGGTGTTTAGGTTGCAACATTGTTTGACAACAGCTCTACGGTATGAAGGATGCTTTTTCAACAAACCGAAGGCCTGACAGATGCCTCTATTGTTCGAGGTCGTCACTGAAAGAGTTGGGGAGGGAGGGGTCAGTCCTGATGAAATAGAAGCGGTTTGTATTATAAAGTTCCCACCTTTTGAAAATGGCGAGAAATTCTTTTCCAGATGTTCTTTCGGCTAGAAACACTGACATATTTCGATAACCACTGAGAACCTCACTGAGCCGCCCCTGCGAATGTATTCTTCAGGACAAATCCATCCTTGAGGGGCCGGGCTGTTAAACACGTCCAGTGAAAGCCTTAGGACCCTCGGCTGAAATCCTTGGCTGTTTCCACGTTTCCCTATCTTTTGATGGCAGTTGATTTTTAATTGAGTGTATCAGACAAAACAGATTTTTAAAAAAAAAATTTTTTTTAATGTTTATTTTTGACAGAGCATGAGCGGAGGAGGGGCAGAGAGAGAGAGAGGGAGACACAGAATCCAAAACAGGCTCCAGGCTCCGAGCTGTCAGCGCAGAGCCCCACGCGGGGCTCGAACCCATGAACCGGGAGATCGTGACCCGAGCCGAAGTGGGACGCTTCACAGACGGAGCCACCCAGGCGCCCCACTGAAAAAATAATTTTTATTTATTTATTTTTTCAACGTTTTTTATTTATTTTTGGGACAGAGAGAGACAGAGCATGAACGGGGGAGGGGCAGAGAGAGAGGGAGACACAGAATCGGAAACAGGCTCCAGGCTCTGAGCCATCAGCCCAGAGCCCGACGCGGGGCTCGAACTCACAGACCGCGAGATCGTGACCTGGCTGAAGTCGGACGCTTAACCGACTGCGCCACCCAGGCGCCCCTGAAAAAATAATTTTTAAAGAGATTCTAGGATTCTTCTATGAGATAAAAACAGCCATTTTGTCCGTTAAATAATTTGTCGTAAGCAGGGAAAAAAGTTTCATTACACGGGCACGCCCAGGTTTGCTGCTGGGAGAGGAGGTTTTAAATACAGCTGCCCCCAGGAGTTCAAAGATTGGTTTTAAATGAAATCCGGGAACGCACATGCGTGTTCTGTCCCAGCCATGGAGCCTCATGAGACCAGCTTACGGTTCGGATACCAGCTCCTTTAAAAAGCTAGCATGTGGGGCGCCTGGGTGGCACAGTCGGTTGAGCGTCCGACTTCAGCCAGGTCACGATCTCGCGGTCCGTGAGTTCGAGCCCCGCGTCGGGCTCTGGGCTGATGGCTCCGAGCCTGGAGCCTGTTTCCGATTCTGTGTCTCCCTCTCTCTCTGCCCCTCCCCCGTTCATGCTCTGTCTCTCTCTGTCCCAAAAATAAATAAAAGTTGAAAAAAAAAAAAACTAGCATGTGGGGGGCATCTGGGTGGCTCAGTCTATTAAGTATCTGACTTCGGCTCAGATCATCATCTCACGGTTTGTGAGTTCAAGCCTCGTGTTTTGGATCCTCTGTCCCCCTCCCCTGCTGGTTTTTGCATTCCCTCAAAATAATTAAGTAAACTTAAGAAAACAAAAAAAGCTAGTATTTGAAAGCAGGACGCTTTTGGAGGAGGTGGAGAAAATTAGACTTCACTGGTAGACGTATCCCCCTGAGCAGGGAGACCCAGGATGAACGCTGGCGACCGCGGGGTCAGCCCCGCGTGACTTCCCCCCGAAGTGGCCGAGATGGCTGACCTCGCTCCTTGTTGATTTTGCGAGCCTGGATTTGAGAACGTGATCCCAAGAAATGTCGATATCCAACACCCTGTGGATGAACGAATCCGTGTTGTATCGGAATACCGAGCGTCCAGTCCCTCAGAAGCGCCAACTCTGACCGCAAGTTTTTAAGGAACCGAGAAGGGCCAGATTACGCACAGGTTGCCAGGTTGCCATCTGGTGCGTCGGCTGGAGGAGGTGGGGGGGGGGGGAGCAGAGGTCTGCAGGGAGAGGAAGGAGGTGCTGGGCACGCTGCTGGGCAGCACAGAGAGGGAGGCCCAGTCCGCGACAGGAGCCAGCGGGCGGCACCTCCACGTGTGTGTGCCTACAGGGGCTCCCCGTCCTCTGGGGGGCTTCCTGCTCCCGCGGCGGCCTGTGCCGGGCGCCCGGGTCGCCACTTGGATATGTACTTGTCGTCGTGCCGGTCACCTGCTCACTCCATCTGCCTTGGCCAGCGGGGGTCCTCCTGAAGTGTGGCTCTGCGTTTGTCTTGCCCCACAATACACCTGACCTCCACCTGATCCCGTCACCTGGGCAGGGGGGCAGTTCCGGCTCCTTCGAGGCCCTCGACAGCAGTGGTTCAGAAATCTCTGGGCATTGGGATCACCTAGGGAGCTTGTGAAAAATACAGACTCCTGGACCGGAGCCCTGCAGGCCCACGGAGTTGGAATCTTGGGGAACAGCACCCGAGAATCAGCATTTTCGATAGCAGTTTGGGGCCCTGGAGGGGGGCCGGGGGACCAGCCCTCCAGGCCGGGTTTCTTCCCTGTTTCCACAGATGTTGGAAAAACTGAAGATGTTTCGGTAGCCAGGCCCCGAGCATCTCATTCTAGGTGGTTCTGCCCCAAAAGAGGGGCTCGGCCTCCCTCTGGTGGCCTACCAACTGGTTTCCGTTCCAGAAGGAATGCAAGAAGGCAGAGCTCGGGAAGTGACACGTGGCCCGTGCTGTGGAATTTGCTGGGCCTCCTCCGTGGTTTGGCCCTGAGATCACGCGCTCAGGTGACCTGGCAGCAAATGTGACAACAGTTTGGCAGTGACAAAGCATAACCCGTGGGCGGGGGAGGGGGACGGCCGCAAGATTCGGGATCTGTCGCCGGCACAGGCTTTGCTCTTCTAGGCTGACGGGACCCACGTCATGCAAAGCACGAACGAGTCTAACTGACCGCTGGAAAGCGCGTTGGTCTGACCCGGCCAGGTTTTTGTCCCATGTCGGAGCGATGTGCCGCTTTGAGTAACACAGACCCGTTTCAGAATAAGATCAGCTGTCTCTTCTTAAAATTTTTTTAATGTTTTATTTATTTTTAAGATAGACAGAGACAGAGCATGAGTGGGGGAGGGGCAGAGAGAGAGGGAGACACAGAATCGGAAGCAGGCTCCAGGCTCCGAGCCATCAGCACAGAGCCCGACGCAGGGCTCAAACCCACGAATTGCGAGATCTTGACCCGAGCTGAAGTCAGATGCTCAACTGACTGAGCCACCCAGGTGCCCCAAACAGCTGTCTCTTCTTAAAAATTATTCCTACCTTTCGTTTCAACGGGTAGGAGGATCTCAGCATGGATGGATGGATGCCTCCTGATGCTTGTTCATTATTTTTGCAACTGTCTGTTAAAAAAAAAAAAAAAAATTCCACCAAGAGTCAGAAACTAGCCATGGGAAGGTGGGGACTCCAAATGTGGCCAAATGGAACTTAATTTACTAATCACGTGTTTTACCTAAGCGAAATGGATACCAGAATTCTTCTTCGTGCTATTTTCCAAGAACGCTTTTCTTTTTCGTTTTCTCGCATGTTTTTTATTTTGTTTGAGGTGCAGCGCGCATATGGTATAATCCCCCTTTGTGTACGATTCTATGAGAAATGAATGGTCATGTAACCGTCACCACGGCCAAGATTCAGAGCATTGCCCATCTCTCCCCAAATTCCACCTGGCTTTGTAGCCAGCCGCTCCCCCGTGCCCTGCCCCGAGCAAAACCACTGCTTTCTTTAGGTCCCTGGGGTTGTCATTCGTATTCAACAGTCTGACTCTGAGATTCAACCCTGCTGTTGTGTGGGTCACTTCGTCCTTTTATTTGAGTCGTGTACCACTGTATGACCCTCTGCGATTTGCGTTTCCGTTCACCAGCTCAAGGACACGTGAGTCGTGTCCAGTTGGGGAAGATTATGAACGAAGCCATTATAAACATTTGTGCACAAACACGTGCTTTCATTTCTCTGGCGGTGAGAATTCTGAGTCCTAAGGTAGATGTATGTCTAACTTTATAAGCAATTGCCATGGGGGCGCCTGGGTGGCTCGGTCGGTTGAGCATCCGACTTCCGGTCCGGTCATGATCTCTCGGTTTGTGAGTTCGAGCCCCGCATCGGGCTCGCTGCGGTCGGCACAGAGCCTGCTTCAGATTTTGTGTCCCCCTCTCTCTGCCCTTTTCTCTCTCTCAAAAATAAATAAATACTAAAAAAAAAAAAAAAAAAAAAAAGTGCCAGCACCTGCCAAACTGTTTCCCAAAGTGGGTGTACCATCCGGTCCCCCGGCCAGCCGGAAATGAGCACTCCAGGAATGAGTATTCCAGTGGCCCCACATCCTCACCAGGTTTTGTGAGGGTTTGTTACGTTTTGTTTATAGCCATCTTACTTGGTATGTAGTGATACCTCATGGCGGACTTGATTTGCATCTCACTAATAACTTGTGATTTGGAAAATCCTCCCATAGGCCCACTGTCATCTTCCTAGCTTCTTTAGCAAAATGTCTGGTCAGATCTTTTCATAATGTTCTACAACAGGAATGTTGGAGAGTTATTTATAGATCCTGGACACAAGTTCTCTATCAGACACATGTTTGGCAGATCTTTTCTCACAGTTGGTGTCTTGCCTTTTCATTCTCTTAACAGTTTTCCCCAAAGAGCAGATTTTTCTTTTTAATTCTGATGAAATCTAACTTATTTTGTTTTTGATGAATCCTTCTGTTAGTGTCCTATATTTGGCGTAACTCAAGGTCACGGGATGTTTTCCTAGGTTTGCCTCTGGAGGTTTTGTGATTTTATGCTTTGCATTTAAGTCTGCTGTCCATTTTAAGTCAGATTTTGTTTACGATGCAAGGTGCAGATCGAGGTTCGTTTTTTCGCTGTGGATGACTAGGTGTTCCGGGGCCATTTATTGAAAAAACTATGCTTTGTGTATCGAATCCCCCTTGCAGCTGTGCTGAAAACAAATTGGCCACACATGTAGGGCTCTATTTCTGGACTCCATTCCGTTCCACTGGTCCAGCTTTTTGTCAGGACCAGGCTGCCTTGATTCCTATAACGTCGCAGTAATATCAAAACAGAAAACGTGAATCCTCCGACACTGTTCTTTTCCGCCATTGTTTTGGTTATTTGAGATCTTTTGCCTTTCCCAATAGACTTTCAAATACACCTGTTAATCTGTACAGGAAAATGTTGCCGAGACATAGATTTATAGATCCTTCTGGAAAGAATTTAGCATTTTAACAATATAGTCTTTCAGTCCATGAACACCGTTTATCTCTCCATGTAGTCGGGTCTTCTCTGATGTCTCTCATCATTGTTTGTAGTTTTCAGCATATAGAACTTGCACAGATGTTGGATACATACCAGAGTTTTTCATGGTTTTTTTGGTTTGGTTTGTTTTTCGGCGCTATTGTAAATTGTAGTGTTTCTAAAACTTTGACTTCTTATTGTTCATTGTTAGCATAGTTGAGTTTTGTATATTGACCTTGTATCCTGCAACCTTGCTAAACTCACTTATGATACGTTCTGGTAGTCTGTAGATTTCCTTTCTGTTTTGTATATAGACAGTCATGCCATCTGCAAATAGAGACAATTTTATTTTTCCCTCTCCAGTCTGTCTCTATTTTTATGTTCTTGCCATATTACACCATCTACGATCTCCAGTATGACACTGAAAGGAAGTGGTAAGAAAAGACACCTTTGCTTTGTTCCCAATTTAGGGGAAGGATATTGAGTGTTCTTGCCATTAAGTATGATGGTACCTATAAGTTTTTCGTAAATGCCCTTTATTGGATTGAGGCCATTTCTTTTTGTTACCAGTTTGCTGAGAGTTCATCATGAATGAATGTTGAATTTTGTCAAATGTTTTTTTTTCTGTATCAATTAAGATGTTTACATGTTTTTTCTGTATCTGCTGATATGATGGATTACATTGGCTGAATTTCTCATGTTGAACCAGCCTTGCCTTCAGGATAAACCTTCCTTGGTTGTGATATATTATCCTTTTTTATATTTTGCCAGAGTTGATTTGAGAATGTTTTGTTGAGCTTTATTTTTTCATTTAGGTTCATAAGCAATACTGGCCTATGGTTTTCTTTTCTTGTGATATCTTTTGTATTAGGATAATGCTAGCCTTATAAAATGACTTAGGAAATGTTCCCTCCTTTCCTGTTTTCTAGAAAAGTTTGTGTAGAATTAGGATTATTTCTTCCTTGAATGGTGGTATTTACCAGTGAAGGCACCTAGTCTGGTGTTTTCTTTATTAGAAAGTTGTAGGGGTGCCTGAGCGGCTCAGTTGGTTAGTGTCTGACTTCGACTCAGGTCATGATCTCACACTTCATGGATTCAAGCTCTGCTTCGGGCTCTGTGCTGTCAGCTCGGAGCCTGGAGCCTGCTTTGGATTCTGTGTCTCCCTCTATCTCTGTCTCTCCCCTCCTTGTGCTCTGTCTGTCTCTCTCTCAAAAGTTAACATTAAAAAAAAAAAAAAAGAAAGAAAGCTGTAACTGTGAATTCCATTTCTTTGATAACTATGAGATTATTCAGGTTATCTATTCTTTCTTTTCTTTTTTTTTCCCAGCCCATCCCCCCACCCATCTCCCCTCTGGCAACCACCGGTTTGTTCTCTGTATTTAAGAGTCTTTTTTGTTTGTCTCTCTTTTTTTTTTTTGTCTCTTTCATTTGTTTGTTTCTTAAATTCCACATACAAGTGAAATCATATGGCGTGGTCGGTCCGGCTAGGTGTTTATCAATTTTGTTGATCTTTTCAAATAACCAGTTTTTTCTTTCATTAATTTTCTTTGTCATTTTCTGGATTTTAATTTTGTTGACTTCTGCTCTTATCTTTATAATTGCATTCCTTCAGTTTACATTGGCCATTCTTTTTCCTGGTTTCCTCAGGTAGAAGCTTGGGGAATTCACTTGAGACCATTTTCATTTTCTAACGCTTGATGTTATAAAATTCCCTATGGGCACCACTTTATTTGCATTTTATAAATCTTGAGATGTTGTATTTTTATTTTTAGTCAGCTCAAAATAATTTCTACTTTCCCTTGAGATTCCCACTTGGATCCCTGGGTTATTTAGAAGTATGTTTAACTTTCAAATATTTGGGAATTTCCCAGATACCTTTCTGTTGGTGATTTCCAGATTTATTACATTATGATCGGAGAATGGACTTTGTCTGATAGCATTTCTCTGAAATTTTTCAGGGTTTGTTTTATTGTCCAGAGTAAGGTCTACCTTGGAGAATGTTCTGTGTGCCTTTGAGAAAAATGTGTATCCTGCCGTTGGGTGGAATGTTCTGAAATGTCAGGTCAAGTTGATAGTATTGTCCAGGTCTTTTATATCCTTACTGATTTTCTGTCTTTTTGTTCTTTCAACACCTTAGAGAGGAGAGTGTTGAGGCCTTCAACTATAATTCTGGATTTGTCTATTTGTCCTTTGGGTTTTTTTTTTTTTTAATTTTCATTTTAAGCTTATTTATTTATTTTGAGAGAGACAGAGACAGCATGAGTAGGGGAGGGACAGAGAGAGAGAGAGAAAATCCCAAGCAGGCTCTATGCTGTCAATGCAGAGCCCCATGCAGGGCTCGAACTCACAAAACCACAAGATCATGACCTGAGCCGAAACGCTTAACTGAGTGAGCCACCCAGCTCCCCCTATCCTTCGGGTTTTTGCTGCATATGTTTTGAAGAGGCATGCCGGCCTCCACTTGGGTCTCCGTGTTGTTAAGTGTTGTGCCCGTGCACTTGCTAAAATTGCCTCGTAAAGTTGCAAGGTGCTGAGAAATGAGGGCTGGAGACAGAGGCCTTGAACATAACGGCCGCCGGGAGGAGCAGACCCTCCTTCACTGCTGGTGGCAGAGCGTTTGGGGCCAGCCTCCCGTAGGGCCTTTCAGTCAGTGAGGTGGGGGAGGTCACTGCATACAAAGAACTGATTCTAAACTGGGACTCAGGATCTGGAGCGGCGGCGCTCACGTCCTTACCCCACCCCAGGTGACCCCAGGCAGAGCCCTTGGCTTCTTGGACCCCCATTTCCTCAAGTCCCTCAACACGCATAAGTTGAATGAACCTACTGGATGCTGGGAAAACCAAATGACATAAAGTGTGGTTCTTGCCTTGAAGATGCTTATACCCTCTCCTTCCTTTTTTTTTTTTTTTTTTTTTTTTAATTTTTTTTTTCAACGTTTATTTATTTTTGGGACAGAGAGAGACAGAGCATGAACGGGGGAGGGGCAGAGAGAGAGGGAGACACAGAATCGGAAACAGGCTCCAGGCTCTGAGCCATCAGCCCAGAGCCCGACGCGGGGCTCGAACTCACGGACCGCGAGATCGTGACCTGGCTGAAGTCGGACGCTTAACCGACTGCGCCACCCAGGCGCCCCTCCTTCCTTTTTTTTAAGTCTATTTATTTATTTTGAGAGAGCGAGAGAGCACAAGTGGGGAAGGGGCAGAGAGAGAGGGAGAGAGAAAGAATCCCAAGCAGGCTCTGCTCTGCAGGGCCTGAGGTGGGGCTTGAACCCACAAACCGCGACATCATGACCTGAGCTTAACCGACGGAGCCACCCCGGTGCCCCGGTGTACTCTCTCTTTCCCTGAAGAGCACACCAGCCCCCACCCTCCACCCTCCACCCCTGCGTGTGATATCCTGCCTCCTCTCTGCTGGTAAACCTTTAACAACCGCTTTGGGTGGGAGAACCCTATTGGCGGTGTTTGCCCAGATTCCATGGTGGAAATACCCACTCCGTGGCACGTTTCAAGCTACCAGGGTGACTCAGAAGAGACACCCAGGCGCGCACCGTCATCCGGGATTTCCGCTGTAGGGCGACCACAGACGTCGATAACCCCGAGGGCATGGATAATAGGAAAGTGTCCCAAAAATAAGCAGGGCGTGATAAGTTCTGAGTATTTCATCACCTTGGGTTTGAATATAAATCATTTAATTATAAGCTTATATTATTGGATTTTCATCCTGGCCACATACACCAACCGATATGCAAAACTGATAATTCAGCCATCAGCTGTGCGGGTTCAGAGGGGCACAGAGACCCGATCCCGACTCGGACAAGGCTCAGACAAGCTCCCCCGGCAGGGAACGAATTGGTTCGTGTCACAGGTCGGTCCTCAGTAACTCTTCAGCAAGGGGTCTTGGGTTTTCTGTTTTCAACAACGTCTACAGTAATCTGGCTCCCCGCGGGGGCGAGCGGCCAGCCTGGGAGAGCCTGGGGCCTGCAGGGCTCTGATTGGCCAGCCCTGGCCACGCCCCCTCCGGGGGGCAGAGGGTGGAGTTAGCAGCAGGGGACCGGAGCCCAGAGCAAGCGTCAGGAAACCTCGGAGTGACGGGCGCGGGGGTCCCCTGGTCAGCGAGGGTCTACCACGCACAGCCTCGGAGGCGCTTGGGTAACCGGCACTCCCTCAGAAGCATTCAGGTTGAGGCTTTGCAGTCTTGGAATGTTCTCAAACTTTCGGTGCTCAAGGGTTTCAGCGTCCAGACGTAATCCGTGTTTGTTTGCACAAAGGAAACAGTAAATATAAGAGGTGGATCAGTACACAGCTATCGCCCCAGCCTCCAGCGCCACCCCCCCCAACCCCCTTGCCCTCGTGGGCGCCCCGTCGGGGCTCTGCCTCCCGGACACACGGGCACGGGCACGAGGGGGATTTTGTTGCGCTTTTGCGGAAGTAGACCCAGACCACACACGTGACCCTGCAGCTTGCTTTTTCTCACCGCTGGAGCTAAATCTTGGGGCTTCCCTCCCAGTCAGCAGAGAGAGCCCTGCAAACGCGAGGGGTGACTCTAGCCAAGACTGGCAGCTGGAGGCCTTTTCATTCATTGCTCCTACTGAAGACCTTTCGAGACTTCTAAATTTGGTCAGAGTGTCGGAGGCGGTGCAGGGTGCCTGCCTGCTAAAAATACCAGCCCCGGTCTGGGGTGGAGGCTGCCCCCGGGGTCCTCCACAGGCACCGTCAGTCCCCTCCTAAGACCCTTGGACTCTCTGTGCCAACACCGGTGCCCCAGGCCACGCAGATGGCAGCGCGGGGCAGGTCCCCAGGTGACCAGGCTGGAATACCCACACCGCGCCAAACGGAGTCACTCCCCGCTGTGGTCTCGTGACCTCCTCGCTCGGTAGGACCGCTGCAGGGTTTGGACCAGGTCTGGGTACCGCTTTGCTGATACTTATTTTCAACTCATTTTTTGCTTGTTTATTTCCTGTTTCTTTCTTTCTTCTTTCTTTCTTTCTTTCTTTCTTTCTTTCTTTCTTTCTTTCTCTTTTGAGAGAGGAAGAGAGTCCGTGCAGGTGAGAGGAGAGGGGCAGAGGGGGTGGGGGAGAGAGAATCTCAAGCAGGCTCCGCACTGTCAGCGAGAAGGCCTATCCAGAGCTCAGCCTCACAAGCTGTGAGACCATGACCTGAGCCGAAATCAAGAGTCAGATGCTTAACCAACTGAGCCACCTGGACGCCCCTCAACTCACTTTTAAAAATTAAATACTTGTTGAGATGAGCACTGGGTGTGGTATGTAAGCCAATTTGACAATAAATTATATTAAAAATTAATTAATTAATTTAATTAAAATTAAATACTTTTTTTAGTAGGCTCCACACCCAGCGTGGAGCCCAATGCAGGGCTTGAACTCACGACCCTGAGATCAAGACCTGAGAGCTGAGATCAAGCTGAGCTCAGTCCCTGACTGAGCCACCCAGACACCCCAAATACGTTTATTTTTCAATAAAACTTCGCAACGCTATAGTAAATGGAAAATCAGTATCACCCGTCATACATAGTAATTATATAGAGATAGACATTATCGACCATGATAATAAATAATGTTGTTGTTATTAGCCTTTGTGAGCCTTTGCTCTGTGCCAGGAGCTGTTCTAGACTCTATGATATTAACTCACTCAGTGAGTTGCTGCGGTCCCCCAAGGGAGGCACCGTGTTGTCCCCTCCCTCTGTCATGAGTTAAGAGGCTCAGAGCGGCGGCCCTGAAAATAGACACATCACCCTGGAAACCAAAGGCGAGGCCACCTCAGTCACCCTGGCGCCCATGGGCGGGGCACCTCAGCTATGCCGGACTTTGAATGTGATTTGCTTCTGGCCTAATTCACCCATCTACTCAACAAGTGTTCGCTGAGCACCTGCTGTGTGTCCTTGCTGGGGAAAGAGAGGATTAGGACTCTGTCCCTGCCCTGGAAGGGCCTGCCTGCTCGTCGGGAAGGGTGTGTATGGACCAGGATGTGGTTGGGGCTTCAGAGCTGGGTGCTGGGAGGGGAGAGGGCATTCTCCAGCCTGGGCTGGGGGTGGAGGGGTGATGCTGGGTGAAGGACGCTAGGAGACAGGTGACGTAAGGGATGGGGAGAGGGAAAGGGAACATGGCAATTCAGGTCCGTTAAAAAGATGGAATAAAGTAGGATTCATGTCTTCAGTGACATCCCCGTTATTAACAAACTAAGAGGATTTCACCTCAGTTTTCCCCATCTGTAGAATGGGAATAATGGGGCCATCCTCCTAGAGGAACACCCACGAGGATAAACATGTCACACAGCCTCCAAAGCATTCTGGCAGTTCCTGCCACACGGTAAATGCTCAAAATGTCACTACCCATAATGACGATGATGATTACTGCTTCTGGCAAGTGCTGGTGTTTTTCCATTTACCATAGCAGCGTGGTAAAGGTGTTTTTTTCTTTAATTTTTAAAAATATTTTATTTATTTTTGATAGAGAGAGAGCACAAGTGGGGGAGGGGCAGAGAGAGAGGGAGACACGGAATCCGAAGCAGGCTCCGGGCTCCGAGCTGTCAGCACAGAGCCCGACGCGGGGCTCAAACTCACAAACCGTGAGATTGTGACCCGAGCTGAAGTCAGACGCTCCACCGACTGAGCCCCCCGGGCGCCCCAAGTGTTTTTTTTTCAATGTATTGGATTTTTCAAAGTGAGTTCAGAAGTGGTACCCTCGCAGCGCCTTTAAGCTAATATCCACGTCACTGTGTTTGTTCTCATTTGCATCCGCCCTGGGATTTTACAAGCACGCAAAGAAATTCACCCGAAATGTCCACACGTCCCTTTTATCGTCCTGATGCTCTATTTAGAAAGAAATGGAGGGGCGCCTGGGTGGCGCAGTTGGTTAAGCGTCCGACTTCAGCCAGGTCACGATCTCACGGTCCGTGAGTTCAAGCCCCGCGTCAGGCTCTGGGCTGATGGCTCAGAGCCTGGAGCCTGTTTCCGATTCTGTGTCTCCCTCTCTCTCTGCCCCTCCCCCGTTCATGCTCTGTCTCTCTCTGTCCCAAAAAAAATAAATGTTGAAAAAAAAAAATTAAAAAAAAAAAAAAAAAGAAAGAAATGGAAATCCAAGACTATTCTTTTAAACTCATAGCAATGCACTGACTTGATGGGGAACTTCAGTTCCTTACCAAATGGTAAAAGCAACCTAATAATGAGCAATATTTCTAAGTAGCACAGCTCCCAGTGTGGGGCTTTCTAAATCTGATCTAGACGGGCCAAACATTCACCTTTCCCAACCGAAGCCTCTCTTTGCAGAGCGATACGGCTTTGCAAGGACATCTGTCGGAGTCACCACGCCTCAACTAGGAGAAGATGACTTTTTCCCCCATCTCTCCCCCTCCTCCAACTGCGCTCGGTGTGGTGTCGAGGAATATGGGGCTTTGGGGAAAATGAAAAATCTGGAATTACTGTTTAATCAGGCGAGAAAAGAAAGAGCGCAGGCTCGGTGAGACCAGTTGGGTCTCAGGTTCCTGCTACCTCCTCCCATTTGTAAGGGACGGTGATCTAGTTACTGTTTCTGGGCTTCAGTTCCTGCCTGCCTCAGTTTCCCTCTCGGTAAGGTCACCTCTTGGATTCTTGAGATTGTGCGTGGCACAGACCAAGGAAGTGCTAAGCAAGTATCTCCTATGATGATGATGATGATGATTACTGCCTGTATAGACTGGGGGTGATCCCCCTTTTGCTGCAAGGAGCTTTGGGGATCACATGGCATAGCCCCGGACGGCATCTGCCCTTTTGAAGCAGGCTTAGAACTCTGGCCAGAGCTGTGCTGAGGGGGAGGGGGTGGGGGTGAGATCCAAAGTCAAAGCCACCTCAAAAGGACTATAAAAGGGAAACGGAATCCAAAGAAAAGAAGGTTGAAGTTGCTGCTTTTCAGAATTTTTCTTCACAGGCAGTGCTACCTGGGGGAGACCCGTGCCAGCCCCCCTCGCCCCCCTCCGTGCGCCCCGTGCCCCTGCACACACGAGGCCCAGACAGAGCCACGGCTGACGCAGGACGCCCGCCGAGCCCACAGGTGGAGTGTGAGGGTCAAGCATTTACTACTCTGCTGCCCCCATCACGCTAATAACAGTGGGATTACCGGCCCACGGGGAATGTTCCAGGCTCTCCCCAGTCCAAGCAGTCGGCCCTGATTCTCTCGTTTAATCAACCATCCCCGGAGGGAAATGCCGGCGTGACTCACCTTTTGCGAGAGAGGAAAGCAAGGCACAGAGAAGTGAAGAAACATGTTCCAGGCTGCGCAGCTCACGGATGGAGTGAAGATTTGAACCCAGGCCGTGCGGCTCCGAAGCCCAGGTGCTCCAGCCCCCGGTGGCCTGCCTCCCCGGCCGCTGCCAGAGCTGGGCGCTGATGTGGGCACCCCACAACCCGGGCCTCAATGGCACAACTACCCTTGGTCATTTGGTCCTTAGCCTCAGACGCACGGCCGCCCTCTGGTAGAGCCGGGCCAAGGGTGGACGGCGGAGAGGCGTTGCCTTGGGCACAAAATTTAAGGAGGCGTCGTCGGACGGGGAAGTGTGTGCCCCAAAGAGTGGACTGGCCTCGCCGAGCTGTGCGGAGGGGCAGGAACAAACTAGGGAGGGGGGGGACCCCCGAGGCCGGAAATAACAAAGACCGGTCCGGGACGGCTCGTACTCGGGGAAGTGACGCTGGGGCCTTGGGCTCTCCCAGTGCCCCCCCGGCCGCCCCGCTCACACCTGACCTCCTCGTCTGCGCGGGCCTCTGAACACCTTCAGACCGGACGCAGCTGGGAGCGTCACTGCTAGATGGCGATTCGGTTTCTGCAAACGAGTCCCGAAGGGACCTCACGGACGCTCGGGAATCCGTTCGTGCGGCAGGCAGACGGTGGCCTTCCAGAGATGTCAGGCCTCCAGCCGCGGGGATTCTGCCAACAGCCCCGAGGAGCGGGAAGCGGAATTCTCCCCCGGAGCCTCCCGAAGGAACGCAGCCCGGCCGACGCCTTGCCGTTAGCCCCTCAAGGCCCCTGGGCGCCTTCTGACCTCCAGGTCTGTACGAGGAGAAACCCGTCCGTTTGAGCCACGGAGTTTCTGGTCACTTCGTACAGCAGCAGGAGGAAACCCCGTGCCTGTTTTTATTCCTGTTAGAACGTTCGTTTGCTGGCGGGGCCGGCGTTGGGGCTGGCACGGTGTGCTAGGTGCCCTCCAGTCGTGTGGTCCTGCATGTGAGACTGGCCAGGAGGAGGAGGGGACCACCCCCCCGGGGACCCCGGAGAGGAGGCCTGGTCAGCCGGACGCACCACACCCTCCGTGCACCCCTATTTCCTTCGTATACCACGACGTACTCTGGGTGTAAACACAGGCAGTCCTGAGACCCTTCCCAGGGCTCTGCTGAGACCCTGAACACCCTGTCATTCCACCTGAGTTATCTTGAAAAACGAGCAAAAGGAGGCCCGGAAGGGTCAAGGCCACACAGCCGATCAGCTTAAACGGAACGAGGCTGTGACCTCGGGCTCCCACCCGTCCTCAGACAGTCCTTCCGTTTTGGTTTGGCAGAACAGAGCAGAAACTGTGGCTTATCCCCCGTATCTGTGTGCCTCTCTCCCCCCGGTTATGATGTTAGCCGGTCAAATGACCACCCAGGACCAAGACACGTTTCCCTCGCGGTGAGGCACGGCCATGTGACACAGTGGTGTGGGAAGTGTTCTTAAAAGGAGCAGGGGACACCCTCCTCTGCTCCTGTCTCTTTCCTCCTGGCTGGAAAGAAGATACGATGGCTGGAGCACAGGCAACAGTTTTGGAGCATGAGGATGGCCAAGTCACACGCTGAGGAAGCCTGAGACCTTAAAAACTTTGTGAAGCCTCTCTAGCAGGGCTGTGTTCCTTCTGGAAGGTCTAGGGAAGAATCTGTTTTCTTGCCTTTCCTGGCGAGGCCACCCAAACCCCATGATGCGTGGTCTCTTCTCCCATCTATCTTCAAAGCCAGGAAAGGCCGGTCTTGTCTCTCTCACGCTGACGTTGGCCCTCCTGCCTCTCTCTTCCACGTTTAAGACCCTTATGATGACTCCCAGCTCCTCTGGATAATCCAGAATAATCTCCTCATTGAAAAACCAGCTGATTAGCAACCTTCCTGCCATCTGCGACTTTAATTCCCCCTGCCAGGAGAGGTGACACATCACAGGTTACAGGGACCAGGATGGGGACATTTCGGGACGGGGGCACTATTCTGCCTCTAAAAGAGCAGGGATGTCCTAGTCCCACAGATACTACAGTGAAGAGAGAAGATTCCGGACGTGAAGCAAAGGCCTCAAAGCGGCCACCTGCTGGCTCGGTCCCACCAATGGGCATGCCTGGTCCTCCCCGCTTTCTTTACCCTGAATCAGCTGCTGATGTCCCACTGGCTAATTTCACATGAAAATTCACAGTTCCTGTTTCCCTTGACTCAACAGAGGGTCCCGCACCCTGGGTCTGCTTCCTAAGACGTTGACGTCAACTGCGTGGGCTGTGGCCGCCCCTCGAGGACAGGCCACAGCTTCCCCGCAGTCCTCACCCTCCATTATCGCCTGTCGCCCAGTCTGCTGCCTCTGCTCACGGGGCCTGCCTGACCCCCGCAGGGAACGCAGTTTGTAACATTTACTAAAAAGCATCTCAGGGTGCAGAAGTTACCCAGGAAAGGGTCGTTAGTATTTCCCCTGTTCGAGAAGACACATCGACACGGCGATTCTCAACGTGGGATGTCCCTAGGGAACTTCTACGGATCTCAGCGTCCGGACCAGTTTCACCAGGACATCTGGCGTGGGGCCCAGCTCAGCATTGCCACAGCTCCCCAAGAACTCCGGCCAGCAGCCAGGCGGAAAACCGGGGCGTTCGCAGACCTTCGCAGGCCGTCAGGGCTCAGGCGACCTCAGCACAACTGTGGAGCAGGCCTCTATGCCCGGCCGTCCCTCCCAGAGAGAAAAAAGGGCACATGTGAAGATTGTGAAACCATTCGTGAAATGCCGATGGCTGTAACCAGGAGCCTCTGCTGCCTGAGCATCCACTTCCCGCTGCAGATACCAGAAGGCTGGCTGGAAGCTTCTGGAAGCTGCCATCACCCAGGCATTCCTTCGCAGTGACCGGCGGGGGCTCCTCAGACCAGTGAGGGGCAGATTCCAGACGCCGTAGCTCCCTTCTTTTTTTTTTTTTTTTTTTTAATGTTTATTTATTTATCATTTTAAAAAAAATTTTTTTTTAATGTTTATTTACTACTGAGAGACAGAGAGCATGAGCTTCAGAGGGGCCAAGAGATGGAGAGACACAGAATCTGAAGCAGGCTTAAGGCTCTGAGCTGTCAGCACAGAGCCCGATGTGGGGCTCGAACTCACCAACCGTGAGATCATGACCTGAGCCGAAGTCGACACTTAACGGACTGAGCCACCCAGGCGCCCCTGAAGGGAGAGGTATTTCAACAGAAGAGAGAACACTCAGCCGGGCTGTCCACGGGGGTTCTGCAGAGACATCACCCGTCCTACACACGGGAGCTCTGGGTGCCCTTCCCTGCCCAGCTAGCGTGTGACCACGTTCCTGCTAAGGCCCTCCCCCAGCTACTGGGCGCCCCCCCCCCCAACGCCGCCCCAGGGACACAATTCAAATGCCTCCCAGGCCAGGCAGGCAACCAGGATGGGCAGCAGAGAGAGGCTGAGTGCAAACATTGCCCATTACTCATAGTACTGACATCCTGGACGCTAATTTGCAATTTTTAGAAACGTCCCCATTTGCTAGAAAACGCCATCGGCGGCTGGGTTTGCCTGGGGACCTCCATTTCCCCTCTCCGTTGGCTGCTCTGGGTTCCCTCTTGGTTCTCCTTAGAACACTGTGCCTCCCCGAGGCCTCCCGTGACCCAAAATAGCCACAAGCGGGCTATTTTTGCAGGACTCTGATAGCACAGGTCTGAGGGGCCAGGAGACGGGTCGGTGCTGGGGTTGGATCCTGTATTATCCTTTATCATCCGACGCCGCGTGGGCTCAGAGCGGGGGACTGGAGGCCTTCAAGAAGCCCAGGAATGTTCCCACTGGTGACTGCCCGGGCGGGAGGGGGCGGGGGGTTCCGGGCAGCCCTCGGTGGCCATAAATAGGACAGCCTGTGCCGGTGGAGCCCAGCAGGCAGGTGGCTGCAGGGAGGAAAGCAGGTCTCTGCTCCACACGCACTCAATCTGGTCCTCTCCCAGGGCCTAAGGGAGGCATTTCCCTAACATTTGCATGGCAGTTGCTGGGGTCCTCAGTCAAAATGCATGCAAATCCAAGTTCTGTGCCGCAAAGTTAATCCTTGATGGGCATTGTCTCTGACATGCTCCAGAGAGCTGGTGACCTTTCATCCCCCAAATGCATGCTAAGCACCGGCTTTGGGCGGGCCGTGAGCTGGGAGCTGGGTTACCAGGGAGAGCGGGACAGCCTGGGCTTGCCCGCCAGTGGGGGACATGGCCCTACGGAACAGTCGGGGGCTGTCACAGTGACTGGTGATGGCTGTCAAGGGTGAGGGTAAAGTTTATAGTTTTATTTGTTTAATTTTAGTTAAGTTTATTTATTTTGAGAGAGAGGGAATTAGAGAAAGAATCACAAGCAGGCTCCACGTTGTCAGCACAGAGCCCGACGCGGGGCTCGAACCCACGAACCGTGAGATCGTGACCCGAGCCGAAGTCGGACGCTCAGCCGACTGAGCCACCCAGGCGCCCCGGGTGAGGGTAAAATTTAAAGCAGGGTTCTGCAAGAATGTTCTTCACAGCTTTCCTTAGAAGACCCTCAGACTAGAAATGCTCATCAACAGGGGAAGGGGAAACAAATGGGGCTGTATCACGACAGAATATTCTAGATCTCTGAGAACAGGCGAGGCACCCAGCCACACATACTTGGTGTCACGAGAAGGAAGCCAGACCTCGAGAGCCTACTATCCGCTCCCACACATGAATCTCAAAAGCAGGAAAGTCAATGTATGGGGTTGCAAATAAGGACAGTGGTTACCTCTGGGTGGGGCGTGGGGCCGGAGGGGCCCAGGGGAGCACCCGGGGTCACCTGCTGTCTCTAGATCTGGCCGCTGGTTACCCCGTGTGTGTACTTCGCGAAGTCTCATGCACCCGGTCAGTTAAGATTGGCACCCTTTTCAGGGAGCCTGGGTGGCTCGGTCGGTTAAGCGTCCGACTTCGGCTCAGGTCACGATCTCGCGGTCCGTGAGTTCGAGCCCCGAGTCGGGCTCTGGGCTGATGGCTCAGAGCCTGGAGCCTGTTTCCCATTCTGTGTCTCCCTCTCTCTCTGCCCCTCCCCCGTTCATGCTCTGTCTCTCTCTGTCTCAAAAATAAACGTTAAAAAAAAATTATTAGAAAAAGATTTGCACCCTTTTCTGTATGTATATTTCGTGTCTCAATAACAAGTTGACACGAAATAACAAAGCAGGGAAGGGAGGAGAGGAGGGGAGGGTGGTTGGAAATTGCTAGACCAACTAGTGGGACTGCGTGGCCAGAGGAGGGAGGTTTGCCAACAGCACGTCTACTCCCCAGACGGGCCGCCTGGGGTGCTGCCCAAGCCGTGGACCGCAGAGCTTCGGGAACCCCCAGGGCAGCCGGGCTCTGCGCAGAGACCTGGAACTTGGGGGCAGGGAGTGGAAAACCCCAGCCCGCGGTCGCCCCAGGGGACCTGGCCGCCCCTCCCGAGGAAAACATAAGATGGGGATGACAGAACGATGTCCTTGGAGCCTGATGGATAACGTCCCCGTGTATGTCCTGAGTGCTCCACAACAGTTAAGTGCCTCTGTTGTGATCGGCAGCATTTATTAGACGCCTACTGGGTGCCGGCACACGCCGATGTGATTCCAGCCTTACCCAGAGGAGATGCTTTGTAAAACGTCAGTCGACTGAATGGTCTGTTGATTTGTTACAGTAACCCTTGCGGGGACTGTCACAGCCTCCATCTACCACTTGGGGGCCGGCTTCGGAACCCTCCCCTCTTGAAGCCTCGGTTTCCTTCCCTGCGAGACAGATCATGAGAGTCACTGACTCGCTTTGCCAACAGCCCCTTGGGCGGGGCGATTCTCTGCTGTGGGGACTGTCCCGCCTCGGAGGGGGCATAACAGCCGCCCCGGCCTCCATTCCCACAAGATGCCAGCAACACGCCCCTCCCGGCTGTGACAACCAGAATCTCTCCAGACATCAGCAAGTGTCCTGGGGGACGGAATGCTGGTTGAGGGCCTCTGGGTTGTAGAGATGAATGCCATAGGATGGTGGGGTGCGAAGGACGCGGCAGAACCCCCAACAATTAGTAATCACCGTCAAAAGAGCAGGCAAAATGCCGGGGCGAGGATTTGAGCTCAGGGCCATCTGACCTCACACCAGGGCTCGCTTCTGACCTTCACGTTTCGCTTGGACGCCCAAGGCCTTGTCGGGGTGCAGGTCCTGGTGTGGCGGGTCTGGGGCGGTGACCCTTGCGCCTGGCGGCCCCCTCCCCTGCCCGAGCCCTTGAAGCGTTGATGGCCCAGAGGGGGGGATCCAAAGGGGCATCTGCGGGGGCGCCTGGTGGCTCAGTCGGTGAAGCGTCTGACTCTTGATTTCTGCTCGGGTCGTGATCCCGGGGTTTGTGAGATCGAAACCTGCACTGGGGGCGCTCTCTCTCTCTCTCTCTCTCTGTTTCTCTCTCTCAAAATCAAATAAACTTAAAAAAAAAAAAAAAAAAAAAGAGGCACGTGCCACAGGTCTCCACTGCACTCAATTCTTTTTTTTTTTTTTTTTTTTTTTAGTTTGTTTATTTTAACGCGGGGGGTGGAGAGAGAATCCCAAGGCGACTCCACGCTGTCAGTGCCGAGCCCGACTTGGGGCTTGAACACACAAACCGCGAGATTGTGACCTGAGCCCACCCCCCCACCTGAACCCCAAGAGCGCCTGGAGGAGGGGTGCGGCCGCAGGGAAGTCAGGCTGCCGGGGGTTCGTGTGGTGATGAGGTGTGATTTCAGCAAGGAAATTGGCCAAGTCAGTGCAGGATGTCAGAGAAGGTTCCTCAAACTGAGGCAGCAAGGGAGGTGGAGAGGAGGGTCTGACTCACCTCCCAGCGCTTTGGGTCGATACAAACGTACCAACATCTCCACGCAGCGTTGCCGATTTTTCCAGAATCGCTTCAAAGTAAGAAACAGTGCCAGGCGGAGATCATGCTACCCCGGGAGGATGGGACAAGACCACGTGACCTCTACGGTCTTCTTGCGGACACCCAGAGCCCTGGTCCAACCACGAGAAGAACGTCAGGCCGGCCCCGACTGGAGGACATCTCACAAACCTCTGAGCCGAGTCCCCAAAATGGCCAGAACAGCAAATCCAAGGCACGTGTCCCGGACAGGACCCTGGAGCAGGGAAGGGACGGAAAACCTGGTGAAGTCCACACGAAGTCTAGAATTTAGTGAATAATAATGTGCCGATGTCAGGTTCTTAGTTTGGACAAATGTAACCCGGTCGCGGAGAAGGGTGACGTTCCGGGAAAGTCAGGAAATTCAAACTGAGGGAGGGATAATCCGGGAACTCTCTGTACAGCCTTTGCAACTTTTCTTCAGAGTTCAAGGGCACCCTTGAAGTGCACAGGGAGCCCAGGGAGCTTGTATGTACAGAAATGTGCAAAGCAAAAACTTCAAACCGGCTTTTCAGCCCTTCTCTCCCAAGTCCACACCCCAGGAGCTAAAATGTGATGTGTGGCTTTTCCTTACCTTCGAGAGTCCTTCTCTTTCCTTCCCTTTTTTCCTTTCCTTTTCTTTTTTTCTTTTCCTTTCCTTTTCCTTTCCTTTGCTTTTTTCTTTTTTCTTTCCTTTTCTTTCCTTTTCCTTTTCTTTTTTCTTTTCCTTTTCTTTCCTTTTCCCTTTTTCTTTTCTCTCTCCTTTTCCTTTCCTTTTTTTTTCCTTTTCTTCTCTTTTCTAAGTTCATTTATTAATGTTGAGAGAGAGAGAGCTCACATACGAGCGGAGGAGGGGCAGAGGGAAATGGAGAGAGAATCCCGAGCAGGTTCTGCACTGTCAGTGCGGAGCCCGACGTGGGGCTCGATCTCACAACCGCGAGATTGGGACCTGGGGCAAAATCAAGAGGCAGATACTTAACCAAAGGAGCCACTCGGGTGCCCGAGACTTCTTTTAAAAGAATCTTCCAATGCCACGTGGCCCATCCTTGTGGAGGAGTCCTAAATCGGGGTGGGCAGGGTCTCTGGAAGAATCCACACTTGGTCACAGCTCGGGGACCCACACGGTCTGAGCTTTCCACCCCGCGCGAGGCCCTCTTCCTCCTCACGCCAGGAACTGTCACTGGCCCCATTTTCAGGAGGAGGAGACTAAGGCCCTGAGTCACAGCCAGCGGTGAGGAAGGGAGGATGCGGGCCTAGGACCCCAATGGCAAAGGCCACGCGGGTCACACGACGTAGCAGCGCCTCCCGGGGCTTCTTTCCCACCAGGGGACACACCCCCCTCGTGCTCCCTCTCCCCACGGACCCGGGAGCTGCTGGAAATGCCCCGGGCGCTGCCCCCGCTGGCTGGGTCAGGATGGGCATTGTAGGGAGCTTCTGGAGCCCATGGGCACAGACACTCTGAGAAGCCTGCTCGGACCCTCTCCCCTTGAAAGGGACTCCAGTGGGAGGCCCGGGCCCATCGTGACTCCAGAGGACACACTGAGAGCCGGGACTGCAATGCCAGGAGGCCCCGGGCCTGGGCTCAAGGACGTTCGGGTCTCACGCTTCAGCCGGGCACTTAATTAGCATCTTCCTCTTTCCAGCCCAGGAAATGGCTTTAAAAAGCTCCCTTAGAACCCAGCCCTGGGAACCCCGGCACGCCAGTCCCTCGAGTCCCCGGGGAGGCCACTATGCCAGGCCCGACAAGGCCAGGAGAAGACGCATGTGTGCAGACGCCGGGGCTGGTTCCTGGTCCTGAGCACACATGGCTCCTGCTGTGGGTCCCGCGGGTGGCCGCCTCCCTGCCCCAGTGATGCAGGCACGGACCCCAGCACTACGGAGACTTATACCAACCCCAGCACAGGGGGCCGGGAGATGGCTGGGGAGGCGGGTGTGGACTCAGGACATGCTCTTCTCTCCTCCGACCTCTGATCTTTGTGGACAGGGAAGCTTCTGGTAAGGGTCTAGGCTCCGCGGCCTGGATGCAGGACTGCCTCGGCCGCCCACAGCCCGTGCGGCCTTGGCAAGCTACTGCGCACACATCCCAGCCTCGACTTCCCCGTCTGCAAAATGGAACTCACAGGGGTGCCCTGAGGACTAAGACACTCAGTGAGAGAGACCGACAAGCACCTGACTCACACCTGATGACTGCTAGAAAGGTCGACAACTGACGGAAAAGCGGGAGGAGCCAAATGGGGTGAGGCGGAACACCCGGACGGGTTTGAAGGCAGCGCTCGGGGGACCCTGAACCAGAGCGGACGAGCCACGTCAAGGGGGCACCGCACAGGAGGACACAGTCATTCCTGAACGTGGAGGATAAGTGTTCTTCCCAGTTCAAAGTCCAAGGGCAGGGCCCGGTGAGAAATGAAAATTCAGGGCACTTGTTTGAAAACTATGGGGAATTTTTTTTTTTTAATAATTTGTTTTTTAATGTTTATTTATTTTGGAGCGAGAAAGAGAGACAGAGCGTGAGCAAGGGAGGGGCAGAGAGAGAGGGAGACAGAATCCGAAGCAGGCTCCGGGCTCCGAGCTGTCGGCACAGAGCCCGACGCGGGGCTTGAACCCACGAACCGCGAGATCATGACCTGAGCCGAAGTCGGATGCTCAACCGACGGAGCCACCCAGGCACCCCAGAGGAAGGAGGAGTTTTAAGGCAGTGACAGCAGAGCAGGAAACCGAGCGTGGGGGCCCTCAGAGTACGGGCCCCGGGCAGCTGACCGGGTCACATGCCCATGAAGCTGGCCTTGCCCAGGGGCCTGGCTGCCTTAAAAGTGAAATCTGGAGACCACTGTCAGCAGATGCCTTTACCCCACCAGCCAGGCCCTTCCAGCCCACCCCCCTCACCACCCCCGCCAGCGGCTCCCCATTAGTCAAAGTGCAAATCGGTCTGGCAGTCAGCGTGGCCCGCACCATTATCAAGAGGGGCAGAGCGAGGAGGGGAGGGGGCTCTGGGAAAAGTCAAATCGTCAGTGGGCAGCTACGGGAGATAAGCCAGGCAGCGGCTGTCAGCCTCCAAGCTGACAGACTTTTGCCATGATGCCAGAAAAGCCACCTCTCTGGTTCCCGTGGTCCTGGAAGAAAAGCAGCTCAGACACAGGGACATCCACTGTCCCAGGCAGTGGCAGCCCCTCTGGGTCTTCTACACATCCCCTGGGCACCGTGCAGGTGGAGCCCGGCATTGGGTAGAACCCTGCAGCACGGGGGGCCCTTCCCAGGACATCCCTGGGGTGCCTCTGGCCCATGGCAGCCAGGAGGACAGGCCTTGAGCCTGCAGACCGCGGGGTCCACACTGGGGAAGGCTCCTGCCTGAGGCCCCGGGAGCTTCTGGAAGCATTCAGATGGGGGCACACAGGGGAAGGGAAGGAAACAAAGCAAAAGAATTCTGGGGGCGCCCGGCTGGCTCAGTCCGTGGCACGTGCGACTCTTGAACTTGGGATTGTAGGTTCGAGCCCCGAACCTCTGGGTGTAGCGATTACTTTTAAAAAGATAAGATCTTAAAACAAAACAGAAAAAGGATTCTGGCAGGGGGGTCACTGCCACAGCCATCAGGGGCCAGTTTGGGTGGGCGGGGGGGGGGGGGGAGCCAGGTGACAGGAGGAACTTGGGAAGGCAGGGCAGGGGATTAACCCGTCACCTCACACCAGGAGAAACACCAAGAGAGGTGGCCGCAGAGCCCAGGCCCCATTCCCAGGGTGTCCACCCTCCGGGGCCGTTACAGACAGCACCCCCCGCCAAGCACGCTCCCTGCCACGCCAAAGCCCCCCCAACAGTCCTGGTGACCAACCACAGAGCCCAGGCATGCGGCCGCCCTTGGGCTCCACTTATGACAACAGTTCTGTGACGTGCCCCTGTCCAACTACGTCTTCTAGAAGAAGAGCCCGAGGGTCCGGGAGGAACCTTCTCTCTGGGCTCGCACAGCTGATCAGTGACAAAAGCAGCACGGATGCAAGTCACATTCAGGTCCTTTCGTCTCTCCCCTCCCGGCATCTGATGCTCTGTCTCTTCCTGCTGCAACGCAGAGAAGGCCAGGGTCTCCGGGGGCAGTGCCGGGGGTGACAGGGACACAGCGGTGGGGGCAGGAGGCCTCACTTGGCTCAGTGCTTCTGAGTCACATGACATTCGACGTTTGGAGGGCAGTCTGGGGTCCATCCCGTGCTTCGAGGGTGGGCTGTCGGAGGTAGGGGGGGGGGGTCACACCCCCCGGCGTGTGTGCTCAGAAGGGCCTGTGCTTGGTCTCATGCTCTGGGTTTTTTTTTTTCTTTAATTTTTTTTAATGAAGTCTGTGTCATTTTCTTTTTCTTAATGTTTATTCGTTCTTGAGAGAAAGAGAACGAGCGTGAGTGGGGGAGGGGCAGAGAGCGAGGGAGACCGAGAATCCCAAGCAGGCTCCGCACTGACAGAGCTGAGCCCGATCCGCGGCTCGAACCCACGAACTGTGACATCATGACCTGAGCCCACATCACGAGTGGGACGCTGAACCGACTGAGCCACCCGGGCGCCCCAGCATCTTGAAATCCTCAACAGTGTTTGAACGCGGGCCTGCATTTTCGTTTCGCACTGGGCACCACAAATTCCACTGCCCATCCTGCCCCACCGTCCCGGGGATCGGGCAAAGGCAGGGTCCCGCCCGAGGTGGAACATTCCAGGTGCTGGCTGCTCAGGCCACCCTCACCTTGATGTGCTCGTGTCCGGGGCAGGTCCGCAGCCTCCGGCTGGGCGGGAGCTGGGGAACTTGGCTGCAGCCGGACCCTCCCGGAGATGGGTCGGGCCTTACCTGGAGTCCCGGGAAGAGGGTCCCCCCGCCCCCCTGCCCAGGACCTGCTGTCTACTCCCAGCTCCCACATGGAGAAGTTTC
This sequence comes from Leopardus geoffroyi, assembly GCF_018350155.1. Classification (NCBI taxonomy): domain Eukaryota; kingdom Metazoa; phylum Chordata; class Mammalia; order Carnivora; family Felidae; genus Leopardus; species Leopardus geoffroyi. Next base: position 5,600,122 of record NC_059336.1, read on the forward strand.
CAGCCCCCTCTCCTTCCCAGTCTCGGGCAGTCTCGTGCTCCCAGGGACGGCTGCTCCTCCTTCACCCCGCCCAGCTTCTTCCCTCCATCCACCCACCTCAGGGGGGCCCCACTGCTCTCCCCCTGCACACGGCACACACATGCACAGGCTGTAGAAATTCCCTGCGTTGGCTTCTTGTCCCTGAGTGGGGTGGGATGCGGAGGCATTTATGCCACTCCTTTGTGTCTCACCAAATGCGGAGACAGCTGTCATTCTTGCCACCACTCTGCCCCACCGCGTGCCCGCCAGTGTGCACGCCCACATCTGGAAAGAGCATCCCTGTGGTTTGGGCGGGGAAAGCCCCACTCCCAGAATCCAAGGGTGCCTGTGCGGTGCTGGCCTGGCCAACCAGCTTATTGCATAGGCCTCAGCCTCTGGTTCAGGGAGAACATTATCCAAATCGACATGATCTGAGTTAATTCTGTGAAAGTGCTGCAAAGAAAGAATCTGACTTTCTACTGGGAGGCCAGGTGGGGAGATGTAAACCTTGAGCTATCGGGGGCCAATTGGAGAGGAAGACAGAGCCAGAGATGGAGAAAAATCAAGTCCTGATGACAGCATTTGAGCTCCCGGATCCAGCCGTGCCTGAAGCCCATTTCAGTTTGCATAAACATTATTTTTCTTGAGTTTTGTTGTCACTCGTGGCCGAAAGAGCCCTGAGCAACATCCTGTCTCCCTCTGCTGTGAAGGATACAGCTGCATATGAACAGAACTCACATTTGGCTCTCACAGTTCTCAGGACTTGGAGAAATTCCTAAAGTTAGCCAAAGGAAGGCTTTGGAAAGCAGCCTGTGCCTCACATCGATTTTTTCTCTCTAAGCCAGTTTGGCCGGGAGTCCTTCCAAAGAGTGCTCTTGTGTTTTCTGGCAGCACGGAAGAGGCTGTCTGCCTGTGGCCGGGAGAATCCTGGCCCCGGGTACGGGCGCCCTGCAGAATTCCCTTCCCTTGAACGTGGGCCGGGCTGTGACTATGACGGAAGATCACTCCCATGATTCACCAACAGGAAGATGATCCTGGATGGGCCTGACCAAATCAGGTGAGCTCTTGAAAGGAACCAGGATCCGGGAGTGAAAGTGGGAGGGGGCCTAAGGAGGGCGGTCCCATGGTGAAGACTTATGGGTAGTTTCCAGAAGCTGAGAGCCGTCCCTGGCCAGCAGTGCGTGGGACAATGGGGTCTCGTTCCTGAGCTGGTCAACAACTCGAGGGAGCTTGGAGGTGGGTTTTTCTGCAGTTGAGGCCCCAGATGAGAACACGGGCCGGCCAACCTCTCGTGTGCAGCCTCACCAGACCCTTGACAGAGAACCCAGCTAAAAGGTGCTGACTCCTGACCCACGGACACCCTGAGAGAATAAATGGGTGTCGTCTCAGCCACGGAGTTTGTGGTCATTTGTTATGCACTGAAAATTAACACACTTCTCTGCCTGGCTCGCTCTCTCTCGCTCATTTCACTCAGGCCCCTACTCAAATGTCACCTCCCCGGAGGCTTTCCCCGACCCGTGTCAGGTGGGCCCCTGTCTCATCACCCACCACCCCCTTACCCGCATCCGTGTCCTTCACAGCCCGTCCGCCTGCCACGGTGCTATACCACACGCCTGCTGACTTGTTCCTGAAAGTCCAGGAAAGAGGCCTTGTCCCGTCCGTGCCGCTGGGCCCAGAAACTGGCACGTGAGGAGGCTTCTCTAAGCCCGGACCGAACAAGTGAATGAGTGAGTGAATGAATGAATCAATGAACAAGGAAGTGAATGAAAACCACCAGCTTAATTGGCCACGGGTACTGCCACGCTGCAGCTCTTGTGGGGAGCTGATAAGACCGTGGTTTCCTGTTCCTCTCGAGCAGCTGAGGCAACTCCCCGTGACCCCTGTGGCCAGGGCCGTGACACCCCCTCTCACGGTGCGTGCAGACAGAAGGCTGGGGGACCTCGTCCCCAGCCGCCCCTGGGGACCCAGGCCTGCGTTTCAGTGCCCGTGCTGCCCGTCCCTCCCCCCAGTCTGTGCCGTGCGGCCTCCGCTTATTTACTGACCTCCCCAGACCTTGGCCTTCTCATCTACAAAATGGGGACAGGAAGGGGCGCCTGGGGGGCTCAGTCGGTAGAGCGTCCGACTTCGGCTCAGGTCATGATCTCGCGGTCTGTGAGTTCGAGCCCCGCATAGGGCTCCAGGCTGACAGCTCGGAGCCTGCAGCCTGCTTCAGATTCTGTGTCTCCCTCTCTCTCTGACCCTCCCCTGCTCAGGCTCTCTCTCTCTCTCTCTCTCCCTCTTACAAAATGAATAAAACATTAAAAAATAAAATAAAAACAAAATGGGTACAGTCCAAGGTGGCTTGAGGATTAAATGAACTCATATGTGTCCAGGCTGAGAATGGCCCCAGCAGGTGCCCGGTAAGCGGGTGCCACCACAGAAACAAATCTGCAGTGCTATGGAGAAGGGTGGTGTTCCATCAACCCCCCCCTCCTCCCTTCTTGGGGCGAGCCGAGGTCCGTGTTTGGCCTGGTCTGGGGCACGGGCAAGCCAGAGCCGGGAACAGGACAGACCGTGAGTACGACAGTGTCCCAAGGCCACGGGCAGAGGGGCTGGTAATAAGAGAGGGATTTGGGTCACCATGCGACTGCCTCACCTTTGGGGGGAAGTTGCCCGGCAGAAGCCACAGGATCCCCCTTTCCTGCCCCGAGCAGACCCCGAGTCCGTCCATCCCCACCACAAGCCTCACTCAGGAAGACACAGGAAGAGACCGAATGCCCAGCCCCCGGCCAAGAGGCGAGGGAAACGCAGCTCTTCGGGGAGGACAGATCGATATCTGCCAGCGGAAGGGGGCACAGGCCCAGGCCTGGGGCTGCGGTGGATGGGCCTCCGGGCACACTGGCTGGGCGACCCTGGTCAAGTGCGAACACCTGCCAGTCCCATCCCCGGGCTCGTGTCCCAGCGGGGACCACACCGTCCAGGGGTCGGGCTCGGGGAGGGCGGAGCTTGCGTATTTCTCACAGGTGGTGAAATACACCAACCACGTTGCCATCTCTCGCTGGCTTCCACCCCAGGCTCGTCCATGCCACTCCCTCCTTCCTCCCTCGAGCTGGGTCCCCAAGTGCGGGCCACAGCAGAAGTGTCCTGGAAATGCAGTGTCGACAGCGTGTTGCCTCAGACGGCCTCCGTTGCCTTATCTCAGCCCGGCTCCCAGGCCCGGCTGCCACTGCATTTCGTCACCTGCCCCCATAAGTGAGCCGCCGGGACCACGGAAACTGCACTCGGCACTCTCACAGGAAAAGAATGCCCAGTCGGTGTGCCAGCCAATCGGCCGCGGCCAAGTACAACTTAGGATCCGGCAGCCTGCAGGGGACTCCCGAGTATGGGCTCGTTCTCCCTCTGCCGGGCCCCCAAGCCGTCCCCTGCCTCTGTCGGCAGCCAGCTCATCACCCAGGAGGGACGCGCGCCACCCTCAGTGGAGCAGGGCCGATGGACAAGAGAGGCCCAGGTTCACGGACAGCCGATGTCGGCTGGTCATAAATCAGCCCTACGGCCTCCAGGGCAGCTGCCCGGCGCAGGCCAGCTTATCAGCCGCAGGAAACGTGAGCCCGGTCGCAGCCACACGGAGTGAGGAAACGGGGGCCCGTGGAAGGGGAAGGCACGTGTGTCACAGCCCCCACTGGGCCTCGGTTACGCAGTTAGGCCGGGCAGGCTCCCCTCCCTCCGTGTTACATAACTCTCTCTCTGACCCTGCCAGAGGGAGCTCCCACCTCAGCCCAAACTTGGAGTCACCTGGTGAGCCTAAAAAACCGCAGGTGCCTGAGCCCGCTCCGGAGATTCTAAGGCAACTGGTCTGGGGTACGGCCTGGGCATCAGGATATTAGAAGCCCTCTGGATGACTCCAAGGGCAGCCAAGGTTGAGAACACAAGCTCCAGGTTCAGGAGCATAGTCCACAGGCTCAACGGCTGGATCCCACCCCACGGCAAGGCTCACACAATCTGAGGTGTGAGCAGAGTCCTGCGGTTGTGCAGTGCCCAACACGTGCAACTGGACGCAGCAGTCCTGACGGGAGCGCGGGAGAAACTGAGCATCCAAAACCTTGGCTGAGAAATAACTGGGCAGAGGGGCGTGTTCCAATCCCGGTTCTGTTTGTTCAGAGAATCTGTGCTCCGTTCCTCCAACCACCAGCCATGGAGCTGATGGTCTTGGGAAGGAGACAGACAGAAAACAAAGAACGTCACAAATGAATATATTATAACAAATTTGGGACACGCACGTGGTAGAGAATGTCAATAAGGTAAGTGCGGAAGGCAGAATAATCATCCCCCAAATTCATCCACGGCCCAGTCCCCAGAACCTGCGAATACACTAGGTTAAAGGAATTAAGGTCACCGAACAGCTGACTTTTTTTTTTTTTTTTCCACGTATCAACCAAATTCTTTTTTCTTAACTTTAACCGTTAGATACAGTTGATATACGTGACAATTTCATAGGCGTAGATTGGAAGGTCTTAAAGCTGTGGGGCCGCTGAGGCCGCAAACAGGAGAAAGAAAGGCACGGAGTGAGTGGGGACATGTAGGCAAGTTAAAACAACCCACTGCCAAGGGAACAAGGTAAAAACCGTGTTTCTCTCTGTTTTTTGGTTTTTTTTTTAATTCCTGCTCCTTATTTTATTTTCCATTTCAGTTTGCGTTGAGGACATCTTGGTTTATTGTTTTCAATTCATTCATTTACTCAGTTATTTACCGAAGTATAATTAACACGTAACGTGACGTTGGCTTCCGGTGTGCGACAATCACAAGAGTCTACTTAATGCCCATCGCTATACGTCGTTACAGAAACTTCTCTCTTTATTTTCTGGGGGTGGCGAGGACTTTAAGGTCTACCCTTTTAGCAACTTTGCACTACGCAATGTGGCATTATTAACTATGGTCACCATGCTGGACGTGACATCCCGTGGCTTATTTATCTAAACAGCTGAACTGCGGGCTCTGTGCTGACAGCTCGGCGCCTGGAGCCGGCTTCAGGTTCTGTGTCTCCCTCCCTCTCTCTGCCCCTCCCCTACTTGCGCTCTGTCTCCCTCTCAAAAATAAATAAACATTAAAAAAAATCGTTTTAATAAAACAACATAAACAGCTGACCTTGAGGCGAAGGTATTTATCCTCGATGATCCAGGTGGGTCCGATGGAACCTTCAGAGTTGAAGATAACGCACATCTAATGTTACATGTCAATTAGGCCTCAAGGAAAAAGAAATAGAGAAAACCAAAAGAGAGACGCAGACAGAGAGCAGAGGGAGGATCTCCCCGATGCTGCTGGCCCGAGGATGGAGAAAGGGGGCCGCGAGCCATGGCATCACATCCTGCCAACAACCCAGATGAGCAGGACGCAGGTGTTCCCCAAAGCCTCCCGAGGGGAGTTCGGCCGGCCAGGACCTTGCATTTGGCCTTGTGAGACCCTGTGCAGAGCTGGGTGAACCCTCTGCACTTCGGACACATGCGAACGATAGCAATGTGTTATGGCGACAAGTAGAAAACATGCATGGTGTAGTCTGGTTTCGGGGTCAGAGAAGGAGGCTTCCCAAAGGAGTGGAGTTTGAGCTGAGACCCACAGGATGAAAAGCATCAACTCGAAAAGGGAGGAGGCGGAGGTGCAGGGGCCCTGAGGTCAGGGGGACTGGTACGAGGAAAGGAGGGAGGGAACGAAGCCCGATGTGGCTACAGGGCAGAGCACTCGGGGTGTCACTGCACTCTCGGAGCCTCAGTTTCCTCACCTGTGAAATGGGATTATAACAGCATTCCCTTACTGTGAGGATGGAGTGGGCCTGGGAGCCGTGTAGCAAGTAGCTGGAAGGTTGGGCTCTGCAGCGAGACCAGACCTGGGTTCAAACCCCAAGTCTTCTGGTTATAGCCCGGGTAACTTCGGCAGGCCGTTCCTCAATCTGAGCCTCAGTTTCCCCATCTGTCAGGCTGCTGCGAGTTTTAGATAACAACGCGTCAGGCACACTCAACAAATGCTGGCTGTCACTGTTAGCGACTAGGGGCCAGAGATGGAAAGGAATGTGTTCAAGGTCACACAGCCTGGGGACTGAGCAGGGTGGAAATGAGTCTCCTGACCCCGGCCTTGGCCCGGCACAGCTTCTCGGTCTACAGGACCACAGCCGACTGAGGCAGTGAGACTCAAATGAGGAGAGCTGTGTGTGAATGTGCACATGTGAGTGTGCACAGCATGTGTGTTGCAAGAGCACGTGGGTGTGCTACACAATGCAGGCGGCACACACGAGAGCGTGCATGTGGGTGTGAGTGTACAAGGGGTGCATATGTGCAAATGTGTGAAATGCCAGCTGTGTCTGCATGTAAACAGGCACGTGTGTCTGTGGATGTGTGTGTGTGCACATGCAAATGTGCGGGTATGTATGTGAATGCACATACATGAATGGGATCGTGCGTGCCTGCGTGAACGTGCGTGGTGCTGTTGAATGGAAGAATGAAGACACCTACGTGGCTTGGGGGACAGACAGACAGTCTGAGTCCTTATGCCTGATACACTTCAGTCCAGATGAACTGGGAGCGGGGAAGAAATATTTAACAAAAGGCTCCTGGCCCCAGTGGGTTTCTTGCAACTATATATTCTTCCAGAACGTTCCTCCAGAAAGCAGCTGAGCCTCCAGACATGTTTCACAGACACTGTCAGGGAGGGGCAGGGAGTCATCCTTCCCTTCAAGGGATCGTGACAGCTCCAGCTGTGAGCACGCACTCTGTCGGGCGCCACGCGATGACTTCACACGCATTGTCTCATTTAGTTCACACAACAGCCATGTTGTTCACTTTACAAACAACAAGACTGAGGCTCAAAGAGCCACGTGAGTACTCAGTGTGGTACACTGAGTTTTGAAAAGAAGACCTCAACCCCCCATCCCTCTCTCTATTCAAAACACTTTGCAAGCGACTCTGCAGCTGCAGCCGTCAAAAGGTGGTTTATTTCCTCACTCCTTGAATCTGGTTGGTCTTGTGACTTGCTCTGGATACCACAATTGCTGGAAGCGATGTTATCCACGCCTCAGCTTGGGCCTCAAACAGCCTTGCATGCTTCTGCTCTCTCTTTCTAGGACTCCTGTCTCCATCAGGAGAAGAAGCCCGCCAGAGAAGGAGACACACGGCACCTGGCTGTCGCCATCACCCTAGATGATACTCAGCTGCCCCCCACAAAGCGTCTAAAGCTGACCCAGCAGCTGACCACAAATGCATGAGGGATCCCAGCTCAGACCAGAAGAACCATCCAGGCGATGGTTCAAGCTGAATTGTTGACTGGCTGAATCGTGTTGTCTTAAGCAACTAAGTTTGGGGATCATTTGTCACGCAGCAACACTAACTGATACACTCATAATCACGCAACTGTTAAAGGCAGAGTCAGGACTCAAAGTCAGGCTTGTTTTTAAAGTTTATTTATTTACTTTTGAGAAAGAAAGAGAGAGAGAGAGAGAGAGACAGCATGAGTAGGGGAGGGGCGGAGAGAGAGGGAGACCCAGAATCCCAAGCAGGCTCCGGGCTCTGAGCTGCAGAGCCCAACTTGGGCCTTGAACTCACGAACTGTGAGATCATGACCTGAGCCGAAACCAGGAGTCGGTCACTTAACCACCTGAGCTACGCACGCACCCCTCAAAGCCAGGCTTTTTACTCCCAAATGCATACTCTCATCCCCTATATTCGACCACCTCCCCGAAGGGAAATAAGTAAGAAAGCCCAAAGCTGCTAAAAATCCCACGCCGGCTTCCCAAACGTCAGTCTACACCTTGTTTGGAACGTGCCTAATCCCTGCCGTCACCCGCCTTGAGACCTGCCGGCTGGACCTGGCTCTTTTGCCCTCTCTGTTCCCGGAGCCCAGGTGGGGACGGAGCACTCACTCCAACCCTGGATCCCCCCGCCCCGCCGAGGCCTTCGTTCTATGAGCACCATCCCTCCTCATCTGCAAAGTTTGTTCCGAGTGTCAGCGAAAGAACCCGGCGTTTCCACACGTACAAATCAGCAGCCACGATAAAAACCAGCTGTAAGGTTTAAAAATAACCTCCCCAGCCTTCCAGAGATGCCAGGCTCCTGGTTGGGGAGAAGAATCAGCCCCACGGAGGGAGCACCACCTTCGGGGGAGACTCCCGGGCCAGGCCCCAAATCGTGCCCGCGGGCCTGGCTGAGCCCGAGTCCCTGGGAGCACAGCCCCTGCAGGAAGTGCGAATGGGGAGCCAGGCCCTCCCTTCGGGGAAGTCAAGGCAGGGCCCGGAGAGTCCTCCAGAGCAGAGACCTCATCTGGCCCCCTTGTCAGGGGTTTCTTTTCCCCTCTGCTTCTGTCTTCTCTTGTCATCCCCTCTATAAATAAAAGATAGGGCGTCGGGGAGGCACCTGGGCGGCTCGGTCGGTTGGGCGTCGACTCTTGATTTCGGCTCAGGTCATGATCGAACGGTTCGTGAGTTCGAGCCCTGTGTCGGGGTCTGTGCTGACAGTGCAGGGCCCGCTTGGGATTCTCTCTCTCCGTCTCTCTCTGCCCCTCCCCTGCTCTCTCTCTCTCAAAATAAATATATAAACTTAAAAGAAAGTTCGAGCTGTGGAGGGGCGCAACCCAGGTTCTGTCCTCATGGATGCCTTGTCCCCATGAGCCTCAGCTTCCTTGGTCACACGGGGCCCACGCCTCACTGGGTGGGCCTGAACACCCACAGGACACTGCAGGAGCAGAGCCGAGCACGGCGGCCAGCCAGTGAGCCGGCGCCTGGCAAGTGTCGTTCCTCCTTCAGGGAAGGGGGGCAACCGTGGTGACCCCTCCTCTCTTCCTCTCCCTGATCCTTGCCTTCCTTCGGGTCCCCGGTCCTCCCCCTGCTCCCCTCGGGCCCCAGACCTGGCCCCCGGCAGGCTCAGAGCTGGAGCCCGTCTTGCCGAATTCCACCTGCAGCCCGGCCCCGTTGCTGAGACTGTCCCCATCTGGCTCTCAGAGGGTTCCTGGGCAGGCACGCTGCCGCCTTCCCACCCTCGTCACCTCTCACCACAACCCCTGGGGGCTGTACGGGTGACGGCTGTATCCCAGCATCCAGAGTGGTGCATGGCACACAGTAGGTGCTCAATAAGGAATAAGCAGTATTCCTATCGTTCCCATTTTACAGATGAGCAACTGAGGCTCCAAGAGGTCGGCTGGCATGTAGCAAAGTACAACCCTCAGAGGTTGAGGCAACCCAGGCTTGGGTGGGTGGAAGACCCCGCCCGAGGTCCCCGAGGCAGGATTTGAACCCAGGTTCACGGGCACCGAAGGCCTGAGTCTTAACCATCGACGACTCCCCATTCACCCACCTCTTCTAGCTGATTTCTCCGACATCCTCGCCATCCAGACACTGTCACGCACGTGCTGTGTGGCCTTAGGTAACTCACACAACCTCTCTGAGCCTTGGACTCTACATCCGTACCGCAGAAAACCGACCTAGCTGCACTCAGGTAGAATGTGCCTCAGCTCGTTTTTCATCTGGTTTCTCAGTATGTAGTGCGGGCTGTGGCATGCAGTCGGTGTCAAATAAATGTTTGCTGATTAATTCATTGGAAAGACAAGTTTACTTTAAGAGCACAGGAGTCGGCCCAGAAGCTCTGGGTTGATTGTCTCCGGGAACATATTCCTTCTCTCTCCACTTTAATTTTTTTTTAATGTGTATTTTATTTTTGACAGAGAGAGAGAGAGAGAGAGAGACAGAGCGTGAGCGGGGAAGGGGCAGAGAGAGAGGGAGACGCAGAATCGGAAGCAGGCTCCAGGCTCTGAGCTGTCAGCGCAGAGCCCGACGCGGGGCTCGAACTCGTCAACCGCGAGATCATGACCTGAGCTGAGGTCGGACGCTCGACCGACGGAGCCGCCCAGGCGCCCCTCTCTCCACTGTAAAGAAAGAGAAATTCCAAAAGGCAGGAGAGCCATCGGGTGTGCGGTTTACGTGAGAAAGACGAGGGGAGCCCTTGTCAGCAGACCCCCCACCCCCACCCCAGGCCCTTGGGAAAAAAGCTCTTTCTCCTACATCAAAAAATAGGCGAGTGGGTGAGCATCACCAGGCTTTCCATTAAGACGAAGCGTGGAAGGTCTGGATCCCACGCCAGTTATGATCCCAGGCTCAGCGGAGGGTTCTGATGAACGACCAACACCAGCTCCCGGGTCTGTGCTGTTTTCTGGGGCAGGTCCCGGTTCCTCCACCCGCGCGGGAAGCTGGTCATTCTTCCCTTCTGTGCCAGTGCCGTGCCAGGCTCAGAGACCCCCCTCCCGCCCCCCACCCCAGCTGGGGGGCAACCCAGAAGGTTCTGAGCAGAATCCTGAGGCTCTAACAGAAGAGCCATGAGCTCCCAGTGGGCACGTTCAAGCGCCAGGGTGGGTGGTTTCCGGCGATCACAGAGAACTTTCCAGAAAGGTGGGGGCGCCTCCAGCAGGCTGTATCCCCCAGAGCCAGCATCAAAGGTGGCAGTCACCAGGGGAGCCCCAAGCCCCTTGCAGGAGCCCCCAGGTGGCAGCCTCCTCTTTCTACGCCAAGGGGAAGCTCTGGGTTCTCAGGACATCTGGGCTCCGCCCGCCCTCCACCTCCAGGGCCCCCCAGCTCCGCCCAGCCCGCCCCATCCAGTGGAGCCAATCCTGGCCACCCGGGACGTGTCGGGCTCACGGGCAGCCTTGCCCACAGTGTCCTCGCCAGCACCTACCAGGCCGGCCAACGGCAGGAGCTGCACACACTCCCTGCCCTCTGGTCCGTGGGGGCAAACCTCGCTCTGGTCGCTTGCACAGGATTTACAGACCCTTCCTGATAAACCTGCTGGCACTACGGGGCTGAAGGGTCCCTCGGGCCCGGCCAAGGTCACAGGCACAGGGGCCCCTGCTCAGAAGGGCACGGGGCGTCATGCTCAACTGCTGCCTTCTTGAAAGGCCTGCTACTCTTTTAACAGGGGCTGCACGTTTTAATTCTGTGGCCGATCCCAGAAGAGGGGTTCTGGGGGCCCATCGGGTGAGCCCCATTCCCCTGAGATTCCCAGAACTGGGGAAAAGTCTGTGGAAACAGGCAGTGGAGCAAAGACAGTTCTCCCCGGCCAGCACCCTTCTGCGCGCATCCTTGATTGCAGAGCTGGGCTCAGGGGGGCTCCGCACATCCACCCACACTCATGTGTGCTCACACACACGTGCAACAGCCGGTCACTCCAAGCCACAGGCTTCCTGCTCAGGAGACCCCCAAGGGCCACTCCAGCCCGCCCAGGCTAACGAGAAAGCAGGGCAGGCAATGCAAAGCTGGGGAGGGGGGCGTCGGGGACAGAGGGAGAGCCCTTGCCTCCCCCAGTCTCCCAGGAAAGGAGGCATGCCCCCCCTGGCCGAGGATCCCACTTGAGCCCTCCACGCCTCACCCCACTGAATCCCTGCAGCCGCTCCTGGGGTAGGGTTTATATTATACCCATTTTAAGGATGGAAAAACTGAGGCTCCAAGAAGAGAAGTTGCCTGCTGGCACCAAGGCGGACAGTCTCGGGAGTTCTACACTCCATAGCGGCTCCTGAAACATGACAAGCCCCCCCCCCAGCCCCCTCTGCGCCCCCAGCAGGCTTACCCCCTCTTTCGGGCCGCTGCCTGCAGGATGCTTGTTCCCCAAGGGCTGCTCGAGCTGGTTCACAGGGGTGGGGTCCTCCCTCCAGGGTTCACGGCCCCACCTCAGTATGGGCACGGGGGTGGGGGGTGGGGGCCAGTTCCTTCCAGAGTCCCCGGGGCCTCTGCCCCAGGCCCTTGGCTAGCCTCGCCCTTTGACGTCACAGACCAGGGACCAAAAAGGGCTGAAGGGTGTCACCGGGGCCCCACAGAGGACGGGGAAACAGCGGAACATCCCCGGGGTGTGGGGGCAGGTGTGTGCGCACCGCGGGGAGGGGCTCCGGTGGCCGTGGCCGGAAGCCCAGGAATCTTTCTCTCAAGATTCGTTTTTTTTAAAGATTTTTTTAAATGTTTATTTATTTCTGAGAGAGAGAGAGAGAGACAGAGATGAGCAGGGGAGGGGGCAGAGAGAGAGGGAGACACAGCATCGGAAGCAGGCTCCAGGCCCCGAGCCGTCAGCACAGAGCCCGACGCGGGGCTCGAACCCACGGACCGCGAGATCGTGACCTGAGCCGCGGTCCGACGCTCAGCCGACGGAGCCCCCCCAGGCGCCCCGTCAAGGTTCTAAATGGAGCTTCTCCTACAGGGAGGCTGCTCTCCCCGGGGGGGGGGGGGGGGGGGGGGCTGCACGGACCACGGGCTCTTCTTACGGGGTGGGGTCTGGGGGGAGCGTTTGCAGGCCGCGCTCGCGGTGGCCAGGACAGCGCGGGGTGGCGAGGGGATGAGCGGACGAGCCCCCTGCCACCCGCAGACCTGCCGCGTCTGAGCCTGTCCAGGCCCCGCCGCCCGGGCCTTATTTGGTAAGAGCCTGCGCTGCCCTCCGCCGGGGCGCGAGCTGCAGGGGCACCCGGAGGCCCCAAGCCGCCGCCAGGCCCGCAGCTCGCTCCCCCCACCCCCCCCCCAACCTGGCTCCTCCCCGGGCCCCTGGGCCAGAGGCTGGCACTTCTGGAGGCACGAGATCCCGCGCGGGTCGGGCCAAGACCGCGGCGGCCTGCCTCGGATCCCAGCCCGGGGACGGGAGAGGGATTCCCCAGCTTTTGCCCTTATATGGCCGAGGAGAGGCCGTGGTGCTCGGACGGGCCCCGCGGGCCCCCGAGGTATTGTCTTAAGAGGGTGTTTGGCACCGGGCAGCGAGGCCTTGGATTCTTGTAAAATCCTGGCAGGGAAACTGTTTGACAGCCTCGACGATGTTCTGGAGCCTCCGGGAGAAGCCCGCCCCCGAGGGCCGAGGGCACGTGGGGCGCCAGCTGCGGGCCGGGAGGGCGAGCTCTGGCAGCGGGCTCGGGGTGACGGGGGCAGGGGCCTCTGTGCCCCGATCGGCACACAGGGTGCACGGGGGGTACCGCCGAGGAAGCAGGGAGGAAAATGGGCGTGGAGGGGGGCACGCGAGGTCACCGCCAGGAGGGCCGCCTGGCTTCGGCCTCCGACCGCGTGTAGCTGCCGTGAAAGGACCCGGCCGTCTTTGCCACCCCATCCGCGCCTCTCAAGCACCAAGGAGGTGGACGCTCCTGTCATCCCCGCTGACGGACGAGGAAACTGAGGCTCGGAGGAGGATGTAGGGCTCGGGGCTCTTTCTCCAGCCCTGTGGGGAGCTCCGCAGGCCAGCGTTCATTGTTCACAAACAGGTTCACAGACGTGTCCTGAGCTCAGCTCCGGGCCGGGCAGCGTCCTAGGCTCGCGGCAACGGCAGCAAACCAGGTAAGAAATGGCTTGTCCGCGAGGGAACAAACATCGTGTGAAGGAAGGGAGACAGAGAAGGTCTCTCTGTACAGACAGTCTTTAAACTGAGGGCCCAAAGATGAGAAGGAGCCAGTCCCGGGAAAGACACAGGTGGTGTTGCAGGCAGAGAAAATAGCAGGTGCAAAGGCCCTGAGGCAGGGAGAAGCGTGGTTGGGCCTAGGCCAGCCAGGAGGCCAGCGCGGCTGGGGCAGAACGAATAGAGGGGGGCAGAAGAAGCAGTCACAGGTGGTGATCACGGGAGCTTCAAAGGCTCCCATCAGGAGGGGGGTGGGTTTTATTCCAGGAGCGGGGGGCGGGGGGGAGCTCCATTTTCAGTAGAGATCTAATAGAATCACATGCGCTGTCACGTACGAGATGTCTACACTTTCCTAAGTGCTGTATATTCATTTTCTTATCTGATTCCTCAGCATCCCTGAGGGGAGTGGAATCCTTATCCCCATTTGACAGATGAGGAAACTGAGGCCCTGAGAGCTGAAATGACTTCCTGCGTCATTGATATGGGATTGGACAGGACTTCCTCCCTAAGCTCCGCCTTATGTCAAAACCAGTACCAGTCCAGGGGCGCCTGGGGGGCTCAGTCGGTTGAGCAACCGACTTCAGCTCAGGTCGTGATCTCACACTCTGTGAGTTCGAGCCCTGCGTCGGGCTCTGGGCTGACAGCTCAGAGCCTGGAGCTGCTTCCGATTCTGTGTCCCCCTCTCTCTCTAACCCTCCCTGCTCATGCTCTGTCTCAAAAATAAATAAAAACATGAAAAAAAATTCTTTAAACCAGTCCCAGTACAGACCGCCCTCCCCCCATCCCCGCAGGGCGGCAGGGCCAGAGGGGAGCAAAGCAATGTCCTTGGGGGTGGCCGATCCTGTCCCCTTTCCACCTGCCATCCCACCCACCGCCCCCAACTCACGGCCACTTGCAGATGGTGAGACAAAAGTGCCCTCCTGTGCCTGGGACTTTCCCTGTTCGCCACCCAAGTCCTGTTTCCTGGGAAACGCCTTGGTCCCAGGCGCCTGAGGTCACTTGCCCCCCAGGTGGCCCACTCAGGGGCTCCGGGCACCACTGGTAGCTTAGACTGGGGAGCAGACCTCCAGGTCTGTGGCACCTGCACACCTGGCCCCACGCCCACCTCCGCCTGGACCAGGAAGGGGCCGCGGGGAGAGGAGCAAATAGCAACCTGTGTGTTGCCCGCCTCAGCCTCCCGCGGTGCCAGGACAACGCCACCTGCTCCCGGACAGCCGGCGACCGCAGAACAAAGGGAGGGTTAGGGCCGCCTGCCAGGGGAGCGGAGCGCGGGAGTCTGCCCGGGAACCGGCCAAGCAGGGACGGCTCGTCCCCCAGCTGCAGACTCAGGGTCAAGGAGGCCTGCCTTCGACTCTATGGGCTCCATGACCTTGGGCACCTTGTGGGCCTCAGTTGGCCCACTTATTAGACAGGAAAGGGACGAGAGACATCAACAGCCAGAGGACTGCTGAATGCCAGGCTCGCGGCCAACCATCACCTCCTGGAATGTTCCCGGTACCCTTGGAAGAAAGGGCTGTTAGCTCTGCACAAAAGAGCAAAGCCCAGAGAAGCTGAGACAGCCACCCCAGGCCACGCAGCTGGTAACGGTAGGGCAAGGATTTGAGCCCGGAATCATTCGCTTCAGCCCCACACACCTTCTCTGCAGAGGTGAAGGGAAAGGTAGAAAAAGCCACTGGAAAGGAACGGCCTCCTCCCCGGGCCCCGGGCCCAGGTCCCGCATTTATAACATCCATCTGGGTGGGCCTGTACTTTAGAGATGGGGAGGCCGGGGCCCCGAGAACAGGAGCCCCAGTTCCCTGGGGGTTCGAGGCACGTCAACACTCACATCAGCCTCGGATGTGCCACCAGGATGTGTCCGCTCCTGTCCCCTGCTCAGGAGGCAGAGGATCCCCAGGCTCTGCCCTGGGCCAAGGACATCTCCAAAATGTCATGACCTGGAAGCCATTCGTGCCTCGACTGTCGCTCTCCTTCCAGCACCTCCGACCACGAGGCCGCTGGCATTTCTGCCCAGGGTTAACGCTGAGAGATTCTAGGCACCCGAGCAGCCGCTCAGCTCCCACGAAGGCAGCGCCAAGGGCACTGGGTCGGTTCCTTGGGCAAACACACAGTGGGCTTGCTGGCCGGGCCTGTGGGCTGGGACGGGCTGCCTCAACGCCAGCCACCAATGGCAGGTCTCCAGGGCGGTGGCTCGCCCACATTCCAGAACCGCAGGCTGGGGCATGCCTGCCAGGCGGCGGGCTCTTATTCACCGCCAGGCCGAAGCAGAAAGAAGCACTTTTCCCCTCAGATGGCATCCTGGTGACAGCCGCCTGCCATCTTCTCTTCAGTGGACAGTTCTGCCCTCGTGTTACAGGACAGTAGTGACACGTGGTCCCCCCCACCTCCCCGTTTCAGGCGGGGCCGCCTGAGCTCAAATCTCAGCTCTGCTGCTAAGCACGTGAGCGACCACGGAGAAGGGGCCAGGCTCCGTGTCCCCCAGGTCCTCGTCTGTGCCTCAGGGGCTCATAAAACACACAGCTCTCTGAGGATTAAAGGGTAACACACGCTCAGCATTTCAAATAGTGTGAATGCTCCACAGACGTTATCCCGGGGCATCTGGGGCTTTCCGTCTTTGGTTTTCTCATCTCTCGCTTTGAAATAAGGCAACTATAAACGCTTGGGTCCTCAGGGACCAAAAGACAAAATGCTGGGCCACAGGGTATATTCCACGGCCCTTGTTTCTTGCCCGGAGACTGATCTTGAAACCTGGAATGTGCTTACAGCAAGACCGATGTGTCACTTTCTCCACATCCCTGCCAGCACTGGGTTTTATCATTTTATCATTGTGCTTCTCATGAAATCAAAAGGGTTGGGTCCGCATTTCTTCCTTTGCCTACAAGTCTGTGCATTCTTCCAGATAACAGTCAACTGTTAACGGTTTCCTCGGGGATAAATGGCTCGTTGGCCTCCTTTGCATGGTCCTCAAGTGGCTTCTGCCCCTGTGGAGATGCCCCTGTGGAGGGGCACCGTGCCCCTGTGAGGTCCGCACGGGAAGCAGCTTCTGAGCACGAGGGCGAGACGGGAGAGGTTGCGGCTCGGGAAGGCAGCGAAAGCCTCACCCCTTCCCCCACCTTCCCTTCACCTGGGTGTCTTCAGAGCCTGGCCAGCTGAGGAAATCCTTTCCTGGGACTGGGGTTGCAGCCCCGGAGGCTGGGGGAGGAAGAAACTAGAGGAACTGACTGCATTTCTGGAGCAACGAGCCAGTCGGTGAGGCAGACGGAGACTCCATTCCTCTGTACCCACGACCACCGCCCTCCTGCAGCCCCCTGCCCGCTCCCCCAGGGCCCCTGGGCGCCAAGGAACGTTCCTTCCAGACTATGGGGTCAGAATAAACCCCTCCACCGAGCTGTGAGAAGGCGATGACTTTCTCTCCTGCTGCCTTAATCACTTAGGCTCCCGGTGCTACATTAGCCAAACACCCAGAACCCCTTCTTGGGTCCTCCCTCAGCTGGAATCATCCAAGAGCCCCCCAAATCTTCTTCAACAGGTGGGGGCGCAGCTGGTTCCCCACCAAACGTCGCTGCTGTTTACAGCGTCCTGCCACCACGCAGGGCCGCTGCTGGAAATGACGCCCGAACATTCCCGCAGATGCTCGTCTGCTCTGCGAGGATCCCCAGGCTGGCTAAGCTCTGGCCGGGGTTCTGGAGGCCACCCACACTTGGGACCTGAGTTCAGCTCTCAGGGGGGCAGGCACTCCCAGACCCTCAGAGCGGAATGACAGGTCACATCCCCGTCCCACACGCTCCCCGGGGCCCCAACGCCCAGCACCCCGCTGACCCCACCCAGAAGCCCCCTGAGGGGACTAGACAGAGGCGTGGCCCCTACTTTGGCAGAAAGGAAACTGGGGCCCCCGAGGGGTAATGTTCCCAACGTCATCTGGCCATTGGCCCCAATTCAAGCCAACACCCAGCGTCTGGACTCCCCGTTCAGTGCTCTCACCGCCTTCGCATTTAAGGTCGCCGGTGAAAGTCGTCTTCTGGGCCCAGGAAGCCAGGCAGGATGTGACCCCGCCTGCCTCCCCGGCTTCATCCGACTTCTTCACACAAATTCGAAATGTTTTCCCACCTGCCTGTGCACCTGCCTCCCTCTCCCCACAGGTCTCCAGGGAGGCCTCTGCTGTCACCTGCCACCAGAGGCCTGTCCCCACCTCTCGCCCCCTCCACCAGCCTCCTGCCACCGGCTACTCTGTTTCTGTTTTCCACTTGGTGATGTGTCTCTTTGTGTCTCAGCTCCACGGGGCCGGGGCCTGTGACTCCCGTTCGCCCAGCTCCCGGTGCCCAGAAGGCCCCTCGGGAAACCCCGAGTTCCAAGAACGAATGCACGAGACGGGTGGGCTTCTCTCGGCTCCTAGAAATGGGTCTGGTCTGCCCCCCGCGGCCGCGAAGGTAGGGGAGAGCCTGCCGGGCCAGCCAGACAAACCCCCCGCCCCTTCCAAAGCTCCAGGCCCTGAGCAACCGCCCCCCACACACACCCCTGCCCCCAGGCTTTCGGGGGCTCTTGGGGAACAGCGTGGAAACCCGTCCCCAGGGCCGGAAGCAGCCGGGGCCTGGCCCCACTCAGCCGGGGCCTGGCTCGGGCGCTGGGGCCCAGGGTCTAATTATAGAAGGCAGGTTCTGAGAGGAAGTAGCTACTCTGATTAACACCCTGGGGTTTGTTCACCCCTCACTGAGACAGTCCCCGCCGGGAGAGGAAATGTGCGAGGCGAACTCAGCTGCCAGACCAGGGGGCCTCCGGCGCCCGGCGCGGGGATGGCCTGGAGGCTGGTCTCCCACGGGCCGTGTCCGGTTGAGCAGGCCTTACCCCCCCCCCCTCGCAGCACCCCGCTTTAAGACAGAGCGACCCGGACCGGATTTGAGTTTCAAAGGGGCTGTGAACCGTGGCGCTTCGAGCAGGGCCACCAGAGCCAGGAGCCCTCTGAACCTCAGTTTCCCCGTCTGCAGAATGGGTTGACGAGAACCGCGCCTTTCACAGAGCCTCTGGGAGGGTTCAGTGGTGAGGTTCGTGCCGCCAGCTGGGCAGCGTCTGGCGCAGGATGAGGGCCCGGTAGGTGTTCCCTGCGGTCAGACGGGCAGGGCCCAGTCAAAATGAGAACGTGGGGCCCCTTGTTCAAAAGACACTCAACATTTCAAGATGGAGACAGCACAGCATTACACGTGGGGCGGGCGCCCTTCTGAGCCCCGCGTGACTGTCCGGGCCGCCCGGCTGTGAAGTGGAGGGGAGGCCCCGGAGGTGGGAGAGGGTGGGGGTGGGGGGGTGCTCCTCACGAGGAGGGATCCCTCTGCACAGCCGTCCTCGGTGGACCTCAACACGACCTCAACACTCAACAGCCGTCGAGCGGAAAACACAAGAGCCCCGCGTGTGGCAGCTTCACACACAGGCCGTTAGAGCGGCTCGCACGAAACAATGCCGTGAGTGGACAGTCACCGCCAATATTGGGGAAAAACCAGGACAGGAGGCTGAAGCCCCCGCCTTCTCTCCCCGCTGAGGCCGGCTCCGGGTGGCGGTGCGGGAGCCACGGCAGAATTCAGCTGCATCTGTAACGTTTTCTTTCTTAAACACAACGAGAGGGGCCCCTGGGGGGCTCAGTCGGTTGGGCGTCCGACTTCGGCTCAGGTCACGATCTCGCGGTTTGTGAGTTCGAGCCCCGCGTGGGGCTCTGGGCCAACAGCTCAGCGCCTGGAGCCTGCTTGGGATTCTGTGTCTCCCTCTCTCTCTGCCCCTCCCCTGCTCACGCTCTGTCTCTCTCTCTCTCTCTCTCAAAAATAAATAAACACGAAAAAGAATTTTTTTCAAACAAGATATAATTCACACTCCATAAAAGGCACCCTTTTACAACGTCCAATGCCGTGGCCCTTAGTAGGCACACGCTCGTGCACCTGTCCCTCTCTCTCTCGGCAACTCCGCTCCTGCTTTTCTTTCGGTTTCTGTTCGTGTGTCTGCCCGTGAGTCACTCCGTTGCTTCTCACACGCGTTCTGGTTTTCTCTGTTTTGCCATCTCTCTCCCTCTCTCATTCTGAGGGGGGCACAGGCAAACCCAAGAAAACAAATAGAAAGCAACCCGACAAATAGAAAGGGCATACTGGGTGCTCTGGAGACAGACAGGGTGGGGAGAGAGAACGTCCAGCCAGACAGGGCAGCCAAGGGGACGCCTCTGAGGAGGGGACGGTGAAGCCAATGCTACAGGAAGAAAAGCAGCCACTGCTGAGACGCATCCAGGCAGAAGGGCAGCATGAGCAAAGGCCCCGGGGCAGGAAAGAACCTGGGGACGAGCCAGGCAGCGACGGGGGAGCTAGACAGGGGCCTCCCTAGGCACCAGACTCATAGGCTCCGACGCAGGAGCCCCGGCCACCCCACGGCGAATGAGTCACGGATGAACCTCAGAGAACCTTCCAGCACCCCCAGTGCTCAGGGGGGACCAGACCACATGCTCAGCACGGGGGGCCCCGAGGTGGGCATGATCCACCTCTGCCTTGGAAAGAGCCTGCAGGGGAAAAGCACAAGCCAGGCTCCAAAGAAAGTTCGTGGGTTGATGTCCTCGATTATCCAGTTCAGAAACACTGAGTGTTTGCTGCAGGCCGTAAGCCAGCACGCACAGCACCCGGGCCTCACGGGGCTCGCGGTCTAGAAGCTCTACCCCTCCTCCTGACCATGCGGGAGGGAAAGGCCGGTGCTGAGACGGTCATTTAGTCACCCAGCACGCAGCTGCTGGGGGCTCAGTTAGTGGAACAGCCTTGGGCACTTCAATCACCCTCTCTGAGCCTCGGTTTCCTCCTCGGTGTGAGAGCTGAGAGAAACAGCATCAAGGGCTCAGGGGCCCCCACCCCCCGCCCCTGTGCCGTTCAGAGAGCCCTCCCTGGCTGGCTGGTCGGGGGAGCTGGCAGATGGGGGTGGGGGGGATCCCAGCGGACTGGAGACCCGGCATCCCCCCCCGGAGGGTGGGGTTCAGGCAGCTGGGGGAGGGGGGCAGCCCGTGCAACAGCTGGGTACCGGCTCTGGCTCGTGTCCTTAAGTCACCGAGGGCAGCACCAGGCCGGCTGGCTGGAACCCAACAGCCTGAGTCTCATTTGTGATGCAAATGGCTGGCAGTGGCTTGGGGCCAGGGCACATGTCCCCAGCCAGGGCCCCAGCTTTTATTCCGGGCGGA
Organism: Leopardus geoffroyi; assembly: GCF_018350155.1. Classification (NCBI taxonomy): domain Eukaryota; kingdom Metazoa; phylum Chordata; class Mammalia; order Carnivora; family Felidae; genus Leopardus; species Leopardus geoffroyi. Next base: position 5,620,681 of record NC_059336.1, read on the forward strand.
GCAGGGGGGAAGGGAGGAGAGGGATCCCTCTCCAGGCGGCCTCGAGGGATCTTTCCAGGTGGGTTAGGGGTGAGCAGGGACCCCGGGGCCGGGAGACACGTTCCCGGAGGCTGTGACGCCCTCTGCTTGGTCAACGGAACGAGTGGGAAAGTGGCGGCTGGCCAGAGGCCTCTGTCGGCAGGAACGCAATGGTCTCTCCGGCTTCTCCCCCGGGATCCCGCAGAAACCAGGGCACCCCCGCTTCCTGGCCAGTCCCCAGTGGCCGTCCAGCCTCTCCTGGATGCCCTGCGAACCTCTGGCCACGCGGACCTTGTCTCCATCTTGCTCCGCTCTGTCACCCCGGGGCCCTCCCACAAGCCGCTCCTTCTACCTGGGACGGACCCCAGTCCTGCTTTGGGTCTCTGGCCCTGCGGCTTGTAGGTACATTCTTCTTAAAGACGGTGCCCCAGATCGTATCGACTTCAGGCTCCACAGAACCTGCCTCTGTCCCCAGTGGTGGGAAAATGTCCCCCGAGCCTCTCTTCCGCAGTCCTGGGTGACCTGAGTAGGTCACGTCCCCGGTTACGTCATCCATTCATTCAACAAATATTTGCTGAGCAGCTATTATGTGTCGGGCGCTTTTCTGGGCACGGGAGGTAGACCAGGGAACGAGACAGACAAAAACGCCTGCCCTGTGGACGTACAGCCTACCAGGGGTCGTTGACAGACAAGTAAGGAATATTCAAGTAATAATAACTGGTAAATACAGGCTTAAGGCGTGACGACAGCTACGGGGAAGGGAGAGGGAACGTGGGGCTGTAATTTGTTTTAATGCTCATTTATTTACTTTGAGAAAGAGAGCGTGTGTGCAAGTGGGGGTGGGCAGGGGAGAGAATCCCAAGCAGGCTCCGTGCTGTCAGCACAGAGCCCAACGCGGGGCTCGATCCCGAGACCATGGGCTCGTGCCGAGATCGAGAGTCAGATGCGTAACTGGCTGAGCCCCCCACCCCCACCCCAGGCACCTGTATGGGCTGTCATTTCTTTTTTTTTTTTTTTTTTTTTCAACTTTTATTTATTTTTGGGACAGAGAGAGACAGAGCATGAACGGGGGAGGGGCAGAGAGAGAGGGAGACACAGCATCGGAAGCAGGCTCCAGGCTCTGAGCCATCAGCCCAGAGCCCGACGTGGGGCTCGAACTCACGGACCGCGAGATCGTGACCTGGCTGAAGTCGGACGCTTAACCGACGGCGCCACCCAGGCGCCCCTGGGCTGTCATTTCTAATGGGGCAAGGTAAGAGGTGAGCCATGTAGATACCTAGGGATGAGCGGTCCAGGCACAGGGAAGAGCAGATGCGAAGGCCCTGGGGCAGGGGCCCACCTGGGAGGACACAACACTTCTCTGTGGTGTTTATAGGCCTGCAATTAATTATTCCAGTGATGGCTTACCCACTAAGACCTTGTATGTGGTAGGTGTTCGATACATAAACGGAGAAGGCATTTCTGTAGGTATTTATTTGAAGGGAGGGCTTGGGGCTGGTGAAGCTATAAGGGAGCCCCACCCGCACCCCGAGGCAGCCCGAAGGTCACAGGCTGGGGCTCAGCGGGAGCCTGCGGGCTGGGATCTGGGCTCTAGGGGACAGCAGACAGCTGTTTTCAGGAGCCTGGGGGCGGCCGGCATGAGCAGCTGAGAGCAAAAGCACGAAAAGAACAGGGAAGACCCCACAACGTCCAAGCTTGGTTTGAGGCACCTGTGAGCCCCCTGCAGACACCCCAGAAGGACCCAGGAAACCGTTTCGGGGGGGCCAAGTTCCTGCCAGGTCGCCGAATTTGGGAAATGAATCTTAAAAGTGTGGCCCGCAGGCCCCAAAGAGTCACTCCTACCACGTGCCCCCCTGGCAAGGCTCAGGCGCTCAGCGACGACATCATTGCCTTCTCCCCTTGCCCGAGTTAGCAGAAGACCGGACCTGAGTCCCGAGTCCCGCCTGCACCCCAGGCGACGGGCAGCAGAGATGCCCCACCCACATGGCAGGGCACCTCTGCCTCCGGCTGACGGGGCGGCCAGAGCGGGCTCGGTGGGAACCGAGGGGGGGCCCTTGGAGACGGTGCAGGGCACCCACACCTCGCAGGGCGCATGCACGTGCTTGGTCTGGGCGAGAACAGATAGACGGGCTGGAAAAGGCAGAGGCACCGGATGCATCCAGGGAGAAAAGTGGGGGTGGGGGGGAGGGGACAGGACGGGCAAGACTTGCCTTCGTGACGCCTGGTCGACGCATTGGTAAACAGAAGCTGTGCGACTCGGCCCGATCAGGATGCCACCGCCATTCACAGCTGGGGGCTGGGCACACCGCTGCCAGCCTGGGGTGCCAAGGAGGCTCGCCCCTCAGTGCGACCTGTCTGTCCCCTCCCTTTGCACTAAGCCAACCATCCCGGCAAGCCATCCCCACGGGAGAACGGCAGGGCCTCCCCTCCTCTGCGGGGAGGCTGGGGGGGGGGGTGGGGGGAGACAGGGCGCAGGGAAGGGGACAGAACAAAGATGCCAGGGAGTGCTCTGGTCCGATCCCACACTTCCAACACCCAGGGAGCTGCTCCAAAGCCACGGCCAGGTGCCAGTTTTCATTTGGGTGGGGGGGGGGGTGGGGGGGGTTCATCCTTCATCCCCCCCGGTTGCTCTCCATCGTGCCGACCTCAACCTCTGCTCCCAGACCACCCCCTCGCTTTGCAGGCCTCCCCGCCGTCCATCCTGGCTGGATACATCGAGCCTCAGGGCATTTGCACATGCTGTGGCCTCCTCTGGCAAGGTCTTCTCACTGTGGCCTCCACATACGACTTCTGCCCAGTGAGCCTTGGGCTGGACCCACCTCTTACCCACACCCTCCCGATCCTTCTCCACCGACTCACCCGCCGCTTTCCTTCACAAACTTGTAACTCAATGATCTCTTCACGTGTGCTCCTGATCGGGCGACTTCTCATCTTGGGAGATTATTTAATTTACATTCTTCAGAATCCATATGATCAGTGAGTATTCTGAGTCACCCTGCCGTGTGCGCGGCACGGGCACCGTGGCTGGCTCCGAGACGGGCCTGCCACGCTCCTGAGGCACCTCAGCCCCCAGCCCGAGATGGGGGACAGACATCAGAGGAGCCAACAACTAAATGCACTGAGAGGCATAAATCCCGATGGTGCCTTGGAGGAGGCGGGTGAGCGGGGCGCAGAGCGGGGGGCAGGTGGCAGGGAGTCGGCTCGGGACGGGCACAGCACAGGAACTTCTGCGAGAAGGGCACCCCAGGGCAGAGAGAACTGCTCGTGCAAAGGCCCTGTGATCTCTATCCCAGCTCCTCTCTGGTTCTGCAGTTCTGTTGGCTATGTGTTTCCTTGTTGACTGCCCGTCTCGCCCAGCCAACTGGAAGCCCCGTGAGGGCAGGAATTTGTCTGCTTTGCTTTCCGCCATATCCGCAGAGCCTAGAACAAAGTCCGTACCCAGCAGGCGCTAACACATATCAGCAAGGTTCACTGGACGCAGAAGCGACAAGTGGGCTGGCTGTGCACGTAAGTGGAAAAGCAAGCTGAGAAGTAGCGAGGTCCCACAGACAAAGTATTTATGGCTGTGTCACCCTGCTCTAGCGGAGAAATCTGGAGGGACAAACACACAAATGTTATCGCCGGGGCGTGGGACCGGAGGGAATTTCTCCCGGTATTTCGCAGGCTTCTGCGTCCTTCCAACATCTCGCCGTGAGATGACATTTATTTTGAATCTTTTGGTTTTTATCATTCTCGTGCATTCGTGGTACCACATTCAAACAAAGCATAGAGGAAGAAGAAAAGTCCACGTTCGCCAGACATCTGCCCTGAATTCCGGGAAGGCTCCGTTCATCAGAGTCCGTCCCCCTGCCCTGCCCCCCGGTTGCACCTGATGGTTGGGGGAGACTTTGTCCCAAGATCCATGAGCAAGCCATAGAGCAGGAGGCTCCGGGCTGGGGTGAGTGAGTGTGGGTAGCGGCCTCAGAGGGGGCTGGGTTCCTCCCCAGCCTCGTGAAACCGACCGCCTCGCTCCCTGTGGACCTGGGGACGCAAGCCCCACACAGGAACTCACTCCCTGTGGGGGGCTGGTCCTGCCCTGCTCATGGCCTCTACCCCGTGAGGCCAGCCGGGAGGCCTCGGGCACAAACAACGAGAAGGATGAGGCGACCGGCCAACACGTCACGCGAAACGGAAACGACACCCCCCCACAAGTCGGTGCAGGGAGGGCCCCCAGAATTCTGGGTTCTCCGTGGCGAGTTCTGTTGCTTTCTCCTGGAATATCCTGTCGCGGCCGTTCCTCATTTTTCCAGCATCACCGCCTTGCTGGCTTCCTAAGACTTGCCTGGTGACGTGTGCCTGGCGAGTGGCAGGCGCCCCCAGCCCCCGGCAGCCGTCTGTCTGGACTCGCCTCTCCTGGACACTTCATGCCAACGGACGTGCACAAGACGCGGCCCTGCCACGGGCTTCCTTCGTTTAGCGCCATGTTTTCAAGGTTCATCCGCGTTGTCGCATCTGTTAGGGTTTCATTCCCTTTTACGGCCAAATGATATACTTGTTGTGTGGACAGCTGATGTTTGTTCACCAATTTTTCAACTGATGGACATTCAGGCTGTTTCCGCTTTTTGGCTGTTTGCATAGTGCTTCTGTGCATGAGACTCAGTGTGGACATTCGCTTTACCGTCCAGGTGTCTCAGACACCCGGGAGAGGAATTTCTGGGTCATATGGCAACTCTCTGTTTAATCATCCAAAGCCCCTCCAGGCTGTTCTCTGCCTGACGTGCCCACACGTCCTCACCCACCAACCCCACCAACCCCACCAACCCCCACCAGTGTGGTTCTGAGAAGCTCCGCAGAGGCAGGTTCCGAGATGCAGCAGAACTAGAGCCCTGATAGCAGGGATTGCTCTGGGCGGGGGCTGCCTGGGCCCTTCTGGTTCTAGTGCGTCTGGGTGGCTCATACCTGTCCGGCTGGAGCCGGAGCCAGCAAGCAAGGGGTGCTACCAGCGTTGGCCCAGGGAGATCCCGAGACGCTCAGAACTGGAGGGGTGAGGAGTGCTGAGTCTCCGCAGAGACTGACCTGTTCTCCCAGGACAGGGCAGGGCACGACAGCAGCACGGGTAGCGACAAAGGACGGGCGTCCCTTGAGCCCCTCCCTCTGGCGTGGCCCTAAGTGCTCTTTCCATGCTGGTCCTGTGAGGCTCGAGGAGGTGTCAGTATCCATTTTGGGTTGATGAGGAAGCTGAGGCTCAGAGAGGGTGAGTGGCTTGCCCACGGTCACACAGCTTGTAAGGGGAGGAATTCCAGTTCGAACCCCAGTCTGTCTGATCCCAAACCCTTGAATTATTAACCCTTGCGCTAGACCATCTCCTGAGGCAAAGCCGATTTTGCAGGGGGGTGGGGATGGCGGTTGGCGGTCTATCTGTCCTTCCATCCACCCCTCCATCCATCCGTCTCTCCATCTCTCCACCCTGCCTTCAATCTCTCCTTCCTTGTCTCTGTCCATCTGTCTGTCCTTTCTTCCATCCCTCCCTCCCTCCCTCCCTCCATGAAGACGTAACTACCCGAATGCCCTCCCGCTAGACATCAGGGCGAGACAACATATGTGCCCTTCTCCCCCACTTGACTCTCTCCCATGGTCCCTCACTGGTGAGAGGCACGGTAAGGCCTGGTGGGGACTGTGGCAAACCGGAGCGAGGGTCTAATCGTTGCTGTAGGGGAATGCGGGCCCAGCGTTCCCAGAGAAGCTTCTGTTGGTGGCTGCTCTTCCCTTCCCACAGGGCTCTGTGAAACACGCCCCCACCTCACGGCTCTTCGTGGCCGCACCACACTTCACGTCTCGCTCCCTCCAACGGAGAGCCCAGCAGCAGGTTACGGGGCTGGCTTCGGGGTCTGCCAGCTGCTTGCTGTGTGGCCTGGGGCAAGCTCCCTAACTACCTCGAGCCTCAGTTTCTGTGCCTGCAGAATGGGGGTGTATACACGCATCTTACACAGGGTGGTGCGGATTCCAGAGCCGACACCGTTGAGTGATAGGCCCGGGGCCCGGCCCAAGCGAGGGGCCCAGGAAGTGCAGGGTTCCCGGTCCTGCCCACCCCAGAGGAGGAACACGGCTGCCCCGCACCCCTCGTGACTCTGGGGGCTCCTGTTAAACCCCGGCTTGAGACTCAGGACTGCGGCCTTTTGCACAAGCCTCAACCTGGGCCCGTGGGAGCCGAGCAGCCTGTGCCTTGGCCCAGGAGAGCTCATGATGCCGACTGGCCAGAGACCGGGTCCTGCCGCGGAGGGGCGGGCCTCTGGTGTGTGCTGACCGCTGGTGAGCTGGGGTAGTGGGAGGCCAAGGGAGGGGCAGGGGCGAGGCCCACCCTCCAGGAGTGGGGGCAACGGGGCACGCAGCCCAGGAGACCCGGTCAGCACCAAGCACAAGCAAGAGGCGTCCCAGACTCACCCTTAGGACGCTCAGAGGCCGGGCCCAGGCCTTTGTCCCTGGACCATGGCAACAGAAAAAGAGACAGTTGCTTTAAAAAAAAAAAAAGAAAAAAGAAAAAAGAAAGAAAAATGACAGAAACAAGAATGGGGGTGGGGAAGCAGCTTACACAAGGAGACCCAGGAAGGCACCGGAGGGGGGGGGCTAGGAGGCGGGGCCGATGTCTGAGCTGACACCCAGTGGCTTTTGAGCTAGGGCTGTGGACAAAAAGGAGCCAGATCAGGATGTCTGACAGGAGGGAGGCACCTGAGAGCTGGCAGGGCCAGTTCGCACCAGTGGTGTAGGAACTGGGAACTGGGATTTTATTCCAGGGCGATGGGGAGCCACAGAGGCTTCTATGCCAGGAAGCAGTGTGTCCTGAGTTACCTTCTTAGAATATCGAGTGGGTTATGGATAAAGAAAATGTGGTACACACACACGCAAGCACGCGCGTGCGCGCGCACACACACACACACACACACTGGAATATTACCTGGCAATGAAAAAGAATGAAATCTTGCCATTTGCAACAATGTGGATGGAACTAGAGGGTATTACGTGAAGCAAAATCAGTCAGAAACAGATAAATATATGATTTCACTCTTAGGTGGAATTTAAGAAACACAACAGGTGAACGCAGGGGAAGAGAAGGAGACATAAGATAAAAACAGAGACGGAGAAAAACCACGAGAGACTCTTAAATACAGAGAACAAACTGAGGGGTACCGGAGGGGAGGGGGGAGGGGGATGGGCTAGATGGGGGATGGGCATTCAGGAGGGCACGTGTTGGGATGAGCACTGGGCGTCGTATGGAAGGGATGAACCACTAAATTCTACTCCTGAATCCATTATTATACTATATGTTAACGAACTTTGATTTAAATATAAGTTAGAAAAGAAAAGAAAAGAAAGGAAAAGAAAGGAAAGGAGAGGAAAAGAAAAGAGAAGAGAAAAGAAAAGAAAAGAAATAAAAAGAAAAGAAAGGAAAGGAAAGGAAAAGAGAAAAGAAAAGAAAAGAAAAGAGAAAAGAAAAAAAAGAAAAGAAAGGAAAGGAAAGGAAAAGAAAAGAAAGGAAAGGAAAAGAAAGGAAAAGAAAAGAAAAAAGAGAAGAAAAGAAAAGAAAAGAAAAGAAAAGAAAAGAAAAGAAAAAAAAGAAAGGAAAAAAAAGCAAAGGAAAAGAAAGGAAAGGAAAAGAAAAGAAAGGAAAGGAAAGGAAAACGGAAAAGAAAAGAAAAGAGAAGAGAAGAGAAAAGAAAAGTAAGGAAAGGAAAGGAAAAGAAAAGAGAAAAGAGAAGAGAAGAGAAGAGAAAGGAAAGGAAAAGGAAAGGAAAGGAAAGGAAAGGAAAGGAAAGGAAAGGAAAGGAAAGGAAAGGAAAGGAAAAGAGAAAAGAGAAGAGAAAAGAAAAGAAAAGAAAAGAAAAGAAAAAAAAAGAAAAGAAAAAAAAGAACACCGTGGGGGTTACCTTAGACAAGGGGCAGGAGGGGGTAAGAGCAGCTGGCTCGGGCTCATCAGGGGCGCCCGGATCGATACAAGCAAGGCGACAGACGCCAGAAGAAGCCCTCCCCATTTGCATTTGCAGTGCGCACCCACAAACTTCTTTCCTGCTTTTCATTACTCAGCCATAAATGATACAGAACAGCGTGAAGAACCAAGGCAGACTCTCTCTCGGACAGTCTTGCCACCGTGGACATCGGGCCGCTTCCTTCCTCCCACTGTTATACACGCACGCAGATGATCTCACTCAATTTACGCTATTTTAGAATTCTCCCCCCGCCCCCCAACGGTGTTGGTTCTATAATTTAGGAAAAAACACCTCTGTTTTGAACTTCTCTAAAAATGCCCCCCGTCGCGGGACCAGGGGAGCCAGCGGGCGGCACCCAGAAGCCAGCAGGAGACGACACGGAGCTGTCTCCGATGCCCCACGCTCCGTGGTCTGGTGGGCCGGGCTTGGGGAGAGTCACCCCATCATTCGTGGCCAGGCTGCCGTCACCCCGCTGTGCACACCAGGCTTCGGGGAGAGCGGGCGGGGGAGCGGGGCTGATAAGCAGAGCTGGGCACTTATCGGCCGCAGCAGGAGGCCCAGGAGGTATCTGGCGGGCCAGGTGCCCACTCCAGGCCGTGCCCTGCGCAGACACCCGGCCCCACGGCGCTCTGGGCAGCTGTCCCCGTCATTCTCGCTGTGTCTGGACGGTCTCCAACCCAGGGGCTCCCGGTTTGGTGTTTACGGCTCCGGGAGAGGAACCCGAGTGTGACTCAGCAGCCGGGGCAGGGAACGCGGAGGAGGGCCACACGCCCGAGCTGACTTCCCGGTGAAAGCCAGGGAAGGACGGGGCCGCTCCTCGGGGCAGGACGGCGTGGGGCCTCCGGAGCTGGAAGTCTCGGGTCCAGATCCTGGCTCGGCCACGCACCAGCTCTCCGGCCCTGGGGCAAGGGGCTGAATCTACCCGGCCTTGGTTTTCCCATCTGCAAATGGGGCACAGTCGACCTCCCACGTTGCTGGGAGGGTTTGGGGGAAAGAATAGACACAAAACCATAGGAAGTAGTTTTAATAAATGTCAGTTTAAGTAAGTCCTGGGGCTCTGAGGACAACCTTGAGTTCCAGGGGGACAGACCAAAACACGCTGTGGCGGGGGGGGATGGCTGTCGCTGGGGGGGGGGGTGGCTGTCTCTGGGGGTGGGTGGCTGTCGCTGGGGGGGGTGGCTGTCACTTGGGGGGGTGGCTGTCACTGGGGGCACTTGGGGGGGTGGCTGTCGCTGGGGGGGTGGCTGTCACTTGGGGGGTGGCTGTCGCTGGGGGTGGGTGGCTGTCACTTGGGGGGGGTGGCTGTCACTGGGGGGGGTGGCTGTCGCTTGGGGGGGTGGCTGTCGCTGGGGGTGGGTGGCTGTCGCTTGGGGGGGTGGCTGTCGCTGGGGGGGGGTGGCTGTCGCTGGGGGGGCGTGGCTGTCGCTGGTTGGGGGGGTGGCTGTCACTTGGGGGTGTGGCTGTCTTACTGGACTGGAAACACGGGGTCCTTCATCCCCAGGCAGGACCCTGAGAGGTGGAGGGTGGGTTTCACAGGAACCGGGGTGGTTTCCTCACCTCCAGCCTCAATTGCTCGCTCAGCTTTCCTGCCGGCCTGGGGGCGGGGGGCTCCACGTGTGACAGCCCGCGCGGCGAGCCTACGCCACCCACACCAGGCCGACAGCTGGCCGTGTCGTTTCCTCCTCGCAGCGGCCCGGGGAGGGCGGCCGTGCTGATGACCCCACAGGCAGGTGACACAACCGCGATCCAGCTACCTGTCGCCCAAGGGCAGGCGGTGACGGGCCAGGGCACCTGGCCCTTTGCACGTCACCGTGAGGGCCCGCTGGCACAGCCCTCAGAGCCCGGAACGCCGACCTGAGCCTGGATCAGCCGTTGCCGCCCAGGCCACTCTGCCCCTCTGAGCGTCAGTCTCCCCCTCTGTGAAATGGGACCATTAACCCAGTCCGCATGGGAGGGTCCTGGCAAGGAGGGAATGAGCCGGCACGAGGGAAGATACCAAACCGCACCCCCGGGCAGCACTAAGCCCAGAGCCCCGCTCCAGGACCCCCAAGGTGGAAGCCGTGTGGGCCTCAAGTCCCGCCCAAGCGTGACGCGCCACATCAATGAGGAACAAGTGTGGCTGTCATCCCAGAACGGCCCCTAAGGCACCAGGCGACCTCGGGCGCGTTCCGTGAGCGCTCCAAGCCTCGACCGCCCCACGTGTGACGTGGGCCCGGTGAAGGACCCAGCTCGGCGGGCTGGTGTGCGGGGGGAGCGAGGACACAGGCGGGGTCAGGATCAGCCTTCGCGAAGCCCCACGGGACCGTCATTGCCCCGGACGCGCGGCATCAGCTTGAGACACAAGCTGCAAGTCGTCTACGCAGTGGGCGTTCTGCCTCCTTCCGTAGTAACGAAAGGCTTCCTGTATTCCAGACAGCCGTGCACCCAGGGAAACACCTATGTTCCCCGCCCTCCCTCGCGTTTAGGTATGGCCAAGTGACTAAGATCTGACCAATGAGACGGAAAAGCAACTTCTGGCAAGCTTCCCTGGGAAGTCACAGCCTGAGGTTCTCCTTTCACCTTCCCCTCCTTCCTACTGCTGCTTGGAACTTGGACATGACGGCTGGAGCTACCGCAGCCATCTTGTGCCATGCGACGGTCTCGAGAAAGTAAGCTGTGGACTAAAATAGCATAATGGGAAGTTACAAGGAGTGTGAATTCCTGATGGCTCTGGACTGCCTGCCTCAGCTCTCTTTTACGTGGGCAAAAATTAACTTGTAACTAGCTAAGAACCACTATCATTTTGCGCTCGTCTATTGAATGCCACTCAGTCTAATTTTTCTTCTTCTTTTTTTACGTTAATTTACTTATCTTGAGACAGGGAGGGGGAAGGGGTAGAAAGAGAGGGGGAGAGAGAGAATCCCAAGCAGACTCCACGCTATCAACGCAGAGACCTCATGAACCGTGAGATCGTGACCTGAGCCGAAACCAGGGGTCAGACGCTTAACTGACTGAGCCAACCAGGCACCCCTTGACCTAAGTGGACATTGCGTATGTGGAGGTTGTATATGTCCAGAGTCTTCGTTGCAAGGGACAGAAGAACAAAATTAACATGCGAAAGGGGAAATTAGCTCTTGCAACAGAAAGGCCCGGGAATTAGCTTCAGGCATAGCTGGATCAAGGGGCCCCCAACGGTGTCACCAAGACCCTGTCTCTCCTTCGCTCCTCAGCTCTACTTGTCCTTGGGCTGCTTTCCTTCTCAGGCGGTGTCTCCATAAGGCACAGGGCGTCCCTCCCCATCCCCATCCCCAACAGCTCCAGGGTTATCGGCCCCAGCCTGGCTTCCCAACAGAAAGAGCTTCCTTCCCCAAGAGTTCAAGTCCAGGACTGACTCCCATTGACCCCAACTGGGTCACATGCCTATCCCTGGGGGACTAGGGGGACTAGAATATGCCCACCCTGTCTGCACCGTGGAGCTGAGCTGGGGGGTGGCCCCAGGCTGAGGCAGTCCAGCTCCTCAAGGGACAAAAGCAGGTGCTACTCACCCAGGAAGGCAGTGGATCCTGGTGCCACCCAGCGATCACCTCAGCTGTGCAGGAGACTGGGGATCAGAGAGGGCAGGGGCTGGGCAAGCCCCACCTCCACCCCAGGTGTAGGGGGCAGAGTAGCACGGAGGTGACATCGTCTGACCCCAAACCCAGCCCGCCCCTTCGTGATTACACCCCCAGAGCAGGAGCAACAACCCAGTGGTCTTAGAGGAGCCCTCTTCTCCTCTGTGGCCCTCGGTTTTACTCATCTGGAAAGTGGGATAACGAGGCTCCCAAGCAGTAAAGGAAGTGCCTCCCTGAGGCCCGCGTGGCTCACACCGAGCCTCTCCCTCCCTGGGCACCCTCCCCCGGCCCCGGCCCCCCACCAGCTCAGAGGGGAACAGCTCGGAGACCTGCAGGCGAACTGGCTGGGGGAGCCTGTCTGCCCCTGCCTCTGCCGGGTGCCGAGGGGAGAAACAGGTCCCGCCTGAAGGACCCCTGAGGAGCAAGGGGGCCCCAGGATTCCCAGCACAGCCCAGTGTGTGCTGATCCCCACGGCGGGGCTTAGGCTCCCCCCCCCGGCTTGTCTAGGCAGGTGCCCCCCAAGCGGTGGCTTCCTGGGATCCCCGGAAACGCAGCACAGAGGGGGCATGAGGTGGGAGGGAGGCGGGAAGGGTGTGTTATGAGCCAATCATCACGTGGGCAACGGGAGTTCCATCCCACCGGGGAACACGCACCCCAAGTCGTCCCCAACCCCCAGGGGTGAGGGGGCGGGGGTGCTTGCCCGGCCCCACCCGGCCCTGCTCCCATGGGGCCGCTCCCGGGGGCTCATCCCCCGAGGCTGGAGGAAGTGAGCGGGGCGGCGGGCGGTGGCCCTTGGCAGCCTTCCGGCGTGCCAGGAGAATGTGGGTGCCCTCGACATCCCGTGTCTGTGGCCACAGCCCTGGGCACGTCCCGCCCTGCCCTTTCTGCCCCCTTCTTCTCTCTGCCCCACTGGCCAGGGCCCGGCCCCGGGGACCAGGCGTCCAGGGTCACAGCCCTGCCATCCCTGACCCCTGACCCCGGGCCACCTCCCCCTTCCCCAGCCCCCGCCCCGCGCCCTCCGAGCCACCAGGCCTGGCTCAGTGCCTACTTCCCTCTTCCCTGGTGGGTCACAAGCGTGAGCCCTTCAACACACTGGCTGCTGCTGACACGCTTCACGTGGACCCCAGACCACGGTGGCGGCTCTGGGCTTGTCACCAGCACGTGTGCGAGTGAACACGTGTGTGCGTGCCTGGGAGTCAACATATTTGTGTGCCCACGTGTGCATCTGTGTGTCTCGTACACGTGTCCGTATATGTGTGTGTGTGCATCCGTCAGTGTGTGTGTGTGTCTGGGGGGTGGGGAGAAGAGGGGACAGGGTGCTGTGTGTGCATAAACGCACACGTGTGTGTGCCCGGCCCTCTGGGCGTGCGGGACCAGGGACGGCCTTACCGATGGGGACGAGGAAGGAGGCGGGGGGCCCCCGGGCCCCTCCCTGAGCCCGTGCCCCAGGCTGGCTGCGGGGGAGACAGCTAAGAAGGGACAGGGAGCCGTGCCCTCGGAGGACGGTCAGAGCCCGTTTCTCAAAGCGTCAGGCCCGTGCCCCTCACCTCCCAGGCAGGTCACCTCCGGGGCCATGGGGACCCTCGGAACGTCCGCGAGAAGTGCCTGGCGCTGTGCCCGAGCCGGGTCAGCCCCGCAGACGTCCGCAGCTGTGCCCACCGTCACTACTGACGACGACGGTAGCCGAGACTGGCGGCCACAGCCCCGCCCCCCCCCCCCCCCCCCCCAGCGCCACCGCGGTTCGCCCTGCTTCCCGCTTGGAGTGGGAAATCCACTGGGACTTTGGCAACTCTGCCTGCCCTCCGTTTGCCACCATCCAGAGCCTCAGTCCTGGGACCCAGGAGGGCGTTTTCGGGGCTCCGAGGCCGGTCCCCGAGGCTGCCACCGGCTGATTAGCGACAGGAAATGGGCTGGCAGCGGGTGGCCCTCCAGATAAGCCTGGCAGCGCCCGCAACCCCCTCCCGGCCCCCAAGCCCTTATCAGCTACAGCAAGTGTCTCTGAGCTGGGAGCCCCACGCTGACCTCCCCGACCCCCAGCCAGTGTTGGCAAAGCAAGACCCGGCGGGCCGGGGGAGGGGAAGGCCCGGGTCCCCAGAAGAAAAGCCAACACGCCCGGCAGGATCGCACCTGACTCGACCCTGGGAACCCCGACTCTTCCCCGGGCAGAGGCCGGGGTCCCGCACCACAGACCTTTACAAAGGGAATCTGTAAATCTCAAAGTCAACGTAACTGGAAAAGGCCCCCGGAGGCCCCTGGGGGACCACCAGGGATGGTGCAGAGGGGGTGGCCCTGGCCAAGCCCCCTCCTCCTATCGGGGCGACCCCATCTCACTTCAAAGCCAAGGGCTGACCAGGGGGGCAGCCGGTGGGTTCTGGGGCCAGATCCAGCCTTGGGCAACTTCTCAGCTCACCACGCTTCCTCCTGCCCCATGCCATGTGAACACTGCCGTGACTGGCGTCTGTCCCTCCCTCTGTTCCCCTCCCGGTCCAGCCTCTCCTGGCTCAGGACCACCCCAGACACTCCACCCCGAATGGACGGTCCTAAAACTCCTGCCAGAGATCTCTGATGCCCACTCATCACCAGCCGGATCAGGTGATGCTTGCAAGCTTCAGTTTCCCTGAACTTAAACTTTTGGGCTGAGAGCCGAAGGAGGGACTCGGCCGGTAGGAGCTGCAGGACTCAACAGCACGTGCAAAGGGCCCGTGGTACGCTGTGACTGGTGTGTCCGGCGAACAGCGAAGAGGCCAGTATGGGCCTCACAGCACCGGCTTTTACTCCCAGGACAAGGGGAGCCACAGAGGGCTCTGAGCTGGGAGACATGACCTCTCTTTTGGTGACCGGGACCCCTCTGGCTGCATGTGGAACACGGACCGCGGGAAGACGAGGACAGAAGCAGCAAAGGGCCCACGGCGAGGGTCCAGGACAGGAGGGGATGGTGCCTGGGTTGGGGGCAGATTCCTGATAGGCTTCGCTGGTGGAAACGTCGGACCCGGCAACGGGTTAGATGTGAAGGTGAGGGAGAGAGAGGAGTTGAGAGCAGCTGGAATCTCTGGCTTGGCCAGAGGGGGAGGTGACGTCTGGGCCAGATGACAGGATGGGGACAGATTGCACGTTATGGGGCCCGACTCTGCTCTGCGGGATCCGGGGAGGATAAGCCTGGTGCCTGGAGTACATCTGGCCCAAAGGAGGCCCAGCCCGAGACCTCCAACCCTTAGCTCACACCGGCCCCCTCACCAGGGTGCCCATTCCCTTCCCACTAGCTCCCCAGGAGCCCCTCCATCCCGCGCAGCCCAGCTGTGGTGTCCACCCCCTCCCAGGCTCAGGGGCCTCTCCGCTGACAGCATCGATCAGACCACACTGTGCTAAGCTTGTCGGGTCACGTGTGCACGCTGCTATCCCTCCCCAGACTGCAGGCCACAGCAGGACCGCCCCTGGGGTTCCCCAGTTCCCTCAGCTCCAGTTCCATCACTACCCTAAACTTCGTCTCCTCCAGCCACACTGGCCTTCTTTTCCATGCATCCTACCCCAGGGCCTTTGCACTTGCTGCTGTCTGCCTAGAACCCAGCCATTCTCCAGCACCCTGTGACACCTGCTTCACAGGGCTCAGCGGTATCCAAAATTATCCCATTTGTAGGCTTGTTAGGTCACCCTCACTAGATTATAAACCCCAATGGGATAGCATCGTGTCTGTTTTAGGACTTTCTTCAGTGCTTTGCCTCTGACCGGCACATGTTTCTTGGAGTGAATGACTTCATCCTCTTTCCAGGCTGAACACCTCCTCTGTGAGTCCCCCGTGATTTCTCCAGCATGGAGCTGTGGCTCCAGCAGAGTTCCGGGAAATGCCAGAACTATCCCTGGGCTGGGCCCCCTCAGCCCCAGACCAAGACTTCCCTTCCTTGACCTCGCACCCTGCCTGCCTCCCAGCATCCCCTAGGGCAGCTGGCCCACACACTGCTGTTCTCTCCTCTCAGCAGTCCTCACTCAGGTTCTTCTAGAAGCACTTCCCTTCTCCTGGGGACAGGTCCCCCCATCCCACGGGGTTCCGGGGAGCCACCACTCACACCACCGCGCCGGCCCCTGACCCCATTCCCAGGACGCTGCACACAGCTCGTCACCTATGCGGAGGAGCCAGTCAGCCCTCCCCTGGGTTTTAAGCAGACTGCAGGGGAGCAGACACCCAGGGCATGGGGGGGGGGGCATCAGCTCCTTCCCTAGTTCATGGAAAGGGGGGTCTGTCTCGTCACTCTAGATGCCCAGAGGCCAGTGCGGGCAGGTGCTCAACAAACACTTGACTAAAATGCACGGCTCCCAAGCTGTGACACCAAGTGATCACTCTGGCAGGGCGGGGGGGGGGGGGGGGGGGGGGGAGGGGGGGAGGGGGGGGCAGCGATGCCGGAGGCTCCCGTGCAAAAGAAAAATTACAGACCAAGTTTTTCTTTAAAGAAAACAAGTTTTATTTTTATAATCAGAACGTTCTAATAAAAATATTATTATAATATTAGCTACCTTTATTTTCTGGGCTTTGACTCTGTACCAGGCGTGCCGCAAAGTGCTTGCCCACGTCGGTCAGCCCCCTGAGGCCACCACTTCCCTGAGGTAGGTCCGAAGGAATACCCCCAGCGCCCCCCAACTTGGCGGCCCGCCCTCCCCAAACCCTTCCACGGGTCTCCTCCGCGAGGCTGCCCCTCGGCTCACTCCCCCCTTCCTCTGAGTGGGGGCCACCGCACGGCCCATGGTGCTCTGTCCGGGAGCCCCCCGCCTGGCGGCACCTCTCTCGCCCCACCCCCCCACCCCGCCCCCAGACCGAGGCCCCCGCCAGGAGGCCGGACGTGTCTCTGCTCCATCCCAGGGCCCCAGCTGCTACACAGCAGGTGACGCCACGAGGGAGGGGGGCAGGCAAGGCCGGGTGGTCCTGCACTCGGAGCCCCGCCCACTCGCTGGCCGGGACGGTCGGTGCGCTCCGGCCCCTCGGCCAGCATCACCTCGGGCCACACTCCCTCCTGCCCTTGGTGGCTGGGCGGGGGGGACACGCTGAGACCACTGCCCGTGGCCCAGAGAGACCTGCCTGGAGACGCCCACCCTCCGAGGGGCTCCCGGGGCCGGCAGATGCTTCGCCGCGCGGAAATACTGCCACCGTCGCCTTGGGCGGAGCCATCGACAAAAGTGAGTCTCTCAAAGTCAAAAATAGGTTCTGGATTCTTGGTGGTGGGAGTTCCCGTTGAAAAAATAGACTACGATTCTGAAATCATCTTAGTAGCAAAACAAGGACGATAAGAAAAAAGTTGCAGCTCGACAGAAGGGGATGTCGGCCGGCTCCCCGTCGCCAGCGTGGGGTGGGCTGTCGTCTAGAAAATGAGAGTCCGGGAGGCACACGGGCCCCCCGCACCTTCCACCACGGCTCACCGCCCGCTTCGGCGGCTCTCTCTCGGGCCTCCCCGGAGTAAGGCATCTCCGAGCAGGGCGAAGGGCAGCCGGTCCGCGGGGAGGGGTGGGGGAGGGCCCCCGGCCAGGTGCGGCGGGGACAGGGCCGTGGGCGCCTGGGGTGCGGGGAGGGGCAGGAGAAGGGGAAGGCGGAAGGCTGGCGGTGTGTGCGAGGTCTGGGTTGTGTCTTCGAAGAGCGCTCGGCCGTCCCTTTTTCCCGAAGTCCTCCCTCAAGACGCGGCGGGTCCTGGATTTCAAGAGAAGCGGTCTCCGGTCCATCCGGGGTCAGGCGGGGCTCCCGCGGGGTCTCCGGCGGTACATGTGCGGGCGCGCACCCCGAAGCCCGGCCGGCCGCTTGCCCGGCGTGTGGCGGATGGGGCCGTGACGCCAGGGGCGGGAACGGCCCTCACTGCATCCTGTCGGGCTGCAGCTGCGGAGGCTGGTACTGCACGAACGTGGCGCCCGCGGGGGCCGCGGCCGAGAGGGCCTGAGGCACGGCGGCCGGGTACCCGTAGCCCACGAAGCTGGCGGCTGTGGCGGGCGAGGCGGCGTAAGGGTACTGGTCAAAAGTGGCCGGCGGGTACTGGGCGTAGGCCGGGCTGGCTGGCGTGTATTCGATGTAGGGGGAGGACAGCGACGGGACCGGGGCAGCCGGGATCACCACGCTGGGCTGGACGATGGCTTGTGGATAGATGTAGTGGGGGGTCAGCCTGCGGGGCCAAACACAGAAGGTCTGGGTCAGGGGACGGGGCGGTGGAAAGCTGGCTCCCGAGTGGAGGGGCTGGGTGATGCTGTGTCCCCGCTCCCGAGGACCGCTCGTCGGTCAGATGGGTATGGCAACAACACATCTTCCTGGAACACACCAGCCGTGCTCCTACCACAGGGCCTTTGCACTGACTGTTTGCCCTGACTGTTCCCACTGCCCCTAACACACATTCCCCGGCTCTCCAGAGCCCCCCTTCCCAGTGAGCCCTTCCCAGGCACCCCCCAGCCCAACCCAATGCTCTGCACTCCAGCCATCCCCCCACGAGGCCCCCCACAGGGCCAGTGATTTGGGGGACCCAGGTTTAAAAAGGATTTAGAAGTTTCAGACGGTGACAGCAGAGCATCAAGTCTAGCGTGGGCCTTCTGAGCTCAGGTCCCCGTGTGACTGCCAGGTCACACTCCGGCCCTCCGCCTGCCTGTTCGTCTCCCCAACAAGCCGCCACCACCGGGGGACATGCTGTGCTGTCCCGTCCTCCTCCCCAGCTCCGGAGCTCTGCCCTGGTCACCGACAGCCCAGAGCCCGGCCCACGGCAGCTCGGCGAGCCTCACCGAGTGAGGACTGCAGGAGTGAGGCACGAAGGACAGCAGTGAAGACGAAGAGGACGAGAAGCCCTGGGAGCAAGGCCACCGACCACGCCCGGCGCCCACAGAGCCGGGTCAGAAACCGAAACACCTTCACGCGGTGCCTGGTCGGACACGCGCTCAGTCTGCCCTTCACGTCACCATCTTGTTTCACGACAGAGAATGAAGCTCAGAGGGTCAGCGGCTCGGCCAAGGCCCCACGGCGATAAAGTGAGGGGACCCTCCTGACCCACGCGTCTGTCCCGTGCCGCAGGCTAAGGTGCAAAACCGTCACCGCACGCCCGGGATGAGTCCCACATGTCACGGGTGGGGAGAGGGGGGCACAGAAAGGCGGCATCGGTGTGGGCCCGCTCGGCCAACCAGGCGCTGGGCGGCCCCGGGCAAGTGGCTGGGCCTCTCCGGGCCTCGCGGCCTGTCTGTCCCACGTCAGGTCCCCGGCAGCCCCATCGGGGCAGACAGCCCGGCCACGGGCAGCAGTCTCTCCTCCGCCTCTTCTCGCACCAGCACGGGACACGCGGGACCCAACTCCCTCCTGCACCTGTGGGGTGGGGCCCGGCTCCAAAGAGCAGCTGCTCGGAAAGAACCGGGCGCCCCGTTCTCTGACACTCAGCCGGGGCAGACACCACGGCAGCACCCACGGGATCGGCGACAAGCCCGAGAACGCCAGAGGGTCACCTGCAGGGGCCGCAGCGGCATCCGATGTCCCTCCAGACCCACCACACGCGGCGCCAGTGAGACCAGGCGGCCCGTGCTCGGCCCCACCGCACTGCCCTCCACGCTGCCGGGAGGAAACCGAGCAGCGGACCCGAGATGCTGTTTATGCTGTGATATCACTGATGCTAAAGCAGCCAGAGGCGTATTCATACGCGGGCCAAGGTGGCTGAGGATGGGCGAGGCGGGCCGTAGGAAGCTGCCGTTTTTACGGGTCCGAGAACCCACGTCCTACCGCACGACGTCCTGAGCGCAGAGGCAGGGGCCGGGGCCGGCGGAGGGCTCCGCGGGTCGTTACAGGGCAGATGGGTTCCCGCGCATAACCAGGCAGAAGGGGCGATATTCACGGGGGCCAAGCGCCCCCCACGGTGGACAAACCAATGGGGTCTCCCCACGCGGCGACGGGGAATGATACGTGCCACGGTGTGGATGAGCCCTGAGGACGTGCTGAGCAAAGGACGCCAGACCCAGAAGGCCACTCCCCCGACAGGAAACGTCCACACGGGCAAACCCGGAGGAAACCCGGAGGAAACGGGGGGCGAAGCGCCAGGGGCTCCGGCAGGGGGCGGGGCCGGGTCGGGCGTGAGCGCTCGCGGGGCTCCTCTCGGGCTGATGGACAAGTTCTGGGTCAGGCAGAGCGCGCGTCTGCACACGGCTGTGAACACACTTAAGGTCTGAAAACAGCTGTTCGGTTTCAGATGTTCAGATGCTCGGTGACCCGTCCTTTGCGAGAGACAAATCCCGCTGCGGAGTGAGCCGCCCGCGAGGGCACGGCGCGCAGGGCTGCGACGATCTGGCAGCAAAGCGGGCGGGAGTCTGGGGCACACCTGCCGGTGCCTGCGGGGCCCCCAGCGCCGACCGCGCCGCCCTCCCCGCCGCCCTCCCAGCGGCAGCACCCCCGTGTTCCCGCAGCAACACACCCAGGCCGGCGGCGGCCGTGCCTCCCCACCCCCACCCTCTGCCGCGTGTGCCCGGGCAGCTTCCGCCGGGATCCCCGTGCTCTGGCTCCGGGCCACAGCGCCCATCCCCCTCCACCGCCCCCACTCCAGGAGCCTCCGCCGACCACCTCCTTCCTCCCCCGATGCAAACCAGAGCCTTGAACAGAGCCGGGCCTGGGTTCGAATCCTGCTCGGTCTCCTGAAAAGTGCAACAGCGATCTCATGTCTGCCCGGGGCCAGGATACGGCCCCCGCAGCTCAGATTCCAGCGGGGCGGACAGACACACAAACACACCAACCCATGACCCGGAGGCGGGACTGCAGGGAGTGGTCAGGGTAGGCTTCTCGGAGGAGAGAGCAACTGCACTGAGACCCGAGGGTAAGACAGAGCTGGCCGTGGGGGACCAGCAAGGCAAAGACCGAGGCTGGAGCCAGCGTGTGAGACCACATCCCTGGGGGCTGCTGCCCCACCTCAGCTGCTGTCTGTCCCGTCCCAGCCGTGCCCTGCAGCACCTCCGACGCTCAAGGCCATCCCTACCCGGGTCTGTACCTGCCAGCGACCCCCTGGAGCCCTCACCTCCCCTGCATCTCCTGTGAGCTGTGGGGAGGGCTCTGCCCCGACCCCCACGGCCTCGCCCGAGGCCTAGCTCTGGAACGAGCCGGGCACACAGCGTGTTGATGGAACAACAGGTCACAGGGAACAGGTTCTCCGCTGAGAAGGACGAGGGGCTCCCGCAGTCAGGACGCCGCCCGGGAAAGGAGCAAAACGGGGGCACCATGAGGCGTGCCTTGGTGCAGCACCCACCGGGACGTCCCTGGCACCACGAGAGGCCCCACCCGGCTCCTGGAGCCTCGGGAACATCTCTCACTTTGAGGCTCTGGAAGCCTGCAGCCTAGAACTTCTCCAAACATGGGCGGGGACGCCCCTGCCTTAGACACCCCCGAAGCATTTGCCAAAAAGGCAGATCCCCTGCAGACAGAAGGGGTCAGAAGGGGTGACAGGCCCCCAGGGATCCTGATACACACCCACACTCAGAGCCACTGCCTAGACCCGGGCTTCACCCTGTCCACACAGCAGAAGGATCCAGGGCCGCAAAAATGACAGGTTTAGGGCGCCTGGGTGGCTCAGTCGATTGAGCGTCCGACTCTTGACTTGGGCTCAGATCGTGATGTCACGGTTCATGAGATTGAGACCCCGGGTCAGAGTGCGGAGCCTGCTTGGAATCCTCTCCCTCTCTCTGCCCCTCCCCGCTCTCGAGCACGTGTCTTCTCTCTCAAAATAAACAATAAATACACACGTAAGTAGGTAAGACAGACAAACAGGGCTCTGGCCGTATTTCCCCAAGGTCCAGCCGGATGAGGCAGTGGTCACATCTGCCAGGTTCTGCACTCTCCCCTGTCAGGACCAGAGCTCTGTCCCAGCCTCCACGGGTGAGGGAGGAACTGTCTCAGGCTGGGGAGGAAGGGAGACACCCGGTCCCTGACACCCCAGGATACAGCCCACCTGCGTCCACTCACCTGCTTCCCTTGAGCCTCTGCCCCGCCCCCACTCTATGCAAAAAGTCCGAGATAACCCACAACGCGTTTTAAAGCCACAAGAGGTACTGTGTCACCACAGTGGCAGAGTCTTGCCTCCTTGTCCATACGCTGCCTGGTACCTGAGCCCACAAGGACTGGCTGCTGGCTGGAGCCTGTGACCGGGGCCCCTCTCGGGGGCCAGCTTGGGTCTCCAAGAGGCCACCCAGGTGGCAGGGCAGTCCCAGTCCAAGGCCCAGCAGCCAAGCTGCTCAGTGGATCCACAGAGACTGGACCCCCAACAGGTGTGTGCACCCCAGACTGGGATCAAAAGGAAAAGAAGGAACGGGGCGGGGGGGGGGGGGGGGGGGGGGGGGGGCGGGGGGCGGATCCTGCCGCACAGTGGGGCCAAGAGTCAGAGG
This sequence comes from Leopardus geoffroyi, assembly GCF_018350155.1. Lineage (NCBI taxonomy): Eukaryota > Metazoa > Chordata > Mammalia > Carnivora > Felidae > Leopardus > Leopardus geoffroyi. Next base: position 5,642,603 of record NC_059336.1, read on the forward strand.
GAGCCACAAAGCCCCAGGAGGCAGGGCACGCGCCCCAGGCAGTTTCCCTCCAGCACGGCCGCCCCTCGGCTCTGCTTGTGGATTTGCAGAGGCTGGCTGACCTCAGGGCCTGCAGGGAGGACCAGGACCCCCCCGCCCCAGAACGCCGGCCTCAGCCAGGGCGACTCTGCCCCTCCGAGGGACACCGGGCCACGCCTGGGACATTTCTGGGTGCCACCCTGGTGGGTGGGGTCCAGGGAGGCCGCCAATCCCCCACAAGGCACGGGTCGGCCCTCCGTGGAGACTCCTCCAGGGTCACACCCCTCACGTTCGGACCCTGCCGCGGGGCAAACTACAAAGCGAAGGGCACGTGCTCGGCTCTTGACCACCCTCGGGGCCTGACGCCCCGCCCCGCGCGGCGCAGGGAAGGAGGCCGGGTGGGGACGGAGGGGCAGAGCTGCAGGGGTGTGTGCACACGCGCCCACGGGGACCCCACTGAGCCCCCGGGGGAGAAAGCAAGCCCAGGCAAACCTGCCTGAGCGCAGCCCGGCGCCCCCCTCCCCAGGCCCGCACACACGGCAGGAACAGGAGGCCCTGGCCAGGGGGCAACGGGGGCAGGGCCCGCGTGCCCCGCACGTTCCTTGCCACCCCACCCACTCCCCAGAAAGGCTGGGGCGCCACCAGCCTCCACGTGCTCGACCTTCAGACCTCTGAAAAGGCCACAGGCCGCACAACACTCTGCGGGTGAAGGCCGGTCTGCCACCAGGGCAGGAGCCCCCGGGAGGACGGTGCCGCCCACTCTCCCTCTGCTGCGGCCCAGGCCGCCCCCGCCCCGCCCCCGCCCCACCCCCCCAACTGTGTCTGTTCTCCACACCCCGCCCACCTCCCCAGGTCAGTCAAGCCTCCATCTACCACACCCCGTGGAAGCACGTCCTCTGTGCCTGCTTCTGCCCCCATCCGGTGACCAGAGGGTCATCTTAAAAACATCCAAGACGGGGCACCTTGGTTAAGTGTCTGACTCTTGATCCCGGCTCAGGTCGTGATCTCCTGGTTTGAGAGATCGAGCCCTGTGTCAGGCTCTGCACTCTCGCTCTTTCCCTCCCAAAATACGTAAACTTAAAAAAAAAAAAAAAATCCAAGAGACCAGCCCACCCCGAGGATCAGAACCCTCCAGCGGCCTCCACCCTCCCCAGAACCACACCGCTCCCCCTATGGCTTCCCACACAGCCCAGCCTCAACTCCCCCTGCGGCTCATCTCTACCCACTGTCCCTACTCTCACCACCCTGTTCCCCGGACGCAACGGGCACCTCCCCCAACGGGCCTTTACACCGGCTGTTCCCTCTGCTTGCAGGCTTCTTCCCCAACCTCCAGCCTCACCTCCTCAGAGGCCTTCCCCGACCAACCCCCAGGTCAACGCCACCCCATCCCACCCACCCCCGGCTTTATTTCCTTCTTACGACCTGAGACCCGCCATTTACTTTCCGTTCTGTTTTCTCGATGAAAACGTAAGCCCCCGAGGGCGGGCACTTGGTGCCGACCGCCGGGTCCCAAGCACCTAGCACACCATCTGTCAAGCGCGGAGGGCCTCAGGCAGGCCGTGGGATCGCCGGCACCCAGAGAGCAAAGGAGCCTCCCTTGGGCATGCTGCCTGGGTCCTGGGATAGAAGCTGCAGCCCTTTAGAAGGCAAAGGAAGCAGCCCAGCCGGAAACAGCTATTGCCGGACCGGGCCCTGCTCGCAAGTGGGGGGGCGGAACCTGGCGGCTCGGTTCAAGGCTGGCTCTGGTCCTCGCCAGGTGCCGGGCTGTGTCAGTGCTGCCTCTGTGGGGTGAGTGAGGTCACCCTCACCGCTAGGGCTGCGTGAGGATTTAATGCTCTGCGTGCCCCAGAAAGCGTGGCAGCACCAATGACCTCCTCGGGCCTGAGGGACGACAAGGGAGAGCCCCCAAGTTGGCCAGGACGCACAGAAGGTCCTCCCTCTCACGGCCACCTGGCCCCAGCCCCAAGGAGAGCAGACCAGGAACCCTGGAGGCAAAACCGGACCAGCCAGCAGGACAGCTGGGCCCACGGTCAGAACCTAAAGGTCAGGTGGCCCGATGCTCACCAGGCTTGCTCCGACCAGGCGTGACCATGACCTGCAGGACCGGGGGCTCGTGGCTTCCTGACGGCACACGGGGGAGTCGCGAAGTCTGCCAGGACCCAAGGCACGGCCAAGGGCACCCCAGCAGACTTGGCCCAGCGGAGGTTCAGGGGCAAGAGCCCTGAGTTTGCACCCTGGCCACGCCTGTCCAAGTCCCTCAGCCCTCTCTGGCCTCAGTTTCCCCATCTGTAAACTAAAGGTGTCAGCCACAGAGCCCAACAGGGCCTCTGCTGCGTCCCCAGAGGCCCCTTCAGGAGACAGAGGTCTCGGGAGCCTGAGTGGCCCAGTTGGAGAGGCGGCTGACTGCTGCACACACTCAAAGCAAAACTCCGCTAAAAGGAATCACTACAGCCTCGGAGGACCCATTTTCTGAAAGCAAAGCCACCCCCAAAAGTAAGAACAAAAAAGGCAAATGAGCCCGTTTCACTTTTTCTGCTCCCTGGAGGTTTTCGCCAGCCGTGCTGGGGACCCAGGCAGCCACCGGGGGCGCAACTGCAGGCTTCTGGAAGGAAGGGGCGCGGAGTGGGACGCCAGCGCAGGCAGAAAAGCAGGTCCGGGGCTGGGAATCCCCGGAGGGGGCACGTGAATGCTCCCTGGGGCCACCAGACAGCAGGCAGGAGTGGGGCAGAGGCACAAAGCAGGTAAGCCGTGCCTCCGTGGGACGACGCCAGGCCTCCCCCAAACTTGTCCAAACCCCGACCCACACCTGCGCCCTCTCCTCCAGGCCCATCCGGCCTTCCACGTGCTCAGCCCAAACCTCTGGAATCTTCTCAGGCTCCTCCGTCACACATTCTTTAAAATGTATTGTATTCGGGATCCCACAGCTGCTCACCCTGGCCCGAGCCAGCGGCCACCCCAGCTGCGTGGGGACCACGGCCTCCACCGCACGGGCCACACAGCAGCCAAAGGGATGCTGTAAAGACACAAGTGACCCGGCCCTCAGCCACGCAGGGCCCACCTCAGTCCCGCGTCACTCGGAATAAGATCTAAATGCGCCCCTGGGCCCCCCAACTCCCCCACTTCTTCCCCCGGCTCACGCTGGCGTCCCCAGCCCGGCCGCCCCTCCCCCCACAGCGCCTACTGCCACCGGGCCTGCCCACACTGCCGCCGGGCTGCAGGCCACTCTGCAGCTACGATCCGGGACGGCATCCCCACGGCATCCGCGGCCTGCCACAGAGCTAGCAAACATCTGCTGAACAAACGGGCCGAACGAATGCCCAGCTTCCTGCTTCCACCCACGTGGGAAGGGTCGGGAGCACGAACGCCCTGCTGAGCCCTCGTCGCGTTCACGTGGGAGGTGGGGAAACTGAGGCTCAAGGAGGAGAAGTCACGACGACGAGGGATCACACACACAGGCTACGGAAAAGCGCCTCCGGGCTCTCGGCCCAGTGCTCTGGCCACGGCAACGTGCGGGGGGGGGGGAGGGGGGGGCCGGCTGGGCCACCCGGGAGTCCTCCCGCCCCAGGGCACACCCTTGGGGGTGGTTCAGACACCCGTGGGCCTGTCTGTGGCCAGGCCTCTGTCCCTCGGCTCCGGGCTTCTGGACGAGGCTCTCCGGCCCTCAGGCTGCCAGGGCAGCGGGCCGGAGCGAGGAGCTCATCCTTGAGAGGAACCCAAGAGCCACCCCGGAGGCTGGTTTCTGTTACGGCAGACGGGGACAAACAACAGGTGTGCACCGGCGGCCCACCGGGAGGGCCACGCGCCGGCCCACGCCTCGCTCCAGTGCCAAACAGGAAGCTACGGTGTGGGGAGCAGGGCCACCCCAGGCACCCTGAAAGTAAAAACAAGCCATGTGACGCCACAGCGGGGAGCAGGCACCAGCTTCCTCCCAGCCCCCACAGCCTCCCGCTCTGACCTCACTTCCTGCCGCGCCCCCCCCAAAGGTGCTGATCCCACGCCCGCCCCCCCCCCCGAGCCCCCAAAGCAAAGCTTTGCGACTCACCACCCCTGCCCCACGCAGCCTTTAATCTACTTGGTATTAGGAAACAGCGGGAGAATCCCGAGAAGTTGCAAAAACAGCACAGGGAGGTCCTGGGTGCCCTCCTGCCGCGTCCCCCAGTGGTGACGTCTTACACAACCCAGCGTGCGACCAAAACCAGGCACCTGATGCTGGCACGGTGCTATTAACCAGGCTGGAGGCCCTGGTCAGGTTTCGGCGTTTTTTGGGGTGTGTCCCAGTGTGTCGTCTGATGGCCTTCCCATGGCTGCGGTGCCCCCCCACCCCCGACCCTGGTGACCCAGGTACTGGGCTCGGGCCCCTCGGCGTGCACACACCTGGGGCCTGGTGATGGCGGGGACAGCGGGGGCCTGCCCAGAGAGCGTAGGCGTCCCTGGACCCACAAGGCATGTACCGCCCCAAGAGGGTCCCATAGTGGGTGTCAGTCCTGGGGTGTCTGGCTCGGATTTGCTCAAGAGCTGGCCAGAGGGAGGTGCTGGGGCCTCGTGGAAGGAAGGAGAGTACTGGAGCCACCCAGCCGGGCCCCCGGCCCCACACCGCGTGAGCTCAGACAAGTTTCTCCTCACCCGGTGCCTGCACGGGCAGCTCGGGCAACAGGCCTTGTCGGAGGGCTGCTAGGAGCTGGGTCCCTGACAAATACAAGTCTCTCTGTGGGCCAGGCCCCCGACCCACCAGCTCTGCACAAAGGCACCCACTCAAGTCAGCCCTGCATCCTGGTCTCCATCCTGGTCATCTCCGGGGAGATGAGCCCAGGCAGACCCTGGGATCCTGGCTCCAACAGAGGATGACCCTGCTGTCTGGGACCTGGGGCCCGGTCTCACCCTGGCCACAGAACGGGACTTGCGGTGAATGGATGTGTAGGCCCCAGCAAGGCCCCCTTAAGAAAAGGGACGGGGGCTGTGCCCAGAGAAGCAGCTGGCCCTTCAAAAATAACCCAAGGAGAGGTTCCAAGTACAGCCAGGCCCAGGACAAACCTCAGACCCTGGCAGGTCTTAGGTCTAGCCCTGCACACATACCCTCTGACACCAGAGGTCCCTTCGGTGACCTCTGGACACCAGGACAAGGCTCAAAGCTCTGCCCGGAAATGTGCCCTCTCCAGACCACTTGGAACTTTCCTGCCTGCAGGCTGCTGACTGTCCCACCCGGGGGGGGGGGGGGGGGGGGGTCGGCCAAGAGATGCTCAGCTGGATGGTCTATGGCCTTGGTCATGTCCTCTCATGGTTAAGTCACTGGTCACCTGCCAAGGAAGGATTCTCCAAACCTCAGGCCTTGGCCCCGCACACAGTTACAGGACAGGAATGCACAGCCCAAGTTAGGTCCTGAAAGACCCCATCCCCCTTAAAAAAAAAAAAAAAAAACCCCGAGAGCCAGGGAATCCAAGCAAAAAGTGTAACTTGTTAAGAAATTCTTTGGCGAATCTCCCACGCTGATGCTTACGGCCCCACAGGCGAGGATTCCGCAGTGGCCTTGCCCAAAGGTGGGGCCGTGCAACCTTTAGACCTGTGCAAGGCATAGGATCGGAGCCAGGAAGTCCGGGGGAAGTTCGGCCAGGCAGGAGAGGGGTTAACTGGTTGAAAAGGCCGAGCTGCCCAGCCCTGGCTCCCACCGTGCCCTCGGCCCTCGGCCGGCCGGCGCAGGCCCAGCCTCACTGCCAGCCCGCAGCACACAACACTGACTGCTGAGTCAGGCCAGCCGCGCTCCCGCCCGATTGTTCTCGTTTGCAAAGACAAAAGACAAAAGGGACGCTGACGGCCCAACTCTCCCAACCGAGGGGCACTGGGGAAAGGCAGCTGACCCCGGGCCAGACCGGCCCTGCCTCGCTGGGAGAGCACCCCCAGGGGCCCCTCCCGCCACCCTGGACCTCTCAGCGAGGCCTGGTGGGAGGCGGCGGGACCCTGAGAAGCTTTGGGCCACCGGCCGCTGGCAACGAAGACCTGGACGCTCCCTCTGACCCCTTGTCCCCGCCTGGGTCTCCGCCCCCTGGCAACCAACAAGAAGAGCCCGAGGCCTCTTCGTCGTCACAGGTATTAGATGCCAGCCAGAGATTCAGTTACGAGACACGGTCACGTGAAGTCGGGAACGCACGGCGGTAAGATCTGCACCGACCCCAACCACCCTCACGTGGGTGGCACTCAAGGGACCGTGAGGGGAAAGGCTGGGGCACCCTTCCTACCCGCCCACCCCAGAGAGCAGCGGCTGAGTGTGGGCTCGGAGCCAGCGGCCCGGTTTAAGTCACGTCACTTAGGTCACCCCGACAGACTGTTAACCGCTCTTCGCCTCAGTTTCTTCATCTAGGAAGCGAAGCTCACATCAGCCCCAACCTCAGAAGGCTGCTGCGAGGACAGGAGAGGATGGGGGGGCAGGGGCACAGAGCACCTGGTCCCGCGTGCCGGCACCGTATGTGAAGAGGTCATGATTTCCGTCAAGGAAGTCACAGACGAGGAAACCGAACACTCAGGAAGAAGACACCACCTGCCATCTGCCAAGCGGACCCGGCTGGAATGTGGCAGAACCAGGATTTGAACCCAGGTCCGCAGGCTCCAGGGGCCAAGTCCTGACAGTGACTGGAGTCCTAGAGGCAGCTGCAGCGGATCCGAAAAGAGCTCAAACGTGCTCGGGGTAGGAGCTGCTACATGGTAAGCAGGACAGAGCCGCTGATGCCCGCCCCCCTCCACCCCCGGTTCTGTGCAGCTGGCCCCTGCTCCAGGCCCTGCCCCTGGCCACCTGGGACACACCTGGGGAACAGCGCCAAGGCTATGGAAAATGAGGAATGCCCTCCTCACGTGACCTGGACCCCAAGCAGGAAGAACTTCTGATGACGGCAGATGTCCCCAAATACCTCCCAAGACGGCTCCAGACATTTATGAAGCAGATGCCAGGGCGAGAAGGAAACCCAGAAGCACCAGCTCCCGGCCGCCCCCGGGCTCCCTCGCAGGAGAACAGACTGAGAGCTGGGCTCCCACGCATGCCAATCCACGCCAAGGCCACCAAGCAGACACAGACGCCGCGTGTCCGGGCGAGCACCCCCAGATCGTGGGCACGCAACAACTCCTCAGCCATCTGTGTGACCTGCCCGGTCCACCCGAGCCCAGCTCCCAGCCCTGCCAGGGAAGCCAGGTGGTTCCTCGAACTGTGCCTCTTTCTAGGGCAGACACATGCACGTGAGACACACACACATACACACACACACACGCACGCACACACACACGCACACGCGCAGCTTGAAGCACAAAATCCAGAGCCTGGGATTTGGTTCTGACAGCTTGAGAAGCACCAACGTTCTAAAAGGGGCTGTGTGTGTTCTCACCGCCCTCGCCACCCCCAGGAGCACACCCCACCCCCGTCGACACGCTGCTGGCACTGGGACACACAGCCAACATCGATCACGGGGCTGGGAAGTCACACTGCATGGCAGGCCCCTTTGTGCCCCTGAAGTGTGTGTGTCCTTCCACAAGCAGCTGCCGGGACTTATTAGAACTTTAAAAAAAAAAAAAAAGCCAGGCAAGGGTGGGATGCACTGAACCACAGCACGTCGGACAAAAGGCCCACAGGCCGGGCCCACTGGGGCTGGACAGCTGGCCCCGGTCCCGTCTCACCTGCTGCAGCTTTCATAAATACCAGACCCCGGATGGCAGTGGCCTGCTGGCACCATCTGTCAGGCATGAGAGCGGGTCACCCGGCACCCTGAGAAGAACGCAGCCGCCGGGCCCACAGAGCACGGGCAGCACTTCCGGAGCGTTCACTGCCCTCCCTCCCCACAGGCCTCTCCCGAGGTCTCTGCTCCCAGAACTCAGAGAGGCCACTACCATCCCCATTCCACAGAGGGAGCTGGGGGAAACTGAGGCACAGACGGCTGCATAGGCTGCCAGAGGTCACACAACTGGTCACAGGGAAGCCAAGACTTGAAAGCAGGCTCCGGCAGCCTCCGTGGTCTCTGGCAGGACTGGAGGAACGCTCTCGGCCTTCTCTCCGTCCTCCCGGCTGGCCCTGCCTCCCCGCCCTCCAAAGGCAATCGGGTTTATGGAAGATCGGAGAAGGTGACGGTTCGCAGACACGGAAAGGTAGATGCAAAGGGCATCCCGTGGGGCTGGCGGTCCTCGGATGAAAGACTCCCTCGGGCCAAGGGGCGCCCGGGGCCTGCTTGGCCAGGTCTGCTCACCCCCCCCCCCACAACCCCCCAGCCAACAGTGTCCACTCACCCGTAAGTCCGTTGGATCAAAGTGGGGTGCAGCTGCTGTACTCCAATGGCAAAGCCTGAAACAAGAGGCCACGCAGGGGCTCAGCCTCCCCCAAGGGAGCAGAAGCACACAGCCGTGCCCTCCCCCATCGGAAGGAATAGATAACTGGCTTCCTCTACACTCCCAGGCCACCTTCCCACAAATCCCGAAGCTCCCTGCCTAAGAAAGCCAACGGAGAGGGGTAACAGCGGCCTCTGGGGGTCTGTCCCCCTGATCGCCAGCCCCGGGGAACAACTTCCTCCTTCCCTGGCGGACGGCTGACAACTGGCTGATGCGCCCTCCTCGCCCTGTCCCGCTGGCACATGCACCTGGACGACGGGGTCCAGCTCCCAGGCTAGGGGATGACTGCCCAGGGACAGCTCTGCAAGCACATGATAGCTGACGGCCACTCCTGGGGCAGGGCTGGGGAAGGGGGGGGCCCTTTCCACCCCACAGATACCAACACTGAATATAGCAATCAAGACGAGCCAGGAAAGGAAAACACAGGCTCTCACCCGTCTGGAGGCTCCTCGGCTTGGCACCCAGATACGCCAGGTTCACGTTGGCCTTGCGGCCATCGATGTTGGGGTTCGGGTCTTTGCAAGCTCTCTCCGCCGCCGCCCGGTCGGCCATGGTCACCTAGAGGAACACAGATGCATCAGGGGTTTCCCTTACCGGTGGGAGGAGCAGAGCCCTCTGCTCTGGCAAGAGGCACTCACTTCCCCCTCCCTGGGGGGCCAGTTATTCAGAACCTCTGACCCAGTCCCCACCCCCCACCCCCCACCCCCCACCATGGGGCCCTCCTGCAAAGGTGCCCCTGGATTCCAGTTCCTCCATCCAAGTTCATGTGCTGGGAAACCTAGCTTTATGACAGAAATGATCCCCAGGGGAGACCAGGAACTTCCCCCTTTCCTCCCCAAGGAAGGCAGGGGCCCCGAGCTTGTCCTGCCTGCCTGTGGGGGTGCGAATTTCCTCGTGGGAGGGGTTGGGGGGCACCGGTTAGAAGGAAAGTAGGAGACGTGCCTTCAAACCGTTTTTTTTTTCTTCTTTTACTTAAGCCGTTTGTTCTGGGCGTTTAAAGGAACTCTTGTAAAATACTAGAGGGGAGGGGGTGCTAAAGGCCTCCAAAGCGCCCTGAGGTGAAGCCTCTTCTGCTTGCTTGTTGCTCCAGGAAGTCCTGGGAGTAAGCCGACTGTCCCCAGAATCTCTCCACAAACTCCGAAGCGCTAATTGAACACAGCGGCTCTCCCTTTTAACCAAGGAGTGGGGTGGGGGCAGGGAGCCGCGGCCGAGTAGCGGCGGCGGGACGGGCTGGAGCGTGAACCTCCGCCCCCGAGCCCAGGAGGGGGCAGCAGGTGCCGGGGCAGCTGGGCGTGCGCCCGCCGGTGGACTCGGCGCCCCCGGCGCGGTAAGTGCGGGGCGGGGTGCGCGCCCGGCCGCGGGGCCACTTACGAAGCCGTAGCCGCGAGACTTGCCCGTCTGGCGGTCGGTGATGACCACGGCCTCCTCGATGTCCCCGAAGCCCTCGAAATACTTCCTGAGCGAGGCGTCGGTGGTGTGGTAGGGCAGGCCGCCCACGAAGATCTTGGTGAACGTGGTGTCCTTCTGCGAGCCGTGCATGGCGCCGGAGGCGGCCGGGGGCCGCGGGAAGCCCGCGCTCGGGGCGCACGGCGCGGGCTGCAGCAGCATGGGGGGGGGCGCCCCGCCGCCTACGGACCCGGGCCGCGCGGCGCCGCGCTCATGGGCGGCGGCGGAGAGCGAGCAGGACAGCAGCGGCACCGGTCCAGCCGCCGGGCCCGTCCACTGGCGGGCCGCTCCCACCGAGTGCGCCTCGCTGCGCTGCGCTGCGCTCCTGCCGGCGCTGCGGGCACTCTGCGCCCCGGCGCCCGCCCCCGGGCTTTGTAAGCGGCTCCGCCCCTAGTCCGCCGCAGCCACGCCCCAGCCGCGGCCCCGCCCCGCCCCGGGCGCGCGGGGCCTGCCGGGAAGCGTAGTCCCGGCCGCGCCCCGCGGCGCCCGGCGGGCGGGGAAGACTTGGGGCGGGGCGCGCACGCGAGCCTGAGTGAGCAGGGTCGCGTCCCCGCCGGCCCTACGGCCCCGGGGGGCCCTCTGCGTGCCCGCAGGGGTCTAGTGAGTTAGAGTCAGCGACGGTCAGCATGTTTATTGAGCCAGGGTGAGATGGGATACAGCAACACGTATTAAAAGCTGAAATGCTTCTTGTTTTATATGCACATATGATTCACTCGATGAATATTTTTCAGGGCGTTTCATGCGACACTCCAGGATGGGGGCTGCAGGGACGCACAGAACTTACGCCCTAGCTCCGTGGAGCCTCTATGAATAAGACAAGTCAGCGCTAAAAATACAGTGGACAACCCGGAGGGACATAAGCCAGGGATCTGCAATCCAGGAGGGTCCAGAGTGGTCCCAGAGACCCCCCTTGGAGGAGGTGACTGGGCAGAGGAAGTTGTTCTGGCCTCTTCCAGCTGATATCAGGGATTCCTCCCTGTAGGTGGGCGACCCTGGGGGAAATGCAAGCTGAGGGCAGTCCTGTCTCTCTGTCCTTGTCCCCAGCCATGGAAACAGGCCATCCCGGAGCCTCTGTGTACTCCACGCCAGGCAGGACGGGCTACAAGAACTTGTTCAGAGTTGTTAGGAATTTCAACGAACAGGAGAGCAGTAAACCAAGCGTGGGGCCTTTCTGAGCTTGGGGCCCTGGAAGCTGGCCCTGGCACCTACATCCCCCACTGGTGGGTCACACCTTGGTGCAGAGGCCGACTCTGGGCACCTCAGATCCTCTGCTGTCCCAGCACAGCTGTGGTGACAGCTCCAAGTGAGGTCACTCCTGGCCCTGACCCTATGGCCTCCTCTGGGACAGTGGGATACAGGTGGGGCCTGGGGGGCTGGGAGTGGCACCTGGTGGGCTGGGGGGCGGGGCTAGTCGTGTTCCCTAGTCTTTCAGGATGTCACCCGCCACCTAGGGTGCTTGACTCCAGGCCCAGACAGACCGTCTCAAGTCCCTGGACCCTGACCTCGCCTTCCTTCCCTCAAGCCTCTCTGCTCCAGGCCCCTTAAGCTGGGAGGGGAGCCCTAAATTTTCATCAGGTCTCCCCGAAACACACACTTCTCCGTCCCAACAAATTCCTCCCTTGTCCTTTCGCACACATTCCTGCAGCACCTTAGGCACACTCCTGCCTCCTTTGGGGCCTTTGCCTCATCACTTGCCCTTTATCTTGCCCGTGTGTGTGTGTGTGTGTGTGTGTGTGTGTGTGTGTGTGTTTTAACGTTTTATTTTCTGAGAGACAGAGCATAAGCAGGGGAGGGGCAGAGAAAGAGGGAGACACAGACTCAAAAGCAGGCTCCAGGCTCCGAGCTGTCAGCACAGAGCCCAGTGTGGGTCTGGAACCCACACTTGAGATCATGACCTGAGCCGAAATCGGACCCTCACCCGACTAACTCACGCAAGCACCTCTATCCTGTTTTTTTTTTTTAATTCTTTCAATGTACTCCTGTTTCCCGAACCCCTGCCCACCTGCTCATTTACAGCCTCTTTCTCCTGCTAGGTGGGCGGGACCCTGGATGTTTTGCTCCAGCTGTAAGGCCTGGCAAGCAGAGGGCCCTCGGGAAATGTATGTTGGCTGAATGCACGACGGAATGGAGGTGAGGAGAATTCTCCACCAGACAAGGGGCACTTTTAAGAGAGCCCTTTGGAAACTTTGATTAAAGTGTGGCCTAGATTTTTTCCTAGAGGCCAGGGAAGGCGGCCACTGCCCGGCCACGTGGTCTCGGGCAAGCTGAGTCCCTTCCCCGGGTCTCAGTTTCCCCTTCCGTGACAGACAAGGCCTCTCTGAGGCCGCCCTGGCAGTGGCCACGAGGGGCTCCGGCGGGGTGGGCGGTGCCTTTCCCAGCGGCGCAAGCCGCCCAGGCGTCCCGCCTACAAGGCCCAGAGCCGCCCGCGCGCGGCCCCGCCCCCCCCCCCCCCCCCCCCCCCCCCCCCCGCGCTCCCGAGCCCCGCCGGACAAAACCGGGAGGCACGCAGGACGGGAGCGCAGTTGCACGCGGGGCGGCTGGCGTCTGTCTAGCACGTGCTGGCGCTGTGGGGGCCTGGGGTCCCGAGCCAGGGCGGGGACACAGGCTCCGAAAGGGGGAAAGCGCGGGGCTCCGGCGGGGCGTTTGTGGTGCACCCCGGGCCAGGCGGGCTGGCTGCGTGCACCTCGCGCTCCTGCCCGGCCCCGGAAGGGGCCAGGGGGCCGGGGGGCCATGTGTGTCTTACCGGGCGCTTGCCCGGCTGGGGTTTCGTTCACTCGTTCATCCTGTGCCCCCTTATGCTTCCGCATCCCCGACCTCTCTGCCCATGGGGTGGCCACACTTTCCCACTGCAAATAGGAGACCAACCTAACGACCCACCACCGCCCTAAGAGCTTACATTTCAGGCGGAGTGGAGAGAGGGCGAATGAATGAAGGGTGAATATTAGGTCTTATATTCAGGTAAATTTTTCTGGTTAGGCTGTGAGAAGGGAGCAAAGAGGAGACGAGAGATGGCCCAGAGATAACTGTTCTTTAGAGTTAGGGAAGGCCTGTGGGAATTGGTAAAAGCCAGAGCCATTGGAGGACAGGAACAGAGAGAACAGAATGAAAAGGCTCAGAGCGACTAACGTTTATCCAATATGTATTTTTTTGTTTCGTTTTTATTTTTGAGACAGCAAGAGAGAGAGGGAGACGGAGGGTGAGCAGGGGAGGGGCCGAGAGAGAGGGAGACACAGAATCCAAAGCAGGCTCCAGGCTCCGAGCTGTCAGCACAGGACAGGACAAGGGGCTTGAACTCACGAATGGTGAGATCATGACCTGAGCTGAAATCGGCCACTTAACCAACCGAGCCACCAAGGCGCACCCCCCATATGTTTTTTAAAAATTTTTTAATGTTTATTTTTGAGACAGAGCACAGTGGGGGAGGGGCAAAGAGAGAAGAGACAGAGGATCCAAAGTGGGCTCTGTGCTGACAACCGGATGCAGGGCTTGAACTCATGAACTATGAGATTTTGATCTGAGCCAAAGTCAGACTCAACCAACTGAGCCACCCAGGTGCCCCATACCTAATGAGTGCTGGGCACTTTTATGTGGTCGATCCTCACACACCACTAATGATAAAGGTCATTTGTCCTGGCATACCTGTTTGGGGTCAGGTCCTTGACTAGGTAGGTGACTTACTATTAGATGATTTAATCTCGGGGTGCCTGGGTGGCTCAGTCAGTTAAACATCTGACTTCGGCTCAGGTCACAATCTCATGGCTCGTGGGTTCAAGCCCCATGTCGGGCTCTGCACTGACAGCTCAGAGCCTAGGGCCTGCTTTGGATTCTGTGTCTCTCTCTCTCTCTCTCTCTGCCCCTCCCTTGCTCTCACTCTCTCTCTCTCTCAAAAATAAATTTTAAATAATTTAGATGATTTAACCTCAAAACAGCCTTTGTCATATGTAGGTACACCCAGTTTTAAGGCAGTGGGCACTGAGGCTCAGAGTGGCTTCCCCAGGGCCACCCAGTGAACGATGGCCAATCCATGATCCCCTTTTATTCTCCCCACAGCATTTAAGGAAGATTTGTCTCCCCACTTTGAGGGCTGCGCAGGTGAGACCTCAGAGAGGTGAAGAGAAGTGATTAAGTGGAAGTCTTAGGGGGAAGGCCCAGACTTTCAGGTCTGGAAACACTGGCCCTTGTCTGAGACCGTGCCTGGGTGTGTGCGCTTGTCATGGGTTGAATTGTGTCTCCCCCAAAATATGTTCAAGGCCTAACCCCTGGTGCCCACGAGTGTGACCCGATTTGGAGGTAAGGTTTTCACAATCTAATCAACGTAAGAGAAAATCACATCGGCTTCGTACGGGGCCTAATACCATGACTACTGTCCTCACAGGAAGCCCATGTGAAGGTGCAGGGAGAAGGCCGTGTGACAACAGTGGCGGAGACTGAAGAGATGTACGCACAGGCCAAGGAGCACCACGATCCCTGGGAGCACCACAAGTGATGAGAAAGGCACGTGTGGAACAGATTCTCCCTTCTTCGTGCACTCGGAGGGAGTCCAAGTCCTGCTGCCACCTTGAGTCTGGACCTCGGGCTCCAGAACCACGAGAGAATGACCTTCTGTTGTCCTCAGCCACCGCGATTGGAGAGAGGAGGAGGACAGAGCCCTGAGCGGGTGGAATCACACAGTTTGTCACGCTCGGGTCTCAGAACCGTCTTCAGAGCCACGCGGGGGTCCTGGGACTCCTGGGTGTCATTCCAGGCCCCAGGCCTGAGAAGCCGCCCTGTGCCTCCCTGGGCTTCAGCTGCTCGGCCGGGAAAGGTGGGGACCCAAGAAAGGATTCTTCTGCTTAAAACACCACCCCCGTCCTCACTGCCCAACCCCTACTGGGAACAGAACCGGCAGCCGCCTTCCCTGCGCCCCTCCCAGGTGTCTCCGGAGCCTGGGCTCTTTCCCACAGCGACAGCCAGGCTAGGACCTCACCATCCCCACCTGCGTCTCGGAGGCACCATCTGAATGCAGCCCGAGGATCGACTCAGATCTATCTTTAGTTTTCTGCCCATCCCGGAACGCGGTCAGCCCGGCGTTTGGATCAGTGGCTGCTGAGCTGGATGCTCCCAGAGCCTGGGACTCAGGCTCCATCCAGGCCTCTTTTCTAGCATCCCTCAGAAGCCCATGTCCCTGCCCCACGCCGTCCTACACCTGCATTTGCCTCTCTATGGACTGGCGGTCTCCCCACTAGAGGTCACCTCCAAGAGGCTGCTGGCTGCTTTGTTCACTGCCACGTGCCCAGGGCCCGGCACGTGGAAAGCACATGATAAATGTGTGCTGAGGGGGGCGCCCGGCTGGCTCAGTCGGTTGAGCGTCTGACTCTTGATTTCAGATCAGGTCATGGTCTCAGGGTTCATGAGTTCGAGCCCCGCGTCAGGCTCCGCCCTGAGCGCCCGGAGCCTGCTCGTTCGTTATTCGTTCTCTCTCTCTCTGTCCCTCTCTCTCTCTCTCTCTCTCTCTCAAAGTAAGTAAATAAACTTAAAAAAAAATCCTTTAATAAATGTATGCCGACTGAGTGAGCGAACACACGAATGAATGAACAGAAGACTGAGATTGGAGGTGTTTTGGGGGGGGAACCCCGAAGCCTGTCTATTCTAATGGAGACCCAAGCAACTCAGACTTTCTGCGGATCCAAGCTAAGGTTGCCCCTTGTCTCCATGCCAGGCTGCAAGGTAGAAGCGTGCGGACCACCTGCGCCCACCCCACCCCCAACCAGAGGCCTGAGGAACCCTGAAAGAAAACATCAACACAGCAAATCGAAAAGGAAGCCCGGGAGACTTGAGGCCCGCAGACTTTGACGCGTTAGCGGAGCCCCATCTGCCTGCCGCTTCAGGTTTGCAAGGCTCCTTTCTGCTTCTCGTCACGTGGTAAAAAGCCACCCCGTGTTCTTCGCGAAGGCAGTGGCAGGGCTGTGAGGAGAGAGCAGAGGGCAGGCCGGGAGGAGCCGGCCCTACGTTTGTGAGCCGTGCCCATCGCACCCATCGCCAGCCTGCCGGCAGCCACCTCCCCGGGCCTCGGTTTCCTCGGCTATGAAATGGACGTGATGGCAGCAGCTTCCTCGTGGGGCTCCTGCGGGGCCGGGAGACACAGAAAGTGCTGAGGTCAAACTCCTACCGAGTAGGCGCTCAGTAAACGCAAACTCCTGCAGTTTTCGGTTTTTTACCAGCACCCCTCAGTTTCCAGCCGACACAGCAGCAGTCTGGGCCAGGTGGGGAGGTGGGGACCCTGTCAGCCCTCCCACACGTGCTCCTTCGGCGACTCCCGTTGCCTGTGGGACAGAGTCCCACATCCCTTTGTTCGAGATGCCCTCCCGCCCCCCCCCCCAGTACAGAAAGGCGCCCCTCCCCGCTTCCCCCAGCCGTGTCCCCTCTCAGGGGCCCTCCCTTCTGTGTGGGCCTAGGCCTCCCCCCTCACCATCCCCCCCCCACCCGCAGTCTGCCAGGACCTGAGGCCTCTCCTCCGATAGATGGTTCCAAACAACAAATGGCTAGAAATGTCACGGAAAACAAACACATTCAAAAAACGCTATTAACGTGTTTACAAATGAGCAAGTGATAGAGGAACGTGTGTGCCCTTCCGTTGATGCGTAAAGTACCAAGAACGAGCAGTGGCTTGGACAATGCCAACGTTGTGGACCACCCGGCAAAATGGCCGGGACACCCGTGCTGTGCGTGTGGCTCAGAGCCGCTCAGGTTCAGGGTCATGGCGGCCGCTGAGGCTGCCCGGCCTGTGGCCTGCGTCCACGGCTCGTCCGCATCGGTCAGACTCTGCCGAGGAAGCCTTTGTCCCTCGCCAAGTTCACAGGCCCTGAATTCTGTCCACGGGCCGGGTGGGTGTGGGGGCCCCAGGGAAGAACTCCTCTGCGTCAGTTCCTTCGGTCGTGGTAACGAGTTACACACACTTCGTGGCTTCGGGTAACACAGATTTATTCTCGCATGCTGCTTACTCTGGAGGTCAGTGCCCAAAAGGGCTCTCGTGGGCCAGCGTCGAGGTGTCGGCAGGTCTGGCTCCTTCCGGAGGCTCTAGGGGATACGTCCGTCTCCTTGCCCCTTTTCGGCTTCTGGAGGCTGCCGCCTTCCTTGGCCGGTGATCCCTTCCCTCGTCTTCCAAGCCGGCTGCCGGCTGGGCTCTCCCATGCTGCATCACGGTGACACGCTCTCCCTCTGCCCCCGTCTTCCAGCTGCTGAGTGGAAGATGGTCCCCCCCATCACCGGCATAATCGCCCCATCTCAAGGCCCAGAGCCCTGGTCACAGCTGGAAAGCCCCTTTTGCCACGTGCGGTAGCTCGGAAAGCAGCGGCCATCTGTGGGGCTAATGAGGGTGTTTCGTCAGTAGACAACCTGGGGCGCTGCCTCCGTCCGCCTTAGAAAAGTGCCCACTGCTGATCTGGAAACGTGGATCATAAGCAGGGCAATTCCCCCACCGGAGGCTGCACGCTTTTTACTTTTTGGCACTCCGCAGACGAGCAGGTGTGTGTGCCGGGAATTTGCAGGAAGTCGTGTCCTGTAAATGGAAGCCTCTTTCCACCCCACCCCCACCCCCCACCCTGTGCGGCTAATCCCGGAGCTGCGAGAAACCCGTGAGAGCCAGTGCTCGGGAGAGGGCTGAGCCTCTCTGCAGTGGGAGCGAGGTTCCTGCCCCGGGGGCCGGGTTTTCCCAGTGAGCACTGGTCCCGGGACCCTGCCCCAGCAGGTTGCAGCCCGGCAGGTACAGCACGGACCTGGAGTCTATTCTGGGGCGGTGGTGGGGGCAGGGGGCGCCGTGTCACACAGCTGGAAGGCAAACGGCTCCCTGGGAACACTGTCCTAGTCAGCTCGGGCTGCTGTGACTGAGGACCACAGACGGGGGGGGGGGGGGGCATGGATGACAGACATTTATTTCCTCACAGTTCTGGAGGCCAGAAGTTCAAGATGGAGGTGCTGGGGGGCTGGCAGGGTGATTTTTGGGGGGAGGCCCCTGTCCTTGGCTTGCAGATGACTGTCTCCTCCCTGTGTCCTCACGTGGTCTTTCCCGGGTGTCTGTGTCCTAATTTCTTCTTAGAAGGACAGCAGCCATATTGGATTAGGGTCCACCCCGGTGACCTTATTTATTTATTTACTTTTAATTGTTAATGTTTATTTATTTTTGAGAGAGAGGGAGACAGAGCGTGAGCAGGGGAGGGGCAGAGAGAGAGGGAGACACAGAACCCGAAGCAGGCGCCGGGCTCCGAGCTGTCGACACAGAGCCCGACGCGGGGCTCGAACTCACGGACCGCGAGATCGTGACCTGAGCCGAAGTCGGACGTTCAACCGACTGAGCCCCCCAGGCGGCCCCGTGGTGACCTCATTTAACTTCATCACCTCTGTAAAGACCCGGTACAGTCGCCTTTGATGCTCTGGGGGTTGGGACTAAACATAGGAATTTGGTGGTGGTGGGGGGGGGGGGGGGGGAACACAGCTCAGGCCACAACAGGCACCCACTGTGCTTTTGCAGGCAACTCTCAATCGAACAGAATCATGCTTGGGGCCTCCCACGCTGGTCAAGGGGCCCCAAGAACTGGGGTCCTTGTCACACGAAGTCCCGGGAGATCAAGCGACCCCTGGCACCGCGAAACACGCGACGAATCCGAAGACAAGGGGAAAGCCATGCAAGTTGTTCTCTCAGAAAAGTCCACTTCCATGGCACTTTGGCTTTAAAGGTCACCCCAGAATCGGAGGCGATGGCGGACGGGGCGCTGGAGGAAGGGGTGGGGCGCAGCCCTGCAGAGACGTGCGGCAGGGGCAGGCAGGGGCCCTCGGGCACAGTGTCACGGCCAGCCCCTCCGGGCCCCAGAGCAACGGTGACACCAGGGGGCATCTGTGCTGAGACTCCAAAGCCGGGGAGTGTGGCCTGTTGCTTCTGACCCACGGTGGAGAAGAACCGGGGACGCAGGAAGCGATGCCCAGATGACCCAGAGGGCAGTGTGGGCTGGGCCCCGGGCAGTGCTGGTGGATGAGTTTCTTCTTAGCACTTTTGTTCTCTCCCCTCCGCTGCCTTCCCCCATCCCTCCCCCCGGGGAGAAACTCAAACTGGTAAAATAGCTACTTTTCTTGAGGGGCTGACTCATGTGTTAAGGAAGTATGCAACCAGCGTTTTATTTGCTTTGGAAACAGCCCTTCCCTTCGAGAGTCGTTGTCCGTACTAGTGACACAAAATTCACGACGACTTACACACGCCAGGCTGTAGAATGGTTCACTCTGCTTATGTGAGCCTCGTGGTGATGAAAAACTCTCAAAAAAAAAAAAAAATAAATAACAACAACAACAACAACAAACAACAAAAAAAACCCCAAAACCCAAAACTCTCAAAACTACAGCTGCCCGGCTCTCCTGCCTCCTCCCACCTTCTGCTGCTTGAGCTCCATGAAATCGGGGTACCCTTGCTTTGCAGGCGATCCCGCTGGCCGGTCTCTGGGGGGTCAACCCAGCCCCTCTCTAGGGAACAGGGTGCTCTTACTGAAACTGCTCCCGATAGCCTGCAGCCAGGAGGCATTTCCCACCCACTAGCCCAGGTAGGTGGAGAGGGTTCAAAGGCACCAAAGTTAGTCTCCAAATGGCCCTTTTGGCCACCAGGGTCCACCTGGGAAGGAGATTTGCATTTCCTACTCTTTCCTTCCCAAACCAGGGCAGAGGGATGCCAAAGGGTGAGTGGGTTCTCAGGGTCGCCCACACCGACAGGCAACAAAACTCCAATGTCCCGTAAGGGAACCACGGCGCGGGGGGTGGGGGGGGGGGAGGCATTGAATTTTAAAGTAGAGAAGTCAGGAATCGGACCTCTGAAAAAACATTGACTCCAGTATTTCCTAAGGAGGCCATCACTCTCGGTAAAGATAAAGTGTATAAAGAATATTTTTCTAACGGGGTAAATACTCCTCCAACCCCACTGACAAGCTTAACGACACCACCAAGTGGAGAGCCAACCCTCATTTCCCAAAACAAGTGCAAGGAGAACACAGAACCGCCCCCCCCCCCCAACACAGGCGCCGGAGTCGCTGGCGCCATCTGCCGGCCGCTTTGAAACACGCACCGGAGATCCCAAGACCGCCCAGCGTGTGACTTCCGTCCCTGTAGGGCCCCCGGGGGGGGGGCGGGGGGGGGGGGAAGGGAAGCTTCCCACGGATGTCATCCCACCTGGAAGTTCCAGCGGTGGCAGCAAGAGTCTGAGCACGTGCCATGGGCCGGCCGGCCCCGGAAACACTTCGCGGGCCTTAACTCTGAATCTTCAACGCCAGTCTTCTGCGAGCGCTGCTTTTAACGTCTCCCGTTCCGCAGATGCGGTCACCGGGGCTCAGAGAAGTAGAGATGACACGCTCGGGGCGCCAGCGCCGGGATTCGTCGCTGGGCAGCCCACGTTCCTCACTACGTACAACGCTGTGCGGACACTTCAAATCTCACGTTTTAGTCGATAGTCCCTCTCTCCCGTTTTGGGGGCAAAATGCAAGGAAACCATTACGGCAGGTACTCGTGGCGGGTACTGCTTGAAGTTACTGAACCTCAAGAACTCGTCCTAAACCGTGTAAGACGTAGCAGGGAGAAAAACCCCAGCCCGGGATACGACGAACGAACGTACAGAACGTGCATATGCGTAGACACGCGCACACACGTGTGACGGTAGCCCAAGTTACGCCGAACGATACTGACCGTTACTGCGAACGACGTAGCGGAAAATAGAAAATAAATATATTTTGGGGCGCCTGGGTGGCTCAGTCGGTTGAGCGTCCGACTTCGGCTCAGGTCACGATCTCGCGGTCCGTGAGTTCGAGCCCCGCGTCGGGCTCTGGGCTGATGGCTCAGAGCCTGGAGCCCGCTTCCGATTCTGTGTCTCCCTCTCTGTCTGCCCCTCCCCCGTTCATGCTCTGTCTTTCTCTGTCTCAAAAATAAACATAAACATTAAAAAAAAATTTTTTTTAAAGAAAAATATATTTTAATACGGCTCTGCTACAAAAACACCAGTAGCAACAACTCCAGTCACTTCACAACCTACGAATGGATGTTTAATTTGGAAAATGCTGGCTCACATGTTCCCTAATGTGTTTGGCTCATTTCTCACAGAACCCCCTTCTTCAAAGGAAAACCAAACTCCGGGGGCGCTGGGTGGCTCAGTCGGTTCAGCGTCCGACTTCGGCTCAGGTCACGATCTCCCGGTTCGTGGGTTCGAGCCCCGCGTCGGGCTCTGTGTTGACGGCTCGGAGCCTGGAGCCTGCTTCCGGTTCTGGGTGCCTCTCTGCCCCGCCCCTGCTTGTGCGCCGTCCCTCAAAAATAAATAAATGTTTAAACAAAATCAAATTTGGGTTGAATGAAAAAAAAAAAAAAAGGTTTCCCAGGTCACTCCAAAAATGGCAGAGCTCCTACCAAACAGCCTAGAACATACGGAATAACGTCCCCTTGAGAGAATTTTCCAGAGCAGTACGTCGTCCCTTGAAGATGGTACGTTTTACCTTCTGTCCTATTATTTCATGGCTCGCTTTTACTGCTTTATTTTCATTGTGTTAATTTTTATGGTTACCTCGGGCAAAAGAGAATCGTTTTCCATAGACTTCCTTTCTTTCTTGAAATTGATGGCGGTGGCTAATTTTTTTGCAAGGCAACCATGTTTTTCAAAAGCGGATCAGCTGAAAGAAGTGAACAACAGTGCAAGCGGTGACCAGAGCAGCGTGCGCCTGGGACACTGCGTGACAACCGACCCCTTCCCACACGACCAGGCACTCGAGGAGCTTCTCGCTTGGCAGAACCCCCTGCTCCACAAGAGCAGCCGAGACGCGATGTCCTAAGCAGGGGGTTCACCTTGACCTACCGAATCCCACCCACGGCGTCCGCTCGTCCAGGCGCATGACAGACGAAGCCACCCCGAACACGGGCTGGGCAGGCAGGGGTCAGGAGACCCCCTTGGCTGCAGAGGGCTCTGAGGAGGCTCCCGGACGCAGGACACAAGGCAGGCCACGTTTTGCAGGCCGCTCCCGGCGTCTGTGCCCCCAGGACGCGGCGTCAGACCAACGGCAGCAGAAGCAGCGAGGGGTGTGGCCACCCTGTGCCTGCAGGACCCCACCTCGGACCCCCGGCCCCTCTCGTGCAAGGTCTCGCCACCAGGCCGCGTCCGCGGCTCCCGCCAAGCGCGGGGTCACACGCAGAGAGGAGAAAAGGCCCAGCGAGACCAGAGGGGAACGAACATACGTGAAAGCAGCGTGCCACCTTTGGAATCTACGTGGCAGGTCCGCGCTCACGGGGAAGCGCTCACCTCCGTTTGGGACTCGGTGACGATCCAATGCCGGAAAACGTTAAGTGAGCGAGACGACTGGTCCTGTCCACGAGGCCTACTCTCTCCTCGCTCAACGAAGCCGGGACCTCTGGCTCGAACCGCGTGTGTGCAGCGGCCTGACACCGGTTAGAAGAGTCACGATCACACGCGTGGCTTTCTGGACTAGAAGATGCCAGCAAATCTCTTCCGCGTACCTACCGCATGCAACGCACAGCTCGGGCGCCTGCAGCGATGACGTCCAAGGTGCGGAGTTTCTCAAATACTCCGTGTGCCTTTTAGGAACCGTGAAAGCAAGCATCTTAAGTCCAGTGATGCACCAACTATTTCCTGGTGCATCAGCGAACCCCAAGCAGGCTTTAAGGCTCTAGGCTCTGGGCCCCGGCCCCGTCTGCCAGGGTTCACATCTCTGTGGGCGCCAGGGAGCCCCCCTCACTCCTGGTTCTGCCACCGCACAGTAATTTCGGTAAATGGACCTTGGTAACAATGTCTTTAAGTTGGCCAGTGACTAAAACTACCTAGCCCCTTGGTCACGTGACAAGGCCCAGTCTTGGAAAAGAACGCTCTACGAAGCTCACGACTCGGGCCGTTTCGAGGTCCTTTTCAAGCATCGCCAGTCATGGACATACAGAGAACGAAGAAACTCCGGGTAAACGAACACTGATAAATCTTGCCCACCTGCCGTGAGGGTCAGCCACCGAGATAACCAAGCTGGACTCAGCAGAGCGGGCTACTTGCTGTCTCCCCCCACAGGCACAGATCATAAAGCCGCAACGCTGATTCGTGCAGCAGGGAGAGAAGGGAGGTGGAAACGATTAACTTGAAGATTCAGACTTTTTCCCCCGTGCACCTGCCTTTCTCCCTCAAAAAACGCATCTTTCAATGCAGAGAGAGCTGAAGAGTTAAAGGGCCTGAATTTGCTTGGGATGTGACTACCAAAGAATTCAAACCATTGAGTGCAGGCGATCTCTTTCAGTAGAAAACTTTATTTTCATTGCTTTTTACGAGTAGGCAAACAAGTCTTACAATATTAGGAAAGCCAGATTTCCAAATTCAGCAAGCCAGTTTACATCCCAGTCCCAGACAGTAAAGCATAAGATGCATTTGGGATCGCAGGGTAGGAACACAACAACGGACTCAAAGGTCAAATGTCGAAGTTGAATTTCATTTCAGATACTTACCAACCAAGAATTTTCAAGTACGAGAAATAAATAAAATAAACATTAAAAAGCCACGCCTGAAAAGAAAACAGTTACCGGGCGTGAGTTCAGAGCACGTCTCATGCAGGGGGCTCGCTCCTAACCTGAGGGCCACACAAACATCACCCGCTTGGGTCTGCACACAGAACAGGCCCCGTCCCAGCCACCAGGACGTCCGCCCGCAGAGCCAAACGACACCGGGGACGTGGAAGACGGAACGAAAGAAGCCGGTGCTTGGAGAAGCAGCGGCCGGCCCCCCGCGCACGGCTCAGGATTCCCGCCCTTGTCAGCAAGACTGCTGCTCCCCCAACGGCGTCTCACGTCACAAATCAAGACCCATGATCATGCTGGGCAGGACAACCATGTGAGAGCTTAGGGGGCAGGCCAGGGGAGAGAGAGACAAAGGGAGCTTAGGAGGCAATCTTCAAAATATTTTATTACAAAATACAGTACAGCGTCCGCAGAATGTTCCCCAATGTTCTCTAATACAGACGTGGCTGAACGAAGCGCGCTGCAAAATGCCTGGCAGTCGCCCACAGGAAGCTGACTTCTCTAATGACTTCAGTCCCCTCAGGGCCACGGCACAGACCTGTGACAGGCAGTCGCTGTGGCCGGCTGGGCTCCCGACCGCTGAACAATGATCGTTTCTCCAGGGGTTGAAATCCACATCCATGGCTGACAACCTACCAAAAACTGGGACCCAAATTCGCACAAAGACGAGGCAGAGTGAGAGGGAACGACCCCCGACGGCCCAGAAGTCTCCGGCTGCTACTTCTTATTCCTGGGTTTTAGTTCTTCGGCTGCGTTACGCAGGAAGATGTAATTTTTCTTTTGGGGATTATAAAACTCATGTCCCTAAAGGGAAAAAGACACAACAAGCTTATTATGAAAAGGCAAAAGTTAGCATTTTGTGGGCACTTGGCACACGCCAGGTCCTGTGCTTTGTGCATCAAACAGAATCTCTCTGGGGGAACAAAACAGGTTTCTGGCGAGAAAGAAAAGGCAAACAAACGTTAAGCAGAAACCGGTTTCGGAGGAAAGGCTAAGGGCGTGGAGGAAGTCTGTCTTTGGTGTCCCCCTCGGATGGACCATCTTTTATGGATTTTCGGCACGGAGACTCTTCAGCCCACCCCCACTTCAAGGCCCGGAGGGCCGCCCACGGGAGGAGCAGAGCCTCCCAGGAGGACGGGGGAGCACTGGCCTGGACTTGAGGCCTTGAAGCAGAGCGGACGTCTGCTCTGAGGCTTCCCGGGCACGAGGGCAGGGTCCGGGACAAGCCTCCCCACGCAGACCCACAGAGAAGCGGAGGCACGCACGGCTGTCAGTGCGTCTGCTCGTGCCTGTGTGGAGGTGGAAGGAGATCGGTATGACTCTGGGGGAGCCAGAAAAATCTGGACCAGGCTGGACTCTGAAGGGCTGGGAAGGGCAGACAGGGGGGCTTTAAACATTATCCCACAGGGAAAAGGAACAGCAGCCACCAAAGTCATAAGTGGCATTAAAAGTGATACGGGGGGGGCCCCCCGGGTGGCTCGGTCGGTTAAGCGTCGGACTCTTGGTTTTGGCTCAGGTCGCGATCTCACGGTTTGTGAGTTCGAGCCCCACATCGGGCTCTGTACTGACAGCGCGGAGCCTGCCTGGGATTCTGTCTCCCTCTCTCTCTGCCCCTCCCCTGCTTGCTTGCTTTCTCTCAAAAATAAACCACAAACAAAAAAAAAGAGGGAGAGAGAGACACATGACAGACCTGTTTCAGGGAGATGATGGGGGCGGGGCAAGGCAGAAAGGCAGCACTCCAGGGACCAGAAGCGTGGGAACAGGGAGGTGGGAAGGGACACTGACTGCCCTCTGCCTCCCCCGTGACGACAGGTTTTTGCTCATCCCTGGGCAGATGTGCCGAGGGGGGTCTAGAAGCTTTGCTCAGTGGTGACCATACGTTCTCATCGTAACACGCAAGGTGCAGCTCTTCGGGACAGGTACACTCGGGCAGCAAGCTGAGAGTATTAATCGTAAGTGACCACGGTCGCATCCCGGAGACAACGATGCTTAGACCAGAACAGGGTGAAATTCCCAAAGCAACTCCTTCCAAACGAGAACGAGGATTTAAGCAGCGGGCGCCACGAGCTGGCGCAACCTGTTCGGACAAACTCATCCCGAGCGGCTTTCACGGCAATGAACTTTCTCACTTCCTCCCACTACCGATGTTTCCAAGCCTGAGACACACGGAGCCCCGTGGAGAAACCGAGGCCTCAGGCCACCACCTGGCTCCAACACCAAATCAGGCAGAACCAGAAGTGCACGCTTTGCAAAACTGAGCGTGTGGCTCCCGGGTGGATGGACAGACACGCAGGGCACAGTCGTGCCACGGGCTGCTACGCAGTGAAAAGGATGGGCCAGGGATACGCTCCACGCCGTGCGTGAATTCCACAATCATCACACCGAGTGAAAGATGCCAGGCAAAAAAAAGCGTGTGGTGTAGGACTCCTTTTTTTTTTTTTAACTGTTTATTTACTTTCGAGATAAGAGACTGTGTGAGTGGGGGAGGGGCAGATAGGAAGACGTGGAATCCGAAGCAGGCTCCAGGCTCCCAGCTGTCAGCACAGAGCCCGACGTGGGACTCGAACCCACAGACCATGAGATCCTGACCTGAGCTGAAGTCGGACGCTTAACCGACTGAGCCACACAGGGGCCCCTGTAGGACTCCTTTTACATAAAGCTCTAGAAACTGCAAACTCATCTATAAAGACAGAAAGCAGATCACCGGTTGTGTGTGGGGAGAACGATTCCAGCAATGCACACGGAAACTTCTGGGGGTGATAAAAGCACTCTCTCGACTGGGGTGAAGGCTTCACGGGCATATATACGGATGCTGAAACTGATCAATCCGCACGACGACGACTGCATTGCAGGGACACGTCAGTACAGCTGCCTGACGGAAACCAAAGGGCGGCTGCACGGCCCGCATCAGCAAACGCTCAGCCACAGGGGGCACATCTGTAGAGGCCGGGGCAGGCATCGAAAGTAACGTGCTGAAGGGCCCCTGGGTGACTCAGTCGCTTAAGTGTCCGACTCTTGATTTCAGCTCAGGTCACGATCTCATGGTTTGTGGGATCAAGCCCTGCGTCGGGCTCCGTGCTGACAGTGCAGTGCCTGCTCAGGATTCTCTCTCCCCCTCTTTCTCTGCCCCTACCCCACTCATGCTCTCCCCGCTCAAAATAAATTAAGCTTAAAAAAAAAATTAAAAATTACAAGAAAAAATAACAACGTGCTGGACAGGCAGGGCGGCCAGAGACAGTGACTTCCGGCTCTTCTGAGAAAAAGAGACAATCAAAGCTGAGACCAAGACCTATGCCCCAAGAGAGCGGATGGTGACTGACACAGAGGTTGGACACGGGAGAGGCAGCAGGCCTGGAGGATAAAGGATGCGTGGGTGGGAGTCAGCAGGACTCTCCTCCCAAAGTGAAGGTACCCTAGGGCACCAGGTACACACATCCTGTCGGGACCACCATACCGGAAGAGCTCAGGAATCAAGTCAGAAACCGAAGGGCCGCTGGTTTACGGTGGAGAACCCCGAGCAGAACCAGTCAGGCTGAGAGCTGACCAGGAGGGGCAGCATCCTGGAGGCGGCCAAAACAACAGAAGCTAGCAGGCGTTAACCTCTTCCGACAGGTCTGTCGGTCAGGGGAAACGCGGCTCCTCCGCGAGCTCTGGCACGGCCCCAGGCTGGAGGACAAAGGAGCTGGCGGGGAGGGAGAGAAGGCGCTGGGAGGAGAAGAGAATGGAGTGGCCTGAGGGAGTCCTGTGCCTGTCTGCGGTGGCAGGAGGGCAGAAGGAGACGGGCCAGAAGACAGACACGTGTGCCGATGGGAGGGAAGACACGGTGGAAAGGCTGCTGGGGGAGGGGACGAGAGAGACAAGGGCCGAACAATCCATGAGAACCAGCAGCTGAGAAGCAAGCATGTGGGCTAGCCGAGAGACAGCAGACATCAGCCAGTGGCCCGGAACTCAAGCACCCGAGTCAGGTCCCTTCGCCACTACGCCGGGACACCTCAAAAATGCAGCCACGATCCAGTCAGCCCCTAAACCCTCTCCCCAGATAATACGCAAAAAAGCCACGCCTCCAGCCAAAGCTCGGTGACCTGGCCCTGCGGCCCCTGCCCCCTGCATGACCACTTCCTCTCTGGCCACCGCCCCAGCCATCACTGAAGGACGTGCGGCTTCCAGCTCCCCTCTGCTTCTGGGCTCCCGATGACCAGACCCTGCCCAGGGGCAGGGTCCCAGGGAAAGGCTCTACAGGTAGGACTTCACGGGGTCTGCACACCTGGCGGGGAAAGCCTGCCATTTCCCTTGGAGGTGACGTGATGGTGACCTGCCAAGGTCACCAGCGAGTCCAGAGAAGAGCCACAGCTCGAGCCCGGGCCTTCCGCCTCCAGCCTGGCGCTGTCACCCGAGAGAGCCCAGGGCAGGACTGGGAATCCTCACCTTTGACCAGTCGTAGCTGGAAGCATAGGCAAATATGTTCCCATTGTGATTGAAGCAGCAGGCCGATATGGGCTGATCTAACTGTTCCGAAGTTTTTAGTTTCGTTCTGGCATCTTTGTCCCAGAAGCTGAATCTGCCATCGGATCCCACAGTGGCAAGGGTGCCGTGAACAGGATGGAATGCGATCCCGTTTACCTGAAGGGATTGACACGCACAGTGAGAAGTGGACGACGGGGGAGAAAGCACGTCTCTACCGGGATGTGCTTCCTGCTGCACGTACAAAACAAAACGTACAGACTGTCGCTTTGTGAGAGCCGGC
This sequence comes from Leopardus geoffroyi, assembly GCF_018350155.1. NCBI lineage: Eukaryota > Metazoa > Chordata > Mammalia > Carnivora > Felidae > Leopardus > Leopardus geoffroyi. The sequence continues at coordinate 5,670,720 of NC_059336.1, forward strand.
TGCCCGCTGATCACGGAAGAAACTAGCCATGCTTCCAGAATCAACTGCCAGCCCAGAACTGAGTCACGCCTCTTGTTAGGGACACGAGTCAGCAAAAATCAACAAGTATGCGGCTACTGACACTGCGGAGAGGACCCCACAGGAATGCCTTTTTCTTTCTCAGCAAACAGCAATTTCGGAGTTTTAGCTAAGCGAATCGACTGCCTACCAGCACCCGGAAGGAGGTGGATGGCCCCGAGAGCCCGAAGCGAGAGCCCGAAGCTTGCACCCGAAGCAGCAGGCGGAGACCAAAGACAGTGTGTCATAAAAACAGAAACCCGGGCCCTACAGCATAAGTCATCTATCTCTGCCTGTGACCCCTAATGACTCAGCCACCCACCTCCAAGTCTAGTTTCTAGACAGGTTCTCAAGGTTAAAGTTTCTAAAAACATACCGCGTAGATGTCCTGAGGAGCTGAGGTATTGGTTCCGTTCGAGCGGTGACATTTGAAGGTGAAGTTGTCTTTGGCACTGAAAAGCAAAGGCCCAACTGAGTTTTCCTTTCTGAAAGAGTCTCCTGTGAAAATTCACAAGCGAATTGAGCCCACTTACGGATTTGGGGGGTTGATGTAGTGAATAGCAACCCTCCCCTCGATACTTCCCAGAGCGAAACCAGTCGGCTTGTTCTGTTTATCTTTGAAAATAGCCACGCATCGATGCTACCGTTTGGAGACAGAAAAAGAGAACGTTATCACAATGTAAAAGACAAGATTTCGTAACTAAGTGAAAATAATTTTCACCCTGTTTTTGGGTTTCAGAAGAACCAGAAACATGTTATACAAATATGACACAGAAGTGACTGCTCGTCCTCCAGTAAACATCACTGTCCACCTTTTGGGAAACCACTTGTACTCGGCCACGTGACTTTGTGGATAAACCGCAGACGGCATGCTTCCGTCCGGTGCCGCTCGGCCTCGGGCGCCACAAAGGCCTGTCACTCCCGCAGTTCGTGTGACCCTCGGAGCCCCACCACATCCTACCCCGCTGCCGCCCATCGTGGGGCGGGGGGCGCACTCGTGTCTCTGACCCACGGCCCACCACCAGGTGGGCTCCCTGCGGCGACTCACCCAATGCTTCGGAATCTGCTTCCCCAGGCAGAAGAGGGAAACAGCGTCTGCCCGGCAACCACAGGGGAAACCAGGGCCGAGTGGGACAGGGGACGTGACCAGCACTTTCTAACTGTGACCACACTATGCAGAAGCAACACACCGCACCCCATCTAACGCTGGGTCTGGGGACCAAAGGAGGGTCTCCTGGACTCTATAGAAGACCCCACAAAAGAGCCCGGGACCCAGCCCCCGTGGCAGAGGACCAGGGCCTGGGTCTTCGTGCCTCCTTCTATCCTTTCATCTACCTTGAGAGAAGAGCATGCCGGCGAGTGGGGGTGGCGGGGAGGAGGCGGGGAGACAAAGAGAGAGAGAGAGAATCCCAAGCAGGCTCCGCGCTGTCAGCACAGAGTCTGACGCGGGGTTCTATGTCACCAACGGTGAGATCGTGACCTGCACCGACATCAAGAGTCGGACGCTTAACTGCCTGAGCCAATCAGGCACCCCGTCACTTCCTCCTTCTAGATGTGACAACCTGGCCTACCCCCGAGAACCACCCACCCTCCCCAAACTGGACATTTCATCTTCCTGGAGGGGTTCGGGAGGCATGAGGGCAGCATCAGAGCCTGGGACGAAGCCATAGAAGAATGATGGTAAAGAACAGTTTCTGTTGTTGTAACACTTATTAGAACGCACAAATTTCCTAAGTAAACAGAAAAGCACATGCTAGTTCTATTTCTGTACCGTTTGCCTTTTTTTGAACAGAAAGCCCATTACTTCTGCGAGTAGAAAAAAAATTAATATAAAGAGACAAAATCTGTAAGTTCTTAGAGGTCAGCAGGAACCATGGCTCGTCAAGCTGTGCCTCCTATGCTCAGCACAGAGCCCAGGAACTGCACACCTCTAGGGGGCACCATCTACAAGAACACAACCACACAGCAGCCCTATGCAAAGGCTGATGGCATGCCTCAACAAATGAAAGGCCAGGGTGCCTAGAAGCAGGAAGTAAAGTCAGATCAGACTAGGTTTTGTCTGGGAATCTGGGATTTATCCAAAGGGAAATGAGAAGTCACTGCTGGCTTTTCGGCAGAGGTGTGGCAAAGTCAGACGTGCCACTAGAAGGAAGAGCCCCCCAACCCACGTGTGGAGAGCAGATCAAAGGAGGGTACAGACAGAACCTCTTACAGTCATTCGAGGAGATTTGGATTAGATGTGGTGGGAGGGAAGGAACAAAATGAACAGATTCTAAAACACCTGCAGAAGTGAACCTGGGGCTCAGGGGGACAGGCGGAAAGGAGGGGGAGCAGATCAAGGATGCCTTTCCGATTCGCAGCACTGACAACGGCAGGTGGGTCTCATGAGATGCAGAGCACCTGGGGAGGAACACGCTGGGGGTGGGCGGCGGGAGCAGGTTAAGATCGTTGTTTTGCTCAGCAAACATCTACAGAAGCCTTCGACCCACCAGACCTGGCTGTAGCTGGGAACGAAGCAGCAACAAAGAGAAATCTCTGCTCTTACTGAGTTTACTTTCTAGTGGGCAACACAAAACGAAACACATGAAACACATCACGCGTTTATCTCTAAGGTATATACACACACGCACACACGCAGTTTGGGGGAAAACGGCCGGGGAGAAGCCTGAGGAGGGGTAACACCCAAATAAAGATCTGCAGAAAGTCGTCCCGGATTTGGTGACGGATGCTGTTGGGCGGAGACGTCGGGAGACACGTCAAGGAGCTGTGAGACTGGGGGTGTCCTGCAGGCATCCCGGAGGCGAGGTCTGTGGGGGTCTGAGTCCCCAGCCCACAAGGTTTGCCAAAATGACAGCAGGGATGGGGGAGGAGGTCCTGCTTCAGGAGAGGAGGCAGCGCGGCCAAGGGCAGACACCCGGGGAACCCGACACGCAGCAAGCAGCAGTGAGGAAGACGAAGCAGCAACCGCGAGGCAGGTGGTAAGAGGCTGGCGTCGCGGAGAACAGGGACAGGGCGTTCGAGAACATGTAGGGACAGTGGTGAATGCTGCTGGGCTGACAGAAGAGGACGGCTGGTCAGCGTCCACTGGAATCACTGACGAGGAAGCCCTCGGTGGCCAGCCAAAAGCTGTTTCAGAGGAGTCACGGAGGCAGAAGTCTCAAGGGAGTCGGATGAGAAGTGAGTGGGAGGTAAGGAAACCAAGAAAGCGCAGGTGAGATGCTTAACTGCAGAGGAAAAAGGGGTCCGGGTGGGACCAAAGGATGTGGGCCAAGAGTGTTTTCTCGGGTGAAGACGACTAGGGCACATGTCAGGGCCGGTTGTGACATCAGGAAGGGGTGGGAGTCCAGACAACCCCCGCCCCCGGAGGAGATGGGGACCACCAGCACGAGGCTCCACAGACCCCCTCCACACGATGGGCCTTCCCAAGGGCACACGTCCCCTGACTGGCGGGAGAAAGCAGGGGCAAGGTGCAGGCGCGAGTAGACTTCTAGGTTCAGCGGGAGGAAGAGAAGCTCCCCACCGCTGGTTCGTATGCTCTCTGAGCAGGAGCCGAATGGATGTGCGGAGACAAAGGTAGGGGAGGGAGAGCCTAGGAGTTTCAAGTGAAGAAAATCTAAGAGTCTGTGGCAGGTGAGCTGACGAGAAAAACCCGGTAACTGGGCGGGATGAAGGCACAGCGGAGGCTGGGAGCTATGCCCACGATGGAACCAGTCCGCGGGGGTATGCGATCTGATTCCGCAGCATCCAGCTGTCTGGGGCACGTCTGGAGAGGACAGAGAAATCTGGCTTGTCCAGGGATGGACAGCAGTTACTCACTAAATACTTGCTTATATCCTCAACTTCACCCCCCTTTGAAACTACTTGCCGGGGCGCCTGCGTGGCTCAGTTGGTTAGGCATCTGACTCTTCATCTCGGCTCAGGTCCCGAGCTCATGATGTGGGAGTTCAAGCCCTGCATCGGGGTCTGTGTTCACAGCTCCTGCTTGGGATTCTCTCTCTCCCTCTCTCTGCCCCTCCCCTGCTCACGCTCACTTTCTGCCCAAAGAAATAAACTTTAAGAACTTTAAAAAAACAAACTTTAAAAGAAAAGAAAATGCTTACAGGTGTTTGGAAGCACAATTGTATCCCAATCGTGTACAGTGAGGTGTGACACAGGCTCGTAAGTATGTGCGTCCTGGTCACGTGACTCACCTGATGTTTCAGCGGGGATTCTATCCTCCTGAATTCGGAGGGCTGATTCTCTAACTGGTAGACAATCAGTCCCCTCTCTGCAGTCGCCACCACGGCCATAGGGTAGATCTAGGGAATGGAGGCAGGCAGGGGCGTGCTTAAAATGAAGGACTGTGGTTTTTTTACACAAAACTATTAGATCAAAATTCTTTCAGAGTCACAAAAGTAAGTCTGAATTTTTTATAATTAAAAAAAAAACCACTGGTATCAACATGTTTCATGAAAATCTGCAGAAACCGTATCTGCAAGTAGGACGTCCGTTTTTAAAAGGCTCGTTTTTTAAAACTATAAAATATAATCATTTGAAAAGTACACTGAGGAAGAGAGAAGAAATCAAAGTCACCTACACCACCCCTTCAGATGACAGCTGTTGTCACTATCACAGTGTGTTTACTCCGGTGTTTCTTTGAGCATTACGCACATATAGGCATGTACGTATGTTCCTGCATAATCTGGATCCTTCACTCGAGGTGTGTGTTCCGAGAACGCTACTGGTGACTGCAACATTCCCTCAAACAAACACAGCACCAGGTTCGTTTAATCTCCCTGGTCCTGTTGGCCCATTAGGTCACATCCAAGGTTTCGCCGTGTTACACAAAACAAAACCCATCTGCGTCGTTTTTCTCACAATAAGCTCCTAAAAGTGTGATTACTGGTAGTTCGCACAAAACTTTAAGACTTATAACCAGATGGACAGAGAAAGTTCTGCGGTTTCTCTTCCACTCACGGTCCCCAAAGATCCGGTGCCACGCCACAAAGTTGTCGCCAGTTTTTCTACAGCAACCAAAAAATGTTACAGCCTGATGGCACGTGGCTTCCTGTGTATGTTCAAAAAACAAGTGGCAAAAAAAAAACCCGGCAGCAGGATTCGGTAATTTTGGAACAAATCCAGCACAAAAATCTCCTGATTCAAGAGACGGGAGATCTGAACTACATCCTCTGGGAACTTATTATTAAAATTCGAGGGATTTTTACATTATCCTGTAATTGCAAGACGTCATCAAGTTTTCTATTTCTCTTAAAAGGATACATATTAAGTCAGAAATGCCTCACCACATCGGCGCAGTAACATCTTTCAGGGAGTTGCAAAACCATCATGGGATTTGATGATCGTGTATCCCAAAACTAGAAGGAAAAAAAAAAAAAACAAAAAGCCAGTAACTGACCATTCAGAGCTTTAGTCCAAACAGCATGAGAAGTAAATGTCCATCCTGGTCAGGCCATGCAGTCCCCTCCATGGCATAATCATACCTTCAAAGTCTTATCCCAGCTGCCAGTCATCACACAGCTGTAGTTCGGAGCTTTGATCCAATGGATGGTCTTAACAGGAGCGTCGTGCTTTCAAAACAAAATCAGAGCAGATCAAGATAAATGTAACCATGTGCCGAACGGCCTCAGTTCTGGAAACTCAAAGAGAAGGAATGAACTTAAGTATCAAGGTCGTACCAAGCAAACACCAAAGGATATCCAAGCCCTTCCCAATGACCGTGACATCCAATTTACCCCAAGAACTTCTATCTACTTACCATCCTGACAAATGTTAGTTTTATTTCCCCCCTACTTAGCTAGCACATGAGAGTAAAGCAAGCCCCTTCCTAGGAAGGCGTTCAGAAATGACGAGTAGGGCTCCACCACTCTTGTTTATACTAAGGTGGTACGAATCAAGAAATCAAGGAGATGCTTCTGGCACAGTCACACAGCCCCGTGATCTCGGAGTATGCGAGGCCTTTCTGAAAATGTTTCCACGTCAAGGGGCCCTTCTCAAACAGGTCAGACCCTCTGGTTCTTGGCCCTCTTGCCTCCGTTACTCCTGCCTTAGCAGTCTTTCCACAAGAGCGTGCCTGCTGTCCCCGAGCAGGCTAACAGCTCCACGGGCACGTGCAAGCGTCCTTCTTACTCGCTGCCGTGTCTCTACCCCTACGGAAAGTGCCTGGGATACAGCAGGCATTCAATAAATACTTGTCGAACGAACGAGTATCCAAATACAGTTGGGAAAAGGCAAGCCGCACGCGGGTGTCGGAATGTCAGATACGTGAATGTTTGAGGCCCACGGGCACCAGCCTTTTGTAGACGGCGTTTATTACCTGTGCAATCTGTATTGCTTGATTACTGTTGAGGTCCCACATTTTGGCAGTTTTATCACATGATGCCGTAAATACTTTGCTCCCATCCTAAAAGAAAGTGGAGAAAATTTGTCATTGGAAAAAAATAAAATTTCTATCTGTATATTAAGTTGATCATATTGAGGCAGGTTTCATTTTGCAATTTTTAAAAAAATTTTTAAATGTTTATTTTTGAGAGAGAGAGGGAAAGAGCACAAGTGGGGAGGGGCAGAGAGAGAGGGAGACACAGAATCCGAAGCAGGCTCCAGGCTCTGAGCTGTCAGCACAGAGCCCGACGTGGGGTTCAAACTCAAGGACCATGAGATCATGACCTGAGTCGAAGTCAGAGGCTCAACCGACTGAGCCACCCAGGCGCCCCTGCAATTTTTATTTTTCTAATTATCTGGGGGCTGGTATATTATAAACTACGCTGTCATACTCAAAACGTGTTTTAGCTTCATTTCTTTAGTACTGATTTATTTTTCTAAGAAATACCACATAAACAGGATAAAAACCATCCAAATAGCACTTGAAGTTATACAGGGAAGATGAGGTCTCCCACCCCTGAGCTGGCTCCTTCCTTATGGGCCACTCACTACCCTCTGGGAGTAGTTTTTGGCTACCCTCCATCTGTGTGTATTACCAGGGGACGTTTACACCTTTTTTCTTGTTTTGATTAATTTTAAGCTGTTTTTTTTTTTTTTTTTAATGAATTTCAAGCCCTCACAAAAGTTGCAGGAATAAGACCATGAACACCCGTAAACCCTTCACCTAGAATCACCAATGGTAAACACATTCACGGTATCTCTCTACGTAGACACATGTATATATCCATAATCATTACACATTTGTTCGCCTATGTATCCAGTAACATTCTGAAGTGCACACCATAAGACTACACTAATTTTTATTCTTTAAATTTCTTTAATGTTTGTTTATTTATGAGAGAGTGAGAGTAAGCGCATGTCGTGGGGGGGGGGGGGGGGGATGCGCAGACAGAGAAGGAGACACAGAATCCAAAGTGGGTTCCAAGCTCTGAGTTGTCAGCACAGAGCCCGACATGGGGTTCAAAGTCACGAACCGTGAGATCCTGACCTGAGCCAAAGTTGGTACGTTTAACTGACTGAGCCACCCAGGTGCCCTTACGCTAATTTGCAAAAATCACTGGTCCTATGTAAACTATAGAACAGCTTAAAAAATTAGCAATCATGGTGTGGTGATTTTAAAAATATTCAAATACAGGGATGCCTGGGCGGCTTAGTCGGTTAAGTGTCTGACTTCGGCTCAGGTCAGGATCTCACGGTTCAGGACTTCGAACCCGGTGTCGGGCTCTGTGCTGACAGCTCAGAGCCCGGAACCCACTTCAGATTCTGTGTCTCCCTCTCTCTCTACCTTTCCCCAACTCACGCTCTGTGCCTCTCTCTCTCAAAAATAAACAAATGTTTAAAAAAATTCAAATACAGAACTCATAAATTAGGTCAAATACGAAGAAGCACAAGATAAGTTTTAAAAAGAAAAGTACTAAATGGAAAGTTCTAGACCAGCGGTTGGCAAATTTTTTTCTTTAAAAAACAATTTGTTTTTATGTTTTTATTTTACTTTTGAGAGAGAGAGACACACACAGTGAGAGCGGGAGAGGGGCGGAGAGCGAGGGAAACACAGAATCCGAACGGGCTCCGGGCTCTGTCAGCACAGACGTGGGGCTTGAACTCACAGACTGCAAGATCATGACCTGAGCTGAAGTCGGAAGCCCAACTGACTGAGCCACCCAGGCGCCCCACAAATTTCTTTCTTAAAGGGCCATTTATTTAGTGAATTTTCGTCTTTATAGGTCTCCGTTCCAACTCCTGAAGTGTCACACTTGAAGGCAGCCATACACACTATGTACATGAGGGAGTGTGGCTGTGTTCCAATAAACTTTATTCCCAAAAATAGGCAACGGGCCACAGTCTGCTGACCAGTGACCCAGATTATGTCATTTCTGGTTCCAAAGCTCCAAGATTTACTGCCATCCTTCCCCAGCAAAAGTTTCTTCCCATAGAAAGTCACCAGTTCTGCAACTGAAAGACAAGATACAACCTGCCTGTGTCGGTGACGTCGGAAGGCTCACTCTGTAAACCCTCAGAAAGACACCGACGCATGCGATGGCCACCCCCAGACCGAGGGACGCGCCGGCCTCTCCATCGCACTGGCAACGCCTGTCCTACCAGCCGTGACCAGCACCACGAGGCAGCGGGCACACGAGAGCCCAGCGGGCGCGCCGACCTCGAGGCTAATCTACCGGAAGGCGGGGCAGACGACAGCACTCGTGTTCCCCGGCCCTGTGTTCTCCACCCAGCTGCTCTCCACGCTGCTACGGCCACGGAGCGAAAATGTCCTCAGAGGGCAAAGAACCATCTTCGCCAAGTTTGGTTTTTATGCCTCCACGGTCGCTCTGGCTCTTTCGTGCTTCCGTGCCGTTACGTACGCGGCTTCCTCTCCAGGACGCTCTTCCCACGCTGGCCCATTTCCCTTCCTGTAGGCCTATGAGGGAGGCGGTCAAGCACATGGGCTCTGGAGCCAGGAAGGTCTGGGTCTGGGCCTAGACTCGGCCACTCACTATGTTCCCTCAGGCAAGCCTGTCGTCTAACCCCGTGCCCGTCGCTTTACGTACGTGTAGCCTAGCTGTCACAAGTTCTGCCACCTGGAATTCTTACTTGTTTCTACAGGTCTGTCCTAAGAGACCAGAAATTCCATGAATACGGGATTTGCCTACCTGGCCTACTTTGTTTTCCACTCTATCCCCAGGGCTTTAGCTTACTAGAGGAGCCTGGTAGTTATTCGCTGAATTAAATATGACCCGTTGTAATTATTATCACCTTCATTTTACAAACGAGGAAATAGACGGAGAGATCAGGTAACCTGCCAAACTGAAAACACTGAAGAGTAGAGCCCAAATTTGAACCTGGGCCTGGACTGGATGACACAATGCTCAAAAAACCAGAGACCTGTGTGCAGTTCGTTTCTCTAACTCTTGTCTCTTCAGTGAAGCCTTCACGGCACCCTCCCCAAAATTTACAGCTGCTTTCTGTGTTCCCCACTACCCAGCACCAGCACACCTTCTCAGAACTCAGAACCCTTCGTTACGGTGCTCAATCCCTCCAGCAGGTGACGCACAACTCGGGAGAAAGGAAATAAGCTGTTCTCGTTTTGATACATCCCAAAGCCACTCAATACATCCTCTACCGTTCATTTTACTTCTTACCTCCTTTACAAGAAACTACATTCTGATCCATCACCAAATCAGAAAAGAAGACAGGCAAAATAAATCAAGTATTTTAAATTTACTCAAGTTATTACTTTTCCAAGTGCAAATTAAAAATAAGTTGTGGGGCCCCTGGGTGGCTCAGTGGGTTTAGTGTCAGACTCTTGATTTCAGTTCAGGTCACGATCTCACAGTTCATGAGTTCAAGCCCCACGTCAGGCTCTGTGCAGACACCACACAGCCTGCCTGAGTTTTCGGGTTTTTTTTGGAGAGAAAGAGAGAGCATGTGCGTGAGCAGGGGAGGGGCAGAGAGGGGGACAGAGGATCCCAAGGGGGCTCTGAGCTGACAGGCCAACAGCAGAGAGACCAATGCGGGGCGTGAACTCATGGGGCTCAAACTCATGAAACTGTTAGATCATGACCTGGGCCAGACACTCAACTGACTGAGCCACTCAGGCGCCACCCCCCTTCCCTGGGATTCTGTTGTTCTCTGCCCCTCCCCTGCACGTGTGCTCACTCTCTCTCTTTCTCTCTCTCAAAACAAACTTTAAAAAAAGTAAGTTGTGGGGCGCCTGGGTGGCGCAGTCGGTTAAGCGTCCGACTTCAGCCAGGTCACGATCTCGCGGTCCGTGAGTTCGAGCCCCGCGTTGGGCTCTGGGCTGATGGCTCGGAGCCTGGAGCCTGTTTCCGATTCTGTGTCTCCCTCTCTCTCTGCCCCTCCCCCGTTCATGCTCTGTCTCTCTCTGTCCCAAAAATAAATAAACGTTGAAAAAAAAAAAAAAAAGTAAGTTGTATCTGTAAAAAATGCATCTTTTCAAATTGTTTTCACAGATCTATTATCAGTCTCATACTAACCCAATCAGATATGTCAAGAAAACACCTTCAGATGACAAAAATGCTCAGAGAAGACCATCACAGTTAATGATGAAAACAGGAGCAACTCTGGCTCCTGAACCATCCCGAAATATTGATGAGTAGCAGACTCCTTTCTTAGTTAGAAACTAAGTAAGATCACATCATTTAAAAACGACCACATACAACAGGAGTAATTGGCAATTTCTCATAGTTAAACATATACTCACCATTATCTACCCAGGAGAAATGAAAACTTTTGTTCGTGGCAATTCCAGGACCCAAGTGTTTACAGCAGCCTGATTCCTGACCAAAATGGGCAACAACCCAAACGTCCTTCTCCTGGTGGCTGGGTGAGCAAACGATGACCCGGCCACGCAGTGGGCCAAACCACTGGCACGACCACCTGCACGGGGCTCAAAGGTACCACGCGGAGTGAAGGGGCACCGCGGGGCGGGGCTGTCTGTGCAACCCGGCACGGGGAGAGCCACAGGCACCAAAACCACACCAGTGGTTTCCAGGGGCTGGGATCGGAGGAGGACGTGCCCACATAAGGGCGGGTGGGGGGGGGGGGGATTCTGGGGGCTGATGTTCTGTTTTTCGACCACAAGTCTCTGCAGCCTCAAAAACTGACAGAATTACACGCTAAAAAGGTTCCGTTTCATCGTCTGCAAATCATACCTAATGAACCTGACCGAACAAATGACACAGAAGGCCTGGGAGGGGCCGGAAGGCCTAGCCTCCCCAGCACGGGGGTACATCTGTCTGCCCCTCAGTCAGGCCCCTGTTTTCTTGCCTCCGCTGGGCTCAGCCAACCGGGCCACAGCGGTGGCGGGAGAGAAAGGTTGAGCTGTCAGTGCCCCAGCCCCTCCTCTACCCAGGGGACCGGCCTCTCCACAGCTGCGGCCCACCACACCCACCTTCCCTTCTCTGCTGGGCCTTGTGAAAGATCTCTCCATTTAGACTCTCCCCAATCCACAGCAGAAGCTCAGAGCCACATTAACTTGGACATATTTGTTTATATGACTGATGTTCAAGATTCGGAAGGAAAAACAGAATTCTAAAATCCTAAGAAAGACTTCAAATGTCTGTTAATAGAAAAAGATTATTTTTTTTTCTCTAGCATTTATTTTCTGAGATACTAAATTTCCAATTTTAAAACAACATAAATTTATGGCATAAAGGTAAAAAAGGTTTCCAGAAATTATTTAATCCTTTGCCCAAGGTAACGTGTCAATAAAATGATGAAGTTGTGCTTTTTTTGTTTTTTTAATTTTTTAAAATGTTTATTTACCTCTGAAAGAGATAGACAGACACAGTGCGAACAGGGGAGGGGCAGAGAGAAAGGGAGACACAGAATCGGAAGCAGGCTCCAGGCTCCGAGCTGTCAGCACAGAGCCCAACGCGGGGCTCGAACTCACAGACCGCGAAATCATGAACCGAGCTGAAGTCGGACACTCAACCGACTGAGCCACCCAGGCACCCCTAAAATAATGAAGTTTTTATGCAAGAAAAGCTTTCAGATTAACTAAAGCTAACGTTAACGGACCCCCTTAGGAACATCAACGCATTCAGAAACTCAGAATTTCCAACAATGTGTACAGATACCCGCTATTTGTGGTTTGGGTTATATAAAAGTTGAAACACAAACTCTGGATTACACACGATTTTACGCTGCAGAAAACACGAAAACTTGAATGAGACTCACATCACTCCAGCAGACATCTAACACCGGCCCCGTATGCATCTGCTGGGCTTTTGGGATCGTCTGTCCGCTATCTTGAACTTCCCAGCAGCGAACCTGAAGCGATACGACAAATGAACACAAACAGCAAGCCATGGCACACTGCACGCAGTAAACACCTGATAAGGAATGGGGGCAACTTACGCATACAGAAACGTCTCCTACCAACCTCATTAACTTTAACAACAAAGCGATTGAGGGGCGCCTGGGTAGCTTACTCGGTTAAGCATCTGACTGTCTATTTTGGCTCAGGTCACGATTTCATGGTTCGCAGGATCAAGCCCGGAGTCGGGCTCTGTGCTGACAGTGCAGAGCCTGCTTGGGATTCTCTCTCTCTGCCCCGCCCCAGCTTGTGCTCTGTCTCTCAAAATAAACATTAAAAAAAAAAAAATGTTTGCTGTGCTGTCTTTCTATGCACACGTTGTCTTCAAGAAACTAGATTACAGGGGCGCCTGGGTGGCTCAGTCGGTTAAGCATCCGACTTCAGCTCAGGTCACTATCTCGCGGTCCATGAGTTCGAGCCCCACGTCGGGCTCTGGGCTGATGGCTCAGAGACTGGAGCCTGCTTCGGATTCTGCGTCTCCCTCTGTCTCTGCCCCTCCCCCGTTCATGTTCTGTCTCTCTGTGTCTCAAAAATAAAAATAAAACGTTAAAAAAATATATATATAAAAAAAAAAAAAGAAAAGAAACTAGATTACAGAGTACCTTCACTCTCGTCAGCACTTTTCTCCCTTGCATCATTAGTTGCCATTACACGTTCTTCTGGCGTTTTTTAGTGACTCATTTGAAGTCTTTCCAGAAACTACATGTAGAAACCAAACCTGCTCAGCCATGGCTACCTTCCTCCCCTTGCTGTTCTCCTCTCTTCATCCCCCTGCCGCCCACTGCCTCCCTTTCCCAAAACTTTTAAAATGGCAATCCAGCATACAAACATACCACAGAATACCATTATTAGTGGACTAGCACGCCTCTTAAAATGAGGCGGTATCGGGTGGCGGCCAGGAGTCTAGACCCTGGGCCATATTGCACGGGTCGGCGGCCCCGCCTCGCCCCTCCCTTACATGTGGGCCCTGGGCCAGTTATTCTGCTCCTGAGCTCACGAGCTGCTTCATAAGACGGGGAGGACAGTGAAGAGACTGCTGGAGAGTCTGCAAGAGACAGCCTGGGGACGTTCCTCATGCCCCACAGGGGAATCACTAAGATGCAACGTACAAACTTAAGGATTTCTCACAGGTATGGCCGGTTACCTTTCAGGAGCCCCGTAGCAATCTACGTACTCAGCAGCGGTACATGCACGGTTTCGGCTTCTCTTTGCCGAGACCAAGCGTTACGCTTTTCTGCTTTTAATTTTTGGTAACGTGACGGAGTCTATCACCTAAGCCTGAATTCATCTGCTCAGGAGTGTGGCCGGATGGCTCCAGTCCACACCAAGGGGCCACCTGCACTCCTTCTGTGAAGTGCCTCTTCACATCCCTTTGCTTATTTTTCTACCAGAGTTTTTACCTTTCTGTGTACTGTGATTTTTTTGCCTTTCTTCTTGTACGCCACAGGCTAAGCGTAACACCTACGCACGATCTGTGCTTTGCCCGAAGTTAAACAAGCTTAACGTGTGCCTTAAGAATGTTTCAGGATAAGAAAAGAAATTTACGTATACTACCACGGATAACAGTCATTCTCAACGATACTACATTTGATCTGGGAATCCACGTCAAGTTACTGAACTAAGGTAGGAAATTTTTTTAAGGTCGTATGTATATACGTACGTATGTATATGTACGTATGTAAAGTAATCTCCACACCCAACGCGGGGCTGGAGCTCACAACCCTGAGATCAAGAGACATATGCTCCACTGACTGAGTCGGCCAGGGCCCCCCAGAGGAGGAAGTTTTGAGTGATGCCTATGATCATGCTTTCTTAACAAAAATCAGGGTAACAAATGATGTCAGCGCACTCAGAAGGGTCACACCCTCTAACCGATTTGTTTCTTCATTCACTTGGGAAAGAACGGAGCCAAAAGGAAAGCTAACCCTGTCCACACAAAGAGACAGGACTTCTAGAACATGCACGTAAGGAGCACTTACATCATTAGCCCACGATCCTGCAATAAGAAAGTTCCCGGGCAAGGTTGGTGGGCTAAAAGATAGACAACCAATGCTATCATCAGGAGAGGATGTTACTTCAATATCCTGGGGGGAAAAAGTCAGTGTTACAAAGTATGCATCATTAATTTCATTCAAAATTGTTTTCTTTCTCACTAAGCACTCAGGGTAGACTTTCCTTGTGTTCAAGAACTAAATGAACTGGACCTCTCTTACTTTGATCCCAAAGGGGAAGCTACGGGAAGGACCAGCATAGATGGGAGGGACCAGACCCAGCACTCTCTATGAAATGCCCATCATGATATCTTCCAAGCGACGGCCCACTGGTTCACTGTGGCCTCAAAGTGCTTGATCAAAGTCATCGCCTGTCCCCACCCCAAAGGAAATTCTAACTCAACAGTCGTGGGCTGGGCCCTGGGAACCCACAGTTTTAACAAGCACCGCGGTGACTTAAGAGATGGGGAAGGTTAGGGTGCCCGGGACACTCGTGCAGTGGACACAGCTGCCGTGCTCCCGAGCTGGAGAAAGTGGGCTAGACAGAGTTTCAGAGCTTTCGCCCCAAAGGAGGCTCCCACACTACTTCAGTGTCTCTCACTCGGGGAGGCCCTGGCGCGTGATTTCCTCCAAGTGCCGTGAAGCTTTCCGTGGTACCTTCATGGGGTTGTGGTTATCTGTGCTTGTGCTGCCAAACATGCTGGTCCCACTGGTTCCGAAACCCGAGGTTGTTCCGAACAGACTCATTTTGGCCCTGAAAAGTAACGGAAAACGTTAAGGACGGGTCCTTTCTTCAGGAATCAAGATCACTGAGAGCTAACTTAAAGCTAATTCAGCCACAGAAGAAAAAGAAGACTCTAAATGAGTTTCTCTCTTCTCAAGACATCTAAACGTGATGAGCAGGTACTTTTTAAAGATGAACTTTCTACTTTAGGACTGTTTTTGACTTACAGGGAATTGTCAAGACAGAGTTCCCACACACCGCACAGCCAGCTTCCCCGTTTCCCTCGCACGTTTGCCACCGTTAGTAAACCAATACACCACGGCCGAGTGCTTTTCAGTCACCAGCCAGAAAATAAATTCACCCATGTTTCACGTATATTGAGACGCTGCCCTTGGCACCAGGAACACAACAGTGAACCAGCAAAAGGCCCCACTCTTCAGGTCAGCACTCAGTGGGAGTTTCCTGTCTTCTTACTAACTTCTACGCTGCTTTAGGTCAGCATCTCCGAACGAAGTCACTAAGACAAGCAACCAGTCCCGGCAAAGTTCAGCAACTTCTCCATACAAGAAGTTTTAAACAGTACTCCATCGGGTCTGCTCGAGTACCCACAGGTATTACATCCTGGACAACACAGAATGGGGAGACCGCTAGCGATTCTGGAAAGGCATCTGGGCTTCCCGACTTCATGAAGCAAGTGGGCGCCCAGCGACTCGGTCAAAGCAACGGCTATGATCCCGTCGGCTTCTGACAGCAACTCTGTGAGAGGACGTGAAATGTGAGCAGTGCCCGGGCAACACCAGCTCACTGCATGAGAACAAACGAATGACAAGGCTTCTGCAGTCAGAGTCCAGGAACCAGTGGCTACACGGCTTGGGGAGGGGACTTAGCCTCGATTTTCTCATCCCCGAAAACAGAGCCACGAATGCCCACTTCACAGAATCACGAAAAACAAGGGAGGTCGCGCGCACACACGCACGGCGCCTGAAAATTCTCTGTTCCTTCCCTCTCTGCAGCTCTCAGGTTGGGAGAGAACGTTTCTGCCACGTGGAACCCGGGGAAGGAGCGGGGGTCATGCAAGCATTAACCAGGCTACGTGGACCGCGTGTCATACAGGACGCTGGGACCCCTCAAGTTCGGAGGACACGCGTACAACTCAACCGCACCTCCCGGCCTGCGCCACCCGCTGCGTTCCAGCCAGGCTGGCTCTGCTGACGCCCTTCCTGCGCGTGGACACAGCAAGGTCCACCCGGCCTTGGAACATTGCTGCTATCTGTTCCTTCCGCCTGGGGTGACTCGCCCTCCCCCATCCTCCCGACGTCTCAGGCTGAATCTTCAGACCCCCAATTCAAAAGCCGTCTCCCGAGCACTTTTGGGGGGCGATGGAAACATTCTAAAACTGGACTGTGGTGATGTTGACACAACCGTAGGCAACTTCCCAAACCCATCGAAAAGGTCCGCTTTAAAAGGGTTACAGTAGAAGGCCGCTAGACCCGTCTGTTGCCAAAAGGTCACCTCCTCAGAGGCGTCCCTGTTTTCCTCATCTGACATCTCCAACCTCGGACGACATCACCCTGTTTTCTGGACGGCACCTGTCAGGATCTGATACTGTTTGCAACCAGGCTCTTCCCCAAGAGAAGGTCAGCTCCGGGAGGACAGAGGGCTGTCTGGATTCTTCCCTGGCACACGCCTGACCCTCAGCACAGTGCCTTGGGCACGGCAGCTGGGACTGGACAGATACTTGCCTGGGGGACGCGTGTCTCCGTGTGTACAGCAAACACTTGGCAGAGAAGGCCGGAAACAAAGAGACAGATCAGTTTCAGACAGTGGTCAGTGCAACGAAGAGAGGTTACGGCGGGAGAAGACTAAAGGGGATGGATGCCCTTCTACACTGGTCGGGGAAGGCTCCTCCGAGGAGGTAGCATGCATCTGATAAGCCAGACCTGTAACCGGGGAGGGCAGAGGCGACAGACGCTGCCATCAACTCCGCGACCCTTCCCGGTGCCTCAGTTTCCCCACAAAAAGGACGAGGGGGTTAGACCCCAGATGACTCCGAGGCCCCTTCCAGCTCTGGCGTCCCTCCCAGGGGCCGGTAACGAAGCCCGCTAACCGGCCGGCTCGCGCCCCGGCACCTCGCTGCGGGGCTCACTCCGCCGGGGGACCCGGCCTCGGAGGCGCCATGGCCGCGGGGAGCGAGGGAGGCGGCACGGGGCCTACCTGAGTCGCGCCGCGGCGGGGGGGGGGCAGGTGGCAGGGAGCGGGAGGAACTCGGGGGCCTGCGAGCCCACCCGGGCGAAGAGGAGGCGAAGGCGAGGTGGCGCGAACAAAAAACCCAAAGGCCGAAACACCCTCACGCTGGTGGAGGAAACTGCCCCATTTACCGCGGAGCCACTGCGCCTGCGCCCCGGGGCCACTTCCTGTGTCGCCCGGAAGGCAGCGAAGAAAGAAAAAGCCTTCCCCCTCTCGCGAGACGATGACGCATGCGCAGAAGCGTTATTGACGCCGAGAAGCAGTCCCCGTGCCAGCAATTTGCGGATTGGTCGTAAGTTGGTGTGGCCCGCCTGCAAGTTGCCAAGCAACTGTTTTAATAAATTCGCCGCTGCCGCTCCCGCCCACGGAGGATAGTTAGTATTTTCTCTCGAGAATTAAACGTCTAGCAGAATTCTGATTGCCGCCAATTCAAGTCCAAGGCCATCCTCGGAGAAGCTGATGGAATGCTGCCTCGGGCTGCGGTGAAGTCCGCCAGCCTGGGGCCCTGCCCTGGCCTCCTGTCTGCCGTCCGGGGCTCTTGGGGCCTCAGTTTCCTTTTGTAAAATTGGCATAACGATGCCTGACTTCAGGAAAGTTCTTAATTGGGATCGAGTGAAGTAACACACATGAAAGACTTTTGCGAAGTGTAAGATTCCATAAGAATGTTAAGGGGTTGTTAGGACACACACATGGACGCGTGCCAACTCCAAAGATTTCATCTGGTGGCTGAACTTCTGAAGGAAAAGAAGAGAGAGGGATCTTCTGACTCTGTGGGACATACACTGAACCTTCTCCTTTGCTATTCAGTGTGGTCTGCGAACCAGGAGCCTTAATATCTGCAGGGGACTTTCAGACCCGCAAGACCTTTTTATAAAATGCAGATCGAGAAGGTCCAGGGGGTGCTGAGCAAATTCCCAGCTGAGCTGGCCGCACCGAGTCAAGATGAGGTATTTGGAGTCATTTGGGGTACCTTTTGTAAAGCTGTGCTGCCTGGGCCTCCCTCTCAGAGATTTCTGATTTAGTTGATCTGTGGTGGCACAGGGGGTTAATAGTTTTTATAAGCTCCCCAAGTGATCCTAAGGAGCAGGCAAGATTGAGAACCTCTAGTCTAGATTGTGATAATAAGAGCTCTTTATCTCCTATAATTTCCAGAGCAGCCCTATAAAGTAAGTACTGTAATCCCATTTTATAGAAAGGAAAGCGAGGCTGAGCGAAGCAAACTCCTTGTCAAGACATCATACAGCCATTAAGCAGCAGAGCCAGTGAAGCCTGTCCGGTACCGAAGTCCCCCAGCATAATCTTGGAATCCTCTCTGACAAGTACTCCCTCCTCAAGGACACCTTTCCTCATTCTTTCCCAAATGGATCATCTCATACCATCGCTTCTTGAAGACTGCTTCTCATATTCTGCCTCATGAAACGGCAGGCATTTGCCTCGTCTTGCTTGCTAGACTTTAAACTGTGTCTTACTCCTGTGTGTATCCTTTGCAGCACCAAGCTCTCAGTGTCTTACACACAGCTGGCGTGAAATCAGCGTTTGTTGAATTATATTTCCCACACCTGAGGAATACTCCAGAAACCTCTATCATGATACAGAGTCTTACACAATCCTGGTGCTTCATCATATTTTTAAAACGATCTTTCTGCTGTTTCGGGGGAACTAATTGACAAGCTGCTTTTGCATCGACCACCCGGGGAAGAATAAAAGCACGTGCACGCAAATGTAGCAACAGCGAACATTCCTTGACTTTTCTAAAGTGTCATTCCAACAGTTTACGGGAATTATCTCATTTAGTCCTCACAATGAGACTACGGGGATATTATTCTTGTTATCTCCAATTCGCCGTTGACAAAACCAAGGCCAGCCACACAAGAAGCGAGTAGAAGGGGGAGCTGAGATGCAAGCCGCGTGCCCCCCAAACCCGACTCCGCAGATGGCAGATGGCAGCAAATCACCGCCACTAGCAGTGGCATCTTTTCCACTGGCAACAAGAAGGGGGATCCAAACAATCTAAAAGCAGGGATAGAATTATCGAGCCATAAAGTATAGGCAAAACATCATTAAAAATGAAACGATTAAAATTAAATTTCAGCTACGGCTATCATTCACATTGGTAAACACTTGCGTGGTTATTACACAAGACAGGCTTTATGAAGGACCACACAGTTTAGATTATGTTTCTAGGTGAATACAAACTAAACAGGCTTATGATTTTAGTATCAATTCCTTTTCATTTAAGGTGACCTTTAATTTTGAAATTTAATTACGAATTTTTTTTCATGTTTGTTTATTTTTGAGAGAGCGCGCGCAGGCAGGGGAGGGGCAGAGAGAGAGGGAGACCCAGAATCCGAAGCGGGCTCCAGGCTCTGAACTGTCAGCACAGAGCCCGACGGGGGGCTCGAACTCACGGGCTCCAGGCTCTGAACTGTCAGCACAGAGCCCGACGGGGGGCTCGAACTCACGGACCGCGAGATCGTGACCTGGGTGAAGTCGGACGCTTAACCGACTGCGCCACCCAGGCGCCCCTGACTTGAAGATATTTTAAAGAAACATCCATCCAAAAGAGTGGAAGGATCTGAGAGAACAGTAGAGTTTCTGCCAGCAGAGGACGCCCTTGGCTCGTGTTTACAGGATTGTTCCCCCGGGGTAACAGATTTTACCCGGTGCACAAAAGTCCAAACAGAAGTAATGTTTCTCGATACTTTACTACAAAAACATTCTGTTGCAAATATCTCTTAGTGCACATGTACATGTGGTTTAGCTTTGAGAGCAACCGTTCTTTTCGGCACCAATAAACAGGTGTCTACACCCAACAGTTCAACTGAGATGCTCTCATTAAAGGAAGGAAGTCCTAGATGGAAATCCCAGAATGATTTTGCTTATTCTGCAGAAACTGCAATATTCTCTCCTCCCATTTTCTTTTCCCAAATAACTGAAAATTATTTTACGTAAATTTCCAATCATAAACTCGAAATGACTGTAATTGTCTAAACTGAATGTATCTGCAAGCCCCTTTCAAATTTATTTTCCAACTTTTTAAAAGTTTACTTATTTTGAGAGAGAGAGAGCACGCATGTGCATGTGCAGGGAAACGGCAGAGGGAAAGGCAGAAAGAGAGAGAGAATCCCAAGCAGGCTCCGCACTGTCGGCGTGGAGCCCGACATGGGGCTCCACCTCACCAACCGCAAGATCACGACCTGAGCCGACATCAAGAGTTGTCCACTTAATCGACTGAGCCACCCAGGCGCCCCTATTTTCAAACTTTAATTAGACTACTGTAGATGTTTCATTCCTTTCCATTTGATAGTCTATCCGAACGAATCCAGACATCGTGCAGCTTGACCATGTATTTCTAGGTTAGTAATGTTCTCCTTTACACGACATGTCAAAGTTCAGCGATATGAGATGTAAAGGAAGGAAGCAGGGTATAAATTCAAAGAAAAATTTGTGTTTTATAAAAATGTCTTTACAATTTGCGATAGTCTCACAAGTCAATTTGGTAGCCTCACAGAATATTCTCAAAATGAAATACCTGGTTCTGAGGCGACCAGGGAAAATCACATAATTTTTGACATTATAGGCTTGGCATCAGGAGGACCCGACTTGGCCCCCGGCCAACAAGAACTGTGGAGCCTCTCCGAGCAGTGTGCACACTCGTGCTCCACACGTGGAACCCTTCACATGTACTGGTGTCGTGATGAGAGCAGGAGCCTCGGAGCCAGACTCTGGCGTTAAGTCCCAGCTCCGCTGCTTAGTAGTTGTGTGACTTTGGGAAAAGCTATTAGCATCTCTGTACCTTTGTTCTCTTATCTGTAAAGTGGGGCTGATAAAAGTACCTCGCTCACAGAGTTTCTGTGAAGATGACGTTAATGTTCAAAAGCACCTAGAAAAATACCTGGTGCGTAAGTGCTATCCAAGTACTTAATTTTCTTATTATGTTACCTCATTTTATATGTACCAGAACCTCTTGAGTAGGGCCAGCTTCATGGGTGTGCAGTCACGCGGGCCCCAAGGGCGCTTTAATTCCCTGCTGCTGCCAACTTTTGAATGAGGACCCTACAATTACATTTTGCCCTGGGCCCCACATATTCAGTAGCTGGTCCTACTCTTGAGGTAAACAGCGTCACTGTCCCCTCTCTGCCATGTCCTGGCTATGTGTCCCGGGAGAAGCAACATCCCCCGTGTTCTCACCTGTCAACTACAGATGTAATTAACTACAGACCTGCCGGGGCTCTTGGAAGCCTTAAGTAAGATCACGTGTAAGCAGTGATCAGCACATGTAAGTTCTCAGAAATGGTATCTACTACTATCATCGATAAAACATCATCACTTGATAAAATCACCAACATTTCTGTTCTCCTACAAATCTATATTCTGGCTTATAATTACAAGCAGTTCTCCAATACAGGGAAAAGCTTGCTGAAAGTAGAGAATAAAGTCATAAAACCCAACTCTGGAAAAATTAAGATAGGGTTAGGAGGGGAGAAGATCAAATCTTTACTGTCACAGAAAGACCTTATTAAAATTCGAGGCTTCTGCAAATCTTGAACATGTTCTATGTTTCATAAACACGGACTAGAGGAGACGTCAGGGGACTTGATTTGGGGTGAGAACGGATAAAGCCCTGGAGAAATTTTCAAACAAATTATTACTAATAAGAGGCATACTCAGAAACGAAATTAAGTGCTTCGGTCTGCATCAACCCAAATATTTATTCATAATAAATTTTACCACTTTCACAAGTGAATGAATGGGCTACAGCCCCTACACCAGGAAGGAAAAAGAAAAAACAAAACAAAACAAAAAGCAGCTAAAAAGGAAATGCCGGGCACTGTGATTCATATGCAACCTCTCAAATCTAGGTTATTATTTGTTTTGATACTGAAAAGATACTTCGTGCCTTAACATTAGTCGTACTGTAGAAAGTAAATAAGGTATTTCTGTAGACCTTGATGACATGTACACATTTTTTTTCAAGTAGAATTTAAAAGTCAAAATAACTTCTACTTTCTTTTATAATTTACTTTAGAACATAAGATAGAACTCGATCTCTACAGAGAAGGCCACAACAAAGACTTGTAGAGAAAACTGTTTTGACAAAAAATATAACTAACGTAAAATTATTTTACCTCTACAGAGTTAAGAATATACATTCTTTCCACAACAGTATCTACTACTGAAAACTAATGAAAAGCCTCTTGGAATCACAAGGTATATTCTGATACGTTTTATATCCATCCTCCAAATTTTAATTTGTTAGGTAAGTACACTCTGGAAAGGTAATCTGATGAAAGGAAGGTCAAAGCTTGAATTTCTGCCTTCATTTTAGAGTCCGCCATTATTTCCATCTGCCAATAAAAGTAAAGTACAGCCGTAACAGGGTCCCGTGTGACACTTCTGTTGACTCAAACTAGTAAGTCTAGACTTGTTTTATTCTCCAAAACCGTGGGCAATAGCTTTCGAATCAGCCAGAATATTCCAGAGCT
This sequence comes from Leopardus geoffroyi, assembly GCF_018350155.1. Classification (NCBI taxonomy): domain Eukaryota; kingdom Metazoa; phylum Chordata; class Mammalia; order Carnivora; family Felidae; genus Leopardus; species Leopardus geoffroyi. Next base: position 5,693,499 of record NC_059336.1, read on the forward strand.
GTCACAGCAAAAAATGTCAGAAGAATACCCAGTATGGCTGTGTGTGATAACTAGGAATGGTCTGGGCTCTTTCTGATTTCTTTCTCTTCTTCCCCCACATCCCCATAAGCTATGGTAAAGCCATAGACAATGGGTATATAACTATGATGAGGATAAATAGATCGGCTCCATCCAGCTGATCTTCTCTATTGGCATTCCTAATTCAGTGTTTCAACAACCATTTACCGCCACACAACACCTATGCTAGTTGTTGGTAATATAAAATTTCAAGGAGGATATTTTCAACATATTATGTGAATAGCTTCCACTATGGAAGTTAAAGGCAATAAAACATACAACACTTGAACTTTAGAAAAAAAAAACCTACTTCTTTCCTCCAAAATGGTTGGCAAGTAACATAAGGTCTTTTCAGGACACTGTCCAGTTTCATCTGGTCCCGTTTTGTCAGTGGAATTAAAGTATCTCTAGGTATATTTAATCTGGAAAAATATATGAAAAAAATCAGCAAAAACAAAGTGTTCCTATAACTTGAAGAACACATATTTGTTTGTATTTATTATACGATTTCAAGAAACTCTAAAATAACAGATAAGCAAGTTATTTTAAATTCGGAATTTGGGGGATCTGGCACGTCCTAGACCAACAAGTATTCGGGTTCACAGTGGAAGTCTGCTCTAAATTGTTTTTCTTCACATCACACTCACACGACAGTGAGAAGAACAACACAGACATTGGTTACAGACACTAATGCCAACAGCGCTCACATCAAGCGTGTGGACACCAGCGTGGCTCCCAGAGCACTACGGCCTTGAAGCCGTGAGCTATTTAATGTGTGTGGCCAGCAGTAAGATTCACTGTGGGATCTTAGGCTCCACTGAGCGCTTCATTCTTTGCCATTCATCGAGAATTTTCTGGGCCAAGGAAGTTAGTCTATCACTCACTTCTTTTCACATGTGCGCGCGTGCGCACACACACACACACGTATCTAGTTTTAAATTTTCGAGAAGTAGGTGGTAATTTTTTTTCTCGGTGTGTGTTTTAAAAATAGAACATGAGGAGTCCAGGATTTATGGTGTAGACTAACTTTTGAAGTGACAAATCCTGGATTTCCCAGAAGAGCTCCAGTTTCAAACAGTCGTTTTCAATGTCCCTACAATTATGATCATTTGCCAGTGGCAGCTCCCGGATAGGGTGACAATTTGATTAGAAAGGGGGGCCTAGAGGATTTCCCATGAAGCTGTTTACATAGCTATCACATTTTTCCCCTTACTTCATTGTACATTTATTTGGAGTGGCTTTGAGGGCACTGATGGAATTTAGGAGACGCAGCTAGTTTCTGCAAGGCCTTCACCTTAGTAATTATCAGATCATTTGTCCCGAATTCGTTAGGAAAGCTTTTCATACAGGCAGATCACCCCGAAGGGATTTTGACCATACACGTACACCAAACTGAACAAAACTTTGAGTCACTGGAGCGTAACTATTCAAAAATCAAAAACTGAATGTTTCATGCCCTCATTTTTGAAGAAGTGGCAATCACCCAAAACCTGTTTGTGTTCCAAACTTAGGAAATAAGGAGCAGTTACCAAGGTTTGCTCACTGCTTAAAGAAATCCGATAAACATGTTCTCAAGTTCATTCATGCCGGCCAATTAAAACAATAAAATATTTTTAAATATCACATTAAGCAGAGATGAATAAAAGTGATGATGTCCTATGCTGAGGGACAGGCGGGCTCTTACTCTCCAGGGAAAACAATTAACCTATCCAGAGGGCAGTCAACGTCTTAAAAATGTGCATACCCTTTGACCCAGCAATTCTGGGAATTCAGCCTTCGGGAGTAAGGGACTAATTAAAGATGTGGGCAGAGATTCAGTTACAGCAGGGTCCATCAAAGCACTATTTATCAGATTATTTGGAAACCACCCAAATGTCTGACTATGAGGCACTGGCTGAATAAACACTGGTACATCCAGAATTGGAACTCAGTAATGGAGGACATTAAAATGAGGTCACGGAACTGTATTTATTGATACGGAAAAGTGATTTCATTGTGTTGTTGTGTGAAAAGAGCAGATTACAAAATAACAGGGTATGATCCCATTTTTGTGAAAAAGTGATGGCTGTGTACAGAGAGCAATAATAACGTACAAGGGTGAATAATAACGTACAGATGAACGAACACCGTTCATCTGTAGGTGATTTTTATCTTGTTACATAATGACATTTTTCCTATAGTGAACATGTTATGTTCAACTCGCCAAAATTGAGGCTCCCAAACTTTAAGTAATCTTAAAATGAGATTTTCTTATGAAATTAAAAAATTTACATCTATGGTAAAATGGATTCAGGTGCAACCAATGATGTTGTCAATTATTACCATTTTTTAATTTTTAATTTTTTTTTTCAACGTTTATTTATTTTTGGGACAGAGAGAGACAGAGCATGAACGGGGGAGGGGCAGAGAGAGGGAGACACAGAATCGGAAACAGGCTCCAGGCTCTGAGCCATCAGCCCACAGCCTGACGCGGGGCTTGAACTCACGGACCGCGAGATCGTGACCTGGCTGAAGTCGGACGCTTAACCGACTGCGCCACCCAGGCGCCCCCCCCTTTTTTTTTTTTTTTTTTAATTGTTACCATTTAACTACATGCGATGTCTTATACTTTCTGAGTATAAAAATGGCACAAAATCTCTTAACCATAAAGGTAAAACAAAAAATATGTTCCAGCTGTGAGTTGAATTAACCAAATTCATTGAAGTTTTAGAAATTGAAACAGACATGGTGACTTTAACTCCTGATTCTCTAACCCTGAGTCACAGTGAACAACATAAAGACGACACACGAAGAGCTTTCCCTCGTAGTGACTTTTTAGGCTCGTTGTTACATATTATGATGAGTCATCATTTCAAACACCCTGATTTTACTAAAACCATCTAACCGTTTAATATCAGAAGGGAGGAGACCAAGCCATCTAATAGCTGGAACTGTGAGATTATGGGCTTCAAAAGACATCGCCTAAAATAAAGAACAAAAGTACATCGGGTGAGGCTAAAATGCAGAAAGCTAGCATACTTGTTTGTGCAGCCTAATTTTTTACACATTAAGAAAGACGAGTACTAAAGACTTCACATGCCCTGAGCCTGTGGAACTAAGGAAATCACCAAGAGTTTTGCTAAACTGGGCTTTCAGTGAAGGTTTTAAAACTGCTCTAGTATTTCCACATTGGTTTTATATAAAGTGAAACCATAAATAACCTCTCTGACCTGCATTTATTATTGTTTGTGGTTCTATATTTTAACAGCTTGCTTCACTATCCCTTTTATCTCAATATGTAGGTCATATACGTCAGGGATACTCCACGTGCATACCAGTGGTTCCCAAACTTCATCATGCAACAGAATCACTTGGGGCCCAACCCTAGACATTCCAATTCAGGAGGCCTGGATGGGGACTGAGATACGCATTTCTAGCAAGTTCCCCGGTAATGCTAACACTGCTTGTCTGGGACCGTACATTGAGAACCACTGATATATGGTAGCTGGGGACTCTGGGGGTGGAATTTGGGGATGTTTTCATTTTACCATCTGGTGGGAGTGAAGGGAATGGGCAACGTTAAGGCTGTATATAACTTCCAGAGTTTATTTGGCAATGAGACGTTATTGTTACGGTGAGGCCCACAGTCACTAGAACAGGCTGGGAGAGCGGAAGATAATAATGCCTCTTGCCCACAGCTAATCCCATTCTGTCATCTGTGGTCACATTTGGCACGACAGAAGCTGGAATCACAGCCACTGAAACAGAATGGCCTCAGACTAGGAGAGTAGCTCCCCTGTACATTTTGGGGGTCCTCAGCTAACAAGGGGCCAATACGTGGATACAACAATCACTCTGATGACTATGAACTACCTCAACAGTAGGAGAGGAAAAATACTTCTCTCTACTCACCATAGATCCATACTTATAGATGCACATTATTTCTATGCCTGTTAAAAGAAAGTTACCTTTACAATTAGTTTCTTTGTATATTGCAGGTTAGATCATCATCAATGCTATATGTAACACCCGTAATTCTTATTTTCACAGATACTACCAATAAAAAGCTTATGGTTTGGCTTCCTATGGCAAAAATAGCAAGAAATTGCCTCACGTGATTAGAGTCATTAATTTTACTCTAATAACCATATTCTTTTACAATAATCTACGGAAGTGTTCTAAGAGCAGAAGAGCACAACTATGAATATTGTAAACAGGATTTAGTTAAGACAACTGCTTCCAATCATCCCCAACGATAAGTCACCATGTGGGTCGGCATCCACAAGAGTGAAAACAGGAATGTGAAACGTATCCCACAGCTTCTTGACTAAAAGTCTCGTGTTCAGATCAGGTACCCCCTTTCCCTAAAAGCAAGATTGAAATGATGCAACTTTAGTTCCAGCAGAAGAAAATGACAAAATCTTTTCCTTATTTTATTAATAATTTAAAAGTTAAAAAGTTAGAGTACTTTAAATTTCAGGTGGAAGACTGGTGTAGACTGTGAAAAAAATGCAGTCTACACAACAGAGGGAAAAAGGCCCATGTACGTTCATAACTATGACTCTACTATCCCAGTCCTGGGAAATAATCCTAAGGCAACATTTTGGCAGAAACGGGAATAATAACAAGTCGGACACATATAAAGATGTTCACTGCGGTCTTATTCAAGATGACAAAAACTACCGCAAGTAGCCAAAACAGGTAACAACAGGGACACGGGGAGGCAGCACTGCACACACCTCACGCTGCCTTAGTCCAGCAGGTGTCATGGATTACGCCAGTTTTGGTTTTTTTTTTAAGTTGACTCATTTTTGAGAGAGAGAGAGAAAGTGAGCAGGGGAGAGTCAGAGAGAGAGAGACAGAGAGACAGAGAGAATCCCAAGCAGGCTCTGCAGTGTCAGCACAGAGCCCTACACAGGGCTCGAACCCATGAACCCCGAGATCATGACCTGAGCTGAACTCAAGAGTTGAACACTCAACTGGCTGAGCCACCCGGGGGGCCCTGATTATACCAGTTTCATCAACTTCTCCCACACTACCCTGTAGCGGGAAGCTTACCCCCCTCTGCTAACTGATGCCTGTGGCCGCCTGTGTGTCATCTCAACGTATACTTCTGCGTTCTTGGCCGTTTGGGGCGTGTATATATAGGTATGCATATATATGTATATAGAATCAGGCTCCCTTTGATGGAATTAATGCAATTACATGATATGCAAACCCACGGGAGGCAGAACAGAGCAGCTCTTGTGCGTTCAGTCCTCTCCTCCCCGAAGCCCCAGTGTTACCATATCACAGTTGACGCCGGCGGTGGTAGGGGAATGGCGAGTAGGTGACTGAGAGCCTGTGTAAACTCACTGTGATATTGGAAAATCACTGGTGTGTAAGAATTGGGAGCACCACCTTGATTTCAGTCAGATTTGAGGATGCTTAAATAAACACACTGGGGTGCACCTGGGTGGCTCAGGTCCCCATCTCATGGTTGGTGCGTTCCAGCCCCACGTGGGGCTCTGGGCTGACAGCTCAGAGCCTGGAGCCTGCTTCGGAGTCTGTGTCTCCCTCTCTCTCTGCCCCTCCCCCACTCACGCTCTGTCTCTCTCAGAAATAAACATTGAAAAAATCTTTTAAAAAATGAAAAAAAAAATAAACACCTTGGAAATTTTTACTCTACAACCATAAAAGATACACCATATTGCTGACAGAACATTGAGCAAGCCGCACAGATGTTATAAACCCCTCTGGCCAATCCCCAAAGTAGCGTGCTAGCCTTGGAATTGAGGTCAAGGTAGGTAACATACCGTAACCATAATGCACGGAGACATCCTGTTGCAAAAGTTGTCATCCAGGAGTCGCTGAAAGGTCGCATCTTTTTCCACAATTAACAGAAATTTTGCATCTGTAATTATATCTGTGACATTAAGGCTGATAATTTGAAGGCAGGAGTATTGCAATTTAATCAACTTAATAATGATGCCACATAAATCCATTCAAAAGCAGCTATAGATATAGTATTTTCCTTTTTACCCTCAACTATATAGGCCTATTCACATATTTAGATATCTGTCTCTCTTACTAGTTGGGGATCTCCTAAAAGAATCGTAAAGCAGAAACCATGTGTGTTCATCTTGACCACGATAGGGTCTAGCTTGATGGTTACACATTATGAAGGCTTGGTCTATCGAATGAATGAATGAATGCTCTATGAGCTTAACTAGTTTCCCCACTCAAAGGATACTTCGAATACCTTGAATATTAGATGGCACGGCAACAGCCTAAATAACAAAACAAGATAGCTTTTATTGTAAATAAAAAGCAAGTATAACCACATTCAAAAAGTTTATCACAGAAGCCCTACATTTTCATTTTCCTCTGGATATACCAGGCATCAGAGGTTTACTCCTCAGAAAAGAAACAGTAGGAAACAGATACACTCCTCAGTAAGAAAACAGACACGCCACTCAAACTACTTCCTTGCAGATGAGAATCTCTTGGAAGCTTTGTGGAGATCTGGCTTAGGCAGCAGAAAGGGATGAAATTTAAGGCCTCCTTCTCTTAGAGCGCATGAGTGTCGTCTTGTGTGTTTCTAGACTGCTGTGCATGCTAGTGCTGTGGGCTTTCTAGGTGCCCAAGCCTAACAAATAGTTTAGCATTAAAGGTATCAATTTCAGAACCAGAAAACTGTGTAAAGATTACATAAAGAATCATGCTAAGATAGCCAAGCTATGTTCTACCTGAAAACAAAGGTACATTTTTTTTTTTTTTGAAGAAAAGCGTATCTTTGTTTATTTCACTATGACATTGGACAATTGGCATATTCTGAAACTATGTAATGTGCAGGCCCAGAAAGCATATGCCTACTCACCATTCAGTTTTATTTGAAAATCTTAAACTCCAAACTACATAAGAAAGCAGGAAATAAAGCACATTTCAAAAACAAAGGATCTGCAAGGGAGTTAAAGCATGTGAAAACATCAATATGCTTACTGTTGTACCACAGGTACAGTGCACTTTGGTTCCGTCTTCCTCGATATACCTTAAGTTGCCAGCAATTAAACCTTTTGACGTGGATGACTGAAAAAATAATAGCCATACTTGAACACTTTTTCACTAACATATTTTATACTACTAAGTCAATCCTCATGCTCACCCATCTGACTACATGTGTTTTAGCTCTGATTGGAATTTAAGACGTGAAGGAGAGGGGCGCCTGGGTGGCGCAGTCGGTTAAGCATCCGACTTCAGCCAGGTCACGATCTCGCGGTCCGTGAGTTCGAGCCCCGTGTCAGGCTCTGGGCTGATGGCTCAGAGCCTGGAGTCCGTTTCCGATTCTGTGTCTCCCTCTCTCTCTGCCCCTCCCCCGTTCATGCTCTGTCTCTCTCTGTCCCAAAAATAAATAAACGTTGAAAAAAAAATTAAAAAAAAAAAAAAAAAAAAAAGACGTGAAGGAGAAAATACATAAGGTGTTTAGGCATAAAAAATATTTAGTAATTCACCTGTTTTGGTCCATTCATCCAAGGAAATATATTGAGAGTCGATCATTTAAATTCATAGTGAGAAAAATGTAGCACCAAATAATATCAGAAAAAAGCACAGATTACATTTATTTTTCTATTATAATTTTACAGAAACTTTTATTTTTTTAAGTTTATTTACTTATTTTGAGAGGGGGAGGGACAGCGAGAGAGGGAGAGAGAGAATCCCAAACAGGTTCCATGCTGTCAGCACAGAGCCTGACATGGGGCTCGATCCCACAAACAGTGAGATCATGACCTGAGCTGATACCAAGAGCTGGACGCTTAACCAACTGAGCCACCCAGTGCCCCGCAAATCTTCTATTAAAAAAAAAAAAAAAGTTTTGTATTTAATGGTACTTACTATATGTAGACTCATCCTCGGCACTTTTAACATACAAGAAATGTCATTGATAATATTGTCCACAACCGTCTGGTTACCAAAAAGTTGGCTGTCAGTATAATATATGTCTCTATGAAAATTAAATATATATTTTTAATTAGCCATGTTCTCTTTGGAGTATTGGAGTATTATTTGTAGGAAGCTTTAATTGGATGAAACACAACATATAAAGAAAGTAATTTTTTACCCACAGTAGACTGTGGCTCTTATGTACCATTTCAAAACATAATAGGAGTTAATCTAAACGAACTCTCACATTGTGTCTTAGCAATTTACCAAAACAAGTATTTACCTTTTGGTTGCGTGAGTGTTGCTCTGTACCAATTTATAAATTATGGACAATATTTTAAGAATGAGAGCTGCAAGATAAGATGCAACAAACAAGTTACTCATCATTTCTCTTATTAATTCAAAACATACTGCTATCAAAGATTTCAACTGCACCCTGTTACTATCCATGACATTAAAAAAACTGTCATTCCAAAATAGAAGTATTGAATACAGAATAATAATTTCCTGAAGGATCAGATAAAATGAATTGCTCTCTGAACAGCAAAACCAAGAGAACACTTTTTCACTGATTCATGTACCTTGTAAATCTATTTGGAAATTATAATCTATTTCCATGGTTATTGACAATGCAAGCTTCGGTAACTCTACTTCAGGTGTAAGGGTGGTCTATGAAAGAACAACTAAAATTATTCAACTAGGAACAACTGAAACCCAGAAATCAACCAAACTTATTTATTACTAAAAGCTAAGAAAGATTAATTTACCAAAATTTTTAACTGATTTTGGTGAATCACTTTTGATTTTTCTCCTGGTACAATGAGGGACCATCTGAAGACCCACAGAATCTTCAAACCTGTCATTTTGTTGAAAGGTAATAAAATAAAAAAAAAAAAATTAACTTCTAATCACCAAACAATATACACTTAGTGTCCTCTTCTGCACATAATCTAAATCTTTATTTCTTCTCAGCAAAAGCTTTAGGACAACTTCATTTATAACCTTAGAGAATTCCAGGTGTTTATTAGGTAATTAGCTTTGCGACACACAGAGGTACTAAAATAAAGTGTTTAAAATACGTGAATTAAGTACCTTTAAGTATAATGTGTGTATTTCTTTCCTGGGAAGACATCAACTGTATGTAAACTATTTTCAAATATTTCACAATTTTATTAGCATTTTTGCTTATTTTGCCCATTTAATAATTTTGCTCAATTTAACAAGTTTTGAAATATTGTATTCCTGATTTATCTCCAAAGTTACACTAAATGAAATGACAATTTGTGTTAGGTGGTTACACTGAACTGCCAGGCCTGTCCTAAAGGTGGCAGAAGGGCACCAGGCAAATAGGCCAGGTCTCCGCTGCTTCTGGACTCGATGAAACCTCTCTTGCAAAATGATGTAGAATGTGATTCAGAAGTTTACAGTTTGTATTAATTAATGACTGTAAAAGAGCATTTAGTGAGTAAGGGGACCCCAAATTACTTTTATTCTGTTTCTGTAACCCTTATGAGAGCTACCACAGTGCTTTTTGCTATTTAGATTCTACAGGCTGAGCCCCTGAAAAAAAAAAAAAAAAAAAACAAGCTATGTGAGTAGGTCAGAAGGCTTTGACAAAGTTGTTTGCTCATTTTAACCTCTCGGACACTTGACTTAGCAGGGGGGAGACCAACCAGGAGGAAGAGCCTCTGAAGTGTGCTCTAGGTTCCAGATACATTTATTTTCATTTCAGTATCAGGATTGGTTGTAGCTCCCCTGAGCAAGCAGTTCACTTTTACAGTATTTTTGCAGAATCCCCCTGGTGGTGTTTCCCCGCTTTGAGTGCTAGAAAAGCTTAGATCCAAGTTTGGAGCCTATTTTTAGCAGGACTGTAAGACTTCATCATATGCGTTTTGACTTCTAGCCTCTTTTGGTGCTTCCTTCATGGCTCCTGGCATTGTTTCCCTTTGCCTTACCTTCCACATCTACTTCTGGTTTAAATGACCTGCCTACGACGTACGTGTTTTTGTAAGCACCCTTAAATCCTTCCAGGAAGGGTAAACGCGGTAAAAAGAATGAAATCGGACTAGAACTCTAACTCAAATAAATTAATGACATAGATAACTGTATTTAAAAATTAAAAAGGCAACATGCCCACTTTATATTTTCCCAGCTTGATCTGTTGTCTATTGTGAACACGGGAGCTTTATTTCTTGCCAGGCTGGTGATGACGTCTTGAATAACACTTTCTATAGATGCAAGAACCTCAGAACTGAAACAAGAAACACATTATGATTCAATCTTAATTCTAAATTAGGCCTTTTACAACATGTACCATTCCCCCAGATCAACACTAAAGTAAGTTCTTGTCTCCTTGATTGTTTTTTAAGACTAGGTAATTTCCCCTCTATACCGCTCTCTCCCGCTTTTGACATCAGCATTGCATTAAAACAACTGTATGGATAGCGGTTACTTACAGAGAAATTTCATTCGCTTGTGATTTTACTTCCCAAATAGTTACAACTGAACTAAAATCTCCCTTTTAGACAGTGTTAATGACTAGACAATAGAATTTATAAATATATTTTACATCTCGTCATATTAACCTACTTAAATCCAAACTTGTTGGCTTGAAATACTGCCGATAACTGTTTTAATTAAAAATGATGGAATATTGGCTTTGAGTTGAATTTCTTCCCCAAAAAATGCAATGCAAAAACATTCCAAAAGCAATATTTGTTGTAGCACATCGCCCTGATTGATCTCATGCCTTAAATCTGCCCTTTTGAATTTTAGTGATAGAAAGAGAAAAAAGTTTAATCACTACCATGAAAAGACTTGGCAAAACCATTACACCACTTTACAGCAAAATATTAAGACTTAGCCCAGTTTTCTGTGAGCTGATTTTTAATTTCACAAGCCATCAGCTTCAAAAAATGTCGTTCTGTTATAAATACCATTAGCGTGCTGCCTAAGAAGGGAGATCAAATTAAATGTAGAAAATGGGCAAAATGTAGAATGTTCTAGTTTCCACAGAAACTTCAGAGCTTGCTTTAAAAATGCACAAATCAGAAAGTAAGTTTCAAAATAATCAGTATTTTCTAACATGGGGAGAGAATAATGGACTCACATATCTCATTCATTTTTCCAGTTTGGGGAAAAAAAAAAAAGTTGCAAGATTAACACTGTGACAAACCTGAAAATACAACTAGATTACTTTACATCGGAACCGTAAACACGGGACTTCGGTGCCCTCCTTCCCCTCACCCTCATCACTTCTCTCCCAAACTAGTTTCATAAAAATTGGTTTGCTCGTAGGTGTTCCACTTCTGTTGTTCGTTTTGTTTTGTTCTGTTTTGCTTTTGGTAGTTGGCTTAGTCTTAAAAATATGCCGGTAATTTGTTTAGGCTGAAAAACTTTGCAGAGGGGGCCTGGACGGCTCAGTGGGTTAAGACTCTGACTCTTGATTTCGCCTGGGGTGGTAACCTCATGCTTCATGGGATCTACCCGGGCAGTGGGATCTGTGTTGCCAGCGTCGAGCCTGCTCGGGACTCTCTCTCCCTCTCTCTCTGCCCCTCCCCCTCCTCTCAAAACAAGTAAACATCGAAAAACAAAAACAAAACAAACTTTGCCGATAAACCAGAAAAGCCGACCTAGGAAACGAACAACAGAGCATTTTAGGCAAAAACGATCCAGAACACAGTCTCTATAGTTCATTCCAAGTTGAGTAGCTGGAGACGCTCCGTAATGATTTCATCAACACCTCACTCTAACCAACTAAGCCAAGCCGCCAACTGCTTTGAGTTTCATTCAGGCGCGAACATCCCCTCCACTTCCAAGTTAAGTAAATCGTTGTCGTAGCGTAAACACCTTCTCCTTCACTTTGCGAAAACCCCCTAAGTGAGCGGCAACTCCCAACATTCGTGTTCCCGTTCTCTTCCCCACCCCCACCTCCATGCCCCCATGCCCACAATCCTGAAAGCTTTTTAGGTTAAAATGCTCTCCAAAAAAAAAAAAAAAAAAAAAATTTTTTTTTTTAACAAAGACAAAGCCAAAGTTTAGGTCAGCCTAAACTCCTCGACTGCAGAGAATCTTAGGAAACCTGCGAGCCTAGCTGTGGGGACGCTCCTGGAACATTCTAGATGGCGAACATTCTAGAAAACAAGGGGGGAGGGGCTCTGCCACGAGGCTTTTTGAGTTCAAAATGAGAGCTGAGAGCGGAGAAGATGGAGCGCTGCCGAAGGACTTTTGTCAGGGTTCATGGGTGGCCTGTGAAGGAGGTCGTCCTGCGGCCTCAACACCTCAACATCTCAAGGGAGAAGGGAAGGGGCACCAGCCACGTCCCTCCGGAGCACCTCACGCCCCCACCCCGGGGCGACTGGGGACTCCCGGGGACCCTGCTGCTAACCGCCCAGCCTGCGCGCCCCGCAAGGAGCCCTTCTACCTCGAGGCCAGGCGCGTCCCCCCGTCCGCGGGCTCCCCACCGCCTCTCCTCAGGGCGGCCAGCAGCGAAGCCCTGTGTTGGTCCAAAACCTCGAAGAACGAGGCCTCAGGCCCCACGGGCGCAAAGGCCATGGGGGTCGACAGCGACAGGAAGCACCAAGCGCAGAAACCCCACCAGCGCCCGCGACGGCCCTCCCTGGTGCTTGCTGCGCATGCTCCCTGGCGGCGCGTGCCCTTCGTTGGCTTTCTGGCTGGGACTGCGCATGCGCACTGCCCAGGCAGGCGTATAACGACTCTCGCATGCGCACAACGACTCTCACCGAGTTGCATTCGCAGGCGAGCAGGGCTCGATCGGGTGCGGTCCCACCTCGGGAGGCAAAGTGATGGGCCTGGTAGGGACCCGTGTTTGGACTGTTGGACCCGGTTTTCCCTGAAATGGATTTATGGGTTATTTGGGGGGAGGGTGGTATCTAGGGAAAATCGTACCAGCCGTTTTTCATTAAAAGAAATAGTTCTGGTGATCCACCTGTACACCAGATGCAGTGCTAGGCACTGGGTTCAGCTGTGATCAGTGCAAACAAATCTCCTGGCCTTACGAGCATTCATAGAGCAGCCTCTTTCTTAATTCTCCTAACCATCCCAGGAGGTTCCTGATGTGGTCATGGCGCTTTAGCAGGCGAGGAGGGAGTGAGGTTCACAGCTCAGTCGGGCTATGGTAACATCCCAGCTTGATCACTTGCAAGGATCGCCAGGTTTAGCAAATTGAAATACAGAACGCTCCGTTAAATTTGAATTTCAGATAAACAACAAATACTTTTTTTTTTTTTTTAAGGATAACTAGGTCCCATGCCATCTTTGGGACATACTCTTACTAAAAGTTTTCCGACATCCAGTATTTCATCTAGCAATCCTCACATTGGACCACACCCTTGCCTGGCAGATTGGAGATTGGTGAGTTGTGTCTCCCCCCATCCCCCCACCCTCTCTTGAAACCTTTGAGCAGAAGGACTCTTGCTTCAGGGGGAATGGTGCCTTTGAGAGAGAGGACAATGGGGAGAGACCCCTCTGGGGGCCTGGTCCTACATGGATGGGAGCCTGAGGGCTTTGCCACAGAAGAGCCACCTGACAGCAGGCCCGCTCCAGAAAATGACTTTATTCCCTCACTTGCTGGGTATTTGATAGTTTTGAAACTAAAACTGCTTTGCTGTCAGAAATGACAATGAACCCCCTCTTTCATAATGGGCACTGAACTGAGGGCCTTTGTTATTATTATTATCACAAATACTTCCTTACTGCCTGCCCTGAGCTAGGAATTGTCGGGAACTGAGGACACTGCTGTGAACAAGGCAGGCAGAGTCCTTGCCCTTTGGGAGCTCACCATCTAAGGAGAGGATAAATAAGTGAACGTTGAGTAATCAAGTTGGCAGGGTGCGTTTAAATCAACAACGCTAAGAGGTAAAAATCATTACCCCCATTTCACCGAGGAAGAAACCGAGGCTTGGGGAGCCATCAGTTTGTGCAAGATTGCACTCTGGTATGTGACAGGGGTGAGAGCGAAATCGTGACCCCGAATTCAAGCTTTTTATCATGGGGACAGGAGGCACCACTACAGGTCTGGCTGGGGAATGTGTAGTGTAATTTGTAGAGGCTTCTCTGGTGATAGAATTACCCCTCTGGCCTCAGTTTTCTCCACTTTGAGATGAGGGCGGTGCCACAGGTGGGCTCTAATTTATCATCCCCAACGAGGAAGAAACCAAAGGCCTTTGAAGGGAGAGGGCAAGTCAGTGACACCAGCTAGGCTTGTCTGCTGGGAAGTGCCTCTCTCCTGGGACTAGAACCATCTGTCCAGCTGTCTCTGGCTCTCGTGAGGACAGGCCGTTCTGTATCACAGAGCGCTAGGCTCAGCCAGGAGCCGGCGGCCTCACCAGATCTATGAAAAGTCCTGAGCTGGGCAGGGGCACGGGGAGGGGAGGGGATCGACACGGAGAAGGGAACAACCCATAATAAACTTGGCATTCCTGCAGGGAGAAACCACAAGGGGCAGACTTGAAAGGCCTCGCTGTGTTCCCACCGCGGCAGACCAAAGCGGGAGGCGTTAGCTGTCTTTGCAGGAGGCTTTCAGGTATCCAGCCTGCACTCGGGCGACTTGCCCTGTGCCCACCACCTCCACATCAAAGTCAACTAGCTCAGCCCCGGGGCCCTGCGAGGAAACCAGAAAAACAGATTCCGCCCCTAGCAACGGATCGCAAATGAAACTTGGCAGATGCCCTTTGCGCTTTGCGGGGCAGTCTTGGTATGGGGTTCTGTCTACCTGCTGGCCAGCCGTGCTCGGCACAGGGACAGAGAAGGGTCACAAAGCCGCACTCAAGCTGCTCTTGGGAAAATGAAAAGCTTTCCCCCTACACCCTACTAGTGGGCCTTTCCTCCGAACCCAACCTGACATCTGGAAGCTTGTCTGAGGGCCAGAACCTCCGAGTGGGCTGGAAAGGAGCATTATTTAAGTTAGGCACAATGATTGTAGGGAAGGATGGGGAGGCCTTTCTAGCAAAGTGGACAGGAGACAATGCCCCACTTGTTACGTTTAAGCAAGGTGGCTTCTTCAGCAGCTGTAAGTGGATTTTAACATCATATAGAGTGTTGAGGAAAAAAAAAAGTAAATTCCACAATAATGTCTTTATTTGGGGGGCTTTATCAGGTGTTTTTATTTTGTATGTATGGGTTTTTTTTTCGCTTTTAAAAAAAATTCTAAGAAGGATGTATGCTTTTCGTAAAATATTTACATAATTCAGAAATTACAAAATGAGAAGGGTTTTCAATTAGCAATAATTGCGCCTCGGATAAACCTCGTTGGCTACAATACTGTCCCCGCGCAGAGCCTGAAGGTATGAGATGAAAGTGAAAGGAAGCCCCTCTCCCAGCATCTACTCACTGCCATACCTTCATTTGTCCTACTCCGCACTCTCCCATCCTCCGGACCCTGGAAGGATTCCTTCTCACCCCGGGGCCTTTGCACATGCTCTCTAGCAGTTTGGAATGTTTTGTCTTCTTTCTCTCCTACTCTCCGCCCTCCCTCCCCTAAAGCCAGCTTTGCCAATTCCCCTGTATCCTTCAGATCTCCGTCTGGATCTCCCTGGACCACCCCCAAGTCTTGACCCTTGGTGCCCCCTGTCTCCACATGCCTGCATTCCTCTACCTGTCAACCCCAGGGACTGAGCTCATCCGGTACCCCACAGTCCCACTGTGCCTGGCACACAGAAGGCACTCTGCAGTATTTGTGGAGCGAATGAATGAATGACCCTTTGCGGGATTCTGTCTGTTATCTACTTGCGGTATTTCTGTACATCTTTCTGCACATGCCCACATAAGCATCGTTTTTTATATGAATAAGACCCTACATTCTCCTGGGATTCTGCCACCGGCCATAATAATAACTGCGGTTTGCTGATGCTCAGACCCTGAGCCGAACTCCATGCCCGAAATCTCATTTACTGCCTTTCATCGTATGGGGAGAAAGTCGAGGCTCAAAGAAGTACAATCCGAACTCCTGGCTTCACAGAGAGGCATCTGGCAAAGCTCTGATCCGACGAGAACAGTGTCTGTGCTGTGAGCTACTATATGCTATTGCCTCAAAGTCAAGGTAATTCGGTGCTGATGAACGGATCCGTTCATTTTTCGTAGGCAGGGTGATTATGGAACAGGATATATGATGTCAAGCCGATCAATACAAGGGAGATGATGCAAATAAGATCAGCAAATATTCGTGAGCACGTGGGTTATCTTACTGATAAAGGCCTGGAAGTTGTTTGTTTGAGAAAGAGAGTGTGCTGTAATATGTACCCCCAGGGACCCGGCATGAGCTCCTGTGACTCTGGCCAAACCTTTCCATCTACGTCCACCCCCTTCCCAACCCTCCCTCCAGATTCTTTGGAAGCAAATCCTAGGCATCGTATTATTTCATCTTAAGTATTTGAATGCGCATCTCTAAAAAATAAGGACTCTTGGGGCGCCTGGGTGGCGCAGTCGGTTAAGCGTCCGACTTCAGCCAGGTCACGATCTCGCGGTCCGTGAGTTCGAGCCCCGCGTCGGGCTCTGGGCTGATGGCTCAGAGCCTGGAGCCTGTTTCCGATTCTGTGTCTCCCTCTCTCTCTGCCCCTCCCCCGTTCATGCTCTGTCTCTCTCTGTCCCAAAAATAAATAAACGTTGAAAAAAAAATTTTTTTTTTAAAAATAAGGACTCTTTTAAAAATAACTAGAATCCTGGGGTGCCTGGGTG
Source organism: Leopardus geoffroyi (assembly GCF_018350155.1). Lineage (NCBI taxonomy): Eukaryota > Metazoa > Chordata > Mammalia > Carnivora > Felidae > Leopardus > Leopardus geoffroyi. The sequence goes on from NC_059336.1 coordinate 5,710,149, forward strand.
GCTCAGTTGGTTAAGCATCTGACTTCTGCTCAGGTCACGGTCTCACGGTTCGTGGGTTCGAGCCCCGCGTCGGGCTCTGTGCTGACAGCTCGGAGCCTGCAGCCTGCTTCGGATTCTGTGTCTCCTTCTCTCCCTGGCCCTCCCCCGCTCAAGTGCACTGGCTCTCTCCCTCTCTCTCTCTCTTTCTCTCTGTCTCAAAAATAATAAATAAACATTTAAAAACTAAAAAAAAATAATCATAATCCCATTTTCATACCAAAAAGAACATATTTTACAATCATCCTTTAATACTTCCTAATATTCTGTCACTGCTAAAATGTCCCCAGTTATTCCACAAATTGTTTTTATAGTTTCTTCTCATCAAGGTGCAGATAAGGCCCATCCCTTCATGGCCGTTGGCTGATACAGCTCTTAAATTTCCTTAATTCTACACCTCCCCCCCCCCCTTTTCCTTCCTTGCCATTTATTTGTTGAAGATACCGAGTCATTTGTCCCAGAGAGTTTCACGCAATTAATAGTTTGTGGATCGCACCCCTGTGGTGTCATTTAATATGTTTTTCTGTCCCTGGTATTTCCTGTAAGTTGGAAATTAGATTTAGGGGCTTGACTGGTCTTGCTTGGACCTTCCTTTCCTTCTTCCTTCCTTCCTTCCTTCCTTCCTTCCTTCCTTCCTTCCTTCCTCCCTCCCTCCCTCCCTCCCTCCCTCCCTCCCTTCCCTCCCTTCCCTCCCTTCCCTCCCTTCCTTCCTTCCTTCCTTCCTTCCTTCCTTCCTTCCTTCCTTCCTTCCCTGTATATATCATAGGTAGTTTGAAATGTGTATATTTCACTATATTTCACTCCACTATAACCTCCTAGGCCCTCTATGGCTGGAGCTTCCAGGTTGAGAAGCTCAGAGCTGGCCTGAGCCTCTCATTAACAGAAGGAGAAGCCCAGCCCAGGAGGCAAAGTCACGCTCAGCAAAAACCCTGCAGGGTTCAGAATCCCTCCACAGAAGACCAACCCAGAGGAGGAAATCCAGGGAGCGATTTTGCAGCCACAGTTTCCCTCCACTTCATGGAAGCGTCCTATGGATTTGCAGGGAAGGCTCTGCAACCTGGCTCCCTCCTGGCTTGCCAGCTCGCAGAGTGGCTTCTGGCCATGGCCCAGCCTGACTCATCCTCTCTGCTTTTTATTTCTTTCTGCCTCACACCCCAACTGGGCTGCTAATCACTCCCCTCCACCCACGTGTGTGTGTGTGTGTGTGTCAGAATTGCTGTAGCCATGGCCTAGAGACACCCCACCACAACTGTTTCCCAGCCCTCCTCCAGCCTCTAGTCTCTGCTTCATTTGAAAAATCAGTTGACACTAAACAGCGCCTTGCTTTGATTTAAGGAGACTTAAAAGAAATTTTAAAGTAGTTCTCATCGTCCCTCTCTGCCACTCCTTTTTCTTCTTTTATTGTTTGTGTTTCATTCTAAAGCCCTCTTGGCAACTGGTTTTGACAGAAAGAGACCTTTTACCAAAGACCAGAAGGCACATTCAGTGCCCAAAACCAAGGTGATAAAACTCCTAAGGTGTTTTCTCCTCCAGCTCCCTCTTTCCTACGCCCAAGTCCATACCAGAGGGCTTCTGGATTTACATATTGACCTGGATCGTCACACACACACGCAGACAAGCGCCTCCCTGGTGCCCAGGGCCCTTCTTGACACCAAGATTACAAAGAGGAAGATCACTGGGGCACCTGGGTGGCTCAGCCGGTTGGGCGTCCAAGTCCGACTTCAGCTCAGGTCATGATCTCACGGTTTGTGAGTTCGAGCCCCGCGTCAGGCCCTGTGCTGACAGCTCGGAGCCTGGAGCCGGCATCGGATTCTGTGTCTCCCTCTCTCTCTGCCCCTCCCCTGCTCACGCTCGGTATCCTTCTCTCAAAAATAAATAAACATTTAAAAAAATTAAAAAAAGGGGCGCCTGGGTGGCTTGGTCGGTTAAGCGTCCAACTTCGGGACTTCGGCTCAGGTTATGATCTCACGGTCCTTGAGTTCGAGCCCCGCGTCGGGCTCTGTGCTGACCGCTCAGAGCCTGCAGCCTGTTTCAGATTCTGTGTCTCCCTCTGTCTCTGCCCCTCCCCTGTTCATGCTCTGTCTCTCTCTGTCTCAAAAATAAATAAACGTTGAAAAAAAAATCAAAAAAAAAAAATTTAAAAAAGAAAAAAAGCATGATCACCAAGTGCCATGCACATGTTGCTGGTGTTTTGGTGGGGAAGACAGATCATAAAGAGAAAAACGAATACACGACAGAGAGTCAATAATGCTGTGTTGCCTGGAAAAGAAATGCCAGTGTTTGGACAGGAAAGAGTGAAGACGTGAACACAGAGAAGCTGAATACTAAGGAAGGGCCAGCCGCAGGCTGGGGGGAGCAGCACAGGCCAAGCCCCTCAGGACAGATGGGATCAGAGAGCAAGGCAGTGTTGGTGGAGGGTGAGAAGGACAGGAAGGTGGTGGAGAGGAGGGGCCGAGGGCCAGCCCATCAGAGGCCTGTCTGCCAGCAGGAGGAGTTGGGACTTTGCTATAAGGCAATGATTCCAACTGGGGCAATTTGCTTCCATGGGACATTTGGCAGTGTTGGGAGGTGTTTTTGGCTGTCACAACCTGGGGGGGGGGGGTTGCTACTGGCGTATGGTAGGAAGAGGGTGGCATTAAACATCCTGCAGGGCACAGGGCAGCCCCCACAGCAGAGAATGAACCTGTCCCTGATGTTAATAGTGCCAAGGCTGAGAAAGCCTGCTGGAAAGGCAGGCGGAGGTCATCAGAGGGTTTAGAGCAAGGGAATGACATAAACTGAATCAAGAAGGGAGAATGGATCCCAGGGAGTGAGGGTGGAGGCAGCCAGACTGAGGATAGGAATTGCATCTGTGCAGGCGAGAGGTTCTCCTGGACCAGGACGCTGTCCTCCAAGATGGAGAGAAGGCACAGCCTTGGGGATGCTTTTCAATCAAAGAAAGCCACGGTCACGCGTGTTTTGGAAATGCTGCATACTCCACCAAGATAGCAGTCTGGCGTGAATCCCACAGCGAGATTGGTTGGGTTCAAACCTTGGCCTTGCCACCTGCTCAGGCTGTGTGATCTTGAGTAAGTGTCTCAACCTCTCTGTGCTTCAGTTTTTTCCACTTCTAAAATAAGAACAAGAACAGTACCTACCTCCCAGGGTAGATCGTTAGTATGTGGGTTGATTTGTTAGTATGTGTAAATGAGTTCGTATATGCCTGGCACATCGTGGACGTTCGACAAACATTACCTGTTATTCGAGCGCATCCCCGTTAAGGGTGCCACCATGTGTGTCCACAAATGCAAGGCTGTGCATAAAAATCTTACTGAACCTGTGTAACCCGCATTTGCCAAACTCCCGTTTTTCGTGCCTCTTCCTCAGCGACACGCAGAAAACCAGAAATCCATAGAACATTTTAAAATCTGTAGTAATTTTAAAAAAACAGCTATCCTGAGATGTAAGTCACCCGGCACGAAATCCACCCTCCCAAAGTTCACAGGGTGCATTCACAGAGCTGTGCAGCCATCATCCCGATCTACTTGGAGAACATTTTTGTGTCCCTCCACCCGCCCCCCAAGAAACCCCGTTAGTCACTTCTCTCTCGTTGCCCCCAGCAACCTTCCGTCTTTATAGATCTGCGTGTTCTGGACAATTCACGTAAATGCAGTCCTACAACAAGGGGCCTTGTGTGACTGGCTTCCTTCACTCAGCGTGTTTTCAAGGTTCATCTACGTGTATCTGTGCTTTTTCTTTTCCTGGCCAAGTAAATATCCCACTGTATGGAGAGCACCATTTTGGTTTGCCCGTTCCTTACTTGGTGGGCGTTCAGGTGGTTTCCACCTTTAGGAATGACGTCGCCACGAACATTCCCGTACAAGTTTTCACATGGATGTATGTTTGCATCGCTCTTGGGTCCAGACCTCAGACTGAAGTGGCTGGCGCGTGTGCGGCATCTTGCAGAACAGGGCACTCTCGGAGACGGGTAGGTGCCGTCATTTTTGTCTGCTCTGCCAATTTCCTTCCTCCTGTTTCCTTCCTGCGCCCCCTCGCCCCGCTCCCCTCACCCCCTCCACTCTCTTCACCATCCAGGGTGCAGGTCAGAACTTTGCCACTTCCCAGACGTGTGGTCTTGAGCAAGTGATGTGCGCTTCGCTAAGCCTCCGTTTTCTCCTCTGTAAAGTGGGAATCTGACGAAAGGAGGCGGTTTGTGGAAAGTGCTTGCTCTGGTGTCTGAAGCCGGTATTGTGAGACCTTACTGAGAGAAGTTTCCTACCTTGGGAGACGTGGTTGCAAACGTGTAAAGGGTTCCTGGGCTTGTCTCTGAACAGGACACGGGACGTGCACGTCCTCACCTCTGCCAGCTTTTGCCAAACGAATCTCTGAAGTGACCACCCCGATGCCACTCCCCTCCTTGTCCGTGTCCTTGTCTTTTTTCCTTTTTGCCTTTCGGAGGGTGTGAAAAGGTGTGACTTTACGATTTTGATTTGGGTGCCTGCCACTTCCCTGGGACTGTTTAGCACCTGCAGACACCCTGTGAGGCAGGCGCCGATCTCCTCCCCATCCTGCAGATGAAGAAACCAGCTTTGAGAGGTGACGGGCTGGCCCGCGAGTTTGGAGCTCGGGCGGGCAGTCTGGCTCCGATGCCTGGGCTCCCTGCCTCCGCTTCACTGGGCCTCCTGTGGAGCCCGGCGCTGGCAGATAAACACGAGCGAGACCTCGAGGTGACTAAGACCATTAAGAAATCTAAGAAACATGTGCATCCTTTCATTCGACAAATATTTATTGAGCATTTCCTCGGTGCCAGGCTCTGCAAACAAAATGAAGTCCCTGTCGCCAGGGCTGGCAGTCCAGCGGGGGAGGGAGAGAGAATCAATCTGTACCGTCACGTAAGCTCTGCGAAGAAAACCAAAGCAGCGTGAAGGAGCTGGAGAGGGAGAGGGGCGCCGTTTCTGTCGGGAGGTCGAGGAAGTCTGGTCAAGGAGGCAGCATTCGTACAGACACACGATGAAGCGGGTCGTGAGCCACGCGGGCCCTGGCCAGGAGAGCTGTTTGGGGGGAGGGGATAGCACATCCGGGCTTCGAAGGAGCTCGAGAATCCTCCAGCTGGCCTCCCAAGATCCCCGCCCTCGGCTTATTCATCCACACGTGAATCTAGGTGCTGCCGTGCGCGGACTTTGTGTTTGTAATTAAAGCCCCAAGTCAGTTGACCTTGGGATACAGAGGTAAGATGGGCACATCTGACCTCGTCAGGGCAGCCCCTCGGAGGCAGAAAGTCGGCCCTCTGCGGCTGGAGGCCGGAGGAAATGTCAGAGGGCCTGGAAGCCGAGAGGGTTTGATGTGCTGTGGCCGGCTGAGGTACAGGGGACCGTGACATGGTGGCCTCTGGGAGCTGGGAGCTTCCCCGGGGCTGAAAGTCGCCAAGGAGATGGGGGCTGCAGTCCTGCAACCACGAGGAACAGATTCTGCCAATGACAGGAATGAGCTTGGTGGGGCGCCTGGGGGGCTCAGTCGGTTAAGCGTCCAGCTTTTGATTTTGACTCAGGCCGTGATCTCACCGTTCACGAGTTTGAGCCCCGTGTCGGGCTCTGTGCTGACAGCTCGGAGCTTCCTTGGGATTCTCTCTCCCACTTTACCCCTTCCCTGCTCAAGCTCACACACACTCTCTCAAAGTAACTAAATAAACTTTTTTTTTTTTTTTTTTAAAGGCATGAGCTTGTAAGAGAACCCTCAGCTCCAGGAGAGAGTGCAGCTGGCCAACACCTTCCCTGCAGCCTGAGCGAAGGACCAGCCACGCTGTGCCGCACTTCCAAGCCACACAACCGTGAGCTCGTAAAAAGGTGTTGTTTCAAGCTCCTGAATTTGAGTCGTTCGTCACGTGGCACAGAAAACGGATAGAGAGGCCGCGTAACTACCACCGGGTGAAGCCCGGGAGGTAACAGGCCAGACCCTGCGGGGCCATCGGACACGGGGAAGACTTTGCATTTGTGCTGAGGGACCCAGAAAACCACGCCAAGTGCGTAACTCTCAGACGTCCTCGCCCTCTGTTCCCCCTCGCCCTTCTCTCATTTTCTGTCCTGCCCGGTTTTCATTCCATCGCCACCCCCTACCTCCTTATATCTGTCTACAGAGGTGTGTTTGCGGATCGCCTGGGGCACTGTTGATTGTGAGTGACGGGAAATCTCACAAATTACTTAACCCCCAAATCCGGACTTCAGGAATGGCTGGATCCAGGAGCTCAAGGATTCCTTTCAGAAGTCTGCGTCTTTCCCTCCCTCTGCGTTGCTGTCTTCTGCCTTGTCTTCTGCCTCGCCTTCATTCTCTGGCAGGCCCTCCCCACGTGGTGGCTGAGATGACCACCAGCAGTTGGGAGTCGCAGCCTGTCACCTTAACAATCCAGTCAGAGACCCCACCTTTCCACATGGCTCCCCTAAGAGTCCTGGGATGACCCGGAAAGGCGCAGCTTGGGTCACATGACCGATGCAGAACCAATCACAAAGGGCGGGGGAAGGGGCACTGCAGAGGGGAGGCCTCAGCCCCATACCTGTTCCTGGATGTGGGGCCTGGGTGGGGGGGGGTGCGGGGTGGGGAGCAAGGGGCCTGCAGGGCTACCTTGAAAGCCCCCGGACTGAGAAAGGGGAGGGATGGTCCTTTGGGGCCTTTCAGGGGGGTCACTGGGGTGCTGTGGATAGCGAAAGGGGGGGGGGGGAGACGCTGGTGGGGCAGAGCCAGCACCCAGCGCCCACTGGCGCCCAGCTCCGCCCACGTCTCTGGGCGCCGCGGGGGCCCGGGTGCCGTGGGCGATACGGCTTCTGCAGGGAGACTCCAGCCCACCCTGTGTTCGCTCCCGCTCCGGTCGTGGGGCCCTCGCTTCCCCCCTCGTTATCTCTGCATCCTATTAGATCCTGGCACAGGCAGCGGGCGGAGGTGGAAACGCCACACCAGCCTGCCTTTGCCCCGGTTGTTTACTGGGGAAATAAATAGAGAAGGAAACTCGGCAGAACAGATGCTTGGACCGACGCACAGGCCCTGGGAGGCTCGTGCGGCGGAGTCGTCTTCATAAACAGACGCCGAGAGGAGCAGCCCGGAAAGTCTGTCCAAGCTCCAAACAAACGAGGACCCGGAGCCAAGCGTGAGGCCAGCCGGAAGGTCCCAGCCAGGGAGGGAGAGCCCTGGGGTCGGGGCGGTCCAACAGGACGCCCAGCCCTTTGCTCGAGCAGGGGTGGGGGGGGCGGGGGGGGGGAGTTGGAGGAGAGGGGGTGGGGGAGGGGCGCCAACATCGGTATCTTCCGCTTGCTGCTTTTTAAACGCAGTGTTGGAAAGAGGGCTGGGAGGACAGGTGTGCTGGTTGGCTCAGAGACCTTCCCCTCCCCAGACACCAGCATGCACTGTGCTTGGCCTGACAGTGGCCTGTGAGGACGTGATGGGTGCCCCTCCCCCTGCCCCCCAACCCCATTCTGCTGCTGCAGCTACACCAGCCTCCAGGGCCTCCTTGGCTGTTCGGGAAATACACCAGTTTACTCCTGCCTCAGGGCCCTTGCACCTGCTGCTCCCCCCCCCCCCCCCCCAGCAACACTCTTCCCACACACTGTCCTGCGCCTTGCTCCCTCACTTCCTTTAAGCTTCTGGCCCCTTAAGTCATAGGACTTTGGATGAGGCTTAGTTATGCGGCAATTAGCAACCCCAGACCCTCCAAGTCTGCGCACGGTGAAGGTTCACCTCTCACACACACTACACTTCCCGTGTCATGGCCTGGGGGGCGCTGTTGGTCACTCAGAGCCCCAGGCTGACCCAGGGGCCTCTATTTGTATTTTCATGGTCACCGGAGCTGTGGGAAGTCACGCAGCGGCTCTGCAGTTCCTCCCAGAACTGGCACCTGTCACGTGTCTTTGGCCAAAGCAAGTCACAAGGGTCCGGAAGACATTTGGGGAACAGCTCTGTGTTACCCTGTTCCTGAGACACCCTGTGTCTGTGCCCCCCCCCCCCCCGCCGTGCCCTGGTTCTCTGCTGCGCCCCTCCCTGCGTGAGGTTGGCTACAGCTGGTTGCTTATTATTTCCTTCTCCCCCTAAAATCTAGGCCCCCGGAGGGCGGGCTCTGTCTGCTTCTGTTCGCTACTATACTGCAGCACTTAGAACACTGCCTGGTATACAGTAGGCACTCAAATAACATTTAGTCGCGTCGATCATAGTAGGATGGAGAGTTAATGTCTAAGGATGCTTACTGGGGGTGGGCACCATGCTGAGTGCTGTTCGTGGATTGACTCCTTGAGGCAGGGCTGCCGTGATCCCCGTTTTCCACACATGCACACTGAGGCTCAGAGGGGTCAAGACACTTGCCCGAGGCCAAACAGCAAGTTAGTGGGCAGAACCAGCCTCCTGACCTCTGAGAGGTCATGCTGGGCCCAACTCCATGTGATCGGGGTGGAGAGTCACCGCACCAGCTGAATGTCCTGTGTGTGCGGGGACGGGGCCGCGGGAGCATGTGCAGAAGGCAGGGTCACAATGGCAGTGGCTTCGTCTTTATCGCTCGCCGGGTACTGCGCTTAGCGAGGCACATCCCATTTCATGCTTACGAATCCCCCCTCCGCTCCTTCCTGGCCCCTCTCGCCTGTGTGAGACTGCGACTAGGAGCCTCCGTTTGCCCATCTGTAGAGTGGGGGGGGGGGGTGACCATAGTAGCTGCCTGACGGGGTCGTGAGGCTAAAATGCACTGACAGCGTGAAGTGTTCAGTACACGGGAGGAATCCCGGTTGCTAAGACCTCTTAGTGGCACCGAGCGTCTGTCCTAAGACATTCGGCGTCTGCAGGAGTCGGCACGTTCATTGCCTCGCTGTTTGCAAAAGCAAGGACGTTGCAAACACTCAAATATTCTCCGGTACTTGGAGTCACCAGCGTTTTGCAGACCCACAGCGGAAACCCAGGAGGCCGATGGTGGGAACGGGTACCAGCCGGGTACGCTTCGGGGGGAAAGCCGCGTGTGTCCCATAATCCCACTTCAGTAGATTATACTTTTGCCTTCCGTATTATACATTTCTGAAATGTTTAAACAGTTTATTTTATTTCTTTTTTTCACAGAGAGAGAGAGAGAGAGAGAGAGAGTGAGCGGGGGGGTGGGGGAACAGAGGGAAGGAGAGGAAGAGAATCCCAAGCAGGCTCCCCACTCAGCACAGAGCGCGACGCGGGGCTCAGTCTCGCGACCCCGGGAATCACGACCTGAGACGAAATCAGGAGTCAGACGCTCAACAGACTGAACCTCCCAGCCGCCCCTGTTTGGGTTTTTTGGTTTTTTTTTTTCTTTTTTTTTTAAGGTAGGGATTATTTTGTAGCGAGGGCAAATGGGAAAGTGTTGTGAGCCTCACATCACGCAAGTCAGTGAGGACCTGGGTATTGAAACTACCTTGAAAACTACCTCTCTTTATTAGGGCGGGAAGCCTTTCCCGCAAGCCGACGGTACGCAGGCCCCTGAGTCTCATCTGCCAGGATGGGGCATAAGCCAGACCAGAGTCTGAGTTTGTGCTCATATTGACCTACATTCTCATCACAACTCAAAGATGATGGTATTAATATTCACAGCGAAAGCAGTGGTATAATAACGACAGTTAACGTTTACCGAGGGCTCACCCTGTGCCAGGACCTGTTCTCAACCCTTTAGATGCATCATCTCATTTAATGCTTCAACAGCCTATGAGGTAGGTAGGTAGCCACGCCCATCTTACAGATAGGGAAAGTGAGGCCCGGAGAGGTTGATCATTTGCCCAGGGTCACACGGCTAATAAGCGGCAGAGGTTGGTGAGGACGCAGGCATTCCAGCCACAGAGCCTTTGCCTGGAGTGAACCGTGTCTGCATCTGGGAGGCTGGGCTTCTCTGGGGGAGGTTTTCTTGTGTCTGCTCCCATCTGCCGCATCTTGAATGGATCTTTTATTTACTTATTCATTTGTTTTCACGTTTGTTTCTTTATTTCTGAGAAAGAGAGAAAGAGAGGACAGGGGAGGGGCAGAGAGAGAAGGAAAGGCGGAATCCCAAGCAGGTTCCGCACCGTCAGCGCGGAGCCCGACGCGGGGCTCGAACCCACGAACCGTGAGATCGTGACCTGAGCCGAACTTAAGAGTCGGATGCCCAAGCGACTGGGCAACCCAGGCGCCCCTTGAATGAATCTGTTAAACGAGATGCCACATCCACCCCTTATCCGACGCAGCCGCAACAGAAGCCGTTGGTCACCGGAAGGCTCGTGGTTGTGGGGCCATCACCTGTGAGGTTGTCCACCCAGATGTGGTGACTGCTCTCCTCGGCCTGCCGCCCTGCTGCTCTCTTTCCAGAATCTACCTTGTCCGGACAACATGCTAATGAGCTAACTGAGAAGGTCTGACTTACTGGCAGCGTTTCTTGGTGAAACCCACTTGCTCCATAGAAGAGCCGGCACGGGCAGAGACCTGAGTGACAGGACCGTGTGTGGATGCCAAGCGGCGTTGGGACCATTTAGTTCGAGGGGTTGGTTGTCCAGGTCCAGCACCACCTCCCCACGCGCGACTAGCGACCGCGCCAAAGCGTGTGGGTATGGTTTTCGAGGTCGTCGGGAGACGCGGCGTGGGAGGCGGGGACGAGGGGCCGACTCCCCTCGGGCCACGGGGGACGGCCGCACCCCACGCGGACGAAGCGCCAGCGGGCTCAGCACCGGCCCGCGAGCGAGGGGAGCCTGGCGATGCCCTTCCGAGGGGACCACGGTCAGCCCTCCAAGACCCACTTGTGCTGCTTCCGTTCGGTAGCGAATCAAGAGTTGCCCAAAACAGCAGGAACGAAGGCTTTAAGAATCCACCCCTCCCCACCACCCCCCCCCCCAGCTCCCTGAAGGAAGTTGTCACATCTGTGTGTGACGCCTGGAGCTGCAGCAGCATCTTGTGACCGCGAGGGGACAGCCCCATCTGCGGTCGATGGGGGAGAGCAAAAAGAGCCCGGACCCTTGGAGAGTTCCCAGGGACGCTGGTCCCAGGTGGGACCGCCTACCAGCGGCTGTCACATTCGGCAAGAAAAAGCCACTCTCTCATTGTTCATCCACTTCTACTTATGTATTCTTTTAGTGTTTATTTTTGAGAGAGAGAGAGAGAGAGAGAGAGAGAGCAAGAGAGAGAGCGCATGATTGGGGAAGAGGCAGAGACAGAGGGAGACAGGGCATCCCAAGCAGGTTTCTCGCTGTCAGCACAGGGCCCGACACGGGGCTCAGTCCCACAAACAGTGAGATCGTGGGCTGAGCCGAAATCAAGAGTCAGATGCTCAACCAACTGAGCCACCCAGGCCCCCTGTTTGATCCACCTTTAATCGACTGCCCTGGGCCCTCTTGTCATACGTACTCTTGCCTACGGAACGGTCCCCGTGTCGCAGACCCACTGCGAGAATTAAGTGAGGCGAGGAGGCTTGTGAAGCTCCGAGCCAGTCCCCCGTCCTGTGGTGTCGGATACGCGTCAGCCCCACGTGGCTGGAACACGAAGCCCTTCCACATCGCCACCGCGATGACACGAGGGTAAGTCAGAGGCCCTCACGGAGCACGGGCCACGTTCAAGGCTCTGGTTCGCACGCGAGGTTGGCACTCCGTCCCCGTCCCCGTCCCCGTACGGGGGCATCAGAGGTGCTGGCTGATAATCTTCATCTTACACACCAGGAAGCTGAGGCACAGAGAGGGTGAGGAACTTGCCCCAGGCCCCCAGCAAGAACGCACTGGAGCTGGGGCTCGAACCAGGCCTGCGTCCAGAGCTCCAGCGCGAGACCGCCCTGCCCGGCCCCGTCCCCGGTGGACCCGCGAGCCCTGCACAGGGACCTCTCCCTCCGCTCCTGGACGTCCCAGCTCAGACAGAGCTTCCACTCCCGTGTCTCGCCTCCTCCCTGTGTCTGCTTGGTCCCGAGGCGCTCCCCGGGGAGGCGGGCAGAGCCAAAAAACCCTGGCTCGCCTGCCTTGCTAATAGAACTAGAATGTTCTTGTCGAGATGGGTTTCTTTTGGGGATGGCCAAGCAAGCCACGTACTCAGCTGCTGGAGGCAGAGGACAAACACGATGTGTCATCGGGGACTCGGCCACGGCAGCTGACACTTGTCCCTCGCTCTTCGGGGCCGGCTGTGCGAGGAGGAGACTGTTCTTACGCCAAATCCAGCATCGCCGAGGGAGTTTTCATAATTGCTGATCACTCCGGGCTGCCCTCCCACGTTCCTGTCACTTCCCTTCTTCTCCCGAGGGGACTCGCAGGGTCAGCTTGCGGACCTCAGTCGCTGGGACGTCGCAGGCCCTCACCCTGTGGGGAGGGGGCCCTGGCGGTCTTCTCTGATCCCTTGACATCTCCTGCTTCAGGGAATCCCACAGACTGGGCGGAATCTGTGTCAGAAACTGTTTCTGTTTGCTCTTGAACATGATCCCCGGCTCTCTGTGGGTTTCCTTGGCCGGCGTCAACCTGGAGGGCTGGTTCCCTCTGGAGCGCTAGACCCCAACACTAGTAACATCGCCTCTGAGCTCCCCCGGGGCTGCAGCGAAGGGAGAGAAGCCAGGAGGCGGCCGCTGGGTCCCATCAGCCACGGCGCCGTGGCCCGCGGGTGCGGGTGCGGGTGACAGCATCCTGCAGGACGCGGCTCGCGTGCCTTATGACTCAGTGCGGGAGATAATTGCACACAGATCTGTTTTCTTTTTCTTCCTATCTGGTTAGCTGCAGCTCCAAGATACCCACCCTTCCCTGCATGATTTGCCATCAGGCAAATGTCTGTTTTGTTGTGTGCTTGTAAATCCCTGTCTTGATTTTCTCACTGTGTCCAGCCGCTGTGGCTTGTGGCGGGGAGGGGCACGTCTGCATTTTGGCCCCCTTGGACATCCCATCTTGGGGATCTAGCTTCTTCCGTGCTAGTCACAGATGGATGACATCATATTTTGGGTTGTGCTGACCTTTTGGCGACTCAAGAGTAGGCAGAACACAGGATTCCAGGTGGGCTGCTGGGGGCTGGGGGCTGGGGGTCCCCGTCCTCACGTGGTGCCTTAGGCTGTGAAAGCCAGAGCGAGCAGGTGTGGTCTAAGGATTCTGCCTCCTGGGTCAACCCCATCAACCGTCTCTCTCTCTCTATCGCCATCTCAAGCCCCCTCGTATAACTTTCCCTGCTACGAGATGGCATTGAATTTGACCAGAGTGTGACCAAGTCACAAATACATTCCCTTTGGAAATGTCCTCACTGTGCCTCTCCTTCTAGAGAGTCCACATTTTCAAGCAAACTAGAAGTCATTCCCTTTTCAGCTCCTGTCTTTCTCCCGTCCTTCGGGCTGTTGGTTCGTTTTTTTTCTTCCTACCGCCAGTTGGCATTAGATCCCATCTGATCGTGCATCTGACTTTCGGTTTGCTGCGGTTTCCTCCCACCGCGATGGCAGCATCGGGACAGATGCAAACCTGATGGGTGCTCCGCCCTCTGTGTCGAGAACTGTACCCCAGGCCGTGCAGGAACTCAGCTGGTACTTGGGGATCGATTGCATGGAGCCACTCACTAAATACGAATCAGTGACAGTCCCGTGGTGCATGTGGGGCACCGAGGTCAACTGTGACGAGTTGGGGACGGCTGGGTGAGGCGCTGTGCTGTACACATGTTGCACGCCCGTGACCGTGTTGAACGGGGGGGGGGGGGGGGAGGGCAGCGGGGCAGTCAGCGAGCAGGGCTCTGTGGTCCCTCCGTCTGGGTTCAATTCTGGCCCCAGTTCTCGGTACATCCCTGCCCTTGGGCAGGTTGCTCAGGCCCCTCTGGGTCAATTTCCTCATCTGTAAATCCCCCCCCTCCCCCCCCGCCTGGGGATGATGTTAGTACCTATCTCACCAGGACGTTGTCCAGATTAAATAAGGTAATGCGTGCAGCACACTTAAGAGGTGCTCCGTGCAGGGGCGCCTGGGTAGCTCAGTCGGTTGGGCGTCCGACTTCGGCTCAGGTCATGATCTCACGGTCCGTGGGTTCGAGCCCCGCGTCGGGCTCTGTGCTGATGGCTCAGAGCCTGGAGCCTGTTTCAGATTCTGTGTCTCCCTCTCTCTGTGACCCTCCCCCGTTCATGCTCTGTCTCTCTCTGTCTCAAAAATAATAAACATTAAAAAAAAATTTTTTTTAAATAAAAAAAAAAAAAAGAGGTGCTCCGTGCAGGGTGTGGGCTCAGCAAAGACAGCCGTTACTAATCTTTACAGCAGCCCTACTAAGCGGGCACCACTATGATCCCGAGTTAGCAGACTGGGAAACTAAGCAAGCTCATAAGCAGACAGAGCGAAACAACACCCACCCTGTGCTCAGCGAGTCTGCATTTAATATGGGACAAACGCACAAAAAACTCGGCTCTGCATTGCATTGTGCTTAAAAAAAAAAAAAAAAAAAGAAAAGAAAAAACCAGATGCAGGCAAGGTGCTTCAGATCCCATTCCTTATGGAAGGACAGGTTCCAAAGCCCACGCTCGGGTCACAGCGCTATATTCCATGGCTTCTGGGACGCCTTGGCATGAGCTCTGTGTCATTCGAAGAAAATCCCCGGTTACGCAAGCGCACGGGCCGGGGTGCGGCCTCAGGAACAAGCAGCTTAGTTAAGCATGTGACACAAACGGGCAGCTTGAAGACGGCTCTGTGAGTGGAAGAGGCTCGTCACAACCCAGCAGCATCTGCAGGGACGGTTTAGGCTAAGCGTGCTGTTGCGGTTGGTTCACGGGTTGGCTTGGTGATGGGGCTGCCTCGTGGTCTCCAGCCGACGTCTGTTGACTGACGGTGTCCCGTTTCTGCTTTAAGGGCGCCGAACCTGGGCGCCGAGAAGACACCTGGCGGAGTCCCCATGTGCTGCTTATGCCTCGAGCTCCGCCGAAATGCTCCTTGCGAGACCAAAGAGCAGTAGCAAGCTGAGACCTGTCTCACACTGAGGGCCTGTGAGGGGTAGTCATTACCGGCCTGGCCTCTGAATCTTGCCGATGGTGGTATTTATATTCTTAAAACGTGGCTGAGCAGACAGCCATTTCCTTGGGGAGTTAAGTCATCAGCTAACAGTGTCTGCAAATGGCCCCACGGAGCCTGCCAGGGAGAAGGTTCAAGGGCACCGATGGCTCCGGGCGTCACTGGGCCACACACGGGGAACGGGAAGAAAAGGTTAGCCGTAGTAGTCACGTGCCATGCGTCGTGCACGACTTGCGTATAAGACGACTCATGAATAGGAAGGATTATCCCCATTTTACAGAAAAGCAAACTGAGTCTCAGAGAGGTGAAGTAATCTGCCTAGGTCACACAGCTGGGATGCTGGATGTCTGAAGTCTGGGATATCTGATTCCAGATTCCATACGCTCACCCTCAGTTGACTCACAATTCTTCTGTTTCGGGAAACAGGGAAGAAGACAGCCTCAGGAGAAGAGGGAGGAGACTGTGAGGGAACAGGAGAATCGGAGGAAGAAAGGGGCGCCGGTGTTGGGGAGTGAGGTCGGGTGGCCTTGATGATTTGCACAGGCCTCCCAGAGGAGCCCCAGCCTGTCCGGCAGGAGCGGCAGCTTGCAGCCAGCCACAGAGCTCCAGGAAGAAATCGAGGGGGTGTGGCCACAGAAGCCACTTCAAAAGCAACCCCTCGGTTCTGCCTCTGGTGTCAGCAGGACACTTAGGTTGCAAGTGACAGAAAAGCTAATCGAGCCAGCTTAACAGAAAAACAGAAAAATAAACATGGGCTCCCTCAACTTAAAAGTGCGGAGTAGATGGCTTCAGGAACGGCTGTGTCCAGGTGCTCCAACAAAGCTTCTCTCTGTGTCGTCGGCTTTTTCAGGCAGGCATTCTCCAAGGAGGATGGAAGTCAGCCGCCCCAGGCTTGTGTCCAATGCTTTTGCAGGGGGGAGGAAGTGGCTCCCTCACAGGAGTTCCAACAGGAAGTCTGGGACGGAGTGGCACTGAGGAGGACTAACGTTGCCTGGGTCACGTGCCCATTCCTGAACCAAGCACTTTGGCCACAAGGGGATGAGATGCTCTGATTGGCTCATCCGTACGCAGAACCAGAGCCAGCCCCGCCAGAGCTGCCTGGACCCGGGAGGGTGCGTCTCCGAGAGAAATTTCCAGAGAAAAGTGTTAAGCATACTGAGGAGCGAAGACGGAAACCTCAGATGTCCTCTACCAAGCTTTCTTTTTCTTTTTCTTTTTCTTTTCAATTTTATTATTTTTTAATTTTTCAAAATGTTTTTATTTATTTTTGAGAGAGAGAGACAGAGTGTGAGCAGGGGAGGGGCAGAGAGAGAAGGAGACACAGGATCGGAAGCAGGCTCCAGCTCTGAGCTGTCAGCACAGAGCCCGATGCGGGGCTCGAACCCACGAGCCGGGAGATCACGACCTGAGCCACAATTGGACACTTAACCGACCGAACCACCCAGGCGCCCCTTGATTTCATTTGTAAGTAATCTCTGTACCCAACATGGGGCTCGAAGTCACAACCCCGAGATCCAAGTCGCATGCTCCACTGACCGAGCCAGCCAGGCTCCCCAAGCTTTTTCTTAGTATAGTGACAGCACTCGTTTATCACCACCCTGCGACACTTGTCACTGTTATCACCACCCTGGCTACAGTAACTACCCAGACCCCCGACTGCGTGCGTGCTTGAGTCTCTTATAAACCACACGGCAGGATGCCCTTCCACGGGGCGGCTCCCGTGTTGTCCGCCCCACCCCCCTGCACGTACCTTCGACAATATTTTCTCTTCTGTTTCTATTTTGTTCTTTTCTCTCTTTTTTAAATTTTACCTTTAAAGAGAGAGCGAGAGAGAGTGCAGGGCAGGGGGGAGGGACAGAGGCAGAAAGAGAGAGAGAGAGAGAGAGAGAGAGAGAATATCCCAAGCAGGCTCCACGATCCACGCAGAGCCTGACCTGAGGCTCGATCCCACGACCCCAAGATCATGACCTGAGCTGAAATCAAGAGTCAGACGCTCAACCGAGTGAGCCACCCAGGCGCCCCCTCCTCTGTTTATAAAGTAATACGTGACCGTGTGGGAAAATACAAAGAATCTCACGCTCAGAGGAAGCCATTCATAGTCCATTCCAGAGCTTTTTCCATGTACTGTAGGTACTTTTTCTATAATTATAAGGTCATTTGATGTGTTAAGTTGTGTGCGCCGCTCCTTCCCGTGAGTAGCTTAGCCATTTCTCTGCCTCCTTAAAAGCCCTTTGTAAAGACCATGGTGGCCGAGGACCGCGTCGGGCGAGCTGCGGAAAAGCGGTTCCCGGATAGGAGGAGAGCTTCTGCTTCGAGCAGATGGGAGGGTGGCTGTTCGACTGCGTCGGGAAGCCGGAGCCGGGGCACTGGGTTCAGACGAGGCGGATCCTGACCTGTGGGATGACCCCTGTGGGGTCAGCGGGGAGCCTCCTGGGCATCTGAGCTCCTGCTTCGGGGCGGTGAAAACCACAGGATTGTCTTGATTGAAGGTGCGGTCTCAGTGCAGCCACGCAAAGGGAGCAGAGTCACAAGATTCATTGTTTACAGGTGCCAGGACCAGGGGGGGAGCCTAGTCACAAGCGAGCAGGGTCGTGAGCCCCTAGCACTTCTAAGGTGGTTGGGGCGGAGCCTGACTCCAAGAGGTTGTGTTAAAAGGGGACTCGGGCAAAGCAAAGCAGAGACTGATTGCGGAATCCTAAACTCCGACGTATCTAAATGTCCAGACTCGGCGGGAGCAGGGTTGTCGTGCTATAAATGACCAGGGCGGCGTCTCAGAGAAATAAAAGTTGTTTTCCTCATCACGATCGGGCTCCTTCCCTGGTGCCTACCTCCAGCCTTCCTCCCGGCTAGAAGATGCACCGTCAACTTTTCTGGCCGCCTTGACTCCCGTACTCCCGTGAGGCTGTGTCCTTGTGCTGTCCCCCATCACGTGTCCTCTTGTGTTTCCTAGGCGGGGCAATTTTGTCTCGCTCTCCCGTCTGACTGCAACATCACGTGTGGCTTTGGCCTGCCTTGTCTTAGGCTTGTCTGGACACATGTCCATTTACCCCTGGAGGCTGGACCTTATTTCAGTGGCTGCTTGATGAGCGTCTACCTGGGGGGGGGGGGGGGTGAGGGGGCACTGAGCTCCATGCTGAAGATACTGTGAAGAAAAAACAGACCTGGTCCTGCCTTTGGGAAGTTTACAATCTAGACTGGTGGACAGACGTCATCAGTCACACCAAATAACATGAAAAGTGTTCTAGACCTTGAGGGCGTGTTTAAGGGGGGAGGGGGGGCCGGCAGCAGGGGGAATGTTTGAATCAGGGAAGATTTCATGGAGGAGGTGATACCTGAGCTGAGTTCTGAGGGGGTGTTATCTGGTCCAAGAGACAGAGAAGAGAGACCGAGGCAAAAGGAGCATGTGCAAATGCCCTGGGGGAAGCATGGTGACCTCAGAAAGGGGGTGGGGCTGGAGAGCTGGGGTGGGGGATGGGGGAAGGTGGACAGTAGGGGAAGGGGGCCAGAGAGGACCATGGGCAAAGGCATGCCGCGCCTTGGGGGCCCGGTGAGAATTTTGATCCCCGTTCTAAGAGCAATAGTGAGGTAGGGATTGGAATGATCAGAATGACACAGTATCAGTGAAGCATTACAGTGTATCAGTGGAGTATCAGCAGAGGATGAGGGTGGGCCGTTCCATTATCATCACTGTCTTCTGGGGCAAACCTGTCTCTTTCGCCACTGACCCAAGTAGCACATCTACCAGCTTTTTGATCCAGGCATCTGAGCGACTTTTCAATGTCAAGAGTGTCTCCACTCATTCGCCTGCTCATTCATTCATTCAAAATACCGGCTGAAGAAGGGTCCTTGCAGGGCTCAGTTGGCTAAGGGTCCGGCTCAGGTCATGATCTCGTGGTTCTTGGGTTCGAGCCCCATGTTGGGCTCTGCGCTGACAGTGTGGAGCCTGCTTGGGATTCTCTCTCTGCCCCTCTCCACCCTGTTCGTGCTCTCTCTTCCTCAAAATAAATAAATGAACATAAAAAAAAAAATTCCGTCGAGGTCCCTTCATGCGTCCAGCACTGGTGAAGTCCAAGCAGGCGTCTCAGGATATAGAAGAGGCTCGAAACCATTTGTTGGACAACAGAGTGAATCTCTCAAGAGCTTTTGCCAGCAGTGACGTTCTTGGATGTTCATGTTGTGATGGCTTCAACCCATCACGCGTTGAAATTCCAGCCTTTACATTTTGTAAAAACAGTAACTTGTATAAAAAGATGTACACGTTAATTACAAAGGTGTAAATCCCACCATCTGTGATTTGTGTGATTTGAGATAAATTATTTCAAGGCTCTGGGCTTCAGCTTCTTGACTATATGAAGGGGAATAACAGAGGTGCCGGTGGGGGGGGGGGGTATGGGGCTCAGTCAGCTGAGCGTCCGACTCTTGGTTTCAGCTCAGGTCATGATCTCACGGTTCATGAGTTTGAGCCCCGCGTTGGGCTCCACGCTGACGGTGTGGAGCCTGCCTGGGATTCTCTCTCTCAGCCCCTCTCCCCCCCCTCAAAATAAATAAACGTGAAGAAGAAGGGGGCTATAACTAACCGCAGTGTGTGCAGAAATGAACTAAAGTGAGGCTAACGTCTCACACAGTGCCTGATAGCAGAAAGCCCTCAGTGACACTCGCTCAGGTTATGCTCGCGAGCGAGTCGGCTGTGCACCCTCTCGGGCACTCGGATCCGGAATGGCTGAGAGCGGTGTGTCCGAGGGAGGGGGGAGGAAAGGAAGGTTTGACCACCACGGTCTTCTGTACCCCCGTGGGCTCTTTCCTCTCCCACCTTCCAAGGCAGGGGGGCCCTCGGTGCCAGCTCCGAGCACAGAAGCCAGCAGATCTCTCTGGGTGGCCAGCGGGGACTGACCGGGGGCACAGCGGGTCCCATCTCTTGCTCGCAAGAGCCGACCTGCGAATGGCGAGACCTCTCCTAGCCCCGCTCCCCATCACCTACGTCAGAGTCACCCTCGGTGCACTGAGGTTCCTTTTGCAAAGTACAGGAGGGCCCTTTCCAGGTCAGTGCGGTGGAATTTGAGCCCTGGAGCGGGGCTCTCCCCTTTCCAGAGTCAGCCCCCTCCCTGGTTTGTTTCCATCCGTCTCTCAGGAGCTCAGGCTCTGCCCTCCTCTGAGGGGCGCGATTACGGCCGTCTTCATTTCAGTGTATCTTTCTTATTATACTGTTATTTTTAGATTACACCAGCCAGTGCACCCTCACTTCAAAAATACCGAAACACGAATCTCAAAGTAAAGCCCTTTCCCTAGAAATGAGCAGTTTGTGAAAAATTCTTTAGGAAGTTTTCTATCTGTTGACAAACACGGGTAACGCTACGCATATTATTTCAGTCTTTTTTTTTTTTTTTTGCCTTTAAGCACATCTTAGACGTCATTCCAGATCGAGTCCTTCCTGTTTTTGTTTTTTTTTTTTAATTTTTTTTTTTCAACGTTTATTTATTTTGGGGACAGAGAGAGACAGAGCATGAACGGGGGAGGGGCAGAGAGAGAGGGAGACACAGAATCGGAAACAGGCTCCAGGCTCTGAGCCATCAGCCCAGAGCCTGATGCGGGGCTCGAACTCACGGACCGCGAGATCGTGACCTGGCTGAAGTCGGACGCTTAACCGACTGCGCCACCCAGGCGCCCCATTTTTTTTTTTTTTAATTTTTTTTTGAGTCCTTCCTGTTTTAACAGCAGCAAAGAATCTGCCGTGGGGATGATCTATAGTATATTATTCCCTCCCCTACAGGTAGATATTGAGTGGTTTTCTAATTCTTCGCTATGACAAACAGTGCAGCCATGAACAGCCTTATGCCCATATCGGAAAGCCCTGGAAGAATCATGAAGTTGAAAGCTGGAATTCGAATCTGAAAAGCAGAATCAGTGGGCCAACCAATAGTCATAACGGGAATCAAGCCCTTACTAGGTCGCAGGCATGGTTTAATGCTTTCTGTTTATTAATTAATTTAATCCTTACAGCGATCTCTGCAATGGTCACTCTCAGCCCCATTTCCAGGTATGGAAACTGAGGCACAGACAGGCGAGGAAATCGAGATCACAGCTGCTAAAAAGTGTGTTTTAAATTTTGGCCCATATTCCGTTATTGACCCCCAGAAAGACCATATGCAACTATTCTCCTGCCAGCTGACCCTTTTGCCCTACTCTCTAACAAAAGCGGGTCATTGATAACTGAGGGCTGCAGACGCGCTGTATGCAGGGCACCTGGGTGGCTCAGACTCTTGATTTTGGCTTGGGTCATGGTCTCGCGGTTGGTGAGTTTGAGCCCCACAGGGGGCTCTGTGCTGAGACACCCAGGCGCCCCCAGAGGGCACTTTCCCCTCCAGGTAACAACCAGGGGAACCCCCAGGAGGTTTTCCATCGGGGGCAGTCACCTCTGTGCCCCTCCCCGTGCTCTGCCCCCCCGCCCCCCCAACGGCACTCTGTCAACTCATCTACTTTGCTTTGTGGCCCTGCCACCATCCACCTCCAGGTAAGGCCTGTCTGTCACTCACACCTTAGTGTCAATTGCTTTACTCAGCTAATTAGCTCAGCACCGGGCCTGCCTAAGGCCTTAGCAGGAAAGAGACAGACTTACTTCTGAGGGAAGATAGCCCAAGGCTGAGTGGGGGTGACCCAGCAAGGACCAGGAGACAAAGCCGCCTTCAGGGAGCCCGGGAGTGAGCCGGGAATAGGGGGGAGAGGGGTGGCTCCCTGGCCACTTAGAAGGAGTTGGGGCGGACCAGAGGAAGGTGCCAGAGCCGGCCACTGCTTGCGGGAGGTGGGGGGTAATAACATGGCCCTCCCCCCCCCCCCAGTGGTCTGCGAAGCCCTCAGGTGACAAGGTCACTGCCTTCACCGCATCAGGGCGGCCTGTGTGGAGGCTGCCCCGGCTGGAATGTGGCCCCGGCCCAGGGGGCCGGTTCTGTACGTCCAGCCACAGGTCCAGCTTCCCTGTGGCTTCTTCGAGTCTCTCCCTGGGCTCTGTCTTCGCCCGCTCCCCACCTGCCCTCTTGGCACTCTCCTGGAGTGAAGACAGCAAGCTTCGGGGCTGGAGGTGTCCTGAGAAGTGGCCAGGGATCCCCCGTCTGCACACCGAGCTCCAGACTGCTCAGCACGGTGGACCTGGGGCTGGCAGCTGTTCGCGGCTCGGGTCCCCGCGCGTGTCCCCACACATCCCACCCTGCAGCACCCACGGGCCCATGCTTTCTGCTCTGCGCCCCGGAATGCTTTTACCCCGGAAGGTAGGGCCGCCCCCTCCCACGGCAACCCTTCTCTGCCCCCCCACTCACCCCGCAGCCATGGGAACGAGTAGGGATTTGCAAGAGATGCCCTGGTGCCCTGATTCCGTGAGACGCTAACTTTGGGGGAAGCGGTTCGGGTTGTTCTGGAACCTTGTGTGTTTGCAATCCTGTCAGTCTGCAATGACTTCCAAAACAAAAAGTTAACGACAAAGGGACCCGTTCCTCCCGACAGTCCTATTGGGCCCCACGTGTCCTGCGTGATGGGACCTTCCTCTTTATCCTGTGGGTCAAGGTCTGACCTTTGTCCACCCGCCAGCCCCGTGCGCCCCCATGAATACAATGCCTGGCCTGACTGGAAAGCCACTCAATAGACACACGTGTTGCCTCCCTGAACCTCCCCCCTCCCCCCTCCCCCCCCCCCCCGCCCCGCCCTGCTTTCGGCTTCTCAGGACTTGATCACACTCGGTTGGCCCTTAACCTGCTGCTTGAAACCACTTGGCTGAATGTCTCTGCAGTAGGTCGGGTCCCCCCGAAGTCGCCGAAGATGTGTGCCCAGAGGCAGCCAGACCGGGGATGGAAGAAGCCAAACCCGGGGGTGGTTTCAGACGCGAAGCTGGGCTGGGCCCGATCCCACTGGAGGTTCTGGACTGTGGAGGATGCTCAAAGCCTGGCCGGCCTCGAGGCGGGGGCTGGGTTGACCAGCAAAGGCCACGCGCTCTGAAGAGAAGGGCAGGTGTGGGGCCCCGGGGTGCTGGGGAGGGGAGAGCAAGGCAGATGCGGGGGGACGGACAGGAAGGGAAGGTGAACAGGAACGTGCTGGCACCTGCAGGCGGGAGCCGGAGGCCCCGAGGATGGACTGGAGCCCGTCCCCTCTCGTTCTCTGGCTGTCTGGTTCTCGCTCCCTCTGGCGGCGGTGACAAGGGTGCCCCGCAGCGGCGAGGGCATCGCGACAAAGCCCAGGAGTCGGAGAAGCTGAAGGAGCAACAGGGGAGGAGGAGGGTCGGTGACGGGCCTGGCAGCGCGGAGGTGAGCCAGCCAGCAGGCGGGTGTCCGTCTCTCCGACCGCCCCCCGTGATGGGCTGACTGTGTCCCCGCCAAAGAGACGTCGAAGTCCTGTCCCCTCGGATGCCGGCTCGGTGATCTGAACAGGACAGGGACGTTTGGACTCAGAGGTGTAGAAGGACAGCATGAAGGTGGCTGGGGCCACCGGAAGCCGGGGCCACCGGAAGCCGGAAGGGGGAAGAAGGATCCTCCCCTGAAGGCTTTGCAGGGGGCACAGCCCTGCCGACCCCTTGATTTTAGACTTTGAGCCCCAGCGCCATGCGAGAATAAAGTCCTGTCTTGTTAAGCCATCCAAGCTTTTGGTTCTTTCCAGAGGAGCTGTAGGAAACTATTCCAACTCCCTCCCCCACCCCACAGAGAAGGGGGTGCCCCCAGCCTCTTAGACGAACGGCACCTCCTCAAGGAGCACAGCTGAGCCAGGCCCTGCCCCGGGGGGCGTCGGGTCCCTGGGCGTCCCTGTCCAGCCTCCAGCGGCCCATTCGCTCCGTGAGGTCAAGCCTCCCATCCGGCTCCTTCTCTTCAGCTGCCCCAGGCCTGGCCAAGTGCCCCACACAGAGTGGGGCCTCTTGCACCTGACAGAAGGGGGCGGAGGCCGGCAGGGAGAGAGATGTGACCATCGCAGCCTTGGTGGGCAGGAGAGGGGACCTCCCCTAGCCAGACCCTCGCTGGTCAGCAGATGAGACCCCAGCTTTCCTTCTTTGCTCCTGAGGGACAGACAGCCCCAAACCCCGGCTGACCAGGCCCCTCCGAGCGTTAGTTTATCAGGACAATAATAATCTTTGGGGTGATCGACGTTTGGAGGGATTACCAGCCTATAGTGGGGAAGCTGATAGGCATTTATTACCTACTTAACCATTTAAATCAAACAAACAAAAAAAAGCCTTGTTGCCCAAAAGGTGATGAATGTTTCTGTGAAGACACCCTATGAAAATGATTCATTAACATGACCAAGAACTGCCTGGCCTCTTGACCTGGGGAAGAGGTTGGATGATCCCACAAGAGCAGTGCCCTTGGGGGCCTGAGAGAATTCGGGGGTTTGTTTCTTTCTGCTTGGGGTGGGGGCGTGGGGGGGCGTATGTTCACAGGTTTCAGCCAGGGTGCTTTGTGGGATTTGGGGTTTTGTAAGAACCCTGACCCGTGTTCACCTCTGACAGCAAAGCTGCTCGCTGCATCGTGAGGGAGTATTGCCTTGAAAGAATCCCAGCGGCTTCCCCAAAGTCTCCTCCTTCTAGAATCATCTACGGTTCAGGGGCCAGGTAAGGATGTCACGCCTGTGCTGCCCCTTGCGGCCAACATGGAATAGAGGACGCCCAAGGTCTGATGTGTGGAAACGGGGCGGACAGGGACCGTGGTGACGTGATGGGCAGCGGGGGCTGGGAAGTGGCCGGTTCAGGTGCTCCCTCCGCCACACCCCCTCCCCACACCCTCGAGGAGGGGACTTCTCTCTGAGCCTCGGTTTCCTTGCCTGCTCATACTCAGACCTGGTTCCTCGGGGTTTTGCGAGGGTTCGTCGAGAATCAGAGCAAAATTCCTGAGTCCGTTCCCAAGCGGGGCTGAGCACAGCACCTGGTACAAAGGGAATGCCGTGCAAAGTCACGCTGGGGCTCCCTTCTGGCTACTTCGCCACAATTCCTGCCTCCCCAGAGACCCCCACCGAGCCCGTGCGCTCCAGGACAAGCCATGCTCTCTGTAGGCCCCCAGCTTGTTGCCGTTTTCTAGAGTCACAGGTGACGCTTATGCCAAGTGCTCCCACGGCTTTCTCTCTTAACCGCAGCCAGCCCATGCAGGAGGCACTGGCCTGAGCCCCATTTTCCAGGCTAGGAAAACTGAGGCCCAGCGAGAGTTAAGTGCCTCACCCAAGATCACGTGGCCACTAAGTGATGAGTGCTCAAACTGCACCTTAATCTGTCTGAACCTTTGTCTTTGGTATTTACAAATGTGCCTTGCCAGCTGGGAGAGGCCGGAAATGGGTGAATGTTTCTTAAGGAATCAGGTACCAGAATCTTTCCTTCCCTTTATCCCATTGAATCACCATGGTGGCCCTTCAAAGTGGGTATTTTATTAGTCTTGATTTATAGCTGCTTGCTCGTAGAGCGTTAGTCCTTTCAATACAAAGAGTGACTTTGGGGAGGCAGGCGGTTTTCGAGGTAAAATCACCTTTGGGTTCAGCCTCGCTATGGAGCTGTGTGACCTAGGAGCAGTTGCTTAACCTCTCTGTGCCGCAGTTTCTCCCTCGGTAATCCTGGCACCCAGCTCCTACGGCTGTTTGAGGCTCAGTGACTGCATCTCCACAGAGGGCTCACAGCAAAGGCTTTGTCCTTGTTGCCTGTGATTATTGGGCCCCGATGGGCTGGGGTCTGGCGATGTCGGTCCCCTTGTCATTGCTCAGTGGGTAGCAGTGATAGGCGGGCTTCCACCACTGCAAACTGTCCACGCCTATCTGACCCACACTGAACACTACTGCCAACAACACCCCTCCCTTTCTCTCTCTTATTTGAAGATGAAGTTCATATTTCTACTATCTGCTATAGGTGTGTCTGAGAAGGAAAAAAAAAAAAAAAAAGTAATTTAAAAGCCTGGAATTCAAAACCCGCAAACCTTTGAAGCCACAGCCAGCTGAAAACATTGCAGTCAACTGTAGTCACTCATGTTTATCAGGGGGAGAAAAAAGGTTCACTCCAAACAAAAGCGCTTACCAGGGAGAGGGAAAATATGAGAAGTATTCGGTCCAACGCTTCATTTGCGCCGGATCGCACTTCTGAGCAGCTTAACCAGCAAGGCATTTCACCCACTGGGGGCTCAGCTGCTTCCCCCCCCCCCACCCCAGGAAGTTATTAAGTTGAAAATAATTAAGGTTGCTAAGTGATTTCATGCCTGTGAAACCACTAGAAAGGAATCCCATCCTTGTTTAATTAAGAAATGAAGAAAGGAGAGAGCAGGAAGGATGAGAGGAAAAGGGGAGGAAGGAAGGAGGGAGGAAGGAAGAGAAGAACAAGGAAGGGAGGAAGAAGGAAGGAAGGAAGGAAGGAGGAGGGGAAGGCGGGGGAGGGGAGAAAGGAAAGCCAGTGATACTCTCAGGGGGATGGGGCTCTTCTGGGGGCTCCCTAGGAACAGCGCTTCTTATCACAGAATGAGCTCATTTCCTGCTCAACTGGAAAGTGGTTCCTGCCGCCGCCTCCCCCCCCCCCCCGTTGCCCCCACCCCTTAATGGCACCTCCTTGCTGCAAACAGGGGAGAACAAAGAGATTCTGAAGTTCTCGTGGCATATCCTGTGCCAGTTTCTGGAGACTCGAAGGGTCCCAGCTGGAACACTGAGCAGAAGTTCTGGATGCAGACTGGCTCCAGTGTTCCCCAGGTGGGTGGCCTCGGGAAAAGGCCCTGACTTTTTTGCCTGTCTAGGATTTCACTTATGTGCACAAGATCAGTAGTATAGTGGTCTTGCCTCTCTGCTTAGACCAAACCCTATGAAACTACTGTTTTTGTAGGTCAAAAATGGCCGAAGGTCAGTGATTCCATGTGATGGTACCAGAATCAGCTAAAAAGAAGGAGTGTGGGAGTGTTTTGAAAATGGCTACATGTCGTACTGATGCGAGAGGCGAGCTAATTCTACATACAGGTAGTCACCGAACGTCGCCGAGGTGCTGGTGCTGGGCTGAGTCGGCACGTTAACGCGGACATCACTTAATCCTTGCAGCAACCCCAAGGACGGATGTAAGTAATCTTCATTCTGCAGATAAGGAAACTGAAGCTCATGTGGCCAAAATCACGCCCTCTAGGACATTTGCCTGGGATGTGTAGCAGCCCGGATTTGAACCCAGGGAGTCTGGCTTCAGAACCCAAGCTCTCCACCATTAATCAATCATCAACTATTTAAGTCAATCTGTTCATTCATTCAAGAAATATTTATTAAAGTCTTTTTTCTTTCTCATGGTTCTAGGCATTAAGAATACAGTGTTAGGGAAGATAGAGTCCCCAATTCTGTGGAGAGAGAAAGATAACACATAGCAGATAAGGAAAAAGGATTATAGATAATGGTAGTAACAGGAAGGAAGATAAGAGGTGAGGTGGGGAGGGGAAGGCTATGATATCATGGAAAATCCATATTTGGTCTTCATCCCTAGTTCCTGGCACAGAGATCTTAAAACCTTTGGGATTTCCAGAGTGATAGGGGGTAATAGGAGCATCTTTTGTTATAACATTTGGTCTTTGCCTCTGGTTCCTGATACAGAGGTCCTAAATCCTTTGGAATTTAGTGAGTGGTAGGAATGCCTTTTGTTCTAATGAGGTGATTCTTGGCAGGTCCCTAAATAGCTTCATGATGGGGGCTGGTCACCCGAAAGACTAAATCTTGATTAGAAACTTGGAACTTTCAGCCCCATCCCCCAATCCCAGGGGAGGGGCAGGAGATGGAGTTAACAATTAAAGGTGGTCATGCCTATGTGGTGAACCCCCCCCTACAAAACCCTAAACGATGATGTTCAGGTTGCTTCTGGTGAACACATCCACGTGTTGGGACCAGGATGAACCCCCATTCTGCAAGGACAGAGGCTCCTGGGTTCAGGATGCTTCCAGCCCTATGTACCTCTTCACTGGCTGTTCATTTGTATTGTGTTCTGGGAGAAGTTAAAACAAATTGATGAACCTGAGGAGGGGGTGTCATGGGTGCCTCCCCCCTCCCCCCTCCCCCCCCCCCCGATTATGGCTGGTCTGTTAGAAGTATGGGAGGCCAAGGTATCTGATGCAATTGGTACCTGATGTTGGCACCGTCTTTTGGGGCTGAGCCCTTAACCTGGGGGGTCTGTGCTAACTCTAGGTAATGTCAGAATTGAATTGAGTTGCAGGACACCCAACTGGTGTGCAAAGAATTAAAGTATTGGTTGGGGTAGGAAGAAACATACATTTGGAGGAGAAGCAAATCATAGTTGGTGTCAGAAGTGGGATTTGTTAGCCTTGCCCCAGTTCATGGGAACATGTGGTTTGAAAAGAGAATGGATGGAAGGCAGGGGATGAGAGGCTGTGGGTTTCTGGGTGGCCATGTGGTCACCCCTCAGCCGGAGCAGCCGCTGGACTGTAGTCAGTTATTCAAGATAAAAGTTAGCAACAGAATTCAGAGTCGGATCCAACTTTTGGCGAGTTGGTTCACTGAACGCATAAGGAAAAGCAAAGTAATAAGAAAAAAGCGAAATATGTAACCCCTTGGTTACTGTCATCTGTAATAGCTAAACTGGAGTTAAAAGAAATGCTGAGTTGTACCTTGATGCTGGACAAAGCTCAGATTTCAGGCGGTCAGAGGTTGGCCATCCATAAAGGGGAAAAGAGTGGGGGGATAACAGAGAATACCCCTAAACTCTGGTCACCAAGAAGGTAGTCCACGTGACAGAAGGAAAAAAACCAAGAAAGTATTGAAACCAGGGGGTATAGTGTGAAGGAGTCTCAGTTTGTAGATCAGTATCATCAGCTTCCTGAAGAATCTTTACTAAGATTGATTTTGAGGGGCGTCTGGGTGTCTCAGTTGGTTAAACGTCCAACTTCGGCTCAGGTCATGATCTCATGGTCCATGAGTTCGAGCCCCATGTTGGTCTCTGTGCTGACAGCTCAGAGCCTGGAGCCTGCTTCGGATTCTGCGTCTCCCTCTCTCTCTGCCCCTCCGCCCCCCCCCCCCCCCCCGTCTCTCTCTGTCTCTGGCTCTCGCTCTCTCTCTCAAAAATGAATAAACATTTTAAAAATTTAGAAAAATAAATAAATACAATGGATTTAAGTGACTAACTCGGGCACAGTAACCTTATGCTGCAGAGTGGAAGAGGCTATTCTGATGGGGCCGTCTGGGTGGTGACATTTGAGGAGGAGGCTGGGTGTCTGGAACATCTGGAATACAGTGAGAGTGGTAAAGGCAGCCAGAAGGTGGGGTAAATGTGGCCCGTGGGGCTTTGGGGGGTGCTGGGGAGGAGGCCATGGCCACGGTCCAGGCACAGGTGGTGGTGGCCGGGATCCAGCAGCAGGCAGGGGAAGTGGGTAGAATCCAGATCCACCTTGAAGGGGGGAGTGGTAGGATCTGCTGGTGGATGAGACGTGCCAGGAAAAAGACAAGGCTGCTGGCTTTGTTACTCCAAGTCCACAGCTACCGCGCTGGGGAGAAAGGACTAGAAACCCAGGCTCCCGCCATTGGTCAAATACTCTCTCTGTCATCCGTTCATTTGAAAGCATTTATTGAGTTCTTGCTGTGTGCCTGTGCTGGGCACTGAGACCCGCTGTGTGGCCAGGGAGCTTCCATTCTCGAGGGGAAGGCAGATGCCAATCACAAGGGTCTTAAGAGCCCATATCATCACATGGGTGCAGAGAAGCTGGGTGCCCTAAGGACACATGTCAGGGGACCTCACTCCTCTAGGCTTCTTGCCGAAGGACAAAGCTGGACCAGAAAGACGGCCAACACCTCTCAGGGTCCAGGGAGCGCGCCGAACCATTTATAACGGTGCTCTCATGCCACTTTGGTAAGACACCTACAAGGAAGGAACTATTTTTATTCCCCTTTTACAGATGAGACAACCCAAGGTTCCGTGGGAGGGGGTTGGTTGCCCAAGGTCACAGCTGGCAGAACCAAGATACAAACCCTGGGATTTGGATCCTAAGTTTCATCCAGTTCTCTCTTCAAAATCCTCTGGTATCGGCCCCTTCCCATTACTGCCTGGAGAAAAATAGACGTGATTAATAAATCACTATGTCAAGTAATAACCATGTTCTACCTCGAGACAGTCCCCTGTGATAGAAGCAGGTGTGTTTTTTTTGGTGGGGGGGGGGGGGTGGTGGGGGAAGCATAAGGGAAACTTGATGAAAGTCCAGAATTTTCCCCGTGAAGTCCACATGACCTTTAATTACTTACAGATTTAATAGAATATCACTCCACATGATTTATTCCACTGAAAGATTGATTAGTAATACAACTTGAATTGCAGTTCATCTCCCCATGCAATTTAAGATGATTTAGTGCCAAATAAAGACTAACCCCAAAGGCCTTGCTTCAAAGAGCCGCTGTCTCCCTTGTTGTTCTAACGCATTTGGGAGAAATTGTGAGTCCACTGGTCAGAAAGCAATTCGATCTTTCCTAACCTTCAACTAAACGAGGATCCGGATCCTTCCAACCTTGACGGGGGTGTGGGCTTGATTGGGGTCTCTCAGCTTTGGCATCACGGACATTCGGTTTGGACCCACCTCTGTTGTGGGAAACCATGCTGGGTATCGTAGGATATTGATTAACATGCCTGGCCCCCACCCACCAGATGCCACTAACACCGTCCCCAAGTTGTGAAAACTGTAAATGTCCCCAGACATTGCCACATGTCCCCCTGGGGGGCGCAGAACTGTCCCTGGCTGAGAACCACACTGATCTAGACCTCACTCAAGTGGGGAACCAAAGCGTATTCTTTAGAAAAGAGCAAACGAGCACACTTAAAATCTCACTTGCGCATGTACAGTTGAAAGCAGAGAAACTTGGGCATCTGGGTTCCTCAGTTGGTTGAGATTCCTACTCTTGATTTTGGCTCAGGTCATGATCCCGGGGTCATGGGATCGAGCCCCACGTTGGGCTCTGTGCTGAGTGTGGAGCCTGCTTGGGATTCTCTCTTTCCCTCCCTCCCTCCCTCCCTCCCTCTCTCTCTCTCTCCCTCTCCGTCCCTCTGCCCCTCTCCCCTGCTCACGCACACACCCCCTCTCTCCCAAACAAAAAGAAAACGAAAGAAGTGGGGAAGCTTTCTCCAAGGGATACATCGTTCCCTTTCATTTCCTTATCTCTTTGGTCCCCGTTGTTACATAGACAATACCCTTCGGATGCCTCCAGGGAGACCCTCGGGGGACGGACACTGTGGACCTCGGGTTTCACCAGAGGTGTTGAGCAGGACACTCTGTGCCCTGGCAGCGGCCGGTGGGTTTCTTCTCTTCCGCATTCTGGATCATGCCTGAACCAAAGGGACTCCCCAGGCCTCCAGATGAAAAGCCAAGTGGTCAGAAATGTGGCTCCCTTAATGCGGTCTGAGTTCTCGGGCCAGAGGAACACACGTTGTTCCATTCAGCGGCTAGACTCCACCGGCTTCTGGGGTTTCAGCTTTGGGGAACCCCTGTCCCTCCAGGATGACTTCTGATGTCCCTGTGTGTGTGCGTGCGCGTGAGCCCGAACACGTTGCAAGCACTAGTCGTGGAAATTTGTGGGACAGTCCTGCGGCCGACACCCTCTCCCCTTTTCCATCTTAGACAACAAATAAAACAGCCCAGTTCTCCTCTGCGGCAGGACCACCAAGGCTGAGCAAAGGGCCGCCAGCCCCCTCCCGAGGGTTCCCCTGCGCTCTGTTCCACTCGCCTCTTTCAAGGACGTCTCAATGAGTGGCCTTGTTGAGACGTCCACTAAGGCCCAGACTAGAAGGGACCATTAAAAACAGTTTAATCGGAACAAAAGAAGTTCTGTTCTCATTGTCCCCCTGGTTGCAGTTTGGATGCAGCAGCTGAAAACGGATCTGCACCAAGCAACAAACCGGGATCCAGCCACGCTGCCGAGTTCACCCTCCGCAGAGATTTCTGGATGGATCCTTGGAGGAGATAATTTACAACTAAAGCAAAACACAAGGAGAAGCCTTTTTATTTGGCACAAATGTTTCCTATTAAAAGCCTTCGCAAGCCCCCGGTAACTGGAGCTCTTCCCCCACCCCTGCACAAGCTCAAGGTGATCATAGTAAGGCACACAGAATTCTGAAAAGAATTCTGGGTTTGGATGCTGATCCTGTGTGCGAGGAACAGTGTGGAATTGGACCGTGAAACAGTATACGGAGGCACAAGCATGCGAAAGAGGAGTGTCTTTGGGTTGATTTTAAATGCCTGTCTTGAAATCTTGGTGGTGAGCAATTTTCTGCCGCCGAGAAGCTCCAAACAGGCAGGGGCATTTGTGGTAAACCTCCAGAGCCTTCCAGAAACAGGGAGAATTGCCCCAAAGCGGACCTTTTGGCCTGTCGTGCGGGATGGGAACTGCCGGGGCCAGTTCTCTGGGACATCAGGTAAGTTCGGTGCCATCTGTTCTTTGGAACGCACCGCCTCAAAGAGGCGATTTTAAATGCTTTGGTTTCTCTTTTTCATCCGTTTTTCATTCTCATTTTCATTTCATTGAATTCTAGTTTTGATTTTAATTTAAGATTTTATGTACGGGCAAGGACGGAATTTCTAAGGACGACTGGGTTCAGAAGCTCATCTCATCCGACCCGTGGATTCCCGCTCCACGCTTCCAGAAGGGTGAGCCCGCCTGGTTGTGGGCCTTCTCTCGCTGTGCGGGGGTTTAACGCAGCCCGGCACCTTTCTCGTGCAGGCTCGCGAGCAGACGGAAACCAAAGGAGTCACAGGGACCAGTCTTACCGTTTTGGGACTCAACTTGGGGCAAAAGGTGACCGCTAAGGTCTGAGGCGGACCCTTGATGCGCAAACACCCAGGAACTGGCCAGAAAGCCGCAGGGCCACAGTTGGACCAAAACCCTTCTGCGTGATGTCGGATAAAAGCCGCAAAGAGAATTCGGTACCAGATCGGTGTCATCGCTGTTTTCCCCCCAGTGCCCAGCAGCCAGGGGTGCGCGGGGACCCGTCTTCCTTTGACCCCCGAGGAATTCCTGAGTAGGAATTACGAGGCTGCCGCGAGGGCCAACGCCGGAGACTCGCCAACCGGTCTTCAAGTGATCAGCCCACACCAGGCGCTTCGTGGACCGTCTCTCTGCGTCTTCCAGGCAATGAGAGGGAGAAAAAAGGAGAGTGGCGACTCTGCCCATTTTACACACGAGAAAACGGGGCCGCAGAAAGGTGCAGGCTCGCGCAGTTGGCGGCAGGTGCCGGTCCCCCAACCACGCTCTGAGTGAGCAGGGTTTCGGGCAGGGGGTCAGTAAACGTTTTCCGTTTTCTGCAAGGAGTCGGATCGTAAATATTTCTGACTCTGCAGAACGTACAGCCTTTGTCACAGCTCCTCAAATCTGTCGTTAAACACAAAAGCGGGCTGAGATAAGAGGTAAGCAGGTGGCCGTCGCTGCGTTAGTCAAACCTTATTAACCAAAATAGGCGACTGCATGTGGGGCGCGGGCCATAGTTTGCCGCCCCGCGATCTAGTCCCTCGACCACAGGCAAACAGTCGCCACGTCAGGAGGACGTCGGGAGACCGGAACCAGTCAGGCTGGTGGCATGTCGAGACCGGTGTTGCCGTGGTCGCTGACCCCACGTCCCTCCTCCCTCACCTCCTACCAGAACCGGCCAGAAATCCTCACCGGTTGGCCTCTGGGGCAGCTAAGCGTGCCTCTGTGACCCCGTGCTGGCTGATGAGATGCCCGGAGCTGGGCAACCCATGCAACCGAGAGGCTGTAGGCCATGGGCTGAGGGCGGCAGCGTGGGGTGACCAGGGGGAGGACATCCTCCCCATACGCTTCCCGAGGGCGGAACGCACATCTCCTCTCACATTTCTGACGCACACAGCCAGATGCGATCCTACGGGTTCAAATACCGGGTCCAGTGCCGGGCGCAAAGTGAATTCTTAAGAAGCAAAGTAGAGTCACTTCTTGGTAAAGTCAGAAGGGAGGTCTCTGACCCTCTGGGGCATCCTGAGTGATGGGTAAGGTAGGAGGTGATACGTTCTGGCCTGAAGGCAACGTCAGTGCCTCTGTTTCCCCCTCAGTTCCGGGAACAGTTGGGAAGCTGTCGGGGAGTAGGAGGAGAGAGCCTACGTGTGCTCCTGCCACGGCCGCGTTCACAAGGTCATGACTGTGGCTCTCCGTCTCCCGAAGACAGAGATGGCCTCTGAGTCGTCTTCATGGCCCTGGGTGGTGGTACTGAAACTCACCCACCGGGGCGCCTGGGTGGCGCAGTCGGTTGGGCGTCCGACTTCAGCCAGGTCACGATCTCGCGGTCCGTGAGTTCGAGCCCCGCGTCGGGCTCTGGGCTGCTGGCTCAGAGCCTGGAGCCTGTTTCCGATTCTGTGTCTCCCTCTCTCTCTGCCCCTCCCCCGTTCATGCTCTGTGTCTCTCTGTCCCAAAAATAAATAAACGTTGAAAAAAAAAAATTTTTTTTTTTTGAAACTCACCCACCATGAGCCTGTGGACGGTTGGGGTGGAGCCTTCTTACCCACCCCCACCCCCCCACCTCCCCAGGGATGGTTAATTTTAGGTATCACCTTGACTGGGCTAAGGGAGGCCCAAAAGCCTGGTAGACCATTATTTCTGGGTGTGTCTGTAAGAGTGTTTCCGGAAGAGGTTAGCCTTCGAATTGGTAGACCGAGTCGAGAAGACGGCCCTCATCGATGTGGGTGGGCATCCGATCCACGGAGGGTCTGAGTACTGCGACAATGTGGACGGAGGGCCCACTGGCCGTCTCTGCGTGAGCTGGGACATCGGTCTTCTCCCGCCCTTCGGCGTCTATGCCGCTGGCTCTCCGGTGTTTCCTACTTGGACCAGAACTTACACCATTGCCTCCCCTGATGCTCAGCCCTAGACTGGATTATACACCGGCATCCCGGTTTTGCCCCAGGGCATAGGTCTCTTGTTGGGTTGAACCAGTTCCCGACTCGGGGGTGGGCAGGTGACCCAGGCCAGGAAACTCAGGTGCTCTGCTCCTTGGCCCAAGACCCGGATGTCCTTTTTTTTTGGAAGCAAGAATCTCTCTGTCTCCACCATGGTCACCAGCTAGCACTGTCCATCTAGAGCAATCGGTGGCTGAATCCCCTCCCGCCCCCCTCCCCATGCAGAGGATGCCAGTCTGTGGTAGGAAACGAGGAAGCCAACACGAAGACAGATGCCAAGCCAAAGACAGAGCTGGAGGGCTGGAGAGAACAGAGCTGCAAAGAAGAGGTTGCCCCGTGCGCCCTGGGAGCCGGCACTGCCTGGACAGTGCTGAGCGGCACCCCTCTGATTTGGGCTCGTGTCATCGGCACTCAATGCCCTCCTGACTTAATATAACAGCTCAGGGAAACGCTGTACTTTAATTAAAGGCCGAGAAGCTCTGAAATGAAGAAACCTGTTTGTCTTTCTCCGGCTCGTCGTTTCTTAAGCTGACCTGACCGGGAAGTGCCTTTTCCATGTACCACGTTGCATACGTTTGATGAACGGAGAGAAAAGAGAGGGTGTTCCAGGCAGTGAGGCAGCAGAAGCGGGGAGGTGACACTCGCGACATCAAACTCATCTGGGAAATGGAGCTGTGAGGTGGCTGCTCGGAAGCCAGGTGTAGAGAATGACCCCGCTCCCCACCTCCCAGCTTCCTGTATGTTTTAGGGTTCTGCTCCTGAGTGAGGAGATCTGTCTCCACGTGGGGCCATTTTCACAAGATGACCTCTGTGGGTCACATTCCATCGTTTTATCTTTAAAAATTCTGCCTCAGAGACAGACCCCCCCCCCCCTTTTTAAACACAGGATGGCTTTATCTTCTCAGTCTGTTTATCGCCGAATGCCAACAAGGATTTCGGAAGTCACAGATGCCTCGAACTAACCTCTAAGAGGGACTCAGTGTGGCCAACCTAATTGATTTTTTTTCCCCCTTCGAAAATGGAAACGAAACAACCAAATGTCTGCAATTAAATGTTCTGGTTATAACGAAGCTTTTGAACCCCTGTAAATCATCCTTTTATTTCGCTGGCTCCCACCCCCAACCTCCAACAAGTTCCCACAAGGCATTTGGGAATCAAAGAATATTACCCCATAAAAACAAAATCGGGGCCGTGGTGCCAGAGACATGGGAGGACATGGGACACATTACAGCCGGGAGGTGGGGGTGGGGGTGGTGGCTCCAAGCGCTGACCCTGTCTACCATTCATGGGAGCCCCGAAGAAAAATCCTCCCCGGACTGGGTATCCAAACAGCAGCTGCAGGAGGAGAGCCGGGTCTGAGGTGACTGCAATCTTTGCAACCTCTTTGATGTCTGGGAACGTCGTGCTTCCTGGTTATGCAACCACAGATAGCTTCCTGGGAGCACACTCTTCAAAGGCGGCCGGGGATGGGTCTGGCTAAAGACGATCCTGGGCTTCCGACCAGAAGTGGACGCACACATGGCCGTACCCGTGTCTGGACTCTGCTCCGGGACAGGGGCCCGGGCTGGGGGCCCGGGCTGACTTCTTTTGGCTGTAAGGATGAAGCACCCACTCGGGCCAGCCCAAGAGGGTGATGGGGTCGTACAGACGCCGGGGTCCAGGGGTCTGGGCACAGGGATCCATCGGGCCCCAGGAAAAGCTGGAGTTAGAAGGAGTTTCTGGGGTCAAGCGGTCCTGGTGCTCTTGGGATTCACCCCTGGCTCTTTGTACCAGGCGTCGCCTCCTTCGAGGACACCCTTTCCCTGTTTGTCACATGCCTGGCTTCTCAGACGTCACCTTGGCAGAGAGCCTCTCCCTTGTCGCCTGAACACCCGAACCCATGGTCGTTGTAGTCTCTCCCCAACTGTCAAGGCCATTGTGCCACCCCATCCCCCCTAGGAACACTGGGTGCTATGGACACTGCTAGCTAGTGACAGCTGGCAGGAACAATCCCGGCTCCTGATTCGGAGACAGGTGGCGTTCCGGACAGAAACCGAGGCGTCAGGGAGTTCGTTCATTCTCCCAGCGGGCATTTGTCGGTCATGCACTACAGGCAGGACGCTTTCTGGGCTCGATTTATGGTGGTGCACAAGTCAGACCAAAGCCCATGCCTTCGTCCCCGCGGGGGAGAGACAAGAAAGCAATAGACATGTAACTCTATGATATTTCAGGTGGCAGTAAGTATGTATAAGCGTGTCCCACACACTTTGGGACATACTTACATTTAAAAATTCGTCATCATCGTTGATCGGAAATGCAAACGTACCGGGGTGTCCTGCATTTTTATGTGCTAAATCTGGCAGTCTTACTCAGTGGTCAGTCATCGTGTGAGCCACGGAAATAAAAGTTGCGGCTGGCTTTATGGAGAGGTGTGGCTGGAAGACAGAAGGCAGTCAGAAGCAGTTGGCCCAGGTTTTAAATGCCGGCACTGCCCTTTGTCCTGGCCAAGCTCTTTGACTTCTGGGCCTTTGATATCTTCATCTGCGAAACGGGAGACAGAACATCTAATTTCAGGCTGTTGGAAGATTCAAGATAATCCGCGATGCGCCCGGCACCACATAGTTTGTGTCGTCAGTACTGACCCTCATTATTCTTTGCATCATAGGTAACCCGAGCTCATATCTGTTCATCTTCCCCAACTATGTTTTTACATGAGTCAGGACTAACCTATTTAGAGTGAGGGTTGATTAAGAGGGAGGCAATAAAGATAACACTAAAGCAGAAGGAAGAGTATTTTTTTTATATATATATATAAAAAATACTGGGCAGGAACACAGCGAGGGAGGCCAGAGAAGGAAGAAGAAACAGACATGGGGACATGTATAATATGGGACAGTGAAGGGTTCCCAGGACCCTGGGAGCCAGAACCCCAGATTTGAATGCCAGCTCTGTCCTGACTCACTGGGAGACTTTGGGCCTCACACTTTTTCTGTGGGTTCGATTTCTCTATCTTCAACATGAAGGACAAGATACACACGTTTGCAGGATTTGGGTTGCAACCGACTGAAACTCACTACACGGTGGCTTAAACGATCAAACGATCTTTTTCAATAAACGAAGAAATAAACGTTTAGTCTCAGTACGTCTCAAATAAAGCATGGGACGTACTTAGACTGAAAGTCATTCATTATTGGGGCGCCTGGGTGGCATCCGACTCCGGCTCAGGTCACGATCTCGCGGTTCGTGGGTTCGAGCCCCGCGTCGGGCTCTGTGCCGACAGCTCGGAGCCTGGAGCCTGCTTCAGGATTCTGTGTCTCCCTCCCCCTCCGCCCCTCCCCCACTCGCTCGCGCGCACTCTTTCTCTCCCCAAAATAAATAAAAAATTTAAAAAAAATCGTTCATTATTTGTCCGAAATTCACATTTAACTGGGCATTCTACATTCTTCTTTGTTAATTGGAGAAATTACAGCCGCCTTCCTCGCTCTGTTTAACCGGAGAAGCTCTGTTTCTGTTTTCTGTGTCGAGCATATGTGAAAAGCGTCCTTGATCAAAAGTTCCAGCTGCTGAGAAAAAGAGGCCTGGAAACGTTAGACTGACATGATTCCCGTGGCCCCTTCCAGCTCCCTGATGCTGTATCCTGCAGGCTTGTAGCTATAGGCAACAGAAACCATCTGGGGCTGACGGGTACAGGAAAGGAGTTCACCAGAGGATCTTGTGGGGCTCACAGAAGTTCCAGGAAGGCCAGAGAACCAGGTTGGGGGTCTCTGCAATTGGGAACATGGCCCCCGATGGTTCTGCAGAACGGCCCAGGCCCAGGCTAGCAGCATCTGACTGGCTGGGACCTGGTCACATGCTCTGGTTGCAAAGCAGGCTGGTCCAGGGCATCTCTCATCTGGGGGTGGGGGGGGGGTGGGAGGCTGCTTCCCAAGATGGGAGATTCCCTGAACACAAGGGAGGATTTAGATGCAGAGGGGAGGAGGGAGACCCTTGGAGGCAATGGCAGTGAAGGCTTAGGGTTCTGGAGAGAGAATTCTGGATTTTGATGTTTGTGGGGGATTTTCTGAGCTGGCGGGGGGGGGGGGCGCTGCTTTGAAACGCACAGACCTTGGGATCCTTTGGTGTGGGGAGTGGGGAGGCTGCATACACCCTCCAAACTCAGCAGAGACCTATACAGGGACAGTGGCAAACTGGAGTCCCGCATCTGGCTGGTAGATGGGTTTTCTTTGGTCTAACAGTTGAAAAACAAATTGAATTAGCTGCCCATACACACTGAGAGCCGTCACATAAAAGCAGGGTTTCCGCTTCTCTTGAAAGTTAGCATTCTGTGGGAACGTCAGAATACAATTCCTGGATGGCACCCCCCCCCCACGCCCCCACAGGAATGTGGCTTCCAGCTCGCCCTCTCCCCAGCCCTCCCTGTTAGATCTGGGCCCCGGGTCCCTTCCTTCTGTTGTGTTTGTCTCGTGTGTGGTCTCCTTTAGTGGAAGAGGAGGAAAGTTAATTCTAACTGCGGAAACGTAGAGTCCACACACCGGGTGACATCAGCACCCCCTGGGAACCGAGTAAAGGTGCAGAATCACAGGGCCCACGGGGACCAGGGGTGTGGGTATGCGCATTTTGACAGCTGGCGGGGGGGGGGGGGGCGGATTTGGGAAATTCGACAGCACGGTCAGGATGGAGAAGGTTTGCTTTCGGATCAAGCGAGGGGGAGAAATGATCTGCTCCCAGGCCACTAAACCGCCAGGTGCTTCAAAGCCCGGGCTGTGCAGACAGATGCGGCTTTGGATGATGGTCTCCTCCCGAATGAGTAGCGTGACACTCTCAGAATCCCGGTCTGCTTCTCTGTGGTCCGAGAAGAACAGACCCGCGCCTGGGGGAGGGTGACGTGGGCTTAGGCAGCGAACGGTGTAGCAGGCGCCCCACTTTGAGCTTGCCAGCCGCTCACGTCTGGGAAGGAGGAAAGGGCTTCTTCTGCCGCTCAACCAAGAATAGTAAATGCTCAAAACCGGTTCCTTCAACTGAGGAAGAAACAACAGTCGTGCCAGTAAGAAACAAAACCGAAGGGGCGCCTGGGTGGCGCCGTCGGTTAAGCGTCCGACTTCAGCCAGGTCACGATCTCGCGGTCCGGGAGTTCGAGCCCCGCGTCGGGCTCTGGGCTGATGGCTCAGAGCCTGGAGCCTGTTTCCGATTCTGTGTCTCCCTCTCTCTCTGCCCCTCCCCCGTTCATGCTCTGTCTCTCTCTGTCCCAAAAATAAATAAAAAATGTTGAAAAAAAAATGTTTAAAAAAAAAAAAAGAAACAAAACCGAAGCTTTCTCCTGGCTCTTTGGGAGACCCTGATAAATAAATCTGGGAGCATCAGCTTTCCCTGGAGTGAGTGTGTGTGTGTGTGTGTGTGTGTGTGTGTGTGTGTGTGTGTGTTTTCCATCTGCAACTGTGGCTACTGCCACATGCACTGAAGACCGATAGGAGCTGTTTCGTGTCTTACTCCTCTGTTGAAAAATTTGTGCAAAGCCCCAGGGAAAGCGAGCTTGAGTCTGTATCTCCAGCGCAATGAAAGGTCTGCATGGAAAGCCACATTTCATTACAGGAGTGCTGAAATAATTTCCTCTCTGGGGCAAGTGGACACACACACACACACACACGCACGCACACGAGGATCTGCACACAAGGATGTGAAACCCTGTGCACGAGGAGGCTCTCGGCCCCCTATTCCCGGCGGGCGTCTGACGTCCGTCCAGGTCATCAGGCCATGGCCAGGTGGGGAGACAGAGGGAACAGCTTGCTAGACTGGCCAGGCTGGGGGGAGGGTGCCCCCGGGGAGCCCCCAGGCCCGCTGAACTTCTGCCGGGACAGGTGGTCCAAGGGTTCTGCTGGGGAAGACGAGGTCCCTACCTCCCGCTGAATCTGAGCGTCAGCAGGATTACCTTTTTTTATTGCCTTCGAGACACATGCTGACTTGGTCAAAATCGCTCCGGCAAGATGTGAGCGATGATGTATGAAATGAAAGCTTGCCCCAGCGCTGAGAGCCGGGTGTGGACTCTCGGCTGGGCTGGCCAGACACAGTGATACCCCTCACGTTTCCAGGCTGTCTTTCAGCCAGGCGAAGCAGGCCCCAGGTGTGGAGCAGAGAGGGCAGATCCGGTTACGGCCGGCCGGGGAGTCCTGCGCTGGGTGCCCGGCTCAGGGAACCACAACCGGGGTGGGGGCTGGGGCACCGGCTGCTGGGAAACCAGATAGGCCCCCGGGAAGTTCCTGGGCCCTGGGTGGCACAGGAGGGGCGCCGGGGGACAATGAGGGGGTCAGAATGCAAGCCTTCTTGCTCTGCTCTCACCCCTCACCCCAGCTCTCGATCTCTCATAATCCGGACAAATGGACTTTTCTCTGCTTGGCCAAAACCAGACCCTCACGAAGAACTGTGTTGTTGCTGTTGTTGCATTTTTTTAATGTTTATGTTTGAGAGAGAGAGAGAGAGAGACAGAGCGTGAGCAGGGGAGGGGCAGAGAGAGAGGGAGACCCAGAATCCGAAGCAGGCTCCAGGCTCTGAGCTCTCGGCACAGAGCCCCACGAGGGGCTCGAACTCACAGACTGTGAGATCATGACCTGAGCTGAAGCCGGACGCTTAACCGACTGAGCCACCCAGGCGCCCCTGTTGTTATTTTTAACTTAGAAGGCTTTCCTGTTAACATATTTTCCTTTTCATCCAGATCGTAACAGACACTTATCAAATGCTTTCTCTGTGCCCCAGTCACCTTGCAAAGCACTTTACGTGAATTGCATTAGCTTCCAAATCCTCCTGGGAACCGTAGGAGAAAAGTGACCCTAGGAAATGGGGCGCTAATAGCCTCCCATTATACAGACAGGGAAACTGAGGCACAGAGCGCTTAAATCTCTGAGACACAAGGGCAAGTGGCAGGGCTGGGGTGTGAAACCAGACAGACAGGCTCCCAGGGCCAGGCTGCTAGCTCCCCTCTCCCCGACTTTCTCTAAACAATCTCCAAGATTCTGATGGTGTCCTCAGCTCTCAAACCAGCATCCCATACATTCCCGGCCAGATATTTCTCGCCTGTGTGTTGGCATTCATTCATTCATTCATTCATTCATTCGTCCAGCAAGCATTCCCTGAGGGCTGGGTGCAGTGCTGGGGACTCGTGTGGGGGAGGAAGCAGGGAAAATAAAGAGCACACCCCCTCCCCCAGCGTGGATGGCAGGAAAGATAAAGCTAAATCAGGTTGTGGGAATTCGGAGGGAACCTTATCTTTGCCCAGATCTTGGATATGGAGAGCATGTTTTCTCTTCGCCTTGCATGAGCAAAGACGGAAGGGTCTCGGGGTGAGGGGTCTGGGAGACACCTCGCCCTGGCGCCTGCATGGTCAGCCCTCGGTGAACGGTGCTTTTCAGGTATTGGCTCTGCTTATTGTGCTATTCATTCAATGGGCACTTACTGAGCACCTGCTGTGGGCCAGGCTCCACTGGGCTCCCGGTGGGATGTGCCCAGGGGTGAACCATAATCCTGGCTTCAGGGCCTTCCCGGGGTTGAGGGGAGCAGGGCAGATGCTGACCAATCAGTTGTTTTCATATGTAAATCAGTAGCACCAGCACCTGCTGCCCCTACCCCCTGCCTCCCTCGCTGGTCACAATCCCCCTGAAAAACTTAAGAGTGGATTAAAAAGCAGACAGGGCTGCAGCAGAGGACTCGGGAAGAAAGTAACCTCCTTCATCTCAGCTGGTGACGGAAGTGAGCTCAGGGGCAACAAAGCCCCTGCTGGTCGCTCTGCCTAGGATGCCTTTCCCTAGCGAGGCTGGCTCTCCCTCCTCCTTCCAGGACGCAGGTCAATGGCCTCTGGTCCAGGAGATCTCCTTCCCACTGCCTCATCCTGTTGACTTAGCCCCGTGGCTTATCACAAGATGATCGAGGGCGCGCCCCTCACCCGTGGACTCGGGAGGCCCGCCAGCACTCCTCTGACTGCCTCCGCAGGCCCCCGTGTTTGCTTCCTACCCACCACGATGCCCGTTCGGGTCTCTGCTCCCTGACCCTCCTGTGTGCCCTGTGCTGCCTGGCCCCGGCTGAGTGCACCACATCCTTCTCCGAGAGAATCAAGGGACAGCACTGCCACCCCTCCGACCTCTAATCCTGTTGAAGGTTCCCGCTTCGTCTCCTCTGGGCTGAAAGTCAGGTTTGCGATGGAGGCCGCCGTGCGGGCTC
Organism: Leopardus geoffroyi; assembly: GCF_018350155.1. NCBI lineage: Eukaryota > Metazoa > Chordata > Mammalia > Carnivora > Felidae > Leopardus > Leopardus geoffroyi. Next base: position 5,753,119 of record NC_059336.1, read on the forward strand.
GCTCTCTGTGGTGCCCTCCAGCCCAGCACTGTGCTTGGCACTGGGACGGGCGCGTAATTTGTCGGGCCCAGTGCAAAATGAAAACAGGGGCCCTTTGTTCATAGATTAGGAAGAATTGCAACACAGAAGCAGCAGAACATTAAGCCAAGCGTGAGGCCCTTTTGAGCTTTGGGGCCTGGGCGTCCCCAAGGTTGCCCGCCCGGGAAGCCCACCCTGCCTGACACGGAGGAAGTCCTTCACCTTTGTTGAAGGAAGGAGTTAATGGATAAAGGGCAGGTGGAGGGGGCTTGCAAAGGGCCTTGACTGACAGGTGGGCAGAGGGGCCTCAGGACGTGTTCCACCTGGAAGCCAGGGGCCTAAGAAACATGAATGGCTCTGACCTGTAAGCCTTGTAGATCTCTTCTCCTTGCCTGGCCTCGGGCCTCTCTTCTCCGGCTGCCATCTTGCCTAAAAGCCCCCAAAGGACTGCATGGCAGAACCATCTCTGCTCCGGAAAACTCTAGAAGGCCAGGTTTATCCTGACCAACCCCGGAGCTTTCTCCTGTTCCCAGGTGAGGCTTAGCCAGACTGTCCCCCCACCCCCCACCAGCCGGGGCTCTTGTCTCCCAAACTCTCGTGGTGGCCCTCCATCTAACCCACCATCTGGGAACTCCTAGCTTCTGGATTTGCCTCTTTGGGGCAGTCCCAGGAGGGGAGGGAGGCAAGGTTGAACTTGTACCCACGGCCTCACTCGCACTCCGGGGGAGTATTTTGCTCCCGTTTTTACGGATGAAGACATCAAGGTTCTGAAGGGCAGTAATTCACTTAAGTTCTCCACGCATCATCCAAGGCGTCCGTGTCCACGCCCAATAGCGCTGGGCCCCGAGGAGCTCAGGATGTTTGTGGGGTGAGGGAAGGCCGGGAGGGAAGAAAGGAGGTCTCAGGCACAGAGCCACAGAGGGGAACTGGGTGCAAGGTGGATCCTCAGACGATGCCAAGCCAGGAGCTGATGGGGAAGGGCGGACATGGGGTGGGGTAGGGGCCAGGGTATTCAGTCCCAGGCTCGGGAGTGCTAGGAAGTAAACGGGGGGGGGGGGGGGGGGGCAGAGGGGAGGAGGCGGGGCGAGTTCTGCAGCTCACACAATTTCAATCCTTCAGCAGATAATGATTTTGCGGCCACAGTGGCTACCAGGACCCGGGTCCAAGGCGCAGCGGGTACAGAGGAGGCTCAGAGAAGCCAGGCCTGGGTCTCCGGGGTGGGGGCCTCCGTTTCCGGTGTGTGTGACGCGGAGCGGGGGGGGGGGGGGGGCGGGCACGAGACAATAAAGGCAGCACGAATAACTCAAAACAGGAATCCAGGAGGTGAGGGGGAGTTCAAGAAAACACAAGAAGTGACCTTACCTCTTCTGGTCCGGGAGGAAGTGGCACCCGAGTGGCACCCGGAGGTGGAGGGTTGGCTATCGGAGCTAGGCACAGAGGGTGGGAAGGGAGAGAATTCCGGGCGGAGGGGGTGGCAAGGGCGAAGGCTGGCGCTAAGCGCTGGGAGGCGCACAGGGGTCAGCGTGGCTGGAGTAAATGGGGGGAGGGGGGGTGGTGGAGCAGAGGGGCGGGAGGGACTCGGGGTCACCTCCTCCGGGAAGCCTTCTCGGATTGCTGCGCGGCCTCCGCACCCTCCCCCCGCCTCCCCCGCTTCTTCCCCTTCAGCCCGAGAAGAATCCCACCGGTCCCGCTCAGGCCTCCTCCCTGGCCGGACTCCGCGTCCCCAGAGGGCAGGGCCGGCTCGGATTCCTCCCTCCGCATCCCCGCGGCGTCCGGCCCGGCGCTGGGCACCCCGTGGGCACTCGGTAAATATTTGTAGAGCGCACTAGAAGGAATGAATGAACCCATTGGGCGCAGCTGGGGGGAGGGCGGGGCCGAGGGCAGGTGGGAGGCCGCGGGCGCGGGAGGGGCCCTTGGAAGCCCGTCCTCCTCCTCCTCCTCCCAGGCCCCAGCGCGTACCAGTCTGGAGCTCCCGAGGCGGCCTCTCGTGCGATCAAGGGCGCGCACCGCTGGGAGAGCGACTCGGGGCCCCTGCTCTCCGCGCCGCAGTTCGGAAGAGAGTGGGTCGCCGCCGCCCGAGGGCGAGAGCGCGAGCGGAGCCGGAGGAAGGAGCGCTCGCTCGCCCGCCGCCTCGCTGCCTCCCCGGCGCTTGCTCTGCCGGCTCCTAGGTTTGCCGGCTGCTCCTCCCACCCGCGCCCGCCTCCTCGCTCGCTCGCTCGCTCGCTCGCTCGCTCGCTCCAGCCGGTTTCCGAGCCCCGCGGTGAGCCCGGGCGAGTGCGGGGCGAGGGACCCCGGGGCTAGCGCCGAGCAGGGGGCGGGGGTCCGGGCAGAGCGCAGCCGGCCGGGGAGGGGCCATGTCCGGCGCGGGCGCAGCGGGACCCGTCTGCAGCAAGTGACCGAGCGGCGTGGACGGCCGCCTGCCCCCCTCCGCCACCTGGGGCGGCGCGGGCCCCGGTGCCGGGTGCCCGGAGCCCGGGTCGCGCGTAGAGCCGGCGCGATGCACGTGCGCTCGCTGCGCGCCGCGGCGCCCCACAGCTTCGTGGCGCTCTGGGCGCCCCTGTTCCTGCTGCGCTCCGCCCTGGCCGACTTCAGCCTGGACAACGAGGTGCACTCGAGCTTCATCCACCGGCGCCTCCGCAGCCAGGAGCGGCGGGAGATGCAGCGCGAGATCCTCTCTATCTTGGGCTTGCCCCATCGCCCGCGCCCCCACCTCCAGGGCAAGCACAACTCGGCGCCCATGTTCATGCTGGACCTGTACAACGCCATGGCGGTGGAGGAGGGCGGCGGGCCCGACGGCCAGGGCTTCTCCTACCCCTACAAGGCCGTCTTCAGTACCCAGGGCCCCCCTCTGGCCAGCCTGCAAGATAGCCGCTTCCTCACCGACGCCGACATGGTCATGAGCTTCGTCAACCTCGGTGAGTGCGGGCAGGAGGCAGGGGGTGAGCCTCTAGGTCAGGAGGCACTTTGGGACGGGGAGGGGGGGGGGTCCCTTTTTGCACGCAGCCCGCCCATCCTTACACTCCGGGCGGTTTGCAAAACCGCAGTGCCTGGCGCAGGGTCCGAGCCCCCGTGGACCCCAAGCAGCGCGCGCCCCAGGTAGGGCGAGCCGGGCTCCTTCGGCCCGTGGGAGTTTGGCGGAGGAAGGGGTTGGTTTGAAGCCCCCTCCGGGTGAAGTCGGCCGGCCGCACCTCTGGGGGGCCGGAGGCGCCGGGCCCGCCGCGGCTCAGTTCAAAGCGCGGGGCTGGGTCATGTGAGCTGTGCCGGGCCCGCGCGGCCCCTGCTACCTGGATTTAAAGGGCCCTGTTGGGCGAAGCTGCCTTCCCGCCTTTTCGGGGCCCCTCTCAGCCCCGCCTGGACCTGGCATCGCAGGCGTCGCACCCCCTTCCCCGCCCCGTGAAGCCCTACCTGTCCCCTCGCGGTGCGCCCGCCTTGGCGTGCGGCGCGCCGCCAGTGTCTCCCGGCGCCCTCCTGGCGGCCGGGCGCCCCCTTGCCTCCCAGCTCCCCTGGCGGGAGCTGGGGAAGAAACGGTGCCATCGCGAGCTTTCTATTTTAAATATTTAATGATAGGTCCCGGGCGGGCAGAATCCATTTTCGGCGTTTATCACGTGTGGCGCGCCAACCGCGGGTTTTGGCGATTGAGTGGCGCGCGATCTCCGAGCAGACGCTGCCGGGGGCGGCGGGGGGACCTAGCTCTCGCCTGGAGCCGCGATGGCCCCGGGGACGGGAGGCTGGCGCTGCGGCGGGGGCGCGGGGGCTCCTCCGTCTGTGCGCGCACGGTCACCCGACTTGCTCAAACTAACCCCCGGCAGCGCGCTGTAGGACTGATGATCAAATATTTGGTTTCCCGAGATAACACGCCCCGATAGCGCTGTTTCCTGAGCCGATTTCATTCTACGTGTGTAACTTGCTGCGAAAATGCGAACGGAGCCAGGACAACAAACTCACGCCCACGGGCGCCGTGTCAACAGGGAGATGATACCGAAGCCCCCCGCTGGGGGCGCGGGGCAGGGAAGGGGGCGCGGGGAAGCGGGGATCAACCCTCACGCTTCCAGCACCGGATAAGGCTCCCTGAGTTCCCGGGTCGCCATTGTCTGTCCTAATAATAGCGAGAAATCAAATAGTGCAGCGACTCTGAGCTAGAAAAGGGTGGGAGGTTTAGATGCCAAAATAACTTCAAGAAAGTTTAAATTATACTAAGCAGCCTGTTAGAAGGAGGCAGCTCCATATGTCCTGATTTAGAACAATCTCCAAGATGTATGAGGTGGAAAAAAGCAAGGTGCAGATCAGTGAGGTTAGGTATGTGCTTGTATATCATCCGTTCCCCCTGGAAGAAGATACCATGAACGTGAAATACATTTTACAGGGGGGGGGGGTGGCACTGGAGCTGGGGCTTAGGGAGTGGGAGCTGGGGTCTGAGTTTTCATTGTCTGCACTTTTGTCTGTGTGCCTTTTTTTTTTTTACAATGTGTATTTATGACCTACACCAGAACCTAAAGAAAAATCCCAAATATATTTATAAAAGCGGCGCTCTGTAACCATCCTGAAGCTGGGGGTTAGCCAAGGCCCTTTCTCTGGTGAGGGATTTATGGTATCTAATGCTCTCTTGGGTCCCCGTGACTCTCACTGAATGCAGCAGGTCCCAGGGGTGGCCCTCAGAGCTAGGCTGGGGTCATTAGAAAGGTATATGTAAACCCTGGCTTCTGTGGAAGGCTTTGCAAACCCAGTGCAGGAAAGCACCCTGTTTATATGGATGAGCCTCGGTGGTCAGGGCTCCCCCCACCCCAGAGAAGGACTAGGCTGCTGACTGAGCGCCTCTGGGAACCTTGGGGCAGGGCTGTTTGCTCTCCCTTGGTGGTGGGAGCGAGCTGGGACTTGTTTGGGAAGGCCACAGCTGGGTGGTTCACCTCCTCTGGCTGAACACACACCTTTCAACCCGTTAGCCCCATTTCTTTCATCTTGAAAGGACAAAGACCGGCTTGTCTGAGCCTCTTAATCAGTCGGGCTGGCTTTGGGCTTTGTGGGACAGTCCTGACTTTCTCAGGTCTTGCTTTCTGGAACATCACTCCAAATTAGATGGCAGAGTGGCTTTTAACAGAGTGCGCTGACCTTGTTTTCTTTCTCTCGCCGTCCCTAAAACTCGAGGTAATTAGTTGGGTGAAGACCTGGGCTGCAGTTTGGCAGGACTCCTCCTGTAGATGCCTTAAGGTTGGCCTTTAATTTCTGCTGAGCAACAGCATAGGAGTAAACCGCCCGTCCCTTCCATTCTGTCCAGGCTCCAGAATTTCTCCATGGGAGGGGCTTGGGGGTGGCAGCCGGGGGTGGAGGGGAGTCTGTAGGAGACTAATCTGGAAGCGAAGTTTGCAGAGGGAGCACATGGTTTTTCCTGGGGTTGCAAAGCGTAATGGATCTGTAACATACCAAGTTTTCTAAAGGTGCCTTTAGTCTCACTTTATCCAAGCAGAAGAAAATGTCATTTGTCCCTATCAGACCATTAGTTGGTATCATGCGGGGGACCTGGGGTGACGTTGGGGGGCTGTGGGTGGAGAAGCTGGCGATCTCCACCACCCTCTCCCTCCACTCCACACCGCTGCTGTCCTGCATGCCGGGGAGACCTCTGCCTGGATTCTGAAGGCTTTTGCAGACCGAGTGCATTACTCTTCTGTCTGTAGCCAAACCCGGTTTTGTTCCTCTAAGTTGTTCTCCTTGGAATTCTAGCTTTTTGCCAGGCTGAGTGGGGTCTCAACTAGGGAAGGAGCTGGGAGAGAATGTACAACAAAACCAGGTGCTGAGAATGAGGACTTCAGACCCCACCTTTGACAAAGACCAGCCTGTCTGATGAACCCCCCCCCCCCCCCCCCCCCCCCCCCCCCCCCCCGTGTAACGCTAGCTGAGCTGCAAGGGAGACTCACATCTCAGCCTGGGCCCCTTCGCTTCAATGGCGAGATTTGTAAACTGGTTCGGATTAACAAGCCCCTGATTCCTCTGTGTAGAACTTAAGTTTTTGAATTCAAAACAGGCTACCTTCTCTGAAGTTGTCCCCAGGCAATGTGAGTTCTGCAGACCGAATCCAGCCAGAGCCCCCTACCATTTTTTTTTTTTTTTTCTTTTTGCCTTTGGGGAAATCCAGCGGCCCCTTTTGGAATCTTCAAAAGAAGCCGGCTGGCATTAGGGGTGTACGATGGGTGTTCGTCTCCGGCCCAGGTTATGAAGGAAGCAAATCTGTTGAATCTTCGGAGCTGAATTAAAAAAAGAAAAGGCTGGAAACCGGTCATTATTGGACTCCACGTATAAAAGTGGCTTTTGTTAATGCAGCCAAAGAGCGGGGAGAAAGAAGACTGTGCAGTTTTTTGCTTTATACCATCTGGCTGTCCTTTTTGTTGACAAGTGTTTGGCATTAAGATCTCTCCTCTTGCCCCTTAAGAACAGGCCCTACCACTGTAGACTATTAGAAAAAGATTCTGTTACAGTTTAAAAATTTCCTTCAGGGAGTGCTTCGAGAAGGGAGCATGGGCTGGAGGCATTTGCAGCTGTAACCTGGCTTGTGTTAAAATTTGGAAGGGGCGGATCCACATTCCAGCACTTGGAGCGCAGGCCCTCACTGGTGAGCAGCTGGAGGTTAATATAGATGTCACACAGGCTTTCCCCCTTCTTTCTAGCTTTCTTTTCTTGTTTGCTGCACGGTGTCCTCACTCTAGGGCTGCACCAACAGCTGTGTACTTCGGAACCCTCGCGAAATCGCTCCCCTTAAATCTCCTTTTCCTGCTTCTTAAATCACAGATCTTCTCCCACCCCCACCCCCCACCCCTTTTCCCAAGGATATATGTGCCCTGGACTTGAACTTTCTTGATCTTCTTTGTATGCCCTTCGGGAATCCAAGCAGGTTGAGGCCGAGCCCTGGGTGCCAGCCTGCTGTGGCTAGTTTGGGGTTTTGATTCCAGGGCTCTGCTTTGGTTGTGGAGTGGGGCGAGGGAGGTGGCCCGGATAGATTGATTTCAGGACTGCAAAGGGACGATTCTGTGAATGCCCAGAGAGAAGAAACCGCTCCTAAAGCACAGCTCTTGGGACGCCTGGGTGGCTCAGTTGATTAAGCGGCAGACTTGGTTTCGGCCCAGGTCGTGATCTCACGGTTCGTGGGTTCAAGCCCCACATCGGGCTCTATGCTGACAGCGCGGAGCCTGCTTGAAATTCCCTCTCCCCCCTCCCGCCCCGACACCCCTCACCTTCTCCCCCCTCCCCGCCATCTCCCCATGAAGAAATGAACTCAAAAGTAAAACACAGCTCTTGTGAGCTGTGGGTCAGGGGCCTTTCATCCCGTAGTAGGGCTCTCAAACCCCTGCGAGATAAACCCAGCTGGCGTCCGATCCCCTGACGGCCAGGATGCCTGTGATGTGAGCGAATATCACATGTCCGCTGAACTCCGAGACAAGTGATGACTTCATTCCGGGGAGAGTCCCATTTAAGTTGATTGATCACCCCTATCGCTTTAATATCTTTTTTCCCTATTGGGTAAGGTCATATTTGGCCCACTGCAAGCATCACAGTGTCCTAACGCTCCCCCAGTCCCCACCCTCCCCAGCCTGCCCATCCGTTTTGCCAAATGAATATTTTGAATGGAGGGCCCGAAGGGCTGGCCATGTTCATGTTCGTTTCTTTGCAGTCACTCTTCAGACCTAGCTGGGGGCTGTCGACACACTGTTTCTGGCAGGCTGCTGTATCACTTTGCCTCAATGCCGTCAGGCAGTGTCGCGGGGGTTAGGGCACAGGCAGGGATGCGTGGGACCTGTCATGTTATTGTCAGAAGGAATGCAAAGAAATGCCGTGAAAACGTGGTGGTGGGCGAGCAACGCAGCTGTGTATACTTCTTATAAAAGACTTAAGTCCCACTGGTAAAATCAATATATTGAATTGCATGACCCTCTGCTTTTAATTAGTTTGAATCAAATGTGCCGGTGCCATTTTGCCTCCTCTCGCCTTCATGGGGTGAGGAAATACCAATATTTACATAGAAACTGTTAATTTGTGGTGAAAATGATGGCACATTTAGCTTTACACACCCAAATTGCTCAGACTTGATGGATCCCAGAGCAACGTGGAGTCGCAGGGTGACGTCACCGGGGCGCGGGAGCAGGGCAGAGGCGGCCCCAGGAATGCGGGGTCGCCTGGACCCTGGATGTCGTGCATGCAGGTGGGAGCTGCCGTGGGTGCGGGTTCCCCGGGGATGCTGGTCTTTTACGAATTTGGCCGGTTCTTACCGGGTGAGCCAGAACTGGTGAGATTGACCCGTGCATCATCTAAAATCTTTCCTCGTGAGCATTCTTACAAAGCTGTTCAGCGGGCACTTGCCTTTCTGGTTGTTTTGAGTCCCTGCTCCCAGCATGCTGGGTCTTTTGTACGGGGCAGCTCAAGGCACAGTACTTTATTTATTCCAGAGCTTCAGATGCTTTTCTTTCCAATTCCTGAAACAGTTTATAGAGGAAGGGGGGGGGGGTTCTTTCGCTGCAAACGATCCCGTGTATGATCACGGCTATTATGTGAACCATTTGGTATTAGCTGTGTGTTCAGCTGCAGTTGAATTCTGGGTTTTGCAGCAACTGGCATTTGACAAATAATATCTGACAAAAATGTGACTTGGTATTTCTTAATATGGAACAGATATTTTTTCATATATTTCATAGTTGACCTCCCCCCCCCCCCCCACACCGACAGATTGCTTGAACCCAACGGGGAATGACGCGGTGGGTGAACACCGGGGGCCTGCCGCCGCGTGTTCTTCCCCTCGCCAGAGGGGAGTGTTTATGATTTGGGGGGTGGGGGGGAGGACATCAGGAGCGCAAGAGTTTGACACTTACTTATGCGAAACTCAGAGAAGCATGTGCGATGCGGCCTTTCAACATTTGTAGCAGAAGGCATTGTTGGGAGCTGCGCAAAGCCTTTGCTGATCCGAGTGGAGTGGATTGAATTAATGACAACTCTGAGCACCAGTTTTAGGGTAATTGCTTTATTGTTTTGGAGCCAGGGTGCTTATAATCCGGTTCCTGTACAAACATGTTTAACGTGTGTTAATGCATTTGCAAACCAGAGCCTCTCAGCCCAGCCCTGCTTTCCATTAATTGATGTCGGTAGCATGGTACAGTATTTCAAAGGGCTGGCCAAGTATAAACTGTGTTTCCAATTTCCTTCCTTTCCTGTGTTTGGAATGCCAATGTTAATTTGTTCCCTTGCGGGAGAGGGGGCTTCCAACTGCAGCTTTCTATAAAGGGCTTCACGGTGAAGGTCTCCAGCCCTTGCTGATGCTTGGGGCTGCCTGGCCAAGTTTCCTGACACTTTGCAGCTAATTCTGGGTGATATATGGAGTGGGGGGTTGGGGGGCTTCACTGCCTTGTAACGGAAGTTCTCGGTGACAGCCGAGGGTGTGACTTGGCAAGGGAGAACGGAACGGCATCCGCCGCGATTTCTCTTTAGACACAGCTTAAACCCACGTGTCTGTTTCCTCTCTGGTTGCTGTGTGACCTTGAACAAGTTCCTTAACGTCTCTGAGTTCGCGTCCTCGTTTTGTAAAGCTGGGTAACGATCCCCTCCTTCACAGATCCTCGCGAAGGCACAACCCTATCACACACGTGTAGAGCCTGGCACACAGTAGGTGTGCACGAAACGGTGGCTCTCGTTTTTATTGTGGTGGCCACAGCACTAGTCATTTCGCTATATTGGTCTCGAGGTGAGGTTTTTTTAAAAATTTATTTCTTGGGGCGCCTGGGTGGCGCAGTCGGTTAAGCGTCCGACTTCAGCCAGGTCACGATCTCGCGGTCCGTGAGTTCGAGCCCCGCGTCGGGCTCTGGGCTGATGGCTCAGAGCCTGGAGCCTGTTTCCGATTCTGTGTCTCCCTCTCTCTCTGCCCCTCCCCCGTTCATGCTCTGTCTCTCTCTGTCCCAAAAATAAATAAACGTTGAAAAAAAAAATTTAAAAAAAAATAAAATAAAAATTTATTTCTTAACGTTTATTTATTTTTGAGAGAGAGAGAGAGAGAGAGAGAGAGAGAACATCAGTGGGGGAGGGGCAGAGAGAGAGGGAGACACAGAATCGGAAGCAGGCTCCAGGCTCTGAGCCGTCAGCCCAGAGCCTGACGCGGGGCTCGAGCTCACAAACCGCGAGATCATGACCCGAGCCAAAGTCGGACGCTTAACTGACCGAGCCCCCCAGGCGCCACCCCCCCCATATGAGTTTTTTAGTACTTAAAATATTTAGGTTAAGCCACCCATGTTATTTTAAAGATAGCAAGAAAATGGCCCCCAAAATGTGTGTGTGTTCGCACACACACGATTGCCTTCTTTCCGAGATCGATGAAATTTGAATGAGCACACCAAACTTCTTTGAGGATAAACAGAGTATAATGCTGACTGTTTCTCTTGCTTTTAGCACCTATGGCTATTTAAAAATTTTATTTCCAGGGAAACTAAAACTTGGGTGAAGGTATATGGGAACTCTCTGTACTCTCTGTGCAACTTCTCTCTAAGTCAAAAATTATTCCAAAATAAAAAGTTTTAATTAAAAAAAAAAAAAAAAGCCCAGCACTGAACTATTTCTTCCCACCCCTTCTGGAAGGTGGTCAAAGTACAAATTGTCTTTTCCTTCAAGGGAGTGACAAGCCCAAAGCATTCATTAACAGAACAGCACAGCCTCCCCACTCTTTTTTGGAGCAGGTGCAAGGCTGTCCCCCACTCCCCCGGCTGGGGTTAGGCTGCAACAAAGCCCTGTGTGGATTCAGTGCGTTTAGAAGCCTCTGGAGACCCTGGGACGAAAGAGAACGTCTCCAGGGCCCGAGACGAGGGGTGGGCTTAATCACTCAAGGCTTCCCGTAAATTCCCTTCAGCTCTTTCTACACTGCTCGAAAAATCTGACTTAGTGAGTATTAGGTTTCCCTGCATCTTTGAGGTCACGTGTTATTCTTTCCCATCTTTATCTCCCCAGAGTGGCTTTCAAGTTCCAATCTTTTGTTGTCTGGCTTAATTAAATTTGGCTGTGAATAAAAACTTGCACTGTTTCCAAAATCGAGGACTCGCATGTTTTTTAAGCACTGGAGTTAGGCCTGTGCTGTCTTGTCATGCCAGCCTCTCGCTTGCTTTTATGTAGTTTGGAAACAAAAAAAAAAAAAAAAAATCTAAACACTTAGCGTGACAGTCAGCTTAGACTGGTTCTGTAATGGTCCCGGTGCTCATCTGCCCCGGCAATTTAAGGCGGCCAACAGAGGCAAGCAAGTTACTCTGCGGTTTCAATGACTTGTGTTTGGCCTTTGATAAAGGACTCTTTTCTTGACCGTTTTTTCAGACATTCTTACTATTTTGTTCTTGCACTGCCTTGCCAAATTCTCATGGCACAGGAGGTGATCAGATATTGGCTGCTTGTATGCATGAATGAGTTGAAGATGTTCTGAGGCAGCTCTTCTGAATTTTTTTTTTTTGCTTTTGCCTCTCTGCTTGTAAATTTCTGGGTCGACGCCCTAATTAGAAATTAAGTCCTATTGGGGCGCCTGGGTGGCTCAGTCGTTTGAGCCTCCGACTTGGGCTCAGGTCGTGGTCTCATGGTTCGTGAGTTAGAACCCCACATCTGGCTAGCTGCTGTCAGCCTGTGTGCACAGAGCCCGCTTTGGATCCCCTGTCCCCCGCCCTCTGCCCCTCCCCCGCTTGCACTCTCCTCCCAAATAAATATTAAAAAAAAAAAGACATCCTACTGTTTTAGTTCAGTTTTTTCTTTCTTTTTTTTTTTTTTTTTTTTTACCTTATAAAACATAACTAAAATATAAATTTAAGGAGGAAGGCACTAAAGGTAAAAACATGGGGCTCCTGGGTGGCTCAGTCGGTTGAGCGTCCGACTTGGGCTCAGGTCATGATCTCGTGGTTCCTGGGTTCAAGCCCCGCGTCCGGCTCTGTGCTGACAGCTCGGAGCCCGGAGCCTGCTTCCGATTCTGTGTCTCCCTCTCTCTCTGCCCCTCCCCTGCTTGCACCCTGTCTCTCTCTCTGTGTCTCAATAATAAATGTGTTTAAAAAAAAAAAAAAAGAAAGAAGCCCTAAAGGTAAAAACAATGCAAAATTCTGATGTTAATTGATACACATTTTAACTAATTGATCATTATTAATTAATACAAAATTGCACTTTTATTGAACGAGCCACCTTCACCTAATTTTGCTCTCACAGGTGAGTTCATGTTGTGCGATAGAATCTGATGGCTTTCAGAATCGTGGCCCAGCAGTTCGGGATCAGCGAGCTAAAGTCCTGGTCCTACATTTTTATTATTTTGGCCCTCCATTTGCCTAATCAGCATAAGTGCAGTTATCACATGATAACAGAGACCACAGTCTTGGTAGGCTAAACCCACAGAGGTTTGTTGTTCTCTTGTATTACGTTTGGCTCCATTGTGGCTTGGTAGGGCCTCCGTGCCTTGGCCGGGTTGGCAGGGGGCTCAGGTCCCCTGGCTGATGGGGCTGAACCCTCTCCGGTGTCACCTGTTCCCAAGTGGGAGGGAAAGGCTCTGTGAATTGTGCCTGGGCTTTGACAAGCGAATGCCCCACTTCTCACATTTCATTGGCCAGAGCTGGTCACGTGGCCACACCTGACCCAAGGTGGGCGGGGAAACTAGAACCCCAGCTTGGAAAGGGGAGCACCAGAAGGAACCTGGGAAGAATATGGCAACAGAAGAGGGGAACTGTTGGCTGAAACACGATCCTCACTTTGTATTTAAAAAAAAAAAATGTTTTTTAGGGGTGCCTGGGTGGCTCAGTTGGTTGAGTGACTGACTTCGGCTAGGTCCGTGAGTTCGAGCCCCGCGTCGGCTCTGTGCTGACGGCTCGGAGCCTGGGCCCTGCTTCAGATTCTGTGTCTCCCTCTCTCTCTGCCCCTCCCCTGCTCGTGCTCTGTCTCTCTCTATCTCTCCCAAAAATAAATATTTTTTAAAAATGTTTAAAAGAAGGTGACAGACACCTGGGTGGCTAAGTCAGTAAGCATCCGACTTCAGCTCAGGTCATGATCTCACAGTTGATGAGTTTGAGCTCCATGTCAGGCTCTGTGCTGACAGCTCAGAGCCTGGAGCCTGCTTCCGATTCTGTGTCTCCCTCTCTCTCTGCCCCTTCCCTGCTCATGCTCCGTCTCTCTCTGTCTCAGAAATAAATAAACATTAAAAAAAGATTTAAAAAAATGGTTTTTAAATGTTTTTATTTATTTTTGAGACAGAGAGAGACAGCGTGAACAGCAGAGGGGCAGAGAGAGAGGGAGACACAGAATCCGAAGTGTTTTTATTTATTTTTGAGACGGAGACAGAGTATGAGTGGGGGAGGGGCAGAGAGAGAGGGAGACACAGATTCCAAAGCAGGCTCCAGGCTCCGAGCTGTCAGCACAGAGCCCGACGCGGGGCTTGAACTCACGGACTGTGAGATCGTGACCTGAGCTGAAGTCGGAAGCTTAACCCCAAGGCACCTCCAGGAGCCCCCCAGGCACCCCAAGATCCTCGCTTTTTATCTCATCCACCAGTTACGCAGAGATTTTTATCAAAGCTTGGCTGGTAAATTTCCACCTTCCCTGACGGCCATCGGTCCTTGAAATGTACTTAATTATGATTGTAATATTTTCCCCACATCCCAGTGGATCCCTCTAGCCTCCCCCAAGTCCTTGCACCCCATTGTGGAGACCAGTGTTTCTAGAAGTTTCTGCATCACTGAGGTATTGACATGGTTCAACAAGAAGAACCACTTCTCTCTCTTCCCACTTGTAAAACGACTGACCTCTTTAGGACTTGTCTTTCAGCAAAAGCACGCTCCAGCCTCCGTCTGGTTCCCGACCCAGAGAATCAGGAGCCTGACTCTGGTCCTGGCTGGCGCTTGTCTGGCTTGTGCAGATTATTACTCTGTCACGAAGTCTTGCCCCGAGTGGGGGTGCTGCCTTTTCTGCCTGGGCCTCAGGGCCACTTCCTGTAGTCCGGGTGGGATCTTGCAGGGCTGAATGTAGGGACTGAATTCAGAGAGTCCTTCGTTAGCTAAATACGTCACTGAAATAAATCCTAGTGATAAAGGACACCATCTTTTTGTAGCAGCCGCGGAGCTCTTACACCCTCTTTTCTCATTTAATTCTCATTTAATTCTCTCAACATTCTGCAAAATGAGTCGTTCCCCTTTTATTAGGGAGCAGGAAGGTAAAGGGGCCCCAACTTGCGTCGCTAGAATGCTGTGGGGTTGGACGTAAAGCAGTAAACTCTTTTCTCCTCGCCCCATGGAGGTATGTGAACGGGGGGCTGGGGGCCACGCAAGGGGAGTGGTGTTGGGCCACCAAAACACACGCTGAACCCTTGACCTTCACTTTGTGGCGTGGTGCATACCTTTTTCTTTCATCATCTCTCCTGCTTATGATGACTCCCTCCTCCCTCTCTGGGACCTCAAACAAATTGCCAGGGTGGAGGGTCCCGAGTGCCGTGTACCGGGGCTCCTACATACACCCCACTCCCCTTGGATGGTGAAATTCCAGAGGCAACTAAAGATGGGTATTTAAAAATTTTTTTGGTGGCAGGGGGTGGGGGTGGGGGGGCGCCTGGGTGGCTCAGTTGGTTAAGTGTCTGATCAGGTCATGATCTTGCCGTCTGTGAGTTCGAGCCCCGTGTCGGGCTCTGTGCTGACAGCTCGGAGCCTGGAGCCTGCTTTCAATAATTCTGTGTCTCCCTCTGGCTCTGCCCCTCCCCCGCTCATGCTCTGTCTCTCTCTCTCTCTCTCTCTCTCTCTCAAATAAACATTAAAAAGTTAAAAATAAAAAAAATTTTAAGGTTATTTGTTTGAGAGAGATAGACACAGCATGAGCGGGGGAGGGACAGAGAAAGAGGGAAAGAGAGAATCCGAAGCAGGCTCCAGGCTCTGAGCTGCCAGCACAGAGCCCCACGCAGGGCTTGAACCCACGAACCGTGAGACCGTGACCTGAGCCGAAACCAAGAGTCAGATGCCCAACCAGCTGAGCCACCCAAGCGCCCCTAGAGATTGGTATTTTAATAGCAATACCTCAAGACACTCTAGAGAAGACTAGAATCACCAAATGCCTAAATGTCCACGAGCAGGAGATTGGAGAAATAAATTTGCAATCCGTTTATTTATAAATTTGTAATCAACCAGAAGGGAACGGAAGGACTTCTTTCTTATGTAGCAATACAGATTCAGAATGATGTCAGAAGGGAAAAAAGCAAGTTGCAGGAAGATGTTTAAAGGTAAAACCATTGGACACTGTGTCGAACCACACACACTCAGGAGGGGGCACCAGGTAATACTATGTGTCGTCCGTGGGTCCGTACGTATGAGGTCACACCAGGGGCACTCCCCAGCAGCTGCCTCTCGGGAGGCAGGGAAGGAATGCGACTGGGGAGAAATTTCAAGTAAACTCCCAACGGTTCCTGTCAAGTTTTCTTTCTGTTAATAAGAAACCTTAGGAAGTACAGCGTATCCCGCGTTAGATCTTGGAACAGAACGCGGACGTCAGTAGAAACTGATGCGATTTGAAAAACAGTCTGGAGTTTTCGTTAATAGTAAATAGAGATGGGCACTGGTGCTCGTTTCTTCGCTTCGACAAGGGTCCCATGGTCCTGGGGGATGTTCACGCCAGGGGAAGCTGGGTGAGGGTGTTCGGGAGCGCTGCACCAGTTTTGAGACTTTCCTGGAAATCTAAAATTATTCTAAAAGAAAAACTGTATAACAAAGGAAGCAACCACGATATTAACTCTTGGTAACTCTCTATTGTGGGTGTCTGGATATTGTTACACTTTGCGATCTTTGTTGATTGCATTTTTTTTTTTTCTCTGCGATCTTTGTTGATTACATTTTTTTTTCCAGGCCCCAAGGACTCGGGGAAACCCTCCCAGAGAGCCAGCCTTAAGAGAATGTTCGGGGTATCATGCCCCAAGGGCCAATAACTAATCAATCCACAGACCCACTAGCACGACAGGGACTCAGCTGGCAAATGAAAAGCCTGTGCAGCTGTGCCCTGAGACCTTTAAAACTCTTTCTGCCCCCGTTCATAAGATGCCCAATGTGAAGCAGACATTCGTTTATGAGCGCGAGAGACAGGGTGGCGGGGGGGGGGGGGGTCATGTTAGGTCTCTCAGCGTTCCTCCTGGTCCTGAACTTTGTAAAACGCACCCCCCGCCCCCGCCACCTTCCCCTTTCTCAGGTTCCCTTTTCTGATCGACTTGACCTAACGTTTGTTGAGAGAGAAGCCCTTAAAAAATGGCAGTGGGGCCTCAGAACCTTCCAGGGCTAGTAAATGTTTATAGGGTAGAGGCACCGGTTGGTCATTTCCTTTAGGAGGAAACAATAAATGAAACCACTTGCCTTATACCTACTCGAACCCCGGGCTCCTCATTGTCTTAATATACTTGGGGGAGGGGGGATGGGAAAGGGGGTCCAGAAACTTCTCATGGCTCAGACGCCCTGGGAACTGGGCGGTGCCTTCTTTGGGTGGATGTAGGGCAGGGTTTCCCAGTCTTGGCACTCTTAGATTTTTAGCCAGACGGCGCTCTGTGGTGAGAGCTGTCTTGCGTGTTAACAGGGTGTTGGGCAGGCCCTGGCTCCTCCCTGCCAGGTACCCGTGGCATTGCACCCCGAGGCGTTTTGTGTCCAGACATCGCCAATGTCCCCCGTGTGTGTTGGGGGGGGGGGAGTTGCCCCCAGTGGAGAACCACTGGTGTAGGGTACCTTTCCTCAAAGTTAGAAACTGATTTGAGAGCCTTTGCTTCGAACCCGTCGGCCCATGGCGGGGAATGGGCGAAGCGACATTTCTAGACCGATGGATCATTTTCCAAAAGGAACACAGACTGCAACCAAAATGTGAGCCCTCTCATGGGAGCACAGCGCTGCCTGGGTCTGAAACACCCTGGATGGAGACAAAGAGGGAGGTCACATTTCTACAGAGTGGCATCGTCTCCCAGGAACCAAAGTAGTTTTGTTTTTTGTTTTGTTTTGTTTTGTTTTGTTTTGTTTTCATACTTACTTTGGGGAAGAGCACAAGTCGGGCAGGGGCAGAGAGAGGGGGACAGAGGATCGGAAGCGGGCCCCGTGCAGACAGGCTGACCTCAGCGAGCCCGATATGGGGCTCGAACTCACAAACTGGGAGATCGTGACCTGAGCCGAAGTCGGACGCTTCACCGACCGAGCCACCCAGCTGCCCCACCGGAGCATTACAGTGACTTGTGCTCCGTGATGCTGAAAGGTTATTAGATGCACACTGAGAAGTGGCCCCTCTTTTTTTGTCACCCAGCCTCCCTCAGAGGCATTGGGGTAAAAACGTCTCTTACCAGGTAACTGTCCTCCTCTCTCGGCAGGTAACTTAGGGGGGTGTAGCAGAGAGGTGGTGTTTCTGCATCTGCCGTTGCCCAAAAGCTGATTCAAGCAGGGAGACCTGCTGTTCAGGCCACGGCCCACATCTGAACCTCTGTCTGGTTTTGCACAGCCGGTGAGCAGGAGTGGTTGTTGCATTTTGTTGAGTTCATTTTTTTAAAGTAATGTTTACACCCGACACGGGGCTCGAACTCACGACCTCAAGATCAAGAGTTGGATGCTTTTCTGGCTGAGCCATCCAGGTGCCCCGGTTTTTACATTTTATTTTAATGTTTATTTTTGAGAGAGGGAGAGAGAGAGAGAGGGCTCGAGCAGGGGAGGGGCAGAGAGAGAGGGAGACACAGAATCCGAAGCAAACTCCAGGCTCTGAGCCGTCAGCACAGAGCCCGACGTGGGGCTCGAACTCGTGAACTGTGAGATGACGACCTGAGCTGAAGTCAGACGCCCAGCCGACTGAGCCACCCGGGCGCCCCGGTTTTTACATTTTTTTTAAAAAGCAAGATACATAATCAAAAGAAGAAGAAGACTTCGTGACATCTGGAGATTAGAGGAAATCCCGGTTCCAGTGTCCACGACTTGCTTCGAACATGCTCGTTCGCCTACGTGTTGTCCGCCTCTGCTTTTCCACCGCAGCGGGAGCGGGGTCATTGCAACGGACACGATGTTCTCCGAAGCCTTACGGTGCTGGCTCTCTGGCCTGCTGGAGAAGGTCGCTGACCCCTGCTTCCGGCTGCCCACACCCTCTACCTGGGAAGGGCTAAAAATGAAGCCTGAGTTTTACCTGTCCCCCTTTGTCCCTCTGCAGACGCCCAATGACACAACGCACCCTGTCTCCTCCCGGCTGTTCAGAGGGGCCCCTCTGATTTTTTTTTTTATTTATTTATTTATTTTTTTTTTATTTTTTTTTTCAACGTTTATTTATTTTGGGACAGAGAGAGACAGAGCATGAACGGGGGAGGGGCAGAGAGAGAGGGAGACACAGAATCGGAAACAGGCTCCAGGCTCTGAGCCATCAGCCCAGAGCCTGACGCGGGGCTCGAACTCACGGACCGCGAGATCGTGACCTGGCTGAAGTCGGACGCTTAACCGACTGCGCCACCCAGGCGCCCCAAGGGGCCCCTCTGATTTAAACGGATTTCTCCGCTGACGGCTTCTCAGCATCCGTCACGCGAGCCATGCGTCGTGCCTCCGGAAGAGATGCCGCGGCCCAGCGCATGCTGCTTCCTGAATTCACGTGGTCCTAGTAGCTTCCTCCCCGTGTTCTGCTTGTAAAAACTTCTACGGGCGCCAGGGTGGCTCAATCCGTTAAGCATCTGACTTCGGCCCAGGTCACGATCTCACGATTCGTGCGTTCGAGCCCCGCGTCAGGCTCTGTGCTGGCAGCTCGGGGCCTGGAGCCTGCTTCGGGTTCTTTGTCTCCCTCTCTCTCTGCCCCTCCCCTGCTCAAGCTCTGTCTTTCTCTCTCAAAAGTAAACATCAAAAAAAACATTCTCATAAAACATCTCCGGTGGTAGTTAAGACTGGCTCTGGGGTTGGACCTCAGGAGTCTAAATCCCAGTTCTGCCACTCGTTAGCTTTGTGACCTGGGGCAGCTGATTATACTCCGGGTCCCCATTTCCTCCTCTGCGTGAATACTGGCACCTGCCTCCCGGGCAGCTGGCAGGACCCCCTGTGCGGAGGAGAGAGGAGAACGGGCATGGTGCCTGCGGGGCATTGGATGCTCAGGAACGTTAGCTGCCGGCAGTGACGGGGTCACTTGCCAGGCCAACGCTTGGGCCACCCGGAGTGGCGCCTCTGGGCCCCCAGGGTGGCGGGACCCGCCGTCGGCTCGTGCCGAGGGTCACAGTGGGCTGGACGCTGAGCTCTGCAGGCTTGGGGCTGAGGGTGGTCCCCCCTTAGCCGCGATGACCCCGGGGAAGCGGAGAGCCCGTCTGAGTTAGCCGGACGTGAGACAGACCGGGAAGCTGGCTTTCTTATCGCAGATCCTGTTACCCCAGAAAGTCGCCCCTTGCTGGCTCCGATCCGTACTGATTGGTGCAGAGTTTTAGGGAAACACAGAACCCCCAGGCCCAGTCTGCATGTGCCCTCCAGCTCAAGGCACAGACAGCCCTTCGGATTTACACACTTGGCTATGGGCCGGTCTACTCGTAAGAAATACAATTAATTAATTAATTAACTTAAAACTCACAGTAAAATTGTGCCTTTTTTTTTTTTTTTTTTTTTTTTTTTGGTTTTGGTTTTTTTTTTTCCTGAACGCCACTGATGTCACACTTAGTGGGGTGGCATTTCTTGTGTCCCCTCATGTTTTTATTAAAAAAAAATTTTTTTTAACATTTATTCATTTTTTGAGAGACAGAGACAGTATGAGCAGGGGAGGGACAGAGAGAGGGAGACACGGAATCCGAAGCTCAGGCTCCAGGCTCCGAGCCGTCAGCACAGGGCCCGACGCGGGGCTCGAACCCACGAACCGCGAGATCGTGACCCGAGCCGAAGTCGGACGCTGAACCGACTGAGCCCCCGGGCGCCCCTGTGTCCCCTCGTGTTTTGATACGAATCCCTGATACTTCTCCATTTTAAGTGACCCCCCCCCCCCCAGCTGTTAGCACGCTTTCCCACATTCATTACCACATGTGAGGCCAAGTGGGGGTCAGGCTTGGCCACTCACTTGTCTGGCTTTGGGGACAGCAGGTCCATGTGGCTTTGAGTCCCAGCTCGCTGGTGTGTGACCTGAGGCAGGTGACTGAAGGCACCCAGGCGCTTGGGGCCTCGGTTTCCACCTTAGTCAGTCTGGGCCATCGCAAAGGGCCACAGACCGGGCGGCTTAGACCGCAGACGTTCGTTCTCACAGGTCTGGAGGCCACAGGGCTGAAACGAGCCTGCCAGTGTGGCTGGGTCTGTTTTTCTCTGTGGCTACACGCGTCCTCAAAGGCGAGGGCCTGGAGCCCCGGTCACCTCCCCCTCGTATGGGGACGCTGACTCCTCCCTGGGGCCCACCCTCACGGCCTTCTCTAAACCCAATCCCTCCCCAAGACCCGTCTCCTGATAGCATCGTTTGGGGGTCGGGCTTCAACACGTGGGTTCGGGGGGCACGATTCAGTCCACGGCACTTTCCCCGTCAGGTGGGGCGGCTGGGGGCTCGGGGCCACGGAGAGCGAGCAAGATAGTAATGGGGACCCCTCAGGAAAGGAGGGGCTCCTGCTGGGGCTGCCCTGGGAGCCCTTGACTGCTGCAGTGTCTTCTAGGCCCTTCTGGTGACGAACCAGCCCCTGATGTGCGGACCGGTCTGCCCGGTACAGCTCACTGGGGGCGCCTGTGAGTCCCTCTCCACCCCCGGCCTGGGCCCCTCCTATCCAAGACCGCATTTCCGTAAGTGGCCTCACATTTTAAAAATTATACTTCTGGGGACGCCTGGGTGGTTAAGCGTCCGACTTCGGCTCAGGTCACGATCTCGCGGTTCGTGAGTTCGAGCCCCGCGTCGGGCCCTGTGCTGACAGCTGGGAGTCTGGAACCTGCTTCGGATTCTGTGTCTCCTCGTCTCTCTCTGCCCCTCCCCCGCTCACGTTCTGTCTTTCTCTCTCTCTCTCTCTCTCTCTCTCTCTCTGGAAAATAAATAAACATTCAAACAAATGATACTTCTGCGTTTTTACTCCCCTCCTATTACAGATCTTGACAAGAGGCCTGGACCCTTGCAAAAAAGTGTGAAAAAAGGTCACCCCTTCCGTGGGGGCCAGGCGGAAGGCAGCGGGTTGGATAGAAGTTGGGCAGGGTGAAAATTACCCTTGAGATCCCTTAGGAAGCTGCCACGTTGGAGACAGATGCGCTCAGCGCCCATAGTGGACCCAAACGCTTCTGTTTAATCACTAGCAACACCCTCCAGGACAGCAGGTGGTGCAAGGCATATATATACCCCCCAAAGCCTGCTCCCTGCCTCTGTGGAGAGGAACGATGTCTCATCTAGGACGTGTTCTAAGTCACAGAACACCTGCCTAACAGCGGCTTTGGCGCTAAAGACATGTCATTATCTCCCATACCAGCAAGACCTCAAGGAGGTGATTCCGAGTTTGGGGGTGGTAGCTCAGTGGTCTCATCCAGGTATTCGTGAAACTTACGCCTTATCTTCACCACCTTCAACTTCCTCGTGCCCGTTGCCTCGTGGTTGCAAGATGGCTGCTACAGCCCCAGACATCACCTCCTCGCACAATCTCACATTCAAGGCAAGAGAAAGGGGATGCGTTCAAAGAGCTCTCCTTGCTTGCCTCGCTCTTCATTTTCTAGAATTCTCTAGGAGATTTCTCCTTAAGTCCCAGGAGCCAACCTGGTTCATAAGGCCAGCTGTTGCTGCCAGGGAGGATGGGAAGGTATGAAAGTGGCCTCTAGCCAACGCAGTGGGAAGGGGGTGATTTTTGTTTCTCTCTCTGACACAGCCCCGAAGCTAGTTTCTGGTCTCCAGACAATAGTGTGCCGCCGTGAATGTATGAGAAGGCTGGTAGCATGCTGACACGAATTGAGCTTCTCTTTAGGCTCACCCCCCTAAGTAGACACAACGTGAGTCCTCAGGACTCTAGCCAACAGCCACTTGTTTGCTGCAAACAAACTTTATCTTATCAGCTCAACCCTCCTGATCTCCTTAGACAGGGGAGCAAAGTGTTTGAAAAGTCCCGAGAAGGTCAGGAATCATTGTCCCCTGGGAGGAAGCAGAGGCCGGACCCAGGGCTTGATCTGAGTTCTGCTTGTGGGACAGGTGGCTCCTGTTTCCCTCTGGACAGAGGATGAATCGATCCAGATACTCGAGGCATCGTAAGAATCCGTGTCGCACGGTTTGCTAGCCAGAGGTGGAAAACTGCTTGGAGAGAGCCTGCTCAACCTTGTGTGTATGCTGAGAGCCGGAAAGAACTTTCAGGAAGTGGGCTTTGGGTACTAGGTTGCTTCTGCTTGTCCGCAAGAGAGTAATGCGCGAGGGTCCGAGCGTATCCTTGGGTTCGCCGGTTGGAGTTGATGATGGGAGACAAAAGAAGTGGCAGGTATTTTCAGGGATCGTCTTTGGGCAGCGGGTGTTTGGTGTGAACAAAAGTACACGTAACAGAATTCTTTGGTCCAGGCAAAATAAACCTATTCAAACTAGCTTAAGGGGGGGGGGGGGGAAAAGGAAGTCAGTGCATCCCAAGCCTTAGGGAAGGACACGCCAGCAGCTTGCAGGTCCTTAGAGAATCCCAGGGTTGTCCTCTCTGGGTCCCTCATCTGTCACTGAACAGCTCCCCTCTTGCCTCTCTGCCTCACTGGTTTCCTCTGCTACCCTGTCGGTTGGGAGAAAGAAGGCCACCCACAGCAACTTGTAATTATAACTATCTGGCTAGCCACATACTTGCTTTCCCAGCTTCTCCAGCAGGTTGGGATAGCCACAGGATGCTGTCCGAACCAGTGAGACACGAGAGGAAATTTGCTAGGGGAGGAATGGGGTAGGAGGTGGTTCTGAAAAATATTTTGCTTCCAGATGAGTGACGGCTGAGCAAACAGAACTCTCTGTACTTCTTCTTTTTTTTTTTTCTGCCATGAATGTGGCTCTGTGAAGACATGATGTTTGGAGTCGTGGCAGCCATCTTGTGACCATGAGGCAAAAGGCCTAAGGATTAAAAATCAACATGCAGACAGGGGCAGAGCAAAAAGACCGAAGAAACTTGGGTCCTTGATGGTATGGTAGACCTCTGCACCTCAGAGAGACTCTGAGGCAGCTTGAATCACATGTGTACTCGTGCATCAGTTGGATCTAGATGGTACATCGTGCTACATGAATAAGGTTGCTGGGAGTCAGGTTCTGGTCCCTTGTGACTGGGTTGGGGGATTGAGGGTGTGTCTACTATTTAGTTATATCTGTGTTAGCCATTTTTTTTTTTAATTTTTTTTTAGTTTATTCATTTTTTTTCTCAACGTTTTTTTTTTTTTTTTTTTTTTTTTTGGGACAGAGAGAGACAGAGCATGAATGAACGGGGGAGGGGCAGAGAGAGAGGGAGACACAGAATCGGAAACAGGCTCCAGGCTCTGAGCCATCAGCCCAGAGCCCGACGCGGGGCTCGAACTCCCGGACCGTGAGATCGTGACCTGGCTGAAGTCGGACGCTTAACCGACTGCGCCACCCAGGCGCCCCTAGTTTATTCATTTTTGAGAGAGAGAGAGACTGAGCATGAGCAGGGGAGGGGCAGAGAGAGAGAGAGAGGGAGACACAGAATCCGAAGCAGGCTCCAGGCTCCGAGCTGTCAGCCCAGAGCCCGATGTGGGGCTCGAATCCACGAACTGTGAGATCACGACCTGAGCTGAAGTCGGATGTTCAACCGACTGAGCCACCCAGGCGCCCCCGTGTTAGCCATTCTAATAATAATCTAAGTAGGTACCATTTGTCAGGGGCTTACTATGTGCCAAGCATCCTTTATCCTCTTTACCTAAATTAACTTGATGACTTCTCCTAACAACCATTTCAGGTGGGGGTATTATTATCTTCCTATTTTATAGACCAGAAAACTGAGCACAGAGTGTAGTAGCTGGCCCAGGATACATAGCTAGGAAGTGAATTTAAGTGTGGAGGTCCGGCTCTTGAGCCGTCCCTCTTAACCTTGATCCTGAAGTGCTCCTCGGGCTCGAAAGATGGGTTTAGAGCAGGTTAGTAAAGAGCCTTGCTAATGGGCAGCTCATCTGCGAGGGCAGGAGGAAGCCACAGAAATGTTTTACAATCGAGTCCTTTAGACATAATACCCCATTTCTTTGATTATCGGCGTTTCTGAAACCAAAATGTCATAAAATTGATCAACGTGTTGGTATCTTTTCCCCCAAGAGCCGTCATTAAGTTGATCACACCTCTTACAATAGAGGAGATACGGTAATAAATACTCGTGTTGTATTGAAGATGGCTGAAGCCAGCCAGCCTTTACCACACACACTGTTTACAGAAGTGTAACCGTGTGCAGAACCGTGCACGAATCAAGAAGCAGAACTCGATCAGCTCCCAGAACCCCCTCGCGCTCCTCCCCGGGGGTGACCCCTGTCCGGTCTTCCCATGGCATGGGTTCGTCGCCCCGGTTTTAAAACTTTACGTAAATTTAATTGTGCAGGAATTCTCTTCGATCGCTACTGATCCTTTCCAGTGATTTGTAAGATGTCCCCGTGTAGAACCAGCTCACGTAAGCTGGGGAGACTCCCTCTGGAAGTCGTTTGCACCTCTACGGATGATGTGCAACAGATTTCAAAACCATCCTTTGGCTCGATCGTGGATTCTCCTGCCCTGACCAGAAATAGGTGCAAAGGACAACGGGGTGAGCTTGAGGGCCTTTTGGCGTAGTTCAGTTTGGGGATCCAAGTTCGGCCTGTTGACAGTGCGAATAGCGAGGCACTTGGCTGGCTGGGTGGAGCCTGTGACTCTTGATCTCGGGCTCCTGAGTTCCAGCCCCTCGTTGGGTGTAGAGATTACTCAAAAATAAATAAGTAAATAAACTTGGGAGAAAAAAAAAACGGAAAATGTGAATGCCAAACGGATGTGGCTCCTGAAGATCGCCGGTGCCAGCAACCCTCCCTCCCCGCCGTGTGGTCCAGCCTTCCAGCAAACTGCCCACCCCTGGTGCGGTCCAGCCTTTGCACACCTCACCTACACCATCCTGTGTGCAGCGATCACCATGGATGGCTCTGTGGTTCGGTCCAAGTACTGGGCATTAGAGAAGCTTTTATTTTGAAAGGGAGATGGGAGCCCAGCGTGAAGGAAACGCACAACAGTCTCTTCCTTAGCTGCACCTGCACGGCGGGGGCCTAATGAGTTTGGGTTGATGGAGCCCAGACCTCAGGAAGGATTATAAATTCTCATTTGATTTGATTTGCTTCTAAAATACCTTAAGCCAGCTGTATGTGCCCAGCTGACCCTGGAGTCTTTGGCTGCTTTGGGGCAAGGTCTGGAGAGGCTCCCTCCTGTCCCAAAGCAGCTCCTCTCCCCAGTAGTGGCCGCCCTGGGTGGGGGGTGGGGGGGCTGCTGTGGTTAGGGCACATGTGTCCCTCTCCACCCCCTGCCTCTGTGACCTTGAATTCTCAAAAGGCCCCGTAACTGGAGGCCCCTTAATGTCTCCATTTTACAGAGGGGCAAGCTGAGCCTCCCAGAGATGGGTTAACTTGTCCTGAGTCCCTGCCGGTGGTTGGCAGAGCCTGTGTTCGAACCCGTGTCCCCCCCCCCCCCCTCTCCCCAGACCCAGTTATTTATTGCTCTTGAGCTGAGTGAGGCGAGGGTGCCGGTTGGGGAGGTTTCTGAAGACTCTTCACTGAGATACTGGAGAACCTGCCAAGAGTCAGGCAAGCGACAGAGCAGATGCGACAGTGGAGAACAACCAAATAGTGACAGCTAACATCGTTCAGGACCTCTCTGGGTGGTGGCATTCTTTTTTTTTTTTTCCAACGTTTATTTATTTTTGGGACAGAGAGAGACAGAGCATGAACGGGGGAGGGGCAGAGAGAGAGGGAGACACAGAATCAGAAGCAGGCTCCAGGCTCTGAGCTGTCAGCCCAGAGCCCGACGCGGGGCTCGAACTCACGGACCGCGAGATCATGACCTGGCTGAAGTCGGACGCTCAACCGACTGCGCCACCCAGGCGCCCCATGGGTGGTGGCATTCTACACACAGCCTCTGTCCTGCGGTTCTTAAAGTGGGGCCCCCAGACTGCCAGTATCTCCTGAGAATGTGTTAGGAATGCTGGTTCTTAGGCTCCACCCCAGACCCCCTGAATTACAAATGCCAGTGATCTCTGTGTTAATGAGCTCCCTGGTAATTCTGGAGCGCGCTGGAGTTGGCCAGTCCCTGGTCTATTTTGAGCCAACAGCCACCCGATGAAGGGTTGATTGATTGATCGATTGATTGGTTTTTGACAGAGAGAAAGAAAGAGAGCGTAAGTGGGGGAGGAGAAGAGAGAGAGGAAGAGGGAGAATCCCAAGCAGGCTCCACACTGTCAGCACAGAGCCTGACATGGGGCTCGATCCCATGAGCTGGGAGATCATGACCTCAGCCAAAATCACGAGTCGGACGCTTAACCGACTGAACCGCCCAGGCACCCAGAATTAAGTATTTCTAGAGCTGTCCCATTGTACAGCTCCACGGTTGAAACCTGTTAACGTTCTGTTGCTCAGTGTGTATACTCTTGGAGTTAAAACCTAGAAGAGGAGACCGTTAATAAACAGGTCAGCAGGCCCATCAAAATAATCAGCAGTTCAGTTCTAGGCGGGAAAGAGCGGGGCAGGTGGGGGAGGGGAGGGTAAGGGATGTTAAGCCCCGTGGGGCTGTGACCATGGAGATGAGCCCAGCTCCGCAGGAGGGAAGGGGCTGGGGTGCCAGGGTGACCTAGAGCAAAGACAGAACCCAGAGCCACGGAGCCACCAGCTTCCGTCCCAGGCCTCGCACACAACTCAAGGATTAACCTCTCCCCGTCTCCGTGGCATTTTTCACAATGGGGGTGTCTTTGAGCTGGGGGAAATAAACCTCCTCTTGTATCTCCGAGAACATGTGTCAGACCCTGGTTTGCAGTGAGCTTTACACATCGTCTTGGTGCTTTAAGAAGCCAGCACACCGATACGGCGAAGCATGGCTGTCCAATAGAACCTTCTTCCTGGACGGAAACGCTCTGCGTCTGGGCTGCCCGATATAGGAGCCGCTAGCTTCACGTGGCCGTTTAGAGTCAGATGAATCGCGCTAGCATAAATGGAAGCCTTCGGGTCCCAGCAGCACCAGCCACGTGTCAAGGTGCTCCGCGTAGACACCTGTGGGTTAGTGGCAGTCCTGTCGGAAGCACAGACACAGAGGTCAAGCGTAGAGGCGTGAGGTTGAACCCTTATAGGTCAAAACTGGTAGAACGTTGGCAACTTTCCATGGTACAGCCCTGATGGGAGTGCAGGGAGGGGGCGAGACCGATGAAATCCGTCCCCTCGTTCTGCAGGGAAAAGCCGAGGTCCAGGGTGCCTGGGGTCCCGCTCACCTAGCTGAGAGCCCGGATGGGGCCAAACCCCAGGGTTCCTGACTCTCTTAGGAGTCGTTTGTCTGTTTGCTCAGGGAGTCTCAACTCGGCATGATTGACAGTTGGGGCCGGACCATTCCCTGAAGGGGTGGGGGGCTGTGCCGTGCGTCGCAGGATGTTTAGCAATGTCCCTGGCCTCCACCCACTAGCTGCCAGTGGCAAATACCCCGTCAGTTGTGGCAAAACAAAAACGAATCCAAGCGTTGCCCAATATCCCTTGGTGGGGTTGAGGGGAGGACAGAATGACCGCGGTTGAGAATAACCAGTCGAGTCGAAAACAGCGAACGGTTTCCATTCTGTGCCTCCGCTCGCAATTGACCAGGAATGGGATCTGGGGACCCGGAGACCCCCGGGGGCTGGCTTCCTCCCTCCGCGGAGCTGGGGCGCCCACGAATGAGGGCTGGCCGCCTGGGTTTACGGCAGAAGGCTCGACATGTGCTTACAGCCCATTTTTCTTTCCAGCTCCACCAGCGTCTGGGTCTTTTTAGGCAAATAACTGGCTTCAGCCCTAGAGATAATTAAACCCATCTTTTCTCCCTCTCCCCGCCCCATCCCCTAAACCCTTTGGTCCATTCAATTCACAATGATAACATTGTTCGAGCAACACTGAGCACATGTTGACATTGAAGTGTTTAATCTTGCGGTACAGTAATTCCCCTGCCCCACCCCCACCCCACATCTGTGCCGCGCACGATGACAAATGCCTGGCCTGCCAGCGGCCTCGCCTCCGCGCCTGGGTCTCTGGGCATCTAACAAGGAGGCAGTGTCTCCAAAGACCCTCTCGGAGCGCCCGGCGCTGGGACCCCAGGTGGTCCCAAGTATTTGGTGGAAAGTTCGAGAGTTGAAGCAGCGGTTTCGGGGACGGGGAGACAATGCTGCTTGTGTGCCCTCCGCCAGGCGGGGGGCTAGGGAGGGACGATGGGGAGACGGGCCGGTCTTGGAGCTGTCGGCCTCTCTCGGGGGCGGCCCTGGCCCTGGGCAGGAGCCGAACTTGCAAACGGGAGAGGGACCCGAGTGGGATGCGGTCTTCACTCGCCGAGCTTAGCGTGTAAGGAGGCGGATGTGGCGAACTTGCTGTGCTTCCGAGCTGTGTCCTTACCTGATGATCTCCGCAGCTGTGCGGGCGGTGGCCGTGTCCAGCGTCAGGGAGGGGGTCCTGTGGCCGGTGATGCGGGCACCAGGTGGGTGTTCGGACCGGCTGTGTGGCTCTGGGGAAGCGACTTGACCTCTCTGAGCCTTATCGTCTTCATCTGTAGAATGGACCTGATTCACGTGCCTGCCGCTGAGTAGGGCTTCGATAGGGGTCCCGTGAGATCCTGTGTGTGACCCCTGTGACGCGCCATCCAGGCCCGCGGGAGGGACTGTGTACTCGTGGCCGTCCACCCCGCTGCCATCCGCCTGGCTGCTGTCAAAACGGAACGCCAGAAGACAACAAGTCGACCCTTCCTGGTGAGGACCTGCAGAGACCCTCCGGAGCCCTTGAGTACGGTTGGTGGGACGGTAGGACGATGCAGGCTCCGTGGAAAACGGTACGACAGTCCCTCGAAAAATGAAAAATATAGTTACCGAGGCTCCTGGGTGGTCAGTCGGTTAAGCGTCCGACTCTTGGTTTCTGCTCAGGTCACGATCTCGCGGTCCGTGAGTTCCAGCCCCGCGTCGGGCTCTGGGCTGACAGCTCAGAGCCTGGAGCCCGCTTCCGATTCTGTGTCTCCCTCTCTCTCTGCCCCTCCCCCGTTCATTGCTGTGTCTCTCTCTGCCTCAAAACTAAATAAACATTAAAAAAACTTTTTTAAAAAGATGGTGAATCTTATGTAGATTTTAAAATATTAAATGATTAATATTAAATGACATTGAATTACAATGAAATCATACAATCTATAAATAAATATAATAATTCATATTAATAATGTATCACTTACTGTTTTTAGTACTAAATATGAAACATAAAATTTAAAAAGTGATAGGCATTACCTAGCTCAGGGATTAGGCAGGGGACAGAGCTTCGACCTAACTGGGCTTTTATCGGTGTTTCTCGAATCTCAGGACAAGGGAGCGCTCTCCCACACCCCGCTGGGGCGGTCAAGGAGCGTTTGTTGAGCGAGTACATTGGGGTGCGAGGAGACGCTGAGCTATTTTCCTGGAAGCGTGTATCATTTTACGCTTTTGCGTGCTATTCCTTTACTGTGCGTTCCGGACAGCGCCCTGTCTTCTTCTGGAACAGTTGCGCGGCCGAGTGCCAACCGTCGTGTTACTGAGAGAACCTTTTCCTCTGGGAGTAGTTGGGTACGCCTGTTCCACTGTCTAGAGCTCCTGATTTCGGGCGTGCCTCGGGCAGCTTTTCAGACTCCGTCACCGCGCCGGGTAAATCTTCGAATGAACGTAGAGCCATCCCGGAAGCTGACGTGCCTTCCGACAGCTGCCTTGGTAACAGTCAGCTCCGAGGAGTTCTGGACGTGTGACAGAACCTTCCGGGTGAAGTGTATCCCTGTAGGAAGGAAAGGAGCCTGGGTTGGAAGTTTTAGAGTCAAGTCAGGATGGGGGAGGTTTCTGACACATGGGATCTCGAGCAGTCAAGCGTCCTTGAAAAGTCACTTCTAGGGGCGCCTGGGTGGCGCAGTCGGTTGAGCCTCCGACTTCAGCCAGGTCACGATCTCGCGGTCCGTGAGTTCGAGCCCCGCGTCGGGCTCTGTGCTGATGGCTCAGAGCCTGGAGCCTGTTTCCGATTCTGTGTCTCCCTCTCTCTCTGCCCCTTCCCCGTTCATGCTCTGTCTCTCTCTGTCCCAAAAATAAATAAACGTTGGAAAAAAGAAAAAGAAAAAAAAATTAAAAAAAAAAAAAAAAAGAAAAAAGAAAAGTCACTTCTAGCTTCTGGTTATATTGTGGACTCTCGATTGGTTCTCTTGCCCCCCGGAGCGTCATCTTTATTAAAGAGGCTCGGAACTGGAGATCTTTGGACCAGTCTGTCTCCTCTGCCCGCGGTGCCCTTCCCTGTCCTCTGGGGCTGCTTGTCCCCATCCTTCCTCAAGACTGGATTCACCGTCTTCCATGTGAAGAACTCCCTCATACGTAAACAAATGCACTGGGGTTTACGAACAGAAACTAAAACGAACTGTTCCTCTGGGGGCTGTGTCTCATTTGGCCCCGTTGCCGTTACCCCCACATTCTTGACATGGGAACAGTCAGGTGCATCTACCGAAGTCCAGCGGTTACCTGCCCGCCGACCTGCTGTCCTGCGTCAGAGTGTTTCCCCAACAGAAACGTGTTCGCCAAAAGGCACGTACCAGGATGTTCCTCAAAGCAGGGTGTGTAACAGCCCCAGACTGGAAACTACCCTCAAAGAGGAGACGGGGGCGTGTACCCACAACGGGGTTCGATACAGCAGTGCAGACGAATGACCCATGACTACACACAGCCACACGGGGGGAGGCTGAGTGAAGGACGCAGACGCAGAAGGGTAAGCATCCAGCCAGCTGCGTGAGTCTGCGTGTCGGGTGTCGCGACCGTGGTCACCTGCGTGGGGCAGAGTTGTTCCCTGACGTGTCAGCGGGTGGTGAGAAGGGACGCCCGGGCGGGTGGCTTCCTGTTCCCACCTGCCTCTGCTAAACAGATAAATGTCCATACACACTGACATTCTCCCACCCAGAATTACCCCTCCCAGGACCAGCGTGGGGGTTATTAATTCCAGCCTTTTGTAAAAGGACACGGGAATGGTGTTTCCCGGAATCCGTTTTCTTTGGACTTCTCTCTTGGTCTCGGAGATCTGGGCCCTTTTCATCTTTGGAAGATGAAAGTCTTGGTTAATGCCCGGGAGCTCTCTTAGCCGGTGGGGTGCTGGAGTGCAGAGGTCAGTGCAGAAAAAGCTAGATTCCTAGGCTCTGGGTTCCCTTTGGAAAGCTTTTCTGTATGGACAAAGGGAGATAACAACTCTAGGCAGTTATTTCAAAACCCAGGTCTTGGGTAATCAAGAATGGTGACGTGACAAGGAAACGTGAAGACGTATTTACTCCCTCAAAGTACATGCATTTCTCTGCTTTCGCGGCGAGAGCTGAACCGTCTTGACCCCTGAGACCGAAATGGTGTAGATTCTGTGCTGTGGGGTGACTGCTGTGTAAAATGGAAGCCTTGGAAATGCGAGATTGGGAGTTTGGTTTGGACTTTGAATTATTAACTGCTCTTTTTTTTTGGGGGGGGGGGGAATGACTGTTCTTTCTTTGATAAATCACAAAGTTATTTTTAAAACCCACGATGCCGTGGTCTTAGGAAGCACAGGAGGTCCATGTGGTTTATGCTGCTCATTGCCCTGAAATAATTAGCGAGGGCAATTTGCTCAGAAAGCCGCCCCGAAGGGCCTGCAAATGTTGCAACAAATGTAGCCGGACGCTCGGTGCCTGTATCGTTTTAACAAAAGAAACCGTATAACGCTGATCGCTTCACTGTCTTCACAGGTAAGATGCATTTTTATCTTAGACGTTTAAAAGGTTTTGTGCACACCTGCTGCCACAGATTGAGCTTTGTGATTATGCATCAGTCTTTTCTCTCCTTGTTTGGGAGTGACTTTAGTGATGGCACCTGTGTTCGTGTCGTGCTTATTTGCACATGTCTTTAGCGTTCGGTCTAACCGCACTCTGCTTCAAATACAGTTGTCAGGTACCCACACGCGCATAAGGTTCCTTCTGCACCGGCCGTCGTTCTCTCGGCTCATCGTTTGAGAGGCCCAGGACGTGAATTGGTTCCGTGTGCCCAGCATTGCTGTTAGGTGCTGACTCTGGACAGCTCAGCGAGAAAGGGCCGTTCTCGTTATTATCCCCGGGGCCAGGGGAGGCATGCAGAGGTTAGGGAACGCGGTCAAGACCACACAGCTGATAGACACAGCTGCGATTTGAGCTGAGCTCACCTGGTTCCAGAGTGGGCTTCCAGAGGCCAGCCACTCACTTCACTTGTAATCTTGGACAAGTCCCCGAGCCTCCGGTTCCTCATCTGTAAAATGGGGATCCATCCTGCCTCACCAGAGTCGATCAGATGATGCTGGAAAGTGCCCAGAGCTGGTGCTTCGTGACTACTGCTTTTTTTTTTTTTTTTTTTTTTTTTTGTGCTTCTGGGTTCTTCAGGCATCTTTGCTGCAAGCTGGGGGTTCTGCACCCACGTTCTCTGGGGGAGGACAGAGGCCGATGGTTGGAAATGGAGACTTGATCTGTGCAGTCTGTCGGCATGGGGGGAAGGAGGGGGGCTGTGGAATGCCCCTCTCATATTCCACAGCCCCATGGGACTTAAATAGGACTGTGTAAGGGAACATTTCAGGGGCGCCTGGGTGGCTCAGTCGGTTGAGCGTCTGACTTCGGCTCAGGTCATGATCTCGCAGTTCACGAGTTGGAGCCCCGCGTCGGGCTCTGTGCTGACAGCTCGGAGCCTGGAGCCTGCTTCCGATTCTGTGTCTCCCTCTCTCTCTTTCTCTCTGCCTCTCCCCCACTCGCATTCTGTCTCTCTCTCTCAAAATAAATAAACAAGCTTTAAAAAAAAAAAAGAGAGAGGGGCGCCTGAGTGGCTCAGTCGGTTGAGCATCCGACTTCGGCTCAGGTCATGATCTCACGGTTCGTGAGTTTGAGCCCCGTGTCGGGCTCTGTGCTGACAGCTCAGAGCCTGGAGTCTGCTTCTGGTTCTGTGTCTCCCTTTCTCTCTGCCCCTCCCCTGCTTGTGCTCTCTCTCTGTTTCTCAAAAATAAATTAAAAAAAAAAAAAAGGCGAGTACAAAAGAAAACGTACCGTGTGAATCCCTGTTTATAATATTCAAAAACAAGGAAAACCAGCCTGTGGCTTGAGAAGTTGGGGAGAGCACAGGGGTGCTGGGGGGTGATGCTCTGTCGATCTGGGAGGAGCTCCGTGGGAAGATTCACCTTGACCGTGTGCAGAACTGCACACACGGTTCGAGCGCGTTCCGGACGCGTGCTGTCACGCGATGAGAATGTTCTGACAACAGGCACAGGAATTGGTCTTGCGGGGCTGTTGGCTCAGCCACTGAGATGCGTGGCTGGGATTTGGTGGGGCCTGGGTTCGAGTCCCGGCTCTTTGGCCCCGGGCGGGCCACCGCACACCTCTTGGGTCTCAGGTGCCTTCCCGGCCAATGTGGCATTGTGTCCACCTCCTTGGGTGACCTGAAGGTTGAATGAGCTAGGAGGATGACAGAGGACTGGCCCCGGGCATTTCCCCAGTGACAGAGTCGAGGGTCTTTGCTGTGCCCCCTCCCGAAGCTCCTGTGGTCCCCAGTGGGCTGTACTTCCTAGAAGCTACCACAAAGACCCCTCCCTCCCGACTTCTGCATAGATCAGAGTTGGGGGACTGGTGACACATGCCCATCACCATTGTTTGCCACCCAGCTCAGCCTTGCCCGTAGACTGGGTCAGAAAGGAAATGTTCTACAGATCCAGTGGTTTCTGGAGAGGTCATTCCTGTGGCCAGCTCTCCACATGTGGCCTAAGATTCCAGCACCTGCCGTTCAGGGGTCACCTTCCCGAGATCTCTCCAGTGACAGGGTCATTCCTGTGCCCAGCCAGAGTCCCCTGGCCTTGAGGGCCGCTCCTGATGAGTGGATCATTCCTCAACACCCCTGCCCCCATCGCAGTATCTTTTAGAACTACTATTAAGGTTTAAAACAGATTTTTTTTTTTTTTTAATGGAGATCTGTAGGAAGGGCCTTTGGGCTGCCACTGTTGGGGACCTTCTTCCTCAAAGGCGTTCACGTCCTGCTCGCAGCCGGGGTAGCCCTGACCCAGCCTGAGAGCTTCTAGAGTTCATTACGCCAAAGCTCTAGATGAAGCTGGTGTGTTTCTCCCCTCTTCTGGCCAAGCCGGTTCCACCATTTTCCCTGCCTGTCTGGTCTCTCCCCACCCCTCCCCTGTTCCATGTTGGACCAGAGGATGCGTGCACCTTGGGAATCACAGGTCCACTCCCAGAAACACCCATTTTGGGCTCGTATCATTGGGGCGTTTATTATCGATGCAGTGGGTGTCATACCCGAGGAGGATCACCGCCAGGATGAGGCAGCAGCACTGAGGCCTTTGCCTTACTTTATCCAGAAGCCATTTTCAAAAGCCACGTCCCCTGACCTTGCCGTTCACCTCTTTTTTCTGCTTTCACTCTAAGGCTGTGGTTGTAAACCCTGGTGGCCGTTAGAAACATCTGGGGTGGGGCGCCTGGGTGGCTCAGTCGCTTAAGGACCTGACTTCGGCTCAGGTAACGATCTCGCGGCTCGTGGGTTCGAGCCCCGCGTCGGGCTCTGTGCTGACAGCTCGGAGCCTGGAGCCTGCTTCCGGTTCTGTCTCTGTCTCTCTCTGCCCCTCCTCCCTCCCCCTGCTCGCATACTCACGTGCACTCTTTCTCTCAAATATAAATAGACATTAACAACCCCCCCCCCCAAATAAACACTCCTGCTTATGAGAATTCGGTTACTTAACTCTCACAACAACCCATGAAGGAGGACTATTGTCCTTATTTTTAGATGAGGAACTCGAGGTCCAGAGAGATGACTTGGCACCTCGTGCAGGTCAGCTCCTTAGCGGCAGAGCCCGGATTTGAACGCAAGCCTGAGCTCCCGTGAACCCGAGTCTGTGTCCAGGGTCCCTGGGACGGCTGGGTCTGTGCCCCACTCTCCCCAGCGGGTTGATGGAGAGTCGTTGCTGTCGCTCGAGGCGACCATAGGGTCTGTGGCTGCGGCCCCACCCCCACCCCCACCCCGGCTGCACCAGGTCAGCGGGAGCGGGCAGGTGGCACCTGGGGGGCCCGGCAGTGGCCGGCTGGGACGCTGAGCCACGAGCGTGAGAGCCAGCCACTAACGAGCTTTCTTCCTTTCTAGTGGAGCACGACAAAGAGTTCTTCCACCCCCGTTACCACCACCGGGAGTTCCGGTTTGATCTCTCCAAGATCCCGGAAGGGGAAGCCGTGACCGCAGCCGAATTCCGCATCTACAAGGACTACATCCGGGAACGCTTCGATAACGAGACGTTCCGGATCAGCGTTTACCAGGTGCTGCAGGAGCACCTGGGCAGGTGGGTGCTGTGACGGGTCCCCGGGAGGCGTCCTGAGCTCCCCTCAGTGGCAGAGGAAGACGGGGGTGGCGGCCAGGGGACGGGGCCAGTTTGGGGCAGGGGGCAGTCGCGGCTGCTTCCGTCACGGGTCACCAGCCGTGTGCCGGGCCCCCTCCACGGAATGTATGTTTTCAAGAAAGTTTACGGTGTATGTCGCTGTGTCTTGAAACTAGCCCCTGTCAGCAAATTGAGTTAGGAATCGGAGACAGCCAGGTGAGCCACGCGGGTATTTATGGGGGGTCTGGGTCTGGCATGCGTTCATGGGCACCGAGGGGACGGGGGTAGGGAAGAGGGAGAAACATTTTGGGGGGAGGTCTACCCTGTGCCTCACTGCGAACCCCAGCCCATGATGTCAGGCAAGCAATGAAGGTGGCCATTTGTAATAAAACGTTAGGGGAGCAGAACCTGAGTAACCAGGCAGAGAGAGACCTCAGGCTTCGGAGAATCACGAAGTCGGGAACCAAAATCTTGCACCGATGTAGTTTTGAGGTCTCCTGGGGGGTAAGAAGGCTGAGAGATGGGCTGGAGCACCGAACAAGGACATCATGGGCTCCCGAGGCGGATGTGACCCAGGCGGTGACACCCAGCGGTTGGCTTTCAAGATGTCTCAGGCTGGCAGACTTTTATCGTCTTTTATCGTCGCCCGATGCCCTTTCATCAGTAACTAATGGAGGAATTCATGGCGCCTCCTGATGGACAGCCCTTATTCGCATGTGCAGCGGGAATGGGGACCCGTCACCACACTAGGGACCTAGGAACCATCACCACCTCCCCAAGCACTGCCATGTTAGGGGTCGTCTTAAACACTAAGAAAACCGAAGTCTTCTTTCTTATTTCCACTGGGTTGCATGTGTAACCTCATTCCGCGTGCATCGTAGCCCTCCGGGATGGGGACTCCTCAGTGACGTGGGGAGAATTAAGAGCTGAGAGCAAAGGGTGTGCCATTTCCCCCCACCACCCAGAGAGAAAGTGGCCAAATTAGGGCTTGAGCCGGGGGGGGTGGGGGGTATACAGAAAGTGTTTCTTTTGAAGATACAGGTTTGAGTAGCTAAGACGCGCGGACGTCATAAAATTCAGACGCGAGAAAAGCCACGAACGTGAGCATTGAAGCTCCCGCCCAGCTCTGAGTCCCAGGGGCCCGTCTCTCAGGCAGCCTCAAGTTCAGTGCCGTGAGCTTCCTTGAATCCGCAAACACGTGTGTGCGAGTGTGTGTCTTTCCAGGGGGCGTCTCTTCATATTCTCCCTCCTGCACCTTGCTTTCTTCACCTCACAGCAAGCCTTGGGCGATCCCGGGTGGGTTCACACAGAACGTCCTTTTTCTCTCTGCCACCATGCCGTGAGGGACTTAGCCAGCTTCCTGCATGTGCGTGGTGGGTTCCCCACCTCTCTGTGTTACAGGCGGACGACACATTTTTTTCAGGGACGCATTATTTCACGTATCTGTCGGATACGGCTCTAGAAACAGACTTGTGCGGTCCGAGGGTACACGCATCGGCAACTGATAGGTTTTGCTGAACGGCTGTCCTTGGAGGTCATGTCCGTTTATACCAACCACGTAGGAGAGGAGGCCTGTTTCCCAAGCGCTCAGGACGCTGTCTCTCATCGAACTGTTTGGTCTCTGTCAGTCTGACGGGCGACAAGTGGTATCTCCGTGTGGA
Source organism: Leopardus geoffroyi (assembly GCF_018350155.1). Lineage (NCBI taxonomy): Eukaryota > Metazoa > Chordata > Mammalia > Carnivora > Felidae > Leopardus > Leopardus geoffroyi. The sequence goes on from NC_059336.1 coordinate 5,790,251, forward strand.
CGAAACTTGCACTTTAGAGCCCCCACTGGGACGCAGTGCCCCACACGCCGTCCTGGAGGGGACGGTACCAGAAAGGGACGTGGTGTGGCGTGGGGGAGCTGGCACCCGGTCCTGGCAGTCGCCTCCGAATCTGACTGTGGACACTCAGGTGCCCCAGGTAACCCTGACGGCCTGTGCCCTGGCCCCCAGACTCATAGGAAGGAGTGTGGCGTGCATTCTGGGGGTGCGACACACGTTTGCTCCGTTCGCTCACAGACTGCCCCAGGACTCTTGAACAAAACCAGATGTTTGACTTGTCTCGTGAAGGCTGATGAGCTGGAGGCGAGGCAGAGGCCGTTGGTCGATAGCGCTCCGTTGCCCCCTTGTGCAGAAACCCCGAGTGAGCCCGGCTCGCTCCCCTGGCAGGCCCCCCACACCTGCCGCAGAAATCTCCATCCAGAGGCTTAACCTCCGGGGTGTGGCTGCTCCGAGTGGGTCTGGCTGGACGCATCCGCGAGGGTTGGCGGCTGGCACCTGTGCTCTTTCTCTGGTCCCCGTGCAGGAGCGCGGTTGGCCCTTCCCTGGCCGCCAGTCCCCGGGGGTTCCGGCCGGGATGCCGCCCCTTCTCGTGAGCGGGAACCTGCTCCGGGACTGCCGGCTCGCACCCTCCGGTGCCGGGCTTGGTGCCAGGGGTGTCGTCACCCGCCGGTCCCTGCACTGCTGGGGGACGCTGGAGGCTGAGAGCGGCAAGCCCGGCCTGACGGGCACGGGACCTCCCTCGTGGAGGTGCGAGGCCCCTGCACTTGGACAGAGACGCGTGAGCCCAGCGATTTGTTGCTTCCACCGCCTGGAGCGTCCAGGTCCCGGCCTCAGAACTGGACCGTGGGGACGAGCAAGCTCAGATCACGAGGGCAGGGCCCATCTGAATGGTGGCTGAGGAGTGACCTAGGTTTCTGGGGCGTCCTGACGGAGTACTGCGAGGACAGTAGAGAAGCGCTCAGTGCCGGAGGCTAGTCGTCTGAAGTCAAGGCAGGGCCGTGCTCCCTCGGAAGCCTTTGGGAGGTGGTGGGGGGCCCTTCCCGCCTCTGCCAGCTTCTGGGGGTGGCTCTCCGCTGTCGGTGCCCTTGGCTTCCAGCTGCGTCCGTTCCCTCTACCCTGTTGCCACGTGGCTCTGCTCCTTCACGTGACACTCTGTGTGTGTCTCTCTCTCAGAAGGAAACCAGTCATCTCGAATTAGGGGCCCGCCTTCCTCCAGTATGACCTCATCTTACTCCACGGAGGGTCTGCAAAGACCCCCTTTCCAAACAAGGTCACACTCCTAGGTCCCGGGGGGAGGACTTGAGCGGATACAGTCCTCCCCGCGACGGGGTAGAGAAGGTGGATGGGAAACAAACGGGCCGCGTGGCCTGGCAGAGTGCTAGTGGTCGTTGATGGCCTTGCTGAGCTGGGGATGTTCGAGTGACAGGAAGGATCTGGCCACGGGGAGTGGGAGAGAGCGGGGAGAGTGTCTCAGGGGAACTGCAAAGGCCGGGGTCCTAAGTGAGGGACAAGTGTGGGTCGTGGGGAGGACAGAGGGACGAGATGCTGCCCGGGCAGGGTGAGCCACCCACTCCTCGCTTAATGGAACACGAGCCCTGGCCTCCCGTCCCCCCGGCTGCCAGCAGCTGCTCCCCTCTCTGCCTGTCTCAACCTGCTGGCACCGTGGGCACCTGTCCCATCCCGGATTGAGGCCGCTGCCCCCTCGACCCTGGCTTAGCTCCGTGGAGTGGCTCCAGAGGCCCCAGGGGAGGGGAGAAGGCCCACGTCGCTGTGGTTGGATGAGGGATGGGTGGGACGGCTGTCCGTGGCTCTCTAGCAGGGGGCCAGGGTGGGCATGGCAGGTTGCCCCCGATGAGCAGCTTGGCCACAGGCAATCTGTGAGGCTACGAGCCTTGCTTTGGGTCCCTGACTCCGGGGGCGCTTGGCTTGCTGGGAGACCAAGTCCCTTATCAGCAAACGTTTGAGTACCTGCTGTGTGCCATGCACCGGTGGGAGTAACCAGACCCACGTCCCTGCCCGCTAGGAGCTCACGATCCAGCAGAGGAGATAACATGACAGGTGCAAAGTACCAAATAGGCGGGGAGTGGAGTGACAGGCGTGGGGAGGCAGGGGTGGGGAGAGGCGGGGGAAGGTAATGCTATCTTCAGATTTCCAAATTTCCTTTCCGTACCTGAGACAAGGAGACGAGAGCTCCATTCTCCAGAAGTTAAAAGGTTAAAAACAATTTTTTTAAAATTATTTATATCTTTTTCTGGGTGGGTTTTTTTTTTTTTTTTTTTTAATTTTTTTTTTTTCAACGTTTATTTATTTTTGGGACAGAGAGAGACAGAGCATGAACGGGGGAGGGGCAGAGAGAGAGGGAGACACAGAATCGGAAACAGGCTCCAGGCTCTGAGCCATCAGCCCAGAGCCCGACGCGGGGCTCGAACTCACGGACCGCGAGATCGTGACCTGGCTGAAGTCGGACGCTTAACCGACTGCGCCACCCAGGCGCCCCTTTTTTTTTTTTTTTTTTTTAATACAGAAGCAAAATGATTCTGTTGTGTAATTCCCCAGGTAGGATGGCCCGGCTAGTAAGAGTGTGGATTCAAATACCAACACTATCTACCAGTAACCCTTGGGGCCTCAGTTTCTTCCTCTGTACAATGGGGATAGTAATTGCATCTACCTCCCAGGGTTGTGGTGAGGATAAAGTGGGTTAACATGCTTATTTATTTATTTATTTATTTATTTATTTATTTTTTGAGACAGAGGGAGATAGAGCGTGAGCGGGGGAGGGGCAGAGAGAGGGGGAGACACAGAATCCGAAGCAGGCTCCAGGGTCCAAGCTGTCAGCACCGAGCCCGACGCGGGGCTCGAACCCATGAACCGCGAGATCATGACCTGAGCCGAAGTCGGACGCTTAACCGACTGAGCCACCCAGGCGCCCCGACATACTTATTTAGAACATAGTAAGTGCTCAATAAAGGGTCACTGGGTTTAGATCATCACTACTGCCACCACCATCACCACCTTCTTCACTACGATCACCGTTGTCACAGGGTGACACAGAGAGACCCTCAGAAGGAAACGGGAGCTCCCGGTTTTGGCTGCAGCACTGTTCTGCCCCCACCCCCCCGCCGAATCTCTTAGCTTCGCAGTCTCTGATGGCGATGAAGGCCTGAGCTTGTGTGGAGGCGGGGCCCCTGTTGGCGTTTCCCCAGCTCTGCCAGTGGGGTGGGGTTGGGGACACGCATCATCTTCAAGAGCTGATCCCCAGAGGAGCCCAGGTCCTGCCCCTGCCACCCCGCCGTGTGGCTAGCCTGCCCCCTCTGCTGAGGGGTCTGTGGCTTTGCTGCCACCAGCCGCCCAGCTGCGTGGAGCTGGGCCATCTGGCTCCCTGGCGAGCCTCTGCCGGGGCTCCAGGGAGGCCCCGGGGTGCCGGGGATTAGCTGGCTTTGGGTTAGCCTCAGCGTCTCTCCCCTCGTGGCAGCCACTTTCCACCAAGTCCTCTTGATCTCTCGGAATCCAGATTAAATTCCGATAATGAGCCGAGCTGGAGGCCTTCCATAGCCGTCGGGCCCTGCTTGCAGCTGGAGAGGCCGCCGGAGCCACCCTTGGCGGCCTGCGGGATGAGTGGGGGCTGAGGGGCAGGTCTGGGGACGGGGGCCTTGGCTCCAGTGGCTTTACCGGGGGAACTGGGGGGCCCAGGGATCAGGGCCTGCCCTCCTTTTCTGAACCCCAAGCCTCAGGCTGGACCGGCTGGGACCCGGCTCTCCGGAGCTGGATTCGCGTCCGTGTGGAGGTCGCACGACTGAACCAGTTTCGTTCCCGAACGCTGGACTGGGCCTTTCCATCCTGTGGTCCCTCCCAGCCCTCCCCGCAGAGGCCCCGGCTCGCCTCCCCTCCCCCCAGCCCGTGCTGCCTCACCTGTGCGGGACACAGGTGCTCTGTGAGACACGCCCTTGGGGGACCACAGGCCTGCCGGGGACGGCAGCGCCTGTTCGCAGGGGGTCAGTGACTGCCAAGGTCGAGATGGTGTTGGCAGCCATTGAAAACTGTCCCTCAGTCAGTCTCAGGGACTCGGGGTGCCGGGGGAGGGACCTCAGAGCGGTCCCCGAGGCCAAGGTTGGATCGGCCTCAGCCTGAGCCACCGAGGAGGAAGGAGCTGTCCCCGTGACGGGCTGGAGTGGGGACCGAGGGGCTGCTCGCCGAGGCGGCTGGCGGGCGAGCGGAGGGAAGAGGCGAGCCTGTGCTGCCAGATGGGGGTCTTGGACACGCTTCTCCCCCCGCCCCCCGGCCCTCCCCGGGGACCCCCAGGGCTCCCGGCTGCCATCAAGGAGGGGGCATCCTGTCTCCTCAGCGGTGCCCTCACCCCTCCCAGAACTCTCAGACCTGCCACGGCTCTTACCTTTTCGTTTTGAGAGGGGAGCCCCGTAGCATTGTTGCCCGTAACAGTTCAGTGACCAGGCTCCCAGGATCTGGTGAAAACGTGGTCGAGTCTGCCCTTTGCAGGGGCAGGGCGAGGGGGGGCTGACCTTGTGCATTTCTGACAAGCTCCCAGGGGATGCCCTCGTGATTTCCATCCGTGGGAAGCAGGGACAAGCTGCCTGCGTGCTGGGGGCAGAGACTGTCTTACTGGGAGAGCATCGGCGGCGGCAGGGCGCGGGTCGCCGGACCCTTCCCCAGTCTCCCTCGCGTTAAAGGTTCAGGACTTGGGAGCGAGGCTCTGACGTTTACCTGATTTTGAGCTGAGCATGTCTGGGCAGACGGATATGGTCACCCACCAGAGCACACCCCCACCTGTGTTCTAGGTTTGTCATCATTTGGTGCTTTCCGGATGTGACTGCGTGTGCTGGGCCTTTTAGCTTCATCGTGTCCCTTGGAAAAGATCCTAGGAAAACTTACTCTCCCCATTTCCCCGGTGTAGAGACTTCCTCAGAGAGAGGGCGTAACTTACCTGAGGTCACACAGCTAGGACGGGGCAGAGTTGGGACTTGAACTTGGGTCTCCGAGATTCCAGGGCTCACGTTCTCGGCCGCGGTGGCACCGTGGTGCTTCTCGCTGGTACTGATTCCCTCACGTGATTGGGATCCCCGAGCTCTGGTTCTCACCCGGGGCTGGGGGTGAGGATCACCTTGGGGTGAGGGGGTGGGGGGCTTTTACAACTCCGGATACATCAGAGTCCCGAGGGTCGAGGCTGGGCATGTTTTTACAGCTTCCAGGCTGTGGGCAGGTGGCGAGAGCTCCCTTCTCTCTGGTCTGTGAGCCGTCGTATATGCCTGAGAGATGGAAGGGGACCGATTCCCTCCAGTCCGGGCCTCCATGTTCCCTTTTGCCTGGTCTTTCAACCATGACCGTTTTTCTTCACAGGACCGAACCCAAATGCCGTCCAGACCCCGCTTCACAGTCTCAGCGGCACAGGCGAGGGGCTGGCTGAGGGTGGGGAGCCCTTCAGGCTCTGGCTCCAGAGGCTTCCGGAAGCTTCCGGAGCCTTTCTGCTGCTCCTCAAGGCCTACGTGCCTGGTTCCCCGTCTCCTGGCTTGCGCCTCCTTCCACTACACCTCAGCCCCAGGGCGTGAGCTCTGGTTTTGAGCTGCTTTTACGGAAGTTGCCGATCCAGCTCCCCAGTAGAATCTTCAGAGGGCAGGGAAGGAGCAGCTGGCTGCCCGGGCACCCACCAGCTGTTCCGGAAGGTCAGGGGAGAGCATGCCCGGGGCAGTCTGGTCAAGGACACCTTGGCAGGTCTCCTTGCTGCCTTTCTGTAATCCCAGCCCGGAGCTGCCTCAGCGGGAACCAGGTCCCCCGATGCCTCTCGGTCCCCCTTGGGGTCCTCTCCCGTGTCCAGAGGGACCGCTCTGGAAAAAGCCCGCGTTCGGGGAAAACCCGCCGGGTGGAGACGGCCGGCACCGTGTCCAGTCCAGTTAGCGCCATCGGCGTCCTGCCCTGCGGGCCGACGCTGGCGGGCCTTGGTGGTTTTTCTGATCTTTGGGCCTTTGTTTCCTTCCATAATTCATGCCAAGCCTGGCTTGGTGGGGAAGCGATGGTGACAGTTTCCGTCGGCCACATGCTCGCAACAGATCTGGTCAGTGCTTAGCAAAGCGCCCGCGTCCTCTCTTACTCCGCACGATGACCTCGAGACGTCCGTGTTCTCCCGCTTGGTGGATGAGGTCGCCGGGGCGCAGAGTGGTCACATGAGCCTCCCAAGGTCACACGCTAGAGGCGGAATTCAAAACCAGGCAGTGGAAGTAAAACTCGGCACGCTGGAGCCCCACCTCGAGAATCCCCACGGACTCGGTCCTGGTGTCACCTTGATCCTGACACTGCCTTGCTCCCCGCCCTTGCTGTTCCCTTGAGGATCGGTGGGACCTCGGATGAGCCACTTCATCCATTTCATGGGGGTGCAGACTCCCGTCCCGCTCCCCCCCCAGGGGTTCGGGGGCTGTGGCAAGTGGGGCTCCCAAGGTGACTGGAAGGGTCTGGCCGCCTTTCTGCGAGGGGACACGAGCGATCCCAGCAAGGGGCACTTGAGAGGCGCCTCCTCCCCATCCGCCCCAGTCTGATCGCTCCAGGTGGGTTTAACACTTGGCGGCTAAGGTCACGGGGAGCACGGGGCCCCTTGCCTGCGGGCAAGGGCTGCTGCTGGGCACACCTGCATCGATTCGGCCGGTGCCTTCCATTTCGCCCACCCCTTCTTTTTTTTTTTTTTCCAACGTTTATTCATTTTTGGGACAGAGAGAGACAGAGCATGAACGGGGGAGGGGCAGAGAGAGAGGGAGACACAGAATCGGAAACAGGCTCCAGGCTCTGAGCCATCAGCCCAGAGCCTGATGCGGGGCTCGAACTCACGGACCGGAGATCGTGACCTGGCTGAAGTCGGACGCCTAACCGACTGCGCCACCCAGGCGCCCCCACCCCTTCTTTTTTTTTTTTTTAAGTTTACTTACTTATTTCGAGGGGGGGTAGGGGGAGGAGGGGCAGAAAGAGGGAGAGACAGAGAAGCCCAAGCAGGTTCTGCACTGACAGCTCAGAGCCTGACACGGGGCTCGAACTCCCAAACCTTGAGATCATGACCTGAGCCGAAACCAAGAGGTGGACGCTCAACCGACCGAGCCCCCACCCCCACCCCCCAGGTGCCCCCTGGCCCTCCCCTTCTTGAGAACGTCCCTCTCAACGGAGAGAAGAGACGGCCACCTTCTTGAACAGCGATGATGACAAAGCTAGCTTCCTTGAGTACTTGCCAGGCGGCAGTCTGTGGTCCTTCGCATCACACCCCCTGAGGGAGGTACCACCGGGCAGCTCGGCTCACAGACCAGGACACTGAGGCACGGTGCCGGGTTAGGGAGTAAGGAAAGGAAGCTTGCATCTGCCTTTAGTCCCATCGGGTTTTCTTCCTTGGCCGGCAGGTACGCATTTTCCTTTTCCCAAGTCCTAGGAGTTGGGTAATGGTGGGGAAATCCGGTTTCCTGCACGAGGAAACTGAGGCAGAGAAGACAAAAGACCTGGCCGGCTTATTCCACAAATCTGCGTAGTGAAGAGGGAAAGACTGGGTGGGCGGGGGGGGGGGGGGCTCTGGAGACAGCTGGATCCACCCCTGTTCCACTACTGGGAAGCTGCGTGAACTTGGGCCGGCGGGGGGTGGGGGGAGAGGGGAGGCGGCTCGTGGACCCTGGCTGAGCCTCACCGGAGATCTGAGTGCCAGCTGCTGAGACGGTGGTAGTTGCCCAACAGCAGGGGCGGGGACAGGTGCCTCGAGAGGGCAGGGGTTTGCTTTATTTTGCCCATTGTCATGTTCTTCGCGCCTGGAGTCTGACACAGAGCCGGCGCTCGGTAAAACCTGTGTGTGATTGCATGACGGAGCATCCGGCCTTCTGGGGCGTGGGCTTCCCGAATCCCGGGACCACAGCCGCCTCTTGTCTCGAGGTAGTTCCAGCACCCGAGCGGTCACCAGTGTGGAAACGCATGCCAACAGTTACCTGTTGGCTGAGCGAGTGCCCGCCGAGGAGCCCTAGTCCAGCCTCAGACCGGTCCGTCCCGGCGTGTTCTCTCTTCCGGAACTGAAACCTGAGAACGTCTTGTTTGCACTCTTTCTTCGGCATCTGAGCCCAATTTCCAAAAAGTGAAAATTGCCCGTAATTATAATACTTTTCGATCTTAGGGACGTTTCCCTGTGATGATTACAATTATATTATTTAGAGCTGTGTGCCAGTGGGTACCCAAGGGTGGATTGGTTCTCGTCTGCAAATAGGGGACATGTCAGCGTGGGTGCCGCGGCCCTGGGTTTCCTACCCTGGAATGAATTTGGAGAGGATGGCTTTCGCATTTATAACTTGATCTGGCGCTTTAATTCCAAAAGCACTTCATACTTGGGCCTCTGCTCGCCTATAGGAGCCTGTTTTTCCAAATGTATTAACATCTGTGTTTCATATCAGGGCCTGTAATTGCTTTAGCCTTTTTGGCAGGAGACAAAGAGAATTAATATTTTTCAATGTGGTCGTGAGCGGTCATCTGTAGCTGGGCAGAAAAGAACCCAGTGAGGACCGGGAAGGCAGGCTTACCAGAAAGATCATGTTTTAAAGGCGTCAACCGCGCTTGTGGAAGTCCTCGGTTATTTCAAGTTCATGGCGGAAGGTAGCCATCCGGGCAAATGCTCAGGGTTCCTCCAAACCCTGGGTCTCCCTTCCTCCGTCTTCTTGCCAGCCTGTCAGCACCATTTTCTTCTTTTCTCCTCACAATGCCCTTGGCTTTCCATCCTGCCGCTCCCAGGATGGCGGAAGGAAAGCAGACACCCGGCCTGCACTCCCCCTCCTGCCCCTCCGGCATCCGAGGCAGGCATTGCTAATGGATCGCGGCACGCCCTCCAGCCTGATCCTCGGCACAGGCCTTCGCTTCGCGAAGCGGCCGAGCGATCAGCCGCGGAGGGAAGCCGGCCGGCCCCCGGTCTCAGGTCCAGTTTGCTGGAAGCTCACCCCGACACGAGAGTTATGGGTGAAAGTGAGTAATTAGAAAACGTTTCCGGCACGGAGAAGTGGGCGGGCAAAGGCTGGCCGCCAGGCGCCCTAAAGTCTCCGTGGCGGGACTGTGGCTCCCTCCGCCTGCAGGGGCTCCTGGAGACAGAGGTGCAGAGGGGTTAAGGGCGAGCGTCGCAGGCTTGGCAAGCTTGACCTGCCCGTGGACTCAGTGCGCATCACCGTGTGAGGGTGGGTCGGGCCCCTGCGGGCCTCCTGGCCTCTACCCGGGAGATGGCGCCACCAAGTTTCAACAACCCCAAACGTGTCCAGACGTCGTCATATGCCCCCGAATGGCCCCCGAATGAGAAGCGCCCGGAGTGGAGCAGGGGGAGGTCGGTCCCCAGGCACTTCCACTCTAGATGTTGGTCAGCGAAGGGCATGCTGGCGTGGGGGAGGGGAAGCTCATTGCCGCAGCGGAGCCTCCGAGGAGGATCTGAGATGCTGGGGTGCTGGGCCAGCCCCAAGGGGTGCTGCTGGCTCTGACCCACGCTCGGAATAGGAATTCTTCACCACCCCTGCCTTGTTCTTACTTTCCCGTTCATCTTGCTTACCGCCGTCTGCCCCTTAAAATACTGCTTAGCCCCTGCCATGCCCCTGCTCACAGGCTTGTATCCTTCCACAGTCAGGGATGATGAGGCCCAAACCGAGGTGGCATCAGAACCACCTGGGAGCACATTTAAAGAGGAAAACAGAGGGGCACCTGGGTGGCTCAGCCAGTTAAAGGTCTGACTTCGAGTGGGGCCATGATCTCGCCGCTCGTGGGTTGGAGCCCAGTCGGGCTCTGTGCTGACAGCTCAGGACCTGGAACCTGCTTCGGATTCTGTGTCTCCCTCTTCCTCTGCCCCTCCCCTGCTCTCACTTTGTCTCTCCTTCAAAAATAAACATATTTTTTTAAAAAGTTTAAAAAAAAAGAGGAAAACAGATTACCATTTTTTTTTTTAAGTTTATTTATTTATTTTGAGGGAGAGAGGCAGAGACAGAGGGACAGAAAATTCCAAGCAGGCTCCGTGCTGTTAGCGCGGAGCCTGATGCGGCCCGGGGGCCCCGTCCCACGACTGTGAGATCATGACCTGAACCAAGCAGGGACTGGAAGTCTTCGTTTGTATTCTACTTTTTAAAAGTTTGATTTTAGAGCCGTTTTCGGTTCCCTGCAAAACTCAGGGGAAGGGACAGAAGTTTCCTCTATGCCCCCTGGCCCCACACATGTACAGCCTCTCCCGTTATCAACATCCCCAGCCAGAGTGGGACGCTTGTGACATTGGATGAACCTATTTGGACACATCATAATCACCCCAAGTGTGCTGTTTACACTAGGGGTCACCGATGCTGGTGCACGTTGTCTGGGCTTGGATAAATGTACACTGGTGTGTGTCCACCGTTATACTGTCATACTGAACGTATTCACTGCCCTAAAAGTGCTCTGTGCTCTGCCTACGCCTCTCTCCCCTCCCCCATCCTTGTTTTTATTGTCTTCATAATCTTATCTTTCCCAGAGCGTCCCGTAGTTGGAACCGTGCAGGATGTAGGTGTTAGTATTGAGAACGGGCACCGAGGACCGGCCACACGATCTGTGAGACCTAGGGCAGAATGAAAAGGTCCTAAGGATTTCGAGATGGTGACGGCAGAGCGTTAAACCACGCACAGAGTCCTTCTGTGTGGGGGACCCTGAGTGATGGGACAGGTGCCATGCCCGTGGGGCTGGCCCTGCAACGTCTCCGGGTGTGGATATCTGTCCGTTATCTCTGTGCGTTTGGGTGCCTTGCGTCTGCACCTTGATTCCGTGGTCTAGCTCCAACCTCATATACACAGACACACGAAGATGCACACACACGTACACGCGCTCTCTGGTGTGGCCAGGTTGACATTTGCACCCCCGTTTTTTCTGGGGGCACCTTGTTTTCAGGCCTCTGCGTTTCTCACCCCATTTCCCTGTCCGTCCGGTCTTCTCCTCTCTTAATTCCCGCCCCTACGCCCTCCCCCCAGCAGCTTTTTAAGAAATAGAATTTACTTTTTACTACTAGGTTTTTATTTATTTCCTTTTAAAGTTTATTTAATTATTTTGAGCGAGTGGGGGGGAGGGGCAGAGAGAGAATCCCAAGTAGGATCCGTGCTGTCAGTGCAGAGCCTGATGGTGGGACTTGATCCCATGAACCACGAGATCATGACCTGAGCTGAAGTCGGATGCTCAACCGACTGAGCCACCCGGGTGCCCCGATGTTTATTTATTTTTGAGAGAGAGAGAGAGAGAGGGCACGCACGCGCATGAGTTGGGGAGGGGCAGAGAAAGAGGGAGACACAGAATCCGAAGCAGGCTCCAGGCTCCGAGCCATCAGTACAGAGCCCGACGCGGGGCTCGAACCCATGACCTGTGTGATCATGACCTGAGCCAAAGTCAGACACTTAACCCACGGAGCCACCCAGGTGCCCCAACCCTACCTACTTTAGCATCCAGCTCAAATCCATCATCGTGGTCTCACTGCCTTTTGGACCTGGACATGTGGGGGTCAAGATCACTGGGTCCTCAGCTGGAGAGCCTTGTAACCTTTGGGGCTTTTAGCTACCGTCCCTCCAGTGCCTGGCACAGAGCAAATGCTTCTTGAGCGAAGACTAGACTATGAGAGTCTTTTAAAGAAGATGATTTTTTTTCTTTCGGACTCTTTTTCAGGGCCTAGTTAAGGAATCTTTAAAAATGATACTTAGGCCCCAAAGCAGACTTCTTTTTTCTCCTCGACCTTGTGGGTTCAGGGATTTGCATTCAACCTTTGGCTCAGGGATTGGGCCCACAGGTGGGGGAAGGGGAGGAGGGGGAAGGGCAGGGTCGTTTGTGAGTCAGGTGGGACCAAGAGTCAGAACCAGGAGCCTCCCGGGCCGGCTTGTCAAGGGAAAGGAAATGGGGACTCTCGGAAAGCTTTAGCCGACAGAGCCCTGCTTCGGGTCCCTTTACAAACATCAGGGGGCCCGGGCGCATCTCTGGACCCTGAATTCCTGGGAGAACCCGTGAGGCCCAGTCTTGCTTCCTGGGCAGTAACGGGGGGCTGCTGCCTTCACCTTCCTCACTATCTCCTCGTCTTGGGTGGATGCCCCGAGTCTTTGAAGCAGTTGCTCCTCCAGCCTACGGCGGCCCACCTTGGGGGATGGCTTCTGCCACGTTGGTCTCGCCAGCCGTGGCCGTGGACAGAGCCTCTGTCCCTCCTCGGTGAGATGCCGCAGACCTGGATGCTGCTACCCAGCGCCAGCCCCTCCTGCCCGAGGGTCTTCTCTGACCCTGGGAATGTTTGCAGCCCACGGAGGAGCCAAGGCCCCCGGGAGCAGCCCCCCGTTGCTGGTGGTCAGGGATAAATGGTGGATAAGTGCCCCAGCCTCCTGTCACCTTGGGGAGCACCGTGCTGAGCTGTGTTCGCACTGTGTCCCTGGGGGGGGGGGGGGGGGGGGCTCAGGCGTGTGAGCCCCAGATGCACACAGCTTCCTGTTTGGGCTTTTTTTCCATCCCTGCCTCTCTTTCTGCCTCACCTCCAGGTGGTTCCTGGGGTCACCTCTCAGGCTACTTGCATTTAAGTCCTTGACTCAGGATGTGCTTTGGGGGGCGGGGGGCGGCCCCTGAAATACGACGGAAGGTATGACAGAGTGGCCATGAGGCATAGCGTGCGCTTATTACGAAGAGGGAGCTGTTTGCACAGCCTTCCGTCCGGCCTCCACTCTTCCCGTTAAGGATCCCCGGTCGGGATGAAGTCTGAGACACCCCTTCCCACTCGGCATCGAGGTGCTCTGATCTGGCCTTTGTTTTCTGACCTCGAACTTGGTAATCGCGTTACGCGTTTCTGTCTGCACACCCAGCTGTCGGGCTCCCTTCGCGTCTCTGCCTCTGGGTTTGGAATCTTAAAACAGGCTGTGGTTCTTTTTCAAAAAAAAAAAAAAAGAAAGAAAAAAGAAAAAAGGCAGGAAAGATGACCCAGCAGGAAAACGGTGTTTATGTCGGTTTGTTTATTCCCTGACTGTGCGTGAAAGAGGCAGAATTTACCTCGTTCTATTTTGGTCTGGGGCTGGAGGCTGGAGGAAGTGGGGCCACCAGGGAAAGTCTCGAAAGATGAGTCTCCTGTCCGTGGTGTCTCGCCCGCCCGCCCCCACGATGCCAGATGCACGCAGCTGCCCGCCTCGGGGGGTTTCCAGAGCCACCCCCCAAGCCCCACGGTGCTCCCCGCAAGGCCTGGTTTCTCTGGGGTGGCCCCCGGGCCCTTTCTGTTTCACCGCAGATAGGTTCCCAGGCACTGAAGTCAGCAGCACGGCTCTCCTCTCGTCACTTGGTGTCTGGATGGCTCGTGCCTGGGTGAACGGAAGGAACGACAGGGTCTCCAGTTTCCGGAAACTCTGGGGCCCAAACCCTGGAGCCTTGAGCAAAGGGGGACAAGAGTCAGGTCCAAAAGTAAACTTGCAGTTGGCTTTTCTCCCAGCTGTGGCTTCCTGTCTGTCTGTGTCCTCCCGGCTCCCCCTGGACGCTTACAGATAAAGGGGCCAGTGCTGACAGTGACAAGGGTGCAAATATGGGGGCGGGGAAGCCCAGACCACCAGGCAGTTTCCCACCGGGGGTCTGTTCGGGTAATCTGGTAGCCCCCCGGTTGCGCAGGCAGGCCTGGAGGGTGGGGTGTGCAGTGCCCGAGGCTAATCAGCAGGTGTTGTCGGGAGCCTGGGTTCCCGGTGGGTGCTGGGGTTGGGGTGGGGGGCAGTGGGCTGGGGGTGAATCCATTGCCGGAGGTGCTTGGGTTGTTTGAAAAAAAATCATGGACTTTTCCTCTCTTACGGAAACATTTTTTTTTTTTTAAGTTTATTCATTTTGAGAGAGACAGAGAGCGCTGGCGGGGGAGGGGCAGAGAGAGGGAGAGAGAGCATCCCAGGCAGGCTCTGCTCTCAGCACAGAACCCCACACGGGGCTCGATCCCACAACTCCAGCATCATGACCTGAGCTGAAATCAAGAGTGGGACGCTTCACCAGCCGAGCCACCCCGGTGCCCCGACTTTTCCTCTTTTAATAACACAGATAACAGAAAGTGATCCCAGAAAGCCCCCTGGGCTGGTGAGAGGACTCTGAAGATACTCGCACGTTCACTCGACGTAAACTGGAGACCTACTGTGTGCTGTGCCGTGTGTTAGGTGCTGGGGCTGCAACGAATGGCTGGCAAAGCAGGACTGTTTCTTCCGGACTTAGGAGCTTGAGGTCTGGTAGGGAAACAGGGAAAACCCAAAGAACCGTGCAAACGAACTTAAACCCCAGCCTGAGTTCTCGGAAGGGAGAGGCTCGGAGGGCGTCTAGAGACGGTGTGCCCATCAGGGCGTCGGCAGAAGCTTCCTTGGGGAGCCGAAGGCTGAGCAGGTGTGTTGGAGGTAAAGAGGTGAGGGACGGTGTTGCAGCGGCCGCACGTGCGGAGGCCTGGGGTAGGCTGGCGTCTGGTCCGGATGCGAGCCTGGACGGAGGCTGGGGTGGCTGAGGCCGTGGGGGCCGGGCAGCGGGCGTGTGGGGTGACGGGGGGAACACGTTAGGGAATTTTGGCTTTTTATTCTAAGAGCCACTAGAGGGTGGAAAGCAGGGCAGTTGTGCACTCAGATTTGAGCCCCGGAAAAGCCCTCGCAGGTTGCTGGGGGTGGGGCGGGGGTTGGGTAAGGACGGGTGGGAGTAGGACCCCCCCGCCCAGGCTTTCCCCCATCAGAAGTGTTGCTGGCTTCCCTGAGCCTCAGCCTCCCGCCTGTGGAAGGAGACAACAGCACCGACCTCTCAGGTGTCGTGGGAACCAGCAGGCTCCCTGGGTGCCAACGGACGGGGTGCCAGGCCCGTTCTGAGATCGTTGCACCTTGAGTGAGGGTCGGAACTTGGTTGTGAGCTCCTTGCTTTGGGGCTGGGGCAGCTTAAATCTGGGGTGGGGAAGATTCACGTTGACGAGGAGGTCCGCTCCGACCTGGAGCCTTGAGCCTCGGACGCTGGCGTGGCATCGGGGGTGCATCATTCTATTGAATCCATTTTTAGAATAATCCTCATAGTTCGCCCCACTTTATGAGTAAAATAACACGAAAGGCAGAAGCTGGCTTGTCCAGGGTCGCTCCACTGGGATTTTACTCCAACTTTCCTGGGACCCAAAGCCTTGTGTTGTAATGCCTACATCCCTGCCTGCCCAAAGTGTGGCCCGAGGACCAGCCTGGGGGATTCTTCGCAAAGTGGATCCTGGGCTCCGCTTAGACCTCCTGATTGTTTTCTCCTGCCGGTTGCCGTTGCCGCTTCCCTGATCGGGGAGAACCTTCTATTTTTAGCTGACCTCCTCGTCCACCTCCTGCCCCCATGACCCATGTGTACGCACACATTTGAGAGACTCTTTATCACACACCAAGGTCAGAGTAGGCGTTTCTTTGCAGCAGGACTTCTCAGAGCCTTTAAAGAGCTAATGCACCTGTGGTGCATTCCACCCTTGTTTGACTTTTGAGTTTTGACCCTCTCGTTTTGCTCTCTTGGGTGTTCTGTTAGCCGAGGCAGTTGTTGAGAGCTTGGTAAACACATCCGTCCTCTTACATATGGGGAAACTGAGGCCCAGCCCTTGATGGCTCCTGACTGACTTCCTGACTTTTGACAACACGGGCCCCCTGGACTGTGGACAGGAGTCTTGTTGACCCTCCTGCGAATGCCCAGGCGGGGGACGGGGGAAGGGAGAGAGACCGACCGACAGACAGACGGACAGATGGCCCCGGGGTGGGGAAACCGCGGGCTGGCGGCTCATGCTCCGGCCGTGGGAGGAGGCTATCATGCTTCTTTGTGTGTTTTTCCACCTTCCTCCCAAATGACTTAATTTTAGCCTTCCTGGATGTGCGTATGGTCTTCACGAAAGTATTTAAAAAAAGCCTCTCTGACTTCATCTTCCTGTCCCAGGGATGCCAGGGACCGTTTGGGTAGCTGGGTAGAAAGGCAGGGCATTCCCCGAAGCCCCCGGGTGGGGTGCTGGGGAGCCGGGCTGGGTCCTCCCCAGCCTGGGACTCTGGAGGTGCACTCCCCACGGCACCACGCCCCGGCTTCCTCCCTGGGCCCTTTGATCTCCTTCCCTGCAGGGCTGGTGTGCCGGTCCAGGTGCGAGCAGGGCTGCTGGCTTCCCAGCCTGACTCATCCTTTGCAGCAACATGCCTGCTCTCCCTCCGTGACTTCCTGTCAGCCTGGGGCTCCCCAGTGCGCGCCCTCCTGCTCTCCGGCTTCGGGGGCACGTTCTCAAGGCTCAGCGGCGGTCAGTGACGTGCAGAGTTTGAAAGCGCCCGGCCCTACGGTGTTCCAAAGAGCCGCGGGCTGAGGGTGAGGGTCAGAGCAGGGGTGAGGGAGAGGAGGCTGCTGGTGACCCTTCATCGTGACTCCACCCCCCGGCTGGAAACTTTTCCTAGCTTCCCAGTCCTCTTCAGACCAGAACCCGCCCCCCACCCCCACTCCCCGGGGCCGGAAGCTCTCCCCGCCTCTCTTGCCTTGCCTCGCACACTCTGTTCCCTCTGCTGGAATGCCCTTCCCCCTCTCCTGGCTGCATTAGCCCTGCCCATCCCTCTGACTTGCCTCAGGAGACACTCTTTTCCTTCCTCTGGGGGTAACAGGGGACTCCTTCCCCTCCTTCGGGCCAACTGACCGGGATTTAATTGCCTTCGCCTTGTGAGGCACTCAGCCTCCGGAGTCCAAGCTCTGTCTCTGGCTGACAGAGCGGGTGTTGGGGGAGTGAGACTCCATTCATTCCTGTGGCTGCTGGACCACAAATTTAGTGGCTCGAACGCGCACCCATTATGGATCTCGCTGAACTAACGTGAAGGTGCCCCAGGGCCGCGGTCCTCCTGGAGGCCCCAAGGGAGGGTCGGTTTCCTTGTCCTTTCCGGCTTCAGATGCCGCCCCCATCGCTCGGCTCACGGGCCGCGGCCAACAGTTGCGTCCCTGTGACTCCGCGTCTGTCCTCACACCTCCGTCTCTGGCTGGCGCGCCACCCTCTGGTGCCTCCTGCGATGGCCTGGGGCCACCTGCACCCCCCAGAATCCTCTCCCAGCTCAGCGTCCTTCGCCACAGCTGCAGAGTGCCCTTGCCTGGACAGGTCACGGGTTCTGGGGATGAGGACATGGTCTTCCAGATTGGGGGCAGGTGTTACTCTGCCCACCCCATAATCCGAAGTCCATTTCTGTCTGATGGGGGTCGCTTGGCACTGGGCCAGCCACATTCTCCTGGATTCTCTCCACGCCCACTGACCCCTGGGAGGATTCCTGGCTGGGGGGGCCCCGATGGGAGGGATTATTCATGTCGCTTTCTGTCTGGGGTGTGCTCCTCATTGGCTGAAGACACTTTTTGTTTAACATTTACTTATTCTTTTTTTTTTTTTAATTTTTTTTTTTCAACGTTTATTTATTTTTGGGACAGAGAGAGACAGAGCATGAACGGGGGAGGGGCAGAGAGAGAGGGAGACACAGAATCAGAAACAGGCTCCAGGCTCCGAGCCATCAGCCCAGAGCCCGACGCGGGGCTCGAACTCACGGACCGCGAGATCGTGACCTGGCTGAAGTCGGACGCTTAACCGACTGTGCCACCCAGGCGCCCCTTACATTTACTTATTCTTGAGAGAGGGAGAGCGAGAGAGAGACCGAGCAGGGGAGGGATAGAGAGAGAGGGAGACACAACCCAGAGCAGGCTCCAGGGTCCGAGCTGTCGGCATAGAGCCTGACGCGGGGGCTCGAACATACGAACCGCGAGATCATGACCTGAGCCGAAGTCAGACGTTTAACCGGCTGAACCACCCAGGCACCCCATTAGCCCCTCATCTGTAAAGCAGGGGTCACGGCTCTGTACCCCGGTGAAGGAGGAAGGATTAGGTGGGAGAATGTCACTCAAGCCTGGTGGCACAGCCGCTGCCCAGGCCTCAGTGTTGGGGTGCCGGGGCCCCTCGCTGCCGGGCAGGACTCCTGGAGAGACCCGGATGCCTCCCGGCCTCGCGTGCTCCCCGAAGGCTGTGGGCTGTGTTCCTGAGGGACCCCAGGGGGGACAGCCAAGCTGGGAGTCGGGCTGTGACGGCACGAGTGGTTCCATCATACCCTACACTGAGGCCCAGAGCTGGCTACCCCCACGCAGCCCCGCCGGTGGCCTGCACACAAAGTCTGGGTTTCGGCGCCGGAAATGAAAACAGCGGGAGGAGATTCCCGAGGCCCCAGGCCGCTGGGACCCACCGGCGGGAGGTGGAGGCAGGAGGTGGAAGGAGGCCCGGCCCCCTCAGTGCTGCAGGATCGAGGGAAAGAGGAGGGAGACTGGGTTCTGAGACAGGAGAGGGGCTCTCCGGTGCCAAGGCCGCGGGCACTGGGGAAGCTGGCTGGGATCGGTTTCCTGTGGCTCCTGCCCCTGCCAGGGGTCCCCCGGGGCCGTTCCGCGGGGCCCAGGGGCTGCATTCTGTGGGGGCTGTGTTTGCGGAGAGGGCCGATCTCTGAGGTCCCGGTCCGGGGGTGGTCCCCCCACATTCCCCCGGGGATCCCCACCGCTCTGGGAGGTGGGTCGTGGTGAGGCCCTGTAGATCATAGTCTCGGGATAGTTTCTAAGGAGCCAGAGGGCAAAAAAAAAAAAAAAAAAAAGGGCTTTCCGCCTTCCCACGTTGGATTAAAAATACCCACTTTTCCAGCGTGGTGGAACTTTCCGGGGCAGGTGGGCTGTGAGGCACTGGAAAGCGACTCTAGCCATGGCACGTGGCCCTCCTGCTTCTCTCTGGGGCTTCGGTTTCGGCTGGTTCTCAGGGCTGGTTCTCTCCCAGGAGAGGAGGAGCCCACAGGCCCCGGCCACACACTGTTCCCAGGCCGGTGGTTAAATATTAACACCGCTCCGTGCCACGAAGCCGGGGTCACTGGCGGTTCAGGCCTCACAGGGAGCACGGCTTCAGGGGCTCCTGGGGGTCAGGAGGGAGAAGGTGACCTTCTGCCTCTTCTGTCCTCCCGCCGCTGCTTTCGTCGGAAGCAGCGGGAGGAGGTGAAGCGAGGCCACATCTGCCTCTCAGCTCGGCTGCGCCCCTGTGCGCTTGGAGGGGTGGGCACGTTGTCCGCACCCACGAACGGGGGCTGAGAGCTGGGCCAGCGCCCCCTCCCCGGTTCGTAATGCGGATCGGGCCGAGCGGGGAAGTAGGGTTGCCCCGCGGAGATCTGGCTTCTTCCAGAAATGGAAACAACGTGCCAGGGGCTCCTCGGGGGGGCTCAGTGGGTTAAGCGTCCGACTCTTGGTCTCAGCCAGGTCAGGGTCTCTCGGTTCGCGGGTTCGAGCCCCGCGTCGGGCTCTGCACTGGTGTCGCGGAGCCTGCTCGGGATCCTCTCTCTCCCCCTCTCCCTGCCCCTCCCCCCCCCTAAAAAATCAAAAAGTAAACCTGAACACATATTTAGAAGACACGGAACGGGCCAGCTGAATTGGGACAGCGTCGATGAGCACGCGAGGAGGGGAACCATTTGGGGGAGAGTTGTAGCTGAGACACGGTGGGTGGGCGTGGGAACCTGAGCATACTATTAGCACGATGGCTCTTTGCTCCGTGTTTTAGGCCTACGTTGGCTCTACCCGCTTCAAACGACACAGCTTTATTGAGAGAGAAATCGCATTCCGTACGACTCACCCTTGTGAAGCCTACCGTTGGGTGGTCTTTAGTCCGTTCAGAGGTCTGCGGCCCTTTCCACGGTTCCACGTGTTCATAAGCCCCAAAGGAAAGTCCGTACCCAGCAGCACCCCCCGCCCCCCACCCGGCCCCCTCCCAGCCACCGCTCGTCTTCCTGATTCTCTGTAAATTTGCCTCTCTGGACAGGTCACGTAAACAGAATCCCCCCGCGTGTGGTTGCGTGGCCGCCCTCCTTTACCCGGCAGGATGATTTCAGAGTGCGCCCATCTTACCGGCCGGTTCTTTATTCCGTCTTACCGCCAAGTAATTTTCCGTGGCGGGGATTTACCACACTTTGTTTATCCACGTAGCAGTTGATGGGTATTTGAGTTGTTCACACTCTTTGGGGCCACGTTACAAATAACGCTGCCGTGACCCTCGGCGTGTCGGATTTTGTGTGGGTCTGTGTGCACGTTTCACGTCCCCACGAGCAGTGTAGGAGCGCTCTGGTTACCGCGTGTCCTTGCCAACACTCGTGACCGTCTGTGTTTTTGGTTTTAGCCGTCCTAGCGGGCGTGAGGGGCTGTCTTTCTGTGGTTCTGCGTCGCATTTCCCTGGTGGCTGGCGATGTTAGCTTCCTTCCTCGTGCTCACCGGCCGTTGGTATGTCTTTGTAGAGCCGCCGTTGACATGGGCCTTGTCCGTTGTTGGAGTCCGTGGCGGACGAGCTTCCCCCACCTTGTCCTGTGCCATTTTCTTGACCGATTTGTATAAGCAGGAATTGTCCATTGATAGTTTGTCAATTTTGGTAAAGGTAGTGCAAAACCATTTGGGGTTTGGGGGTGAGAAAGGCTGTTTATTCCTGTTTCAATTCTTTTTTTTTTCTTTTGAGAGATTGCGAGCGGGGGGGCACGCTTGTGCAAGTCAGGGAGGGGGCAGAGGGAGAAAGAGAGAGAGAGAGAGAGATTGAGAGAGAGAGAATCTCAGGCAGGTTCCATGCCCAGCACAGAGCCCGATGAGGGGCTCGATCCCACAACCCTGGGATCATGACCTGGGCTGAAACCAAGAGTCGGACACTCACCCGACTAAGCCACCCAGACGCCCCACGTGTTCCAATTCTCAGGGCATTTAGTTTGGCTCGAAGTCTCTGTTTTTTTCCGCCATTTTTAGCATCTTGTATTTCTCCAGAGACACTCGTGCTACGCATTCTGTTTTATAGGACCTTTTTGCTTGGTACCCTCTTTCCCCCTTGTCAAGAAGTGTTGATTTGTGTGGTCCTTAGAAGCAGCTTCGTGGGACTTGTGTGCGCCGTAAGGTTTTACTAATGTCTCTTAGTAAGTAGATGGTTTGCGGTTTTTCTGTAATGCGGCGTGACTGGTTTTGGGGTCCTCTCTCTGGGAGGGACGGCCTCCCCACAACACAGCGGCTGAATCGGCAGAGTCCTATTTTGCTCAGAAATCCAGGCAGGGCTCAGCTGGGAGGTTCTCGTATTTTCCGCAGGGTCTGCTGTGGTCACTGACGAAGCTGGCAGCTTGGCTGGGCCAGGGACACCCAAGATGGTGCCTTGTCTGGGGGCTGGCTTGGCTTCTCTCTCTCTCTCTCTCTCTCTCTCTCTTTTCCAGACCCTCTTCCCCCATGGCTTCTGCCCCCTTCCACATGGTCTCTCTTTCCAGCACAGCAGCCAGATTTCTTGATCCAGTGGCGAGCTTCCCAGAGAGCAAACCCAGAGCTGCTGAGCCCCTTACATTTTAGTCCCCAGCCTGGCCAGGCCTCGCTTCCACTGGGTCCCACCGGTCACAGCAAGTGGCAAACTTCAGAGGCGGGAAACAGACCCCACTGACTTACGGGGGAGCTCCATGTGGGGGCAGCGGTGGGAGGAGTTGCCAGTGGCCCTATTTGCAGAAAACCTACAACTGGAAACATCCTAATACAGTTGCCTGATGCACTTCGGGGTCCAAGTGAACATTCTTTGAATGGATACGCGGTCTGTTGACTTGTGGCTCTTGGGAAGTCACGGAACATCTGGGGCCAAGGCAGGTTGAGTTCTGCGGTCTCGCAGGGGACCGGCCCCTGCGTGGCTCACGTCAGCCCAGGGAGGCCCCGTGGAGCCTCGAGAGTCTGGTGCTGAGCTGGTCTTCACTTGGGTCTCCCCGTCGCCGAAGAAGGTCGCGTTATCCCCATTTGACAGAGGAGGAGACTGAGGCCCAGGGATCGGCTGGCTGGACCTACTCTCCTCCCTTCCCCCCCACCCAGACCTCATACCCGTCTAGTATTTTCTCTGCTCCGCTGCTGTGCTGTGATGGGAACGTGTGTGAACGCAGCATCCGACCACCTCCCGTGTCTCTTGTCCTCTGGTGAGAGGGTGATTTAAGGACGTCCCAGGGCTCGTGTGCTCAAGTTCCGGGGGTCGGACTTCCGATGCTGTGCCCGGTCCTGTCGCTTACCAGGTCACTCGGATGGACAGTTGGCTTCGCCTCTCTGGAGCTCACCGTCCTCATCTGTAAAATGGGAACACCACTCTTACCGTCGGGAGCCCCAGAGAACTGGCGGGAGGAAAGCGCCGGGGTGGGGGCAGGGGCGGGGCGGTGGCCTTCACCCTGAGCCTTTTCGGCCTCTGCTCACGCCTGGGCTGGCTCCAGGAGGCCAGCGTATTCAGGGTAAATGCCACGTCACCGAGGGCTTCTCTGGTTCCTCCTCTGCGTGAGAACCGCTGTGCTCTGATAAGACGCTCGAGGTGCCGGCCGGAAATGGCCAGTCGCCCACCTTTCCCTCCAGACTTGGTTGCAGAGTGACGTCTCGTTGCTTCGTCCGGGCCCGCCTCGTGCCCGGACCGTCGGGGCAGAAGCAAAGCCCGTGTCCGCGTCCCGCTCTCCCCGCCTCGCCAAGGCTCTCCTGCCCCAGTGCCGTCGAAGACGACTCTGCCCCTGCCAAGCCGGCCTGGAACAGACTGCAGCCCGTGGCTTGGGGGCGGGGAGTCGGTGCGTTCCCGCTGATTCACGGATGAGTCAACGCTCCCTGAACATCTGGCGCGGGGTGTCACGGCCTGTAGGAAGAACGTTCAGTATCGTTTGGCAAGGCGTTCACCGTCCGAAGGCCTGATTCTGTGGCCCTAAGTGACTCCTCGTGGTGTTTTCCTGTCCGTGAGGGCCTCTCCAGATATCTGGTCGCGTTTTCTTGCAAACAGCGGCGTCCAGCAGAGTCACCGCCCCCGCCCCAGGTTTGCGACTTCCGTGCTGTGGTGTGGACGCCTCCCGCGAGGGCCCCGGGAGCCTGTGGGAGCAGGGGAGCTGTGCTGGCTCGGAGCGGTGTTTCTTCTCTGCCTGTGGCTCGTTGGGAGCAGCTGACTGGTTCCCTGACGATGTTGGCAGCGATGCACGGCCAGCAGAGCCGTCGAGGCACACGGGGGGCGAAGACGGCGGGAAACCCTCCTTTGTAAGCTGGCGATCTGCCTGGAACATCCCCCAAAGCAGTTCTGAATCTGCCTGTAACGGGGCGCCGGGCAGAGGGGGAAGTAAAGGAATCAGGAAAGACTATCTCTTCGTTTTTGTTCAGTTCAGACGTGACAGTCAAAGCTAGGGTCTTCAGAAAGACTTCGGGGCTCCAAAAAGCCATCCCTGGGGCGCCTGGGTGGCTCAGCCGGCTGGGCGCTGACTGGTGCTCAGGTCACAATCTCGCGCTGTGTGAGTTCAAGCCCCGCGTCGGGCTCCGTGCTGCCAGCTCGGAGCCCGGAGCCGGCTTCCGATTCTGTGTTGCGTCTCTCTCTCTCTCTGCCCCTCCCCTGCTCGCGCTCTGTCTCTCGCTCTGTCTCGATAAGAGATAAAGATTTTCAAAAATTTGAAACTGCTTAAAAAGGACAAATACAAATAAAATGAAAAGCTGTCCTTGCTTCCATAATCTCTCTGCGTTAGCGAGGGGACTGAGATCCTCGGGGACTTCCGAGTGGCTGGCCGAGACGCCGCACCGTCTGTTGGCCGGGAGATCGGCGGTCCTGTTTCTTGCACACACACTGTAGAACGTACCTCAGCATTTTCTGAGTCGGGTTCCGGCCATCGTTGGGTGTCACTTAAAAAGTGGGATGTTAGGGGAGGTGGAGGGGGATGACCCCCCTCCCCCGCCCCGTTTCTGTCTTCTGGTCCGGATGATGCTGTCACTGTGGAGCGCCCAGCCCTCCCATGGCCAAGGGCTGGGCACCAACTCGACTAAGACAAACGGGTTCTCTGCTCTCAGACTTTGGGATGGGGCGATGCATAGAGAGAACTAGAACTCAAGTTCCTGCCTTCGACAGCTGGGCCGGATGAGACAGCCCTGCACCCTCACACCTGCCTTGGCTCGTGCTGCTTCCCCATCCCTGTGTAGGCTTTTCTGAGTGACCTGTTCACCTCCCCATACGTTTCCAGTGGGTTCTGCGATAAAGGAAATTGAAACACCGGCTAAAGTCACTGATCTAGTTTCTGCGTGCCTTCTCACGACTCTCGTATACATTAAGGGGCTTGGTGCATGTTTAATGCGTTACGGCACGCAGCAGAGGTAGAATTTGGCCGACCTCACGAACATGGAGTCTCCGGGCCACACAGAAGAGGGACGACAGGAGATGTGTCCCTCATCTAAGGTGGGGGGGGCGTCTGCTCCTCGGTGCCAGCCGATGGCTTAATGGCTTGTATTACAATGAGTTTGATTTGCCAGAGGTTCTGAAATGAGGACAATCACACCCGAGCAACGGCAGCATCCAGATGAACCGCGTGCGTCCCTGGTTGCAAGCTTTGACCGGCAGTTAGTCTGGTTGGATTTCGATCCCGCCTTGACCGTGTTTCAGCACACAGTGACCCCTGCGGTCCCAGGCAAACAGCTTTGCCTTTCTGAGCCTCAGTCTTGAGATCTGCACAATGGCACACGTAATTTTATGCACCTCATAGAGTTGTTGTAAGGATTCCGTGCTGATAGGATGCTGGTCAGTCATTTCAGCCCAGTCTGGCACGTGGTAAGTGCTCAATAAACAGTCACTCCATCTCAGGCCTTTATGTGTGAGCAGAGAAAATTCGCCTTAATTCCCAGGAAGATTAGATCACTCCGGGTATGGTGCAGATGGTCGATGCCCCAGGGCAGGGGCTGGTTAGGGTGTCGTTCGCCGTTGTACCCCAGTGTCTGGCACAGTGTGGGGGTTCAAAATTTTTAACTGATTGTTGAAGGACTCAAAATGTTGAAACTTTCAATTCTTTTTTTTTTTTTTTTTTTTTAATTTTTTTTTCAACGTTTTTATTTATTTTTGGGACAGAGAGAGACAGAGCCTGAACGGGGGAGGGGCAGAGAGAGAGGGAGACACAGAATCGGAAACAGGCTCCAGGCTCTGAGCCATCAGTCCAGAGCCTGACGTGGGGCTCGAACTCACGGACCGCAAGATCGTGACCTGGCTGAAGTCGGACGCTTAACCGACTGCGCCACCCAGGCGCCCCGAAACTTTCAATTCTTACGAGTAAAAGTGTGCAGAATGTCATGAGACGTTGTATACTACAATTCTATTAACAATGAATGTAAAAATTCACCCATCCTTCTATCCAACCATTCATTCATCCATCTATCCATCCACCCACAATCCACATATCCATCGTCCACCCATCTACCCATCCACCCACCCAGCCACCCACCCACCCATCCACCCATCCACCCATCCATCCGTCTGTCCATCCATCCATCCATCCATCCATCCACCTATCCATCATCTACCCCTCCATCCATCCATCTGTCCATCCACCCACCCATCCACCCATCTATCCACCCATCCACCCATCCACCCATCCATCTATCCATCCATCCCCTCCATCCCATCTATCCCTCCCTCCCTCCCTCCATCCATCCATCCCACCATTTATCTGTCCATCCATCCATCCAACCATTCATTCATCCATCTATCCATCCACCCACCCATCCACCTATCCATCATCCACCCATCTACCCATCCATCCATCCATCCATCCAACCATCCACCCATCCATCCATCTATCCATCCATCCATCCATCCACCTATCCATCATCTACCCCTCCATCCATCCATCCATCCATCTATCCATCCACCCACCCATCCACCCATCTATCCAGACATCCATCCATCCATCCACTCATCTATCCATCCATCCATCCATCCATCCATCCATCCACCCCTCTATCCATCTGTCCATCCATCCATCCATCCATCCATCTATCCATCCATCCATCCACCCCTCTATCTATCCATCCACCCATCCACCTATCCTCCATCCACTACAACATCAGCTGTAGTTTTACCCATTTTGCTACTGCAAAATGTGAGAAAGAGAGGATTAAAGGGTTATCTCTATTAATGCCCATCTAGGCGTCCACCACCTCATACGTGGTGGGCTTAGGAGGAAGTTGCACGGCATGCAAATGAGGAGTGTGTGTACCGGTGCTCGGTTGCCTGAGCTCACACCCCAACTCCTGCCTAAATGACCTGGGGCAAGTCATGGTTTTACCATAATCGTGGCGATGATAATAGCCCTACACCTTAGGGTCGTGAGAATTGAATGAGGTAATATGTGTATTCCAGGCCATGCCTGGCAAATGGTGAGTAATCCAAAAAATGTGAGCTTCTATTCCCTGAGAGTTCAGGCAACACAGAGGCTGCAAATGCCTGCCTTCCTGTACTGTCTCCCATCGGGATCCCCCCTAACAAGTGTGAAGGGTGAGCTCTCCTTGGAGCAGCGCCCTGTCCCCTGCGTGCATTCTCTGTGCCCTTTCTACACTCCCTTTTTCCATCACAGCTACGAAGGGGTCTTCAGCCCTGGATCTTGCTCTGATGTACCCGCTTCCGGGGGCCTGGTGGACCTCCTCCCACCTCCCCTACTCCCCATGGTCCTTCTGTCCAACGGCGGCCGGCTGGTGACAGGGCTGACCGAGCCATGACCTGCCATGCCTCGTGTCTCTCCTCCTCTTTTGTAGGGAGTCTGACCTGTTCCTGCTGGACAGCCGCACGCTCTGGGCCTCGGAGGAGGGCTGGCTGGTGTTCGACATCACGGCCACCAGCAACCACTGGGTGGTCAACCCGCGGCACAATCTGGGCCTGCAGCTCTGCGTGGAGACCTTGGACGGTAGGTGTCCCGTCACCATCCCTCTGGTTCTGACACAGCCTGTGCTCCTGGACTCACGCAGCAGCTCAGCAGCAAGTTCATGCTTGTTCCCTTCCAGGGAGGGCTCGCTCCTCCGACCCCCACCAAGCAGTGCTCGCTCTCCGCGTTTTGATCCCAAGCAAGAGTAGCACCTGCCCCTTTGCAGGAGACGATGACACGGTTGGCCACACCGGGTTGGGCGAGGCCTCATTGTGCAGAGCAAGGTCCCCGCACCAGCGGGCTGGACATCCTCGCAGAAACACAGACTCTGGCCCGTCCCAGGCCTGCACTGTTAAAACCGGCACTTAAAAAAATTTTTTTTTTACATTTATTTATTTTTGATAGAGACAGAGCGCAAGTGGGGGAGGGGCAGAGAGAGAGGGAGACACAGAGTCCGAAGCCAGCTCCAGGCTCCGAGCCGTCAGCACAGAGCCTGACCCGGGGCTCGAACTCACGAACCGCGAAATCACGACCTGAGCCGAAGTCGGACGCTCAACCGACTGAGCCTCCCAGGCGCCCCTAGAACCGGCACTTTAACTGGAGCCCCAGGTGATGCCTGAGCGCACATAACTGTGTGAGACGCGCTGACGCAGGCACCCCAACCTGGGGACGTGGGACATCCTGGGTGTCCCGTGCATGGCAGGGTGTTGAACCGTGTCCCCGGCTCCTACCCACTAGAGGCCAGTCTGCCCAGAATGTCTCCAACTGTTACCGAATGTTCCCTGAAGAGCCACGTTGCCCGTGGTTAAGGACCTCAGCCCTGGTGCGAGGCAGGAAGCCCCTTCCAGGAGACCCCGAATGTGGTTCTGAGCCCCCAGTACTTGGAGACTCCGCTGTTGGCTGCGTCCCCCTGTGCTTTCCACGCCCCGCCTTAGATCCCCCGTCTTTGACGAGGGCGGACGGACGGCGAGTGGGAGCCAGGGTGGGGTTAGCCGCGCCCATTTCTTCCCCCGAAATGTGTTTCTTATTAAGTTGGGGGGCGGCTCTGGGGTCGGTAGCTTCTTCCTTACGCCAGCTTTAAGGAAAAAAAAAAAAAAAAACCACACACCCAAACGAAGAACACATTTCTTTCAGAATGGATAATACTTGCCAGTGGCTCCAAATTCAAGTTAGAGATGCGTGCACCCGTGTGGACTTGCCCCGTGACCTCCTTCTGTAGCTGAACTCCACCTCCAGCGCCAATGCTGTTCCCATGATAGTGGACGTCTTTTCAGAGATGCCCTCTGGGGATTTACACCATCGCGCGTACATTCTGTGTTCCTTTTATTTATCTGTTTTCCCCTGCAGGCAGTACCATAGTCTAGACAGCGTTGGCCGCCTGGCTTTTTTTTTCACCTGGCGACTCACCTTGAAGGCTGGGCCTTTTCAGCCGTTAAAGAGCTTCCCTGGTCGTGGGAAGGCTGTTGTGGGTTCGTGTACGTGTGGAGCGTTTGTAGCTCTTCCGCTCGCTCGCTGTGTGACTTTGGGCAACCTCCCTGACCTTTCCCAGCCTCCTCATCCCCAACGCCCAGGGCTCCGGGGTGGTTCTGAGATTACGTGAGTTAATACAGAAGGGGTTTTAAAATAGTGCCCCAATGGGGCGCGGGGGGCGTGGACAGGTACGTGCCTGCCTGGGATTCTCTCCCTCCCTCTCTCTCTCTGCCCCTCACCTTCTCTCTCTCTCTCTCTCTCTCTCTGTCTCTAAAACAAACTAAAAACAAAGTTTTAACGATTAAAAAAGGGGTGCCTGGGTGGCTCAGTCGGTTAAGCGTCCTCGTCCGCTTGAGTGAGTGTAGCCCTGGGATAAATTCCTGAAAGGGACGCTGTCTGTGGTTTGGATCAATACACCCCCCCCCCCCCCAAGCAATGCACGAGGGCACCCGTTCCCCCTTCTTTGACAGGACACGTTTCCAAACTTGTCCATCTTTGCGCATCAGGTAGGCGACAAGCGGGACCCTGTAGGTTTGCTTTGCTTTTCTCTGACGTTTGAGGCTCAGCCCTTCCTCCTGTGCGTGGCCCGCAGCTTCCCTCTGTGTGCCATCCGTTCATACCTTCTGGTAGAGCGTTGGTCTTTTTCTTTATATTCTACGGACAGCTGGCCCTTTGTGCTTGGAGCTGCAAATTCTTTTGCCCGTTTTTACTTTTCTTTTTACTGTGGTTAATGCCAGGTTTTACCCAACGGATTTAGGTGATGCGCCCAATTTGTATCACCTTTTTGTTTACGCCTCCTGGGCTTGGCCACTTTTCTTTCCCATCAGAGGCCACCGCTTTGGTCTCGGGCTGCCTTCTCTACCTGAGATTTGCCTAAGACCATGTACCATGTGGGACGGGCCGCAGAGTTTAGGGCCACGCTTGTCCTGTTTCCAGTGGTTTTCTTTCTCCTGATGGAGCCCTCCCCCTCCCTCCCCTTCTCCTTCCCCTTTCCATGACACTTAAGGTCGGGGCGGGGGGTGGGGGGGCGGTTCCTAGAAGTGCTGAAGTTTTCCATTGCTACATTTCGAGTTGGCAAGCTATATGTCTGATGGACCAAGTTCAGCTTGCAGCCTGTTTTTCTGTGGCCTGTGAGCTAAGAATAGTCCTCACATTTTTAAATGGGCAAGATATCAAAAAAGAAAGACTATTTCATGACATGTAAACTTCTATGAAATTCACGTTTTGGTGGTCATAAAGTTTTATTAGTACACAGCCACACTTACTGATTTACATATTGTCTAGGCCTCCTTTTGTGCTATCACAGCAGCGTGGAGTAGTCATGACAGAGACTCTGGTCCACAAAGCTGAAAATACTTACTATTTTCCGATGATTATTTACAGACAAAATGTGCAATCCCTGTTGTATGCCAGAACTTCTCAAACTGTGTTCTGTGAAGTGTTCACGGATGTCCCGGGTAAAGGAAAGCATTTATGATCAGTGAAGCGTGAGAAATGCTAGGTTGGAGACACTCAGCAGGTTCTCTGCAGGACTTATCAGAGCCTTTATTTTGCAAATGTCCATTGGGAGTTTCCTGATGGGGAATATAGCGTAGAGGAATTCCAAGCGAGGAATTCCAAACGTATTTGGCAATGGAGTCATTCAACTCTGCTTTTTACTTACAAGCTTTTGAGGAGCAGATTGGGGGTGGGGGGGTGAGGTTAAAAAATGAGGCTAAGGTAGGCTTGATCCCTTTCCCTGGACTTGTGGATCCTGGCTAGACCTCCCAACTTGACCTTAAGGGGTCCTGTGCTTCTCTGCCCTGCTGGCTCGAGGCGGCCCAAGTTTGGTTTTCCTCTCAAGGGACAACCAACCCTGTTCCCTTTAGTTTCTGCCACTGTCTTTCTCCCCCAAAGTCTAGGGCTTTGTACGCTTATTTCCTCCAGCTTCTGCTCCCCCCTAGCGGGAAGGGGAGGCTTGGCATCCACTGAGATGGCATAGCCTGCTGGTTAAAGCTTGGGCTCAGGAGGCCAGACTCCCCGGGTTCAAATCCCACCTCGGCCGTGTGCGGCCATGTGACCCAGGGTGAGTCACTTAATGTCCCTCCTCTGGAAGGTGGGGTTAATAATAGTTTCCACCGTCCAGGGTGGTCGTGAAGGATCAGATGAGCTCATGCAAACGAAGGGCTTCATTGCTCAGCTTGAGGCAGCAGCCGAGCACAGAGCGCTGTCTGCCGTGGTCCCTCGTAAGTCCCACCACGGGGCCTCGAGGCAGATGCCGCCGTTCAGCTCCTCATGGCACAGGGGAGGACGCCGAGGCCCCCGAGGGTGTGCGGCTCCCTCTTCTGGCATCCACCTGGGAACTCCTCTCCGTCTATGGGTGGGGGTGTAGCCTAGTGGTCATAAGCTGCTGCCCAGAGTCAGGGCGAGGAGCAGAAGCTGGACCCCTGGCTCCGGGCCCGTCTCCTCCCCGCCTGTCCCCTCCCACGCCAGGCACCGGTTGCTGGGCAGGGATGCCGCCCCCCGGGGACTTGGCCGGTCCGTCCAGGCACCGTACCTGCCGCGGAGGCAAGTTTGGCCTGGCTGCCTGGGTCAGGGCAGGACCAGCCACTCAGCCCACCAGGGAGGAGCCGAGGTATGCCGTGGCCAGTGGGGGCTGTGAACTTGGGGATCTTCTCGGGGATGAGATGAGAGGCAGGTGAGCCCGGTGGTTCTGAAACCACGGGCTCCTGGCTCTGCAGTTGTCCATCGGAATCCCCCCGGGGGTTCATAGAGAATAGTGATTGCCGGCCACCCCCCACCAGCACCGGGGCCTGGCCCAGGGCTGGCACGCTGGCCAAGCCGTGCCCTGTGTCCCGTTGGGGGGTACCTGCCGGTAAGATGGCACCCAGGCCGAGCGCCCCGTTTGGGTTTCGGGTCTCACCCGCTTTGTGTTAAACGTCCGTACAGGTGCGACAGACGGGAGCCTGCTGGGGCGTCCCTGCGATCTGGGCTCCGTCTGCTGGCACCCCGCTGCTGTGTCCCCTGCAGAAGCAGCCGGGTCCCTGCCCCCGCGGTTCCTGCTGAGCAGCGTAAAGTCCGTGAGCGTCACCACCTCCTGCGGCCCCCCCACCCCGGGGCAAGCCGAGTTCTGGGCGTCTCCGGCCCTCGGGGAGGGGAGGGGAGGGGAGGGGGCACCGAGTCAGGTACAGCATCTCACCCTGGTCCAGACCCTAGCAGCATCTTGCAGCCCGCCGGGCGGCTGCCGGAACAGGGAGCTCGGGCCCTGTCGGGGGCCTCAGTTGCCACGCCCGTGCAATGGGCATGATGCCAGCAGTGCTGGTGAGCTCGCCTCCATCCTGGCGAGGCACAGACGTCACAGGTCTCCTCTGAGAAGCTTGGTGCTTGGTGTGGGGTGAGCCTCCCGCTCGCAGGGTCTCCGGATCCCTCCCGGGACCACCCAGGAAGCGGGCGTCCCGTCCCTGTCCCTGCAGCTGCGCCTTCCCGGGGGTGGCACGGCTGGGGCCCGTGCGGGGGAGAAGCTTGTAAACGCTCGGGGCACCTGTGGCTCAGCATCGTCTCATCCGAGGGCAGGACGCCGTGGGAAGGAGGGCCGGCGTCTCCCGGTCTCTCCCTTTGTCCAGAAGGCAGGAGGAGCGGCGGCCGCCCCCAAGCCACCCAGGCTGCGCTCCCCGCTCCCGGGGTGGGTGGGAGAGGAGCCGAGCAACCCCCGACGGAGGGGTTCTGACTCGTTCCGGTGCCACCTGAGTGGAGGGCTGGCCCGCTGACCGGGGGGCCGTCCCTGTTGTGCCAGGCGGGCCGAACCCTCGCCGTGGGCCAGGCGGCCGGCGCGGGGCTCCCGCGCAGAGCAGAAGCGGGACAGGCTGGCGGCACCCCCGCGGACTCGGGAGCCGACGGCCCCAGTCCCTGCTCCTGGGGCAGCCGGTTCAGCCTCTCGATGCCTCGTCCTTTCGTCCGTTCCACGGGCGCGGTGATGGCCGGGAGGAAGACATGAATGGATTTGGGGTAAAATGCTGAGTCCTGGGCCCGGCACCCTGGCCAACCGCACGTGTGCTCGAGATCGCCGTCGCTGTGCTCGGTGCTCGCGGTGGCCCGCCCGGGTGGCTGTCAGCAGGGGAGCAGGGGAGGAAACCGAGGCCCAGCAGGTGGGGTAACTTGCCTGAAGGCGCCCAGTTCCCTGGGCAGACCGGGGGCTCCGCCGCGGGTTCCCAGTCCGGCGCCCCCGACCTCGCTCTTTGCGGGACTGCGTCCGAGGAATGTGGTCAGCGGGGCCCAGGCAGGGGGAGGGTTGTGTGGTTCGGTGGGTGCCCGCCGGGTACACGGCCGGGCCGTCCGGACAGACAGCCCAGGACCGTACAGCCTCCCAGTCCCTCCTTGGGAACGAAGCTGTTTGGGAAGGAACCCCGAAGACCGTGGGCTTCCCACAGGACCAACAGAAGCGGCCAGGGCTGCTTCTGACTTTCGTGGACTCCTTCCTTCCATTAAAAAAAAAAAAAAAAAACACCAAAAATTATGTTCTATGACCATGTTAGTATAAAGATGAATATAGTCCTGGCCAGATTAAAAATGAAAACATTTTCTGCGACCCCAAAGAGTTTGTGTTTTGTCTTCCGATTTTAAGAGACATTAAAACATTTTCACGGGCCCCTAAAAGTACCGTGGGCCTGGGCACGGTGCCCGCGGACAGCTTGGCCCCGGGCCCTGCCCCCCAGGCCGGAGAGCAACGCCGGACTCTCCCTGCCCCGTCAGACCTGCTTGTTAGAACCAGCTTCCTGCAGCTAAGAGCCTCTCCGCCCGCACTGGATACACGTTTCTTCACTCAACAAACATTTGATATGGCAGCGATTTGTTGTAGGCACCGGGGCTACGGCCTGAAGGATTTTGCTGTCACCTCGCCCACATTCTTTTTTTTTTTTTTTTTTAAATTTTTTTTTTTCAACGTTTATTTATCTTTGGGACAGAGAGAGACAGAGCATGAACGGGGGAGGGGCAGAGAGAGAGGGAGACACAGAATCGGAAACAGGCTCCAGGCTCTGAGCCATCAGCCCAGAGCCCGACGCGGGGCTCGAACTCCCGGACCGCGAGATCGTGACCTGGCTGAAGTCGGACGCTTAACCGACTGCGCCACCCAGGCGCCCCTCGCCCACATTCTTGTAGGAAGGTGGAAAGCGGAGAGACCGTTTGCTGAGGGTCAAGGTTGAGGCTGTGAAGACAAGTTCAGAGCCTCGGAGGTTCCCAGGAGTGCTTCTGGCTGCTCTCCAGATCAGGGCCCGTGGTTTTCCCGGGGCCGCCTTCCATCTCCAAGCTGCAAGGAGATGATGGAGACGTTGCTTTGGGCCAGAGATGCCTCTGTCCTTACGGACATGAAAACGCCTGGTCCCTTGTTCCCAAGACAAGGACTTCAGCATTTGTCCTTCTTTATAGGGTCCTCCTCCTCCCCCCTGTAGAGAGAAGAAATCACTGGGGGGCCCAGGAGGGCGACGTCTAGAAGCCCTACCCTTCCAGTTCAAGAGGACGATGCGGTGGCCTCACTGGCCCGTCTCACACTTCTGGGGATTGCGAGGCATTTAAAGGATTGGGGGCGTATGCTGTCCCAAGTGCGATGCTCGGCTGGGACGGGACCAGGAGGTGAGCCGTTCGCCCAGGGCCGCTGGGGAGACAAAGCCCCAGAGAGCCGAGGTTGGCGACTGGTCCCGCCCCCAGCGCAGTGGGCTCCGAGGTGCCTTCGCCCTTGGTGTTGCTTCACATCCTGTTTCTCCAGAGGCCGAGCGAGAGAAAACAGGAGGCCTTGATGACCCAGAGGCTGGGAGGGGTCCTTCCAGGGCTGGGTGGGCAGCAGGGGCCGGGACAACACTGGGTAATTGAGGCCAGGCAGATGTCACAAGCGTTAACTGCGTTCTCACTTGTCACTTGGGCCTTGGGCCATCGAGACAAGTGGCTGGAACCGGCGTTTTGCACAATCAGCAAAGCGCATTCTTACGCCTCGGGCCTCCGCAGGGGAGCCCGTGGCTCTGGGCCTGGAAAACAAGGAAACCACAGGAAAACCAAGGTGCTCCTTCTCTGTGATGAGGCTGTGCTCTCTCCTCTCCCAAGAGGCCCCGTCTGTGCCCCGGGCCGGTTCTGGAGGGACGTCCTCTGGGCCGGGCGTGCGGACTCTGCTCGTGCCATCCCAGGACCTGCCGGCCGTGGCTGTCGCCCGCCCCCGTGCCTCGGCGAACCCTCCCCTGCCGTTTGAGGCTCCGCGTGTCGCCCACATCCGTGCCTGGGCAATCTTTCCTCCCTGCGTCTTCGTCCACCCGGTCTCAGCGACGGTCTGATGATTAAGTTCACAGCTTGGAGCCCGCTTCCCCGCCCGTAAACGTGGGGTCAGGAGGCCGCTTGGAGCAGCGCACGGAAGGAGCTCAGCGCAGTGCCTGGCGCAGAGCAAAGGGGCCGGAAGGATGGTTCCTCGTCTTTCTTGTGAGCCACCAGCCGCAGAGAACCGACTCTGTCGGGAACGCGTTCATTGGCAGGTAATAGACCATAAAAGTGTCGCGTCTCGGGGGCAGGTATGGTCGCCTTTACGGTTGGGGGTATGTGGAGGCAGGGTCGGTTAGAGCAGAGGTCAGCAAACTTTTAAGTACCTACTAAGTTCCTGTAAAGCACCGGGTAGCAATGGTTTTAGGCTTTGTGGGTCAGAGGTGCTCCGTCACAGGTCGTCCACTGTGCCATTAAAGCATCCAAACAGATGGTGAGTAGGCGGTAAACGGAGGGAGAGCAGGTCTAGAGAGCGGAGTTTCTCTACCTTGGCAGTATTTGTTTTTTTTTTAATTTTTTAAGTGTTTATTTCTTAAAGCATTTTTTTTAAATGTTTGTTTATTTTTGAGAGAGAGAAAGAGACAGAACGTGAGCGGGGGGGAGAGGCAGAGAGAGAGGAAGACACAGAATCCAAAGCGGGCTCCAGGCTCCGAGCCATCAGCACAGAGCCCGACGCGGGGCTCGAACCCACGAACCGCGAGATTGTGACCTGAGCCGAAGCCGGACGCTCAACCGACGGAGCCCCCCGGGCGCCCCTCCACCTTGGCACCGTTGACATTTGTGCTAGATCGTCCTCTGTCGTGGGGTCATCCTGACTGGGGGCCGCTCTGCATCCTGACAGAAGTGGTGATCACGTGAGTCTTCTCACGGCTCTGTATACGAGAAAGGTCATTTTACTACAGGCTCACTTAAAACCCCAAGTTTAAAAAGCCCAGAAAGCAAAAACAGAAGTAAAACACCCCACGAAAGAGGCCAGCTGTGTGTTCTGCTAAAGAAGAAACCGGCGAGTCCCTCACCCTGGACCCATAACCTGCCCGTCAGGTGGACCAGATGTCCCCGCCATCCTGTTTCCCCAGGGATCAGTTACCCTCGCACATCGGGAAAACCTTTCTCCCCTAGCTTGCGGGGCACCTCTTGGCGAATTCAAATACAGGACGCCCTGTTAAATTTGAATTTAGACAAAAACCAACAATTACTCTGTGTGTGTCCCACGTGCTGCAAACACGGTCGTTTATCTGAAATTCAGATTTAACCAGGCATCCTGTATCTTCATTTGCAAAGTCTGGCAACCCTCCTCTTCCTTCCACCAGGGCGGTCCCACTCGAAAGTGTCACCCACCTGTGGTCTCTAACTGGTGGCCATTTCTGGGGCTCCATCCACTCCTCCTGCCTCAGTCTTGTCCAGGGACTTTCTGGAAAGGAAACTTCCAGGGTGCCTCCCCTCCGTTCGTTGGCTGAGTTGGGTCATGTGCCCGCCCCTGAGCCAGTCGCTGCAGCTGGGGGACTAGTTGTTGTCTCGTAGGCCCACCCCTAAGGCACAGCTGCAGAGATGAAAATTGGGCTGGGTACCAGGGACAGGAGCCATGGCATCATCCCCATCTTACAGATGAGGAATTAGAGGCCCCAGCATGCAACTTGACCTCCCTCGGCCCACACGGCGTGGTCAGTGGCAGCTGCGGGTTCAAACCCCCCGAAGACCCGCTTCTTTCCCCTCTGTCTGCCCGTTTCGCAGCCGAGGCTGTGCGTCCCTGGCCCTGGCTGTGCGCCGACAGCTGTGACGGCGAGCTCGACCCCCTCCCTGCACACACTGCTCACGGCGCTCGCGTTTACTGTATCTAGATCGGCATCAGCTTTTCAGGCGGGGCGTTTTTATTTTGCCCTGAAAGCCTTCCAGGTGGGGGTGGGGGCAAGATGCAATTCCTAGGGGCTCAGCTTTAATGGTTTCTTTTATAGAATCGTTCCAATTATAAATGCATGAACTCGAGGAAACCCTGCTGAAGAATGCAGGAAAGCCGAACGTTTAAAGGGGTTAAGCGAAATAGTGGTGGACAGGGGAAGTCTGCTCTTTTAAACACTGGCTGTTAAAAAACCAAAGCGAACCCCCTGGTGCTGGTCTGGTCCCTGGGAGGCTGGGCTTCCTGACTTGGGCCCGTCTGGGGGGCTCCAGGTGAAGTTAATTCCAGATGTGGACGGGCCCGCGGCCTCCAGAAGCTCCGCTCCCACTCGCCTCTGGTTCCTCTCGCCTAACTCGGGGTGACGCATTCCTGTCGTGGGTACGCAGCCTGGGTTCAGATTCGGCTCGGCCCCTCCCCAGCTGGGTGGCCTTGGGCAGGTGACTCAGCCTCTCGGAGCTCGTCTCTCGCGAGTGAGATCGGCTTTCTTTGCCCCCTGTCTCTTGCTTTATTCTTCTTTGGGATACTTAACCACCAGGAGGCAGGACATCAGTCCCTACCGGCCAATGGCCTGCTTGTTGCCGCAGCCGAAAGGTAGACTGATCCCGGCTCCCATCCTACTGCACACCCATCAGCAGAGCACAGGACACCGAGATTATTCTGCCCGCCTTCTCCTCTCTGCCTCCAGGACCCCATATCCTCTGGGTGTCCTCCTTCCTCCTGCCCACGCTGCTTCTAGATCCTTCTGACTGGGCACCCCTGTCCTCTCGGTGGTGGAGACAGGATGCCTGGGCTCAGCCCTTGTAACGCTCGTCCAGCTACCCGCCCTCCCCAGGTGAGCTCCTCTCTGCCACCCAGACGGCCCCCCGACCTCTGCCCTGAGCCAGCATTTCTCCGGCACTTGGGGGACGCAGAGCTCTGCTCTGAGAAGCGTCTGGGTGTTGAGTGGCAGAGGCGGGACTTGAACCCGGGACGTCTGGCACCGGGCCAGAGCACGTTTGGCCCCAGGTCCGTCTCTCCCCCCGGACCGGGAGCCGCACCCAGGCTGGGATGCTGGGCTGCCCACGCGCCTGCTTCCCTCCCGCGTCAGGTCGACATGCAGACAGCGGCCGCGAAACCACCTGCTTTCGCCCTCCACCCTCCCCTCCCCTCCCCTCCCCGGCTGCTTCTCTCCACCCCACCCCCACGCCCGCCTCCGTTTCCCCACCTCCATAAACGGCCCCTCCCTTCCTCCAGGTGCCCAGGCTCAGAGCAGGAAGGTCAGGGGTGAGTCCCCACCTCTTCACGCCCTCTCTGTCCAGTCCCTCAGCAAGTTCTGTCACTCGTGTCTTTTCACAGTCCCTCCAGGGTCTGCTGGTCCCCAGCTTCGGAGGTACTCCCGTGACGCGACCGCTGGGCGAAACTGGGGAAGGAGCGCGGGGGGGGGGGGGGGCGTCCCTGTGCGTTTTCTTCTGCGACTTCTCCCGTGACTCTGTATAATGATTTCAAAACGAAACACGAAAAATGAATTCCAAAGACGGAGTTGAGAAATGGACCGTTGAGGAGCCCCCCGTCCCCTCTCCCTGCCACTCTGCCCCGGTAGCCTCCACCGGCCCCCCCACCCGGCCCCCCCAGGACACCTGGGCTGCTCTGTCACACGCAGCAGGTGGCCGTCTCGGGGTTGCCACTTCACGCAATCGCCTCGGTCTCCTGGGGCTACCGGGAGGCCCCAAACTGGGGCCTCACCTTGCTAAAGCCTGGAGACCGCAGGCCCCGGGGCCGCACCCCTTCCGAGGCCTCGAGGAATGAGCCCTTGCTTGCCTGTCCCAGCTTCTGGGGGCCCCTGCCGTTCTTCCGTGTTCTCTGGCCTCCTTCCCTCCGGGTGTATGCACGTGGGTGCATGTGGGTCCGTGTCTCTCTGTGTCTTCACGTGGCCTTTCCCTGAGGACACCCTCCCAGCCCACGTGACCTTACCTTAACTGATTGTGTCCGCGAAGGTGCTGTTTTCAATGAGGTCACATCCTGAGGTTCTTCTGCACGGACTTGAACTTGGTGGGGGCTGGTGGGGAGGGGACGCTGTTCGACTCGGTAAACAGAGTAAAGGTAAAGTGCTTGCTGTTGGCCACAGGACCCGACCTTACCTGTGCTCCTGAGAGTCCCCCACGATTCATCCCCCTGACCCCTCGTTCTTCCCTGCTTCCCCCCAGGCTGTGCTCCAGCCAGGCAGCCAGCGTCCTCACTGCTCGTTGAGAGAACCCACCTCGCTCCCTCCTCCCAAGCATTCGCCTTGGTAGTGCCCTCTGCCCGGAACGCCTGTCCCCAGACATCCACATGGCTCCCCCCTCCCTGTCACGCAGTCCTCCGCTCAGACGGCCCCTCCGTGCCTAGGGTGGCAGTCACCAGGGCTGTGTGCAGCTGTCCCCGCCGTCCTCGGGCAAGCAGGCTTCTCCCACCTCTTGAGATAGGTGGATCGCATGACCAGCTTGGGCCAATGAAATGTAAATGCAACTTCCGCTAGCCTGACACCTGCAAACCTCAGCCTGCCTGCCCCACCTGCCCGCACGCCCAGAGGGCAGGAGGTTTTCTCTGTGCGGTTCCCTGCTGTGTTCCAAGCTCCTGAACAGCATGGCACAGAGTAAATGCCGAATAAATACCCGCCGGGTGGACAG
Source organism: Leopardus geoffroyi (assembly GCF_018350155.1). NCBI lineage: Eukaryota > Metazoa > Chordata > Mammalia > Carnivora > Felidae > Leopardus > Leopardus geoffroyi. The sequence goes on from NC_059336.1 coordinate 5,829,196, forward strand.
ATAACGGATGCGTGAATGAACCGTGAGGCGGGAAAGAAATCGTGTCCGGGCGGCCCCTCCCCGCTCACCGGCTCACCGTTTCTCCCGTAATTGATCTTCTGTGCATTTGGCTGCTTCCGGTCTAGGGCAGAGCATCAACCCCAAGTTGGCGGGCCTGATCGGGAGGCACGGGCCCCAGAACAAGCAGCCCTTCATGGTGGCCTTCTTCAAGGCCACGGAGGTCCACCTTCGCAGCACCCGCTCCACAGGGGGCAAGCAACGCAGCCAGAATCGCTCCAAGACGCCCAAGAACCAGGAAGCCCTGCGGGTGACCAACGTCGCAGGTACGCCGGGCTGGGAGGGTTAATGCACAGCCCCTGAGGATCCCACAGGCCCCCGCAAGACCCCAGAATCCATCCTGTACTCAGCAAGTGACCCTCGAGCCAATGCAGCGGGAAGCAGACCCCGCAAAATCCTGTGCTGCGCAGATCCCACTGCTTTAAGTGGATAAAGTAATAAGTTCGTGTAGAAACGCACATGGCGGCACATTTGTGCATTACGTTAGTATACAATGTATACTAGTGTGTTACCTTAGTATATGTTAGTATAACAAGATGCCGGTCATGTCAGTTTCCAAGTAGGGAGAATCGTGGCCCCAAATAAATGAAAGCAAACTCTGAAAACACGCAGAGCAGGAGACGCCGCCCCAACGTCCCCAGGAAGGCCACTCCTTGGGAGAGGAAAGGAGGACAAACGGGGAGAGTTTGCTGTGTCTTTAATTGTGTTTCTTAGGTGAAAAATATTTGAAACTCATGGCTCGCTTTTCTGCTTGTTCCACATGGGCAGTAGTGGGGTTTTTTTTGAACGTTATTTGGGATACTTTGAACGTTCGTTTGAAACGTCAGAAGTAAAGAAAAAAAAGAGCATTAACTCAGTGTATTTTGGGGGGTACTTTAAGTGCATTGAAATGTTGCGTTGTGACAAGGAAACACAAACTGAAAATAAAGGGAACATCTTCACAGCAAGCAGCTCAGAGGTGAATAGCAATCCTGAAGGTAGTGAATTCCGCAACAGAAACTTCCAGGCGGTGCTGCGTTTGTGTACTCTTGTGCTTCTTGAGGCTCTGAGGCGGACGGCCTCCCATTTTGAAGAGGGGGCGACAGTGGGGCTCAGAGAGGTTAAGTCACTGGTCCGGAAGTGCACAGTGCAAGTAAGTGTCAGCCCCGGGATTTGAGCCTGTTGGTTTTGCCGGGAGGCGTCTGCCTGCACTGGATGAGCTTGGGTTCCTCCACAGTCCCGTTCAGTGTTTTCTGACAATTCACCAGCTGCCTGCTGAGCCCTGCCCGGGCCTGCCTTTGTGCCGGCATCGGGGCTTGGCCGAGACACGGTCCCTTTCCCTACCGGCTGATCAAGCAACAGGATGTTGATGGCATCTGGTGGCCTGGGGTCGCTGGGATGAGTTTTGGGGTCCGGCTGGCCTGGACCGGCCTCTTGAGCACGGTGGGCGCCTGTGGCCTCTGTGCCCACACCCTGGCCCCGTGCCACGTTCTCCTGCGTAGCAGACGCTGCCTCTGTTAGGGAAAGATGCTTCTTGATTTTTCCCCCAGAGCAAAAAGAAAATTGCAAATAAATTAAGTTGGCCGCAGACCACGTGCCCAGTGGGCTGCAGAAATGACCCACCGCCTCCGAGGAGCCCAGCTTGTGCCCTGTCCCCCTCGCCTTGGCTGGGTGCGCTGCTCTCCAAGGGGTATCCCTTTGCTCCTCAGGAAACTGTTTGCAGAATAATGCCCCCCCCCCCGCCCCCGCCAGGCCTCCGATGTCCGTGTCCTTAATCACCAGAACTGGTGACTGTGTTACCTTACGTGGCCAACGGGACCAAGGCTGCCGATAGAATCCAGGTTGCTAATCAGCTGACCTTAGGATAGAGAAGCCTGGACGGTCCAGGTGGGCGCAGCGCCGTGCTGTCATCACGTGGGTCCTTAAAGGGGGGAAATCTCTCCCCGCGTCAGAGGGGCGGCGAGGCGCGATGTCGCTGGCTTTGAAGCTGGAGGCGGGGTAGGGCACATGTTGTGCAGGCGGGCTTTTCGAAGCTGGAAGAGGCCAGGAAACAGATGTCCCCCTGAGCCTCCGGGAGGAACGAGGCCCCGCCGAGGCCCTGAATTCGGCCTGTGATGCACTTTCCGAGCTACAGAGCCAGAAGCTTATAAAGTGGTGTTTTCAGCCGCCGTGTCTGTGCTGATTTGTTGAAGCAGCCACAGGAGACCCAGCCACCGTGTTTGCAGAGCGGTTGACTCAGCAGACGGATGTGCCGGAACACGTCCCCCCGAGGCCATCACGGAGCTCTGGGTGGGCTGCGGGGCAGGGCAGGGTCTGCAGCAGGGACCAGCCTGCCCGCCGCGTGGGGAGCTCTGAGCTGAGCTCATCGGCTCTGCCCGCCGCTGGGCCCGGAGCTGGCCCGAGAAGCATGCGGGGGGATCACGGGGGTGTTCAGAAATAGGGTGGTAAGCCGGCAGAGCGGCCCCGACCCCCAGGTTGACCCCGTATGGTCATTAGCTTCTTTGGCCTCATGTAACCAGTTTTTAAGTGTCTGTTCGTTTTCCTTCTCGAAGAAGAAAGGAATGGTTGCTGTGCTTGGTAAAGCTTTCAGAGTCGGGTTTCCTGACCCCCCAGGGGCCCCTGGATGGACTCCAGTGGCCCTGGAGACGATGTGCAGGGGATTTGCAGAGAATCTTTTCTGGCAGTTGGATCCATCCGTTTTCAGGCTTCTCAAAAGGGTCTGTCCTGCCCCCTAATAAAAATCCAGCAACCGGGGCGCGTGGGTGGCTCAGTCGGTTAAGCGGTTAAACGTCCGCTCAGGTCATGATCTCGCGGTTTGTGAGTTCGAGCCCCGTGTCCGACTCTGTGCTGACAGCTTGGAGCCTGGAACCTGCTTCGGATTCTGTCTCCCTCTCTCTCTGCCCCTCCCCTACTCACATTCTGCCTCGCTCAAAAATAAATAAACATCCAACAACTGGATCCCTTCCTTTGCATTGGAAGCCTCCTCTATGCCGGCCCTGGGGACGGGGGTTCAGTGGGGAAAGCCCAGCCACCGTCCGTCCTCGGGGTTTGGGCCAGGCTGGAGGTTGCTGCCGCTTCCAGGCACACTTACTAACAGGCCTGAGAGGCAGGGGGTGGTGACTAGGGACGGATGCATTGGGGGAGGGGACTTCAGGGAAGACTGTCCCCCGAGAGCTCTGCGATCAGCAGGTGCCCTTGAGGCCTGGCTGGGTCGGCTGGACCAGGGTGACCCAGGGAGCGGGCACAGAGACTTGTGGCGGGAGGCGATGGGGCGCCTTCGAGGGGAGACATGGTGGCTGGGACCAGGGGACGGCGGGGCTGGCAAGGTGAGCCATATCAGGCTCTTGGGAGCCCCGTCTTGAGTTTGAACTTCATCCAAAGCAAATTTGGAAGCCTTGGCAGAGTTTTAAGCTACGATGGGGGGCGGGGGGGGGGCAGGGGTGATGAGACGATCATTCTGGCTGTTCTGGGAATGGCGAGGAGCAGGGTGGGGTGTCAGAGTAGGGACCCCCGTTAGATGTCTTTCCATATCAGCCAGGCGGGAAGCATGGGCAGATTCCTTGCCAGCCGACACGCAGGTGTGCCTCAGGAGGGAAGGAAGAGGGACCAGGCCTCAAAGTCTTAGAATTCGACACCCGGTTTCCCCCACTGCATCCTCCCCAAACACTCGTCGGGTCTCCATTTACATAACCCCCAGGACGGGGCTCTCACTACCTCATGTGGCACCTCTTCTAGCTTGCTTGCGGTCTGCCTCCTTCCCGGGGCTTTCTACTTCCTGGCCCCTTTTGAAGTTCATCTAAACCCTTCCTGGACATTTCATTTAAAAGCCATAGCAACGCCTCCCCCCGCCCCGCCCCACCCCAACAGACTTGGTAAACCAGAATGGCTGAATGTGTGAGTACGTTCATTCACACCTTTTGAAGTGCTTGGCTCCACGTGCTGGGCTGGGAGTCCTGCTCGAGGGCCCTACAGGCTGAATTCTCTCTCATACGCAGCCCTTCATGTGCCGGGGGGGGGGGGGGGGGGGGGCACATGCTCCAGCCTGCTGTCCATCATGGAGCTTTCTCTCCTGCAGGCTCATCCCCCCCTTCCCCCCTACGTACACCCCAGAGCCTTCTACTGCTCGTAGACGGTGTGGTTGGGGATGGAGAGCCTGGGTCCCTGGCCTCCCTTCAACTGCCTTCTCCCCACCCCCCTGGTAATTAGGCAGCTCCACCAGATGACCTGGGTGGGGGGTGGGGGGTGTAACTTGTCAGCCGCTCAGGCAGGGGCCGATGGAGGTGGATGAAGCCGTGTGGGGTTCGGGGGGATAGGGCAGACCAGAGGGACAGGGGAGCTGGGAGTCATCTCTTCTCCCCTGTCCTAGCCTTTCTGCTAACACGCGGTCATCTTGAACCAGGACTTCTGACCGCTTTCTCCCAGAGCAGCCCAGCGATCCAAGGAGGCCCGGAGTTACAGTGCAGGCGTCTGGGTCTCTGGTGGCAGGGCTGGTGACCGCCCCCCCCCCCCCCCCCCCACCTCTTACACCTACAGCTGGCCTCACACGCTGCTCTCAGCCTTGGTCTGTTGGGCCTTGGGGTTCAACATCAAGCCAGATATCATTGCTTCGCTTTAAGACAGGATTGGGGAACGTGGCACTCGGGCCGACCCTCGCCCTTCCCCTGCTCATGGCAGACATTACTAATCGATGCTGGCACCTTCTCACTGAGCCTCGCGCAGCTTCGGATCCTTCGTTACCCAGGACGTGGAGCAGCCAGCAGCGTGGGCGCTCGACATAAAGCTTCGTAGCCGCGCCCCTGTCCCAAGTTAACGCGCTCAGTCCTCTGTCTTGTTCAGGCTGCTCCACGCGTCACTGGGCTGAGGGGAGGCTCCTCCTCCCTCCCCTCTACCTTCCGGCTCCCTACAGGGAAGGCGGGGAGGGAGGCCTGTGCATTGAAGTTGCTGCCTGTGGCCACGGGCACTGCCACAGCAATGGAGGCCATCTTTGCATTTCCGCTCTGCATTCCGGACAGCATTGTGAATGGCCCGGTCGGCTTCTGGGGCTCTTCTCTGATGGCTCCCTTGACCTCGACCGTCACGTGTTGAGTGCCACTTGGCCCTCCAGAGGACCCCTGTAGCCGGTTCCCTCTCTCAGCCCTCCGGCTGCCAGGCCCAGAGGTGGGGAAGGGGAGCCCGACCCCCCGCTGCTGCTCTGTCCTCCCAGCCACCCCTCGGAGCTCGGTCAGCAAGGCCCGCCTTCTCCCCCGTCCACACTGCCTGCTGCTGAGCCCCGCTCACCCCTCCTCGCTCCTGGAAGGTTCTGGTGCCTGGCCCTCTGTCCGTCTGTTGGCTGCTGGGGCTGTCAGGGTTCTCACTGACCTTCGCGGTCATGGACGGCACGCTCCTCTCTCTCCTTCTGCGTCCTCGGGCTGGAGCGTTCCTCCTTGGGATGCCTCTCTGGCAGACTCTCACTCCCTTTCGGTTCTCGTGCACATGTCACTTCCTCCCAAGGGCCTTCTGTGAGGACCCTCCATCGCAGGGCCCCCTGGCAACACACCCCGTCTCCGGCCTTACTGCTCTCCTCAACAGGACACAACTGAAGCTGACCCACTGATTGATCATCTGTCTGTCACTGGAAGGCGTAGGCGCCCGGGGCAGGGCTTTGTTTTGTTGGTGCCTGTAGCTCTAATGCCTAGAACAGTGGCCGCAAACTAGTAGACAGACCCCCAGGAACAGATGGCATCAGTGAATGAATGAATGAATGAATGAGGCACCAGGCAGTGACACTGTGTCCCCCCCCCCCCCCCCCCCGCCCCGAGGTCATTTCTGTAGTTCCGAGTGTCTGTCGTGCTCAGTCCAACGCGGTTTTTCTCACCGGTTTGTAAATCTTTAAAAACTGCCTTCCTGGACGCCTGGGTGGCTCAGTCGGTTGAGCCGCCGACTCTTGGTTTCGGCTCAGGTCACGATCTCAACGGTGTGTGAGTTCGAGCCCCGAGTCAGGCTCTGCACGGCCAGGGCAGAGCCCGCGTGGGATTCTCTCTCTCCCTCTCTCTCCGCCCCTCCCCCATGCTTGCATGCGCGCTCGCTCGCTCGCTGTCTCTCAAAATAAATCAATAAACTTAAAAAAAATAGAAAATAAAAATTGCTTTCCTGGACTATAAAGATATGTATAAAATCGGGAATGTTCACAGAGGCCGACGAAGGTAGAAGCCGCGTGCGATCAACCCGCCCAGCCGTGAACACGGGCTCGTCACCTAAGCGTTTCCGGAAAGCCCGTCCGAGACCGTTTTCTGATTGCTGTCCCCTCTGCCGCCCTCCCCCTGCCCTCCCTCCTCCTCCTCTCGTCCAGTATTCCTTCTCTTTTGTCCTTCCCATCCTCACTCCCGCTCCCCTCCATTTCGCTTCAGATTTGTTCTCCGCCTCGGGGTGGCCCAGGTGGCCGTATGTTTGGGGTGTCTGGGACAGCATAATGTCTCGCAGGTGTCCGAGGGGGTTTCCCGATCTGCTGTGGCCGCCACATGTGACTTCCTAGAGAGCCACCCCACCCACTTCCCAGATGGGGAAGTTGAGGTCCAGGGAAGGGACTTCAGCGATACCCTTTTTATCTGACTATTTCCCATGAACCTAGAAGCCACACGGGGAGAATTCTCGTGACTCAGAGGAAGGCGGAAAACTGGTGGACGTTTCGCTTCTTGCCAAACGGGCGTGTCGTGGGATTTGGAGGAAACAAGGCATTCGCTTTAAATGGCTGAAGGGTGTCTGTGTGAATGAAGTTCGCGTGTCGTGTTTTTTATTATCATTTAAATTCAAGTCAGCAGCGAAGTCTTGGCTTCAGGAGCAGGCCCCTCCCTCGCAGGTGGGCCGGAAGGATAAGGATCAGCGGCTTGTCGCTATGAGCCGAGTGTTGTGCGAGACTGATGTGAACGTTCGAGGCCGCCCCAGTAGGCACTGCATCCTCGGCGAACGAGGAGCCCAAGGTCTGGGAGAACTGGGATGTGACTCCACAGCTGGAGGGGCACCCCCCCTTTCCCTGGTCCACACCCACTGGCCAGACTCCACTTGGGAGCCGGTGCGCTCTGGGGTCTACACCTCCGGGGTCTGTACCTGGGCTCCAGCTGACCACCAGCCCCACACGAGGACGCACCTTCCTAGGTAGGACCCGCTGGGTGGTTTGGCCGCAAGTCTCAGAAGCACAGATCAAGTGGCGTCAGCCGCCAGGGAAGCCATTGGCTCGCGGTGCCAGGGCCGGGTGGGCGCGAGGGTTGGTTGGTCCACAAAGTCAACGGCAGTGGAAGCCCGGCTTTTTCGACCTTGCCCTTCTGTGTTCCGAGTTGGCTTCTTCTCAAGGCTGTGGCCGCGTGGAGCCATCAGGCTTCATTCCTCTTCTGCTCCCGGGTGATAGGGGGGAAGAGCTGAGCACCGCATCCCATGCGTCTTTCTTAGGAATCAGGAGACTTTTTCCAGAAGCCCCCAGCACGCGTCCATCCACGTGCTTTCGGCTTGGATCGGGCCGTTCGCTCTTACCTGAACCAGTCCTCACTCCAAGGGTGGGAAATGAGCTGGTGAGCTCAGTCCTGGGTTCTCAACCAGGGTCGGAGGTGCCGGGAGCACCTGAGGCCACCAGGAGGGCCACTCCCCTGGCCATCTGAGAGGCCTGACCAGGCAGCGGGAACGGGGTACATCTCCCAGGTATGGGCCAGGTGAGCAGGCAGCCCTGGTTCCTCCTTGTGTCTCTCATCCACTGGTTTCATTACCTTCTGGGACACTTAGGCCTGGAGGCATCACAGCAATGGACAGAAGCTGGGGCACTAACCTCTCCTTTAGTTGTGCGTTAATTACACAAATATCAGTGGACACTGGGCTCTGGGAATCCAATGGTGACCTCGCAAGACCTTTTTGAAGGGACGACATTCGAACAGGCTTGAATATCAAGTAGATCCAGACATACAAAGATCACAAGAAACATTTCAGGTGCAGAGAACAGCAGGTGCAAAGGCCCTGAGGCAGAGACAGGCTTGGCATTAGATTCACAGCACAGAAAGAAGGCCGGTGTGATTAGAGCTTAGTGCTTGATGGTTTAGGAATCCGGGTTCCATAGGACCTGACAGGCCAAGGGCAGGAGTTGAGAGATGTTGCTCGAAGCATGCTAGAAAGTTTTAGGTGGGAGAGAGACAAGGCATGGTTAAGGAAAACGATCCCTCTGGCTGCAGGATAGAAGATGATGTTGCAGTAGCAACAGAGTGAGTGTGTGTGAATGAGAGAGAGAGTGCGCGCAATTGAGAGAGAGAGAAAGCTGAGGTTTCTGCATGTTCACAAGTGCTCAGGCCCTAACCCAAATGCCAACAACTTACATACCTCCGGAAAACCCCAGCGCATAGTTTTGACTCCTCAAAGCAGCCTCAGGAGAGTGTTTTTCTGGGAGGTCAGTGGGATCTGACTTCCTGCCGTCTCCTTTCTTCCTGGTGGTGGGGGCTTTGTCCCAGGCCCCGTCTGCGCCCCCTCGTGCCCTTTCTTGCAGGGTGAGCCTCGCCAGTGGGCGGCCTCACGGAAGCAGACCCCTTGAGCGGGCTCCTGGGGCCAGCAAGGTGGGGTGTGGCCGTAGTTTGATTCCCGCAGGGAATCTGGGCCCGTGTCTGCGTCTGAACAACACGCGTGGACAAAGACACCCAGGGTCCGCAGAAGGGTCCAGAGCGTGGCAGGAGCTAAGGTGGCGCGGGAAGGGCGGGAATGCGGGCACGTCTCGCGTGGGCCGTTCGTCGGGGACAGAAATGAGTTTTAAGGCTGTGGGTACTCGATCAGCTTCTGTGTCCGAAAGGTCACCTTCCAGCTTTCTGAGTCTGACCGTGCTCACACCATTGCCTGCGACCGAGGGAACTCTAACGCGCGCGTGTTTCCTTCCCTCCCCACCCCCCTGCCCTGCCCCTCTGCTTCCCGTCAATGCAGAAAACAGCAGCAGTGACCAGAGGCAGGCCTGTAAGAAGCACGAGCTGTACGTCAGCTTCCGCGACCTGGGCTGGCAGGTAAGGGCGGTCGGCTGGGTCTGCCGGATGGGGCGGGGGGGGGGGGGGGGGGGGGGCTCTGGGCTGGGCTTCCCCCAGGCTCCCCCGCCAGGGCGGTGAGGGCCGTGTCCGACACGTACGGTGGGTCAGGTTTCTCACCTACTCGACTTGAGACTCCAGCCTCAAGGGCCCTCGCTAGGGTAGAGAATCCAGGTTAAGGATGCAGGGACGCCTCGTGAGATCCAAGAGCAGGAATGGAGTCAGGATGCACGCTAGAACCAGCAGCCCAAACGCTCCGGACCCTGAGCCTCGTTCTCCACGTGGCCTCCCATTTCCATCCTGCGGCTGGCTGGCTGCTCTCAGACGCGGGGGAGCCCGTGTGCCAGAACGCAGCTGCCAGGAGGGCCGGCCCCCACCTCCTGCCCTGTCTGTCCCTCCCTCCCCCTTCCGTGATTCAGTGGCGCAGGGCAGGGAGTCGATGGAGCCAGCTCGGGTCAGGTGCTTGATCCTGAACCGGTCGGCTGTTTGGGGGATGAGATCACGTCCGGGGGCCATGACTGCTCCCTCCGGAACCATTTGGATGGAGTGGGGTGAAGGGCAGGGGGTGTATCCGAGGACGGGCATGAGGGTCATACGCTCTCGTGATTGTTTGTGAGTGTCTCCGACATCCTGGGCCCTCTTCCGGGCACCAGAGACGCAGCCGTGAGCGTGAACAGTGTGCCCGCCCTCGTGGGGCTCGACTCCCCGATGGGGCATTGAGATCACCAAGGCCACCGATTTCGTTCTCTCCTCAGTGAACTTGTGGTTCGGTGGGCGAGGCCAGATCCTTCCCTGGGGATCGCTCCCGAGCGCACCTTCAAGGCCCTGGCCCACGGCCAGCGTGGAGCCCTCCCCTGGTTCTGGCCCTCGTACTCACGGCCTCCGTGCTCCACGGGGCACCCGGCCGGGCTGGAACCGAGCCCCAGACTCCGCTGCTGGAATAATCCATGGACTTGAGTCAGTGAGGGGTGTGGGGATGGCTGGGACGGTAGTGCTGTGCTCACCCGACCGCCCTTCACCAAGCCGCTCGCGTACACCGGGCGGCTGGGCTGGCTCGTCTACACTGTCCTCTATCTGTTCTCCCCGTGGTGGGTGATTATCAGTCTGTGCCCCACGTGGGCGAACTGGCAGACGGAGATTTCGCCGAACGCAGACCGCCACCGCGTAACCACCTGGCAGTGCTAACGTGGACGTCCCCTCGGTCGTGCTTCTCTGTGCCACCTTCCCACAAAGCCGTGCGAGCGTCCGTTCCGGACTCAGCCCAGCCCCCGGGTGGTCTTTCCTCCATTCTGCGTTCAGTGGGGACCGTGAAGGCGCATCATCATCAGTTTCTCCTGCTTCAGCAGGACCCCCGCTGCGCAGGACGGAGCGGGGCCGGGTCTTTGTGCCCGGGAGCGCGGAGTGTGGCCCGCAGGAGGCGGTTTGGACGCGGAGGTTAGTGGGCCGTACGGGGCTCTCACTCGCCCTCATTCGCCCTCTCTCGCCCGCAGGACTGGATCATCGCTCCCGAAGGCTATGCTGCTTACTACTGCGAGGGGGAGTGTGCCTTCCCTCTGAACTCCTACATGAACGCCACCAACCACGCCATCGTGCAGACGCTGGTGAGTGCGGCCCGCCCGCCATCGGGGCGGCCGGACCCTGCCTCGGGCTCCCCCAGGCTGGGGCCCCCACCCCATCCCGCCTGGGCCCCTTCCTCCATTAAAAAAAAAAAAAAAAAAGATTAAGAATCGTCTTCTACAACGGCATCGGCATAACAATGTGTACAACAACCTCTGACCCTAAAGTTCACGTATTTCTCCCAGTTTTGAAAGAAGCGAGAACAGGTTCCTGGACTCCTAAAGGCTTCTCGGACAACGGTCACTGTGCCTAATGGGGAAGTCGGCCCTGGTCCTGCCTCTGTCTGGGGGACTGTTCTTGGCTGTCCGCACGTCTACCCCACGTCCATAGGTCCTTCCCCGACCCCCCAAATCCCTGCTTCCTTTGGCTCATGCTGGCTCGAGAGCCTGTCCCCTTTCCGAGTTCACGTCTTTGCCTCCTACCCTTGAACTCTGGGGGTTCAGCCATCCTAGGGCATCTGCTGAGCATCTCCTGCGTGTAGACCCGGACGGGGAACAGCGGCCACCGCAGGGAACGGCACAGATGGGGTCCTTGCCTTCGGGGCCTCGGTTTCCAGGGAGAGAAACGGTCAAGTAGACAAATGAGGAGTAAGGGACAGGAAGGTGGCAGACAGGACGATAGGACAGAGAGACGGGGGGGCGGGGGGCCTTTCAGGTGGAACTTCCCTGGGGTCACAGGAGGATTGAGTGTGATAATAAGCTGAGCTCTTACCAGGGTGCCCAGCACTGGGACCCCTGGTGCATGTGATTTTTATTACTCTCCTGAAAACCGCAGTAGTGATAAAAATTAGGAACTTGGTTCTTCGGTGTAGAATCTGAGCCTCAGGGGTCTTGATTATCTAGCTCTCTGCCATGAACGTTATTGGGGCCTTTCCTGTCAACCGGTCGTCGTCCCTGGCTTGAATGCTCCTGGTGACAGAGAGCTCCCTCCTCAGGGCCATCCCCTCTGTCCTGCAGTTCTGTTTGTGATGGACTTTTTGGCTTCTTTTGTTTCGGAATAAACCGTCTCTCTCTTCCCTTGTTCCGACCCCACGTGTTACTTCCTGGAGAAAAAGCTCCTTTGGTCCTTTCGCTTGGGCCGCGGTCTGCCCTTTGAAAGAAGGCCTCTTCTTTTTTTTTTTTAATTTTTTTTTTCAACGTTTATTTATTTTTGGGACAGAGAGAGACAGAGCATGAACAGGGGAGGGGCAGAGAGAGAGGGAGACACAGAATCGGAAACAGGCTCCAGGCTCTGAGCCATCAGCCCAGAGCCTGACACGGGGCTCGAACTCCCGGACCGCGAGATCGTGACCTGGCTGAAGTCGGACGCTTAACCGACTGCGCCACCCAGGCGCCCCAGGCCTCTTCTTTTTAGCAATGCTTTTGCAAGGTCCTTCCTCCCCCAGCAGTAAACTACAGAGCCCTGTTCAGGATTGAAAGTCCTCGGGCTGGAAATGAATAGTGCCCCCAACCTGTTCCTTGGCGCCCATGTGCCCCCTAAGGTCCTGTCCTGAAGCCCCTGGGAGGTGCCCCGGGGGTCTCCCGGGCTGCCACGGGTCTAGCTCTACCCTCTGACCCCTGCTTCATGGCCCACACAACAGGAGCCTAGCCGTCTTGTGACCACCCGCCCCGTCCGCTCGTCACGAGGAAACTCTGGGATCAGAGCGAGCCCTCCGATTATTCCGAAAAGATGCTTCTGTGGTCATGTTTAAAAGGGGGTGGGAGGGGTGCCTGGGTGGCTCCGTCGGTGGAGTGTCCGACTTCGACTCAGGTCACGATCTCGCAGTCTGTGAGTTCGAGCCCCGCGTCGGGCTCGGTGCTGACAGCTCGGAGCCTGGAGCCTGCTTCGGATTCTGTGTCTCCCTCTCTCCCTGCCCCTCCCCTGCTCACGCTCTGTCTCTCTCTGTCTCAAAAATAAAATAAAAACATTAAAAAAATAAAAGGGGGTGGGGGGAGAAGCCTTGCCTGCCGAGAGTCCTAGTGAGATACAGAGGAAATGAGCTGATGTCTGGGATTTGCTTTCAAATGATTCAAGGGTGGAGGTGGGGGGGGGCGGTTAGATTTGTAAGGTTTGAAATGGTCCGTCATAAAAAGTTACCAAGTGTGCTGGCTCATGTCAGAGGTCACAGGCTGGAGGCCTCTACAGGGTGCTTTCCCTTGGCATGTGCTCGGAAACCTGAAGTTTGACATAAAAACAAAGCAAGAACCAGACTCCTGGCCTGTCCCGGGCACTCGGCATATTCAACTCGCTGGCTTTGGTTGGCCGCGGTCAGCTGGCCACGTCCTCCCTGTGGTCTGCCCCAGCCCTCACTCTTCCCTCTCGTCTGACTCCCTGCCTGCCTCGCTCATCCGGGGCGCTTGTGTGGCCCCTTCAGGCCCGGGGCGTTGTTTGCCACCAGCCCTGGTCTCCGTAGGGTGCAGAGAATCCCACGAGCACGAAGGGCAGTAAACCTGAGCAGCCAGCCGGCCTCTGTCTTCATCCTCCCTTCCCAACCTTCTTTCTTGATGATGTCCAACCAAGCGTTCGCCCCGTTTTGTCCTCTTAACTGTCACTACTAACGAGGCAGGACGGTCTCGTATCGTTTAGATCTGCACCCTCCAACGCGGTAACCACATTTACACGTGGCTCTTGAGCACTTGAAATAGGGCCAGTCTGAATCAAGAGGCGTCGGGAGTCTAACATGCACCCTACGGGCGCCTGGGTGGCCCAGTCGGCTAAGTATCCGACTTCGGATCAGGCCATGATCTCTGGTGAGTTCGAGCCCCACGCTGGGCTCTCTGCTGTCAGCGTGGAGCTCGTTTGGGATCCTCTGTCCCCCTCTCTCTGCCCCTCCCCCCCTCAAAAATCAACATTACGGTACAATACGATACGCACTAGGGGTGCGCCTGGCTGGCTCAGTCAGTGTAAGCATCCAGCTCTTAGTTTCAGCTCAGATCGTGATCTCACGGTTTCTGGGGTCAAGCCCATGTCAGGTTCCTTGTGGAGTGTGGAGCCTGCCTGGGATTCTCTCTCCCCACCCCTCCTCCACTTGCATTTTCTCTCTCTCTCTCTCTCTCTCTCTGTGTCTCAAAACTAAAAAAAAAAACTTAGGGGCACCTGGGTGGCTAAGTCGGTTAAGCGTCCAACTTCAACTCAGCTCGTGATCTCATGGTTTGGGGGTTCGAGCCCCGCGTCCGGCTCTGTGCTGACAGCTCGGAGCCTGGAGCCTGCTTCGGATTCCGTGTCTCCCTCTCTCTCTGCTCCTCCCCTACACATGCTCTGTCTCTCTCTCTCTCTCTCTCCTTCAAAAATAAATAAAAACATTACAAAAAAAAAACAAAAAACAAAAAAAAATAAAATACACACTAGTTTTTGAAAACTTGGTACCCAAAAAAAGCAAAATACGTCATTGGTGATTCTTTACGGTAAGTATGTATTGCAACGATCATATTTTTGAAACCCTGGGTTAAATTAAACACATTATTTAAATGAGTCGTACGTGTTTCTTTTCCATCTTTTCACATGCGGCTGCTAGAACATGGGAAATTACTTGTGTGCCTTGCTTTCTCTTTCTTGGACAGGACAGGGGAGCCCGGGGGTCAGCCACCTTTTTCTGGACAGGGTCAGGTGGTAGATCTTTTTAACCTCGCGAGTCCTACGGCCTCTGTTGCAGCGACTCAAGTGTGCAGGTGCAGCCCTAGGTGCCAATAAAACTTTATTCGCAGGAACAGGTGGTAGGCGGGCTTCGTCTCCACTTGGGGCAATTTTGCCCCCCCCCCAGGGGACATTTGACAGGTTCTGGAGACATTTTTGGCCGTCGCGGCTGGGGGTCGAGTGCCCCTGGCCCCCCGGAGACCCCGCCAAGCCCTCCGCACTGTACAGGCAGCCCCGCGGTGGAGACCCGCCCGGCCACTCGCTTCCCAGCCGTGTGCCGTGTAGACGTCGGTACTCTGGTTCCCTGCCGTGGGAAACGGGCCCTCTCAGAACCGAGCTAGTCCCGTGTCCGCCCAGGAAGCGCCGAGGGCGAGCCCCGCGCGCGGTCGTTTCGCCCTCGTGATCCTTCTAGAAACGTGGCGGCCGGGGAGGGGGGAGTGACGCGACGCGTCTCACCGCTGCCGCCGTTTACTCGTTCCAGGTCCACTTCATCAACCCGGAAACGGTGCCCAAGCCGTGCTGTGCCCCCACGCAGCTCAACGCCATCTCTGTGCTCTACTTCGACGACAGCTCCAACGTCATCCTGAAGAAATACAGAAACATGGTCGTCCGGGCCTGTGGCTGCCACTAGTCCCTCCCGGAACTCAGATCCTCGGGGCCGCGTTCTTTCAGGATCCTCGGTCTCCCGCCACCCCCTGCCTTGGCGAGGCACCAGCAGACCCGCCGCCCCTCGAGAGGCCTGTCCCGCCCCCGTCCCCAACCTTAACGGTGTAGGAGTATCAAGGAGTGTGAGAAGTGAATGCCTTTTGATCAGGTTTTCACCGGCCTCCTATGGACAAGATCCTACAAGCTGCTGCAGGCCAAGCCTGAAGGAAAACAACATATATATAAAGAAAAATTGCCCGGCCGCGATCATTGGCTGTGAAGTCTCTGCCATGCACTGACTCGTCCCCAGGGGTAATTAGGAGCGCCCTTCAGCCGGGCCCCCCGGCAGCGGGAGGAAGGGGGCGCAGCGAGGGGTGGGCGCGTTGTGTCTGTGCGCAAGGGGAGTTAACACAGAAGTTCCTGTAATAAATGTCACAATAAAACGAATGAACGAAAATGGTTAGGATGTTACAGATATATTTTCCTAAACAATTTATCCCCATCTCTTGGTTTACTCTGGTTTCGTAAACAGAAGCTGTGGCCGGGGGAGGATGGGGAGACACCCCCCCCCCCACACCCCCCGTCATTCCAGTCTGGTTTCATTCTGAGACTTGCAGAGGCCCACTGTTTATATAGACTTGCCCAAATCTAAGATTTAGCCGGGCCAGGGAGACAGCAGATTTCTGCTCGCAGGAGGGGGGGTGTTGACCTTGAAGGAAAAACATGTTCAGCTGGGTGTGTGTGTGTGTGTGGTGGCAGAGATTAAAATAGGCATGTGGAGTGCTGGCAGACTTTGGAACCGGTTTCCCGGCTCTCCTCACGGTAGAAAACTCGATGTGGCATGCCAGAGTGGACGGGACAGCCACCAGGACAGCACCTGCAGCGACACCTTGAACTCTAGCCAACATGGCCCCATTTAAAGGAGTGCCAAGGAAGCCCAGCTCTAGATCGGGGTGGGGTGGGCGGGGATGCTGGCCACCGCCCCGGGGGGCTCCCCCGCTGGGCCATAGATGGACAGCAGCGTTCTGAGGTCTGGGCTCCAACCGGGGCCCCCAGTGGCCCCTTTTGAGGGCTCTGCAAACAATCAGCTCCTTGAAGTAAGGAGCAGATGACGTGGTCTAGATCTGCTGGTTGCCAATCTCAGATGGAAGGATCTAGAAGCCGCTTTGGGAGTGACGTCCTAATCGGGTGTTCCAACTCCAAGTTGTCATTTCTGATGTGGCTCTTGGTGTGAGCCTCCCTTCCCTTGGCCAGTGGGTCCCCTAAATGCTGTGCACCCAGCCACTAGCTGCCACACAAGCCTTGGGGAGCTCTGGGCAGTCTAGAGCAGGGTTATCCAGATGAGGCTAACCCACACGAGGCTTCATCCAGATGAGGCCTGTGCCCCTGGAGTCCCGTCCAGCAGGGGATTGTTTTCTCCACCTTGATTAAGTTGGTTCCTGGAAACACCAGAGCCCCCGTTTTTATCTTCTTTTATTTTTCTTCTTCAGTAGCTTAGGCTGCAGCCTTCACTCGGCCCGGTCGGTAGGGAAGAGTCACTGTCTTTGCTGTGCTTTGTTTTACCTGTTGGCAGATCTGGGGATTTTTGTGTGATTCCCCGTAGGTGCAAGTTTTCTGGCCACTTGTACCCCACCTGGCTTCTGGCTCGCATCGTCTGTACGTTGAAACATGTAAATAGTTGTTACAAAACAAAGGAAATTATTTATGTCCATCGGAAGCTCACTTTACACGCTCCTTCTTCGGTCCCTCGTTCAGGATGATGAGTTCGCTTCCCCCCCCCAGCCTGTTTGTTTTCTTATTTAAGACTATTTATTAACGGTCAGACCATTGTACCTTCAGCTGTTGCATAGAGCGGTCCTCAGCGAATTTTCTGTATAAATAGACAAAATAAAGAGGGTTTCTGACTTTTCAATAAAAGGAGACATTTGGTTCTGATTCTTGGGGCCGTGGATGTCGGGTTCTTTCCCTCTTAACTCCCGGACGTCGCCGCTCCCTTGGTTCGCTAAGAACTCTCCGCCTTGGCCCCCACCATCAGCGCGCTGTTCGTCAGCCAGGCCCCGGGGAGAACGGGGCGCTCGTCAATACTTGGTCCAGCTGTGTGGGGCTCCAGGCAGGAGGGATGGGACCGAACCACAAATGTGAACCGGGGAGGCTCGACTACAAAGATCCTTGATTGAATTACAGTGCAGCTGTCAACAGCTGTTTCAGAGAGGCGGGGGGGTAAATTAGCTGTGTTTACTGCTAACATAGTTTAAAGATTTAGTCATCCCAATAAAAGAGAGGCACAAGAAGGAAACAAAAAAGGCAGGCTGGGGGCGGGGGGGGGGGGGCGGGGAAGTGCACACCCAAAACTGAAGCAGCAAGGGCCCCGTCGCCAGCATTGTCCAATGCAAATTGTTTCAGTGGTTCGGGGCCGGGGGGAGCTGTTGGCTCTGGGCTCGAGCTGGGGAGGGACCGACCGGTGGGGGCCCGGGGGAGGCAGCCAGGGGCCCACCTCCTTGCCGTGCATTCGGCAGCACTCAGCCGCGCAACATCGTGGGTTCCTTTGTCACTTTCTTTTTTTTTTTTTTTTTAATTTTTTTTTTCAACGTTTATTCATTTTTGGGACAGAGAGAGACAGAGCATGAACGGGGGAGGGGCAGAGAGAGAGGGAGACACAGAATCGGAAACAGGCTCCAGGCTCTGAGCCATCAGCCCAGAGCCTGATGCGGGGCTCGAACTCACGGACCGCGAGATCGTGACCTGGCTGAAGTCGGACGCCTAACCGACTGCGCCACCCAGGCGCCCCCCTTTGTCACTTTCAAGTGCACCCAGAGGTCGCCTGGTGGATGTTAGGAGGCCAGACGGCCCGCCCTTCCCCGTTGCCTCAAACGAAACAACCGCTCCCAGCAAGTTCCAGCCCCCGGGATTTCCAAACCCTCCTGTCACTGTCCTGATGCGCAATCTAGCTTTTGTTCCAGGTCCAGGCCAGAGACCGGAGCCGCAAACCGGAGGGCCGGATGCGCCTGCGGACGAGCCTGACCCCCCGCCCCGCCCCCCAGCATGGTGTTGCTACGTCTTCAAAAAGGGAGTTCATGGCCATCATGGTGTTTGAAAACTAGAAGGTTGAGGGTGAAAAACACATTCCCCAGTTCTGGCTCCTCTTGAGACCTGCCTGCCCTGGGCCGCATTCCTGCATGGAGGCTCTCGGCTGGAGCCAAAAAGCGCTCGTTAACCACAGTCCTCACTACTCCCAATCGTCTGTCTCGTTAGGCTATTATTCATAAGGGGTGAATATCAGTTGCTGTTTTAATCATTGCTATGGATTTGTACCCACACGTCTACTAAGAGCAGGAAAGTAAAAGCCACACCCTCCGGAAGAAGCCGAGAGGCCAGTCTCAGAGCGACCTGCTGGCCCGCCTCCCCCGTCCGGCACCTCTTTGGGCTCCTGTGGGCAGGGGTGTTGTGGCCGCGGCGGCGCACGTGAGGTCATTTGCCTTCCCGGTTTCCACCCCTCTTGCTCACGTTCACCTCCGAGCGGTTTCTCATCGCCTCCTGTCCCGCCCCTGCTCTCCGAGCCCCTGCGTCAGGCACCTTTGCTCCCGCGGCGCGGCCCGAGGTCCCCGCTGGCCATGCCGAGCAGGCGCAGAGAGGTGGAGGCGTTTACTCGAAGTCCCCAGCCACCAAGTGCCGCGATCAGAATTTGAGCCCCGCAGCCTGGCCTCCACCGAGATCACCGCAGCTACGATCGCCCGGGGATGCTTGTAAAAGCGGGGTCTCTGGGCCCCCAGCCCCAACCCTCCCAAAGGCCCCCGGGGCCGTGTGTCCGCCCCCGAATCCATGCCGACTTCCTGGACCACAAAGGGCAGGCCCGGGGTCTCCCTGCCGTTCCCAAGCCACCCAAGACCTTCCTTTGTGAGAACTCTGAGCGCAACACAAAGCTTCCTCCCTGGCTGCGGCCGGCGGCCTCTCCTGCCAAGCGAGCGAGGCCTTCGCTCAGAGCCCTCCCTCACCTGCCGGTGACGGACCGTGTGTGGGCCCTGCTGAGAGGCTGGGGGTGTTGGCCGTGGCCACTGAGGCCATCTGCTCGGAGCATCCTCACATGTACGTTTGGAGTCCTTCCCTCTGTTCAGATGTTTCGGGGAAGGTGAGCGTGTTCGTCTCCCGGAGCTGCCGTGACCGATGACGACAGTGGTGGCTGAAAACAGAAGGGTTTGCTCGCAGTTCCGAGGCCAGAAGTCAACACTCAAGGTGTCTGCAGGGCTGTGCCCTGTGCAGGGACTTCAGGGAGAGTCATTCCCAGCGTCTCCCAGCTTCTGGGGCTGCTGGCTCCCTCGGCTGGTGGCTGGGTCACCTGTCGTCACATCTCTCCGTTTTCCTCTGGTCCTTCCTGGGCCTTTTGTCATTGCGTTTAGGATTCGCTGGATAATCCAGGATGATCTCATCTCAAGATCCTTAATTACATCTGCAAAGACCTTTTTTCCAAATAAGGTCGCATTCATAAGTACGAGGCATTAGGATGTGGACAAGTCTTTTTTGAGGCCACCATTCATCCCATGACGGTGAGGTTCCTGTCTTTCTCCCCCGGCCTGTCCCCTTCTGCCCCCACGAAGTTCTGGAGCCTACCAGAACTTCCCAGCAGCCTCAGTTAGTCCCAGCCTGCCTCGTGCCATACGTGCTGCTACTTTCTGCCCCATCCCGTGGCTGGAGAAGGGGCTGCGGGAGCCCAACCCCCGCTTCCCCCCGCTTCCCGCCCTTGGCCCATGCACGACGGGAGCCACCGTCCTCCGGTGGGGCCGACATGGCACAGGGATCCAGGAGGAGTAGGGAGACCACACACAAGGATGACCACGGCCAAGGGCAGCCAACCCACGCTGCCCTTTGCGGGAGCGGGGATCACTCCGAGGAAGCATTCATTCGTTCGTTTGTTCATTCACTAGTTCATGGCACGCACCACCATGCACCAGCCCCGCTACGGCCACTGGAGAGGCAGGGGACGAGGCAAAGCGTCCTCACCACGAAGCCTGCATCCGGGGAGCACGAGAAACAAGTCGTAACTGGCACCGCACCGTGGCCGCGTGGACCCCTGCCCTCACGCAGAATGACGCAGATGCTGTGACGACTGGGTTGGAATGGCAAGTAAGTCAGGCTGAATCCCATTCATTTCTTACCTTCTGATTTTATTTTTTATTTTTTTTTTCAACATTTATTTATTTTTGGGACAGAGAGAGACAGAGCATGAACGGGGGAGGGGCAGAGAGAGAGGGAGACACAGAATCGGAAACAGGCTCCAGGCTCTGAGCCATCAGCCCAGAGCCCGACGCGGGGCTCGAACTCACGGACCGCGAGATCGTGACCTGGCTGAAGTCGGACGCTTAACCGACTGCGCCACCCAGGCGCCCCATTACCTTCTGATTTTAAAAGACGTGAAAACACCTTGGGGGCCCCTGACAGTGCCGTGAGCCCTGGGCACTGTCCACCGTGCCTGATGGACAAGCTGGCGTGGACCGTGAGCACTTTAGTGATGAGTAACGATGTGTATCAGGAAGGAACAGTGAGCAGGGGAAGGAAGTGAGGGGTTGGCTTAGCTTGGCTAAGCTCCTCGGACGGAGTGGTCAAGGAAGGGGTGGGCCCCCGAAGGAAGGACAGAGCAGTGGAGTGACTGCAGGGAAGAGCATCTCTGCCTCAGGGATCAGCATGTGCAAAGGCTCTGAGGCCCCAGTGGAACCTGTCCTGCCTCCTCATCTGCAGAGGCTGGAGGTGGTGAGCCCCGAGGCCCTTCACCAGGCGTTTGGGGTGAGAAGGGACACTGGTCAAAGTCACCGGTGGGGGCAACTGGCAGGACACTCACTCACCTGCTCTGGGGGAAGTCCACTGCTGCTTTCTTACAAATATCTGTTTGACGTGGAGGAGAGTTCTCACGTCACAGAGTCAGAGGCAGTGCCTGTTGGGCAGAGGGACCTGGGGCCAGTTATTTAGTTAGCTGTGGGATCCCCGCTGTGGGCACATCTCTACCTTCTCTGTGACCTCAGTTTCCTCCTCTGTGAGACGGTATGGTGCCCACCGAGATAATGTAGGGCGAGCATAAGCTGTATTTAACCGCCACCACCACAAAAGCCCCAAGTAACAGTGGCTTAAACAAGATAAAAGTTTCTCATTTAAAGGAAGTCTGAAAGTCAGCTGTCCAAGGTCAGGATGGCAGTTCCACCGCACCCTTTGGGGTCTAGTCTCTTTCTGCCTGTCTGCCCTGTCATCATCATTCATGGCCTCCATCCTCCCAGTCCACTTCGTGGCCCAACATGGCTGCTGGAGCACCAGCCATTATATCTGTATTCTAGGCTATATGCTTCCTTCCAGTAGCCGTCCTAACGCGTAGACACAATCATCCAGTCATCCGCCAATTAGCAAGAATACAGTCACATGGCCACACCCAGCCGCAGGGGAGACTGGAAACTATAGTCTTTGATTCTAGGTGGCAAGGTATATAGTCAAAAATCAGCAGTCAGTGTTTTATTGCTCTCAGAATTTTATGGATGTTGGAGACTGGCAACTATTGGTATTAGTTTTCTCTTGCTACAGCACAATTACCCAAACTTGTTGGCTTAAATCATCACCCGTTTATTATCTTACACCTTCTGCGGGTCAGAAGTGTGGGCAACGTGTAGCTAGGTTCTCTGCTCAAGACCTCACGGGGCTGTAAGCAATGTGCCAGCAAGTGCGTTGTTTTTTTTTTTTTTATGTGTATTTATTATGTTTGTTTATTTTGAGAGAGAGGGAGAGTGTGAACGTGGGGGAGGGGCAGAGAGAGAGGGAGAGAGAGAGAGAGAGAATCCCAAGCAGGCTCCATGCAGCCAGCGCAGAGCCCGAGGCGGGGCTCGATCTCATGAACCTCGAGATCATGACCTGAGCGGAACTCAAGAGTCAGACGCTTAACTGACCGAGCCCCCCAGGAACCCCCGCCTTCTTCCAAATGAGGCTTCTTCCAAATTCATCCCAGCTGTTGGCCAAATCCAATTCCTTGCGGTCGTAGGACCGAGGTCCCCATTTTCTTCCTGGTTGTCAGCCCTGGGTCACTCTCGGCTCCTTTACAGGTGCTCCCCTCACGACACGGCCGCTTCGTTCTTCAAAGCCAGCAGGAGGACCTCTCTTCTTTTAAAGATTCATCTGATGAGGTCAGACCCACCCAGGATAATCTCCCTTTGATTCGCTCCAAGTCCGTTGGTTAGGGGCCCTAACTGCACCTGCAAAATCCCTTCACCTTTGGGAGCGATCATTCTACGCCGGGCAGAAATCTGGGGGCTATTTCAGACTTCTTCCCTCGCACATCACCTGAGCTACCCCACGCGCCTTGGGTTATGGAGGACGTTAGGGGTAGCACGGGCACAGAAAGTCCCTGGCAAATAGCAGGCACGCGAGAGAATGATCATGGCTGTAGCTGAACACAGAGTCCTCCCAGGGAGGACGCCCCCCCCCCCCGCCCCGATCCCATCCAGTGAGTTGAACGATTTAGGTTGTGACCTACAAGTGCCCAGAATCATTACCTGTCGTCCCCAGAGTCTTTGTAAAGTCCCTCATCACCTCAGCTACTCTCACATGTGCCCGGGAAGGATGATGGCATGACCCGTGTGGATCTTTGCAAACCACAGTGTGAGCCCTGGAGTGCTCCCTCCGGGCCAGGGACCCCGTCCGAGGCACCGAGCTCGTGCGGATCCGCGGGACAAGCCTGAGAGCCACATACGCTGACCGCCCTCCCCGCTTGAACACACAGGGAGGTAGAAACCGTCACACGTTTGCTGGGCGTTAGTGAGCTGGGCCCTGCACACCTCCAGGGGGCGCTGTTTCCCAAGAAGGGTCGGTGAAAACAGCACCTCCGGGGTGGGGCAGTGCGGAGGCGGCCCTGGGTCCGGGGGCCTCCGATGGCGGGACGGAGCCTCTGTCGGGGGACCCGGTCCTTCTCCGGGCTCGGCCCCGCCCTCAACGTGAAGTCTGTCCATCCCTTCCAAGGGTACTTGCAGTGACCCCTCGCAGACACGTTTCCCTTCGCCTGTGGATCGGTCCACCCTGGCTCAGACCGCTTCAGAATCTGGCACTGGCCTCTCTTGGTCTTAGATTTGAGGAAATAAAAATAGAAGAGGGAAAACACAGAACTCGCCAAAGCCTTTCGCAGCAGCTGTTTGGACAGAGGCAGAGTGCACCTGGCCTGGGCGAGCGGCGCCCTCTCCGCCGGCCGCCTCTCAGACCCGGCGGCCAGCAGGCCCAGGAGCCGGCCCAGGAGCGGGCCCTGCTCGAAGTGCCGTGACACTGAGGCGTGGCCGCCACTCTTGTCCCAGCACCGCGGGCCAGCGTTTCGCGACGGTACGAGCTCTCCTCTCTCCGGCCGCGTGTCCTAAGCAGCCGCACGGGCCTCTGTGCTCGGAACGGCCCCTCGCTGATGCGAGTGGGCTGTGGTCATCGTCCTGAAACCCTTCCTGCCTTTTGAGCCAGGGCCCCACCCGTGTCCTGCCGGGCTGTCCCGTGCTTGGGGACTAGGACAAAGGCTTCGGGGCCAGGCCCGGGGCCCAATTCTGACTCGATCCGTCTGCCATCCTGCAGGTGTGTTTTGAGCATTGACGCACTGTGGGCGGTGTTCTGGGCACCGAGGACGCACCGTGACCGAGGGGGAGATGAGGGCCCGGTGCTCGTGGATGGTGGTGCGTCCAGGGGCACAGGGAGCAGAACAAGTAAGCAACCAAGGGGAAGGGGTGACAACGTTGAGGGTTGGGTGGGGCTCGGTGCAGGGTCCGGGGAGCGGGGCGGGGGGCAGAGAGAAGGCACTCAGACCAGGTGAGGGGGGTGTCAGAAAGGGGATGTGACAAGGGTGCGCAGGCGGAGTGCACAGAAACCCCATGGCCACAGGGCCGCCCGCAGACCCCGAGGGGGGGACATGAGGCCAGTAGACGCGTGACGGGCAAACTGTGATTCTCGGCCTCGGCTGCTGCCGTTTGGGGCGGGGCACCCTGCACCCTGTAGGGTGTTTGGCAACATCCCTGGCCCCCGTTCCTCTCCTGTGCCCCAAGTGGTGATAGCCATTAATGTCCCCAGACATTGCCCCGCGTCCCCTGGGAAGACAGTCGCTCCCGGGTGAGAACCGCTGATGGAGAAACGGAAGCCGGGCCAACAAGGCAGAAGCCTGGGAGCTCAGGGGAGATGTTAAGGGGCGGGGGCCCCTCCTGCCTTCTGGAAACCCCCCCGCCGTGGCGTCCACTCGGCGGGTTGGTGACAGAGTCTGTGTGGCAGTGCCTGCCTCTCTGGGAGAGCCGTGAACTCCTGCAGGAGGCAGTGAGGGGACAGCAGACGGCTGGACGTTTATTCTAGGGGACAGTTGAAGGAAATCTGCCGCGGCGGGGGTGGCCGCCGATCGAAGGACCTCGTGCGCCCTACCAGGGGGAGAGTCGGGGCCTCTTACGAGCCGGCGCACCTCGAGGCACCGCACAGCGACCACGGAGCTCCCCGAAGCCCCAGCTTCCCCTTCTGTGAAATGGGCACGGTGCTCACAACCTCTCAGGGACATGGGGAGCATTAAATGAGATGACGTAAGCAAGCGCTTAGCTCCAGCACCGGGCTGATCGCCGCAGCCACGGTGATCCTGTTAAACCCGAGGTCTCTGCCCAGCACCCTCCCCGAGCCCCACCCTTCTTCGAGTCAAATCACCCCAAAGGCCCCACTGCATCTGTCCCGTCCCCGGTTTCCTGGGCTGCTGCGACAAATGACCCCTAACTCAGCGGCCCCTTCCCCAGCCCCAGGGCAGGAGAGTGGCGTCCTCAAATCCCCCCACGTCTTTCTCTGATCCGACTCCTCTCTCACACGGCCCCTTGTGATGATGTGCTCACACAGTCCTGGACCATCCCTCTGCCTCAACGATCCTTAACCCAGCCACATCTGCCGAGTCCCTGGTGCAAGGTGGGATGCAGTAAAAAATAAATATTTGGTCTTTGTCCCCGGTTCCTGGCACAGAGCTTCTAAAACCCTTGGAACTTCCTGAGGGATGGGAAGAAGGGGGTTTTGAGATGTCGGCCGATTCCCAAAAGTAGCTCCCTCCAGCCACGTCTGAGTTTATTATGCTGAGGAGGTGACTCTTGACTGGCCAGAGGGACGGAGCCCTAGAGGAGGGCTGGAACTTCCAGCCCAGGTCCCTGACCTCCAGGAGGCTGGGGACCGAGTTCATCACCACCGGCCAGTGATTTACTCAGTCCTGCGTACTTAATGGAACATCCGTTTAAAAAAAACCCTGAAAAATGGGGTTTGGGGAGCTTCCTGCCTGGTGATCGTATGGGGGTGCCCGGAGGGCCAGAAGCTCTGAGCCCCTCTCCCCCCTCCCCCCCATGCTCCGCCCCAGGGATCTCTTCCATTTGGCTGTTCCTGGCTTGTGTCCTTTACGGCCGGTGCTAATAAGGAAAGTAACTTCTTGAGTTCTGTGAGCAGTTTGAGCGAGTCACCCAAGCTGAGGAGGGGTTGTGGATATCCGCGCCCCGCCCCCCCCCCCCCCGTTTATAGCCAGTGGGTCAGAAGTCCAGGTGACAACCTGGGACTTACAACGGGCGTCTGACGCAGGGGACCCCCTAACCTTGGGTCTGTGCAAACTCTGGGTGGTTAGTGCCAGAATCGAATCGAATCATAGGACATCCGGCTGGTGTCTGAAGACTTGAAGAAGGGGCTCCTCCTAGGGTCTAGGGTCGAGGGTCTCCTCCGCTTCACCATTTGGTGCCAGAAGTGTTGTGGGTGAAAATAGCGGACACTAAGTGACATGTCAGCTCTGTAAGGTACCATATTCACAGAGTCCAGGGACTGGGACGTGGACATCTTTGAGGGGCCGTTATTCGGCCTCCCGCACCTCGCCCCACCCCCTGTCCCTTTATGTTCTCTGCCACGGCCATGCATCGTCCTTGCTGTTCTCAACACCCCAAGCGTGCTCTGCCTCAGGGCCTTTGCACTGGTTCCAGCCTGTGCCAGGAATGCTGTTCCCCCAGACAGCCACAGGCTGCTCCCTCAGCTTCCGTAGATCTTCGCCCCAAGTCGCCTCGTGCGTGAGCCCTGCTCCTGGCGAGGAGTTTGGTCACTGCGGTGTCCCCAGTGCCCAGCCCATGGCTTCCCTCGCATGTTTGGTGAATACATGTCATTGTTGTCATCAACAGGCCTGGAATCAGACGTGGGGTGTGCCCCTCGTAGCTGCACGACCTCGAGGAGGCCTTCGCCCTGGCCCTCGGCGTCCCTCCCTTTCAGATCAAGGCTGGGGTCAGGGGCCCTCAGTCGGCCTCACCCCGTGGGCACATTTGACGCCGCTTGGGGATCATCAATGAGAAGTCTTCTCAGGTGTGCCCGGGCGTGCCAACGGAGCAGTGAACCTTCCCACTGACTTTCATCCCAAACCCGTGGCTGTCGTCTTTGCTTTTCCCGCTCTGTGACGGGCAGTGGCAGGGGAAACTGGGGACGATGCATCTGCCCACGTTCTCCCAAACCTGTGGCATCACTTGAGGCAGCCGGCCGGCCCCCGAGGAGAAGATGACACCATCCCCAAGAACAGTGTGGGCGTGTGTCCGGTGGGGGTGGGGGAACGGCGGGGGCCGAGGTGGAAAGGGTGGGGGATGGAGACGCGGGTCCCCGTCGGCTCAGAGGCCCGCACCTTGGCCCTTGACCCTCAGCGCCGCGTATCCAACTTAATTATGTTATCGAGGGGCTGGGTGGCGCAGTCGGTTAAGCGTCCGACTTCAGCCAGGTCACGATCTCGCGGTCCGGGAGTTCGAGCCCCGCGTCGGGCTCTGGGCTGATGGCTCAGAGCCTGGAGCCTGTTTCTGATTCTGTGTCTCCCTCTCTCTGACCCTCCCCCGTTCATGCTCT
Organism: Leopardus geoffroyi; assembly: GCF_018350155.1. Taxonomy (NCBI): domain Eukaryota; kingdom Metazoa; phylum Chordata; class Mammalia; order Carnivora; family Felidae; genus Leopardus; species Leopardus geoffroyi. The sequence continues at coordinate 5,855,976 of NC_059336.1, forward strand.
GTCTCTCTCTGTCCCAAAAATAAATAAACATTGAAAAAAAAATTAAAAAAAAAAAATTATGTTATCGAGATGCGGGATGTAGAGAGAAATTCCACGTTTGGGCCCTGACCCTCTCTAACCGAGTCCAGATCTGGGATCTCTTTCTTTTAGGAGGTTTTTAGCAGAAGTGACCTCACGCAGCCCGTCCAGCCCAGGGTTGGGGAGCAGACCTTGGCCTCGGGGGCGGGGTGGGTGACTGCCCAGAGGTGCTGGGGAGGAGGACGGAAAGCATCGCTCTGAGCAGATTCCTTGCCCAGATGCCTTTGGGGAGGGTGGTTTCCCCAAACAAGTGCTGGTCTTTGTTCGACGCTTGCGAAGCGTGTTGACGAAGGAGAGGATGACAGATGGCTGGGTCACATCCCATCCTGTGCCTCTGAGCGGTCCCTGAAATAACACCATTCGTGGGGCCAAGTGGAGGCCGCTTATCTTCAGAGCCGGCCTGCTGATAGCGCTGAGCGGGCCTTCTCGGAAGCCCGGGGCTGAGATGGGGCGGCGGTCGCGGGCTTAATGCGCCACAAGGCTCTTTGCTTCCTGGCCCTCCTGGTGACCTCCCAGGGGTATAAATAGTCCAGTGGGCCGGGGGCGTGGCGTTGGTGGCAGAGTCTGGCACGCCTGGCCCGTGACCCCCACGGGGTCACGTATGCGCAGAGGCCTGCCACGGCTTCTGCCCGCGTGTCCTCAACCCCAGTGGGGCCCTGGGCTCGGTGGTCTCACCCCGGATGGCCTTCCTTCCAGCCTTTGCCCAGCTGGGACGTCCTGTCCCCGCCGTGGGCCCCGACGTGCTCCCCTTCAGCGTCGTGCCCGAAGCCTCCCTCTGGCTGCCGGTTCAGCCTCCGAACGCTCCTTTGGTTAACACGGATTGTTCCCAATCTTAGATCCGGAAACGAACAAGGGCCCGGAGGAAGAGGTCGAAAACATTGCCCATCAATCCAGCCTTCTCCTCTTGGCGGACGGAAAACAGGACGCAGGTTTCCCTTCCTCTGGTCGGTTGAGAAACGCCTGACTCGTCCCGTTCAACACACACACACACGACAGCCGCAAGGGCTTCATCTCTGACTCTGCACCTGGCACTGGTCCAGAAAACAGGCACGCGGCAGGCCGGGCCGTGAGAGGGATAAGGCACAGTCCACCACGTCCCCGAACCCGCAAGTGACAGTCCCCCAGCCACAGAAAGCGGCTCCGCCATCAACAGGAAAAACGGCGGCTCGGCCGGGCGTAAAGGGAGACTTACTGGGGGCATGGCGGCATCGTGGCCAGCGGTTAGGCCACCTGCTAGGACAGGTGCTGAGAGACATTTCGGCGGAGACGGGAGGACAAGGGGGGCTCACCATCGGCCCAGGCCCCCACGACCCCTTGGGCGAGGGAAACACAGTCAACGTGATGTAATCGCATTTATCCAGGGTTTGCTACTGAAGAATGACACCCGTGCAGGAAGGAGCACCAACTTTGCAAGAGTGAATATGCACCAAGTGACCCCAGAGTGAGGGCCTCTGCCCTGGGAATAAATCAAGAAATAGCATCACCCCCCCCCCCCCCCAGAGGTCCCTTGCGGTACGGCCCTGTCTCCTAGGGTAAACACCTGCCCAGATTCTCACCCCAAAATTGGTCTGGCTGTCAGAGAAAGGGAGGCGGACAAAGTCGAATTGATGCTTGCCCTTGTGTGTCTGGCCTCTTTCCCTGAACGTTATGTTTGTAAGATCGACCCATCTCGCTGCGTTTACCTGTAATCGGTTCATTTTCTCCGCTCTATAATATTCCATTCTGTGAATGGAGCTGATTAGTTTATCTGTTCTCTTGACGGGCGTGTGGTCGTTTGGAGTTTCTGTTTGGGAAGGAGACGAAGGGTGGGGGCGCCTGGGGGGCTCAGTCGGTTGAGCGTCCGACTTCGGCTCAGGTCATGATCTCACAGCTCGTGGGTTCGAGCCCCGCGTCGGGCCCCGTGCTGATGGCTTGGAGCCTGGAGCCCGCTTCGGATTCTGTCTCCTCTCTCTCTGCCCCTCCCCTGCTCATGCTTTGTCTTACTCTGTTTCTCAAAAATAAAGAAATGTAAAAAAGAATTAAAAGAAAAAAAAAGAAGGAGATGAAGGGGTGTCTGGGTGGCTCGGTCAAGGGAGCGTCCGACTCTTGATTTCGGCTCAGGTGGCAATCCCAGGATCATGAGCCCCGCGTGGGGCTCTGTGCTGAGTGTGGATACTGCTTAGGATTCTCTCCCTCTGTCTCTCTCTCCCTCTGCCCCTCTCCCACTGTCTCTCCCAAATAAAAAAGAAAAAGGCAATAAAAAAAGAAGGAGATGATGCTGGGAACATCCTTGCCTATCTGCCTCTTGGTGAACATATGCACACAAGTCAGCGAGTCTACTCCTAAGAAGGAGATCAGAGCAGCTGGGTCAGACGGGGACTTGTGAATCGTTCGCTCTAGTCGATTCCGTCCCTCTGTTGTCCAGGGTGGTCAAACACTAAGTCCCCAGCGGCAGCCTACGAGAGCTCAGACCCTCCCCAACACCCGGTATGTCTGTCTTTCTCATTCGGCATACTCTGGTGGGTTGTACCTTTCGATTTTGAATTTTCTGTTTTTGAGTCTATTTTTTTGAGGGGGGCGCACAGCCACACCAAATTCTTTAGGGGCAGGGGCAGAGGCCTTACGGGCCACTGGTTGCCGACCCGAAGGCTGCATCAAGGTGCTGATCTGGGTGTTTCCACCCGCTGTCCCAGTCCGGCCCGTAAGAGAGTTGCTGTGATCGGCCCCCCGAGCTGTGTGGAGGGCCACATCTACTGAGAGGGCCACCTTGTCCCTGTTCACACAAAGGCGCTCGGCAGGCGTGGGGGTGGCCCCCGGAGAAAAAGGGTGTGGGCCCAGAGAGAGTAATTCGGGCTAGAGAGCTCACTTCGCCCTGGCAGGGCCCCCCACCACGGGAAGCCGGGCAGGTTCACTGTGAAAGCCGCTCTCGCCAGGACAGCTGTGGAAAGGAGAGTGATGTGTTTATTTATTTAGGATTTATAGACGGACTGCTTCCCAAAAAAGGTTCGGTGGGAGGCTTCACAAAAAGCGTAAGCGTATGAAAGATGGGCAGATGAAACCTGAAATCAGAGAAAAAGTGTGTGAAAAGGGGCTGTGAGTCAACGACTCGGGCACCTGGCAGCGGGGGGAGGGGCGACCACACACACGTGCGAGGGGCCACCCCGTGAGACGTGAGCATGACGTCGACCCCGTGGAAGGCAGACCAGAAAAGCAGAAACCCCGGGGCCCTTGCTGGGGTGACCAGCCGTCCCGGTTTGCTGGGCACCGACAGGTTTCCCCAGAGGGTGGAGATTTCGGTGCTAAAACTAAGGAAGTCCCCTGCACGCTGACTCGAGTGGGCCACCCCAGCCCTCGGTGGCATCACGTGCGCTGCTGGATCCAGCTGCACTCGAAAGCCGGCCACCCCCACCCCACCCCCCGCTCTGCGGACGAATTCCTTGTATTACTTTTGCTTCCCAGAGAAAACTGTGCTTGTGTCACTTTGCACATTTAATTTCTACTTATGCAGAGGTAAATAAGACCTCTATGTTCAGCTGAATACAAGTTTGTGACAAAGAGCAGCCGTGGGCCAGTCCCCACTCCAGCACGGGCTCCTGCTTTCAGTGGGAATCCGGGTGAGGATCCACCACTGTTTTAAAAACAATTTTTTAACTGTTTATTTTTGAGAGGGAGAGAGACACAGAGTGCAAGCAGGGGAGGGGCAGAGAGAGAGGGAGACACAGAAGGCGAAGCAGGCTCCAGGCTCCGTGCTGTCAGCACAGAGCCCGACGCGGGGCTTGAACTCACGGAGGGTGAGATCATGACCTGAGCCGAAGTGGGACGCTCGACCGACTGAGCCACCCAGGTGCGCCACGCCATTCTGAACTTTACTGTCCTGGGCACCTGATGGGCACTTTCAATGCGGGAAGAAAGCACTTTTTCATTCTTTTGGATCTTTCTTCTCATATATATACCTCTGTATTTCTAAAAAATATACCCATACTGTTCTTTCTTGACTTTCTATTTTATTTATTTTTTAAAAAGGCTTATATATTTATTTCGAGAGAGAGAGAGAGAGAGAGAGAGAGAGAGAGGCTGCACACACTTGCGTGGGAGAGGGGCAGAGAGAGCATCCCAAGCAGGTGCCGTGCTGTCAGCACAGAGCCCAACATAGGGCTCAGTCTCACGAACCATGAGATCATGACCTGAGCCAAAATCAAGAGTTGACGCTTAACCAACTGAGCCACCCAGGCACCCTGTTTTATGTTTTAAACATTATTCATTAAGTTAAACATTAATTTCACATTTAAACATTAAACATGTTCTTGCTTTAAACATTATTCATTGACCTCTCCTACGAAAGATGAGGATTGAACACCTTACACGATCTGCATATACAGACTACTCTCGTACATCCTCTTGGTCTATTGATCCCAATTTTTGGCGAAATGCATGTTTAGCATTTGCACAATTATGGCCGCGGAAATACTGTTTACCCTCGACACCATGCGGTATATTATGGCATCATTTCCTTTCCTGCACAGACTTTTGTTTTTCCTGAAGTTTATAATTGCCTCTAGAAGACAATCTGCTCAGCTTTCTTTGTGCCCCTATCTCTTTCTCCAGCTTTCTGAAAGAATTCTGAAGTTTTTTCAATACATCAGGTAATCTATTGGGTGACTTTCTTTTCGTTTTGGTTTTTCAATTATTCTTCCTGGTTTTCTGTCAGTGGCTTCCAGGCCTGCTGCATGGCTGGGACTTCTCCACAGGCCACCCTGGGACGAGTTTTCTCCTCCCTCCTGCAGTGCGTCCCCCCCGGTTCCTGGATCCCGTGCCTTTCATGGTTTATACTGTTGTGTGATTGGGACAGAGGCCTCCAGGAGCTACTGGGATAAGATACACGGGAGGCCACTTTTTGAAACTTCCAATATCTGAAAACATCATTCTGTCTCACACGTTGATTACTTAGCTCAATAGAAAACTTCTCGCTTGAGAATAATTTTCCTCCAGACTTTTGAAGGCCTCGTAAGGCTCGGCTCCTGCTTCTCAGAGTTGCAACATTTCCAGGATTGTTGTTCAGAAATTCAAGGCTATTCCGATTCCTGTTCCTTTGTATACGAACTTTCCCCTCTTTCTCTGGCAAAACTTGGAGTGTCCTTTTTGTCTCCGGTTTTCCAAGAACTGCTAAGCTATGATCATTTCTCCCTCCGTCCTATCTCCTCTTTCTAGAACTCTTGCCAGTTGTGAGCCAGGTCCCAGCATGGAGCCTCTGACTTCTGCTTTTCCATTGCCATGGTTTTATGCCAAGCTTTGGGATATTTCTTTGCTTTTTATCTCCCGATTATTGTATTGACTCTCTCATTACAGTTTTACAAGAGGACATTCTTACTTCTCCAAAAGGTCTTTTTTTTTTTTTTTTTTTAAATCACATTTCGTTCTTGTGTGAATTCAATCGTTTATCTCTGTAAGGATATTACTGATATCAGTAAGGATATTAGCTGATATCAGTCAGCTAAGCGTCTGACTTCGGCTCAGGTCACGATCTCACGGTTCGTGAGTTCAAGCCCCGCGTTGGGCTCTGTGCTGACAGCTCGGAGCCTGGAGCCCCCTTCAGATTCTGTGTCTCACTTTCTCTCTGCCCCTCCCCTGCTCACGCTCTGTCTCTCTCAAAATAAATAAACATTAAAATTTTTTTTAATAAAATTTCTTTGTCACCTCTTCAGCAGGGGCTCTGGATGGAACAGAGGAAAACACACATGTTCGATTCCCCGGGTTTGCCGGGAATAGGGTGACCAACTCTTCCTGATCTGCCCAGGACTTTCTTGGCTTTAAAACTCAGAAGCTTCCACCCCAGGAGAGCCCTCCATCCGGGGAACTACCCTTCTCCAGGGGTGGCTTCTGAGTGTTTTCCACCCCCCGGACTGTCCAGACCCACCTGAGTTCAGTGTTCCCTGAACGGCCGCTAAAGGCAACCCTGCTCATCCAGGCAGTGGGTTCTCGCGGCCTCGGAGAGTGATGGAGACCGAATCACTCATATCACAGACACTCACGAGTGTCTGGAAAAGTCCCTGTATTTCTGGAAACCCCAAAGATAACCGGCGTGCATGACTATCATTACTGAAATTGCTGGCTGCAGCCGAGACGTGCAAACCCGCTGGCCTCCTGGCGGCACTTCCCCCGCCCGCACTACCTCTGTAATTATAAGAAAGCATTTTAAATTGTTCCAGTCCAAACAAGACCTGGAAACGCCGAGAACAGTCTGGTCGTTGGGGCTGCAGATTAACGGCCGCCGTGGAAGGGCCTGGAAAGACTTACTCATGGCCAAGGGCAGGGCTGGAGGTGAGGTGCTCACCGCCTCTGCTGCCGTAGGGTTTGTAGATGGAGAGAAGGCAGCAGATCCTGCTCAGCACCCCTAGTCCCCCCGCAGGAACGGGCATGTGGGAGGGGCCCTTTAATTCGGCTGGTGCTTCTCTGCATTCTGAATAAGGATGCATTGGGAAGAACCAGAACTCAAAAGAGAAAAGCAGATATTGCTACGAGGAGTCAAGCTTGGTAGTCGCTCACACCTTAGACTAAATTAATGTACACAAAGACGGAAGCAAGCCCACACCAAAGCAGTTGCTAGAGGCCAGGTGGGACAGTGGCGGCCAAGGAGGTGCTGGTGGGGAGGGAGGACCGAGGCGTGTGCCCTGATGGCGGACGCCCCCGCCTTTCCATCCCAGTGTCCACCTGCTTCCTGGCTGTGTTATTTGGCTTCCTTGAGCCTCAGTTTCCTTATCTGCAAAATGTCTATAATTATAGCATCTGCTTCATAGAGCTGTTGTAAAGATTAAAAAGAAAAATAACCCCATGTGCTTAGCATATTATGATAACATGGACCATCACAAGTGCGCAAGGACTGGTGCCGTCATCATAATCATCAGGCTTATTTGGCCATCCTTCCAGGGACCCGCCTGGCTCTGCCAGCGGAAACGATCCCCACCCCGCTGGAGGTTCCCGCCGCCCGAGACGGAAGGCGTGGGAAAGAGCAGACCATAGGCCGGCCTCAGCTAAGTGAGACCACAATTAATTGGAACTCAACCGAGCCGGCTGCCCCTTTAGCCAGATCCCGCCTCCCCCACATGTCTACACCCCACGATGAGCACAGAACAAGCGAGGACCTGCCCAGCCGGTCCTGGGAGAGGGCGGGGCCTGGCCAATCTCCTGGAAGCATCTCTGTCTGCCTCTGTCACTGGAGGTGATGCTCCAGGCTCTGTAAGAGCAGGGCCACGAAAGGGGGGGGGTCCACTCAAGCCCTGTGGGTCGCCACGGAGGAAAGCCCGAGCAGGGCATCACAGCAAGATGCCGGCCTCAGGGGGTCATGGGCAAAGTGACCGGAAACATTCCTTCCCTCCATCTCCTCTGGCTCAGAGATTTCTGCTTCGTTGAGCTCTTCCTGGTCAGGGCCCTTCTGATGAGCCCACAGTGCTTGTTGAAATGAGGGAGGGGATCAATGGGGGTGCGGGAGAAGGAGCGAACGACGAGCTAAAACATTTGGTGCGGTGGGGGTAAGTGCGGGTGTGGTGGAGGCCCAGGGACCAGAACCCACACAGCTGCCTACTAGTCCCCCTGCGCTGCCAGCCCTCCACTTCCATTTCACAAAAGCCCAGGCACAACCCGGGCTGTTTTTAGAGCACGGAACGGAGGAGAATACCGAGCAAGCGAAATACAAAATTCTTTCTGGCGGGGGTGCTTAAGGAAAAGAAGGGGCATCCAGACATTCACCGATTTGAACCTCCGTCACAAATACCTGGGAAAATATTTTGCGGCGTTGATGAACGTTCCTTCTGCCTTTTCTTCCTGCCTGGAACATGGGCGTGCTGGCCGGAAGCTCAGCTGCCACCTTGCAGCTATGAGGTGACAAAGGCGCGGATGAGGGAGAAACGGGGAGAGACAGGGAGAGGACCAGAGGGCCAGAGAGGGGCACATGCATGAGCACTGTAGGGAGAGAGAAGTCCAAAGGAGGGACAGGGTGAGGGGACAAGCCCATATGGGCCACCACCACTTTATCGGAACGCTGACTGCTCTGGGGAGCCCCCCATCTGGGCACCACTGTCCTGAGCCCTCTGCCGTCTACAGCCTGAAACAAAACGAGGGGGCCCTTACCTCCTAGCAAGGTCTGGGAGTGCTAAGGAGGGTCTGGAGGGCCCATGTCACATGTTGTCCCACCAGGGACTCTCAGTGACCTCTGCTTCTGCTTCGGAATGTGGGAAGGAGGGATCCCTCCTGGTTGGCATATTTCTTTGAGGCTTCTCCCCGGGGGGCCTGGCGGGGGATGTGTTTTCCTGAAGGTGAAGAATAAACACGGAAAATATGCAGGGGAGTGGCTCAGGTCTGGCACAAATGCGGCCAGGACCACGAGCGTGGTGGGTGCCTGCGCGGGTGTGCATATGTATGTGTGTAGGTGCCTGTGTGTGCGTGTACGTATGTGCAGGCAGGGCCACGATCGTCAGAACAGCCGTCGTCCAGCGCTGTGGAATTTGCAAGGCACCTTTTCAAAAATATACCATTCACACCACTCGGCCGCTGAAAGTACGCAGGTCAGTGTTCAGTGTATTCGTGGTTGTGCACCCATCACAGGCCCGCAGAGGGTTTTCCTGGCCCCCAAGAGACACCTCAGCCTCCTCGGCAGCCGCTCCCCAGTTCCGTCCCCCCCCCCACTCCAGCCCCACCCCCTGGCAAGCACTGATTTCAGTGTCTGTGGAGCCCTCTCTCCCGGACATTTGTCGCAAGGCCAACTGCACAGCATGGGGTCTGTGTCTGGCTCCTTTCGCCCCGTTCAGCCACCTCGTCGCAGGGGTACCATCGCTCCCCTCGTCTGTGTGGCTGAGTAACGTCCCATCGTAGGACGGACCGCGGTCTGCGCATCGGTCAGTGGGTCACTGGGTTGTTCTCACTTCTGGCTTTTGTGACTCATGCTGCCGTCAACATGCGCGTGCAAGTTTTCGTGTGGATGTAGGTTTTCGTTCCTCTTGGGCAGGCCCTGAGCGGGCCTGCTGGGCCATAGAGTAACCCTCCACTTTAACTCTTGAAGAGCCGCCACACCGTTCTCCGGGGTGGCCGTGCCATCACGCGTTCCCACCGGCCGGCCGCCCAGAAGGGTCCCGATTTTCTCCGTGTCCTCGCCAATGCTTGCTTTGGTCCGTCTTTTGGCTCTGGCCGTGGTAATGGGTGCCGAGGGGTATCTTACTGTGGTCTTGATTTGCATTTCCCCGATGGCCGAAGGCGCGAGCATCTCTTGGTGACCATCGAATGGTTTCTTGGCCACTCGTCCCTCTTCTCCGGAGACCTGCCCATGTGGATCCTTTGCCAGTGTTTTCGTCGGGGCATTTGTCTTCATCGGCAGACCGCTTCTATAGACCCACACTTGGGCCCCACGTCATGGCTGCTGGGCTGGGTCCATTCTGTTGTCACCACATCGTACAGACGGGGGAACTGACGCCCATCGAGGTCCCACAGGGACGACTACATCGTTTGCGGGCTCCAGTATACAACACGGAACGTGGGACCCTTTGTTCACACTCGTTACGAATGTGAAGACAGTGATGGCAAAGCATTAAGCCAGGCGGGGGCCTTATGCCTGCACGGCTCTCTCGCCCGGAAAGCTGCCCCGTGTCTACCTGACTGTAGAACTAACCGCTAACATTTGTTGAGCTGTCACTGTCCGCCGGGGTCTATGCGACACACGACCTACAGAACATACCGAGTCTTGAAACTAATGCAGCGACTGCCGTTATTGTCTGCATTAAAAAAAAAAAAAAAAAAAAAAAAAAAAAAAAAAAAAACGTTTATTCAATTTTGAGAAGAGAGAGGGAGACAGAGCACCGGCAGGGAAGGGGGCGGGGGGGGGGGGGCAGAGACACAGAAGCGGAAGCAGGCTCCAGGCTCCGAGCCATCAGCACAGAGCCCGACGCGGGGCTCGAACGCACAGACTGTGAGATCGTGACCTGAGCCGAAGTCCGACGCTCAACCGACTCAGCCCCCCAGGCGCCCCTCATTGTGTGCATTTTGAAGATGAGAAACAGAGGCTCAGGGACCCCGCATCACTTGTCCCAGGTCTCAGCGTGCAAGTGCCAGAGCGGGATTCGAACCGCGGTCTGACTCACGGCGTGGAGAGCTGGTGGTGTTAGCCGTGGGCGAGGTCATGGGCTCGGTTCTTCCCAGAGCCCGCCTGAGACGGTGACGACAGCGACCACGTGAGGCGAGCAGCGTGCGTGGGGGAGACGCGGGAGTAGGGAAGTCAGGCAGGGAGGGGAGGCGGCCGACAAAGGGACAGCTATGGCCGCGGGCAGCCGAGCCGCTCTTGCCGGGGACTCCAGGGGACAGGGTGGGGCATGCATTTCAGAGCCGGGAGGATACTGGCTTATTTACCCCCGTAGCTCAACCCGCCCATAGCTGCTCCCCTGGGGGGCGCTGGCTCCCAGAGGGCTTCCGGAACGCATCTGATCCTCTCCCCGACCCCGTAAGGTAGTCAAGGCATTACGCCCATTATATAGATGGCAAAACCGAGGCTAAATAGCTTTTGCAAGGTTATGATCTTCGTGGTCGGTCAAGCTGGGATTCCCCCCCACACCCTCGGGGCCCACGGCCCGTGCTCTGAAACTCCGCTGGCCTTGGCCCCGCCTCTCCGCGGGCCACGGAGCCGCTGCACCCTGGCCACGGCCCCGCTGGCCGACGAACCCACGTTCTCAGCCCCAAGATGCAGGGAGCCCAAATGCTCAGTGTCCTCCCTGACCAGGGCTGGCTCGGGCCTACCCCCGCTGGCCCCGGCTCCGTGCCTGCAGATAGTGACGGCTGTGGGGCCTGGGGTTTTTATCACCGTGCTGTGCCCGTCCTTGGTCCCTCCCGCCCCGGCCTGGGTGCCCGCCACTTTGATGTGGTTTCTGCTTCCCGTCCTGCATCTGGTCTGCACGTGGAGGTGTGGGCATCTGGGCTTGTCCCCACTCGGCGTCCTCGCTGCCGCTCCTCCAAAGCCGTTCGTGATCCCAGCATCGCCCAGGTTCTGTAGTCGGCTTGGGGCTCTGCCTTTGGAGGTGCTTGGGAGTCAGGGCTTGGGGGCGGCTCCTGGGAAGACACGGGAAAGCCGTGGCGCCCAGCCTGCTCTTCAGGGCAAAGAACAGGGCCCGTGCCCACCACGGTGGCAGCAACAAGCTGCGGGTTGGCAAAGAGCGTGGCTCCGAGCCCCCCGCGTGCCCCTCCCGTCACCCCAGAGCCCCCTTCCTCCCCAGTTCATTGTCTAAAGAAGCAGCCTCTGCACACGTGTGCTGTTGCATGTTTGGAGATGCACCTTGCAGCGTGGGGGGGGAGGGGGGAAGGCCGGGCGGTGTGCATCTCTAGGGACACTGCAGGGCCACCCCGTGCGCCCACCGATCACAGCTGCCGGCCACGGAGTACGACCAGCAATGAGTACATCCGTACCAGTGGCTTCTGGGGGCCTGAGTGTCTGGGTTGGAATCCCAGCTCCTGCTCTCAGGGCTGTGTGACCGCGACCGAGTCACTAAACCCCTCTGACTCTTCCTTTTTGCATCTGAATGGGTAGACTGGTGCCCTCCTCGAAGGGCTGCTTAAGTGAAACAATACGCACCTGCCTCCGCACCCAGCAGAGAGAGCGCGCTCAGAACACGGAGTGTTACATATACATGTAAACTACGCGGGTCCATCCGGGCTGATGTGTGACCTCTTTTGAAGCTGAGCCGATGGAGTTTTCCACACTCTGGTGGATGTAGCTGCCCAGCATGATTTCGAGCCACGGGGGGCTGACAGCGCGGGGCTCTGGAGCCAAGTTGCTGGGATCGCAAAGTCCAGCCTTGGCTGGGTGGCCTCAGGCGAGTCACTTAACCTCTCTGTGCCTCACCTTCCACATCCATGAAGCAGGAACAAAATCAGTCCCTCGATCAAAGGATTATGGTTGAGAATTAAGTTAATGAGAAGATAGAGAGGGCTTTGGCCCGTTTTCTGGCACAACATAAGCTCCCTGGACAAGCTGTTGTTTCTTTATTATCTCTCCGTGAAATAGGTGTGCCTTCACCTCTTTGGTGTGACTTCCCATGAAGCAACTTGCCCACAGCTGGCATCTGAAACCAAGCCCTGTCTGTAGGACACCAGGGCCCATCCAGCTAATCAAGGAAACCTAGAAGCTTGAAACCCTGAGACGGAGAAGCCAAAGAGGCACTTCACGAACCCCTGAATTGCGAGGAAATGCTTTCTTGTAATACAAAGGGACTCGGATCTGGCATCAGGGTTCCAGCCCGGCTCTCTCTCTAACCGAATGATCTCAGTTAAATCATTCCCTGTCTACAAAATAGGCATAGTGGAAGGGTCTTGTATTTCTTTAGTATCTTAGATGTGTTCTGAATCAAAGATGCCAACGTGTAAAGGCAGAGAGTATAGACAAAGTACAGCTCTCCGGCAGAGAGTGCTGCGTTGGGCTCCCAGATTAGCAGCCACCTCCCCGCTACTCAGCAAGGCAGTCCAACGGAGGCTCCGTTTCAACGGGAAGAGGACAGAGCCCTTTTCCCGAGAACCAGACGTAGGTCAGATGGTGTCGCCCTAACCCGGGAGCTGTTGTGATTGGCACAGGGTCGCCAGTACTGTTGGCCTGGTCTCAGTGGCTGCGGAGGGCACAGCACTTTCCCGGATGGCTCAGCTCAGGCCCCAAGAGTCCCCGTCACTCGTGACCCTGGGAATGGCATAGCCCTGGGCCCCTGAGGATCAGTCCCTCCTTCCCAGAGGTTAAAAAATGATCAAACCTGAGTGTTCCCTCGGCAACCGTTCTGTCATTTACTGACGGTGGAAAGAAGCCCCAAAGCGAAAGCTGCGTGAGACGGTCGGTTAGGCGTCCGACTTCGGCTCAGGTCATGATCTCACAGTCCGTGGGTTCGAGCCCCGCGTCGGGCTCTGTGCTGACGGCTCGGATCCTGGAGCCTGCTTCGGATTCTGTGTCTCCTTTCTCTCTGCCCCTCCCACAATTGTGCTCTCTCTCTCTCTCTCTCTCAAAAATAAACATTTAAAAAAATCTTTTAAGCGAGAGCTGCCTAAAGCATGTGGACCATTAATCATTTGTTTTTTTAATACACTTGCTTTTAAAAATAGGGGCGCCTGGGTGGCGCAGTCGGTTAAGCGTCCGACTTCAGCCAGGTCACGATCTCGCGGTCCGTGAGTTCAAGCCCCGCGTCAGGCTCTGGGCTGATGGCTCAGAGCCTGGAGCCTGTTTCTGATTCTGTGTCTCCCTCTCTCTCTGCCCCTCCCCCGTTCATGCTCTGTCTCTCTCTGTCCCAAAAATAAATAAACGTTGAAAAAAAAAATTTAAAAAAAAATAAGAATAAAAAAATAAAAATAAAAATCATTTGGTATGAGGCAATGAGCGCTCCCGACTGTTATAATGAAATAAAAGCAAAGTGAAAAATATAAAATGTAATAAACAAACGAGGGTTTGTGTCATACGATTCACCTGCAGTTTCCCCAGGCCTCATTTATGACGGGCAGGGGAGACCAGAGGTTATGGCCTTGTGGCCCGTGTTCAAATCCCAGTCCTAACGCTGATCACTGAGACACTGGGCAAGGGTACATCTCGGCTCGGATATCGCGTCTCTAAACTGGGCTCACCGCTGCTCTAACAGAGTTACTGGATGACCCAGAAATCCTGCTCCTCGACAATGTACCCAAGGGAATTGAAAGCGAGTGTTCAAAAAGCTCGTACATGGGGGTGCTTGGGTGGCTCAGTCGGTTACGCGTCCGACTTCAGCTCAGGTCACGATCTCCAGGTTTGTGGGTTCGAGCCCCGCGTCGGGCTCTGTGCTGACAGCTCGGAGCCTGGAGCTGCTTCGGATTCCGTGTCTCCCTCTCTCTCTGCCCCTCCCCCGCTCATGCTCTGTCTCTCTCTCAAAAATAAATACTTTAAAAATTTTTTAAAAATCTTGCACATGAATGTTCGTAGCAGCATTAGTCACAGTAACCAAACCGTGAAAACAACCCCCGCTCCCGTCAACAGAGAAATGGAGAAGCAAAATGGGGTCTATCCACACAACGGAACGTGATTCAGCTGTAAAATGGTGGAAGGGGTGGGCGCCTGGCTGAGCCCTGAAAACATGGCGGGAAGTGAGAGAAGCCGGACGAAAAAGACTTGAGGTTGTACGATTCCGTTGACAGGAAGTGTCCGGAACTGGCAAGTTCGTAGAGATAATAAGTGCTTAAAGTACTGAATTTTGTGATATGATTTTCACCCCAGCAAAAAAGCAAAAAAAACCCCACTGCATACCCCCAGCGAGAGCTGGGCCTGACATGAAGAAACACCCACAGTGCCTGGCATAGAATAAGGACTCGCTGAATTCCGCTCCCTCCAGGTAAATGCTCAGACTTGCACGCTTCTGGCTCATTCACACCATCAAATCTGAGTCTCTCGCTCAGACCAGCCGACGGGCTGTCCTGGGCTCAACAGAAGCCGTCTCCACGCGCCCCTCCCGTCCGGTTTACATGGCACCGAGGACTCTAAGGAAATTAAGGCCAAACAGGGAAATCGCAGGACAAGTGACTGCAACAAAGGGTATGAGCTGGAACGGGGCAGTGTCCTCTTTCTTCACGAGGACCAACTCAGGAAAAATGAAAGCCTCTGTGTGACATGTTGTCCCCTCGTTTAACAACGAAGATAGTTAAAGTGAGTCCCATAGAAGATATATATTCTTACAATTTAGGCTACACTAAAAAACACTGAAAAACCGTGCAGTCGAGAGCACAGATTGCTGGGGTCGGACCCCGCCTCGGAAGCACCGGCTGTGGGGCCTCAGGCCGGTGGCTTCACCTCTCTGTGCCTCAGATACCTCCTCCGAGCCTGGTGGGGTGCTGGTGAGGACTGCACGCAAAGTCGTCGGGCCAGTGCTTGGCACAACACGAAGGCTCTACAAATGTTAGCTCTTTTTTTTTTTTTATAATTTTTTTTTTAATGTTTATTTATTTTTGAGACAGAGAGAGACAGAGCATGAACGGGGGAGGGGCAGAGAGAGAGGGAGACACAGAATCGGAAACAGGCTCCAGGCTCTGAGCCATCAGCCCAGAGCCCGACGCGGGGCTCGAACTCCCGGACCGCGAGATCGTGACCTGAGTTGAAATCGGACGCTTAACCAACTGAGCCACCCAGGCGCCCCTACAAATGTTAGCTCTTATTAAAGATATGAGCCAGGGTGCCTGGGGGCGCCTGGGTGGCTCAGTCAGTTGAGCGTCCGACTTCGGCTCGGGTCACGATCTCGCGATTCGTGAGTTCGAGCCCCGCGTCGGGCTCGGTGCTGACAGCTCGGAGCCCGGAGCCTGCATCCGATGCTGCGTCTCCCTCTCTCTCTGCCCCTCCCCGGCTCGCGCTCTGTCTGTCTCTCTCAAAAATAAATAAATGTTAAAAAAAAAAAAAGATATGCCTGCCATTCGTATAATATTTTCCTCTATTTTTTTTTTTAGCCAAAAAAAAAAAAAAAAAAAGCTAATTTCTGGGCAAACTTGAGGAATGCCACAGAGAGACATTTCTAATCCTTCCGTCTGAGATTGTGAAGTGAGACGGGTCATCATTATTACAGAGCAGGGTTTCTTAACCTCGGCACGGTGGACATTTGGGGCTTCATCCTTTGTTGTGGGGACTGTCCCGTGCACGGGGCAAGTGTCGGGGCCTCCCGGGCCTGCACCCCCAGCGTACTCACCTCACCCCCACCCTCTTTGGAATGTTCCCAAATGTTCCCTGGAGCCACATCACCGCAGGTTGAGAAACAGTTTGTCGGTTTTCCCTCTGCTTGCAGAGAAGTGTTGGGAAAGCCTAGGTTGGGGTGAGTCTGTGAAAGTCACATCTTAGGGTGACCGAGGACTTCTCAGTTTGGTAGAGGTGACAAAACTTTTGAACCAAGAGTTTAAAAACTACCAGCATTTGGGCCCTGGCTCTTCATCACCGTCGGTGTGGCTTGAGACGCGGATTTCTACTGCCCCCCCCCCCCCCGTCTGTCTCGTCCTTTGTCACCCAGAGAGAGTGGTGCACGTCAGATGGAATCTCCAGGCCTCGGGGCCATCCACTGAACAGGGGTGCCCCACACTGCTCTCACTCACCTTCATGATTTTTACCTGTCCCCATAAAATAACCACATTTAAAAATTTTTTTTTTGAAAAATTTTTTTTAATGTTTATTTATTTTGGAGACAGAGAGAGACAGAGCATGAGTGGGGGAGGGGCAGCGAGAGGGAGACACAGAATCCAAAGCAGTTTCCAGGCTCTGAGCTGTCCGCACAGAGCCCGACGTGAGGCTCAAACTCAGACCGTGAGATCATGACCGGAGCCGAAGTCGGATGCCCAACCGACTGAGCCATGCAGGCACCCCTAAAATTTTTTTCAATGTTTATTTATTTTGGAGAGACAGAGTGTGAGTGGGGGAGGGGCAGAGAGAGAGGGAGACACAGAATCCAAAGCAGTTTCCAGGCTCTGAGCTGTCAGCACGGAGCCTGACGGGGGGCTCGAACTCACGGACCGCGAGATCGTGACCTGAGCCAAAGCTGGCCGCTTAACTGACAGAGCCACCCAGGCGCCCCCCTCCTGTGTTTTTTAATTCAGTTTCTCGATTTAGTTTCTCAAACTGGTTGGAAGTTGGAATTACCAGGGGGCCCGGGGCCAGATCCCAGGCTTTCCAGTGATTGCTCTGGGGTGTGGCCCCAGCCTCCGAATAACTGAGAAGCTCCCCAGGTGAGGACTGAGACGCAGCCAGGAGGCCCCCCTGCCTGACAGACAGGTTCCCTCCGTCTGAGCTCTGGGAGCATGCATTCAGCCACTCATAGCCCCGGGGGCTCCTGGCTGACATGGTTCTAGCTCAGTCATAAACTTGGGTGAGCGGGGGAGCATGGGAAGCTTCCAGAAGCCACCACGCACCTGCCCCTCCTGGTAGCCGGGTAAGATTTCGCATACTCACTGGTAAGCCAAGGAACCACAGCAACAATGGCCATGGCTCACATTTGTCCCCTGCCTAGCACAGGGGTGCAGTTAGGGTTGAGGGGGCACCAGAACTTCAGTCATCCAGGTAAGCAATATTTTCATGCAATGTTGTTGTTGTTGTTTTTAAATCAAAAGTAACATAAAAAAAAAAAATCCCTGATGAACAAAGTATCAAAACTCTAAACAGAGACAGGATGGGTCCCAGGGCTGTGCCAACCCATCCCAGACCCTAAGGCAGGAGCAAAACTCAATAATGCCAAAGGTGTCCTTATTCATCTTGAGTCCTCAGACTTTTGGCAGTCCCTCTCCCCCATCCGAAACTTGGCACTTGAGGTGAGTGCCTGACACGGTGGGTGACGGCCGGGGACTGGCCGCCTCAGTTCACGGAGTCCTCCCTGGCTGGACAACACCAGGACCTGAGGGGTCTCCCCGATCGCATTGCCCCCACTGGTCCCGGCAACCCATTGTCTACCCAGAGCCACAGAGATTTTTTAAATGAACATCAGCGGTGTGGGGGGCAGAGGGGGCGCCTGGGTGGCTCAGTGGGTCGAGTGTCAGATTCCCGATTTCAGCTCAGGTCATGATCTCACGGTTCGTGGGTTCGAGCCCCGCATCGGGCTCTGCACTGAGTGTGGAGGCTGCTTAAGATTCTCTGTCTCCCTCTCCCTTTGCCCCTTTTCCCTGATTGGGTGCAGGCTCTCTCTCTCTCTCTCTCTCAAAAAAAAAAAAAAAAGTGAAAATCGGATCCTATGCAGATTCTTTCAGTGGAAACTTCACACTCAGAACAGCAGCCAGACTCCAGAGCCTCCAGAGCGAGCCTCACGTGTGACCGTCCCCTACGTCGCCAGCCTCTTCCTCCTCCTGCCACCTCCCTCCCGCGGCTCTAGCACATGAGCCACTTGGCATCAGCCTGGACGCCCCGATGCCTTTCCCTGCCTCCCGGCCTTTGCACGGGCTTCGGGCTCTGCCGGCACATTCCATTCTAGACTGCGTGCCTAGCTCACCCCGTCTTCACATCATTCAGGGCTCCACCCCGGCGCCACCGCTCCAGAGAGGCCTTCCCTGACCCCTCATCTTGGTCCCTTTGGGACACATCTTATCGTTCGTTCATCCTGACCCGGAGTTTTCTTATCTGCTCATGTGTTGGTTTCCTTACTGGTGAAAGTGTTCTCGTCCAAAATGTGAGGCCCACGAGGGTAGGGACCTGGTCTGCACCCCGCTGGATCCCAGGGCACAGCCCAGCTCTTTAACTGTTTTCAGAACGAGCGAAGGAATGAATGAGGTCCATTTTTCCGGTGAAGAAACTGATCCCCGACTCTCCCCGAAGTTCTGGAGGAGTCCGCTGTGAATTCTAACGCGGGACCCCCCTTTTCCAGGCGGTCACTGGGCTTTTCTGTTTGGAGATCCCTGTCCCCCCATCATCGCAGCCCCGCACCCTCAGTCTGGCTCTGATTACCGGTTGCTGCCACCCGCCCGCAGACTAACAAACGTGGAACAGCTGTGCCGCAGGAAATCGCCTCCAGCTCAACCCCGATGCTGCAAGGATGTCTTTAGTTAACATAAATAGGCTTTTAGCTTCATTTGTTTTCTCTTTGTGCAAAATACCTATCATTAATTCTGACTTGGGAGATCAAACAGTTAACAACGTGTTGATCCTAGCTTACTTTCAAGTGATGTATTGTATCATTTCGGAGAGTTATGGGGGGTTGATACTTTCTTTGACAAACACATCTAAGTCCACCAGAGAAGGGCTAACCAGCATCCCGGGGAAGGAAGCAATTAACAGCTCCACCCCGAGGGTTCTGAGCGCCATTACGTCATTCCTCCGTGTTTTATTAAACACTGCCTTTTTCTTTTGCATTCTGTTTTTTTCTTTTCTTTTCTCTTTTTTCTTTTCTTTTCTTTTCTTTCTTTTCTGTTCTCTTTTCTCTTCTCTTTTCTGTTCTCTTTTCTCTTCTCTTTTCTTTTCTCTTTTCTTTTCTTTCTTTTCTCTTTTCTCTTTTCTTTTCTTCTTTTCCTTTTTTCTCTTTTCTTTTCTTTTTCTTTTCTTTTATTTTCTTTTCTGTTCTCTTTTCTCTTCTCTTTTCTTTTCTCTTTTCTTTTTTTTCTTTTCTCTTTTCTTTTCTTCTTTTCCTTTTTTCTCTTTTCTTTTTTTTCTCTTCAACCAAAGGAAGTGAGATTCTTCGATCCATCACTCCGAGCAGGAGCAGAGGTAGAGTGGAAAATAAAAAGGCTTCACGAGCATCGTCTGGGCTTTTTCCCTCCATGTTGACACGGCGCTGCCAGGCTCTTTGTGAACGTGCTTCACTTTCTTCGTGTTGTGGCCAACTCTGTCTTCCCGGGGAGGACCCCATGGCCTTTCAGCCCTTTGTACCCCCAAATGCCAGTCATTCCAAGGCAAGAACACATACCCAGTGCCTCCAGGGCCCAACTGAGCCCATAAACCAATGACATAGTCTAGGCGTACGACACTAGGGAGCGGTGGGGACTTCAGCACCACCCCTGGGAACCACCTGCATCACCAGCACTGGGAACCCCTGCCCAGCCAGAAGGGGCCTGCCACTACTCAGGGCCATGTGGTGGCTCTTTGGGGAACCATTTGTTCAAGAGAACATGGAAATCTGGATTATTTTCTTATTTTGGTGAAAACTTAAAAACGCTACATAAGCCATAAAAAATTAAATTAAAAAAAAAAAACCACTACAGAAGCCCAACAAAACCAAAGGGCCCGACGGCCACCAGTTTACAAGTTCTGCTCTGTCCAACAGAGCGTCTTAAACTGGAGCATTTTAGCCTCCGGGCACAGTCAGGGGGTAAAAGGAGTCAGAAACGCCCAGAAGAAATGAGGTACATCCTCTGGGAAGGCAGATTGCAATAGAAGTTCTTTTGAGAGGAAGTTTGTGGGATTTCACTGATAGACAACCAAAAACACCATTTTTATTTTTATTTATTTATTTATTTTTAAAGTGTATTTATTTACTTTGAGAGAGAGGGAGGGAGGGAGAGAGAGAATCCCAAGCAGGCTCCACACCTTTGGCACAGAGCCTGACTCGGGGCTCGAACTCATGAATCGTGAGACCGCGACCTGGGGCACCCCCAGGTGCCCCCAAACATCATTTTTTTTAATGTTTATTGATTTTTGACAGAGAGGGACAGAGCATGAGCGAGGGAGGGGCAGAGAGAGAGAGAGAGAGGGAGACACAGAATCCGAAGCAGCTCCAGGCTCCGAGCTGTCCGCACAGAGCCCGACGTGGGGCTCGAACCCACGAACTGTGAGATCATGACCTGAGCCGAAGTCGGACGCTCAACCGACTGAGCCACCCAGGTGGCCCCAAAACATCATTTTTATATTAAAAAAAAAAAAAAACTATGTAAAAATGTGTGTAAAAATCAAATCAACACACGCACACAGAACTTCAAAGAAACGCTGCTTTTTCAGTAGGTAGATTTGGGACCCCCCCCTCCAGGTCCCCAGCTTCTATGTTCCCCTTCTTCCATTATCAGGAGCATTTTTTTTTTCAACGTTTATTTATTTTGGGGACAGAGAGAGACAGAGCATGAACGGGGGAGGGGCAGAGAGAGAGGGAGACACAGAATCGGAAACAGGCTCCAGGCTCTGAGCCATCAGCCCAGAGCCTGACGCGGGGCTCGAACTCACGGACCGCGAGATCGTGACCTGGCTGAAGTCGGACGCTTAACCGACTGCGCCACCCAGGCGCCCCTATCAGGAGCATTTTGACAGAAACATTGAGAAACCCGACAGACTTGGTCTTCTCATCCGTGAACTGGGTATCATAACCATGCCTGCCTTGTGGAGTCATTTTGAGGAATTGATGAGATAACTTGGGTGCCGTTTCCGGCCTCCCCTGCATGCCACCCCTCCTTCCAGCCTACCCTCTGTAAGTGACCCTGAGTCCCTTCCCTGTCCCCTTGCTACCCTGAGTACTAGCACAGGGCCATCGACACGCAAAGCCTGCCTTGGATTTGATCTGTCCCCGTGAGAAATGGGTGAATCTTTTTTTTTTTTTTTAAGTTTAATTGTTTATTTTTGAGAGAAAGAGAGAGCTGGGGAGGACACCAGCTGGGGAGGGGCAGCGAGAAAGGAAGACAGAGAATCCCAGTCAGGGTCCGAGTTGTCAGAGCTGAGCCCGATTCGGGGCTCGATCTCACAAACCGTGAGGTCACGACCTGAGCCGAAATCGAGAGTCGGACACGTGACCGATGGAGCCGCCCGGGCGCCCGGAGAAATGGGTGAATCTTTTTTTTTTTTTTAATTTTTTTTTTCAACGTTTATTTATTTTTGGGACAGAGAGAGACAGAGCATGAACGGGGGAGGGGCAGAGAGAGAGGGAGACACAGAATCTCGGAAACAGGCTCCAGGCTCTGAGCCATCAGCCCAGAGCCCGACGCGGGGCTCGAACTCGCGGACGGCGAGATCGTGACCTGGCTGAAGTCGGACGCTTAACCGACTGCGCCACCCAGGCGCCCCAGAAATGGGTGAATCTTAAACTGACTCGGAACGAAGGGGCGGGCGACCTGCGTCTCCCTGTGTCCCTGAACTTCTGCCGCCCCCCGTGCGTGCGGCGCTCGCTTCCCCTGGGACGCCGAGTCACGTATGGGACACGGCTGCCCCGGGCTCGGTCCAGCACTAAGATATAGACTGACACCCAGTAGGAGCTCCTAGAAATTTGGTGGAAATAAAAGCATGCCAAATTAGTTTCCCAAACGGGCCATCTGCTTCGGGGAAAATCATTTCTGGCAGAATTTTGATGAGATTCAAGCATGTTGAGTGATTTATGGAGCTGTTAAATATACACTAAATCCATCTGCTTTTTTTTTTTTTTTTTTTTTTAAGAGTGGGGGTGGAGAAGCGACATCCTTAAGGGAAAAATAAAGTCTCTGAGCTAGAATTTGCAACCTGGGGCCTGACGTTGCGCAGAAAATGGCCGCTGCGGTAACACGAACCCAGCCGGTCGATTGGAGTGGGATAGTTCTAATGTTCCCCGAATCTTGCAAAATGTGTATCCAATTAACCACTACTGAAGGGCCTTATTTATAAAATAATACTTTTGTGGTCAGGTTGTCCTTCTTCCATTCGTTTCTGGTGCATGGGGCTGAAGTTGCAGATTCCGCCTGTGATGAATGGAGACGGACGTCGCGTTTCTGCTGGCATCCCCGGTGCTGGGTGGAGTCTGGCCGGAGTAGTTCAAACCCGGGGACTGCTCGACCCGGCCTCTCCCGGGGAACACGGGGGTGAGGGAGGGCTGTCAGGAGTGCTGGGCAGGGGGTGGGGTACGAACGGTAGGGGGAAAAGTCATTTTTCTTGGATGGGGACGGGTATAAGCTCCCTGTGATCTGGGCAGGCCCCTGGCACATCCCGTTGGCTAATCGGAGGGGGAAGTCCGAAGAATGTTGCAGTATGTGGGAAAGGGCCCCCTGGCTCACTCAAGGGTCTGGTTTCCTTTTATGAAGCCAGGTTTACTCTTGTTAATGCTGTGCCTCGTTCCCAAGCCTCTGCCGAGTGACTCTAACGGAAGCGGGGTTCGGGAGGTGGGGATTTAGAATTTGAGGCGGCGATGTTTTTTTAGGCAGGGGTTGGCAACCCGTGTCCGCTAAGGGCAGGTGATAACTATTTTCTGCTCTGCGGGCCAGACCATCTCTCCTGCCTCTACTCCGTCCTGCCTCCGTGGCCCTGGACGGTACGGAAACAAGGGGGCATGGCTGTTCCAATAAAACTTTATTTACAAAAGCAGGCAGGAGGTTGGATTTGGCCCGCGGGCCCCAGGTTGCCAACCCTGGTTGAGCCCTGCGGGGACGGAGACACGGGATTGAAGCAAACAGACCACTTCAGCCACGGATGAAACCAGTTCTCTGTCCGCGGCGGGCGTGAGCTTCTGTCTTCTGTCTCTGGGGAGCCGGGACTGTCACTCCAGCTCAAGTTACTTTCTCTTTCAAGTCCCCTGTGTCGGGTGGCAGAAACCTCGTTTGGGGGGTTTGGGCTCCTCCTTTCCCTGGAGTGCTGCTTAGGGAGGCCACATAGCCCCGGACGTGCATGCGGTACCCGGTCCGGGCGGTTCCCAGGTGCCCCGGGCCCCGGCCGAGCCTGCACTGTCCTCTCTGCGCTGTCCTCGAGGCTCACCCGCCACACCAGTGCCCTCTGCACCTCGGGAGCAAGGCCTCTCCCGGGGTGCTGGGTCCCGGGGCCACACCTGGCAGGGCACCCGAAGGGCCCACAGGGAGCTCCCTGGGTACCGTGGAGTTCTGTGCTGAAGAAACTCTACGAGGCTCTCAGGCACACCGGCCACGCGTTCCTTCTACAGCGGCCCCTTTTGCGCGTCTTGGGAAAGCGCCGGGAGCTGGCTGGTTCCCCGGATCCTTTCCTACAAGTGACTGGCATGGGTTTAGCAAGTTCTATCAGCCACCTCTACCTAACTTTGGGAGTCCTGGGGAAAGGGAAGGGCGCAGACCCGTGGCACGTTCATCACTGTGTTGTTAGTTGCAATCGACACAATAATGCCACATCACACACCGGCCAGTGGCTCGCACGACGAGAGGGGTCGACTGCGGCTCGGCTGACGCAGGTTGAGCTCTGCTGGGCTCGGTGCTTCAGGCCGAAGGTCTGCCGGGCTGGCTTACAGGACGGGGGTCGGGCTCGCTCAGCCCCCCAGGCGTGTTTGCTCTGAGCCCCAGGCTGAAGGGGCAGCAGGTGACCCCGGGCGCGTTCTTCTTACGGCGGATCGCTGGGCACAAGAACCAAGCCCTTTGAGGGCCACTGCCTGTGTGACATCCACGAACGTTCACTGATCGAGGTAAGCCACGGCCACGGCCAAGTCCACAGTTAACGGGGGTGGGGAGGGATACTCTGCGTGTGCTGTGAAGGAGGGAGGGCGAGTGGCTGCCTGCCCAACAATAATCCATCAGCAATGATCACGACCACCACGCTGCCCGTTAGAAAGCCTTTCATCAGCAAAGACTAGAACGCTCACCTGAATGTAACCTAAATCGTGGATTCAGTAAACCCACCAATCAGCTGGAGACAGATGGTCCCAGCGTTGGTTCGGCGCCTTAACGTAACATCAGCAATGGCCTCCCGAGCCTCTGCTGGCCTGCCACCCCCTGCTGTCTCCCGGTGGCATTCCCGGCGGGACAATAAGGCAGAGACATTCACCACATTTCCCAGAGAGCTTGGCTCTCTCTCGTCAGGGAGGAAAAGTCCTTGCAAGCCCGATGCCTTCTCCCCCTGGTCTCTTTGGTCCCGGGTCTACGAGCACAGAGTCTCTGAGGCAAGAATCATCGGAGACGAGAAAGGATACAGCACTGTCGGGGGGCAGAAGGGCCCCCAGAGATGCCCTCCCCCGAATCCCTGGAAGCCGTGGGTGCGGTGAGTTACCCGGCAGACTGGACTTCGCAGAGCTGCTGCTGAAGGTTACAGATGTTAAGAGAGGGGGTCTGTCCCGGGTTTTCCAGGCACACTCACTCTCATCCCACGAGCCCTAAAAGCAGAGAATTTTCTCTGGCTGGAGTGGGAGATGTGGCAGGTGGGGAAGACAGATCTGAGGCAGGAGGGGCCCGATCCGCTGTTGGGAGAAGGGGACCACGGGACAAGCACGAGAAGGCACACAGGTGGCGTTAAGGTGCACGGATCCGTCCCCGGCTGTCGGCCGGCAGGGAACGGAGACCTCGACGGGCTGAGTTGGCCAGCACCCCAAATGAGCCTGGAAAGCCGCTTCTCCCCTGGAGAAGAGCACAGCCCTGCCGACAGCCGGATTCCCGCCTCGTGAGAGCCGAGCAGAGGACTTCGGACCAGCAGCTTGTTGACAATAAACGAGTGTTGCTTTAACCATTGATTGGGTGGCGGTTGGCTTGGGGAGCGATCGGAGACTAATATAATTGGCGTTTCTCCTTCCCACGTCCTGGCTGGCCACGGGGAGACCGCAAGCGTGATCCCTGGGTCTTGTGAGCGGGGACACGCGCACACATTCTCTTCGGAGAGCGGCCCCCGTCCAGTGGGAGCGTCTCCTCTGCAGCCCCGCGTTTCCCAAGATGTGACCCCCGCACGCCTAACTCAGAAGCGCTTGGGATGCCGGGTGGGACGGACTCATGCCCGGGCCTGTGGCGCAACTGCTGGGTCCAACTCTC
Organism: Leopardus geoffroyi; assembly: GCF_018350155.1. Lineage (NCBI taxonomy): Eukaryota > Metazoa > Chordata > Mammalia > Carnivora > Felidae > Leopardus > Leopardus geoffroyi. Next base: position 5,881,140 of record NC_059336.1, read on the forward strand.
AGGGCGGGGCGGATGCCACCTCGTTCACTCACTGCCCGGACTCCGAAGCAGACCTCGGCCGCGCTCGGTGCCCTCGGCAGGTAGGCTGGCAGGGGCGCCACAACAGCTGAGCCCTGACACCACGGGGGGCAGGGGTGCCCGTCTGAAATCCAGATTCCTGGGCCTAGGGCACCGCCTCCCCGCCCGTACCTCGAAGCAGACGTGCAGGTGTCCCACAGCCCCTCTGTGTTCTCTGTCCCTGTGCCGGAGGAGCCCACACGCCTTCCAGCTACAATCCCCCGCTGCCCTAGCCTCTGGGCCCTGCCCGGCAAGTGACTGGGTTGGGGGCTGATCCCAGGACGGGCCAGCCGCGTAGCTGGAAGTGAGCAGGCTCCTGCTGGGGGCATCTGGGTGGGGGGCGGTCTAGCAGAGGCCTGGGGGCGACCTCGTGGGACATGCCCGTGAGTTCTCTGCGAGGAGCCCCGGGAGCGATCCTGGGAGTGCTTGCGGGTCCTGGCATTGGAAGCTGGTGGGATCACACGCCCAGGAAGCGTGAAGGCCAAGGGGATACGGCGGGGGAGGGGGACGGGCAGCGGCATTCGCTAGAATCTTCTTCGTCAATCGCTCCGCCACCTCCCTTTGGACATAAAGCGAACGTCTTCCCGGGTCGACGAAGGCACTTTCCCCACATCCGCTGCCAGGGGCTGCAGAGTGTGGCCTTGTAAAGGCGGCCGTGCCGGGGCATGCGACATTGGGCCGCCTCGTTGTCCTCTCCGGTCTAGCCGCTCTCAGAGCGACGTCTTACAGGTTTCTGAACGTTTCTTGTCCGCTCAAACAGCGACGTTCTCGCCTTGCCCCGCGCGCGGGTCAGGGGGAGCTCACAGATCGCGGCTTGCTCCTCTCGGTCCCTGTGAGCGACCCCTGGGTGAGAAAGAGTGTCCCGGACACCAGGGCCGCTGGAGCCCTCGCTGGGGTTGGAAGCGGCAGGTAAACCCTCGCAGAGAAGGAGCGTCGTCTCCAGGCGAAAGGCGGACGTCCATCCGAGAAACGCACAGATTTCCCGAAACACGATGTCATGCATTTGTTTTATTCTCTGGTGGGAGTAAAACTGACCCCATAAAAATAACAGTTTGTCTTCAGGCCTTGGAATCCATGCAGCTCTGGGGAGGTGATCAAAAGAGAGTGTTCGAGGGAAAGAGAAACACCTCCGAGGTCACAGATCAGCGCAAAGCCCTGCTTTCTGCAGTGTAATCAAGCGTCCTTGGGGGCCCCTGGGTGGCTCAGTCGGTTGGGCTTCCGACTTCGGCTCAGGTCATGATCTCGCGGTGCGTGAGTTCGAGCCCCGCGTTGGGCTCTGTGCTGGCATCTTAGAGCCGGGAGTCTGCTTCGGATTCTGTCTCCCTCTCTCTCTGCCCCTCCCCTGCTCATGTTGTCTCTCTCAAAAATAAATAAAAATGTTGGGGCGCCTGGGTGGCTCAGTCGGTTGGGCGTCCGACTTCGGCTCAGGTCACGATGTCGAGGTGGGTGAGTTTGAGCCCCCGCCACGGGCTCTGTGATGACAGCTGGGAGCCTGGAGCCTCCTTCGGATTCTGTGTCTCCCCCTCTCTCTGCCCCTCCCCAGCTTCCACTCTGTCTCTCTCAAAAATAAATAAATATTTTCAAAAAATTAAGAAAAAAAAAAGAGTCCTTGGACCCCGCGGGGTAGCGCGGACATCTCGCTGTGAACACACGCCCCGCGCGTGCTCTGCCTGGAACCTTCCAGCACAAAGGCCTGCCTCCCTCCGCCCCTCTGCACCGCCCAGACCCACCGGCTCCCCTTAGCTCCAGAGAAAGAGCCGACCGAGCCCCTCAAAGGCTTTCCGTCTCTGTGGGTCCCCCGTTTCGAGGCTGGAGCTCAGATTCACGGCGCGGGTGCTCCTGGGGAGGGCGAGGCGCTGTCTCCCAGGACCGCCACCGAGTCCTTCCTCGAGGGGGCGCCCGAAGTTCCCGGGCAGCGATCTTGCAGCTGCGGGACCCTCACCCGTGGAGGTTTTAAAATTCCACGTCTACGTCTGAGGAGGCCCCCGGACTGAGGGCCTCTGGGAAGTGTCTTTACTTTGCACCCCACCAGCTCATTGTGCAGTAACGTGCCCGTAAAAATTACATCGCACATTCCCCATCGCGATAATAATCGAGCCCCGCCCCCCATCCCCCCACCGCCACCGCCGTTTTCCGGACGAGGACGCAGCGGGTCGGAGAGGCCCCAAGACTGGCTCACGGTTACCGAGCGCCAAGCTGGGACCGGAGCCAGGTCCGCTCGACTCCCCGAGACCTCACGAGTTGGGGGAGGAGCATCTACAGGGAGGGGGAGGAGGTGCGTGGGCACAGAGACGGCCCCGCCACCGGGGTCAGCAAAGCCCTTTGGTTTTCCTCCCACGGGCAGCTTGGTGCTGTGGTGTGACCGGTTTGCCCGACACGGGGGGGAGGCACGCGGGGCCTCCCGGAGGACACGTGTCCTCACCCGCTCCCTTGGCCCGTCGGCCTGGGAGCCACAGAGCCTCAGGACGGGCGGGTCCCGGAGAGCTGATCGCGACTCGGAGGTGGGCCCCCCGAAAGACTGCTGCCTTCACACATTCCGATATGGGCGAGAAGGAAACCTCTGCCGGAGGGACTCGTCCCCAGCGGCTGCTGTGACCAACGACCACGGACGCAATGGCTTGAAGCAACACGGATTTATTATCTTACAATTCTGGAGGTCAAAAGTCCTAGGGGCGCCTGGGTGGCTCAGTCGGTGACACGTCCGACTTCGGCTCAGGTCACGATCTCGCGGTTCGTGAGTTCGAGCCCCGCGTCGGGCTCTGGGCTGACAGCTCGGAGCCTGGAACCTGCTTCGGATTCCCTGTCTCCCTTTCTCTCTGCCCCGCCCCTGCTCGCACTGTCTCTCTCTGTCTCTCAAAAATAAATAAACATTAAAAATAAAAGTTCTAAAATCAAGGTGTTGGTTGTCTGGGTTCCTTCCGGAAGCTCTAGGAAAGAATCTCCTTCCTTGTCTTTTCCAGCTTCCAGAGGCACCCTCACTCCTTGGCTCCTTCCTCCCTCAGCAAAGCCAGAAACACAGCGTCTTCAAAGCTCTCTTCTCTCGTTGTCTTATCTTTGACTCTGACCCTCACGCCTTCCCCTCATGACGACCCCTGGGCTCACCCGGGTACTCTAGGGTAATCGCCCCATCCCAAGATTTTTAATCACATCGACAAAAATCCTTTTTGCCACGTAAAATATCATACTCACAGGTTCTGGAAATTAGGATGTGGTCACCTTTCAGGGGACCTTCTTTCGCCTGTCATACTGTTTCAGCCACCACACTCGGGATTGTTTGTCCCAGCAGCACACAGGGTTATACCTACTATTGTCCAGGGGAGTGAAGGTTGACTACCCAAATCAAAAATCTCTACCTTCTAACTGTGCCACGCTCAGACTTGCACGCAGACCAGGGAAAGTGAAATGGATTTTCCTGGAAGGACAGTGGTTCCTCTTTGGGCGGAGTGGATGCCCATTTGGAATTGCTCTGGAGAAGGTTCCAGTCACCAACCTCAGGTGGCAATCGGTGAAAGGAAGACTGGACTAGCGTCCCGGAGAACGTACCTCTCATTCCCGCTCGTTCGAACCTCTCCTTCAGCTACCAGAGGCTCAGAGCAATTTGCTTTCCCCCAGAGCCCTTCGTGAACCTCCTCTATAAAACGAAAGGCTTTGTCAAGTTCGGGGTCGGAAAACACAGGGCACCAGGGCTCCCCCTGTATCTGTCTGTGCCCACGGCAGACATAACCAATCGATGACAGCAGAGCCCGAGCGATCTCTCTCATTCTTTTCAGTGGGGCGCCAGCCCTTGGCCAGGGCAGAGCTCCAGGCAGCGGCTTAAGGGAATCGGCATTCCCCAGATGAGATCCCTGCTGAATCTGGAGCCCAGGATGGTCTCCAAGCTCTATTTTACTCGTTGCATCCTATGAAAACCCGATTTTGTGAGCAACCCAACCCCAGCAGGAGGAAAGGCAACCAGCTTGTGGAATTGGAATCGGAGAACCTTTCTCCCAGCAGTCAGAGCGGCTCCACTCCCAGACCTGCCTGAGGAGGCCCCGGGCGGCTTTTCCCCCAGGGGAGTCAGGTCCTCCCACGTGTAGCCCAGCTTCTAAATTACACGGTTCAAATTCCCCTTCCTCTGCTTGGGGATGGGGGAGGGCCAGTCACTTTACAACCGTGGAACACAATACTTCTCTTGGAGAAGTTTTTCATTCCCAAGGCCGTCTCCCTGAGACCCAAGAGTTCAGAGGCATCACAGGGTGTTGTTGAGTTGTGTTTCTTAAGCCCGCAGAGCCCCACTTAACGTTCACTCGCGCCCAAAGCGCTCCAACGTGCGCTGATCTCGTACTGACTTCCAGCATCCTCTGCCCGGACCGCAGCCGCTTTACCACGTCTTACGTTCCCTTCTGATCAACCTAGTTACACTGGCTCCTGGGACCTGGGCTGGGTTCCCCGCCGCCCCCTGCCCTCGGCAGGGACCGCTGATCGGTGAGAAAAACGTCCTTCCGCTCTCATACCTCTGTGTGTGCTGTTTTTGCCTCAGGTTTTCTGCATTTGCCACAATCGTTAGTGTTTTACAAAGCAGTGATGTTTGAATGTCCATGATTTGTTCGAATGTGAGATTTTTTAAAAAAACGGGGTTTGCCAATGGCCTGATCCTACTTAACATAATTGACATTGATGAAGCCTAATTAAATTGAATTATATGATAGTGATTCGAACAGAGGTAGGCTCTGGGGGCGGGCTATCAGGTGAGTGACCTTGGGCAAGTTACTTAATCTCCCCAAGTCTCAATTTCATCCCAAAATGAGGATAATAATAGCACTTGTTTGTGGCAAAATCTACTGATTATCTCTCACTTTGCTTCCCTCCTTCTCCCTTGGCGAGGAAAACCCTGACTCTTACTTGGACCTGTAGCCAGCTCAAATAGAAACCGTATTGTGCAGGGTTTTTTTGTGTTTTGTTTTTGTTTGTTTGTTTGTTTTCACCAAGTCCTGTGACTAAATTCAGTTAAAGGGAGCGTAAACTGATATGCATAGAGTGTGCCCTTAGGGAGGATGTGTGCCCTTCTTTGTTGCCTCTTCCTTTTTGTTGGCTGGAATTTTATGTAATGGCTGGATCCCCAGCAGCCATATTGGCCTATGTGGGGGCGGGGGGGGGGGGTGACCTTGGGAATGGAGGCCACACACAAGGTAGACCAAGAGGGAGGGGGTGGGAGTCCCAGTCCCAGTCTTGCCCTGCTTACCTCTGAATTTTAAAATTGTATTGAAACCACTGATAGTTTGGGTTTCCTGTCACTTACATTGGACTTGATCCTAACGGATACGTACCTTCACTGCAAAAGGTTGCCGTGAAGATTGCCTGGGTGAAGAGATGGGCTAACAGCTTTAGCTTAATTAACCATGCTTAATACGTGGTCTCGGACAGTGAGCCCTCAACATGTGGTGGTTATGACTTGTGTTATTCTTTAAGCAAACATAGGGGCACGTCGGAGTTCTCGTATTTCTCGCAAAAGAAACCCAAGCTGACTTGTCTGTGGCACATGCGTCTGTAATGCCCTGAAAGTGCGCCACAGCCCCTGGCCCATTCGGACGAACCTCGACCCCACATTCTGTCCTCCACCGCCCTACTGAGGTCGCCGGATAAAATATAGAATGCCCAGTTACATTTGAACTTCGGATCAACAAGAAATCATGTTACGGGGTGAGTATGTCCCGGCTACGGCAGGGGGACCTGGCTTGTACTAAACTTGCATTCACTGTTGATGGGAAAGTCACGCTTAACTGAGAATCCTGAATTTGTATTTGCTACACCGGCCTCCCCCAAACTGGAGCGGGGATCGTTACAGATCGGGTTCCTGAGGAGGCCGACTGGGAGACAAAATCAGTGTGTGGGAGGTTTATGGGGCGTGGTTGGGAGCAGACGTGTGTGTGTGTGTGTGTGTGTGTGGGAGGAGAAGGTGGGGCGGGTTGTGGTGTGGTCACGAGGAAGGCCTCACTGACCCCGCGGGGAGCTCCGGGGCGGCGGGGATGCCCTGAAGAGTTCTCTGGAACAGGGCGACGGGCCTGTGCCTGTCTCCCTGCTCTCCGGCCAATCACTGGACGGCACCCACCCGAGATGGGGCCCGACCGTGGGGGGTTGTGACTGTCAGAGGCTAAAGGCAGTTCCTGGAGAGGGACTCAGCTAAGAAGCATCAGCCACTGACACCCCCAACAGCCCTAAAGGACGGGTCGTGGGCATATCGTGGTGCCCGCTGCGGGCCTACGTGATCCTCGCAGAAGAAGCTACCGGTGGCCCGGCCAGGACAGCTGTGCCCGCTTGGGGCAGGCGGTGCCGTTGGTGATGGCCAGAGAGTCAGCTCGTGTCTCTCAGGCAGCTCAGAAAGGAGCATCCAGAAGAGAAAGGCCGTGGCTGACTCACAGTGGTGACCCCTTAGAGTAGGGACACGAGAAGCCCATTTCTATGTGGGAAACCATATGCCTGGGGCCCTAGAATGATCTGGAATTCCAAGTAAGCTTCTTACTCTACGGCGTCCGGCTTTTAAGATTCTTCTCTGAAGTTCTCACTTCCTGGGAATCCTGAAAACAGATCCCCGTCACCCGAGGTAACCTGACCGCACCTCCGCTCCGTGTACCCTAAAAGGCATTGACAGTGAGCCCTCAGAAGAGCGGGGCCCCACGTGGCCCAGTCTCAGCAGAGACTCTCATACAGAGAAGCTCAGGACGGGGACCAGAAGTTACGAAGAAGGATCTTCTGATAGCCACGGGCATCTCTACAAGAATATGGACAACTGTCCCAACTCACAATGCATCACCTCACTTCTCGGACGCTCTTTCCCCCCCTCCCCTGCCCCTGGCACCGCTCAGCCCATCTGAGCCTCTCCCCTACCCACTTGTAAATGTGCCAAACCCATCCCTCTCCCCGCTGTCCCTCTCTGTGGCTCTTTCTGAGGTCGACTGATGGCTTTTCTAGGTGGATCATGGCCACTTTTGTCCCACCTTTCCGATCTTGTCCCTTGTCCCATTCTTCAGTGTTTCACTCATTTGGCAAAGACATCAGGTTGAATTGATTTGGGGAAGTCAAGATGCAGCTGGGGCAAAAACGTCATCTTTTTTTTAATTTTTAAAAAATGTTTATTTCTTTTTGAGAGAGAGAAAAACAGAGTGTGAGCAGGGGAGGGACAGAGAGAGAGGGAGACACGGAATCCAAAGCAGGCTCCGGGCTCCTCAGAGCCTGACGCGGGGCTCGATCTCCTGAACCTCGATATCATGGCCTGAGCCGAAGTCAGACGCTTCGCCAACGGAGCCACCCAGGGGCCCCGAGACATTTTCATATGAATCAATCCAGCTCTCACCACAAGGATGATTTAAAAAAAGGAAAAAAAAAATCCCACCATTTATTGAGCACATACTTACTATGTGTCAGGCACTGACCTGACTATTTTTCCTTGTCTACGCCAATTTAATCTGCACATCGAATCCCTGATTTGTGGAGAACAACCACCCGGACTGGAGCCCAGGTGTAGTGAACGCTAAGGGTCACCCACTCCGTGCCCCTCTAAGAAACAAGCCAACCCCTGTGATCATGAATTTGCAGCCTCTTGTCTCTACATCACCCCGCCTGTCTGCTCTCTCCGTAGCCTCACGGCTCCGTGGAACCCGAAACAAACACAAGACAAACCAGAAACACCTCCCGCGAACGCAGACCATATTCCGGCGTTCCTTTGAAGCAGGAAGATGTGCCTGTTTTCAGGTAGATTTTAGGAGAGTCCTAGTAAACGGGAGACATAGCCTTTCCGAAGCATCATTTTCCTGTTGCGTAGACGTGCAGGGTGACTCGGGGATAAATATTTTAGCTCTTCGTCATGGTCACTGTTTTTTCTCTCCTGCTTATCACGAGACATTCTTTAAAGGCTGAAATTACAGTCACCTTTGCTGGAAAGCAGGATTCCCGGGCAGGTGATAGGCATCAGAATAATCTCCAAATCTCGGAAAAAGCCGCTCCCAGGAATGTTTCCAGTTCTTTGGTGACGCCGCCTCCACTTACCCTCCCTCTGGTAACTGTGTCTCGTTGCCCTTGTGCAGAGCGGCCATCCTCCCCCAATCCCAGTTCACGGGATCTGAGCAAAGCTTATCGTCCGCCCCTCCTTTTTGTAAAGGCTGAGCACATGACTGGGACTTCACACGCTCCTTGCCCACGGGGGTTGGCCGTGGGACATAGGTGCGGCCCAGCCGGAGCCTGGGATACAGGGATTCTGTTCTGCTGGAAGTGTGAGCTTGAAGGGGATGTACCATCTAGCGTCGCTGGCAGCCATTTTGTTGCTATGAGGGAAGAGCCTGAAAAGAGAACCAACAATGATAAGACACAGAGAGGGAGAGAGAGAGATAGGCTTTGTTGATGTTATGTAAGGTCCTCATCCAGTCTTCCCTGCCAGACTGGCCCTTCCATTTTTCAGTCACGTGAACCAATACTCTTTTCTTAAACCAGATCAAGGTCCTCGTCACTTACAACCAAAGACATTGCAACTTATACAAAAGGGAAGGGAATGGAAAACATCTGCTGGGTGGGAAGCCCCTCGGAGGAGCCCCCAGCTTCATCCTGGCTACCACCAAATGATATTTCCCAGGGCGCCCGGGTGGCTCAGTCGGTTAAGCGTCCGACTTCGGCTCAGGTCACGAGCTCACAGCTCGTGGGTTCGAGCCCCGCATCTTGCTCCGTGCTAACAGCTGGGAGCCTGGAGCCTGCTTCGGATTCTGTGTCTCCCTCTCTCTCTGCCCCTCCCCTGCTCCCACTCTGTGTGTGTGTCTGTCCGTCTCAAAAATAAATTTAAAAGAATGATATTTCCAAATTGCAAACTCATTCTGCAGGATAGCTTTTGAAGGAAGACTTGGCGGGGTTCGCTAATTGGATACGGGGTGTAGAGAAGGGGTCTGTCGGGAATAGCCTTCGGGTTTTGGCCTGAGTTACTGCAAGAATGGGGCAGCCCTTAGCTGAGATATTCGTGCGGGATCACGCGTCCCACTGGACGAATGGAGATTTTAACAGAACGCCCACCCGTCATATCCGTTTTCCAAGTATGGGTTCCAAACCTGCGGGGAGTTTCTACTGGCTTAATCAAAAGTCCTTTTATTTTGTTCTGGGAGAACACGACCGTGCCTGGCTTCTATATGCAAAGCGGTATTTCAGACTTTTCTTTCTGGAAAAGTGATTTTCTCCTGCTTATGGGTTAACCGCTCTGGCCCGTTGGCCTTCTACAATGTCAGCAGAAAATGGAATCCTCTGCAAAAAGCCGTCTGCCACAACATTTCCTTAAAGCTTTCATCCGGACAGAATTCAAAGTATAAAGAACCCGCTGGGCACTAGCCAGTGTCCTTGGTCCCCCTCTGGAGGAGACAGGAAGTGAGGATGGGGGCGGTGGGGAACTCCCAAGTCCCCCGATTTAAAAACAGAGCATCAGAGGCCTGGACAGGGGTTGGGGCGGGATTTGAGGCCAGAGGAGGCCCGAGCTGTGTTCTCCGGGTGCGACCCTGCACAGTGGCAGACCCCGTGGCAGAGCCTGGGGGGGGGGGGGGGCGGGGGGTCCTAGTCCATGGGCTGAGGTGCCCACCTCGGCCCGGAGAGCTTGCCCGGCTCCAGGACACGGCGTCTGCCCTGCATCTTCAGCCGATGCACAGAAGTAACAGAGAACAGAGTGGACCCCGAGACCCCGTGGCCGCGCGGGATGAAGGATGGACTGCATGCTGCCTTCCCTTCGAGAGCCCGTGACCCAGGACGGGCGGGCTGTGGTCCACCCCAGGGGGTGCCGGCCTGCGGCGATGTCCCCCAGCCCCGGGGGTGCGCCCTCGAGGGCCCCCAGGGTGCAGAGGCATCTGGGGCGCTCTGGGGCGGATGCAGAGCTCCCGCACCACGTGAGAGTGAGGGGCCCCCGGAAGCCACGGGTGGAGTTACGGGAAAAAGAGCATTGTGTTTCTTCCTGGGCATGACATGGGTGCCTGACTCATGGTGGGGCTTGTCCAGGATGGTTAGGAGGTGTCCGCGAGCTTTCTGTGAGCACGTGAATTTTGTTCACTTGGGACATAGATTCACGTCTCTAATGAAAGTCCACTTGGGGTCACGGGGCTGCCCCCCACCCCCGGCCACGGCCCGGCCTGTGCCTGCCTTTGGGCTTCGGGTCAGTGGGTGTCGGGTCCTGCCCTTTGACGGTCGGCACCTGCTTTTCCTGCCCATCCCTGCCCATCTTGGCCTCTACCCCTCCTGCCCTGACCGCTCCCCAGACCGCCAGCCCCCAATTCTTCTCCCCAGGTTCTGCAGAGCTCCCCCAGCTCAGGTCCTGCCTTCTCTCACCCGAAGCCCCAGAGGCACTCGGAACCCAAAGTCCTGCCATGAACAGAGTCCCTGCTCAGAAGCCCCTGGAAGGATAGACCGCGTCGGAGGCAGGCGGCAAGCGGCACCTTGCACACGGCAGGTGCTCGGCCAGCGCTGGCTTCTCGCTCCCCCACGGCTCAGAGCAAGGGGCATTTAGGGGGGTGTGTGGGAACCTCTCCCAGCCTGTGAGGGAGCCCAGCTGGACGGGAGACAGCATATCGTCCCATCCTGACAGCTGGCCTTTTTCAGCTTGGTCTTCAGGCCCCTCCTCCTCCGGGGCCAGCTCACATTGGCAATGAGTGCGGGTGCTGGGGGTTCAGGGAAGCAGGGCAGGGAGGGGGCAGTGTAGGGGCAGAGGCCTGGGGAGGCTCCCCCTGGGAGAGCCCCTGTTCACATGCAGCCATGGAAGGGTCCTGAGAGGAAGCCATCCCTCCAGGAGGCCACCAGCTCCTGCTTCTGTGTGTCACACACGGACCTGCCCCTTCCCGGGAAGGAACTAGAAACTCACCTTCCTGGAGCCCGAGGTCAGGCAGGAGTGACCCAGCTGGGTCACCTGCTGGGTGGGATTCCTGGCTGGGAGGGAAGGGGTCAGAATCCCCACACTCTCCTTGACAGGAGCAGGGAACCCACTCCCAGGTTTGTAGCCTGGCTGATCCTTGACTTCTGGCGGCCCCAGCAGGGCGCCCATGGTTAAAGAAAGCTCTGGAAATAATGGGGCTGACACACAAAGATGGTATTTTTATTTTTTAAATTTTTTTTTAACGTTTATTTATTTTTGAGACAGAGAGAGAGCATGAACGGGGGAGGGTCAGAGAGAGAGAGGGAGACACAGAATCCGAAACAGGCTCCAGGCTCCGAGCTGTCAGCACAGAGCCCGACGCGGGGCTCGAACTCACGGACCGCGAGATGGTGACCTGAGCCGAAGTCGGCCGCTTAACCGACTGAGCCACCCAGGCGCCCCGAAAGATGGTATTTTTAAAAGACCCATTCGGTGTCGTGGGACTCAGATCCAAACTGAAAATACCACTAACGTCCAGTAATAAGGGATGTTAAAAAAAAAAAAAAAGTACCACAATTACAAAAAAAATTGCCAAAATTACAAGCCAGTCATCGGACACCAGTGATGCGGTTGGTGAAATGATACGCGGGATATCGGTGATGACTCGCGGCTCGAACTTAGCTCTGTGTTTCGACAGGTAATGTAGGTCAAGATGCAAGTTATTCACAAGGAAAGTAGGAGCTCGGTTTTGTACAACAAATGTATTCATATGTGTGGATCTCCACATATATTATAAAGCATATATATATATTTAACATTGCTTTTATACCGTTTCGTATTTGATCAGGTTGCTTTTACAGTGTAAATGTAGAATTCTTACAGCCAGAGAGTAAGATTTCGTTTTGGGCGGTAAACAAGCAGGAGAAACCCGTGGGTGCCCGGGGTTGGGGGGGGGGGGGCTGCCCCTCCCCCACTGCCCTCGCGGTCGCAGGGGAGGCTCCCAGCAGCAGGTGACCCCCTCCCGGCTCTGGTGACCACCGATGGGGCAAGGGTGGGTGCTGGCCCACACTGGGCCGGTCAGAGTCGCTGCCCTGAGACTGGGAGCTCGGGCCGGGGAAGAGGTCGTGACTTCCAGCCGTGGTTTGGGGGTTTGCGAGACAATCGCACAAGGACCGCCCCCGCCAACAGCAGCATCGCAAGAGTGGACGGAGCCCTTACCGCGTCCCAGGGACCAGGCGCTTCTCATGTCGAAGTTCATCCATCCTCCCCGCTTTGTTTTATATTTTATTTTATTTTATTTTATTTTATTTTTAATTTAATTTAATTTTATTTTTTAATGTTTATTTTTGAGAGAGAGACAGAGCGTGAGTGGGGGGAGGGGCAGAGAGAGAGGGAGACACAGAATCCCAAGCAGGCTCCAGGCTCCCAGGTATCCGCACAGAGCCCGACTCGAGGCTCGAACCCACGGACCGCGAGATCACGACCTCAGCCGAAGTCAGACGCTCCACCGACTGAGCCCCCCAGGCGCCCCCCGATCCTCCCCGTTTTAAAGACAGGAAGCTAAATCTAGGTGCGGCCAAGACACCTGCTCACTTTGCTGGCACTGGTGCCCCTGGGACCCAACCCCCCAGCTTGTCTCCCGGCTCCCCACTCGGGAGGGCCACTTGCCCCCACCCTGCAGGTGCCCAGCTGGCTGAGAAGACCTGCGACCGCCCCTGCGACCCCCACCCCCACCCCTGCACATTCTCAGAGGTGGGGCTTGACGAGGGGGGCGTTCCTGAGGTCAGAGACTTTGAATCGTCCGTGACCCCCTGTTACCCTCACCAATCACGGGTCAGCGAGGGCTCTCGGCTCCCCTCCTAAGATGCAGCCTGGATCTGGCCCCCCAGTCGCCAAGTCCACGGCACCAGCCTGGTTCCCACCGCCACCTTCTCTCCCCAGTGACCCCAGAAGTTCCTGCCCGACTCCGGCCTTGCCAAATGGGCCCCCGGGAAACCCCCGGCACAAATGCTCTGAGGGCTCATCTCAGCCCTGAGATAATGTCCACTGTTCGGCAGCCTGAGGATGTGGGAGGTCTGGCCTGCCCGCCCCCCTCACCCCGACTCCAGCTTGAGCCCCGCCCGCCCTCCCCTCGCTTACACTTCCCGGGTTCAATTTCACCTCCGGGATGGTCCACCCACCATCCGCCTTCGAGGAGTATAGACACAGCAGATAATCATCATTTGTTGAGCGTTTACCAAACCTCAAGGACAATGCTAAGCACTTTACATGTATTATCTCATTAAAACCTCACACTGGCTCAGTCACCTCTGCTGCGTATTTCAGGAGACAGAAGATTAGATGAGCCCCTAAGTGTGCCTCTCGCAGGACCCCGGGCAGCCTGGCTCCAGAGTCTGGGCTCCCACCGGAGCACCACCCCGCCCGAGAGCCCCCCCACGGCCCCCAGCCGGTTGTCTAAATCTGCCTTTCCAGCTCGGAGCGAGGCCCGTGTGAAATGCAGAACTGCGCCCCGAAAGCCTTCTGACCGGCAGCGCCTTGCAGCGGGAGGGACGTGAAGGTCTAGAGCCCGGGCGGGCCTGGGTCTCAGTCCAGCTTTCCTGCCTCCTGGCGGGAGGGCCCGGAGCCAGTGACCTCACCTCTCGTGGCCTCCGTCTCCCCTTCTGTAAAATGGGCCTTACAAACATTACGTCACCGCCATGGCTGAGGTGGAGGGAAAGTGGGGTAACGCACCGAAAATCCCGACCGTAGCCGGGATCGCTCTGGTTTCCGTGATCACGGTCATGCCTCTGTCTGATCAGAAGCCTGCTCAGACAGCCCGCTGAGCTGCTGGTCGGGTCTTCAGGAGGCCTCTGGCTCTTTCTGGGGGCTTGCTTGCATCCGATGGGCCCCCTAAGTAGAAACGCTATCTTCCATTTTCTGAAGATGTTTTTCTAGATTGAAAGGCGGGGCTGTGAGCAGGGGGAGAGCAGCCCCGACCCTCAAAGTCCACGGTCACGTCACCAGAGACTTTAGGGTCCCGGGCACCGGCTGGGCGTTCCTTGCTGGGGCCCCCTCCCCATCTGCAGGGAGGAGCTCACGGACACAACCAGGTGAGAGAATACAGGTGGAGTGCCCGGCCCTTGGTGGGCAGCCAGGGCGTGCCGTTTAGTTTAGAAGATTCAGCACCACCCTCTCATTGGGTGGCCTCGGGCACAGCCCGTGGCCTCTCTTGGCCCGTTCTCATTGATAGAGGGGCTGAGCCCTCTTTTCCAGGGCGTGTCCCCGAGTGTCTCAGCACCAGGACCGGACGGAGAGCACAGCTTTCTCATGGCCGGGCTGGGAGTGGCTCTGCTCTGCGCCCTTCAAGCCCCCGCTGTGCCCCCAGCCTGCACTCCCCATCAGGGCGAATGTTTACCGAGCCCCTGCGTGTCTCCTCCTTCCTCCCCGCAGGGACCTGGACAGCGAGGGGTCTGCGGCCCTTCTAGCGGACGACCAGCAGGCACCCAGAGAGGTTAGGTCCGTGCTCCGATCCCAGAGCTGCGAGCAGCGAGCCCAGGTCTGACCCTGGAGCCACGCCATCCACAGCCAAATGGGCACCGCGCAGCAAACGAAAGGGCTCGAAGGCCCTCAGGCCCCACCGCAGCCCCCGCGGGCCCCACAGGCTTTGCCCCCGGCTCTCAGCCTTTCCCCCTCCCGCCTTCCAGAAGAGCTGCGATCTGTTTCTCAAAGTGCCGCCCCGCAGCTGCCCCCGCCGACTCTGTGGGGACTGGGAGGGCCACTGAGATCACAGGGAAGGGCCGGCCCCAGGGCTGGCGGCCTCACCCGAAGCGGCTCTGGGGACCGCTCTGGGCCTTTGTCGGCCTCACGCACTCATTAAACTGGGTTGAACCAAAGGTCAGGTTTTACTGCAAAGCTAGAAAGATCCTTGCTGGTCAGGCCAACCCAGAAACCAGCTCTGTGAGAGGGCCGTGGGGGGGTTTCCCGGCCATTTGCACGGAAGCTCTTCTGACTCGGTGGGGGGGAAAATTAAGGGCTGGCTCCCTTCAAGTCGGCAGCACGCCGGCCCCAGAGGTCGGGAAACTCCGGCGTTGGGGCAGGTCCGCCCGGCACAGGCGACCTGGGCTGGAGTGAGAAACGATGACGCAGGACGGTGGCAGGGGGACCTTGACAGAGGGAGAACCGCCCGACGAGGTCAGGCCTGGGGCCAGGGGAAGCCTCCCCGCAGACTAGGGGTGAGAGAGATAGAGTACCTGGTGGCCTCTCCATTCCTCCTGCTTGTGCTAGATTTTGTTTTAATTTGTTTTAATGCTTATTCAGCTTTTGATAGAGACAGAGCGTGAGCGGGGGAGGGGCAGAGAGAGAGGGAGACACAGAATCGGAAGCGGGCTCCAGGCTCCAGGCTCTGAGCTGTCAGCACAGAGCCCGACGTGGGGCTCGAACTCACGAACCGTGAGATCACGACCTGAGCCGAAGTCGGACGCTCAACCGACTGAGTCACCCAGGCGCCCCTCTATCTTTTTTTTTTTTTAAAGCTTGTTTATTTATTTTGAGAGAGAGACACAGAATGAGAGTGGGGGAGAGGCAGAGAGAGAGAGAGAGAGAGAGGGAGACACAGAATCGGAAGCAGGCTCCGAGCTGTCAGCACAGAGCCCGACACGGGGCTCAAACCCACGAACCGTGAGATCATGACCTGAGCCGAAGTTGGACGCCCAACCGACTGAGCCCCCCAGGCGCCCTGAGTGGGATCATTTTAGACCAGCTGGCCCTCCGCCTACCTTCGCAGCTGACCGCAGGCCCGAGACGAATCCCAGCCTTGGTCAGCGGAGACCATCCTAGATCAGCAGAACTTTCCAGCTGACCTTATACGTGTGCAAAACCAAACGTGGCTGTCGTTTGAAGTCACTGAGCTTCGGGGTGGTTTGTCAGGCGGCAGTAGGCAAGCCACACAGACCACCTGTCTCCTTCCCTTTTGCCAACACCCCCGTCCCGGCTGTGGACACCCCATGGGGATGGGGACCGGGTCTGCCCCCTTCACTAGAGCATAGCATGGGGCTGGCATATATCGGGCCTTGAGTAAGCATTGGTCGGGTGGATTCAGTCATAGATCGGCTGGTGCTTATTTGGTGTGATATTTAGGGACTGGAAGCTCCGTGAGGGGACCCTGTCTGTTTCGATCTCCTCCGTCCACTCCTTAACTCAGCGCTAAGTTCAGTGTGTAACACACAGTAGGTGCTTCATGAGCCTTCACCGAAGGAGGCTCCCTGTGTGTGTGTGTGTCTGTGCGGGCAGGTAGGGACTCCGCTTTCCCCCAGCCCACTGCAAGCCCCAGTCTGTCCCTCGAAGCAGGTTTCTACCGGCATAGGCTGCGTGGAGAGCGATACGGGCGGCTGGTGCAGTAACCTTTCTGGAATACCGACCTCCCGAAATGTCCACATCCCAATCCCTGAACCCTCTGAATATGTAACCTTCCGCGGAAAAAGGGACTCTGCAATAAGATATGAATAAGTTCAGGGCTCCGAGGTGGCAGGATGAGCCTGTGGGCACCAGGGTCCTGACGGGGGGGGGGTGGGCGGGGGCGGGCGGGAGGGTCCGGGACAGACGCCGTGCAGCCGGCCCTCAGGATGGAAGAAGGGGCCAGGGGGCGAGGGCTGCGGGCGGCGTCTAGAAGCTGGAAAAGGCAAAGAAACGGGTTCTCCCCCCGCCCCCCCGGAGCCTCCCAGCCTGCTAACCCCTGAATTTCCCCAGGAGACCCGTCTCAAGCATGTGATCTCCCAAACTGTAAGAAAACACGCTTGTGTGGTTTAAAGCCACTACGTTTGTGCTGATTTGCTACGGCCGCCGGAGGAATCTCATTCACCTTTAACCGCTTCCTGCAGCGAACAGGTACTCAGGTGTCCCCCAGGCTGCGGCTGAGGGCTGGGGCCGCCTTAGCGACCGCGGAGAAGGGCTTGGTGCATCACCCGCCTCTGCGGAAGTAAACGTGAACGCTTCCCTGCAGGCAGCCCACGGTTTGGGAGGGGACTTTTCAGACGCTGCAGAGAGAGAGGGGGGAAATGGGTCCACGCCCGGTGGGCAGCGTCCATGCAGGCAGGTCCTGGCTGGCTCGGGGGACCGGGTGGCTCCTGGTGCCCAGCGGGGACTTCTCCGGACGCACTTACAGAAGGCAAACCTCCTGGATGGTTGGTCGCGGGAAGTGTCATCCAGACTCTGTAATGAATTTTTTTTTTTAACGATTTTATTTGTAAGTAATCTCTACACCCACACGGGGCTTGAACTGACAACCTTGAGATCACGAGTTGCGTGACCTACCCACTGAGCCAGCCAGGGGCCCTAGAGACCCTGTAATGGATTTTGTGAAGATGTTTCCCAGTCCGGGGTCTGCTCCCCTCATTCCGAAGGCACCTGCAGGTTTTTCTTCGGGGAGCCACCCTTCCCCCAGGGCCAGTGGGGGTCAGGAGGGCTCACGTCACTCGCCTCCTCGGGACCCAGGTGAGATTGCGCCACACGGGCTCAGCCGATCCGTGAATCCCACCTCTCGGGCGGCAGGGATTGGTTCAGGGGTGAGCTTGTGAGACAGGTTTGTCCAAGCAGGGCCAACACGGACCCTTTTGCCCAAGCTCCGGGGTGGAGGGAATTGCGCTTTGTGGTGGAGGCTCCGGGAGGACAGCATGGAAGTCTGGGGCCACTGGCAGCCTCTCGCCACCCCAAAGGGAGACTCTGCAGAAGAAAGGAGCCAACACACAGGAATGCAGAGCTGAGGGGTGGAGGGGAAAATCCTGGCAGGGGCTGGGGAGGGCTGAGAGAGAGGCAGAATGGGTGACATCCGAGCCCCTGGATGGAGCCATACCTGACTCCGTCTGCTTCACACCTCCCGGGCTGGCCAGGAAACGCCTCCCTCGTCCTTCCCTGACCCAGTGTGAGTGGGGTTTTCTGTCATCTGCAGCCAAGAGAGCCCTCACTAGTACAGCACCATAACGGCTGGGCTGCATGCGCCCTTGGATGCCGTTAGGGGTAAGCCCGTCCTTTCTTTCTTTTTTTTTTTTTTTAATTTTTTTATTTTTAACGTTTATTCATTTTAGAGACAGAGAGAGACAGAGCATGAACGGGGGAAGGTCAGAGAGAGAGGGAGACACAGAATCGGAAACAGGCTCCAGGCTCCGCGCTGTCAGCACAGAGCCCGACGCGGGGCTCGAACTCACGATCCGTGAGATCGTGACCGGAGCCGGAGTCGGCCGCCCAACCGACGGAGCCACCCAGGCGCCCCTGAGGAAGCCCCTCCTTCATCGTGCACTTGGAGAAGCAAAAGCCCAGAGAGGCCGTGACCACTACATCAGGTCACACGGCAGGTTGTGCCACAGTCCAGACTGGACCCGAGGACGTAGACAGTCCCCGCTTAGGATTCCTTTATCCTCCCTGTGGTGAGGAGGGTCGGTTGGCCTCCTTCCCCACCAAGCTTCCCCACCAAGGATGAGGCTTCCCCACCAAGGATTCCCCACCAAGGATTCACATGAGGCTGTGCAGAGGCCCCTGTGGATCCGAGAGCTGGAGGCTGGCACAGGAGATGGGGGACGAAAGGAGGAACTCTCCTCCTCGTTGGTAAACGCGGCCGACCCGTAACGCCAGGGTCTTTGTTTCGACGGTGTGACTAACGCGTATTGCGCAGCTGCAAACGTCAGGCCTGGTGCTGGGCGGTGGAACTTGGGGTGCGCGAGGGCCTTGCGCCCCTGCCTGGTGCCGCCTCTCGGGGGTGATGCGAGGATTAAGTAAGACCCCGTGCAGCCGAAGGAGTCGGGTAGGGGCCTCTGCACCCTAACTGCCGGGCGGTCCCCTGGCCCTTTGGCGTCTGTCAGAAGTCCCAGACCTCATCCACGGCCTGTAAATTCTAGCTCAGTAAATGAAAGCCACTCAATTTCATTAAAAAGTGCGCAAGAACATCCTCTCCCTCCACGAGAGTAGTTGGGCTTAGGCTGCAAGCCCAGGAGAAAAGCTTTCCGTGCCCGGAAAGCCAGGCTCCTTAAAACAACAAAAAAAGTGAGTTCAGGAAGGAGGAGAGAACTGACGTCAGACGCTCTGGCCGCAGGGGTGCAGACGGGAACTGCGGACAGCGTCGGGGACAGCGCATCGTCGCCGGGACCGAGAGCGGTCACACGCACCGGCTGCTGTCCCCAGCGGGTGTGCTGTGGCTCTCAGCTGTTTTGGATGATCAGTGTCATGACTCCCTTCCCCGAGCTGAGGTCACCGAGGAGGGACCGCGGCTCGGGGCCCACGCCTGCAGGCTTTGCAAAGCAGCGCTGACAGGTGGAGCTGCTAACGGGAGGGAGGTCAGCCACGGGGCTGCTTACCAGCACCCAAGCCACCGGGGACCTCTTGGCAAGTGCAGGCGCGAGGTGGGCGGGGGGTGGGGGGGACGGGCCAGCTCCCCGCCCTCGCCCGTTGTCCCTCACACCCTCTCTGGCTGCCCAGCACCCCGGAGCAGGAGCCCCAGGAGGGCAGGGACTTCTGTATGCAATTGCCCGGCCGCTGGCCTGAATTCTCCGATGAGGCCAGGAGCGATGCGACTCTAAGTGTGACGTTCACACTCCCGAGGGGGAAGAGATGAAATTAAAAATGCAGCCTATGAAGCGAGGCCAGCGGACAGAGAAGACAGACGAAGGCCCGGAGGAGGCCGCTCTGGGGAGATGACACTCTTGGGCACGAGCCAGAAGAAACAGTCAAGCAGGTGGGTGTCTGAAACAGAATCCCAGGCGGAGAGACTGGCTGTGCAAAGGCCCTGAGGCGGGAATGTGCCCGCCGTGTTCCAGGCACGGCTGGACACGGAGAGCTGGGGGACGACGGGTCAGACGCACGGCAGGAAAGCCAGATCACGAGGACATGGGCCCCAGAGTGGCACATTGGGGTTTATTCCGAGCATCTCGGGGGCCCAGCTTTGAAGAGTGAGAGAGCTGAGGCAGGGTTCTTCACCCCAGCGGGCTCCATGCAGAGCTTGGAAGGTGCCATAAACAGCCATGCACCCCGGGCCACAGCTGGCTTCTACACAGAGGCTCTTGGTGCCCTGTCAGAGTCACCCATGCTTCCTTCCTGCCTCCAGGGTTTTCTACCTCGGGAAACAACACCAGGGCTGTATCTGAAGGTTTTGCTTTCCTTTTTTTCCGACGACATAAAAAAAAAAAAAAAAAAAAAAAGCTGACAAGTGACAATAGGCCTTTCCTCCTCGCCAGGCCCCACGTATGTCCGTGCGTATCTTCGAAGGGATCACCTGCCACGAAACGTGAGACCAGGGCCGGGGCCACGGATCAAATGGATGTTTCAGACCGTCAGCGCGATCTGCATCCATATTTGCCAACAAGTAAAAAAAATTATGTTTCGGGTGATCCAAGGTTTACACGCTGGGATCTCGATGGTGTCTCCTTTCTCCCCTTTTCTGTCCCAGCAATCATCTTAAGTCCTACTCAAAACAAAGAGCTCCCTGTTGGCAGTTAATCCTCAAAGGGAAAGCTTTGTTCGAGACTAAAAAAACCTCATTCAACCCTGTTGGCAAGGAGCTGGCATTCCTCATGCCAACTCGGCCTGGTATTTCCAGCTCTGACCGGGAGCCTACATTTGAGAGCTTAAGCTCGTTTTTTTCACCCCGTGCAAGGGGAGCTCCGTATCACATGGCGTGTCGGCTGAGCAGGTACTGAAGGGAATAATCGGGGAATTAGAACAGTGGCAGGAATAAAGCCAGGGCGAGGGGGTAGGGAGAGGTCTGGATGTGCTGGGAGAGGTTTCCCGGAGAACGGGAGCCCGGGGACAGTGCGGGCAGCTGCGTCTTCAGCGGGCTTCCTCCCGGCTCTGTGGACGCATGAAAAGATTGCGCCTTGTATTAGCTTTCGATGCCGTGTAACAAGTTGCCCCAAACGTAGTGGCTTAAAACAACCCCCGTGTTTTTTCTTCCTCATTTTTGTGGGACAGAAGCGTGGGCACAGAGAGGCCGGGTTCTCTGTCACACTGGGCTGAAATCAAGCTGTTGGCCGGCCTGTGTTCTCCTCTGGAGCGTCGGGCCCAAGTCCTGTCTGCTTGTTGGGGTGAGCCCGGGCTCCCTCCACTCTGAGTGGCCTTATTCCTTGCTGCACGGCCCCTTCCGCTTTCAAAGCCGGCCGGCAACAGACGATCTCCTTCGTGCTGAATGCCTTACGTGCGTTGAATCTCTTTTTCCAGGAAGGGCTTCTTCCCTTTGCAGGGCTCACCTGATTAGGTCAGGCCCACCAAGGATAATTTTCTTTCTTTTTTAGTGTTTATTTTGAGAGAGAGAGAGAGCACACACGCAAGTGAGGGAGGGGCAGAGAGAGAAGAGGAGAGAGAATTCTAAGCAGGCTCCTCGTTGTTAGCGCAAAGGCGGACGCAGGGCTCAATCCCACGAACCGTGAGATCATGGCCTGAGCCGAAATCAAGAGTCGGACGCTCAGTTGACTGAGCCACCCAGGCGCCCCCATTTTCTTCCTTAAAGTCACTTGTGCCCTCTAACACAACTATGCATGTACTCAAGATGCAGAGGATCATACGAGGGTGTGGAACATTGAGGGGCGTCATGGGATTCCGCCTGCCGTATCTTTCCTCACGGTCATTAATAGGCGTTCAGAACCACTTGCCAATTCCAGGCTTCAGAAGCACTGCCTATGGGCCCAAGAAAGCCCCAGACTCTCCGCTGAGGCAGGATGCTAGGGGCTAAGGCCCGGGAGTCAGAGAGACTTGGGTATGAGTCTTGGTTCTTGATCATGTGACTGCCTCAGTCACGACGGGCTGGATTATGCTGTGGTGACAAACGTCTCAGTAGCTTAAAACAACACAGGTGTACTTGTCACCCATACCACAGGCGCATCGCAGGCCGGCAGAGAGATAGCACTCCGCGTGGCCCCTCAGGGACCCAGGCGGACAGGGCGGCTACCCTCGCAAATGTGTCCCGTAGCCAGGCCAGAGGGAAAAAAAGAATATGGCGGGAGCAAATCACGTGGCCACACCTACCTCCACGAAGACAGGGAGGCGCCCTTGGAGAGACAGCGGGAGGGAGACGGGCGGTGATCTTTGGTGAGCGGCTCCCCTGTCTGAGCCTCAGTTTCCTCTGTGAAATAGACCTGAGAGTGTGGTCTGTAGAGGTGGGGATACGATGAGAATGAAACTAAGCCCCAGAGAAATGAAGGTCATGCAGAAGGCCAGAGGAGGGATCTGAATCCAGGTAAACCTGGCCCTAAAGACCTGCCACTTGGAGCCCTCCCTGTGACGCCCCGGGGGGACCTCTTACTCAGCTTTCGGTCCCCTCCTCCTGGCTTCTTGGGTCAGCTCAGCACGAGGCTCTGGGCGGAGATCTGGTCAACCCCTGCGTCTGGCCTGAACAGAAACTCCATCTGCCTGGCCTTCAGCTAGACACAGCTGGCCGCAAAGGGACTCACTTTATAACACACTGCCAGGTCTATACGGCCGGCACGGACGCGAGAAATCTTCTAGGCCAGCGGTTGTCTCTATCAGAAAGGGAGAAAGTGTCCATTGGATGCTGATGGCGGGGTCCCTTAAGCTGTCTTCAATCCTGGAGGAGCACAATGGGAATGGTGTACGATCTGCAATGACATTTACCATTGTTTAAAGTGTTAAGTTGCACTGGGGACCGGGGCAAGAATGGGGGGGTGGCTCTTAGTGGGTACAAGGACTGTTGTGGGGGGTGATGAGAACGTTCTGGAACCAGATCGTGTGATGACTGCACAGCCTTGTCACCGTGCTAAAAACCACTGATTGCACGCTTTGAAACGACAGACGTTATGGCACGTGAAGTCTGTGTCAACTGAGAAATGTCAGTTGGGGCGCCTGGGGGGCTCCCTCGGTGGAGCGTCCAACTTCGGCTCAGGTCACGATCTCCCGGTTCCTGAGTTCGAGCCCCGCGTTGGGCTCTGTGCTGACATCTTAGAGCTGGGAGTCTGCTTCGGATTCTGTCTCCCTCTCTCTCTGCCCCTCCCCTGCTCATGCTGTCTCTCTCAAAAATAAATAAAAATGTTGGGGCGCCTGGGTGGCTCAGTCGGTTGGGCGTCTGACTTCGGCTCAGGTCATGATCTCACGGTCCGTGGGTTCGAGCCCCGCGTCGGGCTCTGTGCCGACAGCGTGGAGCCCGGAGCCTGCTTCGGATTCTGTGTCTCCCTCTCTCCGTGCCCCTCCCCCACTCATGCTCTGTGTCTCTCACTCTCAAAAATGAATACATGTTAAACAAAAAATTTTAAAAAAACATATCACACACAGACACCCACAAAAGAAATGTCAATTATGAGAATTCTGTCTCAATTAAGAAAAACAAAAACAAAACAAAACAACAACAACAAAAGAAATGTCAACCTGCTTGCCGTTCAGCCCTCTTTGCCTACTTTCGCGTTAGGAGTGTCACATGTCAACTCTTTTTATGTGCCAGTGTCTGTCTCCCTGTTGTTTTTTTCCGAAGGTGCCCATTTTTCCTCTGGGAAACTACATTTCTGCCATTCTTCTTGGCCCCAGTGAGCCTGTCCCCCCACAACACACCCCCTCTCCAGATCAGATACGGCAGATGTCCCCGTTTGATTTGTCTCCATACAGACATGGGTTCACTGGAGGCCATGTGACCCTAGGGGAGCCAATCAGAATCCTGCCCTGGGACTGCTAGGAGAGGGCGGGGAGGCAGCAGCTCTGTTTTCCCCGGAGGGAGGCAAGTCTGGTGACTCTTCTTTGCCTTCATAGAGGAAGGCCGCCTGCAGGAGGAGAGGTCAAGGTTAACACAGAGAAGGTCCCAGAGCTGAGACATGGAAAGATGCACAGTCTGGAAGACTTGATCTTGGTCAGGGGTTCCAAAGGGGTGTTTTGCCCTCCAGGCAACATGTAGCAATGTCTGGGGACATTTTTGTGTGTCGCATCTGGAGCAGTGCAGGGGTGGGGGGCGTGGGGGGCGCCACTCACCATCTAGTGAGTAGAGGTCAGAGGTCGGTGTCGTTGCTAAGCTCCCGACGATTCACTGGACGGCACTCACATCAAAGACTTACCCAGTCCCCAAACGTCAGTACCGCCAATGTGGAGAATCCCTCATCCCCAGCCGTGTCTGAAGTCAGGTGCCCGCCCACTCCCTCCACATTCCAATGACATGAGCCAGTAAAGTCCCCCCTTTTTTTTTTTTTTGGCTTAAGCCACCACCATGAGTTGGGTTTCTGTCCCTTGCAATCAGAAGAATCCCAACTAATACACTGGTCAGGGGCCGCTTATGAATCAGCTGGGCTCGCACACTGTTCCAAGGATCAGAAGCCTGGGGCTCTTTCTTGCTCAGACAGCAAGACGACTGGAAGGGGGTGGTTGCCATTGGTGCAGCAGCTCGGCGATGTGAGATGCTGATGCCTCAGTGATTCTCTTGGCCTTTTCCTTCAGGTCACAAGATGGCTGCTGCAGCTCCAAGCATCACATCAGTAGGCAAGGCGGGAAGAAAGAAAGAAGACGCGATGCCAGTGACATCTGTTCCTTTTAGCAGGAAATCAGAAGTTTTCCCAGGACCCCAGCGGACTTCCCTTTATGTTTCATTGGCCAAGACGATGGCATGCGGCTGCGGAGGAGTCTGGGAAAGGGAAAACTTAGCTTTTCCAGTGCTTAGAGTGAAAGGGGAGAGGAATGGAAGTTGGATCAGCTGTAGGAGAAGAGACGCGAAACCCCGTGGTTAATCCTGGTTATCTCATCCGGAACCCCCACGACTTGCCAAGACATGTTTGAAAACCAAAAATGGGACATGGGTTACTACATACAGATTGATAAACCCACCTTCAAGACATGTGATGCATGCAGGAAGAAAAATAAAAGCAGAAGGGGTGTTTGAGAGTGAAATGCCCACATCATAGATGAGAAAACTGAGGCCAAGTGATGTGTTCCAGGCCACAGCAGCAGCTAGACATGGGACGGAGGTGTAGACAGAGCCTTGTCCGGGTCGTCTGGGGTCTGGGTCCAAATCCAGGCCTGGCCTCTCCGAGCCCCAGTTCCTCAGATTCCAGAGGACCTGTAACGTGTAGTTACTGACCTCCTGCACCCAGTTCTCAGCCCTGAAGTTCTTTTTTCCCCCAGTGTTTGTTTATTTTTGGGAGAGAGAGAGGGAGCACGCAAACAGAGCAGAGACAGAGAGGGGGGATGGACAGAGGATCCGAAGCGGGCTCTGCGCTGACAGCAGAGAGCCCGACGCGGGGCTCGGACTCACGAACCACGAGATCACGACCTGAGCTGAAGTCGGACGCTCAACCGACTGAGCCACCCAGGAGCCCCTGGGTCTATTGTTTTTCAATTGAGGTGAAATTCACATAGAAACTTAACCACTGGTATTTAGTGTCTTCATGGGGTTGTACAACCACCACGTCTATCTCGTTGCGAAACATTTTCACTACCCCCAAAAGGAAACCCTGCACCCGTGAAGCAGATGCCCCCCATTCGCCTCTCCCTCCAGCCCCTGGCAACCCCCAGTGTGCCTTTGGTCCCTGTGGGTTCATCCCTAGTCTGGAGATTTCACATAAGTGGGATCATACAGCATATGGCCGTTTTTGTCTGGCTTCTTTCGCTCTGCATCTTGCCTTCGAAGTTCATCCACGTGGCAGCCGTCTCTCGCCCCATTCATTTTTATGACTGAGTAATATTCTACGGTGTTTATTCACCGCAGTTTATTTACCCGTTCATCGGCTGTTGGACATCTGCTTGGCTCCACCTTGCGACCATTACGAACAGTGCCGCTGTGAACGCGCCTGTGCACGTACGAGTTGAGCACCTGTCTTCAGTCGTCTGGGGCATGTACCTGCAGGCTCACCTGCTAATTCTATGCTTAACCTTCTGAGGAAACACCAGACTGTTTTCCACAGCGGCCGCACCATCTCACGTTCCTACCCGCAGTGGACAAGAGTTTCCAATTTCTCTACACCTTTGCGGTCGCCTGCTGTTGTCCGCTCTTAAAAATGACAGCGCATCCTAGCGAGTGCACTTTTGTGGCTTTGGCTTGCGTGTCCCTAACGACAGGGGACACGCAGCATCTCTCCGTGTGCGCGTTGGCCATCCGTACACCTTCCCTGGAGTCCTTTGCTCATTTTTCAGTTGGGGTGTCGGTCTTCTTGTTGTTGAGTTGCAGGCGCTCTTTACATATTCTGGATGATGCTGGATCTCTATGCAGTGTTTAACCTCTAAAGCTGGTAAACCCACGTTAACACTTAAAACTGATCAGAGAATACTCGAACGCCTGCTCCTAATGGCCATCCAAGGGGGTGTGAAGGCAGCGGTCCCAGTCATAAAGGCCCAGCCTGTGTCCAGTCAGCTGTCCAGGCCACAGAGCAGGACCCCTGTTAGAGCAAGTGTGCCATTCACACCCGTCTTTTGTGTAACACTTTAGATACTAATATTACGAACCTCTGCATTCCCCATGTCCGCCTTGGTCAGAGAGGGCGTTACCTGCCCTCTTGGTGTCATATTTATTTTATTTTATTTTGTGAAAAGTGAATCTGGTTTTATTTTACTAATTTTTTTATGAACTTAAAAATACCACTTTATTTTATTTTGGGGGTACTAAATCGTTAAGGAAACGGAGGAAGCCCCATGCCCCCTCCCTAGCCCCGTGCCACTGGCTCCTTTGGGAATTGATGTCATGTAACTGCTTTCCTGAGGGATCAACTCAAATAAAAATCACAGATACAATTAAACGCTGACTCTCCTCTATCAGACTCCAGGGCAATCAGAGTAGGCGATCAACGTGCTTGGGCTCACTTTCTTGCTCCTGGGCTCCCGGAGGTCACTTGAATTCTGTCACCCGTCAAGGTCATATCCCCTGCCCAGCTTGGCAGGGAGTGGGAGCAGCCAAAACATTACCTCCCTGTGGCAGGAAGGAGATGGTCACGGTTCGGTGTGGCCTCTTCGTGGGCGTGCATGTGATTCAGACACTCAGGAAAAGGTCTCCTTCACCCTTGGTTTAAAACTTCCTGTCACCATCTTGGAATTCTTCATAATTAATTATGTAGACAGTCCTACCCACTTAGGGTTGCCAGATGTAACAAATAAAAAACACAGCTTGGGGGGAGGGGGGCGCCTGGGTGGCTCGGTTGGTGGGTATCTGGCTTCAGGTCAGGTCATGATCTTGAAGTTCGTGGGTTCCGACCTGCGTCGGGCTCGGTGCTGACAGCTCAGAGGCTGGAACCTGCTTCAGATTCTGTGTCTCCTTCTCTCTCTGCCCCTCTCCCACTGGCACTCTGTCTCTCTCTCTCAAAAATAAATAAACGTTAAAAAAAATAATAATGATAAAAAATTTAAAAACACAGGAGGGGGGCACCTGGGTGGCTCAGTCAGTTAAGCGGCCGGCTTCGGCTCAGGTCACGATCCCGCAGTTCATGGGTTCGAGTCCTGCGTCGGGCTCTGTGCTGACGACTCAGAGCCTGGAGCCTGCTTTGGATTCTGTGTCTCCCTCTCTTTCTCTGCCTCTCCCCTGTTCTCTCTCTCTCTTAAAAATAAATAAGCATTAAAAAATAAATAAAAACAAAAAACAAGCCAAAAAAACACAGGACTCCCAGTTACATTTGGTTTTTACATAAACAAATTAGTTTATCAGTTTATCAGTTTATTAGTTTATCAGTTGTTAAGTATAAGTATATCCCATGCAATATGTTAAAAAAAAAACACACACAAAAACCTATCTGTCACTTATCTGAAGTTCAGGTTTAATTGTGCAGCCTGTATTTTTATCTGGCAACCTTACGGCCATCTCGTCCACGTGACAGGAAGGGGCGTGGCTGGGGCGTGGCTAGGGGCGTGGCTAGGGGCGTGGCTAGGGGATGAGGTTTTGAGTCCCGGGAGAAGAACAGGAAGGGGACCCAGCTTTGTCCTTTCTGTAAAATTGGTCCTGTGGGGAAATATGTGTCCCCAACTTGCACACGGAAAGGACCAGGGTGCAGGGTGCCCCCTTCCCACCCTGAGACGGTCCTGCTTGCAGCCTAGAGGCAGGGACTGCAGGCCGTGGGTGACCGAGGCCTCCACGCCTCTGCTCTTTCCCTCTCTGTGACTGTGGGTCTTTGGGCGGCCACTCCTTTGTTGGAGAAGCCTGGGGTGCAGGAGGCGGGGCAGAGGTGGCGAACGATGATTCGGAGAGAAACCATACGTGGCGCACCGCATGCCAGTCTCTGAGTTGAGGCGTTATACCCAGAGACGCTATGGGGGTGGGAGATGATTAGAAGAAAATGCCCAAAAAGCCCCCGGGGGGAGTATTAATTTTTAAAAAGCCAAGAAACGCCGGGTCAGTAGAAGAGACTGGCAATAAACCAGCTAACCAGTCTATCTGAACAGATCTAAATAAACCAGTCTATTCAGTGAGGTCATTTGCGCCGAGAGCAGCAAGAAAGAATTAAACAGGGTGACACATAAGATGAGCAGAACAGTGTAGGGCACCCTCCGGCCGAGGTGGTCGGGGAAGCCTTCCCGGAGGAGGTGACGCCGAAGTGCGTTCCGAAGGGCGGAAGCAGGGGAAAGGCACTCCAGGCGGAGAGAACAGGAGGCACAAAGGCCCCGGGGAAGGGGGCAGCTTACTGTGCTCTGTTCCAGAAAGTGGCTGGATTTGGTTACACTCTAGTCTTCCTTGCGGTTTTATGTGCGATTGTTACCCCCCTTTTGCAGCTGAGGGCACAGGTAGGGCAACACTGCCAGACTCCCCGTGTCGGTCAGCGTCCAAGCAGAGGAGCAGAACCGGTAGGAGATAGGTCGTAAGGGATTTCTTGCAAGGAGCTGGCGTGGGCCTGGGGGGGGGGCCTGGCCAGGCAGGCCGGAGTGCGCGGGTCAGGCCGTCAGGAGGCGCTGGGGTCCTTGGACACCAGGTGGGGCTGCCGTCCACAGGCAGAGTTGTTTCTGCAGGAACACTTCAGCCCTGTTCTTGAGGCCCTTCAACTGATTAGACCAGGCCCACCTGGATCATCTAAGACACTCTACCTGAAAGTCACATGATTTTGGAGACTGTAATTACTTCCACACTACTTCCTACAAGTGCCTAAATGAACGACCAAGTGAATGACTGGGGGCTATGGCCTCACCAAGTTGACACATCCAATTGACCATCGTGACCCCCATTGGGTAAGTGGTGATTTGGCCCGAGATTTGAACTGAGGCCTGACCTTGAGCTGATTTTGATTAGCACGAACAACTAATTAATCCTTACAGCAACCCATGAGGCAAGCAATATCCCCACTCTATAGACGAGGAAAACGAGACCCGGAGAAGATAAGCCACCAGCCGACTTACACATCAGCTCCCAGCCGGCATTCAAGAAATAGCTTTTGAACGAACAGATTTGCTTAGCCAAGATTCACAGCCTGTCTTGTGTGGCACCTGATGACTGACCCTCCCACCCTGGCCCACCCTGCTCTCGTCTGTCAGGAGCTGCCACGCCATCTGAGCAGTAGGGACTTTTATTCTGGTGAGGGACCCTGGGGTAGGAAGAACCTTTATAGAGAGAAATGGGAGAGTGCAGCCCAGACCAGGGTGCTGACCAAGCTCGAGGACGACTGTTGGGGTCTGCGGCCTCTGCCCCTGTGTCCCACAGTGAGGGGGAACCCGGCAGGAGGGCCACCCTCTCCCAGATAGTAACTACGGACAGCACATTGTCACTTAGCGCCTGGCATCTGCAAGCAGAGGAAACACCGTCTGGCCCTCGCTGACCCCCTCCTGACCACCCACCAGGACGTGCCTGGGGAGCAAAGGGGCATGTGTGTGGGGACGAGACTTTGATGCGCGGGGTGGGGGTGGGGGGCCGGTGGGGGAGCCGCCCTCCACAATTACCTAGACGACCAGCTTATGAAATCAAATATGAGGGATTGGAAGACTTTTATGGGGGGCTTTTCTGCTTCCAGC
Organism: Leopardus geoffroyi; assembly: GCF_018350155.1. Classification (NCBI taxonomy): domain Eukaryota; kingdom Metazoa; phylum Chordata; class Mammalia; order Carnivora; family Felidae; genus Leopardus; species Leopardus geoffroyi. The sequence goes on from NC_059336.1 coordinate 5,910,892, forward strand.
AAATTCCAGGGCATGATTTTACAATCCCTTGATTCCAGGCCTCCCTTTGCCCCCCACTCTCCGGGGTCTGAAGGGAAAGGTTGGGGCTTCCACGGAGCTTGGGGTGGGGGGGACGGGGTGGCCCAGTGAGAAGCCAGGGAGGGAGCAGGGCGGCTGGGCAGGGAGCGCTCTGGCGGTGGGAGATGAGCCCTTCAGCAGAGTCTCAGGTCAGGCGACTCCAGCCAGTGCCCTCGGGCCACCGCTGGGCCCCCTTCGTCCTCCGCCAAGACCTTGGACTTGGTCCACGTTGTAGGGAAAGTTCAGAGACCCAGGGACACTGAGTTTCCATGAGGGACTTCAAAATACGTCCACAGGGTGAGGGGGCCGGGGCCGGGGAAGCACGTGTGGGGACGCGGCACAGGGACGGACAGACGCAGTGATGGGGAGACGCACCGACACACGGGGGGAGGGGCAGCGGTGGAGAGAGAGCGAGACCGAAAGAGCAGCGGGGACAGGGACCCACAGTCAGAGAGAACCCCGGGCGCAGGAGAGAACAGGGGCGGCCTGGCCGGACTGCGGAGCCCGCCGGGCCCCTGATCGCGTGTTGTCCGAGGGCGACAAGTTAGTACAAGAGGCAGGAGGCGGCGCTGCAGTTACAGCGCTGGGGTTGGAAGTCCCCTCTCCCAGCACGTCCCCTAACCTCTCCGGGCCTCAGTTTCCCTCCGGGGCAGGGAGGACGGAGCGGTCCCCAGCGCCCAGGGTTGCTGTGAGGACGACACGAGTGGCAGTCCCCAGGCGAGGCCACCGTCGCGGGCCCTCCCGGCAAGGCCGGGGATCCGCGGCCACCAGCCACTCCGGGGCCACCAGTCCCCCGCGCGGCTACGCGGGCTCCCGGTAGGGGGAGCAGGACGGGCCCGTCCACGCCTGGAAAGGGGTGTGCGTGTGACTGTGTGAGTGAATGTGTAGGGATACGTGTGTGAGTGCGTGCAGGCCTGGGCGTGAGTGTGCCGATGCGTGTGAGGGTGAACTTGTGCTTGGGGGAGCGTGGTCTGGGAGCGCTCGCGCGTGCGCACACGCCCCCTGGTGGGGTTGTCTCAACCTGTAACGGGAGACCCGCTGGGAAACGCAATGGGGCTCTGCGGGCTCTTGCGCGCTCTTCCCCGTGAGTCACAATTCACCGCACACAGACCGCTGTCGTCGTCGGCATCGTCGGCAGCCACATGGCCACCGTTTACTGGGCAGCTATGCGTCCTACCCCTCACTCATCCACCCAGCAATTCTTTCTTGAGCACCTACTGTGGGTCAGGGGCTGTGTCCCCGACAAGAACGTAACTAGCGTCACTCCCATTTCACAGACCAGGAAACCGAGATTCAGAGAATTCAAACGACTTCCACGGTTATAGCTGGTGAGGGTCCAAGCAGGGTCTAAACCCAGGTTTTTTACCCCTTAGCCTATGCTTTCGCCATGGCTGATCCCCTGGCACCTCTGAGAAGCCCCTGTCCCTGTCCCCTGTCCCCTACCCCTTGGCCCCTCACCCCCTGCCCCCTGTCCCATGGCTCCCTGTCCTCTGTCCCCTACCCATGGCGCCCCCTTCACGGAATTGCCCACTGCTCACTGCAGGTGCTCACACCTTGCCTGCCTGGCCTGTCTCCCCTGCTAAGCCCCGAATCCCGGAGGGCGTCACTGTATCCTCAGCTCCCAGCCCACGGCCCAGGCCTTGGTAGGCGCTCAGCATGTGGTTCTTGAATGACTGGAGGAGACCAAAATCTCCCCTCTCCTTCCTGCTTGGCTACCTAGCTCCTAGTTTTGAAGGCTTCCCCTCCTCCAGGAAGCCCTCATGGTATCCCTCCCGCCCCCAGGCTCTCCAGGGTCCCAGGCCCCTGGCTCATCCCTACACACCATAAATGTCTGCCTCCCCCACCGGCCTGTCTTGTTCACTATTGCATTGCCTGGCACATAGTAGGTGCTTAGTAAATACATTGAAGGAATGAACGAGTGGCTGAACGAATGTGTGCGTGAGTGAATGGGGGCTTCCCAGGAGGCAGGTGGGTGGGGACAGAGTTGAGGGGAGGCTTGAGAACTTTGGCCAACAGGGAGAGGAAGGGCAATCCTGGTGACCTCTTCCAGGTTCTAGAAGCTGCTTCATTCCTGGGACTCTGGCCCCTTGCCCCGACTGTCACAGCCAGCAACGGCCTCCAGCGTTTTCCTCACACTGCGCCACTCCGGCCTCTGCTGCCACGGGCACGTCGCCTTCTCTGACTCTGACCCCTGCCTGCCTCCTCTGAGGACCCTCGTGGTGACTCTGGGCCACCCAAGCGCTCCAGGACCGTCTCCCCATCCCGCGGGCCTTGACTGAATCACATCTGCACAGTCCCCTTTTGGGGTGCAAGGTGGACACGGTCACAGGGCCCGGGGATCAGGATGTGGACCTCATTGGGGGCCACGATTCTGCCCACCACTCGGAGTACATCGTGTCCCCTCTGCAAACCTCGGCCTCTGCATCTCTAAAACGAGAATTTGGGGCTTTTGCACCCGGGGCTCTGTGCGCCGGCAGCACCCACACCGTCATTGCGCTCGGGGGTTCGCCGGAAGTCCCAGTGTGGTTAGGATGCGGACCCTGTCACCGGCCGGCCGAGGGACCAGATGCTGTCCGTGCTGGGCCACAGTCCAGTGCCTGCTGCAGAGACAGGGAGGCCTGTGGCGATCATGCAGAGCCCTCAGCCCTGGCCCTAGTCAGCGCCCTGAGGATCCCCGCTGCTGTCACAATGTCAGGGCACAAAGGCCACCCGCATCGGGTCTGGACCCCTCTGCGGGTGCCTCTGCCGTGAGGCCTCCTCTGCTCCCGGCCTGGGTCGCCCTCCCTTACGGATGCATTTGCTGCCCTCTGCTGGCTGTGACGAGCTCTGCCCGGCTCCCCGCAGCTGTTGGGGGCTGCCTCTCCGAGGTCCTCCCTCTTGGTGGGGGTGATTCCTCCGGGTCCCCACCTTGAGGTGGGCTCAGGCATGTGCCCCTGTGACCTACTGCCAGCGCTGTGAGGAGTAGAAGGCCATTTCCCAGGATGAGCCGACACAGTGCGGACAACCCCCCGCCGTCTTCACTTGGGCAGGAAGGACCACAGCTCGGTCGGGTGTCCTCGTGGCTGTCCAGTGGTCTCGTAGCCTGGGGTCTACCTGCCGGCAGCTTAGAGCCGCTCAGACCTGTGTGCCAAGCTTGGGCCTACCGCTTCCTGGCTGTGCGTCCTCGGGCGAGTTACTTAACCTCTCTGAGTCTGAGTTTCCTTTTCCGAGACATGGCATTAATTCTACCTTGCAGGGCTGAAGCCGTATATGGCAGGTGATATGAGAGCTAATATCTGTCCAGTGTGGACTGTCTACGCAACCCTGTCCTGGACACTGGATCACCGTTTAAATCTGAATTGCTCTCATCAAATACTCGCAAGAACTTAGGACAGAGAGGAGGCACTGTTTTGGTCTTCATTTTACAGATGAGGAAACTGAGTCTCAGAGAGGCACCCCAGGTGTATGCGGCCAGGAGTGGAGAACGAGAATATAAATTGGGGTCTGTCTAAACCCACAGCCTGTTCTCTCTGCCTTATGCCCCTGGGTCTCTGGTCGCGGCAGAAACCCCCAGTGGCCAATACATGTGTTCTTGATTGTTTGGTTGTTTTAAATAAAGGAAAATAAATCAGTTAATGAAAGCATTTTGCTTGGCGGTCATTTCTTCTCCATACGTGGGGTGGCTTTGATATGAAGAAAGATTCTTGGGGGACAGTGTTGGGACCCCAGCCTTCGATACCTGCTGTGTGTATCCTCAGCCTTACATCCCGTGCAGCCCGCCCCCCCCCCCCACTGCCTCGACTTCCAACCCACAGCAATGTTCCAAGACAGGGAGACACCCCCGGACTCTGAAACCCCCAAGAAAAGACATCCCCGCCACCCACCATCGTCATGTTGCACAACTTTCCTTTGACGTTTTTATTGTCAGCTCTTTCTGCTTTTAAGAAAAGCTCCTAAAACCAAAGCCAGTTTGGGTAATTTGACGTTTGTGAGAGCAGAAGCGATGTTTTGATTCCAATTAGTAAACCACAAATCCCTTCGGCAGCCTCTCTTTTGGGGTGAGCCTAACAGCAGAAAACCCATTAGAACATTCCTGAAGGGAACAAAAACACTCTAGGGTCTATTTTGTGCCAGGTGCCTTCCGTCTATCACCTCATTTAATCCTACCAGCTGTGGCAAAGCGTTTTACCTCTGACAGACGGGGAGCCGAGCCTGCGAATGTGCAGGGGCTCCCCAAAGAGGCAAAGCGGGATCCCACTAGACATCACTGGGTTCCTACCCACACCACGCCTCCCTCCTCTCCATCCCCTCTCTCACTGGACAAGCCTCTGTGCGCGGGGCTGGTCCTTTCCTTTCCGGCATCAATCTTTGTTAGTCTGAACCACAGGGCAGCAAACTTTTTCCGAAAGGGACCATCTAGTAAATAGTTTAGCCATGTGGTCTCGGACACTGTAGTATGAAAGTGGCCGTGGGCGATATGTAAGTGAACGGGTGTGGCTTTTGACATAAGCAGGTGACGGATGGCTTTAGCGCCCAGGCTGTCGTTTGCCAGCCCCTCATCTTAGCCAATCAAGACTATCAACCCCCCTTGCCAACAGTCGCTAGGAAGGGGTTGGGGCTGTGCTTCTGGCCCATAAGCCCGGGGGGGATGTCTGCTGGAGGGATTCTGGCCACAAGTCTCCTTAGTCTTAAAAAGAGACCCTAGGGGCGCCTGGGTGCTCAGTTGGTTGAGCTTTTGACTCTTGATTTTGGCTCAGGTCATGATCTCCTGGTTCTGAGTTCGAGCCCGGAGTCGGGCTCTGTGCTGACAGTGCAGAGTCTGCTTGGGATTCTCTCTCTCCCTCGCTCTCTGCCCCTCCCCTGCTCATTCTCTCTCTCTCTCTCTCTCTCTCTCTCTCTCTCTCTCTCTCTCTCAAAATAAACTTAAAAATAAACTCAAAAAAAGAAAAGAGAGACCCTAGATGGAAACCTTTCCTCTCTGCATCTGGGTGAGGTTGGTGAGGTGATGGCTGGAGCTGGTGCAGCCCTCTTGTGCCTCCAGGAGAAGGGCCTGAGGACCACAGCGGACCTACAGAGGGTAGAAGAATCCTGTCGGTGATGTTAGCAAGTCCCCGAATGAACAGTCTGGCGCGACCGCCCTTCCTCCTTAGGATGTGAAACTACAAAGATTTGTATTATTTAAAGCATTTCCAGTAGAAATCTGTTTCTTGATGCTGAAAGTCTCCTAACTGATAGGGTGTCCAAAGTTTATTCCTTGCCTACTTCCCCACATGGTTTTCTTGGCTTCACTGGGTTTATTTTATACAGTGCGGAGTAGAAGAAACACCAGTGTTTCGCGCCAGAGGAAATCAGCTGCAGCCTGTGAGTTGGCCCAGGTTGTACGAACCCACAGGCACGGACGTGCATGCAAATGGATGACTTCCCAGTGGGAATTTCCACTTATGCAATTTTTGCCTTATAAAGCCAATGATTTAATTGGCAAACGTGCATTTGCATCCCAACCCCAGAGCAGGCGTGCTTCTGATTACAGAGAGAGATGTGCCCTCTCAAGTCACCTGATGGGTTGGGGGGGGGGGGGGTGGCAGAGAGCCTGCAAAGATAACCTAGCAAGCGTATGGGGTTTTACAGAAAGGGGCAGCAGTGAGGTGGAGCAGGGTGGGGTCTGCTCTGCTGTCCCACAACTGACGCGTAACCGGCATGTAGACAGAGCACTGAGGTCTGAGCGGTCAGCGATGCCTTCTTGCAGGGGAGAGGTACCGCAGCCAGGCCGGGCATGGACTCGGAAGGCGGTGGTTGGGTGGGGGTGGGGGTGGGGGTGTTGCTTTCAAAAGAATGGCTTGTGCAAGGCCGGGGGTAAGGATAAGGCAGCGTGTGATTGCTTCTGGATATTATGTTCTCAGGCCAAAATGTGCATTCTGTTAGCACGATTTTCTACAAATCTCCTAAAGTGCCCATCAGTAAAAGCAGCCCATAGATTTGTGGTCACAGCCTCGTGTGACAAATCCCTGCGCTACCCTGGCTTCTCATCCTGGGCCCTCGTGGCATCTGGGGCAAGATAACTGTGGGACACCGTCCTGTGCGTTGTGGGGGCGTGTAGCAGCACCCCGCCTCTATGCGCGAGATGCCACTCGCAACTTCTTCTCCCACCTCAAACCACAAGTGTCTCCAGGCATCAACAAACGTCCCCCGGGGGCTGCAAACTCATTCCCGTTGAAAACCAAAGGCTGGACTAGAAGAAGGCAGGTCTGTGCGCGAAAAGGACGGTCCGGGCCATCAGAGCCTCCTGCCTTTGCAAATCCGATAGGCTCCAGGCAGATGGGGATTCTCAGAGGCTGCGGCCCGCCCTGCGCTTTGCTCCCCGTCTGCGTTACTGCTGAGCCTCCAGCCCCTAACACGTGTTAGGAGAGGCGCCTGTTATTTGAAGATGAAACAAGTCATGGCAGCGGCCCCCACTGGCAGCCACCCCGCTCCAGTCTCCCTGCCCTACAGCCCCGGCGCAGCGCGGGGACCGCTTCTCAGGCAGGCGATCCGCCCGCGCCTGCGCTTCCGGGCCATGTAAATGAGTCATGGACACCTTGGTGGTGATTGGTTTAGGGCTGGGCACGTGACTCAGCGCTGGCCAATAAGGGGTGGCGCCTTCTGGCAGCGGTGCCCTGTCTGGTAAAGACCCCCAGAAAGGCGGGGCCCTTTTGCACCTGCGCGCTGAGGGGGTAGCGGCCTCGCGGAGACCCCGGGGGAGCCCGTTTGGGGGAGCAGAGGGGCGAGGCGAAAAGAACCCGGGTGCTCTGTGCCGTCTCCGAGCTGTGGGATTCGCCAGCGGTGGGGCTGCCTCCCGGGGGCCGTCCTGGGATGAGAGGCACCCAGACTCCCTGAGGGTTTCAACTCAGGGAGGTTAGACGTGTCTGTTATTTGCAACTGAAAGCATCCTGATGCAACACTCTCCCGGGAAGGCACCCAGCCCGCAGCGGTGGCTCCATAAACCCATGCGATTCTTGGAACTAGAGTGTGAAAGGGTGAAGGCACTCGTCTTCTCTCTTTCCAGCTCTTTCGGCTGGGACCGCTGACCACCGTCCCTTGACGGTGGCTCCTGAGCCCGCGGGCTCTCGTCTCGGGGTGAGGGTGGGGGCAAAGCCAGCGGGTAAGTTAAACCTCCCTCTGATGACACGGTCCGCTGCCGGTGTCCGGCTGGGGATGAGGCCTGGAGCTGAGCAGGTCCCTGGGGAGGGGATCACTGCCCTGGCCTGACGCGCTGGGGTCTTGCGATGTTAACAACACGCCCGGGACTTTTCCGTCAAGCGGAGGCAGACGCATCCCAGCCGCCCCAGGATCTCCATCGGCTCTTCTTCTCACTACAAAAGAAGGACTTCCCACAGTTCATTAAGGATTTTTCTGTTCCCTTTTTATTAAAATTAAAACCAAAATAAGTAAAAAGACTAAAAGAAGAAAGAACCCCTCCCCGAAGCCACAGGATTGCTCCCAGTGCTGCCGACACTGCACCCCCCGCCCCCAGGCAGGGTGTTCCCGCGGATGGGAGGGTGGGGTGCAAAGTGAAACCAGGCTTTGCACCGCTGAGGGTGGTGTCCCTGAGTGCCCCCTGTCTGGGCGTGGGGGCTGGGAAACCCCCCGTCCTGCTGCCGGCCTCACCGACCACCCACAGCCTACGAGCCGCCTAGCTCCACTCCGACCCAGCTTCCTCCAGACGCGGTGGAAAAACCTGTCACGAGCACCCTCTGACTCTGATCGTGGACTCTGGTCGTTGCCAGCAGCCTCCCAGGTGGTGGCCCGCACCTGAATTGAGACGGCTCTGTTCCCTGCCCCGTTCTGAGTCCCGCAGGGCCCAAGCCTTCCGAGCTCCCAGCGGTGGGAGAGCTGGCCTCCCCTCGCTCAAGGGCCACCCAAATGCCAGGGGCTTCCGAGGATGGCCAAGATGTCCTGACATGTCCTTGGCTGTGACTGCTGCCGCCAGAATGGGGGAGGGGACGCTTCCCAGGTCGTGTGTTCTCACTGTCCAATGCACACGTTCTCCCCCTCGTGTCTCCTCCCCTGGGCCACTCCTTGGTACCCTTCCATACCCCTTCAAGACCCCAGTCTGAATGACAGGTGGCCCGCCGCCCGTGGGGGCTGGATTGTGCCCGCTGTCAATCAACATTTGACATTTAACTTCGTGAAAGACATTGTGGGATAGGTGACCGTAGAACCGGTGTTTTGAGACAAGGGGAGTTGAACTCGTGCCCCAGTGTCTGCGTAACAAATTACTACAACCTGGGTGACTTAAGATAACAAATGCACTCCCTCCCAGTTCCAAAGCCAAAAGTCCAAGATCAAGGTTTCCACAGGGCCAGGCTCCCACCCAAGGTCTAGGGGAGAAATTCTTTGTCTCCTCCAGCTACTGGTGGCTCCAGGCCTCCCTGTCTTGCGGCCACATCTCTCCAGTCTCCAGTCTTCACGTGGCCTCCTCCTCTGCTTCTCTCCGTAGTATGTCTCTTATAAGGACACTTGACTTTGGATTTAAGGTCCACCTAGATAATCCAGGATGATCTCATCTCATCTTGAGATCCTTAATTATATCTGCAAAGACCTTTGTTTCCATACAAAGCCACATTCACAGGCCCCAGGGCTCGGAGTGTAGACAGATCTTGGCGGGGGGGGGGGGGGGGGGCACTAGCCAACCCCCTACAGGGGTGGGAGTATAATTACCACCAACAGATGCAAACAGTGTGGCCTGGACAGAATGAGACACACGTGGGAGCCAGACGACACTCAGCCGTCATGTCCCCTGCCTGTCCTCTTCAAAGATGTCAGTGTCGGCAAACACCCAGAATCGATCAGATTGAAGGAGACCAAAGAGACAGGGCCACTGAAGGCATTGCCTGAGCTTGGCTGGGGTCCTGGGGGAAGATGGGGTCCCCGGGGGAGGATGGGGTCCCAGGGGGGAGGATGGGTTCCCTGGGGGAGGATGGGTTCCCTGGGGGAGGATGGGGTCCCTGGGGGAGGATGGAGTCCCCGGGGGAAGATGGGTTCCCTGGGGGAGGATGGGGTCCCCGGGGGAAGATGGGGTCCCCGGGGGAGGATGGAGTCCCCGGGGGAAGATGGGTTCCCTGGGGGAGGATGGGGTCCCTGGGGGAGGATGGGGTCCCCGGGGGAAGATGGGGTCCCGGGGGGAGGATGGGGTCCCGGGGGGAAGATGGGGTCCCGGGGGGAGGGTGGGGTTCCTGGGGGGAGGATGGGGTTCCCGGGGGAGGATGGGGTTCCCGGGGGAGGATGGGTTCCCTGGGGGAGGATGGGGTTCCCGGGGGGAGGATGGAGTCCCCGGGGGGAGGATGGGGTCCCCGGGGGGAGGATGGGGTCCCCGGGGGGAGGATGGGGTCCCCGGGGGAGGATGGAGTCCCCGGGGGAGGATGGGGTCCCGGGGGGAGGATGGGGTCCCGGGGGGAATATGGGGTCCCTGGGGGAAGATGGGGTCCCCGGGGGGAGGATGGGTTCCCCGGGGGGAGGATGGGTTCCCCGGGGGGGAGGATGGGGTCCCTGGGGGAGGATGGGGTCCCCGGGGGAGGATGGGGTCCCCGGGGGAAGATGGGTTCCCGGGGGAGGATGGGTTCCCGGGGGAGGATGGGTTCCCCGGGGGAAGATGGGGTCCCCAGGGGAGGATGGGGTCCCCGGGGAGGATGGGGTCCCGGGGTAAGATGGGTTCCCCGGGGTAAGATGGAGTCCTGGGGGGAGGATGGGGTCCCCGGGGGGAGGATGGTGTTCCCGGGGGGAGGATGGGGTCCCAGGGTAAGATGGGTTTCCCAGGGGAAGATGGGGTCCCGGGGGGAGGATGGGGTCCCCGGGGGAGGATGGAGTCCCCGGGGGAAGATGGGTTCCCTGGGGGAGGATGGGGTCCCCGGGGGAGGATGGGGTCCCCGGGGGAAGATGGGGTCCCTGGGGGGGAGGATGGGGTCCCTGGGGGAGGATGGAGTCCCCGGGGAGGATGGGGTCCCTGGGGGGGAGGATGGGGTCCCCGGGGGAGGATGGGTTCCCCGGGGTAAGATGGAGTCCTGGAGGGAGGATGGGGTCCCCGGGGGGAGGATGGTGTTCCCGGGGGGAGGATGGGGTCCCAGGGTAAGATGGGTTTCCCGGGGGAGGATGGGGTCCCCGGGGGAGGATGGGGTCCCCGGGGGAAGATGGGGTCCCTGGGGGGGAGGATGGGGTCCCCGGGGGAGGATGGAGTCCCCGGGGGAGGATGGGGTCCCTGGGGGGGAGGATGGGGTCCCCGGGGGAGGATGGAGTCCCCGGGGGAAGATGGGGTCCCTGGGGGAGGATGGGTTCCCTGGGAGGAAGACGGGGTCCCCGGGGGGAGGATGGGGTCCCCGGGGGGAGGATGGGGTCCCGGGGTAAGATGGGTTCCCCGGGGGAAGATGGGGTCCCCGGGGGAGGATGGAGTCCCCGGGGGAAGATGGGTTCCCTGGGGGAGGATGGGTTCCCTGGGGGAGGATGGGGTCCCTGGGGGGAGGATGGGGTTCCCGGGGGGAGCATGGCCATAAAAGCTCTTCACTGAGACAATAGGCAGGACCTGGATGTGGCCCGTAGGTCAGGGTCTTGTGTCGAGGTTCTGTTTTCTGATTCTGGCAGTTGCACTGCATGGAGGAGGGTGTCTTTGATCTTATGACGTCTTGCACTAAAGTAATGGGATGAGGAGGTGTGATCTCTCCCAAGTAGTTCGTAGTAAAGAGTGCGTGTGCGCGCGTGTGTGCGTGTGTACTGAGATGGTCACAGACAGAAAGAACAAAGTGTTAGCATTGGTGTGTGTGCGTGAAGGGATTACAGGAATTCTTTGCATCACCTCAGTGCTCAAGAAACCGTGTCCGAGCTTTACTCCAAGCGAACAGCAGAGGGACACCTGGGCCGCGTTCACAGGTATGACCTCACGTGGCCGCCGGACAGCCATCGGCAGAGAGCCGAGCAGCCTTGTGTTTTCAGCAAAGGAAATTGAGTCCCCGAGACCTCAGAGACCGGACGAGTGCCCCCTGGCTGTCGGACGCCCGATCTTGGGCTTGTGACATACAGGCTCGGAACAAGCATTCCAGTCTGTCCCGTGGGTTCAAGGGAGTGGCGCTGGGTCAGGGGAACCCGCAAGAGCAGGAGCAGCAGGGTCCGGACCAGCAGCTCCGGTGGAATCCCTGGGGAGTGGTGAAGGGCCGGGCCTCATTGCTGATTAGTGAGGTGGGTCTGGGGACGCACATCCGCTCCTCGTGATGCAGCCTGGGCTCGGCCGGCGATTGGCGAGCGAGCACGTGGCAACTCTGCCCGATCCTGGCGGCTGGCACTGAATTTGGCACACGTAGGCATCGGCAGGAGAGCAAGCACCGCCTCAGGAGTTGAAGAGCCCAAGAGAAGATGGGACAAAGGTTTTCCATCCTTTTGAAGTTTGTGGACCCCCAAGCCCAGACTGTAAGAGCCCTGAGGCCGGAGGTCTGAATGCGACTGGAAGATAAACCCCTAGAGGCCAGTGTAGACCTTTCCTCCATGCCTGACATGTGGCGGGTGCAGCATACGCGGATGAACACGGACTTGCGCCGTGGTCGCCAGGCCCCTTGGTCTTGAGTGATTACACTCAACCTGCACCAGCTTCAGACTCCAGAGGAAGCCGGTAGAAGGCTGGCTGCAAGGGCAACAGGCAGCGACGGGAACCCAAGTCAGGGCTCAAGCTCCTCCCCTCTCTGCACATCTGCCTCATTCTTCTCTTTCTAGAAAGACTCCCTTCCTCGGCTTCTCGTAGCTGTGGACAGCTTCCAAGGTTTATATTTTACCAGGCAGGTGCACAGAGAGCGTTTCCCAGGGAAGGACTCTGATTGGCTCAGCTTGGATCCCATGCCCATTTCTGGACCAATCAAAGAAAACTAGGAAGTCAGAGTCATATGATAATACGCTGCTTCCGTGGTGGTAGGCGGGGCATGCGGAGTACAGAGAATTTCTGTTCCTAGAAATGGGATGCTGAGCAGATAATCTCATAGGTGTCCATGGAAGAATTCATTTTACAAGGAATTGGTTTTTAGAAGTTTATGAAAGTGATACATTTTCATTGTAGTAAGTCCTGGTAAGGGACGAAAACAATCACCCATAATGCAGCAACTCAGAGTTAAATCACTGTTAACATTCTTCACATGTCTCTGGTTGCTTCTTCCCAGGCTCCTTTGCTGTTCCTAAAGCCTCAGGGCTCATCCTTGGATCCCTTCTCTTTTCTGTCTATATTCACTCACCCCCTTGGTGAGCCCAACAGCCTCGTGGTCAGAAGATTCCAGAATTTCCATCTCCTGCCTGAGCCTTTCCCAACACCTGGCTGGTAAATCCAGCGACCGTCTCAACACCTGGCTGGTCGTAAGCATCCTAACCGCACCGCTCCTCAAAACCCCTGCTCCTGCCTACTCACCTGTCATTCCCACAGTGTCGTACCTCCTTCAATGTTGGCTCATCCCTTTGGAGGGCTCAGTTTGGGGATCATCATGATGCCTCTCCTTCTCTCTCTTCTCCTCAGATCTGATCTCTTGGTTCTGCTCTCAAAATCTGGCCACTGTTCATCTCGTCCTTCTCACCACCTGACCTAGGCCACCTCCGGCTTTCCCTGTGTCATCCTGCTTCCCCTAGTCCCGCCTTCACCCACCCCAGCACCCTGTACCTGGAATCCTGCTGAAGTGAAAGTCAGTTCCTGCGGCTCCTTTCTCGAACACTCCGACGGCCTCCTATCAAATTCGGAGGAAAAGGATGGGGTTTCTTTCATGGTGACGAAAATATTCTCAAGACAGCGATGGGGGTCATGCGACTCCACGAATGTAGTAAACCACCCTGAAGTGTCCACTTGAAAGAAGCTGAGCTTTAGGGCATGTAAATTCTATCTCAGGAAAGCTGCTATTTTGAAAAGCAGCAGAATACTTAAGAAATGATTTTAAAAGCTTGGAGTAAAAACTGAAGTCTCTCTGCTGGCCTGCGCCACGTGAGCTGGCCCGCTGAGCCCTCCTTCCCTCCTTGTCACCCTTGTCACTCACTCTGCTTCGGTGACACCTCCTTCCCCTCCCCCACCTCCCCCAAGCCTCTGCCTCAGGGCCTTTGCACTTGCGATGCTCTTCTCCCGGATGTGCTCTGGCCCACTCGGCTTCTCTCACTGATGCCTGTGCCATTCATCCCAAACTGTGGTCCTCCCTGTCACTCCCTGTCACCCCCCGTCACTCCCTGTCAACTCCCAGCTTCGCTTTCCTCCTTCACACTTCAGTTAGTGTCCCGAGGCTGCCGTACGGAAGTCCCACAAATGGGGCAGCTTAAAACAACAGGTATTTGATCTCTCACAGGCTGGTGGCCGCCAGTCCAAATTCAAGGTGCTGGTAGGGTTGCTTCCTTCTGCACGTGCTCCAGGCGAGACCGTGATCCACGTACATCTCGCGGCTTTGGGGGCCTCTGGCCCCTTTTCTCGAAACCTCGATGCTGCCCAAGTCCTACTCTGAGCCTTGAAATGGCCTCTGAGGTTGGTGGAGTGAAGACTGTCATCCCCACACTGTGGTTGAATCTTAGGTCCAAGATTGGACCCGGGGTCCCGTATGCCCAGGGTCCAGGGTCCGGGGCGGGCGACCCAGGGCACCAACACTGCACCGGCTTCAAGCCGCTCAGGGTCACCGTGGACAGTTCTGACGACAAGGGTGTGGAGGGGTTCGGTGCATTCACACAAGGCCACCTGTTGCCCCACCCCTGACAGACCAGGCCTCCAGTGTCCCCCTCCAGGCCTTTGCTTATGTCCTTCCCCCGGCTTGGAACGCCTCTTCTGGGCCCCACACGACTTGATTCATCTTCCAGCCTCAGGGCTAGTGTCCTCCAGTATGACATCTGCCCTGACGCCCAGCCCCCCACCCCAGCCCCCAACCCCGATGGTGCCTGGTGCATCCTCGGGGTGTCTGCATTTGAAGATTAAATCCTGCACTCATTGCTTTGTCCCTTCCACGGCTTGGCTGAGCTCCCCGAGGCCAGGATGGAACCCAGCTCCCAAGGGCCCGGCCCACAATAGGTGTCTCTCTGTGGGACGAGCTCAGGGACCGAAGGTGTTGTGGTTCGGAGTAGGGGCCCCAGGATCAGGCAGATCTGGGCTTGGACCCCGATGTTGCCACTCCGTCGACGTGCCGTCCTGGGCAAGTGCGATGGCCTGAACTGTGTCGCCCGCAAAAATGAAACGTGAAAGTCCTAACCCCTGGCACCTGTAAATGCGAGCTTATTTGGAAATACGGTCCTTGCAGACAGGATGGGTAAAGACGAGGTCACACGGGATTAGGACGGACACGCCATCGAATCACTTCCAGGGAGAAACACAGAGACACCGAGGGAGAAAGCCAAGCGGCCGTGGAGACAGAAATCGCAGTGATGTGTCGACAAGCGAGGAACAACGAGGATTGCCGGCCACCCCAGAGGCCGGGAAGGGCCGGGAAGGGGTCTCGCCTGGATCATAATGTACGTCCCCTCCAGCCGTGTTGCTGAGTGTCGGGGGGTTGTTGGTTTTTATTCCCGAGCGTCCAGTGTGTGGCCCCGCACAGTGTGATGATCCACTGTCCTGTTGCTGGATGTTTACACTAATGCTGTAAATCTCCTGGAGCTACGAAGGAGGAGGAGGAGGAGGAGGAGGAGGAGGGAGGAAGAGAGGGCACAGAGAACAGGGCAGATGAGGGCGAGTTCTCACAGCCGCTGAATTCGCAGCTGGGGCGGAGGGAGCCTCTGAGCCAAAGCTTTATGCTTTTTGCGTAAATACGGCCGGTGACTTGCACACGCCAGGCAGGTGGGGAGGACGCAAAACTGTTGCGATGAGCGGTAGGAGGAGACGTTTTCTTAAACGTATGTAATTACAGTAACTGTCTTACTAAGTTGCAGGCCTGAGCGCTGGCTGTCACTAGATCTCGGCGCCCCCACCGGATGGCTTTCCCCGGGACCCCACTGCTGTTTGACAAAGAGATGTTGGTCTCCAGCAAGGACCCAGGAACACCCACACCCAAGCCGGGACCAACCCTTTCTCCTTCCTGTGAACCCCCTGCCCCCCCCCCCCCCCCGCACCCCCGGCCTCCCGGAGCCCATCGTGGGAGGCTGAGCAAGAAGGAAGTTAAGCCTCACCCGTGGCTTTGTCTCTGCGATTAGTGGGGAAGAGAAAGCCCGGATGGTTGCAGACGGCTCTGGGGACTGTGGGCCGCGTGACCCGGCCCCATGATCTCCCCAGCTCCGGTCACTGAGTCCCAGCTCTTTGCCTGGAGGCCCTGGCGAGCGAGGCCGTGGTGAGGGCACCAGGGCTGGGGGAGGCAGCTGTGGAGGCACAGGGGAGGTGGAGGCCGAGCTGTGTCTCCATCACTCGCCCCCGGGGCACTGGCAATGGGAAGGCCTGGCTCGCCCAGTGTGGTCTCAGATTTCCCCTTCGAGAAGACAGTGGTTCCTTCCCACTCCCCCCACCACCCCAGGAAAGCAGTGACTCAGCCTCCCCTAATCCAGTTGCACAGCAGAAGTGCCGTAGACCGACCGCGTGTCTCTCGGTCTGTAACGTTTGCACGAATTACCCAGGAGTCTTGTGACAACGCAGTTTTTGACCTAAGGTCCGGGGCACCGCATTTCCCCCTCTGGCACTGGACCCCGACCCCGCGGCCGGGATGCCCAGCGTGTCCGGTCCGTCTCTGCGCCCCGGGGCCCGGCGGTCTTAAGGACTCAGTGGCACCTGCTGTGACTCAGGCACTGGCGAACGGTCCCTAAAATCCCTCGTGCCATTTTCATGGGGGCCGCTCCGTCCATGACTACCCTGCCTGCAAGTCACTCAGGTTAACAAGCCCCCACGTGCGACTTGGCTGAGCCATGACATTGCCAACCAGAGGTCGGCGGTTGCCCTGAGTTCCTTTGGGGTCTTCCCTGGGCGGGGGAATGTCCTTTAAACTGGAGAAGCTTCCCCACAGCCTCCCTGGGAAGGAGAATGACCCCGAGAGGCCGTGTTTGTCCTCATCGGGTGGAAAAGGAGGTGGTCACATCAGGGGAGGTGAGGGCCGGGAGGAAAACTCCCATCAGCCGCCCCAGGTCAAGCCTCCCCCCCTCCCCGGCCTGGGGGCAGCTTGCAGCGCCCCGGAGCCCATAAAAGCCAGTCCCCCTCGGGGCTGGCTCCAGGGTTTATTAAATATCAGGCATCTGGGCCAGGAAAAGACTAAACAAAATGTGGTTTTCCTCTGTGAACTGATTGCATCTGTTTTGAAGGAAACACACAAAGAATCACCTTTGGGGGTGTATTTCCTAAAGACCAGCTTGCTGGGACCTCCCCCCGCCCCCCCATCATCCTAGACATTGTGCTCCCTGCCCCCGGTCTGAGGCCGTGGACTGGGGGTCAGGGGCTTCCCTGGGCGGGGGTGGGGTGGGACACACCAATTCCACGGGGTGGGGGTGGGGTGGGGGTGGGGCGGGGTGGGGTGGGGGTGGGGTGCGGGTGGGGGATGGGATCTCCGGCAGCTCAAGAAGGAAAGGAGGCTGGGTCTGTAAGTCTTCCAAGTGACAGCCACCGGGAGCAGGGCAGAGGGAGAAGAGAAGGGATCTGAGGACAAAGTCCCGGGGAACATCTACACCACAAGGGCCGCAGGAAAAGGAAACATCCCCGGAGAGAACAGCCAGCGACAGGAGATGAGGCCGAGTGCCGGGTTCTGCCTGGGAAGGTGTCGGCCATTGAGCTAAGAATGTTCACTGTGGGGGCGCCTGGGTGGCGCAGTCGGTTGAGCGTCCGACTTCAGCCAGGTCACGATCTCGCGGTCCGTGAGTTCGAGCCCCGCGTCGGGCTCTGGGCTGATGGCTCAGAGCCTGGAGCCTGTTTCCGATTCTGTGTCTCCCTCTCTCGCTGCCCCTCCCCCGTTCATGCTCTGTCTCTCTCTGTCCCAAAAATAAATAAACGTTGAAAAAAAAAAAAAAAGAATGTTCACTGTGGATCCATGTTATGGCACGGTCCTACTTTTTTAAAAAAAAAAGTGCTTTTTATAATGAAAGATAAAGAACAGTGACGGGTGTTTCATATTAGTTTTTCATTACCAATAAAACCCAAGGAAACTTTAATGAGTTAGACAAGAAGGAAAAAGGGTCCTTTAGTTCCAAAAAGTACAGGAGAATGACCATGGGATAATGCTTCCATGGGAAGAAACCCATTAGTATAACTCACATTAGTCAGTGAAGGAACAAAACTGTATCACCATCGTGATCGTGGTCAAAAAGGAATTTCATAAAATTCAACATCCATTCCTGATTTTTAAAATTTATTTATTTTAGAGAGAGAGAGAGAGAGAGCACAAGCAGGGGAGAGGGGTAGGGGAGAGAGAATCTTAAGCAGGCCTTCCCACTCAGAGAGAAGCCCAACCCGGGGCTCAATCCCATAACCCTGGGATTGTGACCAGAGCCGAAATCAAGAGTCGGACGTCTAACTGACTGAGCCACTCAGGTGCCCCCATTCCTGATTTTAAAGAAAACCTTTAAAAATGGAAATGGGTGGCTGGGGTGCCTGGGTGACTCAGTCGGTTACATGACCGACTTCGGCTCAGGTCGTGATCTCACAGTTCGTGAATTCGAGCCCCGCGTCAGGCTTCCCCTGACAGCGAGGAGCCCGCCTGGGATTCTCTCTCCCTCTCTCTCTCTCTCTGTCCCTTCCCCGCTTGCTCTCTCTGTCTCTCTCTCTCTCTCTCAAAATATATAAACTTTAAAAAATTAAACTAAGTATTAAAAAAATGGAAATGGGTGGAGAACTCTCACGTATAAATGTTTCCCCCAAAAGCTAAACGATGAACAAACACTGGCCCTAAGGGCCCAAAAGGCTGGACGCACACACACAACCCCAAACGCCTGTGGTCACTAACCATGACAAGATGTCCCACAGGCCCCAGCGCGACATCCTGAAAAGGTGGAGGGGAGCCCACAGCTCGGCCTGCAGAGCCCTCGGAAGTAGGTCTGACGTCGAGGCTGAGTCCTAGGGCCTCATCCCGCCCGGTTCAGCACCGGCTGCGCTGAGCAGGGCACACCTTGCAGGCACGGCCTGACCTCCTAAGGCACACGCACTGGACTAGCGACTGGGCCCCGGACAGATCGTTGCCCTCTTCCGAGCACCTGACGTGTGCCAGGCCCCGGGTATGGACTTCTCTGTGGCCTTGGTGACTCCAGAGACAACAGTAACTTCCTGCCCCCCTAAACTCCCCACTGAAAGAACACGCGCTACCTGACAAGACAGCCCAGCCTGTGTCCTGAAGATACGAGCATGGGACCAAGGGTGACACCGGACCCAAACTTGGTCAATCAGCTTCTCTTCTGGGAATGTGAGACCCGAGGGGCTGGGTCACCCACAGGGCACCGGGCTGCAGTGTCCGAGCTGAGGCCGCCATTTTGGTGGCCATGATGGGGCCCAGTGGACACGGAGGAGTGGGGTGGAGGAAGGAAGCAGGTGCTCGGGAGGGACAGAAGGACAGAAGGGATGGAAGGGACGGGAGGGACAGAAGGACAGAAGCTCCACAGGGAACGAGAGGAGCAAATAGCTCCTCTGCATCCTCTACGTCCCAGGACATCTTGGGGTTGGTGGAATCTCCTCAAGGTGGAGTCCATGGAACCTTCCAGGTTCCTTACCGCGAAAGCCCCTCTCCTTAATCTACCTCGGGAGGGCTTCTGTCTTTCGCAGCCAGCCTACAGATGAGGAAACTGAGGCTCTGAGGCGTGAAGTGACTTGACCAAGGTCATGGATCTGCCGTGCGGCAGATCCTGGGGACGATCGTGCCCCTGGTCACTCACCACGACGCGTGGCCTCTCAGCGCACATTTCCCCAGAGCCTGCTTTTTCAGAGTAGACGGCGCTCCTGCCAGCCTGGTTGATTCGGTGACAATTCAGTGACCGTTCAGAAGCTCAAGGGTCCTGAAAGGCACCGTGGGATCAGGAGGGTATTTCAAGAGCTCGAAGGGTCTGAGATTTTCCCCACTCGGGAGCTGACAAGTGAGGCCGCCACAGTCCCACGGATGCCGGCGGAAGGCGCGGGACTCCCGCGTCACAGGGGAAGGACTCTGGGCTGCACGAACTTGGTGTCTGCGTGGCCTCCTGCACTCCAAGCCCGTGGGAGCAAGGCAGAGGGGCCCAGGCGGATGCTGCAGGCGCAAGGCTTTGTGTCACAGCCGAGGAAGCCCCAGTGTGTCAGGACAGGCTCTGGACAGACCCGCCCGCCTTCGCCTGGGAGGGAGACGTGATTGTCTGTTCACTGGACACCAAACACATCTGCCCTCTGCCCTGGAGGGAGGCACGGGCTCTGTCTTCAAAGACTCTTCACAGACAAACATCCTGGAAAAGATAATCTGGAAGAAAGGTTCTCAGTGCCTCTGCTCCGAAGGTGGGCAGAAATGTGAGAGATCACAGAGACTGTCTCTCAGCGGGAGTGAGAAGCGGGGAGGAAAGACAGAAGGCTTCTACAAAGATCTGTGCGCACAGAGTGAGGCCCACGCACCAGGAATCTGTAATCTAATTGCTGAGTCTTAATTGTGTATTCTCTACCCTACTCAAGGACGGGTCAAAACGTTCCGTATCTCCCTCGACAAAACTCAGCCCCGGGGCTCCTGCAAGCTGCTGGCTGGCCGACGCAGTAGTTGGGATGCGCTTGGCCACGCGGAAGTCACAAAAGAGCCACCTCCATTGTCTCCGATATAAGAAATGTTTTACTTCACTAACCAGAAGCCGGAAAAGGAGGCAGCGGCTCCAGGGCTGGCAGATTTGGAGGCTCGGGGACACCATGAGGGACACGTCTTTCTCCCCTGCCGTCTTGCCTTCATCCCCGGGCTCGTTCCCTCATGGTTGCAAGGTGGCTGCTGGAGCTCCACACGTAACAGCCTCATCCCCCACACTCGAGGAAGGAGAGCAACGTCTTTGCCAGGAGCCTGTTCCAGAATGGAGACAAACTTCCCTCAAAGCCCCCCAGCCTCCAGACTGCCTCTCATCTCTCATTGGCCAGAACTGTGTCACCTGCTGTTTCCTAAACCAATCACTGGGAAGAAATGGAATTACCATGACTGCCGTGGACCAATCAGGTCTCCCCCCTTGGGACTAAGCTTCCTCAGAAGACTATGGTTTTCAGATAACTGAACCAAAAAGGAAAGAGGTAAGGTGACAGGGTTCCAGATTTAGCATAAACAAACAAACAATAAAAAAATGTAAAAAGTGAGCCATTAAATTTGAATTCAGAGAAACCACAGATAAATTTTGGGGTAAGTCTATCCCGTGCGATGTTTGGGATGCACTTACACTAAAACATTATGTGCAGTTGCGATGAAACTCAAGTACATCCTGCGTTTTCTCCAGCAGGCTTCGTAGGTGACTGATAGTGTCTCCAGAGTGGGGTCTTCCCCCAGCCCCCACCCCCAGCCGAGAAGACCATTACTGGTGGGAAGGGGCCCATCTATTTGACTGAAACAATATTCTGGTGACGTTTTCTCCCCCATACCTGCACATCCCTTTCCCTACGCACACCAGATCTCAGCACAAATGACGTTCCTGTCGTTGTTACTGAAGCTGGGAAACTGGGAATCATCTGGAGTCCTTCTCCCCCTCCACATCTCCTTCCAATTCAACCCATCTGTTCCCTCAGAGCCTTCGGAAGACCCTCCCCCCCTTGGGATACCTTTGCTCTGTACTTTGATGGCTCCCTTCTTGGGGCCCCAGCTCCAGCGTCGCCTCCTCCCAGAAGCCTTCCCAGGCCTCCGCCCCCTGGCACTTGCCGCCCCTTTTCCCCATTTTCCATCCTCCAGAAACGTCCTTCAGAGAGCCACAGTCTTCTCATATCCTATTCATTGGTCTTGCCGTTGTAACCGTTCGCAGAGCGCCTGGAATAGAAAGGCGGCTTTCTGAGGGCAGGCACCCTCCGTTTTGTGCATCGCTGTCCCCTTGGTGCCTGGCACTGATAGGGGCTCAATCGGGATTTCCCGAATAACCGAAAGCCACGCGCTCACACAGACTTACCAGTTAAAGTCGGGACGGGCTACGTAACTTGCAGCACACCGTGCAAAATGAAACTGCAGAGGTCCTAGTTCAAAGCTTGCCAGGAATTTCAAGACGACGACGGGAGAGCATTAAACTGGGGCACCCGGGGGGCTCAGGTGGTTAAGTGACCGATTCCTGATCTTGGCTCAGGTCATGATCTCACGGTTTGTGAGACGAGCCCTGCGTCGGGCTCTGCACCGACAGTGTGGTGACTTCTTGGGATCCCCTCTCTCCCTCTTTCTCTGCCCCTCTCCCATCCTGTCTCTCTGTCAAAATCAATAAACTTAAAAAAAAAAAAAAAAAAAGGAGAGCATTAATCCAAATGCAGGGTCCTTGGGAGCACAGGGCCCTGGGTGTCCCCCTGGTCACATGCTGTTACTAGCTCTGATTACAACATTACTTGATAACAATGACCAAAGAGTAATTTCTTTTTTTTTTAATTTTTTCATGTTTATTTATTTTTGAGAGAGAGAGAGAGGGAGAGAGAGAGAAAGGCCGTGCAAGCAGAGGACAGGCAGAGAGAGAGAGGGGGACAGAGGATCCAAAGCAGGATCCAAAGCAGGCTCTGAGCCATCAGCACAGAGCCCGACGTGGGGCTCGAACTCACGGACCGCGAGATCATGACCTGAGCCGAAGTCGGACGCTCAACCGACTGAGCCACCCAGGCGCCCCCAGACAGGACTTTCTTGATTAAAATCTCTCACTTCCGTCAATGCTCCCCAAACGCAAGTCCAAGTTGAGGACGCACTGGCTGGCAGCAAGCTAAGAAACATACAGAAAATGCAGCGAGGCTTTTCTAAAAGCTACGTTTACGCCTAAAGGCTAAATATGATCTATCCTGCAATTGCTTTCCTGTCACATCTTGGCGGGGGAAATGTCTTCTCTTTTCTGAAACAATGGTGTTGGTAGATGTGATTGCAAAACAAAAGGTTGGACTGACCCTCAGCCCTCAATGTCTTTGGAGTTTGCTTTGTAAGTTTCCCTAGTCCACGGACTCCAGCATCTGAGGAGCCCCGTCCCCAGTAGGAGTCAGGCTGGAGGCTGCCTTGCAGGGTCCCTTTCAGCAGAGAAGTGACTGATTTTCGTGGCCAGCAGAGGGGGCTACAGGAATGCCAAACCCCCTTGGCTGGGTTCCCCCCCCCCCCCCCCCCCACGAATTTGGAGGCGGTTTTCTATCCCTCAGCTGCCTGGGGCTTCTTTATTATTATGGGGGGCCATTCGGAACCGGAGAAACTTACCCGGTGCCCAATCCCTTTCTGCCCGTTGCATTTGCATCGTCTTCTCGAGGCGAAGCCTCCTTGCTCTAGCTCCGTGGTTTGCTGCTCTGGCTTGCACGGGACGCTCGCCTGGAGAGCTTTCCAAAAACAATTCGGTTAAGATGCCCAGAAATTCTGATTCCGTTCCTTCCGCATGGAGCCCCGAGCATGAGAACTTTTTCCACTCCCTGCTCTCCTCCCCCAGTTCTAATCTGAATGGGTTGAGAACTCCTGCCAGGTAAAGTTACCATCAAAATACGGCGGTCTGTATTTTTAGACAGGGAGGAAGTGTGTGTGTGTGTGTGTGTGTGTGTGTGTGTGTGTGTTGGGGTGTTTTGTTTTGTTTTTTTTTTTTTTTGAGGTTTATTTGTTTTGGCTCTGGAACAACTGTCTTCATTTCATTTGTAGGGAAGGGGCAGTTTTCAGCAGAGCGCGAAGGAAGCTTCCAGCTAGGGCTGGGAGGTTGGGGATGGCTGGTGCCTGGCCCCATGATTCTCAGGCACTCGAGCCACCGTCCCGGATCTCCGCAGAGTTTGCCCCTGATTTCCTGGCCCGCCTGTGTCTTAGGCAGACCCGCCCTGGGAACTCTGCAGCCAGGGGTCCCCCCCTGCTCCCCCCATCCCCGGGTTGCAGCTGTCCCTTTGGAGCAAGAGCCTAAGGAAACATTTGGGTAGGAAGCTTTGGTTTAGGTGCTCCTCTGGGGAGGTGTTTACAGGTGGGGTATACAGGAAACACCCCCCCCCACCCCAGCGTCTTTACTCAGAAACAAAGGGTAAGGGACTCCCGTGTCTGCTCAGTCTGAGGCTAGGGGGGGTCAGGGGGGAGGAGACGGGGGCCCCAGCGTCTTGCCAGTTCAGGGTTGTGCCAAACAGGCACGAAGTGCTCACCTGACTCTCCTTTACCTGCGGAATGGGCCTGTGTGCCCTGACAGGCCGGGAAGCAGGACTCAGTTCTGTGTCACATGCTCCCTCCTGGGTCAGTAACACAGCCGGCTCAAGTCTGGAGCCCCGGGGAGGAGGCAGAATTAGGGATGTCACCCCTGCTCACCCGCCGCCCCCTGCCCCCTGCCTCCTTCCTAAGAGCGGTTCCCTTTATCATCTTCTCACGGGGAGTTGGCAACTCCCGGCATCACCCTCATACTCCCCACAGCCAGGACGGGCTCCCGAGCTACCGAGATCCCAGAGCGCCAAGGAGAAGCCCGGCATCTTTTCTCCCACAACTCGAGCAGCCGAGGGGATGTCAGACCCGCCGGGTTGGCAGAGCGGTCACAACCCCACAGCTCTTTTAAGAAATTCTCATTCTTTTCCTCATGCACAGGGGATCCTGGTGAAAGCCAGACGTTTCAAAACGACCCCAGCGAATGCAGCCTGTCCTGTAACACAGTCAACCCCAGGGTGGAAGATGAATCACGACTGAAAGGTAAAGCGAAAATGGAACAGAGTAGACGTGTCTCTCCAGCTGCCAGAAGGTGGCTCTGAGGCTTTAAGAGAATTCGCCCTTCGGAGCCCCTTTTGCGGGGTCTGGTTTGTACCTCGGCTGAATACCGGCTGCGATTAAGTAATAAGTATGGAAATGACAATAGACTTAAAGCAATCACAAATGAAGCCTGGTTTATCCTGAGTCTCCAAGTAGTAAAAATTGGTTCCGATATAATTTAGCCCACACCAGAAGTCAGGTTCGAAACGAGTATGGCAGGGAAACTACAAATTACATTTCTAAAGATTGGTGGATAATTATAGGTTGAATTAATTACACGAGCGATTTGTTCTCGAAAAGGTGTACGCGATGTGTCCTATTTTGCACCAGGGAGATCACGCAGAGGAAGGAACACAGCCGTTGGACTCTTGATTCCGGCTCGGGTCCTGATCCCAGGGTCGTGGGACGGAGCCCCAAGTCAGGCTCCGCACTGCGTGTGAAGCCTCCTTGGGATTCTCTCTCCCTCTCTTTTCTGCCCGTCTCCCCCAGTCGCGTTCTCTCTCTCCCTAAAAACAAAAAAAACGAAACAAAAACCCTGTAGTTCTCTTTGAAAGCCTTGCAGCTATTAACTCTCAAAAGTCAAGCAACACAGGACAGCCTAAACCAAAGGCCTGCCTCACCCACGTTCCCCGTCCCGCCGCCCAGAGGGCCCTCTGCTAACAGCGTGGGCACGGCCCTGCTCCCCAGGACTCACGCACGCCCAACATGCATCCCTCGTCCGGCTCTGTGTGTAAGCAAACACGGGACCACGCTTTATAGCACCTTGTACCTGTGCCGTGAACAAGAGGGAAACCCAGCACGGTGGGGACTGGTCTTTATCTCTCCGACTGGGTCTTGAACAAAGATGGCTTAAAAAAAAAAAAAAATCTCTCAAGTGAGATTCTCCCACGATGTCACCGACTTTGTTTTCCGTTCCTGCCCCATTATGGCGTGTGCTTCTCTGTAGGTTGGGGTGATCCTGAGAGAATCAGCCTTCCTGAGAACTCGGGCCTGTTTTCGGCCTCCCTGGAAGAAACCTGCAGCTTCGAACACGCGTGGGAGTTACAGGCTTCCCGTTTCATCGCTGGAAAGGGACGTGGAGCCCGCCGAGGAAAGCCATGGCAGAGAGGGGGTGACCAACTCATCCCGGTTGAAAGCGGAAAGCCCCACATCCCGGGAATCCCCTGAGTCCCGGGCAAACGGGGACAGTTGGGCGGAGAGCGGCCTACAATTCCCTCTTGGGAGCTCACGCGATGACACAAAGAGGCTAAGTCCACACCCCAGGCAGGGCGGACAGGGACCCTCTGTTGAGGGCTCACAGCTGCCTTCGCGCTGGCCGGAAGCTGGAACCAAGAAGCGTTATTTATCCCCAACGCTCTGTGAGCCCACAACAGAATGGTTATGTTTGCAACTGGCATGTAGCTGGTGGCGAAGCGGCGAGCCGAGACGCTGGTGTGGTGCCCGATACGTTGGTGGCCTTGCCTGGGAACGGCCGGAGAAGCAGAGCGAGGCCGAGAACCCCCTTTCCCTGAATTCCGCTTCTGCGCGTAACGCGGGCCTGGAGATCCGGGACCCCCGGTTTGCAGCCTGGCTCATCCCCAGAGGAATCCACCCAGAATCTGGGAGGAGAGGCTCAGTCTCTGCAGGGAAGCAGGCTCGGACTTGATGGGGTTTTGCCTTCCCCCGCGGCGCACACACAGTGATGTGATGTACCCCCCGCGGCACAGCCGTCTCCCCAAGGCTTGGCCCCAGCGCGTCTGGGAGGTGGGGAGACTTTGAAACCCTGGAGCTTGCAACATAGACGAGGCCGAACCAGAGGGCCACGGCGCCCCCCACCCTGCTCGCCACGCTGTGTGGCTTGGGCGCCAGGTTCTCCGAGGCGGCCCCCGGGACCCTCACCCGGCTGCCACTGCGGGCACCCAAAGCCGCAAACATCACCCACCCCGGGGATTTGCTTCTGTGTCATTCGCTCCTCCCCTCCCCCTTAATCACGGCTACACACATTTCATCAGATCGTTCCGCGGGATGGGGTGCTTGTATTTTCTTCTCTATAATCAGAGAATAAAAACTTAACAGCCTCCCCTGGGTCAGAACATACCATACATGGTTAAAAAATATATTTTTTAAATAGTGGCAAATTCAATCTTTAGAAATTAGGGGTGACACTCTACAACCTAGATTTCTTTTTGTTTTTTAATTTTTAAATTTTTTAACGTTTATTTATGTTTGAGAGAGAGAGAGAGAGAGAGAAAACGGGGGAAGAGCAGAGAGAGAGAGAGAGGGAGACACAGAGTCCAAAGCAGGCTCCAGGCTCCGAGCTGTCAGCACAGAGCCCGACGCGGGACTCGAACCCACGAACCGCGAGATCATGACCTGAGCCGAAGTCGGACGCGTAACCCACCGAGCTCCCCAGGTGCCCCCGCAATCTAGATTTCTTGATGCTTCTTAGAGGAAAACCAGAAACTGGGAGCAGTAGGCCTGGTTCCACCAGTCAGAGCTGAATGGCAGATCCCTCCGGGAGACAGGGCGGGGAGTCTCCTGTTTGCCACAGTCCCCTCCCTATTGTCGGCAGGCCCTCCACCGCCAGGGAGCCCACCGAATTTCCAGTCTGCTCCTCGGTGTTTGGGGGCCACGTGGCTCTACCCTGTACCACGTGTGACTGGGACGGCTAGGTGCCCACCCGATATCGGCTCTCCTTCTTTCCTTCCCTCCCGCCTCCCTCCCTCCTTCCCTCTCCTTCCCTTTCTCCTTCCTTCTTAGGAGAACCCTGCTTTTATACTGAGTGGTCATGTGCCCAGCGCAATGACTTTATTTCCGGACTTCCTGCAGGTAGAAATGGCCCGTGAGATAAGATATCAGGGAAAATTATCACATGGGGCTGCTCGGTTGGCTTCTTAAAAGCAGGCAGGCAGACTCAACTAAGAAGTGTGTCCTTTTCCTCAGTGCAGCCCCTTGCTCCTTCCTCCTGCCTAGAATAAGTCACGATGACCGGAGCTCCAGCAGCCATTTTAGACCATGAGGAGAAGTAAAGCTGGAAGTCTCACGCTAAGAATGAAAAGCAGAAAACCAGAAGGAGCCTGGGTTCCCAGGCCGTCCTGGCCTGCTGTCGCCAGGACTTTTAAATGAAAAGGAAACAGACCTACCTTATTTAAGTCGTTTATCTGAGTTCTCTGTTAAAAGCAACGAAATGTAATTCTAACTGTGTCCTGTTCTGATCTTTCTTTTCCTTCCTCGTGGAAATATATTGCAATATACCTTCAGATGTTCATCTTCTCTCCATCTTGGCAGTTTGGATTTGGCCATCCAAAAGCCAATTTAGACACTTGTGCCCAGGAACTAGCAATGCTGGGTTTTTACTAGTCCCCAAAGACATCTTAACGTGATCATTGTCATTTCATCAGGCAAGTGAAATGAAATTGAAACATTCTCTATTTTAAGAGCTCTAGATTATTTTCTTAGAGTTCTAGAACTTACAGGATGGGAGCCTTAGGGTTCTGGTCCTTTCTATTAGCATACATACATATCCCACCCTGAATTTTTTCCTAGGGTTCTAGAACCTTCCTCACACAGACCCAGAACTTACGGGTTTGGCCTTAGACTTAAGTAACCCAAATAGCGACTGAAGGTTGAATTTTTCATTTGGGGCCAGGGACACATTTTTCTTTGAGGTCTTGGAAAATTTAGCTCCTGATTCAGGAAATGACAGAACTTTCTGTGATGATGGAGACATTCTGCATGCGCTCGTCTAGCATGTTGTTGCGCTCTTGAAATGTGGCCAGTGTCACCGAGGAAGGGAATTGTAAGGTGTGTCCAATTTTCACTAGGCTAAATTTAAATAGCCACCTGTCTCACGGCATCCCTACTAGATAGTTCAGCTTTGCTCCTTTTCTGTAGAGGATTAAAATTTCCCTTCGGACACGAATAGACGATGGCCAACAGGCACACGGAAAGACGCTCAACGTCGCTCCTCATCGGGGACATACGAATCAAAACCACGCTGAGATACCACCTCACGCCGGTCAGAGTGGCTAAAATTAACAACTCGGGAAACGACAGACGTTGGCGAGGATGTGGAGAAACGCGAACCCTCTTGCCCTGTTGGTGGGAATGCAAACTGGTGCGGCCACTCTGGAAAACAGTGTGGAGGTTCCTCAAAAAATTAAAACTAGATCTACCCTATGACCCAGACATAGCACTGCTAGGAATTGACCCAAGGGATACAGGAGTGCTGATGCCCAGGGGCCCTCGGACCCCAATGTTTATAGCGGCGCTTTCAACAATAGCCAAAGTATGGAAAGAGCCTAAATGTCCATCAACTTTATTTATTTATTACCCAACGAACGGATAAAGAAGATGTGGTTTATATCTACAATGGAATACTACGTGGCGGTGAGAAAGAATGAAATCCGGCCCTTTGTAGCAACGTGGGTGGAACCGGATGGTATCATGCTGAGTGAAATAAGTCAGGCAGAGAAAGACAGAGACCATTATGTTCTCACTCGTGTGGAACTTGAGAAATTTAACAGAAGACCATGGGGGAGGGGAAGGGGGAAAATGGTTTCAAACACAGGGAGGGAGGCAAACCTTAAGAGACTCTTAAATACGGAGAACACACTGAGGGTTGACGGAGGGGGGGTGGGGGGGAGGGGGAAGTGGGTGGTGGGCAGGGAGGAGGGCACCTGTTGGGATGAGCACAGGGTATTGTAGGGAAGCGATGAACCACGGGAATCTACCCCCCAAACCGAGCGCACATTGTACATGCTGTATGTTAGCCAACCTGACAATAAATTATATTAAAAAAAAAATTTCCTGGGGCGCCTGGGTGGCGCAGTCGGTTAAGCGTCCGACTTCAGCCAGGTCACGATCTCGCGGTCCATGAGTTCGAGCCCCGCGTCGGGCTCTGGGCTGATGGCTCAGAGCCTGGAGCCTGTTTCCGATTCTGTGTCTCCCTCTCTCTCTGCCCCTCCCCCGTTCATGCTCTGTCTCTCGCTGTCCCAAAAATAAATAATAAAACGTTGAAAATAAAATTAAAAAAAAAAAAAATTTCCCTTCGGGATTCGAAACCGGGGAAATTCCTGCCCTCCACCTCCATACCTCCTTTTCTCCTAGACTTGAATTTGGCTTCGATCGATCCAGCTTCGGCAAATCCAGGTTGGAGGCCCAGCTCTCCACGTACCCGTTGTGTCGCTGGGGCACCCTCCTTCTCCTCCTGAGCCTTGGTCCCCTCCACATGCAGCCTCCCAGAGCTGTCCGGAGGACTGTAGAGAGTGACATGTCATATGCGAATGCCAGTTTGGCAGTGAATAGTTGCTCAATGAATTAAAACAAGAAAGAAAGGGAACGGTAGCTCCCTCCCTGCTCTCATTTCCCGCCATTCACATTGAGGCTTAGCTCTCCTCCAACCACATCAGCTCCTGGAGGGCAGAGTTTGGATGCTACTTTGAATTTTTTTTTTTTCAACGTGTTTTATTTATTTTTTGGGACAGAGAGAGACAGAGCATGAACGGGGGAGGGGCGGAGAGAGAAGGAGACACAGAATCGGAAACAGGCTCCAGGCTCCGAGCCGTCAGCCCAGAGCCCGACGCGGGGCTCGAACTCACGGACCGCGAGATCGTGACCTGGCTGAAGTCGGACGCTTCACCGACTGCGCCACCCAGGCGCCCCTGGATGCTACTTTGAACCCGGCCTGGTGCTCGGCGCCGTGGGGAGTTCAGAAAAGTCAAGAGACTGGAGTAGTTGCCGAATGGAATGAGTCACTCGTGTCCCGATAGGATCTACGGCGGTGGCTCGCCGGGGACCTCGGCACCAGGGAGCAGGTCGGAATTACCTGTCACCTGTTCTCAAGCTCACGAGTGGCGTCTCGAGCCCCGGTGGTGCCGGTGCAGGCCCTCCGCTGTCAGAAACTGCTCGAAAGGAGGGTTGTGATGGGACTATCCTTTCCGAACTCTGTGACCTTCTGAGTCAACCCTCTCCAAATTTTAGGGTTAAGCCATTTCCCCGGGGCCATCTTTTCTTCCGACACGGGCATTCTCATCTTGTGCCTTCAATGCCAAGACCGTCAGAGGATTCGGATACGGACTGCTTCAACTTCACACAGGGAGAAACTGCTCACCAAGGATAAATAAACGGCCTGTGTTCACACAGCGAGGCAGGGCCAGGATTCAAATCCAGGCTCCAAGGCCGCCTCCTTAACAACGGGGATATTTTGCCTGCCAGAGACGGTTCACCGTCTGGAGGGACACCGTAAGAAAGCAGTGACCTTTTTCTGGATTATTCCCCATGTAACAAAAAAAAAATTCCAAACAGGTCTTTCCTGGAAACGGGATTGCCTGGCGAAATACCGGACACCCTGTGAAATGAAATTTCAGACAAAGAACAGGTCATTCTTTAGTATAAGGGTGTCCTATGCGGTATTTGGGACATCCTTACAGAACTAGGAAAACAGTTCGTTTCTCTCAAGTTCGGGTCTACCTGGAGGGCCTCTGTTTTCCCAGCCCTACCAGTTGGTCCCATCTGGGCAAGCCTGGTCCCCCCACACCCCCAGGAGGGCGGTCCTCTGGTCTCCCGGGTCCTGCTCTGGTGTCAGATCCTCGTCAGACCCGAAGAAAGGGAAAACGAGGTCTCCCAGGGAACCTTGAAATACACGGCACTTATGAGTTTATTAATTAAACCGCACAAATGGCTGTGCTCCGCCAGCCCTCACTTGTAGTTTGCTGCCGGAATTTACGGGAGCGCCCGAGGGGACGGCAGGGTGGGACCTCGCTCTTCTCATTTGCTGCCAAGGTTTGGGGCGACCAGTCACTCCTGTCAATCTTTGGCTTAATCATTTAGCAGTTGTAAAGGACTCATTAAAAACGCCGAGGTTTATTGGAAACACCTCCCGCCCGGCCGGAGGCAGGCCAGATGGGGAGCTCTTGTAGGCACTTGTCCTCCCGGAGGCCCCCCCACGAAACTGCTGACTGTAATTACACCGCCAGGGTTTGGAAAGGGGCAGGGTGGGGCGTGGGGGGGGAGGAGGGGAGGAGACCCCGTAACTCCAGCGGCCAGGCCTTCGGAGGGCCCGGGCCTTGCGGGGAGCCCCTGCCCAGGCCCCTGCCCACCTGGATTCCGGCTCCGTCAGCCCCTCGCCCTCCCCGGAGGCCGGCCTGCTCTCTGGGGGGCTCAGCTGCCCCCTGCCCCTCCCCTCCTTTCTCCCCCTGTGAGCACGCACTTTCTGAATGGTCTCACAACCTGAAAGGATGTAAAGCAAAGAAGATCCAGGGGCGCCTGGGGGGCTCAGTCGGTTGAGCGTCCGACTTCGGCTCGGGTCCTGATCTCACAGTCTGTGAGTTCGAGCCCCGCGTCAGGCTCTGAGCTGTCGGCCCGGAGCCTGCTTCGGATTCCGTGTCTCCCTCTCTCTCTGCCCCTCCCCTGCTCGCCCTCTGCCTCTCAAAAATA
Organism: Leopardus geoffroyi; assembly: GCF_018350155.1. NCBI lineage: Eukaryota > Metazoa > Chordata > Mammalia > Carnivora > Felidae > Leopardus > Leopardus geoffroyi. Next base: position 5,942,082 of record NC_059336.1, read on the forward strand.
AAAAAAAAATTAAAAAAAGAAAAACAAAGAAGTTTCTTCAAGCAATCCTGTCTTCACTGTGGGTCCTTCCAGCCGCCACGCACAGACCCGTCCCCCAACCCCCCTCCCCCCCCACCAGGAGCGCGTGACAAGCAGAGATGGAGTCCCTTCCTGGGCGCCGGGGACACAGTGGCCACCAGGCTGTCCCCTTGGCTGGCTTCACACCTCGGCTCAGCCCGGCTTCGCTCTTCTTGCGGGATATGGATGCAGTTCCCAATATTTTTTTCCTTTAAATTATAATTCTGGCATTTTTTATCTGATGCTCTCCTAAACCTCCCCCCAACCCCTCTTCATCTTTCTCCTTTTTCCCTGGCTGTTTCCTTAGGGTGGCTCCTCAGGGGTGGATTAGTGGGTGAGAAGAGGAGACCACGGGCTGGGAGGGACTGTGAGCCATCCCCGGGTCTCCCAGGACACCCGCTTCTCACCTGGGCACCGCCGGCACCTGGGCGTCCCTTCTGCGGCCGCCTTCGCCCCCTGCCGTCCGTCCCCAACACGGCGGCCAGGGGGCGCTGCTGAGACCTGGCAGATCCTGTCCCTCTGGAACCCCCTTAGCGGAGTCCTTCGTGCTCAGGGTGACAGACTGTAGACTGACACAGCCGTCAAGCAGACTCTCTTTGCTCCTGCGTCATTGAAACTTGGGGTCAGGCCATTCTCTACTGTGGGGCTGTCCTGTGCGCCATACGGCCTCTAGCACCCCTGGGCTCTACCCTCTAGATGCCGGAAGCACCCATCCCCCAGGGGTGACAACCAAAAAGGTCTCCGGATATTTTCAAATGTCCCCTAAGGGGAAAAAATCGCCCCCCAGTTGAGAACCACCGTGATGAAGAGAGCCTCTAAAACCTCCTTCCCTCTCCCACGCCCCGCCCCCCTCCTGCCCCTCACTGTGCTTTAGCGCCACTAGCTCACCCTGGCCTCTGCACCTTTGCACAGGCTGTTCCCTCCGCCTGGCACGCCCTGCCCCCCCCCCCCCCCCCCCCCCGCCACCCGCCTGGCTCATCTCCTTTAGGTCGTTGCTCAAATGTTCCTTTAAAACAGCTCCCTAAGTTCAGCACGCCTTACCGCTTGGTCACGCTTTGTTTCTAACACAAAACTGGCCGACCGACACGCTGTATTGTCACTTACTTGTCAAGCAGGCAGAGAGTTGCAGGGGGATCCGCCGCAGGTGCAGCCGGGGGGCGGTGGCTTCGGGCGGGCGAGCGCCGGGCCTTCCGGAATCGCACCTTGTGTTTCTCTGCAGCTCATGCGCCCTTCAGCGCCACCCGGCTGGCCGCAGGCCGCAGCATCCTGACCGCCGGGCACTGAACGCGACTTTGAAATGCGCGACACAGGAAAGCCCGAGAGAGTGGGGATTCTTCCATTCGACCCAGAGAAATTGCAAGATCACATGTGTCGTTTTAAAAACGCCTCTGGGCGGGGCGCCGGGGTGGCTCAGTCGGTGAAGCGTCTGCCTTGGGCTCAGGTCACGATCTCACCGTTCGTGGGTTCGAGCCCCAAGTCAGGCTCTGTGCCGACAGCTCAGAGCCCGGAACCGGCTTCCGATTCTGTGTCTCCCTCTCTCTCTGCCCCTTCCCTGCTCATGCTCCGTCTCTCTCTCTCTCTCTCAAAAATAAGTAAACACACAAACTTTTTTAAATAAAAACACCTCTGGATTCTTCAAATGTGATTTCGTGCCTTGTTTTTTCTACCTGTCTTGGGTATTGTTTTCAAATGGGTTTTGAAAAAATTCTTCTGTATTTATTCAAAGTTTCTTATGGAGACAGCGGCAATGACGAACTTGAAGCCGTCTCCAGCGAAATTCTTGCTTGGGACTCGTGTGCTGAGCACAAAAGCCGATGCAGACGAGGTGCGTTCGCAGAAGCAAGTTCGAGGTGTTTCTTGTGTGGTTTTTTTTTTTTTTTTTTAATTTTTTTTTTCAACGTTTATTTATTTTTGGGACGGAGAGAGACAGAGCATGAACGGGGGAGGGGCAGAGAGAGAGGGAGACACAGAATCGGAAGCAGGCTCCAGGCTCTGAGCCATCAGCCCAGAGCCCGACGCGGGGCTCGAACTCACGGACCGCGAGATCGTGACCTGGCTGAAGTCGGACGCTTAACCAACTGCGCCACCCAGGCGCCCCTCTTGTGTGGTTTTTAAGGTGACAGGGTTTTATTTGGAAATTCTAAACAACGCTCAGTAACACACCCCATAATCCTTATCATAATTACAGAATATTCAAATGTAACACTCTTTTTTTTACTTTTTTCCCCCCCGGCTCTGTGCGGATGCCCTCGAGCCTGTGTGGTGGACCCCAGCGCGCTGTCTAAATATTGTCATTTTCCGTGTGTCCTTGTTTGACAACCAGGGAAAGAGCCGCTCTAGAGAACGGAGGTTAGGTCCTTGGCGTCTGGCACCAGCCCGACAGGTCGTCAGGGCTCGAAGATGGGAGCCGGGGTTGTTTTGGCTCAGGCCCTCTGTCGGCCTGTGCAACACCTCGGCCTGCCTTTGCTCTTTTCCAGAGAGCCGGGTCTCCTCGCCCGGGGTGAGGCAGCACGCGCTCCGGACGCAAAACAGACGAACGGCGGGGCGCTGAGGGTGTGCTGGGCACTCTGCTCAGACTGCAGGTCCCGGCGATCAGTGTGCATACCGTCGGCGCACACTTATGGAGTGCCGACTCGTGTCCAGCGCCGTTCTGGGCCCCGGGGACGCCGCGGCGAAAAACCCCAAGTGCCCGTGCCGCCCGGCTCACACCCTCGCGGCAGAGATCACGACTCTGCGGTAGGCCGGTCACAAGCTCTTTACACACATTGACCCACTTAGTTACTCCCGTGTCAACCCTCTAAGGTAGGTGGTAGTAATTACCGAAGAGGTCAGGTGGCTCACCCAAGACCACACGGTAGGACCTGGGGTTTTCTCAGGGATGGGAATGGAGGCGGTGTCAGGGTTGGGAACAGCGTCTGGTGAGGAAGGAGCCCTTGGAAAGGCCCGGGTGCTCTGGGCCGGGGGTCCTGGCCAGGGAGGGCAGGGTGCTGCATGCTGGGACATGACCACACCACCCTCCCGGCCGGCTGCCTCATCCCTGCAATTCCCTTTCATCCCAGGGAACCTGGCATGATTCGTGCGAGATAAAAATCAGCTGCTCGAGCCCTTCCAAATCGCAACTGGTTGAAATCCTGGGACTGCAGCCATGGGCTCTTAGGTCGGGGCGGAGGCTGTGGCTCCCACCAGAAGGGGTAGGGACGGGTAGACTGAGCCTTATGAGGACAATCCAGGAGGCTGTTTTGCAATGGCGAGGGAGCTGTGTCTTTCTGGGAACGGAGTCCAATGTCCCCAGAAGAATCTTCCGGCAAGCTGGCGCGGTTCTTGTTTTCGCGTTCGGCCTTGACAGGGAGCATTGTGGTTTCACTGCACCGGTGTTTGTGTTGGCCGCTGCGACATACGCACAGATGTTTCAGGTAGAGAGGCAGACTTTCCAGCCGCTCCTCTGGGGCAACACATTGCTGGATTCGAGAGAGGGATCCCTGACCCTGCTCTCCTACGCGCCCCGCCTTACTCCGCCCCAGGGATTCCAACTAGCCCAACGTGCATCGACGTAATTTTATTTTATTTTATTTTATTTTTAATTTTTTTTCAACGTTTATTTATTTTTGGGACAGAGAGAGACAGAGCATGAACGGGGGAGCGGCAGAGAGAGAGGGAGACACAGAATCGGAAACAGGCTCCAGGCTCTGAGCCATCAGCCCAGAGCCTGACGCGGGGCTCGAACTCACGGACCGCGAGATCGGACGCTTAACCCCCTGTGCCACCCAGGCGCCCCTCGACGTAATTTGAGAAGAAGATTCATATTTATTTAATGAGTTTTAACTTTAGAATCGTTGCGTTCCCTGAAGTGTCCGACGTCTGAAGAATCTGTCCTAGGGCCACAGGCAGAATACGGGCACGGATTAGCGGGCAAGCACACTCAGCGAGCGGTCGGTACACAATGGGGAAAAAGCTAGGAACAACCTACCTGCCCCACACTGGGGGATGGTTAGATCGTAGCAAAACCACAGGAAGAAATGGGCTGTTGGGCAATCCCAGAATAATTGTTTTCCAGGAGAACAAACTGACACGGGAAAATTCTCATGGCTTGAAATGAAACTACGTTCTAAATGGTAAATAATGGAAGGAGTTCACATAATCACATCTCAGATGTGTTGATGTGTGTGCACATGCAACGGTGTAATAGAGGCTAGAAGGAAATACCCTGAAATGTGACTAGCAACTCTCTGGGGAGCGGGATTTTTATTCTCTGTTTTATCCCTTTATTTTCCACACTTTCTGCTTATTTTCCAAATTTTCCACTTTAATGACATTTAACCTCAGATACTGATCGGGGAACGGAAATGCTATTTTAAAAGAGGGAGTGTCTCTTTGAGTGGTCGGGATCTCTTTTCTCCTTTCTCCTTTTATTGCCCTGAATTTCCAACAGGAACATACTATTCTTACAAAGGGTAGATGTAGTATTCATTTTATTTTCTGGGGAAAGAAGGGAATTTACGTGAAATGAAGTAACATGAAAGCAACACAACTTCAGAGAAGGAAGAAATTAGCGGGGGGGGGCGGGGGGGAATGGCGGGCATCCATGGATTGATCCTGGCACCACGGCCATGGTCATAACCCCGAGCTCCTGAAAGATATTAAAATACAAAGCGCACAGAACGAAACGCCAACTAGAAGAAAAGATTAACCTTCTCAGGTCTTCAAAAGCACAAAAACAAGAGTTTGTTTGTTTCTTGCTAAAGAAGTTTCCCTTTTCCCACCTCCCCCTGCTATGGTCTGAAACCAGAACGAGCTGCAATAATTCTCAAGGTGTCCTAGCATTCCACTAACCTCTTCCCAAAGTCCATTTTCCCGTCTGGATTTTTTTTTAAATATGCAATTTATTGTCAAATTGGTTTGCATACAACACCCAGTGCTCATCCCAATCCCAACAAGTGCCCTCTTCAATGCCCATCACCCACCCACCTCTCCCTCCCACCCCCCATCAACCCTCAGTGTGTTCTCAGTTTTTAAGAGTCTCTTATGTTTTGCCCCTCCCTCTCTAACCTCTTTTTTTTTTTTTTCGCCTCACTGGTCTTCATCTGGGTGCCTGGCTGTGGCCTACCTCCCACCAAAAGCCACCTCCAGGCCCCTGACGTGCTCCTATACCAAAGATGCACACGACCGGCACGTCCTTAGTCGTATCTCATGGCAACATTCTGATGAAGGGACATTCTTCTTATCCCCATTTTATAGAATGGGAAACTGAGGCTCAGAAGAATAAAGGAACTGATATAAGCTCCCCCAGCCAGGAAGTGATGGAACCAATATTCTGATGTCGGTCTATGTTCTTCGAAAACTTTATGGACTCTGGCAGGTGATAGCAGAGCCCTGGGCTGAGCGAGAGCCCCCGAGAGGCATTTACCTGGAAACCAGGTAAAAACTCTGATGCCAGGAGGCAAGGGGTGTGCAGTGTATTTAGCTTGGCCGATGGGCAGAAAAGACAGATCACAGAGGGGCGCCTGGGGGGCTCAGTCGGTCGAGCGTCCGACTTGGGCTCAGGTCATGATCTCACGGTGTCTCTGAAATAAGGGCTGTGTCAACAACCTCACAGGTGCCCCTGGCAGGTGAGAAGGGCTCAGCGGGAGAAGGGGATAGAACACACCTCTTCTCCCGGCCTGGGGTTGGCCGAGCAAGAAAGCTATAAATCAAGTGATTGCAACATGGGAGCTGTCTGAAACACAGCCCGGTAATAAACAACCGGTCGGTGATTTTTCTTTTTCTTCTTCTTCTGAAACTAATCCGTTCAGTATGAGTCACTTCGTAGAAGCTGAGGCCATTCCCCTGGAAGTGACGGTACACTGAGTAATCTTATCAATGGGCACATCTTGAAGGTGACTCCCAGCCTCCAGAAGATTCCAAGGAACCTCGTCATCACCCAACCAGCCCGGGCTCCAGGGGGTCCGAATTCAGCGGTCGTGGTAGGACTGGCAGATAAAACACAACACAGACTTGTACTGAAAAAGTATTTGTTGTTTTGTCTGAAATTCAAATTTAACTGGCCTCCTGTCCCGTATTTTCCCTGCAACCCTGCCTGTATATCATTCTTGGTTTTTGCGCAAAAGTAACACACGCCTAGCAAACCTCAAATCTCTAGAAGACGGACCTCCAAAACTGAATCTTGACCCTGTCAAGGTCTTGCCTAAAATACTAACCAGTTCCGGGGCACCTGGATGGCTCGGTTGGTTAAGCGTCCAACTGTTGATCTCAGCTCACATCGTGATTTCACGGTTCGTGAGTTCAAGCCCTGCTTCGGGCTCTGTACTGACAGACAGCCTGGAGCCTTCTTGGGATCCTCTCTCTCTCTCTCTCTCTCTCTCTCATGTCCATCCCCCACCTGTGCACCTGTGAGCTCTCTCTTTCTCAAAATAAATCAGCCTTAAGAAAAAATACTAGCCATTCCCCATCACTCATAGCAATGGTTTGCAAACTCTGAGTATGTGTCAGATACCCTGGAGGGCTGTGGATCCCACTGCCATTTTTCTATGCGGTAAGTCTCGGGTGGGACCCCAGAATTTGCATTTCTTTTTTTTTTTTTAATTTTTTTGGTAACGTTTATTTATTTTTGAGACGGAAAGAGAGCATGAACGGGGAGGGTCAGAGAGAGGGAGACACAGAATCTGAAACAGGCTCCAGGCTCTGAGCCGTCAGCACAGAGCCCGACGCGGGGCTGGAACTCACGGACCACGAGATCGTGACCTGAGCTGAAGTCGGCCGCTTCACCGACTGAGCCACCCAGGCGCCCCAGAATTTGCATTTCTAACAAGTCCCAAGATGCTTGTCCTGGGTCCATACTTTGAGATCTGGGTTCTTAAGGTACAGACCAGCCCTCCAACATTCTCCACAGCCATTCCTTCCATGCCTCTCACAGTCAAGCTCCCGCCAACCCCTCACAACTCCTCCTCGCTCACCTGGCTCCCTGACCTCCCTGCAGTTCCTCAAGAAAACTTGTCTCTAGTCCCCGCAGGGCCTTTGCACCTGCGGTTCCCGGCCCTGCCCTTTGCCCCACCCCATCCCTTTTACTCTAGGAGGGGAGGTAGTATAATTACTCCCATTTTACAAACGTAGAAGAAACTGAACTTCGGAGGCTCTGAGTCAAATTGATAATAAGAGGTAGAATCAGGGACTTAAAAATCTCATCTGCGTGTTTCTTTTCTGCCTCACCACTACCTCCCCAGACTGGATGTATTACCTTCTATTTTGAGCCTTTCTTGAAGGTTGGTTTTCGTAAGATTGTTGCTTGAAAGCCACATAGTTGCCCTCAAACCCAATCCCGTGAGATTTCGTACTTTGGGATTTGGGAAACACGTTTAAGGTCATTCTTTGACACCCTTCAATCCCCTCTCGATGTCTCCAGGTCTGTCTGAACTCCAGTGCTGGCCCCCCATTCCCAACTCCCCCGCCCCCCCACTCCTGACGCCTACAGTGTTCTGACGCTTAACGTTGCCGTAGCAACTGAACGCTTGTTGCCTGAATCCCTCCCTATTGGTAGGATGACATCAACTTCCTGCCTTCTTTTAGAAAATAATTTCAGCTCCTGGCATCCGCCAGTGACGTGGGGCCAGGACTTGGGTCCAGTGGGTGAATGGGACCCAGGTTGTCGAGTTAGGAAGGCCAAGAGGCTTATTCGGTGCCCGTGCTCCTCTTCTGTGGGTTTCCCTGGTTCTCAGAAGCTGTGGTTTACCTTCCTGCTTTCCAATCGATTCATTCATTCATCATTCATTCATTCTTTCGGCAAAAAATGTATCGAGTATCTATCATGTATTTGACTCTGTGCTAATTGTTGGGGACACATTGACCCTGTCTCATTCCTCATGGTAGGCGGCGCCTGGTGGGGAATAAATTCTGATGAGCCAGGTGGGCAACAACAGTGTAAATGCACTGATGGTGTGTGATAGGCAAGAAGTGGGTGCAGTCCCCTAAGAGGGGGATTTGACCCAGGTGGGGCACTTGAGGAGGGCTCCACTAAGGACGTGAAGGTTGAGTCAGGTGGTGAATGCCCTCCGGTAGATGGGACAGCCGCACAGGAAGGGGCAGTTTCCTTAGAAGGCACAAATGAAGATGTCAGCCAGGGATGAAATCTCATCTGAACACTCTACTGGGGAAGGATTGACTTCAAGGCTCACGCAGTGTTTGTTGACAGGATTCAGTCCCTCGTGGGTTGTGGGGCTGAGCTCATCAGATGCCTTCTGGGTGTTGGCTGGAAACCGCCCTCACTGGCCCATCATGGCAGCTGGCTTTCCCAAGGTCCACAAGGTGAGAGGGCCATGGAGAGAGTCTATGGTCACAATTTTTGTAACCTGATCACAGAAGCGACATCCCATCACCTTTGCGGTGGGTCTGACGTGTGTCGCCAGGCCAGCCCACACTCACAAGGAGGCGCTCACACAAGACATGAGTACCAGGAGGTGGGGGCCATTGGGTGCCATCTTGGAATCTGTTTTCCACGCGGAAGGAAGCATAAGAGACTCACGCCAGCCGATGAGTGAGCAAGAGAATTCCAGAAAGTCATAAGTGAGGGAATAAGAGTGCAGCACCCATCAAATGACAGAGGAATAAATGACCCATGAGGACAGGACCGGTCACTTTGGCCTGTACCACTAGTTTTCCGCCTGGGCCCCAGGACTCTACGGTACTGAGTAAACACTTACGAATGTAGCTGTTTGTCTGGATGTGGATATCCTAAGTAACCACGAGGCAGGGGCCAAGTCTCGCTTTCTGCTTCCAGACCAAGATCCCATCTACCGAAATGCTCCACTGAATGGGTGTATTTCCTGTTTGGGGTTTTTCTCATTTATTTTTATTTTCCTAAAAGCCACTTACTGAGTTTTCTTAGTTCTGGGTTGGGTATTTAGTGGTTGCTTGGGTTCACGTCTTTTGGGGAATTAACAAGAAAGTTTCCAGGAATACAGTTTCAGGACATTTTTCCCCCCTTTCCCTGAGCAAAGGCACACACATTCATCTCCAGAGAGACACAAGCACCCTTTCATGGAAACGGAAAGATCAGGAGGTTATTTAATAAGCTCTCAACTGCCCGCTGCTTCCCCGTTTTTTTTTGTAACCCGGAAAACAGGACCAGAGTTTGACTCTTTGAAAGCATTTGCTGTCACCCGTTCCCCTCCAGCCCCGAACTGTCCCCGGGAGCCAAGTGGCTCAGAGCGGTGAGAGGACAGACCGAGGGTCTTGGGGCTTTGCTCCGATGCTCCTGTAGCTGGTGTTCTCCAGCAAGAAAGGAAAGTGCGGACAGAGAAGAAACAAGCAAGCCAAGTGAGCATGTCACAGTATAAGTCAAACCCAGAGAGCCCACCCCCCCCCCCCCAGCCCGGGTGCCATTCACGTCTACTGGTAGTTACCTTTCCAGGCTGTCCTCTTGTCTACATCCTTACTGCCATTTCCCTGGGCCAGATTTCCCACCTCCAGCACGAGGCGGACCTTTGGGCAGGATGCTTCTCTGTGGTGGGGGCTGTCCTGGGCATTGTGAGATATTTAACACTTCCCTGCCTTCTAGATGCCACGTGCAGTGGTTTCCCCCACAATCTGGCAACCGCCAATGTCTTCAGATATTGCCAAATGTCCTCTGGCAGAGCAGGGGGGGGGGTGGGTAGGGAGCGGACCAGGGGGCTGGGGAGCAAAGGCACCCCTCCTTGAGGAGTGTTAGCTGAGTCCAAGAGCTCGCCTGCCCTGCCCGGACTCCCCCAGCCCATCCCGGCTTCCGCCACGGCCACCTAAGTGCTTTGCCCACGTAGGCACTCAACACCTTGATGGCATGACAGGAGGACAGTGCCTGTATCCTCAGGGTCTAGGACAATGTCGTAGGGGCTCAATAAATACTTGCAGGATGGTGACAAGTTCCTGTGGGAGGGACCCAGCTCTGTGGCTTGCAGGCAGATTCAGGTGCTTTTGTTTCTCCTGTGTTTGAGCCGGAGAAACCAGGGTTCGGGACGGTTAAGAGACTCTTTCCGGGACCTTCCACAGGCAGACCTGGAATTCTGACACAGGTACGTCTGACCTCAAAGAAACGTGAAATCAAAGTTTTCCTGAAAGACAGCCCGAGATCCCATGTAAAGCAGGAACGAAGTCTATAGAAAGTGGATCAAATCACATCAGGTTCTTTCCTCTGCCACCTTGAGGGACAGGTGACAAGTGTCCTCCTCCCTCTGGGTCTCGGTTTCCCCCTTTCAAACATGCGGAGGCTACTGTGCTCTCTCTCAAATTATCCCTGGAGCTCGAAAATGCCCGGATTCCGGTTCCCGCTGCCGCCAGGGGTACCCAGGGCCGCACCCGGCCTGGGCCACCGTGGATGACGACCGGGAGGCACTTCTGCCTTTGGCAGGGAGGCGGGACCCTCCCCGCTGACTGCGCCCCGTGCACATTTGGTTTCAATTCTCCCAACGCTTTTGCACATGTTGCTGTCGTGATGAGATAAAATCAAGCAAATGGAAACGGAGAGCCGAGAGAGCCTGGGAAAACTCAAAAGGAGAAAGACAGCTTGCGGTTGTTGGAACCACCCCGGGTCTCCCAGGGGGCGTGGGGGGTGTACCTGGGGCCGATGGGTGAGCCGGGCTCCCCTGTGACCGCCCAGGGTCGGGGCCGGCAAGGGGTGGCCCTTCTGAACCCAGCCACTGTTTCCCAGCCCAGAGACCCCAGAGGGCTTGGGGACCCAGGGGCCCTGGATATTTTCTAAGAGGCGGGAAGGGCGGCACAAACCCCCTTACTGGTTAGCACCCGGCAGGGCCACGCGCTCAGATGCAGCCTGGGGACTGGGGCAGGGACTGGGCAGGGACTGGGGACAGGCCAGATCTCCCGAGTTCTCAAACAAACCCAGGAATTTACATTCTTGTGTGAAGCCTTGTAGTTCTTAAATGTCAGGACGCCACCAGGGGCCAAACCAAATGCACCGGCTGATCCCATCGGGTCTGTGAGCCTCCAGGCTGCCGCCCGGCCGTTACCCGTGCTGTGACCTTCTCAGATCGACCCCTTGCTCGGGGACATACATGTATTTGTCATGTAACGAGGGACTACCTCGGACCAGATAGAGACCTAAGGGAGCGGCAGATCTTCATCTGCTCAGTCCCATAAGCGGCCCTGCAAGTATTCTGGGTACTACTGTCGTCTTCCCTTTACAGACGGGGAAACTGAGGCACAGCACGCCCTTCAGTAACGTACAACCCCTGAACAAGCAGTTCCTCCCCTCTGAGCCCCCGTTGACTCAGCTCAGTGAGGCCTTGGTCAATGGAAATCCTAGTTACAGACATGGGGGGTCTTGGGGGCAAAACGAGAGGCCAGGGGCGGCCAGTGACGTGTGCCCACGTAGCTCACGTGTTCATGGCCTCCAGCACCAGACATCTGTCCCGGGTTGAGCTGAGGTCCCTCCCCAAATTCACCTGTTGAAATCCTAACGTCAGCCCCCCAAACGTGACCTCCTTTGGAAATAGGGTTGTTGCGGATGTAATTCGTTCCGTGAAGCGGACGTCACGGCCGCGGACGGTGGAAGCCTCATCCAGTGGGACTGGTGTCCTTCTGGAAAGGGGGGAGTTGGACGCAGGAGGACGCCTGGTGAAGGCAGGAGTGATGTCAAGCAAGCAGCCGCCGGAAGCTGGGAGGGAGGCCTGGAGCCACTCCTTCCCTACCTGCCGACACTTGATCTTGGACTCGGCAGCCCCCAGAGCCGGGAGACAACAGACGCCTGTCGTCAGAGCCACTCAGCCCTTTGTTACGGCAGCTCCAAGAAACTCAGAGATCATTCCACGGCTCCACTCCGATCCGTCACAGTTCCATCGCTCCTGCTGGTGTGTTAAAATACAAACATTGGGGGGCACCTGGGTGGCTCGGTCGGTTAAGCGTCCGACTTCGGCTCAGGTCATGATCTCACGGTCCGTGGGTTCGAGCCCCGCGTCGGGCTCTGTGCTGACGGCTCGGAGCCTGGAGCCTGTTTCAGATTCTGTGTCTCCCTCTCTCTGTGACCCTCCCCCGTTCATGCTCTGTCTCTCTCTGTCTCAAAAATAAATAAACGTTAAAAAAAAAATTAAAAAAAATACAAACATTGGTTTTTTATTCTTTTTTTTTTTTTTCAAGTTTATTAGAGTACCTGCTCTCTAAAGCACCATGCTGGATGCCGGGGTGGGGCAAAGGTGTGCCTCCCACATTCAAAAAGTCTGCCTCTGTGGTACCCAGAACAGGGGGAGGAAGCATTTTGGGGTGAGGGGCTCTCTCTCATTGTCTTCTGGGTGTGGTGTAGACCAGTGGTTCTCAGCCAGGGAGATTTTGCTCCTTCCCCCCGTCCTCCCCCTCCTCATCTTCCTCCTCCTCCCCTCCCCCTCCCTTCCTCCTCTCCCCCTCCTCCTCCCCCTCTTCCTTTTCCTCCTCCTCCGTGCCCCCCTCCTCCTCCCCCTCCTCTCCCTCCCCCTCCTCCTTCCCAGGGAGCATTTATCAATATCTGGAGCCATGTGGGTCGTTACAACTGGAGGCAGGGTGCTCCCTGGGTAGAGACCAGGGGTGCTTTCAAACATCGTGCGGTGCACTGGACAAGCCCCACCACAGAGGATGACCCGGCCCCCGTGTCAACAGCATCACAGCTGAGAAACTCTGCTGCAGACACACAGGGCTGAGGACGCTGCTGTGCCCCTGGCCTGACCTTGGCCCGGCCCTACCCCACTCCGAGCCCCCGACCCCTCATCTGTACGTTGGGCCGGCCACTCGTGAGTCGCCTGAGGGCTCCGTGACACCTCGGGTCCTGGCCCTGAGCCTGACACAGAGCAGGAGCTCAGCGGACACCCCTTCTTTCCACTTCTCCCTTCTCAGCAGGGATGCTGCGGCGAAGGAGCCTGCTTTTACGCACCTGCTTCCCCCAGACAGAACGCTTTACATGAAGATAAAACGTGTCCCATAAATTCTGATTAAACGTATCTTAAAAGAGCTCTAACTGTTGTATTTCCTTGATTCTAAGATGCCGTCGGTTGTAACACAGATCCCAACTTAACAAGAGCTTTTCGGAAGGAAGCCCCCGGGTGGCTCAGTCACTGAAGCGTCCGACTCTTGACTTCGGCTCAGGTCATGATCTCACGGTTCACGGGTACGAGCCCCTTGTCAGGTTCTGTGCTGACAGCATGGAGGCTGTTTGGGATTCTCTCTCTCTCTCTCTCTCTCTCTCCCCTCCCCTTCTCCCACACACACACACTCTCTCTCTGTCAAAATAAAGAAATAAAACATTTAAAAAAATGAAGGACGCAGAAAGCCATTGCTCTGCTGTCATCTCCTCAAAGGGCTACGTCCGTCCTTAGACTGCCTCCTTTGCTGGTCACACATGCTCGCTGCGGCCCCCAGACAGCACTGGCAAATCCGGTAACTTCTAGCGGACTCTCTTCCAGCTTCTCCTTTTGAAGAGCAAAGGAACCTTCCCACGAAGCCCTCGAGCAGTTCATCAGTCAGAACTAGGTAAGTACGCGTGGCTAGGGCAATGGCTGGCCAAAAGAATGGGGTCATGGTTGGCTTAGAACAGTTGGGACTGACTCTCGAGCTGGGGACGTGATCACCTTCCCAAAGTGTGGTTCCTGGACAAGCTAAGGGGTATTAAAGTGATAAGGGGAGTATCGGGTTGAGTAGGCTCGATAAATATTGGTCGAATAAATGATTCACAGTCTGGTCTCAGCTTTCACTGTGAAGAATCAGGAATCAGTGTCTGCTGAGGGTGATGCAGGGTGGGGAGCAAGGCAGCCATCCCCCCCCAAAGACCTCCAAATTAGGTGAAAATCCATGAAGGGGGAATAAACAAACAGAACACGTAGATGGATGGAGGGAGGGAGGGAAGGAGGGACGGGTGGACAGTTGGATGGATGGAGGGATGGGTGGATGGTTGGATGGGCGAATGGACAGGTGAATGGATGGAGGGATTTATGAAATGGAACTAAACTGATAAACAGAGAGAAACAGAAGCTGAGTGGCAATCTCTCTCTCTCTCTCTCTCTCTCTCTATATATATATATATATATATATATATAGCAGGATATAGAAGGATATAGAAGGATGTGGAGAGATCTCTTTTTAGGCATGCATAATCCATTAAGGCAAAAGATAATGCACCTTGCATATGGTGCCACTCAAATTCGTTCCCAGAGAAGGTCACCCAAAGAGTTTCTTTGCAGAAAATTGGTAATCCCATTGCGATTTCCTGGTTAAAGGAAAGGTTAGGCAAACACTCAGAGAAATGGGCCCTTTCACAGAGAGACAGCGCTCTGAAAGACACTCTTTTCTTCTCTCGTCGCTCAGGTAACTTCTGGAAAGGGTCTACCTTGGTGCAATTTAGAAACAAAGCGCGACCATTTCTTTACTCACTGTCTCCACTGTCACTGTCCCCTGTAACTGGCTGGGTCTGTCCACACCCAGAGGGGGACCCCGCTCTCAGGAAAGGGAACGAGGTGGTCTCCAAGACTTTGCCTCACCTGATCGTGCTAACGAGTTGCCGGCTTGTAGTGGAAATCTGTCACCAGCTGCCCCTCGTCTATCCCTTGCTGCTTCTAGAAAAGAGTGCGGCCAGTACTCTTGGGTTGCCCCTCCCCCCTTCTTAGCTCATTGCTTTGAGGGTAATTTGAGACTTCTGTCATTGGTCCAGAGTCACCCAAGCACCCAGGGAGTCGAATGAGAGTCTAACGCACGTAGAGAGGTTTGCAGAAGCGAACAGTTCTCTCTTCCACTGGACGGTGATGAGGGTGCGACAGCAGAACGTCTGCAGCCATTTTGTAAACCGAGATCCCGGCTGCTCTTAACAAACAGACACCCAGGACGCACCAGCCATTGTTTGGGGCCAGAACTGAGCTTCTGCAAGTTTTCTGGTACTTGCGATCTGGAGCAGACACCATTGGTCATTCAGTGACCATTCACACTCCCCTGTCTCGTCTGCCCCTCAGGAGAGGCAACCCCGACCCAGCTCAGGAGTGACTCCGCTCAGTCTAAGCCAGTTGTGTAAACCCCACTCCTTCCAGCAACGATCTCCTCGGGCACAGGCATTCGACACCATCCTGGCCAGCAAAGCGTGACAGGGAGGCTGCCTGAAGGCTCCTGGGACACCTTCTGTTGCCCTTAAAAGCAGACATGTCACAAGCAGCAGCCTCACCGGGCCTCTGGGGGTCACGGTGTCGGGAAGAGACGCCCAGTAGACCTGCAGCCATCCAGGAGCGTGACGGGAGCCGGCCCATCCCCACCTGTTCTATGATAGTTTCTTCCCCGAGACCTTTGCGCACACGGGCAGGAGCCTCCCCGATCTGCCTTCCAGCCTCACCTCGGGGTCGGCCTGGGGCAAACCGAGCCTTAAACAGCCTTCTCTTCTCCTGCCTCAAGCTGTATTGAAAACCTTTTTTTTTTTATTTTTTTTTAATGTTTATTTATTTTTGAGACAGAGAGACAGAGCATGAACAGGGGAGGGGCAGACAGAGAGGGAGACACAGAATCTGAAACGGGTTCCAGGATCTGAGCACAGAGCCCGACACGGGGCTTGAACTCAAGAACCATGAGATCGTGACCTGAGCTGAAGTCGGACACTTAACCAACGGAGCCACCCAGGCGCCCCATATTGAAAACCATTTTTAATCATCTAAGAAATCCATGATCGCTGTGGATCAGGCCCGTCAGAACGTCCCCGGATGACGGAAACGTCTGGCATTTCCAACACCAGAACCACTTGCCACGGTGGCAACTAAGCCCTGGAAATGTGACCCGTGCAGGTCACGGTTAATTAACAACCGAACCACCACAGCTGGCCGGTTGCTACCGCCTCGGGCAACACGGAAAGAGAACAATTCGATGACACACGTAAGCATGAAGGGGAAAACACAAGTCAGCCCCGATTCTATCCCCATCAGGCCCGATTCTATCCCCATCAGGCCCGATTCTATCCCCAAGGCACCACCGATATGGAACTCTCGGATTGTATCCTTGTGTGTTTTATTCTGTCTGTCGATCCACGACTGAATTTCTTGCAGAAACAGACGATGTTTCCAACCTGTCCACTAAATCTATGGTGAGCATCTTCCCAGCTCGGCCGATACGTTTCTGAGGAACACAGAGCAGGTGTTAGAAGCGCCAGATTTGGAAGCAGACAGACGGGGATTCGTGTCCTCGGACTGACAGACGGGCTGCGTGACCCTGACAGAGTTAAGGAATCTCTCTGCACCTCGGTCTGCTCATCTGCATATGGGGCCATCTGTCTTATCTTCACCACCGTGCGGCTGGGCGGATTAAATAGAATAAAGCCTATACAGCGCTTGGCATGGTGACCAGACATCGGCGTACTGGCCATTTGTACGGGTTCCACGACATCATTTTTTGTGGCTGTGTCGCATCTCGTTACACGGCTGGGACTTGATTCACTTATTCAAACTTTTGCTATCTGACACCTGGGCTTTTGTTTTTCAATAAACAATGCAGCGGGGCGCCTGGGGGGCTCAGTCGGTTCAGCGTCCAACTTCGTCTTGGGTCATGATCTCACGGTCCGTGGGTTCGAGCCCCGCGTCGGGCTCTGGGCTGACCGCTCAGATCCTGGAGCCTGTTTCCGATTCTGTGTCTCCCTCTCTCTCTGACCCTCCCCCGTTCATGCTCTATCTCTCTCTGTCTCAAAAATAAATAAACGGGGGCGCCTGGGTGGCGCAGTCGGTTGAGCGTCCGACTTCAGCCAGGTCACAATCTCGCGGTCTGTGAGTTCGAGCCCCGCGTCGGGCTCTGGGCTGACGGCTCAGAGCCTGGAGCCTGTTTCCGATTCTGTGTCTCCCTCTCTTTCTGCCCCTCCCCCGTTCATGCTCTGTCTCTCTCTGTCCCAAAAATAAATAAACGTTAAAAAAATTTAAAAAATAAATAAATAAAACATTAATAAAATAATAATAAACAAACAAGGCAGCAACAAAAGCCCTTGTGCCAAAAACTGAAAGAGGAGGTCGCGTCTGGGGGTCTGCCTTCTGCCGCCATAGAAGAAACTGGGAGAATGTCAGGCTGAGCCACACCAGACCCCCAGCCCCGTGCAGTATCCTCCTCCTCGAGAGAATTTAGTCCGAGAGATCTTTTTCTTTTCATTCCTGCTAGGTCAACCGCAGCTCCAACCGTCAGAGACAGCATGGGCGAAAAGCAACGCTCGCGTGTGTGTTTATGTTTGGATTTTCTTCTGTGACTCACTGTGGGCTAGAGGTCGTCAGACCCACACAACGCACTCCTCGGAGAGAGGAAAAGCAAGCAACCGGAGAGGCTCCCTCCAGGAACAGTCCTTGGGGCTTTGGGGCTTTGGAGCCTGCGATAGGACCGGATCCTTTAGGACGACTCTTAGAGATCATATTAAAAAAATGTTTTTTTGTGGCAAAATACACATAAATATGACAAATAAAATTTGCCCTTTAATTCAGGGTCATCAGTTAAAGTTGCGACGTTGCGCAACCGTCACCGCTGACGATTTTCAAAACCTTTTCATCACCCCAAACAGACACTCCGTGCCCAGTAAGCAATAAATCCCCTTCTCGTCCTCCCCCAGCCATTACTAACTGGAATCCCCCTTCCCTCTCTCTAAATTTGCCTGCTCTAGATGTCTCCTATCAGCGGAATCACACAACGTTGGTCCTTTGTGTCTGGTCTATTTCATTCGGCATAATGGTTTCAGAATGCAGTTGCATTGTGTCAAAACTTCTCCCTTTTAACGGCTAAATAATACTCGATGTATACACCGCATTTTGCTCATTCGTTCATCTGTTGATGGATGAACAGATGAACAGATCTGTTGATGGGCTGTTTCCACCTTTGGGCTACTGTGAATAGTGCTGCAACGAATATTGATGTAGAGGTGTTTGTTTGAGCCCCTGTTTTCGGGGGTGGGGGCACGTATCTACCTAGAACTGCTGGGTCATATGGCCACTCATACGCGTAGCTTCTTGAGGAAATGCCAAACTGGTTTCCGCAGTGGCTGCACCATTTCACGCTCCTAGCAGCAATGTCTCAAAGTCCCCATTTCTTCCCATCCTCATCAACGCTTGTCTTCTTTCTCTCTAAAGGCTTATTATTATCGTCATCTTAGTGGGATGAAATGGTGTCTCATTTTGGTTTTGATCTGCATTTCCCTAACGACTAATGACGTTGACACTATTTTCAGGTACCTCCTGGCCCTTTGTACATCCTCTTTGGAGACGTGTCTATTACGTCCTTCGCCCATTTTCTAATCAGCTTTTTTGTGGTTGGGTTGTCGGAGGTCTTTATATAGTCTGGGTATAAAACCCTCACCAGATACGTGCTTTGCAAATATTTTCTCCCACGTTGTACCCTGTTTCGGTTCCTTGATATTGTCCCTTGATGCACAAAAGGTTTCGATTTTGGTAAATCCAACTTACCTATTTTTATTTTGTTGTTCATGCCTTTGGTGTCACACCTAAGACTCCATTGCTGAATCCAAGGTTGAAGGTCATTCTGAATAACTAACGATCGCTTGTCTCTCAAGCTCTATCGTAAATTTCCTGTGAATGAAGGTGGTGAGTCTCCTGGTCTACCCGGTGGACTGGGTTGACTGGTAGGTAGGTAGACAAGTAAATCTAATTGTATCTATTTATTTATCTAGCCAGTTTAGCAAACTCTTCTCTTCTCCATCTCTGGTCACTGCCCTCTGGTCTTAGGGACCGTTCCCGAGATTCAGGATGGCCCATCAAAATAGCCTATGGCCCTGGCATTAGGTCCAAGGGGTTGCCATGGAACCCAAGCTGGTCCAATGAGACCTTCTCTGGGACTGATAGGCACTTGCTGGGAGAACAAAATCTGTTGGCATTGGAGCTGGCAAGCTGGAACTGTGGGCAGCCGTGTTCTTCACGGAAGGAAGTCCCTCTTGCTGGAGGCAAGAATGAGGCAGAGACGCCCAGCAGGTTGAGGCCGGCAGAGATGGAGATAGGAGGCTGGAGGGAGAGTCATGGGGCCGGGAATCCCCCGCTCCCTCCCAGGGGCCCCGATTCCTTCAGCTTGTCCTTGTACCTCGTGAGCAGGTCCCAGGGCCCCTCCAGTGACACAAGCCAGTCCGGTCCCTTTCTGCTGCAGCTCTTTAAGGGTGGATTTGGACCACTCGCAACTGGAACCACCCTCATGGATTCCCCTCTTTTGGATGCATCAACAACCGAATACATATCGGTTCCTGGTTCCCGTGCCTCTACTTCTCCGAACCCTCCGCCCACATCCCTCTCTCAAACTCCGGTCGCACGACACCTCCTCCCTGGAGCCCACCTGCTCCCTCCACTCCCCCCAGCCTCCTAGGCAGCGTGGGCTGATGCCTCCCGTGGACCCTCATGTTTAGCCACGACACCGCAGACATGTGCCATTCTGCTCACGTGTCTCTCCCCTCTGGACCGTGGGCTTTCGGTGGACAGCCGCCGTGTCCCCACGGCAGGATCTCCAGCATCTAAGCCGGGGTCAGCGCGTCAGGGGAACCTCACTAGCTCCCAGCAGGATGTCTGAACTGGGGCTCGCAGGCAGACAGGCCAACCCTGGGCCCCACCGCTTACTTGCCCCGTGAACTCTGAGCAGGTGAAAACAGGTCGATGATCACGGCAACTCCTTCCCAAGGCTGTGTGTGGTTTAGTGAGTGTTTTCGGAAGAAAGGGCGCACGGAGCTCCCTCCCTGGAGGGACAGTGGCCAGCGGAGGTGAAAACACAGGATCTGACATCAACGCAGATCTCAGCCCTGCATCTTAGGTATCAGCTGTGTGACCCTATTCAAGTTAGCTACCCGCTCTGTGCCTCAATTTCCTCCTCTCTACAATACGGACCAATAATTGTGTCTGTCTCCTCGGGTCTGGTGAAGAGCAGCGAGACGGCACAGGAGGAGGTGGGTCAACGGCAAGCTCATGGCCTCTCGCCTGCAGAGACCCCCCACCCCCCAAACCGCCCAAGGTGCTGGGCAGGGGCCCTGCCATGGCTTCGCATGGGCGCGTTTTTGTAAAATCTGCAGAAGTTCAAGGATCTCGTTGTGATCTGTTCCAGCCACAAGGCTGCACTCTGAGCGTCCTCTCCTCACTTCCCTGTGTCAGGTGGATACTTACCGGATGCATTGAGTTTGAGATCGGCAAGCTCGGGCTGCACGGTCCAGGGTCGGAATAGGACGAGGGAAGCCGGCACTTTGGGTGCAGAGCGGAAGGAGGCGTTGGCAGGACCCTGAGAGTGAACAACCTCCAAGGTCCAACACGCCTCACCCTACCTTCCTCCCTCCTTCCATTTTCTTTCTTTTTATTACATCGAGAAATAGAGTCACCAACAAGGAAACGTCTCAGAAGCCCTACTGTCACTCTCCTGCCTCCGCTAAGTCCTGCCTGAGTCCGAGTTTACTAGAAGGGCCAGAAAGGAAAAGAGGGGGGAAAAGAAAGGCCACTTTTCATCGCCTCTAAATGGCTGCGTTTAGCACGTATATAATTGCAGCCGCCTTCCAATAAAGAAATCACTTAGTGCTCTCCAAGAAATCCCAAGAATCTTAATACTCCCAGCTCACCAGGCAATCTGAGTTAAAGAAGAAAAAAAAAAAATCAGGAGAAATCCAAAACTTTCATGTGAAGTTTTAGTTTGACTTGAAACATTTAATTTATTTAAAAATAGAAATGTAAATGCAATCCGTATGTTTTCCTCCCCGTCAGGAGCTCTCTCTTCTGCTCTGACTGACTCATTAACAAATTAACATGTTGTGATCGTGCTGTGAAAAGTTACAGCATAATTGTTACAGCCCCGGTCCTGAGGGTCTGGAGCTGTGCTTCCCAAACTCTTTTATGGAGTACAAATTAGATGCTTTTCATATATGCTATCTACTTTTAATTAAAATTTGCCCCCAAGCTATCCTTCACAGCTTTGAAGTTGCTAGAGTTTTGTCATCTTGGGATGCTGAACATTTGCAGTTGATAATGTCAAAATCTGTACCCATGGAAACCGCTTCCTGACTGCTTCTGCCCGGGACAAGCTCAAATCTGCTGGAGTTTTGATTTCAACGTGGTCCAAGAATTGTTGTCTGTTGAGAGAAGGGGTCTTCCTCTGTGGGCAAAGTTGGCATTTGGAGATGGTAACTGGAGAATGATTAGCAGAGGTCTCTGACTTAGGCGATGGCGGCACGATCTTCAAATGTTTGCGTTTTCATCTGTCTCTAGTAGAACGAAAATCATCATGATCCCACGTTCTATTGAAACGACCCAAGGAGACCTAGAAATTTGGAGAAACGAAGAAAACCACCTTTCCCAAGGCGATACAATTGTACCTGAGCTCAGCCCCGTCACCAACGCACGCTGGGAAGATTTTTTTTTTTTTTTTTAAGTAAGCACGTTTTAAAAGTTATGGGCAAAATGTCATCAAGTCCTGAAGTTCTTGAGGTGGTTATAGGGAAAGCGTTGCTAAGCCAGAGCAAATGTTGAGGGTTCCCTTGGGAACCTTGGGAAATGCCTTGGGAATCTTATGCGGTCATACTCCCCACCCCCACTTCTCAGCGGGGGATGATACAATTGGGAGGAAAGTCATGAATGCCCCTCCCATGCCGGGATCCTCGTATAAAGCATTAAGTCCTGGTATGGACCTAACTGCTCCCAGATAAGGCACCCCGAGACCAAGGCGGAGATCATACAGGCCAGCTTGGCTGGCGGCCGTGTTTCTGCTCTGGACGGGGGTTGTGGTGTGGCAACAGCACGTCCTGTGCCTTTCTGGGAGATGTTATAGGCCTTCACAATGACCCCTGAAGGCATCTGATGGAAAGTTCTCTAAGGGCAGTGAACACTGTCGTCCTTATTGTGCGCACCTGTGAGTGACTCTGAGGCTACAACCACATGCTGTAATTAAGAGGGTAAAGTAAGTTTCAAAGAGCTCGCTGGGTGGTGACTGCTCCCCAGGACAACCATGGAAATCCTCAAACAGCTGGCCCCACGGAGACATCATATTCATTCATTCATTCATCGATCATTCATTCTACACAATCTTGTGGCTTCCCCACGTCTCTTCTTCCGTTAGCCAGAGTCAGCCTCTGTTGCTTGCACCCACAGGACTCTGACTGCCCCGTTACAAACACTGCGTCCCACCCACAGCCCCAGTGACGGCCCGCCCCCCACCCCCAAAGCTAGAACCCACTCCGGATTGAGAGAGGCTTGTGGGTAGGAGTATGTGTGATGATGGCCTCCATTCTTTGTGGGCACACACCATCTATCCAGCATCCTTCCTTTGGGAAAACACGTCTCTTCCGGTTGGTGTGGTCGAGGTGGACGGAAGTCAAGCGGCAGGAGAATTGTAACCCTTGCGGTCAGACTCCAAAGCCCCGAATTCTGCACCCGCCTCTGTGTCGCCACCGCTGGCCAGATTGTGGCGTGGCTATCCAAGCTCTCCACTTCAGCAACTTGGATATGTCTCCTCCAGGAAGTGTTTGAGGCAAGCTGGGTCTCTGAGCATCACAAACCCCTGAACAGGCCCAGTGAGCCCACATCTTCCCTCCTCCCGAGGTCCGGGAGCATCTGGTTCTGTGGTTCGGATTGGCTCCTTCCCTCAGGGCTATGGCGTCAGAACCAGGGCTTCCTTCTCATTGGCTGAACTACTCCCGAGAGGGGTGAGTCGAGCGGCTATTGGTGAAACGCTTCATACTACTTACTGTGGGAGAGTCATTTAATGAGACTAGAAATCAACGCGGTTGGGGACTCCAGACCCATACGGCGTTTTCCTCTGAGCCGTGGTTTGTGCGAAACCATATCACCCTCAACATCTGATACATCAACACGATGAGATCTTTGCTTCTTTTTTTCAAGGGGACAGGAGTGAAAGAACACTTCGATATGCAAGTCCTATTGATTGCCTATGGATGCCATAACAAATCGCCACAAGTTGGGCGAGTCAGAACAACAGAAATTTATTTTCTTACAGTTCTGAAAGCCAGAAGTCCAAAGTCAAGGTTTTGGGAGAGCCACGCTCCCTCTGAGAGCTCTCGAGGAGAATATTCTGCTTCTTCCAGCCCCTGATGGCCCTGGGCATCTTCCTCTCTTTGGAGATCCCCAGCTGCACACGGCCTTGTCCCCCGGGTCCCACCGTGTGTCCTTTCTGTCGCTCATAAGAACATTCTCATCAGACTTAGGGCCTGCTCGAATCTGGTATGGTCGCCTCTCAATCTTAGTCATGTCTGCAAAGCTCCCGTTTCCAAATAAAGTCATGTTTTGAGGTTCCAGGTGAACGTGGGTTTTGGAGGGACGCTGCCAACCCACCACACAAGGGGGTGCTCTCTTGACCTTTTCTCATCTCCAAAGATGAGGTGATCACGATCTGACCTCTAAGAGCTGCTCCCTCCCTTCCCACAGCACTCAGCACACAATGATTCTTAGAAAGGATCGGTGGGGATCTGGTGGTTTCCCTGCTCTGAAAGAAAGGTGGGAATTAGAAGGGTTGTTCTCCCTCAGCTAAGTGACCGATTATGTAGAACAGGGGTCCGCCAACACCGCCCCAGGGCCAGGAGCTTATTTTGATGAATACAGTTTTATTGGAACAGAACCTCGTTCGTCCACTGACGTATCACCTACAGCTGCTTTCATGCTGGGTGAGTTGAATGGTTGAAACTGAAACTATGTGGCCTGAGAGCTTAAAATATTTGCTGTCTGACCCTTTCCAGAAAGTTTTCCCAAGCCCTGATGTAGAAAAGGAAAAAAAAAACAAAAACAAAAACAAACCAAAACACAACTCAGGCCACCAGGTGTCCGATTTTTTTTCTCGGAGAGGGAATCGGGGATTAGGAAAATCCCTCAGTAAATGTGCAGAGGTGTGGCGGCGAGAGCCCAGAGGTAGTGTTAGAAAAAGACCAGACATTGGGGCGCCTGGGTGGCGCAGTCGGTTAAGCGTCCGACTTCAGCCAGGTCACGATCTCGCGGTCCGTGAGTTCGAGCCCCGCGTCGGGCTCTGGGCTGATGGCTCAGAGCCTGGAGCCTGTTTCCGATTCTGTGTCTCTCTCTCTCTCTGCCCGTCCCCCGTTCATGCTCTGTCTCTCTCTGTCCCAAAAATAAATAAAACGTTGAAAAAAAAAAATTAAAAAAAAAAAAAAAAAAAGAAAAAGACCAGACACAAGGTAGCTCTCCACCAGCCAGGGGGACGGAGGAAGGGAGACAGGACAGGAGGTGAGAAACCGGCAGAAAGGGCAACGAAGCTTTTTACGAGAAAAGCTTTGATTTAACTGCTTGTGTCAGGGCCACGTTAGCCTCCCACGTCTTCCTGAACCTTCAGTAAAAAGTGCTGCAACACGGAGTGTGGCTTTATCGTTGGAAACCGGGGAAATGGCGGAGTTTCCCAGGCTGGACTCAGTCAGCACCGGAAGGACCCCGGGGGAGCAGAGTGTTCGGGCTTCCCCAGGACGCCAGGGAGGTCTGGGGAGACACGGAGCCCCCGGCCCCCACGAGCAGGAGGCTCTGCTGACACCGGGCTGAGAAGAGACGTCCCGCCTGCCCCTCCCGGGCCTCCCTTTGCAGGCTTCCTGCAGAAGCCATCGCCCTCACCTGTCCCCTGAGATCACTCGGCCTCGTGGCTGCCACCAGCTCTGGGCCCGGCTCCCCCCGCTGGGCCTGCTCCCTGGGAAGACGTCCCCCGCCCAGGCTGATGTTCCAGGGCAGGTCTGGGGAAGGCTGGGAGTGTGCTTGACCGTGGAGCTCAGACAACTCGCTGCGCAGGCGTTTTCCCCTTCCGGGAAGGGTGAGCGGTGGGGGCTGGAGACAGGCTGGGACTTGGAGGCAGGGGGCCTGGGCTTGAGCCCCGGCTCTGCTACCTGCCTGCCGGGTGACGTTGGGCAAGTCCCTGCGCCTCTCTGAGACGCAGCCCATCTGTCACCCCCCGCTTTACGCAGTCCGCGTGTGCGTCTCATGAGAACAGGTACAAACTGCGGCGTGCATTTCTTGCGACTCTTACGAGAGTTGGCGGGCTCCCGGGCAAGGGCGAAGGGCCTGTGTGGGCCGAGGCTGGGGAACCCCTGTCAGGGCTGGGGGGGGCGCGGTTGTCCCCCTCCCCGAATGTCCTCTGTCCTGCCGGCAGGCCTGACCCCCCCCCCCCGCCCCAGAGTGTCCTGTGTGTCCCTCACCCATCTCCCCCAAGAAGGAAGGGACATCGAAGCCGACTGGGCTCAGGTAGCTGTTGCTAAAACTTCTGAAGGGAGATTTTAGTTTTTAGAAATGTGAAACCGTGCACACGCCATGCGTTTATAATATGGCAGGGGGAGGGGCGGGAACGCTCAATAAAAAGCACCCAGAGGGGCAGTCGAGCATCTGACTCTGGGTTTCAGCTCAGGTCATGATCTCACGGTTTTGGGAGTTCAAGCCCCGCGTCGGGGCTCTGTGCTGGCAGCTCGGAGCCCGCTTGGGATCCTCTCTCTCCCCCTCTCTCTGCCCCTCCCCCACTCACTCACTCCGTCTCCGTCTCTCCGTCTCTCTCAAAATAAATAAACTGAAAAAAAAAAAAAGCACCCAAAAAGTCACGTACTTCTCCCACGGACTTGCAAGCTCGTTCTTTCCTCCCTGATTCCAGACGCCGTCTCCCCCACCCGCCCGGTATTTGTGGGTCACCCCACATGCACGTCAGGCGTAAAGGTCAAACGTCCCCTCCTCGGAGAGCCCTGGGCGAACTTCCAGATCGCGTGGGTCCCCTGCACCCCCTCGACCCCCCACCAATCTCTCTGCTTTATTTCCTCCAGAGCGAGGCTCGCAGGGAGAAGTCAGCCGGCCACCCCCCGTCTCCCCGGGGGGACCGTCCGCTCCACGAGGGGGGGCTCGTGGCTTGCTTGGTGGCCGCGTTGGGCCCGGGCCTTGGCACCTAGGAGGGCTCAGTCAACACTCGTCGAACGCATGAAGGGTCCATCGGGCCATCTGCGACATGGGGGTCCCCATTTCTCAGCGGCTCGACTCGGGGCACAAAGTTGCAATCTGGTTGCCGCCTCCTGGGTTGTTTTTGAGGTTTTCCGTAAGGAAAATCTGATCCGTATGTTTCTGGCTCGTCTGTCCCTTTCCTCCCTCGGCCGTGGTTCTTGGGGAGACAGCCCCTCACGTGCGAATGTTTGCCTCGGAGAAAGAGCACCAGCACCTCTACTAACAGTGAATGTGGGTAAGCCCCCCAACGTCAATTGTCGTCGCACCTGGGCTCCCAGGAGGTCAAGAGCGAACGCCCTGGGGGCCTCACCCGATTGCCCGCATCCACCGCCCCCCAGCCCCTGGCGGTGGGGAAGGCAGCTCCCCACCCCCCCCCCCCCCCGAGCTGGGAGGCCCTCTTCAGGGGGGACCACGGCCACCGACCTGAAAGCTGGCGAGGAGGGGGAGCCTGCAAGACTGTCACTCGGCCGAGAGATAAATATTTCACAAGGGACGCTTAAAAGGAAGGGGGCAGGAGGTAGGCTGCCCCCCCCCCACCGCTCCCCTCCAACTTCCATGTTCCCTACCCTGTAATTAGCGGTGTCGACATTTGAATGACACACGTCTTTAAACTGTGCGGCCAGCGCGAACATGTTGGTTCTTTGGGACTACGCTGTGAATGAGTAATTATGCCTTCCAGTCCCTTCTCTCTCTGGATGCTGCTCTGTAAGTGGGCGAGTCTGCAGGGAGGAGAAAGGACTGTTCGAGAAATTCTCGCTGTTAACCCCCTTCGCCGAGCCCAGAACGTAAGGACCCTCGGGGAGCTTCCCGGTTTTCTTCTGCATGGAATGATGTGGCAGGCTGTAGAACTTGCCAGAAATGGAGGCTCTGGGTAAGGCAGAGACAACCACACTGCTAGATATCCCACGGAGTTGGAAGATATCGATAATAATAATAATCCCTGACATTTATCCAGGCTTACATGAATCCAGATGAATTATAGGCTCTAGACTGAAAGATCTTCAGGACAGAAACTAAGCCGATGGTTTAAATGTGATTTCTCATTTCTTCTTCCCAAAAGGCTTATGAGATGGGCACAATTATTATCTCCGTGTTTTTTAAATAAAGGGTTAGTTCTTTTTTTTTTTAATTTATTGACAGAGAGAGAGAGAGAGAGCACGCATGTGTGCGGGCTGAGGAGGGCCAGAGGGAGACAGAGAGACAGAGAGAGACAGAGACAGAGAGAGAACCCTAAGCAGACCCCATGCTCAGCAAAGAGCCCCATGTGGGGCTCGATCTCACAACCATGAGTCACAACCTGAGCCAA
Organism: Leopardus geoffroyi; assembly: GCF_018350155.1. Taxonomy (NCBI): domain Eukaryota; kingdom Metazoa; phylum Chordata; class Mammalia; order Carnivora; family Felidae; genus Leopardus; species Leopardus geoffroyi. Next base: position 5,969,322 of record NC_059336.1, read on the forward strand.
AATCAAGAGTCGGTCGTGTCCCTATCTCTGTTTTATAGTTGAAAACAACTGAGCCAAATTGCCAGGAATTGTTAGATTTGGGGGCTCTTTAAAGAAAGAGAGTGGAAAACCCAATTTCCTTCTTACGGTTGTCTGATGCGGCCATTCCTAAAATCTGGAATTTCACTCCAGTAAAACTTCAAAAAAAAATGCATGGGTTGATTAGGATGCCGACTCTTGCCTTTGCCAGGTATAGGCATTTATGGAAAAAAGTGGCTGTCATCTGCTGATATCGTTTCATGAAAGACATTTTTGCAAAAACACGTAAGAAAATCTCAGAAGACATCAATCACATTCTGCACTATAAAATACTCTGGTATATCTTTCTTCCTTCCTTCCTTCTTTCTTTTCTTTCTTTCTCTCTTTCTTTCCTTCCTTCTTTCTTTCTTCCCTTCCTTCTTTCTTTCCCTCCCTCCCTCCTTTCTTTCTTTCTTTCTTTCTTTCTTTCTTTCTTTCTTTCTTTCTTTCTTCTTTCTTTCCCTTTCTTTCTTTCCTTTTTCTTTCCCTTCTTTCTTTCCTTTCTTTCCTTTCTTTCTTTCTTTCTTTCTTTCTTTTCCTTTCCTTCTTTCTTTCTTTCTTTCTTTCTTTCTTTCTTTCTTTCTTTCTTTCCTTCTTTCTCTTTTTTCTTTTCTTTTCAGTTCTTTTCTTTTCTTTCTTTCTCTTCTTTCTTTCTTTTCCTTCCTTCCTTCCTTCCTTCCTTCCTTCCTTCCTTCCTCTCTCCCTCCCTCTTGCCCTCCCTCCCTTCCTTTCTTTCCTTTTCTTTCTCGTTTTGCCAAGGGCCCGTGAACATTCCATCCCAGGCTCACCCTAATTTGAAGACTTGCATTCAGGAGTGCTGATCCTTAGTGCTGGTTCTCAACCAGGGTGAGAGTGGGCAGCTATTTTGTCCCCAAGGGGACATTTGGTGATGCCTGGAAACATTTTTTTATTTTGCAACCTTGGAGACCTCAGGGAGGTTGGCTACAGGCGTCTAGTCGGTGGGGGCCAAGACGCTGCTAACATCCTACAGGGCGCAGGTCGGGCCCCGGCACAGACAAGTACTCTGTTCCCCACGCGGGTAGCGCTGAGTTGAGAAGCAGGTGAGTGGAGCTCTGAGGGACGGCCGGGGAGGAGCCCAACACTCCACGGATGCGCCGGAGGGACAACGGAAGCTGTGCTCAGAGAAAGATCAGCGTGCCCTGCCTTGCACACCCCCCGGCGAGGTCAGGGGAGACCCTTGCACGCTAACTTCCTGCGGGGTGAATTACTTCCCAATCGTCTGGGAAATCCCACAAGTAGCCCAGCAACATGAACTTGGCGCAAGACTTTTCTGGGGCTGATTTGACTTCTTCTTGCCACTTTGGTCTCCCGCTAGGCCGCCCGGCCCTACCTCCCTAGTTTGACCGTCTCTGTGACGTGGGGCTGAGCCGTTGTCCGTGGCCACGCCAAGTTGTTTCGGTCTGCTGCACACAGTGCTGGGTCCACATCCCGGCAAAGGACATCAAACGGATCTGTGAACCGCGGTTGTGATGGGAACTAATTAGCATTTCATAACACTCAACGGGGGAGAAAAAGCAGTGACACTTTAGAGCAAATAAAGCCCATTTGCAAATTTAATATTTTTCTGACAAGTTAGTCCCTAACCATTACCTCCCCCCGTCTCGTGTAATTTATTCCTTCAACTACCATTTGTCAAGATTCCAGTCTTCGCCAGGCTTCGCTCACTGGGAATCTGCTGGTCAAAAGCTGCAGTGACATCTGGGTCTGGGTCCTCCCTGACGGCGGCCCACGGCCGCATTAGGCCCGTCACCTGTTTTTGGACAACCCACAAGCTAAGAAAGGGTTCTGATTCAGCGGAAAGCAGTCAGGTGAAACCAGGCAGTTACGATTCCAAGAGACGCTTTGCACCCTGAACACTTAGCTCACCCGAGTGAGCTTTCGATGTCCGATGAACCGTACCGCTCTGGTTTGTGTGACTTTAAGAATCTGGCCTGTCGGGGCGCCTGGGTGGCGCAGTCGGTTAAGCGTCCGACTTCAGCCAGGTCACGATCTCGCGGTCCGGGAGTTCGAGCCCCGCGTCGGGCTCTGGGCTGATGGCTCAGAGCCTGGAGCCTGTTTCCGGTTCTGTGTCTCCCTCTCTCTCTGCCCCTCCCCCGGTCATGCTCTGTCTCTCTCTGTCCCAAAAATAAATAAACGTTGAAAAGAATCTGGCCTGCCTCGGGACACCCATCTCCTGTCACTGGGACCCCCGGCCTCAGACAGACCTGGGTCCCAATCCCATCTCGGCCACTTCTTGGCTGTGTTTGACGTCACTCACCCCAGACCTCCCTGATCCTCCGATCTGTCTGCAGAGCTGCGCTAATAACAGTATATAAATCATTAGTTATGGTGAGAGTGGACGGAGACCATGAACAGAGAGGGCTTAGCCTGGTGCCTGTCCCAGAAAGCTATGCTGCGTGTCAGCTGGTATGATTACCAGACGGACCGGCCTTGTAGAAAGTACCCGCTCAGAGCGGACGGGCCCTCCCCGAGCACATCACCCCGTGTCCCGTGGACAAGGGGTGAAGTATGCTGCCATTTGTGTAAGAAGGAGGAAAGAAGAACACGTACCACGTACACGGATTTGCTGACACGCACATGAAGTGTCTTTGAAAGAACCCCAGGGGCGCCCGGGGGGCTCAGTCGGGCGAGCGACCGACTTCGGCTCAGGTCACGATCTCCCGGTCTGTGGGTCCGAGCCCCGCGTCGGGCTCTGTGCTGACCGCTCGGAGCCTGGAGCCCGCTTCGGAGTCTGGGTCTCCCTCTCTCCCTGCCCCTCCCCCACTTGCTCTCTGTCTCTGTCTCTCTCCCCGAAATAAATACACGTTAAAAAAAAAAAAAAAACTAAAAAGAAAAAAAGGAAAGAATACCAGAAGCTGTTAATAGTGATTGCCTCCGGGAAGGGGACCAGTGGGCTGGAGCGCAAGGCAGAGGAGAGGCTTTTCCTTTTTTCTCTCTGGCGTATCTGAACATCAAATAACGTGACCATTCTGTATTCAGAAAAGCAAACCGGTGTTTACCCTGCAGGGCACCCTCTCGATTCAAAGGGTCTGAACACATGAGGGAGGGGCTGACATTGGGGTCGGGGGCCAGGGGTGGGGCGCGAGGCTTGCCAACAGAGCGGGGGGAAAATGTCCAAGTAAAAGGTATCAGGTGCAGCTTTGGCATAAAGTTCTGTGCCCACGAAGCGGCAATTAGTTTCACGAGTAAATTAACTGGGAGCAAAGCTCAGCTCCATAAACACCCACCAGGCGGCTGACAGCCAAAGCCGTGCCATTCCCTCTGCTGGAAGGGCAGGTGAGAACAGGACTTCCTCGAGGACATCTGGAGGGGTCATTCCCACAGCCCCGGCGAGAAACATCTTGAACGCATTGGGGGACGGACCACCGGGGCCAGGGACTTGCTTGTCAAGCCCAGCACTTTCGGAAAATTGCTTTTGACAGGTACCCGCTTGTTTGGGCTTCGGCCGACCCCCCACCATCAGCGCTCGCTGACCTCTGACGCGAACCCCCGACGAAGGTCACGCCAAATCAAAATGGCATTCCAGAGGGTTCCTTTCAGCAGCAGGTACCCACTGACCTAGATGTTTTCTCAAATGTCAAAACCCTGGGGGAGGGGGAGGGGGGGAGGGGGAAAGGCGCTAAAATTGGCCAGAATGACCTAGGGGCGGGGAAGAAATGTTGTTTAAGTGACCAAAAGATTGAAAGAAGAAAATACGAGCAGAGGAAAACACGGGTAAGGAGCCTCAACGAGGAACGTTCACTTTGGTTACGCCCTTACAGAAATAAAGATTCTTGGGGCGCCTGGGTGGCGCAGTCGGTTAAGCGTCCGACTTCAGCCAGGTCACGATCTCGCGGTCCGGGAGTTCGAGCCCCGCGTCAGGCTCTGGGCTGATGGCTCAGAGCCTGGAGCCCGTTTCCGATTCTGTGTCTCCCTCTCCTCTGACCCTCCCCCGTTCATGCTCTGTCTCTCTCTCTCTCTCAAAAATAAATAAACGTTAAAAAAAATAAAAAAAAGAAAGAAAGAAAGATTCTTATACACGGTAGTTGTGGGAGGGAGCCAAAGTCATGTGCAACTCAGATGGACTGTAATTTGGTTACGGGTGGTGGGGGGGAGGGTGGGCGCAGGGAGGTCAGGGGAGGAGAGTAACAGGATGGGGGTTTTATGAGCTAGGTTTTCACTCTCTGTGAAGCCCAGACTTTCACGGGGGACCCCTGGAGGGGGTCACATAGGAGTAAGTCTATTCTCTATATTAATGTGTCCAACAACATTTCTGAGCTCTAACAGTCACTCTGGGTTCTTCCCTCTCACGTGACAGATGTCAGCTGGAAGCCAGCGAGTATCTTGTTGTTTTCAAAGTTGACGTGTGTATTTTGCGTGCACGAGAGAAGAGAGCGCGAGAGAGGGAGGGAGAGAATCCCCAGGCTCTGCGCCGACGCGGGGCTCGAACTCACGAACCTGGAGATCCTGACCTGGGCCGAAATCAAGAGTCAGATGCTTGACTTACTGAGCCACCCAGGTGCCCCGAAGCCGGTGAGTATCTCAAAGCGACTATAAATACATTTATAGGCACATAAAATGGGGGGAAAAAAAAAGAATCAAAACTAGAGAAAAAGCCAATCTCGTCTGAGGGCAGGAACACCAAGGGGGAGGTTCATTCTCCAGGGCACGACGGCATGAACGTGGGACTCAGACAGACCTGAGTGTAAATGGTGGCTCTTCCTTTCTGAGCTGTGTGACTCTGGGCAGGGGACCTCACTTCTCTGAGCCTCGTTTGCCTCATCTGGTAAATGGGTATAAAGATAGGAGCCCGTCACAAGTGGCTTGAGGGCGAAATGAGATCATGTTAGCTATTCCTTTTATTGCCTCCCGGCGGGATTTGTAGGCATTTACCTTTTTCTCTCCCTGTTCTCCCGCCCCTGCCTCCTCTGTGCTCCTTGGTCCCAGAGGAGGGAGGCGGGGACGAGGGGAGTAGAGGCTTACAAATCTTTCTGGCTTTTGTTTTCTAAAGGCAACGGAGAATTTAGAGAGATCACAGAGTAGCTGAAATTGTGGGCAGGGACAAAGTGCCTGTGAAAAGCAGGGAGGACAGTGCTCCCCGCCCAGGCCCAGGCTCGCCCTGCTCTCTGCGTGCTGCCCCGAGGCGTGGCTGGCAGATGGGGCCGTCGGCACCCTTGCAGAACTTCTCACCTCCGAGCAAGCCACGGAAGCAGGAGAGAACCAGAGCTCAAGGTTGCCCTGCAGACAGGGATGCTGGGATCTCCATGGCAACCGGTGTGCATGAACCACGGAGGACCGTGTGTCTGTTCTCCCCTCTGCCCTCGGACCGGGGCACAGCCCTGATGACGGGGATTCCAGGTAAGGCGACCTGTTTTCTCTATGAGCCCCGACAAAGTGCACGCAGTGCAAAAAAAAAAAAAAAAAAAAAAAAAAAAAAGTTTGATTCAAGAAAACTAAAGCAGTGATCTCTCGCACATCCCTCTGCTGGTGGACCCAAATCCCTGCCTGTCCCATCATCACCCCTGTGTCCTTTCCCAAGCAGCCGCGGGGCACCTCCCGTGTGCCAGCAGCCAGCACGCGGTGGGCAAGACGCAGGGAGTGCGTGGGTCCACGGGGTGAAGCCTCCGCCCTGGGGAGGCTCGGGGTCCAGTGTGAGGTCCCCACCCCTCACTGTGCTTCCCAACTCCTTGGGGTGGCCAGGCCCTGCCCTTGGAGATTCTAACAGCACTGATAGCCAGCGGGGTCCAGGCAGGGGGTTAGCTCGAAACACCCCCCCTGCCGCCCCCGGGGGGTTTTAGCGTGCAGCCAGGATTGAAACCCACCGTCTCGTGGGAGAGACAGAGAGACAGAGCTACAGGGCAGGGGGATAAGGGCTGCGGCCAAGGGGCTTTCCCCGGGGTGTGGGGGGAGGCCTGGCCCAGCCTGGGGGTGTCAGGGAAGGCCTTCTCAGGGAGCGCCCCTAGCTCGGCCACAAAAGGTAAGTAAAAATTCACTAGAGAAGATGGTGGGACGTGAGGGTGGGATTTCAAGCGAGGGGATGGAAGGAGCGAAGGAACAGAAGGGAGAAAGAGTATTTGGGGGGCGCCACCTTGGCGAAGGGTGGAGCAGGGGTCAGCCCCTGGCATCCTGTCTCCCCTGCCGAGCAGGCTTTGAATTGTCCCAGAGAGAAGTTAAGTCGCATCAAATTCCAGTTCTAGAAAGATCACTCTTGCTTCTGCGTCAGCCTGCGTGTGGCTAGAGAAGAGTTAGCAGAGGCGAGTGAGGGCCGTGCTGAGCCTCCCAGATGAGGCTGAGGCTTGGCTCTTCCAGAAGAAAAGGCTTTGGTGCCGAGAACTCGGGGAGACACCTGCTGGGCGGGTGGCAAAGAATTTCACCCCTCACCGCCCAGAGGGGAGGGTCACTTGGCTTCATGGGGGCTTTTTAATGACAAAAGCCAGCTCCCATCCCCACAGCTGGTTCTGCTTTGGGCCCCGGCAGGGGTGTGGGAGAGGGGACGGTTCCCGCCTCCCCCATCCCTCCTGGGGGCAGGTGTCGGGGAAGCCAGGCTCCCCCAGTTCCACTGAGCATCGAGAAAGATGGCTCTGAGATCTCCTGGGCGCCCGGAGCCTGCTCTTTGCCCGGGGACCAGGGGATGTCACCTCCAGGGCTCTGGGCTCGTTCCCGCATTCGGAGAACACGACACGCTTGAAACTTCAGGTGGCGCAAGAGATTCATGTTGCCTCCTTCTCATTCTCTTATCCCAGGGTGGACCTCGAAGTCGGAGTTTGCCCAGACCACGTGGACAAGAGAGGACCGGGGACAAGAGAGGGCCGGGTCTCCTTGGGAGACGGATCTCCCCTGGCTGGTGGCTCAGGGTGCGCGCACGGGGGGCAGAGGGGCTGTGGTCTGGCACCATCCGCCCCGCCGTATCCACCTGTGCCCACGTCGGTCGGCGACTTCAACCCTCCACACGGGCCCTGGGACTTCAGGAATGGTGCCCAGTGTGCTTCGGTGGGTCCTCCAAGGGCACGGACACAGTGTCGCCCGGTCCTGAATTCAGAACCAGGGGGCGGGTCTCTCGGCGCCCACCCTCCTGGCCTGGCCGCGGTGTGTCCTCTCCAGTGGGGACAAGCCGACCGGCGGCCGTCCACAGACTCCAGACAAAGAGGAATCCTTGCCCATCCCCATGAGCAGATACCACGTCTGGCATTTTCTTTTCACCTTCAGTGAGGATTTGCCTCGCGAGCTTCCCTCCCCTCCCCACCCCCCACCTCTGCAGCTGATTTTAATGGCTTGTGACAGTTATTTGTATAATTTGAGTTATGTGGCATCACGGAGATCTTTCTCCCGGGGAAGATTTCATGAAACTGTTTTGACAGCTCTCACCGAAGGGGCAGCATTTAATATATAACAGTTCATAAAACAAAAGTGGGATCCGAGAATACCTTTCGCCGTTAGTCACGATGATGTCACTTTAAGGTCTAAGAGGAGAGAAAAAAAAAAAGGCAGAATGTGCTCTTTGAGCCTTGACATCTCCGAGAGAAGCTAGATAGCTGAGCGGGCGAATTTGGATGGGAAGGTAACACATCCCCCTTCTGCACAGGGAACTGGAAACTTTGGGAATCGAATGCCCACCGTTTGAAAGATGAATTTAAAGAATCCCCAAAGGACTCCGAGCCTTGGGACTCTCCCTATGTTCTTTCTCCCTTCTCCGGTTGGGGAGGAATTGTTCAATCTCCAAACCAATCATCCCCCGCGTTTGAAAACATACATGGCCGCCGAGGCCAGTTCTCCTCTCTTGCTGCCTGTGTCATTTGTTTTAAGTCTGCAGCCCTGTTATCTCATGTCAGGGAGCGTTTTCAAGCAGAGTTTCTGTTTAAAAAAAAAAAAAAAAAAAAGCTTTTGGGAGATAAACTTGGACCTAGACCTTTCTGGAAGGGGACGGGGAGTGGGGGGTGTGGTCGAGAGAGACAGGTGCCTCTAGTCTTAACAAGGGAACGTCGCTGCTTCTCAAATCTCTCCCGTACCGCGCCCTGGGCCCCAGACCTCAAGCACAAATATATATATATGTATCTCCAAAGGAAAAGTGGCTTCTCTCTCGCAGGGCTGGCAGCTCGCCCCGCAAACTTTGCAAGCTCCGAATAAGGGCAGCGAGCTAATGACCACAAGCCCAGAAGCCAGAGCAGAAGCTTCTCGTCGGGGGATCCGGGAAGAGCTCTCTTCAGGCTTCAAGTGTGGCACGGGGTGTGGCCACCCCTGGGACGTGGCCCTTGTCCACAGGCCCCGTCTGGCTGAGGCCGCGGAACTTTCTGGAAATCCCGCTTTTCCCAACCTTGACAGGTGCGGGCAGTTGCCACAGAGCCTGAGAAACAGGGCCATTTGTCCAGGGGGCGGGGGCGGGGGGGGGGGGCGGGGTGGGGGCCGCAGGGGAGGGGACCCTGTTCTATTCAAAAGAGTGCGCCGTCCCTTAAATCCAACAGCAGGGGATGTGGGGAGCAGTGAGTTCTCCGCCTCGTGTTGTACGCACTGGAGAGTCGCCGCTTTGGGACACGGTACAGACTGGGCTTTACTGCGGGCAGATCTCGGGGAACCTCCGATTCCGGGCTCACAGCCTCCCTCCCCTCCCCCCGCTGAACATCATGAAAACTTCACTCATAATGCAGCAGATCTGTTCTATTTTGTTTTTTTTTTAATTTTTTTTTTCAACGTTTATTTTATTTTTGGGACAGAGAGAGACAGAGCATGAACGGGGGAGGGGCAGAGAGAGAGGGAGACACAGAATCGGAAACAGGCTCAGCCCAGTGCCTGACGCGGGGCTCGAACTCACGGACCGCGAGATCGTGACCTGGCTGAAGTCAGACGCTTAACCGACTGCGCCACCCAGGCGCCCCTGTTCTATTTTGTTTTTTAAATGGAAGAGCGATGCTTGAATGGTCCGATCGTCGTCACGGGGAAAATATTAAAGGCAGAAGCTGGTAAGACCTGACTGAGCTGAAGGTGAACAGCACCTTAATTCCCCTTCTTTCGTTCGTGTAAGAAATGTGCGTTAAGCTCCTCCCAGGTGCCAAGGTCTCAGGTCTGAAGACACCACCTTTAGGGGCAAATTGAACCCCTGCTCTCACCTAGCGTTCTCCGGGTCAGTAATAGACAGATAAATATGTACTATCATACTGGGGAGTGGTCCACGCTTTGATAAAAACACAGCAGGCAGAGGGGGGTGGGGGGGGACTACTTTAGATAAGGCTGTGAGGGAAGGTCTCCCTGAAACTTGAAGGAGGTGAGCCCTGCTTTTATCTGGGAGGCAAGTGCTCCAGGCCGGGGCGCGGTAAGTCCAAAGGCCCTGGGGTGGGAGTGTGCCTGCCCCATTGGAGGGACAACAAGAGGCTAGTGTGTCTGGGACAGAATGAGGGAGAGCAGGCGGGAATGTGGGCAGAGAGACAACGCCAGGCTGCACTCACTACAGGAGGGCCCAGTCCCCTGGCGAGGCCCCTGTCCCCAGTTACTTAACCAAAGAGTCATCTAGTTGCTTTGGCGGAGGCATTTTGTAGATGTGATTTATGTCCATAATTAGCTGGCAGTAAGAAGGACCCTCCTAGATGGTTTGGGTGGGCCTGGTCTAATCAGTTGAAAGGCTTTAAGAGGGGAGCCTGAGGATCCCTAGTGGAGAAGAAATGCTGCCTGTGAACAGCAGCTTTGGCCCGTGCCTGAGGGTTCCAGCCCTTTCCAACAACCCGCCCCATGGATTCCGGACCATGGAATCCAGACCCACAGTCGCCTACGCCAGCAATGAATCCCTTATTATATCCCTTCTACTGGGCCTGTTTCTTCTACTGAAACTTCTTACTGGTTCTGCCTCCCCAGTTGAAGCCTGACCGGGGTGCCAGCCTGGTCAGATCCTCAGGCATGCGCCTGTGTGGGTCCTGACCCACCTCTGCCATCCCCTCCCTCCCTCCTTCGGACTCCCGGAAGCTTCGGCCCAAAGCCGTCGTCACTTGGCCCCTGACATCCTTTTTTATGGAGACAGAGCACATGTTCGGGCTGTTCTCCGCCTGACTCCCCCGCATTCGCCTCCCTGCCCACACCTTGCCGCCCTCCGGCTCAGCCAAGAGAAGCCCCCCTGCCAGCCCACGACAGCTTTGCCCTTTCCCCGGCCGCCAGGGACACACTGCTCCTTCTGTTTGTCCCTCTGGATCTAGTCCGCTGGCCCTAGAAGCTTCTGTCTCAACACTCGCACTGGTCCGGAAGCTCGTTGGGAGCAGCATTCCCGATGGGTACCCGTCGCATCCCCCCGCAGGCCAGGCTCATCCCAAACTGCCCCGAAGCGGTGGCTGACCTGAACGATCAGGATATAGGGAGGGATACGCCTCCTGATCAGAAGACAACACAGCCCGGCCCGGTTGCTGGACTGTCCTGACGGCCTTACTGCGCTCACGTGGCGGCTTTGCGGCCACAGACTCCTCCGGGGACCCCGTAGCGGTGCCGACCTCACGGCGGCATCGGGGAGGCCGAGAAAGAAATGACGTCGGCGAAGGGACGAACATTCCGGAGCACAAGCAGGTCGGACGTCCGTCCCGGGACTGATAGATACCGCAGTGAGGCTGACGCCTGTGTCGCCGGGGAGGGGCTCTGACCAGGGACCCCGCTTCCTCAGCAGCAGTGCTAACCATGACAGGGGCTCTTTCCCATCCTCCTGGGGTCACACGGTGCCCCGGGGGGCCCTCTGATGGCCGGGTCCCGGTTTTAAAGAATCTGCTAGCGGCGATCACGGCCAGGCACGCTAACTGCCCAGCCCTGAACTCGCTCGTCTGACAAGTATTTATTAAGCGTCCACCGTGTGTATGTTCTACGGCTGGGGGGACACCAGAGAACTGAGCGCACGGCTACCCCCATGCTCTCGGCACTCTCGAGGGGTGAGCCGAAAACCAGATAAAGAAATGACACGTATAATACGTCAAGGTTGATGGTCCTGTAGAGGCAATAAAGGAGGATGGGGCGGGGGGGGGGGGGACAAAGAGCGCCAGGGTGGGGGTGGGCTTCCTGGTCTTTGCACGGCAGTCGGGGAAGAGGCCTTGAAAGAGGTCACAGTATAAGGAAGAAAGGGAGCGAGCCGTGTTTATTCCGTGGGGAAGAGCATTCCAGGCAGCAGCACAAGTGCAAAGGCCCTGTGGTAGGAGCTGGCCGGGCACGCCAGGGGAACGGCAGAGGGGGCGGTGTGGCTGGAGCCCCAGAGCGAGGGGAATGAGGCCACCTTGTGGGGTCCTAGAAGCCCGGGCAGGGACTATGGCTTTTACTCTGAGAGCAGAGGAAGCCCGGGCTGGATTACGAGCACACGGCCTCCTTCATGGCCCGCGTCTAGGCCGTCGCCCTTAACCATGGGTCTCCTGAGCTACTCCCCTCACAATGGCTAGACTTCACTTCCCTCTCCTCCAAACCGTGCACAGATCCCCGCAGGCCAATACTCCTGATCAGCCCGGAAGAAGAAGCTCTTCAACGCAGCCCGCGACGTCCACGTCCTGACTTTAAAGGTGTTCCAGTTACCGGTTCCTTAATAAAGAGCAGCTCAGGGGCATCTGGGGGGCTCAGTCGGTTGGGCATCCGACTTCGGCTCAGGTCATGATCTCACGGTTCATGGGTTCGAGCCCCGCGTCGGGCTCGGTGCTGACAGCTGGGAGCCTGGAGCCTGCTTCCCATTCTGTGTCTCCCTCTCTCTCTGCCCCTCCCCTGCTCTGGCTCTGTCTCTCTCTCTCTGAAATAAATAAACATCAAAGAGTTAAAAAAAAAAAAAAAAAAAGAGCAGTTCAAGTCCAAAGCGGCCTTGTTCTTCGGTGCCTACAGACAGCTCCCCCCGACCCTCCCGCAGCCAGCAGCCGAGCCCTGTGTCATCTCCATCTGTGTGCCTCGGGGGCCGATGACGTGACCTACCTACAGAGCTTGGAGGCCAAGCAGAGGTGCGTGTGCAAAAGGGGGGGCTCGAGGCCCCTCTGCCACCCGCCTGGGTGTGAAGAGACCTGGGCACGGCAGGGGTCGAGAATGTGCTCACCAAGTGCCGAGGCGACACACGGCTCCCCCAGGGCTCTGACACTCACCCAGTGCCGGGAAAGAAAAACAGTGTGGCCTCCCCCCACCCCCACCCCCACCCCCGAAGCAGCCAGAGTTGCACCCACCTGGCTGTCAGGGCCCAGAGGAGCGGAAGAGAAGAAAGGGGCCTCAGTGGACCTCAGGGCATAGGGAGGCCAAGGTCTGCGTGATCTTTGACGGGAGATGGTGTTCCATGTGACTCTACCTACGAAGGAAACCTCAGAGCGTCAGATGAAAGCCATCGTTACCGACTGCGAGAATCCCAGACCGCCGAAGCCAGCGTTTTCATCGTAGAGATGGGGAAACTGAGGCCCAGGTGGGAGAAGAGTCTGGCCCACTGGGGAGCAGAGGCAAACCAGAGCTCGGACCTAGAACCTCTGGCCTCAGTATCAGGTTTAGAAACGCGGAGAAGCCGACTGGGCAAACCCACCCCCCACAGTTCTCCGACACCCTGCTCTGGAATTTAGACACTCACCCAGCCCAGCCCTGAGACCTCGTCCCCAGCCTCTCAGGACCCCCAGACCCAGTGCAGGAGCGGAAAGGGGCAGGGAAAGAAGGAGCAAGGGGACCGCTCGGAGACCCCGCCCACACCGGGAAGAACAAGAAACACAAGCGTCCGCACTTACAAAGCCCACCTTCACTCCTTAGGAGCTGTGTGACCTTGGGCCTGTCACTTAACCCCTCTGTGCTCTCCTCTGCGAAACAGCGATGTGTTTTCTGCTAAGAGTCTATAAAACGTGCAGCCCCCGGCACTGAGTGAATGGACGGTAAGAGCAGCCGCACTGTTATTGTCCTTTTGTCACGACAGTAAAATGGCTCTGACGACTGCAGAGATGTTCGGCAGAAACGATTTGGCCTCTGGAGTCATGTGGTCATGGGTTCGAGTCCCCCGCGAAGCGAAGCCAGACCGCACAGCGTTTGGGAGCACAGGGAGAGCCGCCCGCCCTTGACGTTGACGGGATGGGGGGGGGGGGGTACTGCAGAAACACGACCCCGTGCTTGCACGTGACCACGGGCAGCTCTGTGCCCCGTGCACGCGGGAGGTGTTCCCCGCCAGTTTAGATGGGCAATCCCGGGGCCCCTGGTGTAGAGGTGTGTTTGCTCAGTGTTACAGGTTCCAGTCGCTTCCCTTCAAAGGCAACGTCAACATCAGCCCTGGGAAACCCACCACCCGAGTGGTCAGCGCTCGCACCTCGCACCCCTCCCTCCCCTCCTCCCTCCGGGCAAACGAAACACCCAACGGACCGACCGCCCAGCTTCTGCGGCTGAGTCACCATGACTGCCGCTCATCCACACGCCCCTGCTCAGCCCGCAGACTCCTTGTGCCTGAAGAAGCCTCGCCCCTTCCCAGGGCTTCTGCACCCATTCCCTCCCTCTGCTCATTGCTCCATCCAGAAAGCTGGTGGCCGTGTTCCCGTGTCCAGCTGTCTGGGTTTCTGGGCGGATTCTGACCATCAGAATCATCCAGGGCCTTGGGTCAGTGTTTGTGGGATCCCCTTAACACTCACTGGCCTAAGCCAGCGCCTCTCACCTGGTGCTGATCGGTCCCCCAGGGGACATCAGGCAACATCTGGAGCTGTCACAGCTGGGGCAGAAGGGCCCTCCTGGCATCCAGCGGGTAGAGGCCAGGGATGCCTCTAACACCCTGTGATGCCCAGGACGGCCCCCACAGCAGAGAATGACCCAGAAAACCTCTAGCACCAGGGTTGAGAAGCCTAGTGCACCTTGGGGCACCTTGCACCCCAAAGTATAGACTCTCAACTGGCAATGTTGGCATCCCCTTGGAACTTGTTATAAACGTAGAATCTCGGGCCCCACCCGGACCCGCTGAATCAGAATCCACATTTTAACAAAGCTCCGGAGGGGATTCAGCATCCATGGGGTCTGAGAAACACGGGTCTGGAGGGTTGAGCTTTGGAATCAAAATGTGTGCCCCTCACTTACCGTTCATCATCTCACTGACACCCACCTGACCGTCCAGGGGGGCACCATATCCATCTTATGGGCCTGAGAAGCTGAAGCTCAGAGAGGGCGAGCCACCTCCCCAAGGACACACAGCTGATGAGCTGCAAAGCCAGCATCCTGACCCACTCCACCCAGCTCTGCATGCTCCCCTCTACCAGGGTCAACCCCTGTCCGCACGTTAGCATCCCCTGTGTCCCTCGCCGATCCACCGAGGACCCCTGGAGGAAGGGGTGGAACGGATAGGATTTCAAAGCTTCTGGGGGATTCCAGTGTGCGACCACCTTTGGGAACCACTCCAAACACGTTACCATTCCTAAAACACATCTGATCATCAGAATCATCCAGGGCCCTTGTCAAAATGCAGATTCCCAGGTTGCTCTCCTAGTGGTTCTGAATCAGGCAGCCGGGGTCAAGGCCAGGGAATCTGTAATTTTGGGAAGCTTCCTCAGGCGAGTCTGATATCTGGCCAGTGCTGGAAGAGACTCTGAACAAGATGTCAATCTGCCCGCCGCATTGCCCTCGAGGGGCCCAGGCTGGTTGGGGGAGGAGGAGGGTGGACGAGAAAGTCCTAGTGTTTTGATGCATAAAGCACAGATAAGCAGACAGCACATAAATATATACTTGGTATTGAAATCTCATAACGGAGAGCGATTAGAAAAAGTGTCTAAAGAGAACTCTGGGGGCAAAAATGAAAAAAAGTTATGAAAACCCTCACCGGATACTGGGGTCTGTCCCAGATATCCGCGCCCGATGCCTGCCAGTCTTTGCTACATGGGAAACTGGCCGGAGGTCCTGGGTCGTGGCCCCAGGTGATGGTTCCAGAGACAGAATCCAGCGAACGGTCGGGGCACAGCTGAGCGTGCTGTGATTACCACAGCTCTTCTGCTCCACGACAGAGGCATCGTCCCTGGCTGTGCGACCCTGGCCTTCAGCCTCTCGATAATTGCCTGAGCTACCCCGTATTGCAAAAATACCTTTTCTCTTCCTTGCAACTAGCAAATCTGACAGATGGGGGGGTTCCTCTGAAAGCAGGGCTTCTCAGCCTCAGCACTACTGACCTTCTGGGCTAGCTCACTCTTGGTTGCGGGGACCACAGTCCTATGCACTGCAGGATGTCACTGCAGTAGCCCCGACCCACTAAAAGCCAGTAGCAACCCCCCCACACATTGTGGCAGCCGAAAATATCTCCAGATGTCGCCGAGATTTCTGGGGGACAGAATCACTGCAGTTCAGAACTGGTGGTCTGGACCATGTTGAATTCCACCAGGGAGAGATGGTCTGCATTTTGGGCTCTTCTCACAAGTCCTTAGGAAACAGTTTTACATCTTATGTATCCTTATCTCTGTCTATCTATCTGTCTATCTATCTTCTATCTATCAAAGTCTGGAATAATACACATCAAACTGTTTTAAGGTAATTACTTTTGGAGAGCGGAATTGGAAAAAGATTGTCCCTTTTATGTTATACGTTTCTGTGCCATTTATATTTTTTATAGTGAACTCATATGAATTTTCGTTAAAAACACTTATTTTTTTCATTTTTAACGTTTTTATTCATTTTTTGAGAGACAGAGAGAGACTGTGAGTGGGGGAGGGGCAGAGAGAGACGGAGACACAGAATCCGAAGCAGGCGCCAGGCTCCGAGCCGTCCTCCCGGAGCCCGACGTGGGACTCCGACTCATGAACTAGCATGACCTGAGCCAAAGTCAGACGCTTAACCAACTGAGCCACCCGGGCGCCCCTTGGTTAAAAACATTTAAAAGGTAGGCTGGAGAACTTCATCCTCCACACTTACAAACCCTGAGTTTTCTAAAACACTGCTCTGATCACGTTACTGCTGAAAGTAACCTTCAAACTAATCTCCTCCAAAGACCTTCCCCACCCCCACCCCCCACCCCCACTCCCCATTGCTTTCAGGATAAACCTGAATTCCTTGGCTTCATTGACCCTGAAGACCCTTACAGAGCCCTACCCTTTCTTTGGCCTCCTCCCCCACCCCCCTCGGCCCTTCCCTTTCCCTCACCTGCCCGCTTCAGCTCCACCCTATGACCACCCTGAATTTCTCTGAGCTCCCCACACGGTCCGTGCGCCCTCCAGCCTCCTGCCTTTGCTCAAACCTTCTCGGTTCTGAGTCACAGCAGCTTCAGTGACACCTCCCCGGGAAGCCTCCCTGATACGCACCCACTCACCCGAGTGTCAGAGCGCCCCCAATCCAGCCTCCCTAAAGGGCAACTCTCTCCACTTCATGTTCTTCGTGAGCTGAACAGCTAGCCTCAAGCGGAAGAACTCCGCCTGAGTTTGCAACTGCGGATCTCAAGTCCCTGCTGTGGAGGTGCCCTGAACACCCATTTCCACTCCCCCAAGCCATTTGGAGTGGATGGACTTGTGTTCCAAACTCCTCTTTGAACCTCATTTGCTGTGTGACCTCAGGCGTGTCTCTCACCCTCTCTGGGCCTCATCAAAAAAGTAGGGATAAGGGCGCCTGGGTGGCTCAGTTGGTTAAGCATCCAACTCTTGCTTTCGGCTCAGGTCATGATCTCATGGGTCAAGGGTTCGAGCCCCACGTCGGGCTCTGTGCTGACGGCACGGAGCCTGCTCGGGATTCTGTCTCCCTCTCTCTCTCTGCCCCTCCCCTGCTCTGTCTCTCTCTCTCAAAAATAAATAAATAAATATCAAAAAAAAAAGAAATAGGGATAATTGTAACCTACCTGTTTTAGTCCATTTGGACTGTTATCACAAGATGGCACCCTGGGCGGCCTTTACACAACACATTTGTGTCCCGCAGTTCTGGAGGCGGGGTGTCCAAGATCAGATGGCAGCCCGGTTGGGTGAGTTTCCTCTTCCTGGTTCGTAGGTCTCCCTTTCTCACTGTGGAAGCCCTAGTGAGCCTAGATGAGGGGACTCTGTGGGGTCCCTTTCAGAGACCACTGCTCTCATTCATGGAGGCTCCTCCCTCACGATCTAAGTACCTCCAAAGGTCCCACCTCCTAATACCATCCCCCTGGGGACTGGGATTTCAACTTGCGGATGTGGGGGGCGGGAGGACACAAACATTCAGACCACAGCCCTGCTTTAGAAGGCCGTGTTGACCGAACAGTGAATCCGAGCTCCCAGCACCAGGTGTGTGTGGCACAGAGAACATTTTCATCCAGTGTCGTCTGTTACTATTAATATTCCTTGGCTATCAAGCCTGCAACGTAGTAAATGCTCAATAAATAATAGCAATAAAGTCACGACAACCTTTTAGTTCCTGAATGCTTCCTCCGGGCACCACACTAGGCGCTTTGGGCACATTTTCTCGCTTGCCCTTGGCAACCGCATCGACAAGGATATTTGTATTCCTTTTGTAATACGAAGAAAGGTCCAGAAAGGTAAAGCAACTTCCTGGTGACCGAGTCCCGGTCTCTCTGGTCCCTGGCTGTAACAGGGTGGGAGTTACTGGTGCTGGGGTGATGGCGATTTTCCACATTCCGTGCTCCTCATCCAGACAGACCAGGCCCCTCCTCCCTGAACCCGTCAGGTGATAAACCTCCGAAGAGAAGGGACACTTGTCTCAGTGGAAGCCATGTTTCCACGGGGGAAACCAGAAACTGTCCTAAGCCCAGAGCCAATGGCAGGGCTGTCCTCCACTGTCCTGCCACAGTCCTGTCCAGCTTTTCCAAGAGCCCTGGGTTTCCATCAGCGGCACCTTGCCTCCTGAAGCTGGAAAGGCCCATGGTTCTTGATGATTCTGAGCATCCTCCTCTGGCTTCACCCAGCCCCCGGGGGGCCAGACAAGCACTAGGAGCTCCCTGGAACCCCGTCCTGGCGGCAGGGAGCACGATTGATTCGCGTCCTGGGGTGAGTGAGGGGGCGGGGCGGGGGCGGACACCTGCTTGGCTGCGGTCCTGACATATCTCGCCACCAGGTGGCGCAACTGAGGTGCCCTGAGGTTTTCCTCGTTTTCTCTCTTTCTCTGCATGAAAGCGCAGACCCTCCTTGAACCCCAGCAGCAGAGGACACCAGGACGCGCCGTGTGTATCTCGTGGCGTGTGCAGACGGCATTGGCCTCTATGTTTTTGGAGCAACCCTTTTGTGCTGCTCAAGTTTGTCATTGTTTTCCTTCCGGCCCCGCGGATGGCTCTCCCACGACCCTATACATCTAGCGCCCGCTTGTAATAAGCGCTCAAAAACCGTTACTCTGAATACACGAATAGTGGCGAATGAGCCCCAAAGTCCCTCTCCCTCGCTCTTCTGGAAGCAAGCACCCACTCTCGGGCGCCTGCCCTCCGAGAGGGCGGAAGGCAGACACCTGTTCGGGCTCTCATCTCCCTCCAGGCGCGCCAGAGGCCCGACTGCGGGCGGCTGTAGAGGGCAGAGGAAGTCCCAAGTGCAAGGACACCCGCTGGGAACACCCATCTGGGCTCCCAGCTTGCTTCGCTTTTTCAGGGGGCTGCAGTCGTGGGTGCTGAGTTGCCACGGGTCTGCTTTCTGGGTGATGCGGGAAGTCTCCCTGCTCTGACTGCCTGGCACCACCCCCCCCCCCCATCCCCGGGAGGTGGGGGGTGGGGAGGGGCTGGAGCCGGTTTTCCTCCAGCACCTGCCTGTGCGGGGAGGTGGGGCTGGAGAGGGCCTGGGTGGGGGAGGGGTGGCCAAAGACTCGCCTCTCTTTACCTAGAATATTCCAGCGTTTTTCAAACGCGAGATTAGTTGCAAAATTAAAACGATGATGAGAATAAGACAACGCTACGCCCACCATTTATTTATCCCACGAAGCGTCAGACGTGCCACGTGGGGGTCTTTGCTTCGAGCCCTGAGGGTCCAGCTGGGAAATCCGGAGTGGAGGGAGAGGGGAGGGACATAGATACGGAGCTTCCTTGGCTTCTCTGGCTGAGGATTTCCGCGCTGATTCATCTTCCAGCCGGGACAGCAATGACCTGTCATTACCCGTGATTTGTTATTAACTCAAACTGTGCTGTTTAATTTTCTGCCTGGATCATTGTGCCACTGAGGCACCTGGCGCTACTTCTCCGAAAGACTCGCTCATAAATATCCTTTTTGTGGCCGCACCTACATCATTGGAGAGTAAACGTGGCCTCTCCTGCCCAACGCCTCTCTCTCGGACGTGCCTTGATGTGAAGCCAGCCCCTTGGTTCCCAAACTAATTTTATGAAACACTTTCCTGCCCATTTCTCCTCGGGGGACTTCCCAGCTGGAAGCAGCAACATTCTGGACTGGAGCAGGGAGTGACGTTTCTAGAAGCTAATGTGGCTAGTTTACGAATGGGCGGGGCCGACAGATAATTCTCCTCCAACACCTGCTGGTCCCTGGGGAGATGTCCCCATTGAGTTGCTTATTCCAGGCGGACTTTCCCTCCGAAGGGCAGTAATTGTCCTCCTTTGCTAGGCTGCCCGTGCCCTAGGCCTTCCCCCCCCAGGAGCCAGCTTTCTGTTGCTGGAAATTTCCCAGGACACGTGAGCTTCTCAGGCCTCCTTCTTCTCCTCCGGGCCCTGGATTATCCACCCACGCGGGCCTGATAGGTTATCACTATTAATAAGAAGAGACGCCAGTTACAGACCAACTACTAAGAGAGGAACTCAGATAGACAGAGACACCTTAGATGCGGGAGCCACCCCCCTCCCTCCCCACCGGCCCAGCAACCCTTGGAAACAGACATGGTTAGTCCTCTGTCCCCTTCAGATGAAGAAACCAGGGCACAAAGAGCGTAGAAGTCCTGCTCAAGAACAGAACCAGGCTCCAAACCTAGGTCTTCTGGCTTCGGGGTCGACCTGCTAACCAAAAGAAAGTGGCCCAGAATGTGGGGCTACCCACACGTCCCCAACACTGTCCAGGGCAAACAGAGGACGACACCCAGAGGAGCTGACTTGGGCATCTGGTCCACCTGTAGGTAGACACACGCCTGTTGCAGAGACAGAAGCCCCTCGTTCTGACTCCTGCTAACCCGCCGTTCGAGAAAGGTGCTGTCATGAACCCCACTTTGCAGATGAGGCAACTGAGGCTTCGTGAGGAAGAGAAACTTACCCACCAATGTCTGCCGATAAGTGGGGGAGCTGAAGGGCTCAGTGCCCATCGGGAGAGAGTGCGTGGTTCTACGTAGCAAACACACACTGGGCACACACCTGTCGAGATCTAAAAAGAATCTGGGCTTTTGCCCTACTCGTAAGCTAACAAGTGGCCTGCCGCCGTTTCGTGGGTGCTGGCAGAAGGCATGACATTCCTGGGTCAGAGGCAACGGGCTTTATCACTCACAGCCAAGCAGGAAACAGTATCAGCATTCTTTTCGTGGGCTGGGTCCTGGAACTCCAATTCCCACAGGGCAACGCAAAGCAGAGATTCCGGTGTGCGTGGGGTTGCTCACAGGAGAAGAATCCTGAATCCAGGCCAGCTTTGAAAATGGCCGGTAAGCATGCCTGCTCGCCTTTGCTTGGGCTGGAGACCCCATTTTCCGAAGCTGTTCTCTGTACAAACACCCTTAGAGAGATGGTCGAGAACCATCTCTTGATCGTAAGATGTGCAGAAGCGTGTGTCCCATGGAGACCCGTGTCCCAGTAATGCCACACGCAAGGTGCTGCGGAAAGGGTAGCCGTGCCCGAGAGGCGGGTCCTGCTCTAGACTGCTCTAGGAGGGAGAACGGGCGTGAACCCAGCTGCCCGTGCGCGAAGGCCCTGAGGCTGGTGGGCAAGGCCGAGGGATCAGATCGTGCAGGGCCTGGGGGCCGGGATGAGCAGTCTGGGTCTTGCTTGTTCTAAGCGCCAAGGGAGGTTGCTCCAGTGTCTTAGGCAGGCAAGTGGCTTGAGCGAATTCGTGCTTTAGTAAGTCGCCTCCCTGGCTCTTCGGTGTTGCCCTGATGAGAGGCACTGGTTGGATGAAACAGAAGCGGCCGTGGGTTGGCCGTTGTTGAAGCTGGGTGCTTGGAACCGGGGCTCGTTATGCTACTCTGCCTACTGTAGAAAGAGTTTGAACACTTCCATTGGGAGGTTGGGGGGGGGGCGGGGCCAAAAGAACATAAACGTGTGACTCTTAAGGCTTTGGTTTCATCGTGTGGCCCCCTCAGGAAGGCCTCGTTGGGCTTCCTCCTTTAACCATTCTAGAACCTAGTCTGGTGCCTTGATTTGTTCGAGCCTTGTGTCCACCGCTCTTTCCTAGGCTCTTGCTTCCTAGGTTCTTTTTTTTTTTTCAACGTTTATTTATTTTTGGGACAGAGAGAGACAGAGCATGAACGGGGGAGGGGCAGAGAGAGAGGGAGACACAGAATCGGAAACAGGCTCCAGGCTCTGAGCCATCAGCCCAGAGCCTGACGTGGGGCTCGAACTCACGGACCGAGAGATCGTGACCTGGCTGAAGTCGGGCGCTTAACCGACTGCGCCACCCAGGCGCCCCGGCCTAGGTTCTTGAAACGGGTGGAAGCCATCGGAGGGCAGGAATCGCGCCCCCTCCTGGTGCCCTTGCTGCTCTCCCTCTGGTCCCCTTTCTGGGTAGAACAGTTCGCTTTGTTGCTCGACCCAAGAACGTCAGTCTTGCCAAACCCTCCCTGCTTTCCTGGTCCGCTCCCACGCCCCTTCCAGGGATCTCTCCTTGACTCCCCGGCCCTACCCCCGCCCCCCGAGATCTCTCCCTCCTCTGAGAATCCTCCTGCCTTCAGATCCGAGCCCCCCGTAGGAGTCTGCACGCAGAGTTCAGGGCTAACATCGGCTGGGATTGATCCAGCCCTTCAGGAGTTCCTGATCAAGCTCAGGGAACTTACCGAACGGCCCAGAGGGGCTGAGAAGCTAAAGCAGCGAGCTGAAGGGAGGCAACGGGGAGCCAGGGCAAAGCGCTGGGAGCCGGCGATCATTGTCAGGGGTCTCCCACACTTGATGATGGATGGGTCTTCCAATTTTTCCAAATAAGCCATACATTTAGATTTTTTTTTTTTAATTTTTTTTTCAACGTTTATTTATTTTTTTGGGACAGAGAGAGACAGAGCATGAACGGGGGAGGGGCAGAGAGAGAGGGAGACACAGAATCAGAAACAGGCTCCAGGCTCTGAGCCATCAGCCCAGAGCCCGACGCGGGGCTCGAACTCACGGACTGCGAGATCATGACCTGGCTGAAGTCGGACGCTTAACCGACTGCGCCACCCAGGCGCCCCAGATTTTTTTTTTTTTAAGTGACATCTTCAAACCTTTAGACAGTGGCCACCGGTTCAATTTTTTAAATAAATATTTGCGAGAGAAGGAAAACATTCCATAGGCCAAACTGGGCTGTGGTTTACTAGACCATAACCCCTATTCCGCTGGGTGAGACAAGGCTGTGTGTCTCCTTCACTTCGGTAATTTCCTGAAGCCACCCCCCCCCAGCCTCTTGATAAATGCAGGTGAGGCGCCAGATCGCTGGATCGCTGGAGCGGGGAGCCCGGGTCTGACGGATGGAGAGTTCACTGCAGAAGTTCAGTGACCATAAAAATTGCTGCTTCTCAAGCAGCCCCTATAGTCTGCAGAGGGACCCAAGGGCTACATGTCAACTTACAAGGAGGGGGGCAAGCAGGGGACAGGGACACCGAAGGGTTTCACAGTCCTTCTTGACCTGGGGTGACGTCACCCCACGCCAGGGCACACTTGGCCATGGCTGGGGACATCTTTGGTCCTCACGTTTGTTGAGTGCTCCTGGCGTCCAGTGAGTAGAGACCAGGGACGCTGCTGAATGCCCCGCCATGCGCAGGATGGCCCTGCTGGGAAAGACACCCAGCCCCAAAAGCCACCAGTGTGGACCTCGAGAAGCCCCACGCCAAATTTTAGTGGGCGGACCTTGAATTTTGTTCTTGTTGTTAATAAGCCTTTCTAGCCCTCCTTTTTCTCACCGCAGCTGAGGACTGGCAGAAGGTAAGTTCTTTCGAGGAGGGGTGCGAAGTTTCAAGAAGATCGTGCATGTCAAATGCTTAGCACAGACGCGGCACACAGTATATCCTCAATAAATCCTAGCTGCGATCGTGGGCTGTCTCCTTCTGTCTGCATGTCTGTCTATCTCACCATTTACTGAAAGCAAAGAGATCGCTGCAAACTTTTGCCTGAGGGCAAAATCAACAGGACTCTGGCATTGAACTTCCAAGCCTATGAAATGAGTCAACATTCAGGGCAACCAGTGGAAATCACTTTTCTTTTTACGAGTGTGCCTCTTGGTGCCTCGAACCTCATTAAAATTTTTTTTAGTGTTTTTGTTTATTTTTGAGAGACAGAGAGAGACGGAGCATGAGCAGAGGAGGGGCAGACAGAGAGGGAGGCACAATCTAAAGCAGGCTCGAGGCTCCCAGCTGTCAACACAGAGCCTGATGCAGGGCTCAAACTCACGGACTGTGAGATCATGACCCGAGCTGAAGTCGGACGCTCAACCGACTGAGCCCCCAGGCGCCCCCGAACCTCATATAATAATTACCCCGTCAAATGTAACACTTGGGCTTCCCCTGGTCCTCGAAGTGAACGTGAAACGAGCTGTCGGGACCCACAGCTAGTCAGCAAGCACACGTCTTTCTCCCCGTCCGCCCTCCTTTTCGATCTCGCTTGGATGTGAGTCTATAACCAATCACTTGATGGAAGAAAAGCAGGGCTCGGCTCAGGTGAACCCGCCAGGGGCTGGAGGGAGGCACTTCCGTCAGAGACACAAAGTGACACATCTCCACCTGGGACGCCGGACTTCGATGGGGCAATGCCGCCCTGCTGGTGGGGGGAGAATCAGCCAGGCAGAGCTGATTAGCTGGGAGAGGTGGGCAGAGCGTGGGGGCGGGAGAGGCAGGAAATATTAATAGATGGTGTCGAAACTTACTCGGAGGGCATTTGGCTTTCAGATGATCTAATCCTTTCGTCCAGGCCCATAACAACGTTGAGTGAGGGGATTTCTCAATCCCAGCAAGGTGGGGGCCTCCCCTGCCGACTGGCATCAGACCAGGAACCAGAGGGAAGAAAACGTTCCCTAAGTTCCATGCAGTGAGCTCCGTGGGGTCCGCGAAGTGAGCCGAGGCAAATGGAACCTTGGTAGGAACACCACGCAGGATGCCCTTTTTGGCCAGGGCGGGGGGACCCAATGCAGCTTAAACTGGAATTCGTGTCTGTCTGTTGGCATCTACGGTGAGGGCGCCCGAGCCGATACGCCGAGAGACAAGGGGGAAGCAGGGATCGGTGCTTTGGGTCTGGACTCTTGGGGCAGAGGGAAGGGGACAGCGTGTGGCTGCGACGTGAGCTGACGGAGCCTCGCTCCTTTTAGAAGGAGAGGCTGTGAGCTGAAGACTTCTTTTCTCCGGGGACCGTGAGCCTTGGACCTAAACGTCCTGGCTTTGGGGCCAGGTGACCAAGTAGGAGTCCCCTAGAGTCCAGGAGAGACGGCCAGAGGCAGTGCAGCCTGGGGGGTACGTTGGCAGGTGGGTGACTTCAGGAGCGTGGGGCACGGAGCCCGGGGCAGGGAAGCAGGTGTGCCCGGGGGCACCAGGAGCAGAGACCACGGGGCAGGACAGCCAGAAGAGATCTCACTCAGTCGCATCGTTTCAGGACAGAAAGGAGGGCCCACAGGGGAAGTCTCTGTGATGAGTCATGATCACAGCAATGGCTGAGACTTACGCAAGACCCAGGCTGTGCCTCCCTGTATCGGCTCATTAAATAACCTTCCCATCAGCAACGATGCCATTATTGACTCCACGGGCGAGGAGACTGAGCAGTGGAGAGTCAGGGCATCCTGCCCCCCGCCAGAATCCGCACCCACGGCTCTGCGTTGGGCGTCTACAGTTGCCCGGGCTCAGCGTTGCTGCAAGACCCCACCAGGGAGAGACTCCGCTTTCGGTCTGGGCAGCCGTATTTCAGGAGACACGATGTCTTCTCCGTCCTAGTCCGAAATTTTTACCTGCTTACCAACAGACCCTTGCCTCGAATGACATCGGGTGCAGAAAGTGTGGGAAACGGGTCAAGACAGAGCAGATGCGGGGGGCGCCTGGGTGGCTCAGTCGGTTAAGGGTCCGACGCTTGGTTTCGGCTCAGGTTATGATCTCACGGTCTCGTGCGTTCGAGCCCCGTGACAGGCTCCGCACTGACGATGTGGAGGCTGCGTGGGATTCTCTGTCTCCCTCTGTCTCTCTGTCTCCCTCTGTCTCTCTGTCTCTCTCTCTCTTTCTGCCCGTTCCCCACTTGCACGGTCTCTGAGTCTCTCAAAATGAATAACCTTTGAAAAATATCTTTTAAAAAAGACAGAGCAGCTCTAAGTTTTACACAATCACAACGAAGATGAAATATTTTTTGACGGATCAGATCGGCAAACATCGTAAAGGTTGATCATGCGCGGAGCCGCTGGGGGTGTGGAAAAGCCGTGGCTCTCCTAAGTGGCTGTGCCGTGGGGGGCGGATGTTGCTACGGTATTTCTGGAGGACGGTTAGGCTATCTCCGTGAGACGTCACCAGCCACGTTCCCTCTGACCCAGCAACTGAACTTCTGGAAATTCACCCTATGGATATACTTGCAAGAGAATATCAAGGTACGCACAAGGATGTTCAACACGGCTTTGTCTTTGAGCTTCTCCGTCACCTCTGAGAGCTCCTAATGCCCCTTGCTGGTCAATCACCACCACAGGAAGTAACCCGAGCTCTGACTTTAGAGGCCGCAGAGAAGGTCTGCCTGCCCACGAACATCTTACGTCTGTCTCTTTCGTTCGGCATAACGTTTCTGAAATTCGTCGCTAGCGTTTCAGTAGCTGTTCCTTTGCATTGTCGAGTGGGATTCCACCGTGGGATCGAACACCTGTTAACCTACCTCAATGTGTGACTTTGCATCATTCCTACTTTTTGACCAATAGGAACGAAGCGGCCCTGAACGTTTCGGATGGGTCTTTTTGGGGACAGATTGCTGGGTCAGTGAGTAGGTGTGCATGTAACTTTAATAAAAACCTCTGAACGGTTTTCCAAAGTGGTTCAACCAGTTTCCACGCGCACATCAGCAATGTGTGATCATTCCTGGGCTTTGTCAACACTTGGTATTGGTAGTTTTTTTTTAAGTTTATTTACTTATTTTGAAAGAGAGAGAGCATGAGCAGGGTAGGGGCAGAGAGAAGGGGGAGAGAAAGAATCCCAAGCAGGCTCTGTGTTATCGGCGCAGAGCCAGATGCGGGCTCATGAGTTTGTGAGTTCGAGCCCCGCGTCGGGCTCGGTGCCGACAGCTCGGAGCCTGGAGCCTGCTTCCGATTCGGTGTCTCCCTCTCTCTCTCTGCCCCTCCCCTGCTCACACTCTGTCTCTCTGTCTGTCTGTCTGTCTCTCTCAAAAATAAATAAGCATTTAAAAAAATTTTTTTAATTGGAGAAAGCAGTCCCACCTTACCCCTGCCTCCCCACCAAAAGAAGTCCCAGAGTCACCTCTTTGGAAGCCCCGGGGCTCAAAGTAGCAGAGGGAAAATGTTGTTCTGTGCTCGCCTGTTGATGAAAATCCACACCTCTGCAGTACCTTAAAACTCAGAGACCAAGGTCCTTCAGTATTCCACCTGCACCCTTCTTTATGCCTGAGCCACGACGGAAACACTAGTTTGGCTGATCTGCATGTCGAGAATAATACAAGGGAGAAGGTGAATGGCGAGAGCTCCATCGTAGGTCCCTCCATTTAAAAGGATAACGAAGCAGTGGAAATATCCCCCTACGTTCTCCGTCTCTAATGAAACCATCTCTAATGAAACCCTGTGCTTCAGGTGGTCACGAGGCCTACGGGCTACCTATTACTGGCCTATTCTGGAATCCAGTCGGGCACCCGAGGCAAGTCCCTTGATCAGCCCTCAGTCCTGGGAGTGATTCTGCACAGCTCTCAGCTCTGTGCTCTGGATCCTTGGTTCCACCCCCTGGATTATCCTTCCTCTTTCATAAAAACTCTACTCTTGCAGGTTGAGCCGGGTACTTAGACTATTTCCTGCCCATAAAAGTCCTCGCTTCATTTTGTGGCCTTTGGCAAGGGACGACCTCTCTGGACCTCAGCCACCTCATGTGTAAAATGAGGCTAATTATGGGCTCACACCACAGAGCCATTTAAAGATGAGGTGAGAACACGCACGTCAAGTATTTAGAAAAGGGCTTGATGTGGAGTGAAAACTCAACAAATGTCAGCCCACAGCACTCTCGGGCGCAAACACTCAGATCGCTCGCAAAGCGAACGTAGTTCGAATGTCACGCAGGGACAGCAACTGATTAAAGGGTTGGCGGATCAATAGTTCTAACGCATAACCCACTCTCGTTCTGGCCGGAGGTGGTTCCTGAGTGTTTGAAAAATCAGCCTGCCCGTCGGTTAGTGAAGTGTTCAGATTGGGGTTCTTTACTACTCCCTAAAGAATTTACCATTCTTGGGGCGCGTGGGTGGCTCGGTCGGTGGAGCATCCGACTTCGGCTCAGGTCAGGATCTCGCGGTTGGTGAGTTCGAGCCCCGCGTCGGGCTCTGTGCCGACAGCTCAGAGCCTGGAGCCTGTTTCAGATTCTGTTCTCCCTCTCTCTCTTCCCCTCCCCTACTCGTGCTCTGTTTCTCTGTGTCTCTCTCTCTCTCTCTCTCAAAAATAAAATTTTAAAACATTTTTTACATCAATAAAAATAAAAAGAATGTACCATAGGGTGATAACAGTCATGACTGTTTATTTACATTTATTCTGTGAAAATAGGCAAATTAAAGAAGCACACCTCAGTGACACTAAGGAGCAAATCCAGACCCTCAGCTGGCGGTTCCAAGGCCTTCTCTGAATTGGTTTCTTAGCACCCATAAGTTAAGACTCGCCCGCGGCCCGTGCTGTTCATAGCTCTGTGCGAGGCGTCAGAGAGGGACAAGAGACGTTCCTATGCCTGCTCTTGGGGTTCCCTGGGCGTCTGGCCACATCAGCCGGCTACAAAGGCAGCAACTTGAAATCCGATCGCACGGTCGGGGCGAGCCTGTCACACCATATTGTGTCGAGCCGCTTCACCACGACAACTACCCGGGACAGTGGCAAAGCGCCCCAGCTCCGGGCCCCGCTGCCTGCGCGCCGAGCTTGACTCCAACAGTTGCCTGCGGATGGCCTCGGGCAGATTGCCTGGCACCCTGGGCCTCGGTTTCCCTCTTCTGCAAAATGAGAACGACGGCAACGAGAGCCATCTCACAGGGTTCTAAATAAGATCACGCATGTTTTCGTTAAAAAAAAAAAAAAAAAAACATTTTTAAAAGATAAAATCAGGACTCCTACAGAGCTAAAATGGAAATGAATCGAAGAGTTTATTTAACGCCTTGGTTCACGAGGGAACCAGCAAGATGTGACAAACAGTTCAAGGGACAGTTCAAAGACACACATAACTATACGGGCAGTCAGAAATGCTGAAATAAATCTGTACATAGAAGCAAAACGGGTCCCCAGTCATAGGACAAGAGTCAGTTGTGCTCCAGGAGACACAACTTATCTGCATTTCCAGGGACAAAATCATTTGCATTCCTAATGACGCAGCATCCGCTAACCGAATGTACACCCAATAGTCTCCCTTTGTCCGTTTCGCAATCTCTTCTGACAACATAACCCCCTTAGCGCACGTGAAGCACTCATTGCACACCAGCCATCGTGCGCCTTCGTTCTTACGGTGGGAGATCCTTTCCCACCCATCCTGGGCTTCGGAGAGGGAAAGGAGGCAGGGAGAGAGGGATGAAACCACGAACGGAGCCCGTAACATTTTTTTGGCTGAGGCTGACGCGGCTTGAGGTTCAGCGAACTCGGAGCTTTGCTTCGGGGCTCCCTTCCGCTCCCTGCTGTGTGTGTCTACGAGGACCTTGTCGTTAGCTTGGAAGGGGCCGTGTCCCGATTACGGCGTGAGTCCTGTGGTCTGGCAGGTCCAGGCAGCCTCTTTCCTCAGCCTGGCCTGGGGACGCTGAGCCCTGGGCTAAGCTCTCCAGTCTCCACAGACCTGCCCAGCCTCAGCCGTCACCGGCCTGAATCTTGGGAGGCAGAAGAGAACATAAGGGGCTTGGATACATCTGTTGAATGCATGGATGTGTGGGACCCGTTGGGTCGACTCTTTTTCTCTGTAGGGACTCTGATTTAACCGTGTCTCGTGGACCCTTCCCAAGGTCATGTCTTCCCGGCGTGGCTTTGGGACCTGCATCCCCCCACCTGCTCCTCTGGCACACCAAGAGTCTCCTGCCTCAGGCCCTTTGCATGTGCTCTCTTCTCCCTGGAAGGGACTTGAGCGGATCAGTGCTGGTGTGCAGGCAAATACTGAATGAATGTGAGCTGTTATTTTTCCTCTAAACCGGCTTGGCGAACTACAGCCCTCCAGCAGCCTCACTGATTTTTTTGCCTTTTTCCCTTCCGCTCCGAGAACTAGGCATGTTTTTGATAGCTTTAAAGGGTTACCTCTGAAATGGTTTTATAGAAACTTATATACTATCCTCAATTTTGCCCCTTGGCCCACACAAGCTATAATATTCACTCTCTGGTCTGAAAAAAAAAAGGGGGGGGGGTGCCTGGGTGGCTCAGTCGGTCATGAGTTCGAGCCCCGCATCCCGCTCCGTGCTGACAGCTTGGAGCCTGGAGCTTGCTTCAGATTCTGTGTCTCCCTCTCTCTACCCCTCCTCCACTCACGCTCTATCTCTCTCTCTCTCTCTCTCTCTCAAAAATAAACATTTAAAAACTGTATTTAAAACAATACGTCCCACATTGAATAAAACAGCAGCTGTCGTCTAGAGTAGTGGTTCTCAAAGGAGAGCGTGGCGAGGGGAGGCTGGGGCAGCACGGGTCTCCTGACGATGTCTGGCAACGTTTTTGGGGGGTCACAGTTGGGGACAGGGAGGGGATGCTACTGGCATCTTGCGGGTGGAGGCCAGGGAGGCCGCCAGGCATTCTGTAGCACAGAGGACAGCCTCCACGAGACAGAGACTTCTGGCCCCAGTAGCCGGTGGAGGGACCCTGCTCCAAGACCTATAAAACCACAGCCGTGTTTCTCTGTGAGCTGAGCCGGGAAGGCTGTGGCAGTCGGTCCAATATTCACCTGCCAGAGTGAAACACTGGTTTCCCACGGTTTTCTGGCAAATGTAGAAATGTGTGTGTTTTGCAGAACGTGTTTTAGGGGCAAAGATGTCGCTGTGTCTCCATTACTCGGAGAAGTGGAGGGCGTTCCTTGATCCCTGCGCACAGGTCGCTGACTGTTCAATCTGCGCCCACCCCCGACCCCCCGCCCCCCGCCCAAGCCCGGACCTCCTTCCTGAGCTCTGACCAGGAAAACAGCTCCAGGCAGTGGAGGCGCAGGGGGCGCGATGTATCTAAGTGTATAAATATAGACGTGGCCGCCAGGCCGATGCGCTGCACCGGCCCAAGGACTTGAAGAAAAGGCGAGAGTCCAGCGGCAGCAGCGTGGGGCCGCTGTGCCGTATGAAGCGCCGCGAAAGTCAGGCTTTGACGCTTAGAAGCAGCCCCCAGTGCTGACAACGGGCGCTGGGTGTAGCGAGCGGTAGGACATTTCAAACCGAAGACGCCCCAGTCAATCAGTGCAGAAAGCTCTTCTCAACGCGCCGTCGGATGGACAGAAGCAGGTTTCAAACCCGTAGGATCCCCTTGGGGAAGGTGGGGGGGAGGTGGCCAAGGGGCCTTCTGTGTCTTCACACAGGCCGGGGACGCGGTGAGTTCACTTTGGGAGAGTTCACTAGGCTGTACCCTGTCACATGTTTGGTAAAAAGCTCCCGTAAAAAGGAGGGCTCCATTTTTGTGGACAGCATAACGGAGTGATTCTAGAAGAGTCCGGATGCCTGGAAGGAATGGCCCCCTGCCTTTGATTCCTGGCTTCTCCTTTTATGGGCTGGGTGCACTGGAGGGCGGAGCTTCGAGTCTCTGAACATCAACATTCTCATCTGCAAAATGGGGGCAAAAACAGTAACTCACTTTTCAGGATTGTTGGCGGGATTAAATGAGCGACGACGTGCAAAACACCAGGCCTGATGTGGGGCAGCGATAAGTGTTCAATAAATTGCAGTGCCATTATTTTGCATTATTATTTTTATTATATAACATATCATACTATTAAATATATTATCATATATAATAATTATCATATAATAATAATAATAATAAACAGCAAAGTGGGGATAGCGGTTGTCTCTGTTTGGCTCATCGGTTAATTTCTGTATTTCTGAAGGACGAGCACGCGTTATTTCTGCAATTCGAAATATTATTAAGAAAGAAAGAAAATCGTGACTTTTACTGCTGGGATGAACACCAAGGCCCAGGAAGAGCCGGATCGACAAGCAGGTTGAGAGCGAGGCTCTGTTCCCGCACATCTTATCCCTTTCTTCCCAGCAGCCATGGATAAGGGTCTTGAATAAGCCACCTGCACAGGTGGGTGGGGCTGGGGGCGGGGCCCATCTCCTGAGTCTTCTCCCCAAGCTCCCGTGCAGGTGGTGCAGAGCCAGGGCCGCCTTGAGGTCCACCGCTGCCCAGGTCTTACGCCAGATTGGCTGGACGGCTGCCCAGGGCTCTCGGTGCCTCCTGGAAGGCAATCAGTCACAGGAGCACCCCCCCCCGGGGGGTAAGCGGGGAGATGCGGGGCTGTCCCGGCACTGTCCTGATCTCCCTTTCTCCAGGAGAAGCTGGGGACCGGGGACGGTGAACCCCTTGGCCCTTCCCTCCCGCAGCGTGGGGACCTGTGGGGACCCCGACTTCACAGCAATGGCTCCCCACAGCCCCACCTCTCCCTGGCCCTGCAGGCTGCCCCCTCTTTGGCTCTTGGACTTTTCACATTTAAAATTCCAGAGCCTTCCTGGGCCTGGGCCCTTCACCTAAATTTGCAGGTAAGGCCAGATTCAGGGTTTGGAAACACCATCACTGTCCTCATGCCTGGTTTACCTCTGGCCTGGAAGGAGGTGAGAGCGTTGAGAGGCATCCAAGGACTCACTGGGCCACCCCCAAGGCGGGGCCCCGTGGCCAGGACCTGGGCCCCAGAGTCAGACAGACAGGATGCCAGTCCCCACTCCCTTGCCCCCTGGCCGAGGGCTTGTAGAACCTCTTCTGCAGTAATAATAGAACCAACATCCTACAACGGCCAGCCTGTCAAAAAGGCAGAGTGGGGGCGGGGCGCCTGGGTGGCGCAGTCAGTTAAGCGTCCGACTTCAGCCAGGTCACGATCTTGCGGTCCGTGAGTTCGAGCCCCGCGTCAGGCTCTGGGCTGATGGCTCAGAGCCTGGAGCCTGTTTCCGATTCTGTGTCTCCCTCTCTCTCTGCCCCTCCCCCGTTCATGCTCTGTCTCTCTCTGTCCCAAAAATAAATAAAAAACGTTGAAAAAAAATTAAAAAAAAAAAAAAGAAGGCAGAGTGGGAACAGAAGAAGTTTTGAGATCTAAAAAATAAAAATTACTTGGCTCAGAATACCACGAACTCGAAACGAATAACGGCTTACGTCACGTCCACAAAACCTAATGGTGTGTCGTTAAGTGAGTTTGAGAGGATGTGGGCGGCGGGGCCTGGAAGGCAAGTGCGTGGAGCCCCCACACAAGTCCGGAGACGGCCCTGGCTTCACGGTCTGTTCGGAGAGCAACATGAAACCCTGCAGATAAATCCCGGCCCCGTGGCTGGCGAGTCCCCAACACACGTCACTGATCACCGTCGCTAATTCCGACCCAGGGGCCAGAGACACCCAGGTCCTCGTCCAGCCTTGCCGCTTCATCGCCGTGTGACCTTGGGCAAGTCCCACGCCCTACCTGAGCCCCACTTTCATCCGCAAGATGGGAGTATGAACAGCACCTGTCTTATAAGCACGGAGACACTGAAAGCGTTGAGCACAGGGCCCCGCATACAGGAAGTGCTCAATAATTGCTTGCCGTTATTAGGATTCTCTTTCCTGTTATTGGTATGGTCACCACCTAAACAGCAGGTGTCAGGGCCTCTTGGAACTGAATGACCGAGGACCCCCAAGTCTTGACATCAGAAGAAAGAGCCATGAAGACCAAATCCTGGGCTCCGGGTTCTGCTCTGCCCCCTCGTGATAGTTGGGGGACCGGGGGCAAGGGGTCCACCTCACCCAGAGCTAAGAGAACAGCCGTCACCTGCCCACACCCACCCCAGCGGCTTGCAGAAGAGCACATTGTCACGGTTGCTGCCCCGGACAAGAAGTCACCGGTGAGGAGGAAAAGGGGGGTGCGGCTGCGCAGGAGAGAGGGGACGTGTCCCCCCGCCACGGCACACAGCCTTGTGTGCACGCCTCCTCTCGCACGTGAAATGTGCAGGCACGCTCTTGGACACTGCCTGGCACAGACCAGGTGCGGCGGGCCTGATCCCTGCCTTGGCAAGCTCCCACTCTAGCCGGGGACACGCGTGTCGATCCCACGGGTAAGAGGCAGGTACCCTGGCCACTCAAGGTCGGGATACATAAAGGGCCTCATCCAGCTAGAGTCAGACCCCAGCTTCGCCTCTGTTCAAACGAGCTGCTTGCGCGAGGGGGCAGACGTTTGGCACCGGGGGTGCCCTTGCAAACCTCCCTTGGCTTCCCAGCAGGGCTCTAATTATGGGCGCAGTGAAAGTCACAGCAGGCGGCTAAGAGAAGCCATAGCCTCTAGGCAAGCACTTGACCTCCTTCTTGCCTCAGTTTCCCTAGTAGGGAAAGGGGGGAGAAAAGGGAGAGGGCCTGCTGAGATACATAATTATGATTTGTTTATTGTGAACGCTGAGCTGTGGGGATGAAGACCTTCATGTGCGCGGTCCGTTTTATTATTATAATCACAGCAGACTCGGGGGAAATTCAAAGAGATGTTTTATAGCCCAAATTATAGAAGTTTCTCTGTTCAGGAAGCAATGCCGCAGTGTAATTAGTGAGGAAACTGGGGTAAGAGCCCTGCCAGGAGACCCCAGCTGCGAGAGTTGTGTAGACCTTCTACCTGCTGACCCCACACAGGAGCAGGGTGACCCCCTGAGGGTGGAGGGCAGGCCACGGCTGCAGAGCAGAAGGTGACAGGCAGAACCGGGATTGTGTGAGCAGGTCGGACAGGAGAGCGGGGACTTCCCTTCCCCTCCGTCACTTGGCAGACTCCCCAGGGGAGGGAACTGGGTGTTCCCTAGGGGGTGATGTTTTCTCTGAGGATTATACCGACTCTGCTGGGAGCAAGGGGTCCTCAGCCAGGGGCCCAGGGCTCTGGCTCACGGGCAGGGTGCTGGGAACGGGGAGCTTTTCATTTGCACTTGAACCCACTTTGCTGTGAGTGATGCCACCTGACCACATCTACAAGCCTGGCTAGTTAGGAAAGCTGCCAGCCTTCTCTCCTTCTTTCAGAGACAAAATGCCTGGGGCTGCAAATTAACAGAAAAATCCTTGTTTTCTCACATGACAAGGACCTGGGAGGTGGCTGCAGGGACCAGTTCGGTGGCTCAGCAGCGCTGGTGAGGCAGGTTCCCGGTGGCCCTTCCTTGCAGCTGTGAGAAGAGGGACACCCTCTTGGCCATTGGCTTCTGCACTCCTGACAGCGGAGGGAGGAACAAACGCGACCCAGATGCATCCAACCTCTTTGTCAGAAAAGCAAATAGATGCTGCCCCAGAAGCTGCCTCGGGGCCTTTGCCTATGCTGTTCCTTCTCTGGGAATGCTCTTCCCTTTCTGGAGGTCCGGCTATCTCCTACTCAAGCTGGAGCTGCGTAGTTTCCGTAGGATCCCCGACGCTCTCCTTCAGGAGCACTTTGCCAGCTGAAATTAATTATCTACCGAAATTTCTTTAATCCCCGTCTTCCCCAGGAGAACTGTAAGGCCCGGGGAAGCAAGGACTTTGTCGGGCCGGCGCGTAGCCGAGAAAATCCTGTCCACTTCCCTCCTTTTCCCCAAGGTGATGGAGGCCCAGTTAGGAGAAGCCTTTTCTCCCGACTCAAGGCCACTCTCCCCACGTTCCCCCAACGAAGGCGGGCAGGCCAGGCGCTGTGCTGGGTGCCCGGGAGACGCCCACAGAGCAGACAGCGCCCCAGACCGCGGGGCTCACAGGCCGGTGAAGCAGATACTGGCTAACGAGTGCAGGGGGTGGGCGGAGAAGCACGAGGAAGGCTGTCCACCCCTCGGCCAGGATGCCGGTTTCTGGAGCCCCGATTAGAACCAGAACAAAATTAGAGCCGGAAGAGTAAGTCAACCACTCCTCAACTTAAAAAGAAAAAAAAAAAAAAATTGGGGCGCCTGGGTGGCGCAGTCGGTTAAGCGTCCGACTTCAGCCAGGTCACGATCTCGCGGTCCGTGAGTTCGAGCCCCGCGTCAGGCTCTCTGGGCTGATGGCTCAGAGCCTGGAGCCTGTTTCCGATTCTGTGTCTCCCTCTCTCTCTGCCCCTCCCCCGTTCATGCTCTGTCTCTCTCTGTCCCAAAAATAAATAAACGTTAAAAAAAAAAATTAAAAAAAAAAAAATTACGGTGGGAGAAAAAAAGAACCAGGAGAGCAAAGGCACGTAGTTTGGCCGCGTCCCCCTCCCCCTCCGCGCCACACCTGACCTCTGGGTTCTCCCAGGCGGGCTGTTCAGCATGCGCACCAGGCATCATCTGGTCCCCCGGGGGTGGGACCTAGAGGAACTTTCTTTGCAAATGCCTTCTGGCTTCAGCTCTGCCCTTGGGAAGAAAACCAGCGTCGTGGGTCACATTTTCTACGGGTGACTCCCCGCACTCCGCCTTTCGAGGGATGCCCAGGGAGAAAGGCAGCAGGCAGAGGAGTCCTGACTTTTGGGGGTGGGGGGTGGGGGAGAAAGGAAGTTTGGCGAGCCTTCCGGAAGCCAGTGTCATGCCAACAGTTTGGAAGGAGCCCGCTCCGGGCTTGGCTCTGAAATCTCCCTGGGCCAGCTTTTCCGGCTGTTCATTTGCATGGGGAAAGACACAGGTGGGGAAGGTTTTGAAACCGGGCAAAGGGGCACAGAACCGAAACGGAGGCACGTTGGCTCGTCCTCCAGCCCAAGGACCCCATCACCGGGGTGGGGGCCTCCTGATTCTGCCCCACCTTTAGGGACGCGGGGCCCTTCTGGAGATCGTGTGGCTTCTCAGAATCAGTGCCTCTTCGGACCCCAAGGGCTCTTCCCAACTCTTCCGTAGAGGACAGTCCGTACCCGCCAACATCCAGGGTTGTGCAACAGGTTTCCCCAAAGGGACTGCGTGAGTCTCATTAAGTGAAGAAGGTATCGCGAAACCTTTATTTCCACCCAGTGGCATCACCTTACCCAGCCCCGTTTGCCCTCATTTATTCTTCGGTCTTCTTTGAACCTATTGTTCAGATGTAATGAAGGTCGTTTTGGTCTGCAGCCCGGTCTCCGGTGTGCCCGTCCGTCTAAGCCAGGAGGGGGCAGCGTTTTCCTGCCAAGCAAAGGACTCTGAAGACCGAATTGGGGTGGGGGCAGGGGTGGGAGCTGTTCCCGGTCGGCAGAATCTGTTTTAATTGTCCACAGGACCACAGTGTGATGAAATGGCTTCGCGAAACCACTGGACATTCCTACTGGTCCGCTCTTAATTGGAGGGGAGGGGGCTGGGGGAAACAGCCACAGCATCAGCCTTCACGGCTGCCCTTATTCATTCAGCAAACATCTGCAGGTAAGAGCAGGAAAGCCAGGAGTCTCCACTGTTTAAAAAAAAAAAAAAAATCCTTGGGGCGCCTGGGTGGCTCAGTCGGTTGAGCGTCCGGCTTCGGCTCAGGTCATGATCTCGCGGTCGGTGAGTTCGAGCCCCGCGTCGGGCTCGGTGCTGACAGCTCGGAGCCTGGAGCCTGTTTCGGATTCTGTGTCTCCCTCTCTCTCTGCTCCTCCCCCACTCGTGCTCTGTCTCTCTCTCTCTCTCTCAAAAATAAATAAAACATTTTTAAAATAAATAAATAAATAAACGTTAAAAAAAATCATGGCTTAAAAATTTTTTCCTTCTATTTCTTTTCATCATGGTAAGTGTCCTCTTTAATCGCCATTCCCTAATTCCCATCCCTGCCCCCTACCCCCTCTGGTAACCACGAGAGAGGGAATTGGTCAGCAGGGAAGGGGCAGAGACAGAGGGAGATAGAGAATCCGAAGGATGTTCAGCGTGGTCAGCACAGAGCCGGACGTGGGGCTCAAACCCACAGGCAGTGAGATCATGACCTGAGCCAAAGTGGGGCTCTCAGCCGACTGGCTGCCGACTCAGGCACCCCTTGAATTAGTGTTTTGTATTTGGGGGGTACTCGATAGCGCAATTATGGATCATAAGGTAATTCTATTTCTAATTTTTTGAGGAAACTCCACACTTCTTTCCACGGGGGCTGCACCAGTTTGCATTCCCCCCAGCCGTGCAAGAGGGTTCCTTTTTCTCCACATCCTTGCCCACACTTGTTGGTTCTTGTGTTTTTTCAACGTTTATTTATTTTTGGGACAGAGAGACAGAGCATGAACGGGGGAGGGGCAGAGAGAGAGGGAGACACAGAATCGGAAACAGGCTCCAGGCTCTGAGCCATCAGCCCAGAGCCCGACGCGGGGCTCGAACTCCCGGACCGCGAGATCGTGACCTGGCTGAAGTCGGACGCTTAACCGACTGCGCCACCCAGGCGCCCCGGTTCTTGTGTTTTTTACTTTAGCCATTCTGACAGGTTATGAGGTGATACGCCAATGTAGTTTTGATTTGCGGGTCCCTGATGGTCAGTGACGCTGGCCATCCTTTCATGTGCCTGTTGGCCATCCGGATGTCTTCTTTAGAGGAATGTCTGTTCGTGTGGTCTGCCCATTTTTTAATTGGATTATTTGTTTTTTGGGCTATTGAGTTTTATAAGTTTTTATATATTTTGGAACCCTTTATGGGATATGTCATTTGCGAATATCTTCTCCCATTCAGTAGGTTGCTTTTTAGTTTTGGTGATGTTCCCTTCACTGTGCAGAAGCATTTTATTTTGATGAAATCCCAAGAGTTTATTTTTACTTTTATTTTCCTTGCCTCGGGAGACGTATCTAGAAAAATCATGGCTTAAATTTAATTCCCTAGAAGATGTACAGATAGAGACAGACAGACAGACCGGAAATAATTTGTAACTAAAATGCTATGGGTGATTTTTATTTTCTGTTACTATGATTTTCTTTATTTTTCTAATTTAGTGATTTTCTACTTCCTAATTTTCTCACATAGTGAACAGAGTTGACTCTGTAAGCAGAAAAAAAAAAAGGCAATTGGCAGTTTTATTTTTAGAGTAGTACTCTGGGACGGCCTGGTTTAGCCATGGGTTCTCTTTCATTAGGGGTTTATTGAGCAAGAGAGGGAAGCTAACATTCGGTTACTTGACTTCTCAGTCTCTCAGCGTCATCATAGATAATACAGAGCTTTTAAAGCACCTGCCATATAGTGTGTGTGTGTGTGTGTGTGTGCGTGTGTGTGTGTGCGCGCACCCATGTGTGTGATACGAAATGAGCTAATCCACGTAAAAGCACCTGGCAGTTCCTGGCAAAAGCAGCCAACCCGTTGGCTGCTATTATGATTATTACCGTTTTTTGCTATTGTTCTAGTTGTTTCCAAAGGAGGAAAGGGGACAGGAACGCTAGCGGAGCTCCAGGCTTAGGCAATGATTTGCAAAGCTACACGCATCCGGGCGCAGGCAACGAAACGGGTCCTCCAAAAGCGAAGGTCGTGTGGGTCGTGAGGGTAAATACGACGAGGTTTCAGAAGACTGAGGGCGGGTAAGAACCAGCAGCGTGAACAATAGTGAATAAAGTCACAGAAGTGGACGAGATGCCCCAGCCCTCGACGGCCCACCTTTCCACTCAGGTCCTGCCCTGGAGCCAGACCAAGCTTTGCACCTGGGACTGTCCAGCCCCAACCCCGCCCTTAGCCACGCCTCCAATCACGACCCCAACCAATCAACCGCGCTCCTGACCCCGCCTCCCACTGCACCTCCAGTCAAGCCCCGAGCCCACCTGTAGCCCCGCCTCCAAGCCTGCTTCAACCACGCCCCCGGAAGCCTTGCACGGAGCTGCTCCCCCCCAGGGGCTGCTGCTAGAACCCGGGGATGTGCAAACCGGCTTCTCCCCCCGAGAGGTAGAACGCCAGAAAAGCCTGCAGACGGGGTCAAAGGCAGATGCGGCAAGGATGCTCTGGGCAGGGTTGGTCAGGGTCGCTGGCCAACTGAGACGGTGTGGGCCTGAGTTTTTAGGAGACCGTCGCAGTGAGAAAAGAGAGAGGCCGAAGCGGATCCCACGTGGCGGGAGTAACAATCCCCTCACACTGACTGAGGGCTGCGTGCTAGGCTCACTGCCAAGTTGCCCCGATCCTCGTTCTCTTTCCCCTGTAACCCAGACAGTAACCTAGCCCTTAGGTACTACGAGCCTCCCATCTTCATGAAGTAGACTCCGAGCCGTTAAGCAACTTGCTCAAGGTTCACAGCTGGGAGCTGGCAGAATGGGAATTCGAACCCCAGGCGCGGGCCCGGCACGCAGTGCGGGGTTGGGTTATTCCCGGGTATTGTGGGCCAGTCGAGGTGACGGACTGTTCCTTGCAGGCAAAAGACGCAAGTTAAGGCAAAGTATACAGCAGGCATCCACTTAGTAAATGAGAAAGGGGCCCATTAAAAACAAAGAAACAAACAAACAGTGGCACAATCATTTGCCAGCAACATCACCTCCTGACGACGTCTGATCTTCAGTGCTAAGCCCCCGCGGGGCGGGAAGTGAAACAGAACTGACCCTGTCCTCCCCTGGCCTGCACTGGGCTGCTGGGCTGGGCCTGACCCTGAAGATTCTAACCATGTGGTTGGGGAGACCGGACGACTGGATACCGGGCAGGTTTCTTCAGGACTGATTCATCACGTCTGAGCACTAAATCCTGGGGAATTTAGACACTGTCTTAGGCTACATAATGGCCATCCACGGATATCAGCTCTTAATCTCCGGAAACTGTAAATGTTATCGTATTTGGAAAAAGGATCTTTGAAGGTGTGATTAAGTTAAGGATTTGAAGGGATAATCCAGGATTATCTAGGTGGGCCCGAAATGCCATCGCAGTGCCCTTGTAAGAGAGAGCTGAGGGAGATCAGACAAACGCATACGAGAGAAGAAAAGGCCATGGAAAGATGGACGCAGAGCTTGGGCTAATGTGGCCACAAGCCAAGAAATGCCAGCAGGCACCAGAAGCTGGAAAAGGCAAGGAACAGATTCTCCCCAGAGCCTCCCAATTGGAGAGGAAGGACCTACCGATGTCTTGACCTCAGCCTCGTGTATTAATTAATCGTGTTTTCTGACGTCCGACTTGCAGATCTGTGAAAGAATATATTTCTATTGGTTTTCATTTTTTTTTAATGTTTATTGAAACAATAGTAATATTTTTGAGAGAGAGAGAGACAGAGTGAGTGAGTGGGGGAGGGGCAGAGAGAGGGGGAGACACAGAATCCGAAGCAGCTCCAGGCTCCGAGCTGTCAGCACAGAGCCCGACGCGGGGCTCGGGCCCACAAACCGCGAGATCGTGACCTGAGTCGAAGTCGGACGCTCGACCGACGGAGCCACCCAGGCGCCCCTACAGTTCTGTTGTTTTAAGGCACGGAGTTTGTGGCCATTTGTTATAACAGCCATAGGAAAGTAAGACAGACGGAGTGCAGTGGGGGTGTGGTGAAAGGAGCATAGGATGAGAAGCCCAGTAATGTGGACTCACATCCTGGCTCTGCATTCTAGGGCCCCTGGAGCGATCAGACACACGCTTTTTGCCTCGGTCTGGCCACTCACACAATAGAGGGCGTATTCCACACTTAAATTAGTTGAGCTATTTTGGCTGCGTGTGACACAACTCCAGCCTCAGGTAACAGAAATGGAAGATGCCAAGCAGGTTTATGACAGCAAAGAAGAGAAATGGTGGGGCTGGCTTCAGGCTCGGCTGGATCCAGGGGTTCAAAGGAGCTTTCACTCCTTCTCTCCCTCCCCCATCCCCTGCCTTTTATCTCTTCTCTGGCAAGTTGGTCACATGCTCTGATTCCGCAGAGAGCATCCTTCCGCCTGCCTCCAGCCTTGATGAAGATCCGCTCCATTCATCCTCCCAGCTTCACCACATCAGGTAAGTCTAACTGCTCTGATTGGCCAGACTCATAAGACATGCCTGGCTCCTGGGTCCAGCGGCTGTTGCCAATGAAATCAGGCCTTCGGGTCGGCCTGGCCCCTGTCACGGGGCACCCTGTGGCGCAGGCTGAGGAGCCATGACCTCCTTGCTAAAGTGTTGAGAGCAGATGCCCCAAGGCAGACATGGGAAGGGACGCAGGGGACACACAACCAACGATCATCTACCTCGTTACCTCGCAGAGTTGTTGCAAAGACTGAGCGATGGCAGCTGTGAATGCGCTCTGTGAGGCATGAGTGCTTGGGACGTGGGCGCTGTGGAGGTCTGTGGCCTCGGCCAGCCTGATGCCGCCCGCACGGTCCCAAACCCTCGATTTCGGCACCGTCACCTCCTTGTGCCTCCTGCTCCTTGACAACCCCCCAGGCCTGGCCTGCAGCTGCTAAAACAGGGCAGGAGGAAGACTGGGCCAGGTGAGCTCAGGTGGCTTCAGGCTCCCAGAGAGCTTAGAAGCCCCAGTTCAGCCTCAACCCAACAGAAAATAGGGAGTCATGAACGTTACTGATTTATCGCGTTACAGGAAACCTTTGAGTGAGTCACTGCGTAAGTCCCAATCGGTGCTGCAGAGACGTGCCATGTTATC
The DNA here is from genome assembly GCF_018350155.1 of Leopardus geoffroyi. Lineage (NCBI taxonomy): Eukaryota > Metazoa > Chordata > Mammalia > Carnivora > Felidae > Leopardus > Leopardus geoffroyi. The sequence continues at coordinate 6,011,000 of NC_059336.1, forward strand.
ATCTGCCTCCGCTCGTGTCGCTTTTCCCCCACCTGCCAGGCAGGTGAGCGACGCCCGGGGCTTTAAGAATGGACCCGAAGTGGCAGAACATCGTCACAAGGTGGCTTCCAGCTTGAGGGTCACTGTGTTCAGCAGTTCAAAGCCTCTTCTCCATGGCCCACGTGAAGAGCAGCATAAGTAATCCGTATTTCTACACTAGGTATTATGATCCCAGCCTTGTGCTGTAACTAAGCTCAGACACCAGCAGGGAGCCACATGCGGCTCTTGAGCACCTGAGATGTGGCTGGTCTGATCTGAATTTAGGTGGGCTGTAGTGTGAAATATCCACCATATTTCAAAACTCTGGTACCGGGGGCGCCTGGGGGGCTCAGTTGGCTAAGCCTCTGACGTCCGCGCAGGTCATGATCTCACGGGCATGCTGTCAGCACAGAGCCCGCTTCAGATCCTCTGTCTCCCTCTCTCTCTCTGCCCCTCCCTGCTCCTGCTCTCTCACTTTCTTTCAAAAATAAATAACATTAGGGGCGCCTGGGTGGCGCAGTCGGTTAAGCGTCCGACTTCAGCCAGGTCACGATCTTGCGGTCCGTGAGTTCGAGCCCCGCGTCGGGCTCTGGGCTGATGGCTCAGAGCCTGGAGCCTGTTTCCGATTCTGTGTCTCCCTCTCTCTCTGCCCCTCCCCCGTTCATGCTCTGTCTCTCTCTGTCCCAAAAATAAATAAACGTTGAAAAAAAAAAAATTAAAAAAAAAAAAAAATAAATAAATAAATAACATTAAAAAAAAAAAAAACCTACTCCCTCTCTCTCTGCCCCTCTCCTCCTTACACACACACTCTTTCTCTCAAAAATAAATAAACATTCAAAAAAAATTTTTTTAAACGGGGCGCCTGGGTGGCTCAGTCGGTTAAGCATCCGACTTCAGCTCAAGTCATGATCTCACCGGTCGTGAGTTCGAGTCCCGCATCGGGTTCTGTGCTGACAGTTCAGAGCCTGGAGCCTGCTTCGGGTTCTGTGCCTCCCTCTCTCTTTGCCCCTCCCCTCCTTACACTCTGTCTCTCTCTCTCTCTCTCTCACTCTCTCAAAAATAAATAAACATTAAAACATTTTTTAAAAAACCTTGTACCAAATATATATATATATATATTTAATATTTTTATTATATGTTGAAATGGTAATATTTTCAGCTAAATAAATAATGTTATCAAAATCGATGTCACTTGGTTTCTTTACTGTTTTGAATGTGACTATCAGGAAAGTTAAAGGTACCTATGTGGTTTGCAGGGAGAGGTTTGCAGGGAGAGAAGGAAGCTCTCCGTCAACCAACTTCCATTGGACAGTGCTGTGCTAGAAGAATCGAGCATACATACATTCTCTTTCTGGTGGTCAAAACAAGCCATCGTATAAGCAAAGAAACTGAAACTTGGTCAGGTTGAGGGCCAGCAGTGCCACCAAGGGGGCAGAGTTAAGTCCCCAGAGGGGTCCAGTTCGAAGGTTCATCTTTTTGCTCTGTACCAAGTTGCTGAGTATAGCATCAGCTATGATGCTTTAGGCTGCAAGTAATGAGATCCCAAACTCAATGTGGCTTTCCAAAAAAAAAAAAAAAAAAAAAAATCAGCATTTATTGTCTTACACGAGCAATTCCAAGGTTGGCAAAGAGACTTCGCAATATCATCCAGACCCGGACTTTCTGTATTTTCCTCTGTCCCCGTCCTCAGGTCGGTTTGGTCCCAGGTTATCCCGCTGTGGGCGATCACAACTGCAGCTCAGCTCCCAGCAGCCTGTGTTCGCACAACAACCACTGAAAAGCCTGCTTTTCTTCCCGGGTATCTTTCCACTGGGGAGGAAAGCTTTTCCCACAAACTCCTTATGACCTCATAACTCAAGGTGCCGTCCACCTGCCGGGGGCATCGGCGGGCGGGTCTCACTAGGATCTTGTGTCCCACCCCAGATGTGCTCAGTCGGAGTCCACATCGACACGAGATGCCCAGAATTTCCTGGGCAAGTTCCAGTTCGGCCAGCGTTGCCCCAGGAGGCTCCCTGTGAAAGCTGGTTGGTCGTGACCGCATCATTGGCAGATGCCCGTATCAGCCATCGAGAAGAGGAATAGAGTTACCATAATTGATTCAGGACCATCCTCCTCCATGTCCTGGGCTGGGCTGGAGAGGTGTCACCTTCCGTGAGCACAAAAGGGTGGACCCAGCTCCCCAGGAAGGAAGAGCTGTGTGTGGGCGAATGGGGATGATGTGGGGTGATGATCGTGCACGGGCAATCGTGAGGCCAACAATTCCTTGACGTGTAAGTAGATGAAGACTAAATAAGGTAAAGAATATACAGCGACTAACAGATTCATTCATTATTTCGCCCAACATTTTTTTTTTTTTGGTACCAGATACCCTTTGTGCCTGAGGTTACGTGGTGCTCGAGACACTATCCCTCCCTTTGTAGGCGGGGCTTATATTCTAATGGGGAAGGCAGGGAAGAAAGAGGAAACTAATCTAACAGGTAGCATAACTACAATTGTGAAAAGTGCATGGAAGAAACAAACAGTGCTGAATACAGAACTCGGGTGAAGATGTGCCCCCTCTGGGAGGGAGGCATTTAAACAGAGACCTAGAGAGTGACAAGCAGCTTCCCGCGCCCTGAGATGGGGGACAGGGTGGGAGCGATCTCCACAGAGGTGGGGAACGTCATGTGCAAAAGCCCCGGGGTACGAAGGATCCCGGCAAGTTCAAGAAGTGAGTGGTAGGGGGCCTCGTTCAGGGTTGATGTTTGTTTGCTCTCACCTGTATGCCCAGAGCCTTGCACGGTGCCTGGGACTTTGCGGGGGTTCAGCACAAGTTGGCTAAGCGGATGGATACAGGCATGCCCATTCCCATGGCTGACAAGTGTTGATGAGGGGCGTTGGGTCCTCCCCGTGCGGGCTTCTCCGTGGGCTGTTTGAGTGCCCTCACGGCATGGCAGCCGGGGACCTCCAGAGCCAGCAATCCAAGAGGAGGGCGCCGGTGGAAACCACAGTGCCTTGCGTGACTTCGGCTCGGGAAGCTGCGTGCCATCGTTCCACCGTTGAGTGTGGCCCACACGCACGGGGAGGGCGTCAGCCTCCCCTTCTGCAGGGAGAATGTCAAAGAATTTGACAGGTTTCCAAGATCAGCCGCTGGCCTGCCCCCCCCCCCCCCCAGCCTAGTGACGGTCAACTGGTTAAGCAGAGCACACGGGTAAAGCACGTACTCTTTCCCGGGTGCCACCTCAGGACGCTCAGTCTGTGACACGCCTCCGTGTCCCCAGCCAGAGATACACATTGCATCAACAGCGTCTTCTACCAAGCGCTTGTGAAGCGGGCTCCTGAGGTTGGACACCTTCTGGGCTATTCTCTTTTCGAGTGGGACCAGGGGAGAGCTGGGAGAGAAGGAAGCTCTTCATCAGCTAATGGAGGTGTCCTTCCTCCCCTCCCCCACAGCGTTTCGGGCTAAGAGGCAGCTTCGCGGAGAAAGGGGCCTCTCTGTCCTCCTCTGTCTTTCGGAGGCGGCAGAACCGGACCTGGCATCGCGTCAAAAGAACCCACGTTTCCCAGGCCGCCCCCGGCATTGCCCCCCTTCCCTGAGCCACAGGGAACCTTCACTGCTCGGTAGACCTTAAACATCAGGAACAGTGTCAAGCTGGGCTCCGTTCAGGCTCCTCGAGGCAGGAGCTGATACAGCTTCTACGGAGGACAATTAGGCAATGGATTTCTTAATTAAAAAGACACACATCCTTTGGCCCAGCAATCCCAGCTCAAATAATTTACCCTACACACACACCCCAACTTGTGAGACAGAACGTGTGTGCAAGAAGAAAGTGTGCCTACGGGAAAGAATCTAATCGTGCACCATCCAGGGCTAGTGCATGGGTAATGAAATGCCCATCCAGAGGAATGCTCTGTGGCTGTTAAAAAGAGAATGAGGGGGGCGCCTGGGTGGCTCGGTCGGTCAAGAGACCGACTTTGGCTCAGGTCACGATCTCGCGGTTGGTGAGTTCAAGCCCCGCGTCGGGCTCTGTGCGGACAGCTCGGAGCCTGGAGCCTGCTTCGGATTCTGGGTCTCCGTCTCTCTCTGCCCCTCCCCTGCTCACGCTCTGTGTCTCTCTGTCTCTCAATAATAAATAAATGTTAAAAAGAGAGAGAGAGAGAGAGAGAGAGAGAGAGAATGAGGATCTTTTTGTTTACAGAGATGGAGAATGCTTCTCATTTGTTAGCATTCATATAAAAAAAAGAGAAAACAGGAATATTCTACCCATGTGCACCTTTATGCGTGTGGAGTGCCTGGACAAGAAACCTGGAATTACAGATTGAATCATAAGAAACTACCACTTTTTGTTGGCCAAAAAAAAAAAAAAATCCCCAGTAAATGTGGACCATTTCATACGGGCCAAGCCAATAGTAACAGCGAGTGCCGCTGGGGAGGGCCATTGGGTGAGAACAGAGAGGACGGAACACTCAGTGGAACGTTTTTGTGCCTTTGGAATTCTGTACCATATGCATGATTTAGCTATATTTAATTTTTGGCGCATTTAATTTTTCAAACAGATGACCAGAGTGTATCATTGGAATAACTCTTTGTAAAGACTGGACAGTCCCATTCTGTTTTTTTTTTTTTTTAATTCTTTTTTTTTTCAACGTTTTTATTTATTTTTGGGACAGAGAGAGACAGAGCATGAACGGGGGAGGGGCAGAGAGAGAGGGAGACACAGAATCGGAAACAGGCTCCAGGCTCTGAGCCGTCAGCCCAGAGCCCGACGCGGGGCGCGAACTCATGGACCGCGAGATCGTGACCTGGCTGAAGTCGGACGCTTAACCGACTGCGCCACCCAGGCGCCCCTGGACAGTCCCATTCTTATCAAGCGGGCAGGAGCAGCGTTATCCTGCCATCCTATAAAGATAATTTTCTCTTGCCTATTTTTATTCAAACAGGAAAAATAATTCATTGTTTCAAATTCGTTTATGTAATGTTTATTTATTTACTTTAGGAGCGGAGGGGCCGAGAGAGAATCCCAAGCACGTTCCTTGCTTAGCGCAGAGCCCAAGGCGGGGTTTGATCCCACGACGGTGAGATCATGACTTGAGCTCAAATCGAGAGTCGGATGCTTAACCGACAGAGCCACCCAGGCCCCCCTCAAATTACTTTAATTAAGGGGGAGTAATCGAGTTGAGCATAGGGCAACCTGAAGGCTGAAGAAGGATGGTAAGTAAGCTGCTTAAATGGGGCGCCTGGGTCGCTCAGTCGCATCAGACTCCTGGTTTCGGCTCAGGTCACGTTCACGGTCTCATGGGTTCGTGGGTTCGAGCCTAATGTCAGGCTCAACACTGGCAACCCCGAGCCTGCTTGGAGTTTTCTCCTTCTCTCCTGCCCCTCTCCCCCATCTCTCTTTCAAAATTAATAAATAAACTTGAAAACATATTTAAAAAGATACTCCAAAGGGCTGTTAAAGTGCACCTGACCCTGGCAGGCGTGCCGCGGTACGGCTGGAGCCCCAGACTCTCAGCAGGTGATTCTGGTGGGACTGGGAAGGAGGCAGGCTCGGGGAGCCGGCCTCCTTAGCACACCCAGTGCTCCTGGGGAGCACGGGCCTCTGGAGGCAGGAGGTGACGTACTGGACATCCACACCTCTCTAGGGTTCAGGGCTCGCGTCTTCCTGGGGTTGGCAGAGGACCCCTGAGTTTGCACCAGTCGGGCAGCCCCAGCTTGTAACAGGGTCCCCAAAACAGAACCCCGCTTTGAGTTTACGAAACAGCTAATCTTTTGGAAGCACAAACACAAATTGGAAAATCTGAAATTGCCGCTTTGAGTAGTCATGCTTCTTTAGCTGAAAACAAACATGAATAGCCAAGTGCAAACAAAAGACCCAAGGGCCCTCTAACGTGTTCAACACCCTTTCTTCAGAACCATCTTTCTCACGGCTTCCACGCATGTCAGCGAATGGGACACTCTGTGTGGGGGCCAAATGACTACAACCCTCTTTTCTGGAGTGGATGTTGGTGGATGTTAGTTTGTAGCAAATTTTGACACGATGACGCCTTTCAGCCAACAATGTTGCTCGAAAGAACCCGTCCCGTAGAAATACTAGAATGTGCGGGGCGCCTGGGTGGCTCGGTCGGCTCAGTCACGGCTCAGGTCACGATCTCGCGGTCCGTGGGTTCGAGCCCCGCGTCGGGCTCTGGGCTGACAGCTCGGAGCCTGGAGCTGCTTCGGCTTCTGCGTCTCCCCCTCTCTCTGCCCCTCCCCAGCTTGCACTCTGTCTCTCTCTCAAAAATAAGATAAATTTTTTTTAAAAAAAAAGAAAGAAAGAAATACTAGAATGTGCGGACACAGGTGTTGGTATGAACAAGGAGGTTCGCTCTGGCATCGATTCCGGCCGGATCTAACTGGAGGCGACCCAACAAGTCTAGTTGCGGGAGGCTTGCTGGGGATGTTCTGATACCCCCATCCTCTGGAGTGCGATATAAAAGAGGGAGGTAGGAACGTGCGACCAGAGTGCAGGGCGCTGTGACAGTGCGACGGGAAAGAAGCAGCCGAGAACCGCGCACGGCCACGCTCATTAGCCCAGGGGTCCTCGTCTGGGCGATGTTGGCTCCCAGGAGACCTGTGACAACATCTGCAGACACGTTTAGCTATCACAACTCGGGAGGGGGTGGGGAGGGGAAGCTACCGGAACTAGAGGCCAGGAATACTGCTAACTACCCTCTAAGGCCCAGGTCAGCCCCCCGCACAGAGAAGTATCTGACCCCAAACGTCAGCCAGCCACACCCCTGGCATAGCCCCGGACACGTACTGCCTTCTCAGTCGGCGTTTGTCGAATGAATGAGTGACTGACTACTAGAAACGGTGTGTGCACACGACCCTCACCAAACGGTTAGCAGCGGGAGGAGAGGAATGAGGCATAGGTTTCGGATGCTTTTAGGTCCTACTTTTGTTATCAAACGCTTTTTTTAAAAGCCACGTTTATCATTGAAAAGAAAGGAAAGATGGGGGGGGGGGAAGAGGGAAGGAAGGAAGCGGGGCGGGGACCGAGGGACGGCGGGAGGGACAGCTTTGACAAAGTTATTTCTGTTGCTCTGCCCCGCTCTCCAGGCTCTGCGGTGGGCCGGGCGTGGGCGGGGCGCTGGCCTCCCTGGACTTTTGAGAGGATTAAACTCGTTCCTCCTCCGTGTCACGCCCCGTGGACGGCACAGGATGTAGAAAGGGCTCAGTAACCGCCCTCACCTTCACCCATGCCGTCTCGATTTCTGGCCGGAATGTTCTCCAGGCCCTGGGCTGGTCGCGCAGGGTCCAGGGCGGGCCTGGGACCTCATCGGTCCCCTCCGATGACTTCGGGAGTGGACTTTATGCCGGCGTGTTCTGTGGGCCTGGGGAGCTCCGGGACCCCGGCGGGCGAGCGTGTGCCCGTCCCCCATCTGCCCTGGAGCCGGGCCAGGTGAGGGAAGCCGCAGGCCCCTCTCTCTCCGGGTCCTCCTGGCCCATCTGCCCCTCGGGCCTGCACCGGGTTAATGGAGCATGAAGGCATTTGCGAGTGAGCAGAGGACCACGGGTCCCCCCCCCCCGCCCCCTGCCCCTTCCAGGCCCAGACGTCAGGAGATCCGAACCCACGTTTTCCCTGCCTCCAAAGCAGATGCTGACCCGGGTCCGGGAACGCCAGTGGCTGGAAAGGCGTTTTTTTAACGGAGCCGCGTTGTCCTGGGAGACGGAAAACTTTCCAATCAATGCAAAAACGCAGACAGAGAACAGGGCTCCCCAAGACCCCCATTACCCACTCACCCCCTACATGTAAGCCCTATTTAGCAGCAAATCCTTAAGCCAGCGCTTGTAAAAAGCAGCTTGTTTGGGACTGACCTTCCCATTCATGTAACGTGATATTGCACGCTTGGCCGACCCCGGCAAGCAGCGAAACATATGTCGTCAGCTGGGCGCTGAGGCCCCTCTATTAAGATGGTTCTGGAAGCATATGTGGGAATGGGCCTGCCCTGGAGACCCGAGGGGAAAGGCAGGACACAGGCAATTAGAGGGAGCCCGCCCTGACCCCAGGGCTGGGCTGCAGGAGGAAATTCAGGGCCGCATCTCATGGGCATGGCAACAATTAAGGTCAACAAATAATCTCGAAAAAGGAAACTTTGGAAAATAGGAACCTGGTTAAATGACCTAGTAAACACTCGGTACTGCCCCCACCCCCACCCCCAGCCTGCCCTGCGCAGGGGTGGGGTGGGGGGAGGGGAGGGGGGGCTGCATCTGGGTTTCACGTGGACCTGCATTCTCCCCGTCCTTTTTGGATAATGACTTCCCTTTGCAATTTCCTGGAGGAAGTTGTTGAAATGATCTTCCAGTAATAAAATAAGCAGGGTGATTCTTAATTTTCAGTCTGAAGTCTTTTTCCCCTTCCAGCCCAGTCTCCTCATTAACTCGGGTCAGCAGCCTCATGCAGAAACCCCTCTCTCTCTCTCTCTCTCTCTCTCTCTCTCTCTCGTGCCTGTGCCAAAGGGGGAGAGAGATCCAAGCTGAGAACGTTTGTCTTGGGTGGGGGGAGGGGGGGGACATGAGCCGGCCAGCTCTGTGGACCCGCGTGGGCTCTGCTGGGGGCCGAGGGGGAGAAACTTCCATTTCCCAATTTGTGCTCTCCCAAAGGACGATCATGCTACCGCTTCCGAAGCACTTTCTAGAAATTCTCGACCTACGCTGTCCAACAGGGTGGCCACCAGCCACACGTGGCTGTTGAGCACTTGACGTGGGGCTTGTGTGACAGAGGGGCTGAATTTTTTTAATCCTATTTAATTTCACTTCGTTTAAATCTAAAAACCGACAATGTATTGGAAAACTTGAAGTATGCTTGGAACTGCTTAGGTGTGTGAGTCTGCCTTGTCAACAGAACACTTTTAAAAATCTAAATAGAGAGGGGCGCCTGGGTGGCTCAGTCGGTTGAGCGTCCGACTTCGGCTGAGGTCATGATCTCGCAGCTCCTGAGTTCGAGCCCCTCGTCTGGCTCTGCTGACGGGCAGAGCCTGGAGCCTGTTTTGGATTCTGTGTCTCCCTCTCTCTGCCCCCAACCTACTCACATACTGTCTCTGTCTCTCTCAAAAATAAATAAACATTAAAATAAAATAAAATAAAATAAAATAAATAAAAATCTAAATGGAGATTTAGTATTTGTATTGAAAATTTAGTGTCTGAATTGAGACATGCTCTCAGTGCAAAAATACACACCAGATTTTTAAAAAATTTTTTGAGTTTATTTATTTTTATTTTTGAGAGAGAGAGAGAGAGCAAGGAGGGACAGAGAGGGAGAAAGAGAGAGAGAATCCCGAGCAGGCTCCAGACGGTCAGCACAGAGCCTGATGTGGGGCTCGAACTCACCAACCGTGAGATCATGACCTGAGCCAAAACCAAGAGTTGGACACTTCACCAACTGAGCCACCCAGGCCCCCAAACACATCCGATCTTAAGGGCCTCGTAAGAAAAAACGTAAAACCTCTAGTTATTTAATTTTATATTATTTATATAACAACGTGAATATACTTAAGACAACTGCAAGATACACTCAAAAATAGTTCAGATGGTAAATTTAACGTTACAATTTTCTTACCACAATAAAAAACAATTAATGTCACCGCTTTCTTTTTACTTTTTACTGGAAAACGTTAAGATTACATCTGTGGTTCGAATTCTGTTTCTGTCCGACGGTGCTGTGCATCCAAGATCTCCTCAAATCTGGGGACAGTCCCAGCAGGCAGGTCTGGGGGACAACATCCCTCTCCCGAAGGACCCGCATCCCATGTAGGTGGGAGCAAGAGGTGAAACGGATCCCATGGACAGGCTTTCGCAGGATGCAAGGAAGTTTCTTGGGCCAGAACCTGGAGGTCTGGGTGGGATGATAACAGCCTCTTGGCTCCCAGACCTTTCTGCTTCCTTATCTGGGGGCAGGACATTTGGAGACAAGACAGCTTGCCTTTGGGCATTGGCACGGTGTATGCCCCTGCCTGGCAAGCGCCTACCGGTTAATAAAACTAGACTCTGCCATAGAAGCTCCGTCCGTGTCTGGGGGTGTCTCCACCCCAAACCGCTCTCCCTGCCTCTTCCCCACTAAAGTCGCAACTTACAAAGCTCCAGCCTGAAATGAGAAAATTCTTTCCTCCCTGGGTGTCTTTTGCAAAGCCCTCCACAGATCCCTGGAAGGGGCATGATTTCCCCTTCCTCAGAATTTTCCAGGCCCAAGGCAGAGCTGCAGGACCTAGAGAACCAGTTTTCATCCCGAGCTTTACAGTTCGAGAGAGTGGAATTTAAAGTTCGCCCTCACGTCCCTCCGTTTCCACGTCCGTGACCCTCCTCAGGCCTCTCGGTCTCTCTAAGGCTTAATGCTTAATCTGTAAAATGGGGACAATAAGAAGGGCCACCTCCGTGGGGTGTGGAGGAAAAACATGAGTTGGTTTGAGCAAACCGTTCAAGGGGCGCCTGGGTGGCTCCGTTGGTTAAGTGTCTGACTTCAGCTCAGGTCACGATCTCACAGCTCGTGAGTTCGAGCCCCACGTCGGGCTCTGTGCTGACGGCTCGGAGCCTGGAGCCTGCTTTGGATTCTGTGTCTCCCTCTCTCTCTGCTCCTCCCCTGCTCCCACGCTGTCTCTCTCTCTCTCTCTCTCAAAAATAAAATAAAAGATTTTTAAAGAATTTGGGGCGCCTGGGTGGCGCAGTCGGTTAAGCGTCCGACTTCAGCCAGGTCACGATCTCGCGGTCCGTGAGTTCGAGCCCCGCGTCGGGCTCTGGGCTGATGGCTCAGAACCTGGAGCCTGTTTCCGATTCTGTGTCTCCCTCTCTCTCTGCCCCTCCCCCATTCATGCTCTGTCTCTCTCTGTCCCAAAAAATAAATAAAAACGTTGAAAAAAAAATTAAAAAATAAATAAATAAATAAATAAATAAAGAATTAAAAAAACACACACACATTCTGCATGTAGTCTGCCAGTGTAAATGCTGTCCCTGGACAGCAGCGAGATGGTCTGAAGGCTGGTCTGCTGGCCACCTGGGGTGGGGTCAGTGCCGACCGGGTCTCTGGGCCAGCACGGACAGGGACAGCAGTCGGCTGGGGGAACGGGTAGGAGAGCCGGTGACAGAGGTAGGCTCAGCCAGCCATCCTATCCTGACTTGCTCTCCTGCCCGCCCCCGGCCACGCAGAGAAAGCACCTCCGTAGCTGGACTGGGCCCCAGGCTGCCCCGGGACACATCCAGAGCTGGGCTGCTGGGGTTCTATGTGGCCCAGGGTGAAACCCGGCCCACAGTGACAGTAACACACTATGACAGCTGTCACAACTCTTCCTGGGTCATCGCGCCGTGAAGACGCCAAGCAGGGAGCGTCCACTGGGGATGGGAACAGAAGCTGCCAAGGGCACACGGGCACGCTTGATTTCGATACCCATTCACGTCACTCCTCAAATGCCCACAGAGCTTATGTTCCGCACCAGGTGCCGGCCGGGCTTCGGGGACCGTCACGTGAACAGGCCGGATGGGCTCCCTGCCCTCAAGGGGTGGACGTTTCTCCTGCGGGACACAGCATGCAGACTTGAACAAGATCGTTTCGGGTGGTGACAAGTGTGCGGGGGAAGCATGGAGGACAGAGTTGGGGGCAGGCCACGAGGCAGGCTAATTTTAACTAGGATGTTGTCCGAGGGCTCGAAACAGGGAGCTTTGCAGCTGGAGCCGAAGTTGGGGATCAGAAAGCAACCAAGTGAAAAGCCAGCCTCGTAGCCACGCCAGGAGAAGGAATAGAGTTCCAAGTGTTCCCCGGGGAGGGCGCCTTCCTGGCGGCAAGAGGGAGGCAACGGCGGATCTGGGTTGGGGTGTCTCAGCCCCGGAAAACATTCTGAGGAGCCCTAAGCCTCATCTAACAAACTATGCCATGAACACAAGGAAGTCCGGCAGAGTTCTGAAATTTCCCGGGATGGCCACGTTGATACCCTTTGTTTTTAAAATCTCACTTATGATCTGTTTCCTCCGGGGTTTGTGCTCAGTTTTTGGATGTCTCTGCTTGGCTGTGGCCTACAGCCTGTGCAGCGGGGTGAGGAATCGGGGACAGGGGACCGGTGCCCGCACTAGGGGCGGGGTGGAGAGGTACTAACCTGCACGGGCCCAGGGGTGCTGGGCGTGAGACGCGTAGGAGCCAGTTGTTACCCCAGATAAGGCGAATCGGGGCTCCCCTCCTGGCTAGACACGCGGTCCCCACTGGTGGGAGAGGGGCGGAGGGGTGGCCGTGACTGACAATTGCGATGTAGGGCGGTGGCCCCCTGTGCCAACTTATTCACAACACCTGTCATCACGCACTGTCAGCAAAGCCCTCCGTTATGATTTAATTTATGCCTCGTGTGTCATAAGCCAGCAGACTGTTTCTAAGCCATCACGCGGACTCTGTCGTTGATGAGACGCACGCCTTCTGACAGATGTTGGGCTTGACTGTCGGAAGGGCCCCTCCAAGGCTCCAGCCCTTCAGCCCCGAGGTGGAGGCTGCCAGGGGGTGACTCCAGACCTGGAAAGCAGCCCGTAGACCCGTGAAAGGAGGGAGGAAGAGCCTCGGAGGGGAGGGGTGGGAAGCCTCTCTCGGGTTTGGGGTGTTCCATCCCGCTGGCCGCTGCATGACGTGGGAAGCCAATGACAGACGCCCCAACAGCCCAGAAGCTTCCAGAACTGCCTTAATTCCTCAGCCACCTGAATATGAATGTCTGCATTGTGCTTAGGGCCAGATTCTCACCACGTCTCAACCTTGCGTGCTGGCTGTAAATAATCCCGCGCTTACACGCAAAGAGACGTCAGCGCATAACTGATCTTTTGAGGAATGCCAGCCGAAGGAAGCGTGCGATTTACCTTTGACAGCCTGCGCTTGAATTTGAAATGTGAACTAAGAGACTGTAGGTCCTTCTGTAGATGCACTCTATCTCACAGATGTTACTGGAGGGAGCGTGTTGGGATACCATGGTTCTACGGTCCTCAAGGATGCTCACTCCCCCTTGCTCTGGTTGAATTCGTTTCCTGTTTTCCGGGAACCAATTTCCCACTTTACAAAAGGGCGGGTCTTTGTTTTTGTTTTTAGTCTAACGTTGGAGTCAAAAGGGCACCAACGAGCTGTCATCGGATGTTCCCAGAGCTGTAAGTAGGTATGCTCGATTCCTTAGGATATCCTAGGAGGTCACAAGGGAAAAGAGAAGGGGACCTGGAAAACAATCAACTCACCCAATGCCTCAAACCACTGTATTCAGTGACTATGGCCTGCCCTAACAAATTACTGGGAATTTAGCAGCTTAAAACCAGACAAAGTCATTATGTTACGGTTCTGGAAGCCAGAGGTCCAAAGCACATCTGTCTCGTTGGACTATATACAGTTAAGCTGTCCACAGGGCTGTGTTCCTTCTGGAGACTCTGGAAAAGAACCCATGGCCTGGCTGCTTCTAGCTCCTAGAGGGCTCCCACATGCCTCGGATGGTGGTGTCGTCTCCCAGTTAAGCGTCCAGCTCTTGATTTCGGTTCAGGTCTGATCTCCTGGTTCATGGGATGGAGCCCCCCGTCGGGCTCTGCACTGACAGCTCGGAGCCTGCTTGGGGTTCTCTCTCTCCCTCTCTCTCTCTCTGTCTCTCTCTCTCTCTGCCCCTCCCCTGCTCATGCGTGTGTGAGCTCACTCTCTCTCAAAATAAATAAATAAACTTAAAAAGAAAAAAAAAAAGGAGTCAAAGTCCTGAGCTTAAGGACTGGCTTGGAAAACAGACCCAACCCGCCTTGTCATACCCCCTCCACCAATGGGTCTGCCTTTGTTTTCTCTGTCAGCAGAATGCCGCTCGCAGGGCTCCTGTTTCCAATTACCGGGGGACAGTCCAACCACCAAGGCTCTGTCTGTATCAGTTTCAGACAGGCTATAATTTTTGAACGAGAGCATTTGCCATGAGTGTCATCAAGAAAGATCAACAAAAAGTTGCATTAAGCAGCAAAGTCGATTCTTTCATTTCAAAGACGGTTCTTCAAAACAACACAGAATGCCGTTCCGTGTCCAGAGAGCGTTCTCCTTTGCAAAGCAGTCAGCTCTCGCTTTTCCACTCCCTGTTGTTCTTCCTTTTTGTCCCCCCCACGCCCCCCCCCCACCCCGGCCTTTCTTCTTTTTGGTCAATCTGCAGTCATTCTTTGGAAATCAAAACTGCCCTTTGTTGGAACACAGGCGGGTCGTAGGGAGTGATGGCGATCTCACCTCTGTACCCGTGTACGTCCCCGGCAGGACTGAGCCCAAGTCCAGAAGAACCAAGCTGGAAGCCGACTCTGGGCAAGGAGAGAGCTGTGGGGCTGGGACTAGCTGGCTGGAAGGCCACGTGCATGAGGTCATCGCTCCCCTCTTTCTTGTGTGGGAAGGAAACACCACTCCTTGGTTACTTTCAGCATTGAAAAAGCAAATGATCAGGTATTTTGTGGGCACCTTTTAAAGAGAACGTGATGGGGGCACCTGGGTGGCTCAGTTGGTTGAGCACCCAACTGTTGATTTCAGCTCGATTGTGATCCCAAAGTTGTGGGATCAAGCCCCACATCGGGCTCCACACTCAGTGTGGAGCCTGCTTGAGATTCTCTCTCCCTCTGCCCTTCTCCCCACTCTAGAAAGGAAGGAGGGAAGGAAGGAAGCAAGGAAAGAAAGAAAGAAGAAAGAAGGAAGGAAGGAAGGAAGGAAGGAAGGAAGGAAAGAAGGGAGGGGGGAAGGAAGGAATAAAGGAAGGAGGGAAGGAAGGAAGGAAGGGAAGGAGGGAGGGAGGGAGGAAGGAGGGAAGGAAGGAAGGAAGGAAGGAAGGAAGGAAGGAAGGAGGAAGGGAAGGAATGAAGGAGGAAGGAGGAAGGAAGGAAGGAAGAAAAGGAAGGAAGGAAGGAAGGAAGGAAGAAAAGGAAGAAAGGAAGGAAGGAAGGAAGGAAAGAAGGGAGGGGGGGAAGGAAGGAATAAAGGAGGGAAGGAAGGAAGGAAGGAAGGAAGGAGGAGGGAAGGAAGGAAGGAGGGAGGGAGGGAGGGAAGGAAGGAAGGAAGGAGGAAGGAAGGAAGGAAGGAAGGAAGGAAGGAAGGAAGGAAAGAAGGAAGGAAGCAAGGAAGGAAGGAAGAGGAGGGAGGGAGGGAGGGAGGAGGGAAGGTGGGTGATGACTTAAGAAGAAAAAAGTGCAGTATCAGAGGTTTTAGAGCCTGGATGTCGAGTCAGTGAGACCCAGTTCAACGCCCAACTCTGTGAGTCACTCCCTTGGAGGCCTTACTCTTCTCTTCTGTATAATGGGGACAACAATCGTCCCCGCCTCCGGGGTCTTTAGGAAAATGAAATCAGATGATGTGCCTGAACAACTTTGTCCATTGCTAGCACTCAACCATAGTTTTTATTAATATTCTCACTAGGATTCTCTAGATTTAAACAGAAGCCCCCTTTTAATTAGCCTCTTTCTCAACAGCCCAATTTACTTAGATGCCAAGCACTCGTCTGTTAGATTTTTGCCCTTTATGCAGACAAGTTCACAAACCACACTCCATGATTTAGAAAAATGATGATATCTCAGCCAAGCCGCAGAATCCAGGAGACTCATGGACTCCCGCGGAGTGGCTCGGGGCCTGGGGACAGAGATTTTTGTCCGTTCAGTTCCATTCACTGCATTTCTTCCAATCGGGGATCGTCCTGACCATCTCTGCCTCCGCAGCCCTTTCGAATACAGATTAATCTAGAGGGCGCGTCCCACGAGGAAGATCACCCACGGTCTGACCTAGAAATCCCACCCCCGAGAAGCCATCCTGCAGAAGTGCGACGAGGCTGTCCAGCCTGCAGCACTCGGGGCGGCTCGGGGTTCCCTGCAGCCGGGGAGCTGGGACCCCTGCCTCTGGGGGGAGAGGAAGCCGGGCTGGGTCCCCCAGAAGCGGAGCGCTAACGCGGGTGATTAACACGGTGGCCTCAGAACCAGAGGTGTGCAGGCTTCCACCCTGGCCCCACCCGTTATTATCTGGAAAAGATACTTTGTCTCTACCGAGAGGTCACGCACTGCGAAGTCCGAGGCTCCCGGAGGCCACCTCCCCGCCCCCAACAAGGAGACTCTGATAGGCCCAGCTTGGGTCAGGTGCCTGCCTCCGGACCAATCAGATGTGTCCAGTCAGGTGCTTGCCTCGGAACCCGGGCTGCGATGCACCTGCTTGGGCCCCTAGCGTGGGACGGGCTGGACCCACGGCTTCTGGGGTGCCCGATGCGCCTGGCAGTGCTGCCCGGGGTGGGGGTCGGGGGCGCCCTGAGCCTGGACCGGAACCTTCCAGAGTTCAAATGTCCTGTCCTAAAGAGGTTAGAGTGGGAGAGAGCCAAAGCATAAGAGACTCTTAAAAAATGAGAACAAACTGAGGGCTGATGGGGGGTGGGAGGGAGGGGAGGATGGGTGATGGGTACTGAGGAGGGCACCTTTTGGGATGAGCACTGGGTGTTGTAGGGAAACCAATTTGACAATAAATTTCATATATTGAAAAAAAAACAAAAAATAAATAAAAACATTAAAAAAACTAGAAAGTGAAAAAAGGAAGTAACAGGATATATACCACTTTCTAACCATACTAGGTGTTACTGGAAAAAAAAAAAAAAAAAAAAGGATGGTCACTGAATCCTCACTGTCCCTCAGCAGTCACATCCCATCTATCAGCAACGCCTCCAAATGTTCTACTGGAGAAAGACGTTTCTCCAACCCGCCCCTCCCCCCACTCGCATTGCCACCATGCCTAGTTTCTGCTGTATCTCGACTCTTGCCTGTGTTACACTCCCCTCCAAACCGGTCTTTCCGCTTTCACTCTCGTCCTCTCTATTAGACGCGATCAGGCGGGGCCGCCAGCAATAGGAATCCCCAAGTCATAGAGGCCTGAGAACTCTACAGGCCATTTCGGTCTCTCCAGAGGAAAGCAATCTGGGGCAGCGTGGTGGTCAGCGGGAGCCCACGTCTCTCCTGTCCAACTGGTCAGCCATCCTCTGCTCACGACTTGACACACCTCTTGGCCCAAGATTGTTGCTCGAACTCCAGTCGTCGCCAGCAGGAAGAAAGAAGGGAAGGTAGGGGCGCGGCCCCTCTCTTTAAGGACAGTCCTTGGAAGGCACGCCCCACTCCCATTTACATCACACTGGCCGGAACCCAGGATTGAGGCTCGAGAAATGTGGTCCTGATGGCTGGTGGCCATTGTGTGCCAAGCCAACTCCCAGTGCTTACTCCCTAACAAAAAGGGGTCATGCCAGGGTGCCCAGGGGGGCTCCGTCGGCTAAGCCTCTGAGTCTTGGTTTCATTTCAGGTCATGATCTCGTGGCTCATGGGATCGAGCCCCGCGGATAGTGTAGAGCTTGCTTGGGATTCTCTGTCTCTGTCTCTGTCTCTCTCTGCCCCTGACCCCACTTGTGCTCTCTCTCTCTCTCAAATAAATACTTTTAAAAAGGGGAGGGGCGCCTGGATGGCTCCGTCATTAAGCATCTGACTTTGGCTCATGTCAAGATCTCAAGACTTGAGAGTTCGAGTCTCCCATGGGGTGAGCTCGAACCCCGCTTCGGGTGAGCCCCGCTTCTCTCTCTCTCTCTCTCTCTTTCTGCCTCTGTCTCTCTCTTTCCCTCTGCCCCTCCTGGGATTCGCTCTCTTTCTGCCCCTCGCTCACCTGCGCCCTCTCTCTCTTAAAAATAAAATAAATAAGGGGCGCCTGGGTGGCGCAGTCGGTTAAACGCCCGACTTCGGCCAGGTCACGATCTCGCGGTCCGTGAGTTCGAGCCCCGCGTCGGGCTCTGTGCTGACAGCTCAGAGCCTGGAGCCTGTTTCGGATTCTGTGTCTCCCTCTCTCTCTGCCCCTCCCCCGTTCATGCTCTGTCTCTCCCTGTCTCAAAAATAAAGAAAAAACGTTAAAAAAATTTAAAAAATAAAATAAATAAAATAAGAATAATGCCTATCGAAGAAATCTCTGCTACACAGTCCCGCAGGCCAAGCTCCATCAACCATTCCACTGGTAAGATCACGTCACACACGCTGAAAGCAGGCTCCGAATTCCTTCGCGTGGCCAAAAAGAAACGTGGTGGCTTAGCTCCTCCCTCGCCAATCCCCGCGCCTCCCTGGAGTCCCCCAGAACTTCTTTCTGTGCCCCCAGTGGCCCAAGGCCATTAAAGCCCCAGGCATTCTCCACTTGCCATTGTTTCCCTCGGGAACCCCTTCTTCCCAGGACCTGCGGCTGACTCTTTCTCCCTTTCTCCTCCGCAGGGAGACATCAGGTCACGTACTGGCTTCCACCGCCTCCAGTCTTGTGGCATCCACCAGTCCGTTACCTTTGTTACTACCTCCTCTCACCCTCTGAAATGACCATATGCATCTGTCCCCCCCCCCCGCCCCCCAGAAAGCACAGCAGGTGTCCTATCTGCTCTGTTTGAGCCAATGCTGCAGGGCGGGTCCTGGAGGTAACATCTCCCACACTCCACTGCCTGGCAGAGAGAACGCTTCTCTCTCCGCCTACGGTAGCCAAGCGGCAACAACGGGACTGCCAATCAATCAGCGTAGGCTGACACCAAGTCCCAGGACCCGTATCTGACCAGGGGTGGCCCTCCGTGCCTTGGACACAGGCCACCGAGGGCCTCTAATGGGAGCCAGCCAATCAACGTGGTTTCCTGGTTTCTTCGATCCCTCCCTTTGGAGCTGAAGGAAAAGGAGAAGGTGGCTTTGCTCTGAGCACGGTGGTGCTGGAAGGGAGTAAAAAGTAGGACCCCGTAGAGACATGTTCCTCGTGTAGGGACAAGTCTGCCCACGATGGTGGGGGAGGAGGTGAAACAGGTCAGAACAGGCCGCCCCAAAACAGGCCACTTTGGCACATCGATTGCTTCGGGCTGCAGGCAATTGAGAAGGAGGAGATACAGGCAGCACCCCTGACTGCCTCCTTTCTGTCCAAGAGCAAGGCCTAACTTCCCGTGAGAAAGATGCCCTCCCTGTACCAGGAAGAGGGGAACATTCTCATCACCGGACACGAGGAATCAACACGGAGATGAATCTGTACAAACAAACCTACTACAGACACCCTGTCATCTAGTAGTTTTCCCGGCATGTTTCCTAGTCACTTTCCCAACAATTTCCTGCCCCAAACCCCTTTTTCCCTTGTCTTCACACCTCTGCACAATTTATTATTCATTGTTAAAATGGTATGTAAGCTCTCAGCCCTCACTGCTTCTCGGGGGTTTTCACTTCTTTCTATGAAGCCCCCGTGCCATGTAAAAATATGAATATCAAATAAAATGTGTATGTTTTATCTCCTCTGACTCTGTCCTTTGTCAGTTCAATTCACAGGCTCTAGTCACAGACACTAAGAGGGTAGAAGAAAAGTGTCCCCTCCTTAACAGAGGCCAGTGCCCAGTGAGAAACAAATTGTCAGAGATGGAAAATGAGGAAGCTACAGAAAGGGTGCATGCCTGATGACATCACTGATACCCCTGGATGCAGCCTAGCCTGAAGCTGTCCCTGGCCTTCCCATTTCCTTGCGTCTGTAAAACTCCTTTGCTGTTATTAAGCGAGTTTGCAACCAACAGAGTACTGAGTATCGTCTTTCCCCATTTTATCGAGGAGGATACAGAGTTTGAGAAGTTAAATCACTTTATTTATGGCCATAGTGCAACTAGCAAAAGAGGGATTTAAACCCGGATCTTAAAGCCAACGAGATCCCCATGATATGAAACCCCTTGCCCTTCCCAGTGTCTTCTTCAGAGGCCAGGGAACCTAACTGTAGATCTGTAAGCAGTTACCTTTGGGGAGAAGAATTAGAAGCGACAATGTAGCTCTTTCGGCCGAGGGCTGCGGAGAAAGTGCCATCTAGAACTCTGCCTTTGACCCTTAGCTAATCATTTCTCTAAGAGGAAAGCAGCGTTTCTAAGAGAAATGCAAAGTTTTCTCATTCGGAGGTCTTTTTTTTTTTTTTTTTTTTTTTTTTAATGTAACCTAAGCCAAGAGGACGACTTCAATTTCTAGGCTAGTCATTAATAATGTTCATTTAAAACCAAGACAAGACTTCCCAAGCCAAACAAAATGGTAAGATTCTGTATTTTGATCATGTTTGCCTAATTGCTGTATTTAGGCGATTAATGGGCCAGCGGGCCGGTAGAGGAAGCTTGGTTACGACTTTGAAATCCTCCAAAATTGCTAAATCCACCTGAAATCTGATTTCACTCTTCTAAAAAAAAAAAAAAAAAAAAAAGCATGCCGAACATTAGCTGAGATTTTTAAAAATGCGCATAAATATTTGCAATCAGTATCACTTGGGCTCTCAAGATAAACAGTCATAAGACAATATTGTGACCGCATTTTCCCCTCCCGCTAAACAACTTCCTCCGAGAAGGAAAGGTTAGACTCATCAGAAGTAAATTAACTGCAGCTGCAGCCAACATTTTCTATTTTTAAGAGAAAGCAGTTTGCAGCGATTGCGCCGCGACCTCGCTGCGTGGGCTGCGGTGGGAATTTGGGGCGTCCAATCTGGATGGGGATGAGGTGTTGAAGGCAAACCCCTGTTTTGTAACACTGCTGTCTCTCGGGGCGCCTGGCTGGCTCGGCGGGCAGAACAAGCGACACTTGCTCTCCGGGTCGTGAGTTTGACACCCCCCCCCCCCCCGCCAAAAAAAAAACCACTGTTCTTTCTAGAAGGCCTTGGAGAGGCCCGTGGTGGCTCCCACCACAGCAGAGGAGCAAGGGGTGTTAAAGGGGCACGCAGCCAGCGTCTCTGTCTTCTGTGGGGCTCCAAGCTGGATGTTCATTCAAGTGTCCGCAGGTTTTAAAACGTCCTTTTTAAAAACAGCGCATTGTTCTCATTTACGCAGCTAGGAGCTGGCAAAAGCCTTCCACGCTGCCGCCGAAAGAAATGTGGCTTCCAGATTTGTTAAGTCTCGGTGTGGTTAATTGCAGGTGCGCGGTCGATACGGCAAGAGAGGCGGTGGGGCTGTTGCCGGCATGTCGTCCTTCCCGATGCGGGTTTTCCAACCCACTTTGTCTACCGCGTCGGTCACCAGCACCAGAATACGGAGCTCCCTGCCCCAACCCAATGACCCGCTAGTGGCTGAATGCTATCAAGGGTTAAGGTGAAGGTGACGCGCTCACTCATTCATTGCATGCGTGCGCACGCATGTGTGCCTGCATGTGTGTACGTGTGCGCGTGCATGTGTGCATGTACGCGTGTGTGCGTCTGTGCATGTGTGTGCGTGTATGCGTGCATGTGCATGTGTGCATGCGGCTGCGTGCATGTGTGCATGCGGGTGCGTGCATGTGTGTGCGTGTGCACACGTGCGCATGCGTGTACATGTGCGCGTGCGCGTGCGTCCGCTGTGTGCGCGTGCGTGTGTGCGTGCGTGGTGTGCGTGTGCGTACATGTGCGCGTGTGCGTGTGTTCACGCGCGTGTGCACATGTGCAATGAATGATCAGAACAAAAATGGAGGGAAAAAGTTTAGGGAGTAGACAGGGCAGTCCACTTAGTTTTGTGTTTGTCACTTAACGCTGGATTATAAAAGCCCGTTTTCTTGCAACTTTCTTTCTTTTTCAGGGCCAAGAGGTCACAGTCCAGAGCTTCGGAGCTCGGGTTCCGGCACAGGATGGTGGATTCAAGTCCAACTCGCCACCCACGAACTCCAGACCCCGGGTGACCCGCTTACCCCGAAGTACCTTCATTTTCTCACCTGCAAAGTTAGGGCAATAACCAAATCCGCGTCGTGAGTTGTGGCAAATGCAAGTCACACGTGCAGAGAGAGCCTTCCCTGCAGCGTTTGGTCCAGAGAAAGGGGTCAGTCGGTAGCACCTGCGAGCATCCACGCCTGCAGTTCCAACGATGCCTTTACGCGCCACGATCACACGACGTCCCGGCCGTTTCCGGGCTCTGCGCTGACGATGCTGCAGGGAACTTCCCCGTCAGGCCACCCTTCCGGACACTTGCGTTGCTCTGTAAGCTCCCCACAGTGAGTATAAACACACGTTCTAACAGAGTCCTCGTCGCGGTTTCGCTTTGCCCAGTGGTGGCCCCCGCGATGTAAGAGGATGCTCACTCCCTTGTACCCTCCTTGGCACAAAACGGGACCGGTATTTTAAAACTTTGCCACTCTGAGGGGTGAAAGCCGACATCTTTGGGGTGTTAGATGACCATTTCACAGACATCCGGTGGGGCCAGACATCTTTTTATGTAGTGTTTTGGCTCCTGGCGTTTTTCCGTTAGTGAATTACCTGCTCATGACTTTTAACTCCTCCCTCTTACCTAAGCATCTGTCTTCGATGAAAAAAGCCAGTCCATGCACGTAAAAGGAAAAATGTCAGGCAATAGCTAACATTTTTAATGTTTATTTATTTAAAAAAAAATTTTTTTTCAACGTTTATTTATTTTTGGGACAGAGAGAGACAGAGCATGAACGGGGAAGGGGCAGAGAGAGAGGGAGACACAGAATCGGAAACAGGCTCCAGGCTCTGAGCCATCAGCCCAGAGCCCGACGCGGGGCTCGAACTCCCGGACCGCGAGATCGTGACCTGGCTGAAGTCGGACGCTTAACCGACTGCGCCACCCAGGCGCCCCATGTTTATTTATTTTTGAGAGAGAAAGAGAGAGACAGAGACGGAGACAGAGAGAGCGTGAGTGGGGGAGGGGCAGAGAGAAAGGGAGACACAGAGTCCGAAGCAGGCTCCAGGCTCCGAGCTGTCAGCACAGAGCCTGACGCGGGGCTCGAACTCACAAACCTCGAGATCATGAGCTGAGCCGAACTCGGGCGCTTAACCAACTGAGCCCCGCAGGTGCCCCGCACAGCTAACATTTTTAAAGCATTGTTTACGTACCAGGCGTGAGGCTAAGCACATTCCATACATTCACCTTCTTCATCATCAGAGCATCCCTATGAGGTGAAGATAACTCCTACCCCCTATAAAGAAATGAAAGCACAGAGAGGCTTAGCCACTTGCCCAAGGTCACACAGCTAGGAAGTGGCCGAATGGAATGTGGAAGCAGGCAAGTCTGGCCCCTTCTTCATCGTTCTGTCCAACTGTCCCCACAAAGCCATGCCGGTGGCCCCTCAGCCTCTCTCCTCGGGGTTCTCATTATGAGCTGAGCCCACACTGCAGGGAAATCATAAAGGCAGAGAGGAACAGTGTTGTTTCCCCATCTTTGCTTTCTTTCTCCTTCTGGGGCATCTGGCTGGCTCAGCCTATAGAGCATACAGCTCTCGATCCCAGGCTCGTGAGTTCGAGCCCCACGTTGGGCAGTTGGGTGTAGCGTTCGCTTGAAAAAAAAAAAAATTTCTTGAACTGAATCAAAATGAAAACACAGCACATCAGAATCTGTGGCCGCTCGAAAAGTAGTGCTGAAAGGGAAATGTAAAACACCAGATGCATACATAAAAAGAGAGAGAGAGAAATTTCTTTCTCCTTCTGTCTAAATAAATGCCTCCTTCAGCAATTTAAACAGCACAACACCCTCCTAGTGGATGTTGCTGCTTAAATGTGTGGGTTCCTCGTTGGGTGGCATTAGCCACGTCCCTCAGGACAAACGGCATCTCACAGATCCTCCTTGGTCGGGGATGTTGCTTTGTTTTGCCTTGTCTTGGGTTTGTTTTGTTTGTTTTTGTCCTGTTTTTAAACTGCAGCTCTGAACGTGAGGGTCCAGCTGAGAAGCTATGGTGTTTCTTTGCAGGGAAAGATGTGCTAGATGTTAAGGCAAATATTTGGTTTGTCAGCTGCAACTATTGAAGCTGGGCAGGAGGAGAGACTCGTCTTCCAAGAAGTGTGTGAGCAGTGAACACACATCCAGGAGCAACTCTGTGATTTTACTTTGCGTATACTGCCAGGCAATTTTCCTGCATTCTTTAGCTGATTCTTCCCCCAAATACCCTACGAAGTAGGTACAATTATCGTTCCCATGTGACAGAGCAGGAAACTGAGCCTCAGAGAAGTTCTGAGACTAGCCCAAGTTCTCCTGGCCTGGAGCTGGGTTTTGGACCCAGACCTCTGGAGGTTCTAAGCCAAAGGCCCGTTCTAACCCGTGCCCTAGAAGGAAGCACCAGGAGGCATTGCCGGAAAAATTTTCAAACTACTTCATGTTTTGTTTTCATCACAGTAACCAAATTTCTGTTTGAAAGGGCTCATGTACAGGGGCGCCTGGGTGGCTCCGTCGGTTAAGCGTCCGACTTCGGCTCAGGTCACGATCTCACAGTTTGTGGGTTTGAGCCCCGCGTCGGGCTCTGTGCTGACAGCTCGGAGCCTGGAGCCTGCTTCGGATTCTGTGTCTCCCTCTCTCTGCCCCCTCCCCCCACTTGTGCTCTCTCTCTCTCTTTCTCAAAAATAAATAAAAACATTGGGAATGCAAGCTGGTGCAGCCACTCTAGAAAACAGTATGGAGGTTCCAAAAAAAAAACCCAAAAAAACTAAAAGTAGAACCACCCTATGACCCAGCAATTGGACTACTAGGCATTTATCCAAGGGATACAGGGGTGCTGTTTTGAAGGGACACATGCACCCCCATGTTTATAGCAGCACTATCAACAATAGCCAAAGTATGGAAAGAGCCCAAATGTCCATCGATGGATGAATAGATAAAGAAGATGTGGTCTATATATATACAATGGAGTATTATTCGGCAATCAAAAAGAATGAAATCTTGGGGCGCCTGGGTGGCGCAGTCGGTTAAGCGTCCGACTTCAGCCAGGTCACGATCTCGCGGTCCGTGAGTTCAAGCCCCGCGTCAGGCTCTGGGCTGATGGCTCAGAGCCTGGAGCCTGTTTCCAATTCTGTGTCTCCCTCTCTCTCTGCCCCTCCCCCGTTCATGCTCTGTCTCTCTCTGTCCCAAAAATAAATAAACGTTGAAAAAAAAAAAAATTAAAAAAAAAAAAAAAAAAGAATGAAATCTTGCCATTTGCAAGTACGTGGATGGAACTGGAGGGTATTATGCTAAGTGAAATTAGTGAGTCGGAGAAAGACAAATATCACATGACTTCACTCATATGAGGACTTTCAGAGACAAAACAGATGAACGTAAGGGAAGGGAAACAAAAAGAATATAAAAACGGGGGAGGGGGACAAAACAGAAGAGACTCATCAACATGGAGAACAAACTGAGGGTTACTGGAGGGGTGGTGGGAGAGGGGGATGGGCTAAATGGTTCAGGAGCACTAAGGAATCTACTCCCGAAATCATTGTCGCACTAGAGGTTAACTAATTTGGATGTCAATTTTGAAAAATAAAATTAAAAAAAAAAAAAAAAAGTACAAAATAAAAATAAATAAATAAAAGCCATTGACCTAAATGAATAAATAAATAAATAAAAACATTTAAAAAATTAAAAAAAGAAAGGGCTCGTGTACAGAACGGCAACTGCAGAAACGAAAAGCACCAAAGTAACAGCTGTCCGGTCCGTCAGGTGAGCGACTCAGGGTCGTCACCCACAAACCCGTGTGGGTAAGACAGCGTCCTTGGCCCGCCTTCCCGACCTCAGGGGCTGTGGGGTGGCTTGGAACACAGGCTTCAAACGCTGCTCCGAACCGACATCTTTACAGGAGAAATCCCAGAGCTGGAAGACGAAGCGAAGCCACCTGCATTTCACAGAAGAGGAAGCTGAGGTCCAGCCTGGGAAGAAACTTGCCCGGCACCATGCCGATCAATGTATGAAATTACAGCGTGGAGGAAAGGCTTGGTTTGCCAGCAGAGGTGGGCAGCGGGCCGGCTCCCCAGAAGGCGCCCATGATTTCATCCCTGGAGACCTGTGAGTGTGTCCCCTTGCAGGGCACGAGACACTTTGCGGATGGGATAAAGGATCTTGACGGAGATCAAGACGGGTCACGCGGGTGGCCACCGCATCATCACAAAGGTCCTTCTAAGAGGGAGTCAGAAGGGCCAGAGCCACAGGGACGGGAAGACACGACACCCCTGGCTTTGCAGACGCTGGAAGGGGCCACGAGCGGAGGAACTTGGTGGGGGGGGTCGCTGTAGAAGCTGGAAAAGCCAAGAACGAGAATTTCCCGAGAACCCACAGAAGGAACATCGCTATGCCTCCACCTTGATTTCAGCCTGGTTGGTGGGGGCGGGACTCGTGCCCGTGGAGCTGTGCGTTCCTCACGGCGCCAATAGGAAATCCCGGCGCCAGCCCTCCTCCCCCCCTCCCTGTAAACACACACACACCATCCTCAGATTATGAAGGCCTGCACTCTGCTGGAATTTCCTGGCCCCGTGTGGCCCCCGAGCCCCCTGCATTCGCTGCCTGGCCGATGGATTTACCTTTGCCACAGACAGATCACAGAAACCTTATTTTCCATTTTGTCAACATAAACTTTTCCATCGCAGACGAGATCTGGATCTACGGAGAAGGCGCAGAGACGGTCAGAGGGCTCCCCTCTACCCCGCCCTCTGTCTCCCTTTGGCTAACATCTGACATCAGCACTGGCACACCGCGTCCCAGTTACGGGCCACTCCTGCTACATAATTATTAACCGACGTTCACCCTTGGGTCCTGTTTCCTTGGTCCCGCCCTAGTGTCCTTACTCAGTTCCAGGGTCCCACCCAGGACACCGCATCACGCTCAGTCTCCTGAGGCTCCTGCTGGCTGTGACAGCGTCTCGTATTTTCCCTGTTGATGACCCTGCCGGTACCGAGAAGGACTGCTCAGGTGTTTTGTTTTTGTTTTTTTGTTTTTTTTAATTTTTTTTTTCAACGTTTATTTATTTTTGGGACAGAGAGAGACAGAGCATGAACGGGGGAGGGGCAGAGAGAGAAGGAGACACAGAATCGGAAACAGGCTCTCAGGCTCTGAGCCATCAGCCCAGAGCCCGATGCGGGGCTCGAACTCACGGACCGCGAGATCGTGACCTGGCTGAAGTCGGACGCTTAACCGACTGCGCCACCCAGGCACCCCTGCTCGGGTGTTTTGTAGAACGCGCCTCAACTGGGACGTTTTTCATTTTAAGACAATGTCTCTTTAAAAGAAAATATCATTACAGGAGTTACTGGTGCAGGGTGCGAGAAACCCTAAGGTTAAAAAGTCAAGTTGCAGTGGGGCACATGGGTGGCTCAGTCGGTTGAGCATCCAACTTCAGCTCGGGTCGTGATCTCACAGTTCGTGGGTTCGAGCCCCGCGTCGAGCTCGGTGCTGACAGCTCGGAGCCTGGAGCCTGCTTCGGATTCCGTGTCTCCCCCTCTCTCTGCCCCTCCCCTGCTCATACCTTGTCCCTCTCTCTCTTAAAATAAATAAACATTAAATAAAAATACAGCAGTATGATCGGGAACATGTCCCTGGGAATAAAACGCGTGTGATCTCTTTCTGCATCACCTTCTCCATAGACCTACACCTGCCCCTGAACAGATGCACCATCATTTGCTGAACTGGTGCCCTTCTGGTGGGCGTTACCTTCCCGTAGTTTCCTTAGAACACATCCCTGGCAAACAGGGGTGAGCAGACTTTCCGCAGAGAGCCGAAGCGTAAATGCTGCTGTGGGCCATACATGGTCCCCGTCGCAAACAAACAAGCACGGCTGTGTGCCGATAAAACTTCATTTATGGGCACTGAAATGCGAATTTCATGTCATCTTCATAGGTCGTGAAATATCATTCTTCTGTTCATTTTTTCCCCAAACATGTAAAAACATAAATACCGTGCTTAGCTTGTGAGCTGCACGGGAACAGGACGCGGGCCGTAGTCTGGGGACGCCTGTTCTAAGGAGAGCCACTGGGTCCAATTTCGTGTGCTTTCGACATGTTGATGCATGTTACAAAACCTCCCTCCAAAACGGCTGTATCTTTTGTCTAAAGCAATACGAGTTTCTACTCCCGCAGTCCAAGAGACGGACCCCTTTCTTTAGATTCCCGCCAACTGGAGTTCCTGCCCACGCATGTGCCAAGTGATGAGATTTGTATTCCAAACTGCTTCTGTGAGACACTAGGTGCCGGGTGACTGGAAACTCCGGTCTTGAGCTTTCCAGCCCCAGTACATATAGGGGATTGGTTAGGAAATCTCTAGAATCTGCTAATGGACCCACGATCGAGGGGCCGCTGTGCCTAGCCATGACTCTAGCTGGCCTGCAGGAACGAGGGCATCTCCTTCCTGCAGAAGGTTCCTTAGAAACTTTCTCTTAGGGGCGCCTGGGTGGCGCAGTCGGTTAAGCGTCCGACTTCAGCCAGGTCACGATCTCGCGGTCCGTGAGTTCGAGCCCCGCGTCGGGCTCTGGGCTGATGGCTCAGAGCCTGGAGCCTGTTTCCGATTCTGTGTCTCCCTCTCTCTCTGCCCCTCCCCCGTTCATGCTCTGTCTCTCTCTGTCCCAAAAATAAATAAACGTTGAAAAAAAAAAATTAAAAAAAAAAAAAGAAACTTTCTCTTGGACGAACTGGGTAGAGGAGCCGGAGGGGTAGATGTCGGTAAGAGGGAACTAGCTTTCTCGGGTTTTACAAAGCGATCCAAGGCTATCTGCGCACCTCCTTACACGGTGTATGTTCTTAAAAAAAAAAAATTTTTTTTTAACATTTACATATTTTTTGAGAGACAGAGAGAGACAGAGCATGAGCAGGGGAAGGGCAGAAAGAGAGAGGGAGACACAGAATCCGAAACAGGCTCCCGGCTCTGAGCTGTCAGCACAGAGCCCGACGCGGGGCTCGGACTCATGAACCGTGCGATCATGACCTGAGCCGAAGTCGGATGCCCAACCGACTGAGCCACCCAGGCGCCCCTACGCAGTGTACTTTCCAAAGAGAAGAAGCCACTGTGGGGTGGGACAAGCCAGCTTCTCAGCCTGTGGGTCCCTGTCATCTGACAGGGGAGCAGGGGGTTACCATGTTTTTGGACTACAGATCCTATTATGCTCAAGACAACCCCTCCACCTTTGAAAGTCTTGCTAAGAAGCGCTTAACATCAGCTGACTTTAGGTGACGGGTGGTCAACTAATTCTTGGTTGTGGCCAAAGCCAAATGTTGCAGAGAAGGAACAGACAGAAAACCATGTTCAACGACGGTGGCAAGGCTTCCGAGAGAGCAGAGGGAGAACGAATCTCTTGGCTCACAAACACAAGGTTTAGAGATGCGGTTTCTTTAACGGCTGAAACTGTCAGATTAACATAATCGCATGTTGATCCGACTGACTGACCAAAACTTAAGTTTTTGGTTTTGAAAGATCTGGTGCAAAAACAGCGAGCGATCCTGGGCATTTCCTGTTGATCAGGGCAAGCAGACCTTGACCCTGGGAGCTGGTGGGAGCTCCGGCAACGTCTGTTGAATGAACGAATGAACGTTCCACACTGAAATTCCCCTTCCAGGGGCCACTGGCTAGCTGTCGACCCCAGGGCGGAAAGACAAAGGTATGAACCCGCCTCACATGGAAACCCTGCCTCTTAAATTATTGGACGATGCCAGTTTTATTCATCACTCTGACTCCGTATCTGTCTCGGGAAGAGTTTTGAGAAGGCATCTTCCTCTGACATGCCTGGGCTTTTCCTGAGAACTCGGCAGCAGGGGCCAGTGGGCAAACTAAAGATCAGGAGGCAAAGACATTTCAGCAAATTTTGTCATTTCTGCCCTGCTTCGTGTTTGCCCTGTGAGCATTCAGAACCGGTTACACGATCGGGATAAATGAACTGCATTGTGCTGAACGCAGAAGGGACGTGTCTACTCGTCGAGAAACAGACTGGCATTTCTTGTTCTTTCTTTCCTTCTTTTTCTTTTTAACTTCTATTTATAGACACCCCAAGGATGGAGGGAATTTTAGGAAGGGGAGAAGTTGGCTTCAAAGAATGTGTGGATTCTTTCAGCTCTTTCTGGCGTCATTTTGATGGAGGCGATTACTGGGCGTAACTTGGTACGTCGGGCACTCTCAGGAAGTAACTCGTTCCTTGCCTGTTTGTGTCCCGCAAGTGAACCAAACCCTCCTGGCATTTAAGGGGCATTATTGCTTCCCCATTTTATTTTTTTTTATTTTTTTTTTTGTTTGTTTTTGAAGGAGAGACAGAGCATGAGCAGGGGGAGGGACAGAAAGAGAGGGAGACACAGAATCGGAAGCAGGCTCCAGGCTCTGAGCCATCAGCCCAGAGTCCGACGCGGGGCTCGAACTCCCTGGTCGCGAGATGGTGACCTGAGCCGAAGTCGGACGCCTAACCGACTGAGCCACCCGGGCACCCCTGTTGCTTCCCCATTTTAGTGTTAGACAGTGACTATGGGATGGATTCATTTTTGTACCCAAGTGAGAAGAGTCACGGGGCAGAAGCCCATCCTGATCAGAAGGCCCTCGGTCTCTGTTCCCCACGAGAAATCTCAACAACAAGGAGGTTGACGGCGCAGTGCGGGGGGGTCTGTAAGCCATAGGCAAATCAGGCCCACCACCTGTGCTTGTACAACCTAAAAGCTAACAACAGGTTTCACACTTTTAAATGGCTGGTGGAAAAAACAATCAAAAGAAGAAGAATATTTTGTGACACATGAGAATCACGGACACTTCAAATTCCAGTGTCTGTGCGCCGTCAGTCCTCATTATTCGTATTTTGCAAATCTGCATACTCGCTAACATGTATTTATAACCCCGAAATCAACACTTGTGTTGGT
Organism: Leopardus geoffroyi; assembly: GCF_018350155.1. Lineage (NCBI taxonomy): Eukaryota > Metazoa > Chordata > Mammalia > Carnivora > Felidae > Leopardus > Leopardus geoffroyi. Next base: position 6,041,542 of record NC_059336.1, read on the forward strand.
CGTTTTCGGACATGAGCAGAGAAGCAGAAACTTGGAGTCACCCAGCCGCAAACAAGGCAACGCTCTGCTTTCCTGTCTCATCTGTAAGCAGATGTCCTTTTCACGTTTCCTTAGTGCCACGTGTCCCCCATTTTGGTGCTTTTTGTTGGCGATCCGGCTATCCAACACGGCCCCCCAAGCACAGGGTGAAAGTGCTGTATCTACTGAGGGCGAGGAGGCTGCCCTGTGTCTTGTGGGGAAATCATGCACATTAGATAAGCTTTGTTTAGCCATGAGTCATAGCAATGGTGGCTGTGAGTTCAATGTTAATGAATCAACGAGGTATATTTTAAAAGGCGTCTTTAGGGGCGCCCGGGTGGCTCAGTCGGTTAAGCGTCCGACTTCAGCTCAGGTCACCATCTCGCGGTCCGTGAGTTCGAGCCCCGCGTCGGGCTCTGTGCTGACCGCTCACAGCCTGGAGCCTGTTTCAGATTCTGTGTCTCCCTCTCTCTGACCCTCCCCCGTTCATGCTCTGTCTCTCCCTGTCTCAAAAATAAATAAAACGTTAAAAAAAAAATTTTTTAAAGGCGTCTTCAATAGACACAACATAAAACAAGGCTACGTACGTATTGATCGGTTGACAAAATGCCATGACCCGAGACTCACAGGAACCCAGCCCTGTGTCTCTCTTGGGAGCAGTGGTTCCGTATTGGCTGATGTGGTGCTGGCAGTGACTTTATAGAACATTACTGTGAACAGTGGGAAGTGACCGTATAAAGTTTTATCGGGACACCGCCACCACGCCCAATCGGTCCACGTGTGGTCCGTGGCTGTCTTCTTGCTACAGTGGGCAAGTTGCACGGGTGCCGCTGAGACCACGTTGGGCTGAGAAAGCTGAAGATCTTTTCTCTCTGGCCCTTTGTGGAGAAAGCTTTCTGACTCCCGCACCCACAGGAGGAATCGAATCTGAGAGTGAAGGGCGATGAACAAACATTTCAGTTCAATTACGTGGTGATGTAAAATGCCGTTTGATTTTGCCACAGGCTAGTTCTTTTATTGCCAAACGACAGGGAGAAATCTTCACGGCCAAAAGGTCGTTGCTGGGTTTTTCAGTTCTTTAAACCATCTCTGGTTTAAACAGAACTAATGACTTCTGACTAATTTGGCTGGTCAGCCGATCTCAACTTTTCCAGCAAAATCGCTTCTTTTTTCAAATGGTTTCCCATGTGCCGCGGGAAGCTCCGACTGTGTATTCTTGTCTGTGAGGGAGAAGGCAGAAGATGCTGAAGCACCCTTGAAAGCAGTTCCCTGTGGGTTCAAATCTCGGTTCTGTCACTTCCTAGCTGTGCAACCAGGAAAAAGTTACTTCCCGTCCCTGGGCCTCAGTTTCCTCACAAGCGCAATGGAGATAGTAATCGTTCTTTTATTACTTGCTAATTGCGAAGTGTACAGATTCATCAAAAACTCAAGACATGGGTGTTGTTGATCAGGATCGGATCCAATGGCTGGCCTATACAAAGTGCTTAAAATGGAAATACTGCCTTTTAAAAGTGTAATCTTTTTTTTTTTTAACGTTTATTTATTTTTGAGACAGAGAGAGACAGAGCATGAACGGGGGAGGGGCAGAGAGAGAGGGAGACGCAGAACCGGAAACAGGCTCCAGGCTCTGAGCCATCAGCCCAGAGCCCGACGCGGGGCTCGAACTCACGGACGGTGAGATCGTGACCTGAGCTGAAGTCGGACGCCTAACCGACTGAGCCACCCAGGCGCCCCTTAAAAATGTAATCTTATGAGGACGTGGCTTATTAGGATCTTCGGACCGTGCACATCGGTGATCGATACTGCTGCTAGATGAATACCTTTAAATAAATGAAGGGATGGGGCGCCTGGGTGGCTCAGTCAGTTAAGCGTCTGACTTCAGCTCAGGTCACGATCTCGCGGTCCGCGAGTTTGAGCCCCGCGTGGGGCTCTGTGCTGACCGCTCAGAGCCTGGAGCCTGTTTCAGATTCTGTGTCTCCCTCTCTCTCTGCCCCTCCCCCGTTCATGCTGTGTCTCTCTCTGTCTCAAAAATAAATAAACGTTAAAAGAAAAAAATTTTTTTTAATAAAATAAATAAATAAATGAAGGGAAAGTTCCACAGATTTCTTTGAACTTTCTGCACTAGCCTCAGTCACAGGAGCATGGAGATTTTGTTCTGGGTCCCAACTGCTAGTAAAGCATAGACTCTGCCTTTGTTTTTTTTTTTAATTGTAAGTTTGTCCCAAATATGCACGGGACACACTTATACGAAATATATATATATATATATATATATATTTATATTATAAATATAATATAATAATAATATTATATAATAAATATAATATAAATTAATATTATATAAATAATATATATTATTATAAATATATATTATTTAAATATAATATAAATTATAAATAATTTAAATATAAATATTTATATATTTATATAAATATAAATAATTTAAATTATAAATATTTATATTTATATTATATAAATATAACATAAATTATTATAATATAATATATATTATATATATATATTTCTTGTTTATCTCAAAGTCAAATTGAGCTGGCCATCCTATATTTTTATTTGATAAATCTGATGACCTTAATTCTGTCAACAGGGAACATCTTCTCTATATTTGCTCTCCCCCCTCCAAAAGAAATTCTAAAAAAATACTCCGCAAGGGCTTTTTTCTTTTTTAGATCCTAAACTGGTTTTTAGCTAGGTTTCCCAAGGGCAGGTCAGCACCATGTTGCCAGCCCCCAACTCCCACCTTTGTCCTCCAATCCTTGGAGCAGAGAAATTAGGGCTTCCGCAAATACTGTAAAAATCAGGATACAAATACCTTTTTGGATAACAGGCAACCAAAACAAATAAATCCACCCCCCTGTGTGGTTGGTTTTCCCGTTTACTGCCCCTTCTACTTAAATGAAGGGTATAATGATACACTTGTCATTCCTGCCATTTTTGCCCCATTTTTGATGCTTCATGATGCGCTCCATATAAGTGGCATTAAGAAACATTCCTTGTCGGGGCGCCTGGGGGGCTCAGTCTGTTGAGCGTCCGACTGCGGCTCAGGCCATGATCTCACGGTCCGTGGGTTCGAGCCCCGCGTCGGGCTCTGTGCTGACGGCTCGGAGCCTGGAGCCTGCTTCAGATTCTGTGTCTCCCTCTCTCTCTGCCCCTTCCCCACTCTCATTCTGTCTCTGTCTCTCTCAAAAATAAATACACATTAAAAAAAATTTTTTTTTTAAAAAGAAACATTCCTTGTCTGTCAGGAGTGCCCCGAGGCACAAGGAGCCTTGTGCCTGGCTCAGCCCTCAGAAGTAATTAAAGACAATCAACCAAAAATGCAAGGGGTCTGTGGGACCCCAGATTCCAAACTCCACCTACTTACAGCGGGAGCCAAACTCCTGCAAAGACTAGCTATTTACATTTAACTCTTTGATGTGCAGATGCCTGGAGAAGCCCGAACCCACCGGAGTGGGCGGCGATGTAAACACCCAAGAACTCCATCACAGAACTAACACAGAGTTTCCTTTTAGGAGAGGGAAAAATAAAGCAAAAATCCAGCCCTGAACGGCCAGAACCCTTTCCCCCCTCTGTGGCTGCTTTCAGATTGTTTCCTTCTAGCTCCTTACCCAGCAAGGAAACGCGAAGGAAGTAACGAACTAACGATATTTTTCTGAAACAGCAAGTGAAACCCCCCTCCGGGCGCTGCTGGAAGCTTGACAATCTGTTTCCTGCATGGATGTCTTTACCAACTTCCACCTACGAATAATAATATTCCACATTCGTGCCACGCTCCCAAACCGTGGCTGAGTGAGGATCGTTTTCCTTGGGGTGAAAGGAGCTGTCGTTCCCGAGAAGGAAACGAAGCGAAAGCCGCGTTTTCACAGAAAATGCTGCTGGATGGGCCGGGCACGCAAAACTGGGGAGAGCACAACTTGGGAAAGGGAGGCACAAAGGGCCCGGAGGCCCCCCCTCCTCGCGCGTGCATTTAAAAGGAAGCAAAATGCAGGGAGGCCTCTAAGGAATAAAAAGGTGGCGTGGCCTAGGAGCAGGTTGAAGAGCTAAAATCTCAGCTGAACGAGGATGCTTCCTACCCGACCTTTACAATGGGTTCACAAGCTGCCGGTAGACTAGGAATTGAGGGAGAGTCCTACGCCGATAGGCAAGAGCCCTGCCCAGGTCTCTTTGCTTATCAAAGGACGAGCAGTTTGGTTCCCTTCCAGCACAGTCTGCCTTGTCTATAGCTGGGCTCGGTGGGGGTGGGAGGGGACGTCGATTTCCAGGTGGCTTTGGGGGCAGACTGGCCATGTGTGGGAATATGGATGTTCTGTGATCAAATATGCCTAAGCAGGTGCATCATTCCTGGTCTAGGTCCTGTCCCGGGTTTGACGTCACTCCCAACGCGGCCACGTGTGTTCCTGCTGCTGGGGATCCAGGGAGCACTTGCCCCGAAGGTTGAATGACCGTCCGTGGCAGGGTGACGCCAGCCAGGGGACTGGCCGCACCCCAAGCAAGGGCACAGGCCCTCCCCCATTCATGCAGGGTAGATACAGCCCACAGACAAGCTCTCCTTTCCCCTCAAGGAGGAGAAATTCCTTGGGGCCAACATTCCCTGGAATGTCTAACTCCCGGCTCGGTGGGGGATTGAAGCCCAACACTTCATCTTCCCTTTGAGACTGGATCCTGATCCAAAGCCACACTGGCTATTTGGCCATCAAAAATATCATCCGGACATTCTCATAGATCCGACTGACAGAAATTTTAAAAATCGACGAGGTGGGCAAAGGCATGGGGATACAGGCCCTCTCAGACCTGATTTTGGGGGAGTGCAAATTAGAAGGATGTTTTTTGGAGGGCAATGGGTCAAAAGCTCTCAAATCTTTGCACATATCTTCTAGTGTGGCGTTTCCCCATTGCTAGGAATTTAAGCACAGACCTGTGTTTACATCTGTGACAAGAATATTGTCTGTAGTAACAAAAGACTGAGCCTAACCTATGTGTCCATTAGCAGGGGATTGGTTGCACTGGTTCACTCACACAAGGACTATGGATCCTGTGCTTACAGGTACTGTAAGTGAAAAGAACAAACTAGAACAAAGTGTATCGTATGTTAGCTTCCCGTACAAAGGGGGAGATGCATATACCCGGCCGTGTAGGCACAGAATATCAGTGGAAGGAGACACAGAAAGTAGTAAGAGCATTGCCTCTAGGGAGAGATAGCTAGAAAATAGGTGGGGGGGGGGGGGGCGGGGAGATAGGTGGGGGGGCGGGGAGATGGGGCAGGAGAGAAGCTTTTCACTGTTGTGTTTGGAAAAAATGCTTACGGGGTGCATATATTGTTTTATTATAAGTGAACTGAATTTTAAAACCCTTAACTGCCCCTTAATTCCACTTTTGTTCTCTGATAAATTTACCCTGCAGCCCAGACGCTACGCGGACATCACGTGGGTAGCCGCGAGATCCAAATCAGGGGCTGAGTTTTATTACACTGGGCAATTCCATCTCATCAGTTACGCAACGTCATTTGCTGTCATTTGCTGTGCCGAGTGTTGTGTCCAAGTCTGGCTTTGGGACCTCCAGGTAATCTGGTGAAGGGCTCAACTGTGAAAGGGTTCCGACTCCTGGGAAGGCATCAGAGATGAAATCCTTGCTAATGGTTGGCTATAAAAAGGGTGGGGGGGAGGGGCTTCACTGAGTGAAGAAAAGAGTAAATAAAGTAAGATCAGAGACACCTCTTTCCCAGGAGTGATCTCCTCCCCCAATTTTTTGCTAAGGAAAAGGCAGTTTCTGGGTTGGAAAAGAGGAGAGAGAGAGCGCGCGCGGGTAAAGGTTTGCTATGGAGACGGAGCCTGACCCTGCCAGGTGCAATTAACGCATATTCGCAAGTGATGAAGACTAGATTATTGCCCCCAGTGGATTCCAGCTCGAAATACAGAATATATAAGAGAAATGACATCCCTCACCCTTGAAAAAATAGTTATTCATCTGAAGGAGATAATTGGAGGAGCGCGCAAAACAGAGTGTGCAAATATATTCATAACAATATTGTTTTAAAGTGGAAACAACCTAAATGTCCATCGGCGGGGGACTGTTTACACAAATCTGGGCAAATCCACCCTGCAGAGGGTAGGCGGCCATTTCACAGGCGAATGTAACGTTGATATTTACAGATAGGGAAAGATGCCAGTGACAGCAGATTTCATCCAGTTGTAAAGATCCCTCTCATATAAAAGCAGGGCTCTGTGTGGGACACATGCTATGCGATGTAACCTATACAGTCTGACAGAGAGACTTACACACACAGGTTTGGAATAAGGATAGGAGGATTAATACTTTCTTTTTACCTTGTTAGGACGATCTAAGTTTTCTAGAAAGTGGTTTTTTTTTCTAAGTGCAAGAGGAAGGAGGAAACATGCCAGACTGTTAGAACCGCGTGCCTAGAGGAGGGGGGGCCCCTGGTAGGAGGAGGGCAAAACAGGAAACTGCGGACTTTTTCTGCACAGGGGTCTGTCTGTCTTCCCTTCATTCATTCATTCACTCATTCATTCATGCCAGCCATAGTCACTAAGTCCTGTTACGTGCTGCAAAGACCCAGATTAAGCCGTGTGTATAAATCCCAGGGGCTGCAAAAGGTCCAGATTCTCACGTATGCAAAATAATTCCCAATGAACACGATTACTGCGAGGTCTGATGGAAGCCGGATAACGTCAGGTCGAGCCCGTAACATTGCCAGCCTCGTGGGTCGAAAGGGGTCGGCTTCCCCGCACAGTCATGTGGTTTGACGTAAGCCACTGAGCGAGCATGCTTTCGAAACTGCAACTATCCCACTCCTTCCCTCTCCCCGACCCTCCTCCAAAGTACGGTGGGTCTGCTGTGCCAGCCAAGGCGGCTCACGGGGACACGCACAAGTGTGGGAGAGAGGCCAAGCGCTGGGCTGTGGGACTTGTTGGATGATTAGTCTCGTCATTAACAGAGCATTTGGGGCGGGGGGTGGGGGGTGGGGGATGGAAAACCACCCCGCCCCCACCCCCGCAAGCCTCACCCGCGCCCCCCTCCCAGCACGCCCGCCGCCGCCCCCGCCCTGGGAGCTGCGCGGCCGCCACTCCCACCCCGGCGCGCGGGCACCTGCTCCGCGTGGACGCGCGCGGGCGCGGGGCGGGCGTCCCCCCCGCCCCCCACCCCCGCCCCGAGTGGCCGAGCGGTCCATCTGCCCGGCGAGGGCCCGGGTCCCGCCAGCCCCTGACCTGCAATCTGTCACTCTCGGCTGAAAGGCGGCCGCGGAAAAGCGCGCCTCCCGCTCGGCCTATTGAGAGCGTGAATGCAAAGTGGTCCAAGTTGACCCGCCGCCAGTCTCCGCGGCTCCAAGTCGGCGAGGCACCCTACAGTTTACACAGCCCGGCTCAATGCAGCCTCCAGGCGCCCATTCAGGCGGGCCTGCATGCAAAAGAGCCGGCCATTAGATCATCGTAATTATCCCATTGACATCGCCCGGGGCCCCCGTGGGGGCCGGGAGCCCATCAAACGCGTCTCTAATGAGGCGCTGCGGGCCTTTGTGCGCGCCGCGCCCCCTCGCCCGCCGCCGGCCCGGCCGCAGACAGGCGGCCCCTTTCAGGCGCATTCAGCGCCCTGACCCCCGACCCCCAGGGTTATGACATCAGCAGCCCTGATCTGTGATCATTTTTATTGGCACACACTCAACGCTTGTTTCCTGTGTTTAACTCCGGCCCCCCCAGCGCACCCCTCCGCTTGGGGCTGGACTTACAGGGATCTAATGGGCATATGCCCCGCGCCACAAAGTGCGCCGGCAGCGTTCTCACAAGGGCCTGGCCATTATGCCCGCGACGACAACCGGGGACTCATTATCTAGGTGCAGGGACCCGCTAATCGCCGCCACGCCGAACAATCCCAAACAGATGTGCGCACTTTATGAGTTTTAATTAAAATGGGCTACTCATTTTTATCAATGCACTTTTCCCCCCCAAAATTAAAAAGATGTTACTTCCTCGTAGTGTTTTGCAAATTACGCCTTCATAAGGGTGATTAAGAGACGCTTATTTGGAACTAATCGGGGTTTTTTCTTCTTCGTCTTTCCTTTTAACGTGCTGCTGCTAAATTATTTTTTTTTTAGGAATTAATTAAACTGGAGGTTTAAAAAGATTCTGTTTTCTTATGTCACAACAACTCCATAAAGCGGGGGAACTGTGTGCGCTTCTCCCTTCTGATGCAAAAGATGGCAATTTACACGAATTCCTTAATTTCAAACGTGGTTTGACAGAAACGCTCCACTTAGCGGTTTTCAGCTGGGTGTCTGCTTCACTAGTGTGTTCAGTTCCCGGTTTTTTTGGGTTTTTTTTTGTTTTTTTTTTCCTCCAAACTGTTGGACTCGGTGAAGGACATTATTGTTGCTTCTTGACTCTGAGTTTATGAAAGATCCACTTTAAACAGAGCAGCTCGGGCTTTTTAAAGTATAAACTCGATACTCTCGCCCCAAACCTCTTCAGCACATATGGTTTTTAATGTAAATTTGTTTAACCACAACCCTAATTTAATTTGCCATAAAACTGAAATGAAAGTCATCACAAACGAGCCTTTGACTTGAGTGTCAGTTAAAATAACCATTTGCAGAGAGGCCAGGCCTTAAAGCAAATGGCATCATTTCATTCCAAATAGGCACCAGAATTAGAGAGAAAAAAGGATTTCTGTGGTTGGAGGTCACTAGGCATCCACGATGGCAAAACCTGAGCCCTTCATATGAAATTGTATCACGACTCCAGAGGTGTTGTCCTTGTGTTAAAACACTTGGGGTCCTGAGGACAAAAATAACAATAGTAATTAACTTTCAGGAAGAGAACTCAGTCAGCATCGTGTACAGTCTAAAAGTCATGGACGACCGTTTGCAATTGTTAAATATCAGCACCCACAGCTGCAGAAAGTGAAAAGTAAAGGAATAAGAAATAGACTTTTCGTTACAATCCGCCCTCGCTCCAAAAGAAGTTTGAAAACATCTTCAGGTGATGTCTCCATTAACAAGATTTTTGGGTTCTGATACGAACACTGTCTCTCTCTCTCTCTGTTTCTCTCTCTCTCTCTCTCTCTCTTTTTTTTTTTTTTTGTGGCCACATAAATTTTTTAACCTTCTAACTAAAATTTGGTTGAAGTCCTGCGAATTATCCAGAGTCGTCATCTTATTATACCTCCTGAGATGGTGCAAAAGCGGCCACACCACAGACGGCTTCAAATGGCAACCGCCTCTAAGTCCATCTTGAAGCCCTCCTGATTTTTCCAGAAGTTTCTCTTGCGACCTCAGTCTCCACTTACAGTCACTTCAAACAGGGATGCAGAGTGTTACCGTGCCTCCCCCATGTGAAGATCTCAATCTCTCTCTCTCTCTCTCTCTCTCTCTCTCTCTCTCTCGGGCTTGCGAAAACCGAAAACAACAGCCACAGCCCAAGTGAATGGCATTAGATGAATTGAAAGCAGGCACACAGACCCACAACCAGACACACATAGACACACAGCCCCCCAGACACACCCCCCACAATTCTGCTTTCACCATCACGATCCACAACAAATAATGAGGATTCTTGTCCCGTCAGCACCCGATCTAAGTTTTCATTAGCAGCAGCTCAAAATCCTGCCCTGAGCTCCCTGGAGGGGTGAGAGCTGGTGTGTGTGACAAGGGCCTCAGACTCTCTGGAATTCCTCACTTTTCATTCCACAGCCAGGTTAGGAGAGTAATCAGATTTGACCATGAAAAACACCACTATCGCTTGAAAAATATAACCACCGGGGACGCCCCAGATCAGCCCCTGCCCTTTTGCAGATCCGGGTGGCCGCTCCCCAGGCAGGACTTGGCCCAGCGCTTCAAGGAGATGTCGTCACATCTCCTTTATCAGAGGGCTGAGGATTAAAGGCAGCTGAAATGGAAACCGTGTGCCTCGCCATGATTAGGTTTATACAAAGTCCGCGGGCATATTGGAGCTGTTAGAAATGCAGCCTCAGAACCGTAAATATTTAGCCATCCAAATCCCTAGGCAGGGTCTTCAGAGAACAGGTTTTAGCTGGAGCTGAGCCGGGTCCCTGGAGCACCTCACCTGCTCACTCCCCGGCGGAAGACGTTCAAGTTCAAGCCTGGGAGATGGTGTAGAACACCGCCGTCCGATAGAAATAGAACATGAGCCGCAAATGGGAGCCACATGTGCGATTTTAAATCTTCTAATGGCCACATTAAAAAAAGCAAAAGGAACCAGGTGAAATTAATTTGAATAATGTATTTTATTTAATCCAATATATCCAAAATATTATCATTTCAACATGTCGCCAATATAAAAACCTACTAATGGTAGATTTTGCATTCCCTTTTTGGGACTAAGCCTTTGAAATCGGTTTTACGCTCGCAGAACATCTCAATTAGGACCGGCCGCGTTTCACGTGCTCCACAGCCACATGGGTCGGCAGCTGCCGGAGCGGACCGCGCCCTCCCGGGTAGTGAGAGTCCGAGCCCGGGGATCTCGCTGCTCGGGTTCAAGCCCCGGCCCCACCATTACCTGCGGCGCGAGCCGCTTGGGCTTTCTGAGGCCTCCGTTTCCTCATCTGCTAAATGTGTCTGCGCGGGCACGAAGGGGGTGGCGATAAGCACAGCACCTACCTCACAGTGTGGGTGCGAGGACTACGGCAGAGAATCGGTGCGAAGGCCGGAGACAAATGCCTGACGCTGTTCTCATTCAGTCCTCGGTAAATTCTGCATGTCCGACAAACAGCGAGCAGGTGCTATGCCTTCTAGATGTTAGGAGTGTGGCAAAGCCAAAGGGGGTACGGTCCCTGCCTTCATAGAGCTGAGAAGTGAATTCAATCAGTGCGAGGCGACAGCTAATAAAAACAAAATCGCATATTGGGTGTTGATAGAACGGTTTGGGGCGCCTGGGTGGCTCAGTCGGTTGAGTGTGTCCGACTCTTGATTTCAGTTCGGGTCATGATCCCAGAGCCGTGGAATTAAGCCCCGAGTAGGGCTCCATGCTGAACGTGGAGCCTGCTTGAGATTCTCTCTCTCCCTCTTCCCCTCTCCTCCGCTCATAATCTCCCTCTCTCTCTCTCTCTCTCTCAGAATTAAAAAAAGATATAAAGGTTTTGTTCTACTGTGTAGTCGGGCCAAGAAAAAGTGATACTAAGACCTGGAGACATGAATGAGGCGAGGTTACTGGGTACATGGTCATCAGAAGGACGGGCATTTTAGGCAGAGGGAAGGGCAATGCAAAGGCACCGAGGCAGGAACCTGCTACGTGTGTGTGAGCGGCCGCTGGGAGGCCAGCGTAGCTACTGCAGAGAGAGACAGAGACGGAGAGAGGAGTGTAGAGTGTGGTCAGAGAACAGTCTGGAGGCTGGATCCTATGGGTGCTTGTCAGCCCCGGTAACAGTGCTGACTTTACGTTGGGAACCATTGGACGTAGGGAACCATTGGAAGGCTCTGAGCAAAGAAATGGCCTGGGCGGCCTTGAGTCTTAGTGGAATCCCTCTGCTGTCCTGCGGGCAACAGGTGGTAAGAGGGCAGGGCACACAGCAAGGCCAGCGAGAGGCTCTGGCAAGAATGCCGCAGAGAGATGATGGCGGTGGGGACAAGGAGAGGGTCCGTGACGGACTTTCGCTGGAGGCAGAGCCGGCCGTTTTCTGGTGGCTTGGATGTGCAGTGGGAGTGAGAACATCGAAGATGAAAACAGGGCCTGTGGCCCGAACAGCGGGGTCACGGAGTTACCAGTTCGTCCATGTGGGAAGATTTGCCACGAGTCTAACGTGCACCGGGGACTTGGCCCTGTGTTCTCTGTGGGCATTATGCGTTCTGGCAGCAACTGTCTAAGGCAGGCACTGATTGTTCCCATTCTACAGGGCAGATAACTGAGGATCAGGGCGATGAGACCGCCCAGCACCCAGCTGGACCCACTGAGTCCCAGTAAGGGCTGTGGGTATCTCCAGGGGCCTGCCTCTCTGGCCGTCCCCAGCATCTTAGCAGAGGTGAGGACTGGAAGCCCACCCCTCTGCCTCTGTCTCCCAGAAGCCCCCTGGGCCCACCCCCCTCTGCCTCTGTCTCCCAGAAGCCCCCTGGGCCCACCCCTCTGCCTCTGTCTCCCAGAACCCCCCTGGGCCCACCCCTCTGCCTCTGTCTCCCAGAACCCCCCTGGGCCCACCCCTCTGCCTCTGTCTCCCAGAACCCCCTGGGCCCACCCCTCTGCCTCTGTCTCCCAGAAGCCCCCTGGGCCCACCCCTCTGCCTCTGTCTCCCAGAAGGCCCCCTGGGCCCACCCCTCTGCCTCTGTCTCCCAGAAGCCCCCTGGGCCCACCCCTCTGCCTCTGTCTCCCAGAACCCCCCTGGGCCCACCCCTCTGCCTCTGTTTCCCAGAACCCCCCTGGGCCCACCCCTCTGCCTCTGTCTCCCAGAACCCCCCTGGGCCCACCCCTCTGCCTCTGTCTCCCAGAACCCCCCTGGGCCCACCCCTCTGCCTCTGTCTCCCAGAACCCCCCTGGGCCCACCCCTCTGCCTCTGTCTCCCAGAACCCCCCTGGGCCCACCCCTCTGCCTCTGTCTCCCAGAAGCCCCCTGGGCCCACCCCCCTCTTTCTCTGTCTCCCAGAACCCCCCTGGGCCCACCCCTCTGCCTCTGTCTCCCAGAAGCCCCCTGGGCCCACCCCCCTCTTTCTCTGTCTCCCAGAGCCCCCTGGGCCCACCCCCCTCTGCCTCTGTCTCCCAGAAGCCCCCTGGGCCCACCCCTCTGCCTCTGTCTCTCAGAGCCCCCTGGGCCCACCCCTCTGCCTCTGTCTCCCAGAAGCCCCCTGGGCCCACCCCTCTGCCTCTGTCTCCCAGAACCCCCCTGGGCCCACCCCTCTGCCTCTGTCTCCCAGAACCCCCCTGGGCCCACCCCTCTGCCTCTGTCTCCCAGAACCCCCCTGGGCCCACCCCTCTGCCTCTGTCTCCCAGAAGCCCCCTGGGCCCACCCCCCTCTTTCTCTGTCTCCCAGAGCCCCCTAGGCCCACCCCTCTGCCTCTGTCTCCCAGAGCCCCCTGGGCCCACCCCTCTGCCTCTGTCTCCCAGAACCCCCTGGGCCCACCCCTCTGCCTCTGTCTCCCAGAAGCCCCCTGGGCCCACCCCTCTGCCTCTGTCTCCCAGAAGCCCCCCCTGGGCCCACCCCTCTGCTTCTGTCTCCCAGAAACCCCCTGGGCCCACCCCTCTGCCTCTGTCTCCCAGAACCCCCTGGGCCCACCCCTCTGCCTCTGTCTCCCAGAAGCCCCCCTGGGCTTACCCTCTGCCTCTGTCTCCCAGGAGGCCCCTGGGCTGATGGCAGAGGCCTTTCCCCCCCCCCCCCCCCCCCCCGGAGCCCTCAAACCTCCAAGCTTGGGTCAGTCTTGCCTAAGGGATTCTGAAGCTATTTGCTTGGTCCTGGGGGAGGATGCTCTGTGTCCGACGGGAGACAAGAGACACGTATGGCTGTAGTCACCCTTTCGTGGGCCACCCTGAACTCTCCACAGTGAGGATCCGGCCTGTGGGGGCCAGTGTGGCAGGCTGAGTTCTGGTTCCCAAATCCCGGAGACCTGGAAATGTGGCCTTAACGTGGCAAAAGTGACTTTGCAGATGTTGCCTGAGTTGTCTTGCATTATCCCCGTGGCCCCCAAACACAACCACAAGTGTGCTTATTGGAGAAGGGCAGAGGGGTGTGACCACCCAGAGGGTAACGTGACACCGAATCAAGATGCCGCCTTACTGTCTTTGAACATGACCGTGAGCCAGACAGAGAACGCGGCTCCAGAGACCGGAAAAAGGAAACAGTTCTCCCCTGGCACCTCCAGAGGGAGCGCGGCCCTGGGGGACATTCTGATTTCAGTCCCATGAGATCTGCTTTGGACCTCAGACCCCCAGGGACGTAAGAGAACCAATTTCTGTTGTTTCAAACCACCAAGGTTGTGGTCGTTTGTGAAACTAACACGGCCTCCTCAGCCCTTCCCGCGATGGCTCGGAGGGTAAGTGCACAGGATCTGGGTCACACAGCCGGGCCCCCGCCACCGACAGCCCCATGACCTCGGGCAAGGGAAGTCACAGGGACGGGACTAGAGGCACGTGAGACTCCAACAGGAGCCAGGCCTTCTCCCGAAATGTGCACGCCCTCAGCGCCTTTTTCTGTGGTTCCAGGACTCACAGCGGACTTCTCAGAGGGAGAGATAGATCGGACCCCGTCGTCACTTTCTGAGTGACATATTAAGAACTATGATAACAAAAACTGGCGTATTTTTAATGTTTACAATGTGAATGTTTACGCCACCCCAAAATGTGCCTCTCTGATGCATGGATTCTTTTGAGCTGAAGGCAGTTGACAAATGGAGGCAGTGTTCTCCAACTGCGTCCCATCTACGAGGAGCAGAGCATGAGTTAGTTTCCTGGGGGAAAGGTATGCGTCTTGCTCCGGGAAGAAGAGAACATTCTTTTTCTTTTTTTGAGAGCGAGCCAGCGAACATGTGTGAGCAGGAGAGGGGCAAAGGGAGGGAGGGAGAGAGAGAGAGAGAGAGAGAGAGTCCCAAGCAGGCCCCGTGCTGTCAGCGCACAGGCTGAACCCATGAACTGTGAGATCGTGACCTGAGTGGAAACCAAGAGTCGGTCGCTCAACCGACTGAGTCCCCCAGGCGCCCCAGGAGAACATTCTTACCCCTGGAGGTGGGGAACAACGCCAGGATGAATCTATACAAACAAACCTACTCAGATAACCTTTATCTTTCATTAGTTTCCCGATACGTTTCCTGGTCGCTTCCCCTCAATGCCCTGCCCCTACCCCAAGCCCTTTTCCTTTGTCTCATCATGCCTCTCCAATTTATTGTTCCTTATTAAAATAGTACTTAAGCCCTGAGGCCTATCCGTTTCTTTGAGTCTTCATTTCTTATATACAAAAGGCATGCGCCCATAAAAATAGTAACATCAAATAAAATGTGTGGTTTGCTCTTTCGTCTGTCTTTGTCAGTTTAATTCTCAGGTCCCAGGTACAGAACCTAAGAGGGTAGAAGGAAAGTCTGTCCTCTCCTCCACATTCAACAAAGCCATTCTCTTAACCCTCAAGTTACAACGCTGTTACAATTGCGTTATGTATGAGATGACTGTGGGATCTATAAAAATAATACTCTGGGCAGAATGGAGAATGGTCTGGGCCACAAGGCAAGACACATGAGAGTTTAAAAGTCTATCTTCTCGCCAGCCCTGGGAGTGTTCTGGGGTTGTGTGCACGACATCGTGAGAGGTGACGTCCAACATCGACGTCCAAGGCCTTCCGTGAGGGTTGGGTTCCGTGCTGAGCACCGAGGACTGCCACCGGCTTGGCCCCCTGAAGCCCGCACAAGGACCACCGAGGCGCCCCCGCAGCCAACGTTACCGCAAACGGGGCGCAAGTGCGTGATTGCAGCCGCTGGCCGGAACTTCGGAAGTCACGGTCATGGCCACGCGGGGACCATTCTTAGCCCAACGGGGTTAAAGCTGTCACCTGAAGCATGAGGGGAGGGAAGACACGTGAGGCTGGTGAGGCTGCTGTGGGGGGAACAGCATGAGAACCGCATCGTCGTCTTCCACCCAAGGAAGTCCGGGCACCTGACTGAAGCGGAATGTTGCCGCAGGTTAGGCCGCTGTTACATTGTGGCCATAGACAGCAAGCCGCAAGCGAATCCCCATGAGTTTGTCCTGGGGCTCGTGGATGGGGGCGGGGAAGGGCGGAAAGGAGAGGTTTTGGTGTTGATTTGGAGAAACTTTGACTTTTAGAATTGTGTGCCTGTCCTCTTTTTTTTTTTTTTTTTTTCCAGACGATCTGTATAAGTTAAATGAAATTGTAATGGCGGAAAAAAAAAATGCAAGGGCAAAATAAAATAAACCGAGGGGGAAGAATAGGAAATGAAATGAAATGTCTGCTGCTTTAGAGGCTGCGGGCTCCTGGTGCTGGGGGTGAGGCCGGGAGACAGAAGCAGGTATTGGTGGGGGGAGGGGTCCCGGGGAGGCCGGCATCCTGGGTGGGGAGAGGGGGGTCCCAGGAAGAGAGGAGCTTGGAAGAAGGAGGTGTTGGGAAGAGGAGAATGGGGAGAGAGATTCATCAGCCCAGGTGGAGGTGGGCCGGTGGGGACAAGGGCTTTCAGAGCTGCTTCTCTTACCCAGCCGAGGGGTGCTCCCCTGCCAGAAACAGGTCAGAAGCAGGAGGGAGGAACAGAAAGGGAGAAGGAGGACGGGAGCCAGGGAAACTGGTTTGTTCAGGTTTGCCCCAGTGGAATTCAGAGGTTGCGGGGTAGAGTAAAAATAAGGAGCCTCGACAGGCCCCTGGGCTGGCCTGACCTTACTTTGTGCTTACGCCATTCTCATAACACCCAGGGTGGGCAGGGAGTCAGAAACTTCATGACCCTGGGCGCCCGAGTGGCCCCGTCTGTTGAGCATCCAACTCCTGATTTCGGCTCAGGTCGCGATCTCGCGGTTTTGTGAGTTCGAGCCCCGCGTCGGGCTCTGTGCTGGCAGCACAGAGCCTGCTGGGGCTTCTCTCTCTCCTCTCTGCCCGCCTCCCGCCAAAACAAATAAGTAAACATGAAAAAGAACCCCATGACCCCGTTTACATGCAAACGTCCTTAGCTTCCCAGGGAGCTGCCTTTGTATGCCAGCCACCAGGCCGGAGGCTCTAAGAACACTATCTTTCTGAAATAGGGCTTTCAGGTTGAGCAAAAAAAAATCCATCATTTGGGACTTGCTTGTACAAAAAAAAAATGTATTCATTATTGATCTGCAATGCAAACTAACTGGCCTTTATCCTGTATTTTACGTGGCAGCTACAAGTAGTAACTACCCTTAGCACTCCATCTCCAAAGGATGTCTCTGGGCTTCAGAGAAGTTAGGTAACTTACCCAAAGCCGCACAGCAAGTGGCAAACTTGGGACCTGTCTCTGGCCTGGGCTTGTCGCCACTAATACCTCCTTTAACGAGCCCCGATTGCCTGATTCGGGGAGAGCCCGACGGTTTATCTCAACGCCACATCACTGAGCACCCGCCGTGCCTCCAACAGACCTGCCAAGCACTTTCGGAACGGTCTCCCACAAACCCGTGTTAGGCGTTGTCTCCATCCCTGTTAACGTAGAAGGTGGGTTGGGGCTGCAGCTGCTTGTATGCGCCTGGAATCTTCTGGAAGGATACACAGGAAGTCGACCCAGTGCCTGACCCAGAGGAAGGAAAAGAGACCTCGTTTTTTGCTCCCATCAGGGATGGCAAAATTATCCAAATTATTGAGGACCCTTGAGTAATCTTGTGGACAGGCTAAGCGCACTTCCAAAGTACGTTATTGTCTAAAGCAGGGAGTGGCAAACCCCGGCCCACAGGCTAAATCTGACTGGTCGTAAATAAAAGTTGTGTTTGGGCACAGCAGGGCACTGGGTGCCTCCCGACCAAAGCCGATTTAGCTTTGTCATCGATCCGACACTTTACAGGAAAAGTTTCACCCCAATTTGCCCCATGTCTTTGTCTTCTGTTTGAGAGAGAGAAAGAGAGAGAGCTCCAGTAGGGGGAGGGGCAAGGAAGAGCGAGAGAATCTCAAGCACGTTCCACACTCAGCACGGAGCCCGCCGTGGGGCTCGATCCCATGATCTGGGGATCGTGACCTGAGTCGAAGTCAAGAGTTGGAGGCTTACCCCACTGAGCCAACCCAGGCGCCCCATTGGCCGATAGCTTCCGTGTCGTTTGAACACTTTCCGTAGACGTGTTAGTTTTCCACTAGAAAAAAAAAGGGGGGGAGAGATTTTTCACTTGGGTTTGACTTCTTTTCCACAATTTGTTAATAAATAATCTCTCCTCACCTTGGTGGTCCAGGCAGGCCGCACAAGGGGCAGGCAGCTGTGCAGGGTCCGGGGTCCCCGGTCCCTCGAGTGCCTCACTTTGCTCAGCCCTGGACTCCAGTGCTGTCATACGGGTACTAGGTCTTAGCGCCACTGTAAGAAGTTACCAGAAACCGGACAGCTTTAAGACAACACAGGCTTCTTCTCTGTCAGTTCTGGACGTCAGAAGTCAGAGGTGCATCTCAGCGGGCTACAGTCAAGGAGCTGGCGGGGCCGTCAGTGGGGAGGGCTAAACACGGGGTGTGGAGCACTAAATCTGGCAACAGCACACACAGGGCTGGGCTAAGAATTTGCAGGACCCAGTGCAAAATAAAAACCGGGTCCTTGTTCAAACAGTATCAAGGTTTTTTTGTTTTGTTGTTTTTTTGGTTTTTAACCAAGTATTGAGCCTGGGTGGCTCTGTCTCTTGATTTCAGCTCAGGTCATGATCTCGTGGTTCGTGAGGTCGAGCCCCGCATCGGGCCCCACGCTGTCAGCGCGGCCAAAGAGTCTCTGTCTCCCTCTGTCTCGCTGCCTCCCCCCCCCCGCCCCCCCACTGCTTTCGCTCTCTCAAAATGAATAAATAAACTTAAGAAAAAAATAGAAAAAGCATTGAGAGCTTTAAGACCGCGATAGCAGAGAATTAAACCAAACACGCAGCCCTTTTTCGTGCAGAGCTCCCCTGGGACTGCCCGAGGTCACTCACCCACGAAGTCAGGAAAAAAGCAGTAAGCCCCAGAAAGTGCAGGTGGAAATCTCCCTCCGTGACCCCGGGCCTGTCGAGGAGGGTCATGTGCGGGCCTGTGGAGGGCAGGGGCAAACCGTGAGACTCCAGGAGGCCCCTTTTTGAACAACTCAGCTCCACAAGCACATGAGGCCTGCCTGGGTGTCTCGGGGCACACAGGCGACCGGGGGCCTGTGCCCAGAGAGCAACTGACCTGCCCAAAGTCACCATGCTGGTGACAGAGCAGAGCCCGGGACCCGAGTTTCCTTCTTGCCGCCAGCTGAGATCTTGAGCACGAGTGTCGGGCTCCCTGAGCCCCGGGCCCTCCCCTGGGACGCGGGGGAACAGTCGTGAGTGGCTTCGCTCACACCACAGACTCTGGTGGAGAGTCAGGTGTCTGGGCTGTTTTAGGGGGACAGCCTGGCCTCATGGCAGTTACTTCCGGGGCAGACAGACAATAAGCAAATACACAAGAGCGGGGGTCCCTTTGAATCGCGTGCGGGGCCTCGGTGACAGAGACACAGCAGGATGTGGCAGTGTGCCTAGGGGATGGAGGGAGAGTTGGCCGGGGTCCCTGGGATGCAGAGCCCAAGACGGGGACCCGGATGAGCTGGGCTTACGGAGGAAGGTGCCCAGGAGGAGGAGGGGCAGGGGAAGTAGGAGAGAGGCAGGTAGGGGCTGAGCAAGGTTGGGGTCCCGGCCCCCTCTCATGGGCCCGCGGATCGCGAGCGGTGCCCCCTCAGAACCCGGGGTCAGACGTGCGGTCACCACGGGGCAGACAGCAGGAACACCCTCTGGCTGAGGACGCTCTGGAGAAGGAGGTGGCTGCAGGCTCTCGCAGCCAGCACCCAGCGTCTGGACACAGGAGACTGGGGGGAGGAAGGGCTCTGAGGAGGAGACAGCTGAGTGCAGACTGGGTGTGGGGACAGAAGTAGGGAGGGAGGAAGGGCTCCTGCCAGTGCGAAGGCCCCGAGCGGGGAGGGGCCTTGGTGCCTCAGAGCATCTGGCTGACGGCTCGATTTTATGAATAAAGTTTTATTGGCACACAGCCATGCCGATTCATTCGCGGCTTTTCTATGGCTGCTGGAGCAGGACAAGGGCAGCGCTGTGTGGCTGCCGCTGGGACCAGACGGCCTACAGAGTGGGGCGACCAACCACCCCCTTTGGCCCGGGACTGGGGGGGGGGGGTTCCGTGCTAAAACTGGCTGGGCGAACCACAAAGCCCAAAATATTTACCTTCTGTTCTTTTGTTTTTTGAGAGACAGATCAAGCAGGTGAGAGGCAGAGACAGAGGTGGGGGAGAGAGAGAGAATCCCAAGCCGATGCCACACTCTCAGAGCCCGACTGGGGGCTCGAACTCACAAACTGGGAGATCATGACCTGAGCCGAAACCAAGAGTGAGATGCTTGACCGACTGAGCACCCCCGCCCCCCCCCCCCCCCCCCCGCCACCGGCGCCCCTGCCTTCTGCTCCTTACAGAAAACGTTTGCTGACGGAAGGCAAGCCGGTGTGGCTGGAGCGGAGGGAAGCGAGGTGACCAAGATGGGCAGGGCCGTGATGGTGGGCCCCGGAGGGGACCGTGGGGTCACATGAGCTGGCCCCCCCCCCGCTGTCGCCAGGTGCCCGCTTAGAGCAAGTCCCAGACAAAGGGAGCCCTACTGGTCTTCTCATCGCTACTGAGGGTGCTCGTCCCTTCCGCGTCCCGGCTCGCCATGGCACACAGATCCTCGCGTCCCGGCCGTGCGGTGCCCATGCGGGCATGGGTGCCCGCCAGAAACGGACTTGCGACATCAGAATTCCTGAGCCTGCAACATTTCGCTGAACTTCCAAGTGGGAGGCAGAGCCTGTCACAAACACCCAACAAAGAAGACGGGAAGGTAGGGAAGGAGGTGTGCCGAGGGGAACACGGGACCCCTTGCCCAAGACGCAGGGGAGGCGAGGAGGGGGCTGTCCGAAATGTCCGCCGCGTGAAAAATAAATATTGATGTTAATTCCAAGGAACAAGGTTTTGTTTTATTTACTTTTATCCAGAGCAGAACATTTTCAACATAAACTCGTCGTTCTGACCACCACAAAGCTCACAGCATTTTCCCACACATGGCCTAGCTCTTTTTTTTTCCCCCTCTCTAAAAAGGAAATGAGAGGGTTAGCATGTGTGGTTCTTCTGTGTGTTTCTGGAAGGGCTGGTTTCAAATGAGGCCACTGGCAGAGGCCCGCGGCTGTGTGGAATCTGGTGTGCGAGTTCAGATGATTTCTTGGACGCTTCGACTCCTGGAGGGGCAGGGTTTAAGAAACCCAAAAGATCGAGGGGCGCATGTCAGGTAACAACTAGGGGTCGGGAGTTGGGGGAGGGGGGACACGCAGGATTAGCATAATGAACTGTCAAATTCTCCTGTTCGCTCGTTCACCAAACATTGAGTAAGCTGCTACGGGATGGAAGGTTCCATAGAGCTGCCCCTTTGGGGGCCATGAGGACAAACCCGCCAGGAATCACATCTACCGTTTCTTGCCTCAGTGAGGGTGCTAGATGACTGACTCAGTCGGGCTCCTGGGTCGGCTGGCAGTCTTTAAAAAATGAATCATGGGCCAATATTAAAAACGGAAGCGCCTGTGGGGCTCAGTTGGTTGGGCATCTGACCCCTGATTTCGGCTCAGGTCGTGATCTCACGGTTCGTGGGATCTCTGTGTGGAGCGTGGAGCCTGCTTGGGATCCTCTCTCTCTCTCTCTCTCTCTCTCTCTCTCCCTCTGCCGCTCTCCCATTCGTGCGCTCTCTTGTTCTCTCTTTAAAATAAAACACAAAACGGAAAGGAGTTTTGAAGAACGGAAAGACCCGGGAACGTAGGGCCTGCCTTCCCACAAGGCGACTGTGGCTGAAGCTGGGTGGCGGCCGATCCTAGCAGACCGGTGTCTCTCAGCTGGGGACAGTTTCACCCTCCGGGGGACCTTTGGCAGTTTCTGAAAATATTTTCCGTTGTCACAGCTGGGGAGAGGGTGCTGCTGGCGTCCGGCGGGTAGCGGCCCGGGATACAGCTCACGCTTTGCAAAGTTCTGCTGGAGACGGGCGTGCGTGCTCCCGTGCGCCACGGCCCCTCCGCTCCCCGTGGTCTCCCAGAGCTGGATGCCAGGTGTGAATGGCCTTTTGTCATTTTACACACGGTCCCTTCGTTCGTTTTCATATAATCTGCTCCCCCCGCTTGGGCGCTAACTTGTACCAGTTAGCTTTGCTGCATAACAAGTGATTCCGAACGCACCGGCATGAAGAGCACACGTGTTCTTAAAACTTTTCATGAGTCTTTTGGTTAGCGGAGAGGTCCGGTCTGGTTTGGCTCAGTGGCGGCCAGCTAGTCCGGAATGGCCTCACTCACGTGTCCGGGGTCGTGTCTGAGATGGGTGGGTGGGCCTGTCCTCATGTGCTTTTTCTCACGGTGGCCAAAGGGTTTCTAGCAGGAGCCGGGAATGGCAGACCCAGTGCAGAAACACGTGGCAGTCTTCTGTTTGCACCACACTTGCTAAGATCCCATGGGCAAGTCGCGTGGCTCACCCAAGACCCAAAGGATGGACGAATGGGAGAGGCTGCAAAATAGCGTGGCCATTTTTTTTTGTTTTCAGATCAATG